>NC_072791.1:142282822-143532822 GCF_028583425.1 Eublepharis macularius
GCTGCCTTGGCAGGTGAGGCCTGGGGCGGAGGACAGCTTAGCACACGGGCTTGTCTCCGGTTCTCTAGCCGCCCATCGATTCGCAAGCATAGGAGAATGAGCGCTTGTAGTTCTCTCGGTCGTTCGGATCGGGCCACTTCATCCAATACCTCCTCAGATAGGCCCTCCAGGTACTGGTCGGCGAGGGCAGCTTCGTTCCAGCCCAGGTCCTGGGCCAGTAACTGGAATTCAGTGGTGTATTGGGCCACAGTCCCATTCCCCTGGGTGAGGGCACGTATTCTTTGGTTTGCTTTGATGGCCTTCAGGGGGTTCGCAAAGGCGGCAGAAATGTGGGCCACAAAGTTTGGGAAATCCCCTAGCAGTGGGGATTTGGCCAGTAACAAGGGTGTGGCCCATCTTGCCGCCTGCCCCTTTAACAGGCTGAGGATAAAGCCGACCTTGCTTTTATCTGTGGGAAAGTCTCTGGCCCGGAGTTCAATATATAGCTGGCAGCGGGCAAGAAATGCTGGGAATTCCTCCACATCGCCCTCAAAACTGTCAGGAAGCTTCACTGGGCATTTAGCAGGCGGCAGTGCAGCAGGGGCAGCAAGTAGGGTGGCAATCTGCTGCTGCAAAGTCACCAGTGCTTGAGTCAATTGCAGTACCTGATCCTGCAGCAGAGCCAGGCTCCCCAGGGTGGGCATCGCCGTGTCCATGCTGGGAAGTTTTGTGGTGGAAGCAATCTGTCATGGGCTGGGCCCGCCCAAGCTGGGAGTCCAGGTACTAGTACGAAGCCAAGGGGTGTTCAAAAGTCACAAGCCAGGTCCAGTCCGTAGTCAGAGCACAAGGTTAATGCCAGGGTTGCCTCCAGGATCCAAAAAGCCAAGCCAAGTCCAGTCCGTAAGTCAGAGCACGAGGGTATCAAATCAAGGTCAGGCAAGAGCAAGACACAAGGTACCAGGGAGTGGTTGCAGGTAGTTGACACGTTGCTTCCACGCCTGGCAGTTGCTCCTGACTGGCTTTTAGCCAGGTGTGATTTTCAGCCAGCTGCTGGGGCTCCATCCTGATGCTACTCATCATCACTCTCCAGCAGCTGGCGTTGGCTCAGGAGACGAGCACTGCGCCGTCTCTCCTGCAGTTCCAGTCTCTGGCGCTGCCTGCGGCGCTCTCTAGGTGTGGGTGAGCCTGGGGGGGTGGAAGCCCCTGGCTGGGCTTCCCCTGTGGTGCTGGCAGTCCCTGACTGAGCCTCCCCTGTGGAAGTTCCTGGCTGAGCTTCCCCTGTGGTATTGGGGCTAGAGGGTGCTGGTGTCTCAGCTGCTAGCTGTGAGCCTTGATCAGCCAGCAGCTGCTGCTCATGATTGCTGGCTTCTGCTGAGTCAGGGCTAGGGCTGGCTACACAGAACTCTTCTTCTCCTGAGGAGTCCTGGCTGGCTACACGAGGCTCCTCTCCTCCAGAGGAGACCTCACTCTCAGACTGGGCTATGACAAGTGCTTTTCTTCAATTTTTTTAAAAAAACTGAATCTTAAGGTCTCCAAAGGATACCACACCCAACCAGGCATCTCTCCAGAGCTACCTCCCTGTTTAACTGGGTAGGGGAAGTATCTTCTCCTTAGAAGTTCTATCCCCTTTCTTTGGTCCGAATGGGAGTCTGCACCTACTTCCCAAACTTCCTTGCCAACTTTCCCCCAGTCCTATCCATGTTAAACTACTTTCAGTAGTTTTCAGAAACTTTCAGAAACTGTTCACACTCAATTTTTTTTGTTCTATCCCCTTTCTTTGGTCCGAATGGGAGTCTGCACCTACTTCCCAAACTTCCTTGCCAACTTTCCCCCAGTCCTATCCATGTTAAACTACTTTCAGTAGTTTTCAGAAACTTTCAGAAACTGTTCACACTCAATTTTTTTTGTTTAGCTTTGTGGATGTTTTTCTTTATTGTTCTGGAAACAATGCCTTTCGCGAGGGGGAGAAATGTTTTCTATCTATGCCACTGGGTTACTGGTTTATTGTATGATTCCAGAGGTTTTATGTCTACTACTGTTTTAATTAGCATTTTAATTGTTGCAATTCTGTTCTTATTTTAAGTTGCTTTCTGGATAAAAGTATATCATTATTTTAATTTAAGCAAACAAGTACACAATTGTACACAAAGTTCCAATTATGCATGATTTATTCTGAATGCAGTATAAATTAAAAGAAATATAAGTTAGTAATTATGCAAGCAAAAAGAGAATTTGAGAAGCAGGTTGCTAAATGCAAATAGACAAGAAATAAGCAAGAAGCCGGTGATGCTCCAACAAGATCAGTCAGCCTCGGAAGATCTCTTCCAGAGGCAAGCTGAACCCCTCCCGTCTGGGAGATTAACATCTCTAAAACGTGTCTGGAGGATGCTTTGAAGCTGGGGAATCTTTTCTTTGAGGACTCATCCAGCAGTTGCAGCTGAGGAAAGAGTTTTCGAAGAGTTTTTTCCTTGTGACCAGACAGGAAGAGGGAAAGTCGTAATGGCTACAAAGTTGGAGACTGCCGGACTTTAACAGAAGCAATTTAATCTTTATTCTGCTTGAGACTGAACCTACCTTCAAACTGTAAGTTAATTGCCAAGTGTAGTCAAAGTATTCAGAAGATAAACAATTAAAGACTGTAAATCACTCTTTTTTAAAAAAAAATTTCATTGGGTGAGTATAATATAAATGTTTACATTTCCCAAATCTGCCCATTCTTAATCTATTCCCCCACCCTTTCCCTCCCCACTTTCTACTATAGACTTCCAACAGCTTTCCAACCCAATATCTAACTACTCTGCTTAATATTATTTGGCTATTTAGCAAATAAATTGTTCTCTTAACTCAGTTACTATTTCACATCATTGTCCATATTTCCCCCTTGTAATGATCACTAACTCCTCCCTTAATCAAAAACTAAAAATTATCTAATGCCCACATCTCCCCTTTTACGTCCCACTTTTTTCTATATACTGTTTCAATTTCCCCCAGTCTTTAAAAAATTCTTCTGGATTTTGTTCTCTTAGCTTCCTTGTTAATTTGTCCATTTCAGCCATATGTAGTAATTTTTGTATCCAATTCTCTACAGATGGCACTTCTTGTGTCTTCCACACTTGAGCATACAATATTCTTGCTGCCGTTGTCATGTAAAATACTAATGTTCTGTCTTGTGGAATAATTCCGTCTAAGTTCAAGTCCAGCAAAAGCAGTTCTGGATTTTTATTTATTTGGATTTGTAGAATTTGAGACATAGCTTCTATAATATTCTTCCAGAACTGCCTTGCAACATCACAAGTCCACCACATATGATAAAATGAACCTTCATGTTTCTTATATTTCCAACATTTATCAGACATTTGATTATTTCCGTATGCTATTTTCTTTGGTGTTAAGTACCATCTGTACATCATCTTATACACATTTTCTTTAATATTGGTGCATGTTGATATCTTTAAGGTATTCTTCCACAAGTGTTCCCACGCCTCCATTGTTATGTCTCCGTTACAATTTATGGCCCATTTCACCATTTGCACTTTAACTGTTTCATCTTCTGTGTACCATCTTAACAGGACCTTATAAACTTTAGATATCTTCCCCCCCCCCATCTTGCAGTATTCTTTTTTCCAAATCAGAGTTTTTCAGTTTAAATCCAAATTTCAAACGATCTGAATTGTATAAGTCTTTGATCTGTCTATATTGAAACCAACCATATTCAACTGGCAGCTCATCACATGTTTTCAACTTAGCCATATTTTGCTCCTTTTTCAAAATTTCTTCATAGGTCAAACATTGTTCTCCGTTGTAAATTATATTTGGTTCAACAACTTCTAGAAAATCTGTATAAGATGTTTTATAGATGGTATTTGACACCAGTTAGGCTAGCTAAAATGTATAAAAATATGTCAAACAAGTGTTGGAAATGTGTGAAACACACAGGAACATTTTATCATATGTGGTGGACATGTAAAGAAGTCCACAGATTCTGGATAATGGTGCATAACCTGTTACAACAAATTTTACAATGTACAATCCCTTTTAAACCTGAGATATTTTTGTTAAATTGCGTACCAGAAGAAATTGGAAACGATCAGAAATATTTTATAATCCATGGAGTAACAGCAGCAAGAACTCTATTGGCATCCTTCTGGAAAAGAGCAATAATACCCCGAGAAGAAGAATTGATAGTGAAGATAATGGAAAATGCAGAAATGGACAAACTAACTTCATTAATGAAAGGACAAATAGAAGAAGATATCGCAGCCCCATGGACACCATTTTATGAATGGATAAAAATAAGTATACTGACTTGAATGTAGTAACTATATGAAGACACTAATGAATTATCAATAATCACAGTTAAATGTTTGATGAAATGTTATGTTGAAAGGACATAGATAAGTAGAATTCTAACTCGAGCAGACTCTGATATATATTTGATATTCCCTCCCTACTTTTCCCCTTGTCTTCCCCTATTCCTATATGAGAAAACTAATAAAAAGCTATTTTTAAAAAGTCAAGAAATAAGCATTTCTGTAAATATATCCAGAGCAGGAAACCAGCCAGAGAGATACTTGGGCTTTTGGATGACCAAGGATTAAAAGGACTGCTAAAGGAAGATGGGGAGGTGGCAGAGAAGCTCAATTAATTCTTTGCATTTTTGTGCATTCTGGAATGCATGGGGCCAGAGCAACTATTTCAAGAACAGAATCTGTAGAACTGAGTCAAATTGAGGTGATAAGAGCTGACATTTTAGACCTACTAGGGAAATTAAAACAGGTGAGCCTCCAGGTCTTGATGGCATATACCTGAGGGTCCTTAGGGAATTCAAATAAGTTGTTGATCTACTAATCAGTGTATATAGCTGGTCACTAAAATCAGCCACTATACCAGAGGACTGAAGAGCAGCAATTTTTTTTAAAGGGATCCAGAGGGGAACTAGGAAATAATAGGCCAGTTAGCCTACTGTCTGTCTCAGACAAATTAGTAGAAACTATAATAAAAAACAGAATTATGCACATGGGAGGGGAAAATCTCCTGAGGGAAAATCAGCATGGCTTCTGCAAAAGGCAGTCCTGCTGGAGTTCTTCAGAAAAGTGAACAAACTTGTAGATCAAGCAGTAATGCTTGCTGCTTATCCAATCTCTCTAGTATCCCCCTACTGATAATTCCCCCACTTCCACCACCATCCCCGCTACACTAATACTATGCAATACCAGATCTGTTAGGAACAAGGTTGCACGCATTGCTGGGAAGTTGCAGGATGAGAAAATTGATGTGGCTTGCCTAACAGAGACTTGCCTGCAGGAAAATGACAAAGTGTGTTTTCCCAACTAACTTCCCTTGGCTATGCAGTCCTACACCAAACTTGGTATAGCAGCCGGGGCGGAGGAGTTGCTATTATTCTTCGCAAGTCCTTCAGCTTCTGCAAATCTCCAGTACAAGTTATGGCTGGTATTGACTGCATGTTCCTGTCTCTGGGAATTAAAGATATACTGGGTATCCAGCTTGTCTACAGACCACTCAGCTCCCCCATAAGCACCCTTTCTGAGATGGCAGAACTGCTAGCAGACATGGTGTTGGTGACACCTTGACTTATTGTTCTGGGAGACTTCAACATGCATGCTGAGTGTTCCAAGTCAGGCCCGGCTCAGGAATTTATAGCTTCCCTGGCAACCCTGGGCCCCTCTCAAATAGTGTCAGGCCCTACACATGAAAGAGGCCCCACACTAGACTTAATATTTTGCACTGAGCCTTTAAGAGACAACCTTGTTTCAGCATAGGAGGTTCAGCCTGAACCATGGTCAGATCATCATCTGCTGAAGACAAAAGTGAATATGGCCCCAACGCTCCACACAATAGGGGGTCCAATTAAAATGATTTGCCCACAAAGGCTCACAGACCCTTCCAGATTCCAAAATGCCTTGGAGGATTTTAGAATTCCAGACACATGCTCCACAGAAGCTGCTGTAGGAGCATGGAAGCTCCTTGAAGCTATTGACACCATTGCTCCTTGTTGACTCCTCCGGCTCTTGGGATGGAAGCTGGCACCATGGTTTACCATGGAGCTGGCTGATCTGAAGAGGGCTGGAAGACATCTAGAAAGACGCTGACATAAAACATGCACAGAAACTGATAGGACTTGCTACAGAACACACTGGAGGATCAATGAAGCAGAAATGAAAGCGGGAAAGAAATGTTAATTCTCGGCAACCATTGCATCAGCTAGTTCATGACCGTCCCAATTGTTCAGGGTATCCAGACACCTTCTAACCCCTAAATCTGACCCTTTACAGTAGAGATGGGCATGAACCAAAATACGAACCAATGTTCATGACGAACTGGGCTGGTTCATGGTTCGTGAATCAGCGGTTCATCAGAGCCCATTTATGACGAACTGCCACAAACTTTAGGCTGGTTCGTTTGGTTCATTTTTTGGTTTGTCATTGCAGACAGCCTGGCGCCGATCAATCAGTTTCCTAGGCAACAGGATGGACTTCCTGCAGACCTTCTGCTGACCTGGAAGTGGCCTTCTGCTGGCATGGAAGTGACCTTCTGCTGACCTGGAAGTGACAATTTGCTGACCTAGATGTGACTTTTCACGAACCAAACAAACCAATTTGTGAACTGGGACAGGTTCGTGAAAGTTCATGGTTCATGGTTCATGAAATGCAACGAACCATGGTTCATGGTTCATTTTTTTCCCGGTTCATGCCCATCTCTACTGGGCAAAGTGATTGAGAGAGCAGTAGCTGACCAACTCCAGATCTTGGAAAACTCTAGCGCTCTAGACCCTTTCCAATCTGGATTCAGATCAGGGTATGGGACAGAGAGATCACTAGTAGAGTTAGTGGATGATCTCCATCTGAATATAGACAAAGGCCATGCCTCCTTATTGCTCCTCCTGGATCTGTCTGAAGCCTTTGACACAGTAGATCATGCCATCCTGTTAAGCTGCTTAGAAACAGAAGTAGGCATCAAAGGATGTGCCTTGGGGTGGTTTAAATCATTTCTTATGGAACAGACTCAAAGGGTTGCCATCGGAGATCAGTAATCTCCAGAATGGGAACTATTCTGTGGGATTCTGCAGGGCGCAATCTTATCTCCCATGTTATTTAACCCCTACATAAAACCTTTAGGAGAACTCATTTGCAGCTATGTAGTTGAATGTCATTAATATGCAGATGATACCCAACTCTGTATCTCGCTATTCAGGTCCCCACAGGATGCAGTAGAAATCTTAGATCACTGCCTGACAGCCATAGTGAAATGGCTGAAAAATAACAAATTAAAGTTGGACCAAGACAAGACTGAAGTGATGCTTGTTGGGAAGTTAGAGATCTTGAAAAACATTGTACTCTCCACTTTCGATGGAGTTCATTTGACCCTTGCAGACAGCCTAGGGGTTATACTGGATCCAGCGCTACTACTAGAACAAGGGTGGCCAAATGGCAGCTCGCGAGTCACATGCGGCTCTTCAAGCTTTTTTTGGTGGCTCCTGGAGGCTTGCAAGCTCGCCCCTCCCCTAAGGTACTTTAAGGGGCAGAGCTGGTTCCTGGGACTTGGTGTGCAGGCGAGGAGGCCAGCCACTCTCCCGATCTATGCACCCACTGCGCTCCCTCAAGGACCAAGGAGAGCCCACCCTCCCCTGCCATGCCAGGCACTCCTCTGTAGGCACCGCACTTGGCCAGCCTCGTGCTCACAGCAAGCACCTAGGAAAGGCACTTGGGGGGAAGGGGAAAGGGAAGAGCGAAGAAGCGGCAAGGAAGCGCCAAGGCAGAAGTGGCCCAGGACTTCCTGCTTGCCTGCTTACTCATGAATAGGCGAGTGTGCAGCTGGTGAGAGCCGCTCATGGCATGAAGCACAGCCTGCACTGGGGTGCTTTCGCGTGGGTGGAAGCCCCATTCGATGTGTGGAGGACTGGCTCACCCTTAAGTGTGTGCAGGACAGCTGGGGTGGAGGGGCAGGGAGTGAATTTGCTTCAGAGGACATTTGCTTGCTTTAAGATTGTGCAGCTCAGCTTTTGTGATCCTTCCTTCCTTTTCTTTTTTGTCTTTTCCTTCCTTTCTGTCTTTCCACTTCTTTCCCTCCCTCCCTTTCCTTTTCCCCTTATTTCTTTCCATGTTTTTTCTATTTTCAATAAAAACATTGAGGTTGCCAAGTCCAACTCAAAAAATACCTGGGGTCTTTGGGGGTGGAGCCAGAATACTTTGGGGGTGGTGCCTTGCAAGGATGTGACATCATGGTCAAAGGTCAGGTGATAGCCCTTCCCAAGCTCCACCCCTTCCGATGATGTCACTTGCAGCATACTGTGTCAAAACCCCACCCCTTCCTGTGATGTCACTTTCAGGGCACTCCCCCAAACCTGCCTCTTTTTCTGAAGTCACTTCAGTGCATCATGTCTTGTGGCTCTCAGCCATCTGAGGTTCATTCTATATGGCTCTTACATTCAGAAATTGTAACCACCCCTGTACTAGAAAAACAAGTTAAGGCAGCTGCAAAAAATACTTACTGCAATCTCACTCTAGCCTGGAAAATGGCTACCTCGATCTATGCTATGGTAACATCAAAACTTGACTATTGAATGCATTATACATTGGTCTCCCATCTAAGTTAACTGGGAGGCTCCAATTAGTGCAAAATGCTGCAGCTCAACTATTATCAGAAGCAAGCAGGAGCTTGAACATCACTCCCATCGTACAGTCACTCCATTGGTTACCTATCAGTTATCATGCTCAGTTCAAGGTATTGGTTATTACAAAGCTCTTCACAGCCTTGGTCCAGCATACCTACAGGACTGCCTCCCTCCCTATGTCCCTCCACGGCAGCTTCGCTCATCTGAACAGGGTCTCTTGCAGGTGCCAGCCTGTACATGTGCAAAATCAACAGCAGCCCGTACACAGGCTTTCTCTGTGGTGGATTTTACCCTATGGAATGGCCTGCCCGAGGAGGTTAGGAGAGCCCCCACACTCCTGGCTTTCCACAAACAATGCAAAACTGAATTATTCAAAAAGGGCCTTTTCTCAGCTAAGAGGGCTGTATTGTAGGGATGAGGTCTCAGATATTTCACTAATGAGTTAGAAGCCATAGATTTCACCATTATGTTGCCTTACATATTATCTGTTGCTTTAAATATGTACTCCTATATCCTGCCTGTGCTTCATGGTGTTTAATGTAAGTCCTAGAATTATGTCCTGTTTCAGCAATTCTTCAACCTCATATTGGATCCTTGCTAATACTATGTCTTTGTAAACTTGTATTCTGTTTTTAATTCTACATACATACATACATAAACTTGTATTCATTTACCCTATGACATTGTTTATGGAAATACTCTTGACACTGTATTCATTTACCCCAGGACATTGTTTATGGAAATGTTCTTGACACCGTATGGAAATGCCTGCCCTTGTCCTTGCCACTAATTGTACTAATCTCACACTATGTAATCCGCCTTGAGTCTCAGTGAGAAAGGCGGAATATAAATAAATAAAATAAAATAGATAAGGGTGATCTGGTAGATATTATACTTCAAAATGGCTTTTAACAAGGTACCTCACTAAAGATTCCTGAGTCATTGGATAAGAGTCCTGGAATAAGAGGACAGGTCAAATTATGGATTGAAAATTGGTTAAACAATAGGAAGCAAAGAGTTGGAATAAATGGACATTTCTCTCAATGAACGGAAGTAGCACTTGGATTGATGCTATTTGTTTGTTCATAAAGGATCTGGTACTGGGGGTGAACAGTATAGTGGTCAGTTTTGCAGATGATACAAAGTAATTCATGATGGTGAAAACCAATGATGACCAAGACTGATCTACCAGTAAGATCTTCACAAATTGGGTGAGTGGGCAACAATGTGGCAAAAGAAGTTCAGTGAAGATAAGTGTAAAGTGATGTACCTTGGAAGAAAAAAGAGCCCAGCTTCAAGTAAAACCTAATGGGATCTGAACTTGCTGAGACTGAGGGAGAAAGAGACCTTGGGGTTGTAGTGGATATCTCAGTGAATATGTCAGCTCAGTGTGCCATAGCAGTGAAAAAGGCAAACTCTATACTGGGAATTAAGAAAGGGTTTGAAAATAAAAGCCAATATTATAATGTCCCATATAAATCTATGGTGCAGGCTCATTTGGAACACTGTGCGCAGTTCTGGTTACCATATCTCAAAAAGGACATTGCAGAGCTGGCAAAGTACAGAAGAGGGTAACCCAGATGATTAAGGGGTTGGAGCACGTTTTCAAAGAGGAAAGGCGGAACAGTCTGGGACTCTTCACTTTAGAAAAGAGACTTCTAAGGGGGATTATGATAGAGGTTTATAAAATTATGCATGGAGTAGAAACAGTGGACACAGAGATTTTTTTTCTCCCTCTCACAAATGGGAGCATCCAATGAAGCTGATGGGCAGCAGATTCAGGACAAACAAAAGGAAACACTTCTTTACTCAACGAGTGATTAAAATATGGAATTCATTGCCAGAAGATGTAGAGATGGCCACAAACATAAACATCTTTATAAAAGGGGGATTAGAGAGATTCATAGGACAATCAGTGTCTATGGCCATGGTGACTAAACAGAACCTTCACATTCAGAGGCAGAAAAAATCTGAATAACAGTGCCAAGAGGTAACATCAGCGGAAGGCCTTGGCCTCAATGACCTGTTGTTGGCCCTCCAAAGTAACTGGCTGGCCACTGTGTGAGACAGAATGCAGGATTAGATGAATCACTGGTCTGACCCAGCAAGGTTTTTCTTATGTTCTTAGTCATGGTTTCAGGTTGTGACAGAAGTGAAGAATTTAAACCCTCTGCATGTTGTTTATTGCATAAGTCTCAAAATAAAACACATTTAAGAGTGTTTCACTTTTCTGGTACAGCAATATAACAATCTTCCCAAAAAATCAAGATATCCCACACTATCCAGGGAGATTTGGCTGCATCTAGAAGCAACTATGGGGCTTTCCACATGGGTTTTTTCCATCAGTTTCTGCCCCATACTGCTTCAGTTTATTTCCTAAGTTCCATATGCATTTTTGCCTTTAGTTTTTACTTTGAGTTTTTTTGTTTTCCCCCATGTTTTTTCCAGTTCTTTTGAGGCCACTTTTACCCCAACCTTTTTCTGGAAGCCAATTTTGAGTGGATTTTTTCCACATGGGTAATGCTTCTTCTGGTTTTGTTTGTCCCAACCATTCTCACCCACCTCCAATGATGATGTTCATCATTGTCGAACCACTCCTCCACCTTCCTATCCCTCTTCCTGGTTTTGTTTTGATCTTTTTAAACTGACAATTCCCTATCAATAATTTGACCTGCCCCTGTAATAATAGGTGCAGCAGATTCTCTGATTTCCCAGCTTTCGTTAAAAAAAAAAAGTAAGTCTCTGGTGAAGATATACTTTTTTCCTTATATCTCTTCAAAGGAAGGGGTTAGAGACTTACTGTTTAAAACTGAAAGCTGGGAATTCAGAGAACCTTCTGCAACTTTAAGTACAATATCAGCTTAATCTATCAATGTGAAATTGATGATTTAAAAAAGCTCTGGTGGCCCGGGAGAGAGGGGTAGCCACTTCTGGTGCTAGATACTTTGTAAACCGCTCTGAGTGGGCATTAAGTTGTCCTGAAGGGCGGTATATAAATTGAATGTTATTATTATTGTTATTATTAGAAAAAGCACCATGGTTTGAAAAGCACATAGATGCTGCTGCTTTCGGCTCCTTCCCAAGAGAGGTTGGTTTGCCCTGCCAGTGCCAGCCTCCACCTGCAGGTGCTGAGTCAGCCCTTGCAGGGCTTTCTGGTTTAGACTTAAGTATGGAAGGTGAAGCTGCTCCCCTTTTAGGCTTCACCATGCAAAGTATTCCCCATGTGTTCATTTTGAATCTTTTAAAACAGTTCAGCCCTTATATTGATCTATAGAACTATCGATATAAGCATGCATAAAAAATAAAAGGGGTGCTGTGACATTACCAATGAAGCCACCAATGACAATAGCACTCTCACTTGAAAATCCCATTTATTTAAGGTACATGGAGAACAACTGACTCCACAAAAGAACAGTACCCAGATAGACTTCAATATTTGGGTATTGACTGCTAAGAAAATCAGGAATAAATTGAGAGTATGGTAATGACTAGAGATGGGCACGAACAGAAAAAAACCCTGAACATGATGTTCGTTGTTCATTGCCATCCATGAACAGGGACTCATGAACAATCATGAACATGGCCCTGTTCACGAACATGTTTGTGGTTGGCTGTTCGTGGGGGCCAGCAGGCTCTCCTCCAGCCTTCATCCAAGTCAAGATCCCTACCGTACCACTCCCAGAAACCTGACCTGAGCAGGCAGCAGGAAAGGTACCAATAATAAATAATAGCTTGGCTCAGAGCCTGGCAGCAGCCCTGGAACTTGAAGGGGTAGATCCCTATCCTACCACACACAAAAAAAATTCAAGCTCCAATGCACTCTCTATCAAAATGCCAACAGCAACTCTCTCCCTCTCCACTGTCTGCAAACTAAGCCAGAGCTGGAAGCCCCCTCCCCCCTGCTCTTTGTTCCCTTGTAACAAATGTGGAGCTCCACACTTGAAAGGAAGACATGCCTATCAAGCTAAATTGGGCTTAGATTGGGGTTTCCAGGGAAACAGCAGGAGTTCAGACAATCCCTGCCTAAGTTGCCAAGGGAATTGATTGCAGGTGCCAGACTGTCAGGCTTGAAGAACAGCAACGAACAGCAACGAAAGAATGGGGCCTCACGAACAGCTTGTTTGCAAACTGCAGATTGGGCTGTTCGTGGCTTTTTTTTGTTCGTATTGCTGTTCGTGCCCATCTCTAGTAATGACCTTTGTGAAAGAAATTAGGGTCTCGCTACATGATACATTTCTGCATGGGCATATGCTGTTTTTAATCTGATCCCTGCAGCCACACATTAGGTGAGGGTGAACTGCTTATTTTTTGAAAAAGACAGTTCAAATGAGCTCAGAATGGTGCTGCAAGGGGAAGAAAGAATCCTGCTCTTCCCCAATGCTGTTTTCTCACTGTGTGCAAGGAAAGTTATTTCACTGATTTTTCAGCAAAGTTGGCAAAATAACTCTCTTCCCTCCCCCCACCACCCAATGCTGTTTTCATGTAGGAAAATGGCTTGGAGGAAGGAAAGTACCATTCCAGGCTTGGAGGTACCATTCTAAGCTTGTTTGAGTTCTTTTTGTTTAAAGAAGCAGTTCCCTTCAGCTGAAATGTGTTTGCAGGGAGCATGTTAAAACCAGTACATGCTCATGCAGAAACGTATAAAGTCATGAGACCCCCAGAATGTCAAGAATGTGCAAACAATCTGTAAGAACAGAATTTTTTTTTAAAAAAGAAACAGAGCCTGAATCAGTCAAGTTCAAGGTCTGTTTGTACCCAAAAAGGTCTGTTTGTACCCAAAAAGAGAATTCTGGTCAACCAACCAAATTTCTAGAGGTGCATCACTTCTTCTGGGAACTTTCATTGGTTGTCCTTCATCCTAATTACTCTCTGGCTTTTAGAATACACACACACGGGATACATTTACATGTTCACTTAAAGTGTAACATGAGATCAATTCGTTATTTTGCAAATAGTACTGCTGAGTTCAATTTAGTATCTTTCTGAAGATGCTCATACTTCCTTAGCTGCCAATACATATTCCAACTTTCTCTACAGTCATGAAGGTCTTAAATTTGACTTCCTTTTTTAAAGGGGGGATTTTTCAGGATGCTAAATCCCTTGCCATTGTGCACTAATATAATAAACCTGTTATTTCAGCCAGAACTAAACTATGCATACTAATGGCTGCTAAGGAAGTAGTCCAAAGCCCTCAGGACCTGTTGTTTGTATTAAGGCCATGATCAGTACTTTAATGCTGGAAAACGGTCTTATCTTAGAGACTGGGATGAATGCAATCTATGTGGCAAATTAACTGCAGCCATGAGGCCCCAGTTTTTTCCTAATAAAATGGATGGTTGGAGGCTCAGTTTGCATTTTAGATGCTTTTAAACATCTAGCTTTGATAGAGCTAACTACTATTTTTAAATGTGTTGACTAATCCTTGTTAACAGAATATTAAACTCAACATGGTAATGAATATAACTTCACACGCTGATGTTTCTAAACTTGTGCTTGATGTGGTTAATAGGGAACACTGCTGTTTTTGTTTGTGTACATTCTTTCTGCAGCAACAGAGGAGGTATAAGCCCTTATAAAAGGGATTTTGATCTGGGAAAGGAAGAGAACGTACAAAGATATTACCTATTGCATCTGGAATCAAAAAGTTGTATCCAAGAAGACTGTAGTGAAGTACAGATGGAATAATCCCTTTTAATCCAGCATAGCTCCAGTCAGACTGTAGTGGGTTCATTTGGACAAAGAGTGGCAGATGGCTGGATCTAGAAGCAACAAAAACAAGCAAACTGCAAAACTAGAAACACCTTCAAATGCCAGCTGTAAGCAGGCATCTGGCCTGCTCTTGGTGTATTGCTGGTAGATATTCCTCAAAGTACAGGCCGCTTTCCAGGAAAATAGAGTTGTTGTTTCCCTATGTGATGGCTCTTCATTTGGAGTTTCAAAAACTTTCTCTTACCTTAATCAACGCACATATCCCTCTGGCTACACATAAAACTGCATGAAGGTATTATTGGGGTAACCTGAATAATTACGTACAGAAAGTTGGTGATATGCAGGGCTTTTTTTCAGCAGGAACACGGTGGAACGGAGTTCCGGAACCTCTTGAAAATGGTCACATGGCTGGTGGCCCTGCCCCCTGATCTCCAGACAGAGGGGAGTTTAGATTGCCCAAGCTTGGCGGTGCAGAGGACAATCTAAAATCCCCTCTGTCTGGAGATCAGGGGGCGGGGCCACCAGTCATGTGACCATTTTCTCCAAGGGCAACCCACTGAGTTCCACCACCTCTTTTCCCAGAAAAAAAGCCCTGGTGATATGTATCCATCAGCTACTCTATGCAGGCTGGTTTGCTTGTACTGGTGCAACATATGAAGAGCTTTTTCTGAAAAACTTTAAAGATCAGTCAAGAAACAATTTTTCTTTGCAGTCAAGGAGATCAAAGGATACTAGAATCAGTGCAGGAAAAAGACTGGCTTCCTTAATTACCAACAATGAGTTGTTAATAGTTAATGGTTGCCCACAGGTTGATAGTAAGGGAGTTTTTACGTGTATTAACCATTGTGGTACCTGTGTTGTTGATTATTTTATTGTATTGCCCAGCTTGTTTAGTTAGATTGATTCTATGGAGACATCAGAATATATGGGTGGTGATCATTTTCCTCTCCATTTAGTTCTAAATACCTTAGGATATAATTTTCTTCCATCAGCTTTACCTTTTAAATTAGGTCAGAAAGAATCATGACAGTCTTAGAAGACAGAATAATGATATTGTGAAGGAAGTGGAAAGGCTAATGTCACTAAATTAGTCATTTTAAGGCTCTAACCTAATCTCATTTCACTTCTGAGAGGAACCTTGGGTGGCCTATTAAAGTTGTTTCAGCCACTATATATATCTCACAGGTGAGTTAAGGCCAGGCCAGACAGGGGAATTGATTTGATGATGATTGTAGGGCATTTAAAAGACAATTTGTTATATGTATCAGCAATTTAAATAAAATAATAATAAATACACTTAATTGGTTATTGCTGTTGAAATATGAATTTAGAACTGTAATTAAAATTTTTACAAGAGTTGCCTTAACTAATATGTGGAACTGCTTGATTTGGGCATCTAAGCAAAAAGGTGGTAATTTGTGGGGGGATATGATTGAGAACAAGTTAAATTCTAGATGCCTGATTTCCTGTCATATCTCTGCTAGATGTTGGGATAGGATTGCCATTCCCCCACTGGGGGTGGGGGATTCCCTGCTCTCACCCTCTACCCCAGCCCCCCACTTACTTGGCCGACAGGGGAGGCATGGGCCTCCCCCGGCACACTCCCTGGGGTGTGACGCACTCCCAAGGGCCCGATCCACCCCAAGTCAGGCCTGAAATGGGCCAGTTCATGTCCAAATCAGATCAGGCCACTGCAGAGTGCGGGAGCACTTCCATGCTCTGCAGCGGCCCATTCCAGGCCAATTTGGGCCTGAACTGGGAAGATTCAGACCTGAAACTGGCCAATTCAGGTCTAGATCAGCCCAAATTGGGCTGGATTGGGCCACTGTGGAGTGCAGGAGTGCTCCTACACTCCACAGTGGCCCATTCCAGGGTGATTTGGGCTCAAAACACACAGATTTAGGCCCAAAATACACAGATTCAGGCCTGAATTGGCCCAGAATGGACTGCTATGGAATGCGGGAGCACTCCCGCTTTCCGCAGTGGCCCATTCCAGGCCAATTTGGGCCCAATCCAGACCAATTCGAGCCCGATTCGCCCCCCCCTGCACAATGCGGGAGAGCTCCCGTGGCAGGCGTGGCCTGCGCGATAGCATCACTTCCTGGGAGGGACATCATCGCACAGGCCCATGAGCGTGTGCACATGCTTTGCACACACACAACCAGCACCTAAGCAGGTAAGTGCCAGGGCCCCCACCTCCCACCGGGAGGAGGGGGGACCTGGCAACCCTATATTGAGATGACCATTTTAAGGCTTTATTTGCTACATCTTCAGCTGATAGCAGTATAGTCCAATCAATATTCTCCCAAGAAATAGAGATTTGGCCTCCAGTTGCAGTTTCAGAAGTTAAATCTTTAATTTTCCAAATGAAATCTGGTGAAGCTCCAAGATTTGATCTGGTACCTCTGGAGTAAATCCTGACTGGTGGGCCAAATATACTGGCTCCTATTTTTACACAGATTAATGAGATAGGCATTATACCTACCTCTTGGTGACATGCAATAATAAGAGAGATAAACAAGTAACTTTGTGTGTGGCTAAATTTTTGGCAGCTATAGTAAAATCACGTTGTAACTCTGGCAGTAAACTCTAGGTTTCCCCTTTAGTAAGTGATGGCTCGCTGTTTATGACTTTGGTAATGTGAACAGTAATTAAGAAGAAGAAAAATAGGGTTGCCAGGTCCCCCAGGGGCCAAACCAGGAGTGGGGATTTAGGGAGGCAGTAGGAATTTACCTCCCCCCTGTGGGAACTTACCTTCCCCCTGTGCACGCATGCACCCACCTGTTGCACCAGAAAATGTCATTTTCCAGAATGACACAGGTCATGCTGGGGGACAATTCACTAAAAATCTCTCTCAAAATTAGTATTTGGGGGAATTTTTAGAGAACCTGAAGCTTCTGCTTTGCATCAGAAAATAATGTCAATTTCTGGCACAACGCAGAAGTGCGCTTAGTGTGTGTGGAAAGCTTGAGCCACTCCGAGGGCAGAATATAAATAGAATAAAATAAATAAATAAAAAACTCCCTCCCCAGGTGCCTTCCCCCCCTTCAGCCAGGTAAGTGGACATGAGGAGGCAGGGCTGGAGGAAGGGGATCTACCTGCTCCCAGTGGTCAACTGGAAGCCCTACTGGAATATGAGGGTGACTTTTTGTGGTCTTCCCTGTAACAACAGTACTATACAGGCTACATGGCCCACAATGGTTCTGCAACCATCCACATCAGCTCAACAGATGGAAGTGAAATCCTCTTGGGCTGAACTTCCAGGAACACACAGGCTTGCAAGGAACAGATATCCAAATACCAAAAATATTTTCCCCAAAACAATTAACTTAAGAATAAGGGTGGTACAGTAGACAATTGATCTGACAGAAAGATCACTGCTCAGACACTCACTCAATACAGTGGGTGACAGCAGGCAAGTCTCAGTGGTGTCTTCCACACAGTGATAGGATTTTGTAAGCAAACATAAGCAAAGCCATGTTGGATCAGGCCAGTGGCCCATCCAGTCCAACATTCTGTCACACACAGTGGCTAGAAATCCAGTGCCATCTAAAGGACTGTCAGTGAGGCCAGGACACCAGAAGCCCTCCCACTGCCTTCCTTCCAGCACCAAGACAACAGAGCACCACCTCCCCACAAAGAGAATACCATCTATCTCCTGTGGCTAATAGCCACTGATGGACCTCTGCTCCATATATTTGTCCAGTCCCCTCTTGAAGCTGGCAATGCTTGTAGCTGCCACCACCTCCTGTGGCAACGAATTGTGGTTTCAGCATTGCTGGTGTAGCTACAGATTAAGCATAGCAGCAATGGGGCTTCCACATGGCAGGTTTCCCTGCCCCAATTCCTCAGAAGTGGCTACCTTTCCTCCGCTGTGCCACCAATGCCTTTGAATTTTTTTAAAAATTGGTACTAGTATATTGTTATATTGATATAGTCTTGTAACAATAGGTGCAGAAGTTTCTCTTTTTTAAAATTTATTTTATTTATTTCACATTTCTATTCTGCCCTCCCCACAAGTGGGCTCAGAGCAGATCACAACGCAGTTCCAGCTTTCATTTTTTTAAAAAGTACATCTCTAGCTGCTTCCATTGTGTAGATATGCCTTTTCCCTTATATCTCCTATTTCCCAAAAACATTGAACTCAGAGCAGATAACCTGTGCGGAAAACACCTGTGTTTCCACCTAGATTACTAGGTAGGATACTTGTAAAGATAAAATGGATACAAATTCCAGTGAGATAGTTGTGTTAGTTTGCTGCGACAAAAACAAGAAAAGAATCTTATATGAAATATAAGCTTTTATGGGCCCACTTTGTCAGGTGCTGGGGGAATTTTTTTTTGTCTCTTGTTTGAAAAGATATGAAACAGCCTGCAGGCTGCACTAAGAGCTTTGAAGGTGGCAGTCACATGCAGTAAATGAATATTTGAATTTGCTTAATTTCTATTCTTTTCTTGTTAGAATACTTTAAAAAAAACCTTTGGGAAAGTAGGTCTGAGCATACCAATAATTGTACTGGCTGTCCTGGGAATTTTTTTTGCATACTTCCACCCTGGACAGCATGGCAGACTTTGTGTACGGCAAGTATGCTGATTCAGCATGCCTGAAGCCTGGAAGTCATATGAGGACTGTACCACTCACAGTTTGTCTAAATGAATCATCTGGATCAGAACAGGTAGTACAGTCAAAATCAGCATCTTAAATTAGCCACACTTCAAAAACTGACATGATGGCTGATGGATCAGACATAAAATAACTTCACCAAGCCATTTAATTAGCCTGCAATGTATCAGTTCTGTTAAGTTCTATACAAATCTGTCTGATTTCCTTAAAATGCACAGAGCAATCAATCATTCAATGTAGACTGTGATTTGGCACCAGATGGGGGTGCTGTGGACCAGTTGATTCTGCCTGTCTGCCAGTGTTAATAAAGGGTACTCTTGTGCATCTATCTATGTCTTTTTATAAAAGTGGATATTTCACCAGGATTAGCTGGTTTCTATCATGTCTCCCTGGTGAAATAGTAATCAGAGGACAGCCTTAGAAATACAAATCACTATCATCCCCCCCTCCCCGGCTCAAAACTCACCTTGTGCTAGCACTCATTATTGATGAATTTCCCAGTGTAGCTGCCATCAAGGCTAAAATGCAGATGTACTTATCCCCCTTGAGTTCCACAGGAGGTTGGATGGCTTGCTCCATAAACAAGTTGCCCTCACCTCCTTCCAAAACTACATACTCTGCTCCCACTCTCTGTTTCAGGAGTCTCACTTGATCCATATACCAGAGCACTGCAGCCTGGCTGGTTACATTCAGTTGAACGGAAAACTGCCCTTTCCATTTGGTAAGTAGTGGTGCCTGCAATAGAAAAACAGATATCAGAAGAACACAAAAAAGTACTTGTCAGTAATTTGTGTACAGATTAGCAAGTAAGTTCTTCCTCATAAGCAAACAAGCAAGTTAGCACAATATTTTATAATATCACAATTAAGCACTTTGAGTAGGGAAGATCTGTCCTGCTATATCTTCATTTCAAGTCATAATTTAAGTTACACTGTAGTTTTGCATCTAAACAATGGTCCTTAGTTGAAATCTCACCTTCGACATAAAAAAACAAAGACCAACAAGAGCCCCAGGGTATAAGCTTTCAAGAGTCAAAGCTCCCTTCATCAGAAACAAGTCAATATTTGTACGTGATGAAGGAAGCTTTGACTCTTGAAAACTTATACCCTGAGAAACCCAAGTCTCCCGACTCACCACGGGGTGTAGTTTGTGGGCTGTGGGATGCAGGGCCTGGAGCAGGGCGGCTGCCATGCTGTCTCGGCCAAGGTGGCTCCCAGCAGCCTCTGTCCCCAGCATGGGGAGCCAATGGGCTCAGGCTCCCCAGCTAGCCAATCAGCTGGGCAGTGGAGGGGCCCCTGGCAGGTGAACCTGGCATAGATGGGCTTTGCTCAGGTCCACAGGCAGGGCTTAAATAGGGCACCAGTCAGACCTGCAGGTGCAGTTGCCTACGATCGGCATCAGAGGCAGCAGCCCCCTCAATGGTGGCATTTCCTTGGCAGTGATGGCATTCGGTGGTGGTGGCAGACGTGGCTGCTTCCTGGTGGTGGAGGTTGCTTCCCCACCGCAGTGGCTGCTTCCTAGTGGCAGCCCCTGCAGCGGTGGTGGCCCCTTTTCACCCAGGTGTCATTCTAAAGGGCTCCCGGCCCCACGGGCTTTTCTATTTTGTAGTGGTGGCTTCTTCTGTGGCACTAGCAGCCCCTGTTAGCAAGATGCTGTCCTAGGGGCACTCCTGGCCCTATGGGTTTCACTCCTTTGCAGCAGCGGCCCTGTTTCTTGGGGTGGCACCTTCCTTCCCATAGCAATACTTCGGGGGGGGGAGGAACAAGATAGATAAAAAGGGGTGAAGGGGAGCAAAGGGGGTGCAGGGAGGAGAGATAGCCACAGCTGGAAGCATGCTGGGATTAATCGGAGGGAAATATTTGAACAGGTGGATACAAAGGCCATGGCTGCAGCCCAGGGCAAGGATGAATGGGTTGTCCAAGGCCGTTGAGTGACTCACAGATTGTGTGGAGCAGCTGGGTGCCTCCGGGTCCAGGGCCATGGTGGAGGCTGCTGTCCAGGAGCCTCATACCACAATGAGCCCTCTGGTGACTGGTTAGGCCACTAGGGGGGCAAGGCATGTGATGAGGTGTGAACGTGCTCAGTCCCCCTCCAGTAGGAGCTCCAGGAGCCAGGAGCAGAGAGTGAGACCTGCAAAGCAGCAGCATCACAGGTCCCACAAGCCCCAAAGATCCTCATACCACAATGAGGACTAAGACAGTGCTGGATCCTCTGGTGAGTCCTCATCCAAGGAGGGAGAGCAGGGAGACTACTGGGGTGAGGCTGCATATGTTCCAGACTTGCCAGCCTGGGCCATCTGATGGCGATCAGCTAGGAGTTTGGGCAGCACCATCTGATGACGATCAGCCAGGAGTTTGGGCAGCACCAGTCTTGGGGTGGTTTAGTAGCCGAGGAAGGAGGGGGTACTCAGTAATCCTCTGCTGTGTATAGCAATGACAAGACCCCCCCCCCTTGGGGGTCCACCTGGCCCATAAGGTCTGCAATAGGATCCTGGATGAATACTATGTGGATGTCTTCTCCCTTCTTCACCCAGAGGCTGAGGGCAGGAGGAGAGCCCCCACATTCAAAAGGATGGGAAAAGGGACAAAGGAGAGGAGGAGGAATGCACATTCACCAATTGGATGGAGGGATACACCATATTCATGGGGGTGGTGCGAGCAGCATACCTGGAATGCAGCTGGCACTTGTCTAACCACCTGGTCAACGTGCTCCATGTCTGGGCCCTTGCCAGTGACATTGCAACAATTGACTATGATGAGGTCTTCCGTAAATAGGCATAATGCAAGAATGCATTGGGACCTCATCAACCAGAAATGTTGGCTGTGACTGGTGGGTGCCCACATCAAGGGCAAGGCTGATCCCTCCCTCGGGGAGGAAGTGAGCAGGAGACGGGAGTGGGGCAAAGGAGTTTGTTGGAAGTAGAACTAGGGGAGGTGACATTGGCCCAGATGCCGATTAGACCACAGCTGTTTCAGCCTGCTTCCTGCCCATCTTGCTCCCAGAGAATGATCTGGGAGCCCAGCCGAGCTTGGACTTGCGTGCCATCTTGGTGGACTTATGGACTTTGTGAAATCGCTTTCTGGACATGTATTGGTTTTGGTCAGACTTGCTTGAGAGGCGCTCATGGTGGGGCACCTCCTCTCCTGAGAAGATCGAATCAGCCAGAAGACAGGTGGCAAAAGCCATGGGGGGGTGGAGTCAGGTGAATCAACACTTGGATATTTCCTTATGCATAGAGGTGCTCTTGTCAAGTTGGAGGTAGGATCTTTGGCTGCAGGATAGTCTAAAGGGTTGGGTGCAGCTTTAGGGGCTTTGGCAGGAGCTGCTTTGGGGCTTTTGAGGTGGTTTGGCATGGGGCACAGATCTTTAGGGGGGAAACACAGCCAACCAGCACTGTTTCCTCATAGATGGGGATCTCCTTAAGGGATCTTGAGAGTGAGGCACAGAAGGGGCAAGTCAAGGATTTCAGGTATCACCCACTCTGGATGGGGTTGTACTCCCCTTGAATTAACAGGTCAGTAGGTTGGAAGTGCTCTTGGACCCCGGACTACTGCTTGATAAGCAGGTAACAATTGTGGCCAGGTGTGCCTTTTTTACCAGCTTTGCCTGGTTAGCCAGCTGTGGCCTCTCATGAGCAGGAAAGATCTGGCTACTGTAGGACATGCTCTGGTTAAATCTTGATTAGATTACTGTAAATACACTCTATGTGAGGCTGTCCTTGAAAAGTGTTCAGAAGGTGTTCAAGGTGCTGGTACTGATTTCTAAAGGCCTATATGATTTGGGACCAACATACCTGAAAGACTGCCAACTCCCTTATGAACCCACCTGACTAATGTAGCCATTTTCAGAGGCCCTGCTTTGGGGGCCCCATCTTCCAAGATTAGGCAGATGGCAACCTGGGAGACGGCTTTTTCAGTCATCATGGCACCAAAACTCTGAAACTCTCTCCCCAAGGAGATTTATCTGCCCCTTCTGTTGCCATCTTCCACCAGCAGGTGAAGACTTTATTGTTTTGTTTGGCATTCCTTCAGTGATCCCTCCTGTCCTCAGAGCTTTAACTGTTGTTTTATCTTTTGTATTTATTTTATATTATGTATTATTTTATTTATTATTATTATTAATCTTTTGTATTTATTTTATATTATCTATAAACTAATATAGCTACCAATGTTTGTTTTAGTGCTTGCAAATAGTCCTCTTCACTTAACAGGGACTACTTATGAAGAACTGGTCTCAAGATCACACTCACTGACAACTCCTCAAATTCTGCTATATATACATAAAATATAATATTTTATAACAAATGTGAATTTTTAAAATAGAGATACTCCTCTGTACTAACTACATATCATGAGAAATGAAATAAAATAGTCTGCAATATTATGTTGCTTATCTATGGGCAGGAGGTTCTCTCATTTCCAGAAGTAGTTCATTGTTATATTACACTGTACTTAGAGGCCTGAGTCTAGAGAATGAGGAACAATATTTGAGTACAGCGCAATCTGTTTCACTGATTATTCACCAGTAAAATCCTAAGCAATGGGCTTAGACTGGAGTAACTCTGCTTAGGATTTCACCGCAAATTGGTCAAACTTTAACAAACCAAGTATGCCTTATACCTACTGGTTCCTTTTCTCATCAGGAACCTCTAGATGCAAGCAGTCAAGTGAAAGAGATGAGATAGGGATTTGTACCGAGTATCCACCAGATTCTGAATGTCGGCTCAGCCAAAACTGTTCTTTGCCTTCTTGCAGAGAAATCTGAAAAGATTCAGAGATGATGTTTGCATAAGGAGAGAGAGTTATGGAAAGTTTCAAAGATTTTAATAATGAGCGGTCCATGACATGTCTCAGCGTATGAAACCTTCTTCTCATCACAGGTAAACGTGTATGATCCTGCAAGAAGGAAGAAAAGAATATACAGTGAAGTTTTTCACTGATGAGGACTGCAGTGTCTGGTAGGCAATATTAAACAGCAAAAGGATCCTTATAGAGTAAACAGACACTCCAGATGACATAGTTTCAAGTGTGTAGCTGATACGTAGTAGAAGAGCAAAATTCAGGTCCAACATCAAAAGTTCATACCCTGGAAATGTAGTTGATATTTAAGATGCTACTGGACCTGGATCTTATTGTCCAGATGAGACAGACGTCATGTGTCCAGGGAAGCTTTGTTGTATAGTGGCTAGAATACAGTGGTGTATAATACAGTCAGACCAGGATCTAGGAGACCTAGATTTGACTCCCTACTCTGTCATGGAAGCTTGCTGCATGATCTTGGCTAGTCACTCTCCCTTAGCCTAACATAACTCACAGGGTTGTTCTGAGGATAAAACAGGGGAGGGGAGAAAAATGTTGTAAGCTGCCTTAGAGAGAAAAGCAGGGTATAAATTAATTAAAATATTTAATTAAATAAGCTTAGCACAAAACCTAATATAAAAAGCACCAAACTGCTTGAGCTTTTGCATAACATGGAACTGTTCTCATATAGGTTCTACTGAAGACTGTGACAACTGTCGGGATTTATATATGGTTTCAAGATGTCATGAATTCATGCACTGGTCAGGTCCACATCTGTTATTATCAACAGTGTTACAGCATCCCATGCTGCCACAGAGCAGTGTGGGGAAAATATGTGAATCTGATCAGCGCCTAGGTGGGAGGCCAATGAGAGCCCTATGTAAGCTGCTCTCAGTTGAATAGCATTATTAAGAACCAGGCAGTTGTTACCCAAAGAGACATTTTCTCACTATAGATATGGTTACTAGTTTTTGTCCAGTAGACTGAGGTGCTTTATATGATGTTTTGAAGTGGAACGTAGGAACTTTGGAACAAATCAGGTAAACTGTATTTTTAAATTTTCAGGGTGCCCCTATCATGGAACTTCTCTCGCTTGGTATGGCCCCAGTGAATTTCCACTTTTAAAACCCCACATTCATGTACATCTTGGAATGTTGGAGCACAGTTGTACATTTACTTGTTCATGTGTTTATGCAACTTTTTGTCAACCAGTTGCATCTGTGCAAATCATCTTTCTGGCAGTAAACAACTAGTAAGCATTTTATCCAGCCATATCAGTAGGTAAAAGCAATCCTGTGTATGAAAGGAAAGAACACAGTGGCCTAGGAATTTACAAGAGATATCCATAGCCAATAATAATTTTACAAATAATGGATGGGGAGGTAACATAGCTTTTGCCCACAGCTGCTTAGTTCCTACTCCAATGGCACATACCATGTTACACAGTAAGGCTGTGGAAGACTCATTGAGCATAATTAGCCCCTCCCCAAGATGATGTCTTTGCAGTTTATTGAAGAAAGACCTTAGTGCTCGCTCCATTTTGGCAGCAGACTCCTCTGTTCCATGATACTTCCAGACTGGCAGCCTGTATTGGTATAATTAAAGAGAGGAGTCTTGCTTGAGCTTAAGTCACAGATTTTGTAAGATGAGAAGGAAAAAAACACAAAATGTCTGCATCAAACTAGCATCTATGCAAAAAAAGGGGGGGCGGGAAGGGTAGATGGCCTCTTTTCCTCTCATGGGATCAGTGATTCCATTTCTTTGGTTCATAGTATAGAAGGTATAGAAGAATTCACATTTGATCAAAAAGGTTCAGATGCGTGATCAAAGCCTACCCACTGTCAGCAAGGGAACTTTCCCATTGGGCAGCATTCTTCTGCTCAGCATTCTTCTTCTTAAGAGAGGCAAAACAGCTGTTTCATTAAGGCTCAGGATTGTTAACCCCACCCTTCTTGTTGAGCTTCGGCTTTCTAGTAGTCAGGGGCTTCATTATTAGTAGTCAGCTATAATTCTATTTTATGTGTGTATCATTTGGGGTTGCAAACTGGCCTCAGAGATTCCTAGAGATTTGTGGGGGAGAGATGCCTGGGGAGGGAGCTCAGTGGGGATGTGATTTCATTCTAGGTCTTCTGTCTCCTGTACTCTACAATATAGTATGGTATAGTATGGTATACACTATACTATATAGAGTATATATATACCACTGTGGTATAGTTGTTAGCGTGTTGCACTAAGACCTGGGAAACCTACGTTTGAATCCCTGCTCTGCCACGGAAACTCAATGGCTGATCTTGGGCCTGAAGACTCTCAGCCTAACCTACTTCACAGGATTGTTGCGAGGATAAAATGGAGAAGAGGAGAATGTTACAAGCCTCTTTGGGTCCTCCTTAGGTATAAATGGCATAAAGAAATCTTGCATAGCATAGCATTAGTCTACCCTCTGAATCTACTGTTTCTTCCAGAAGAGCAATAGTCAGTCTGCATTTGAATACCCTGGAATCTCTGGAAGTATTTTTTTAACTATTGATTACATATACATTTCTGGAGTTATAGCTCTATCTGTTAAACATTAATACACTTTATTAATAAGCAAAAATACTGGCAATGGGCACAGTCCTTTAGAGGAATTAAATTGAGCAATGATTTAGCAACAGTAGACACCAGTTGAGTATTTTGCTATTTTGATTTTGCTATTACTGTACTGCTGATTGCTGCATATTGCAATGTTCTCTCATGTACCACAGTAGTTATTCTAGCTACTAGTAACAGTAACTATGAAGGTCATGTCAGCACCCCCTAAAGGAGTTTATATGAGCGATGCTATGTCATTATTAATGGTTTTAATAAGTGTTAATTACTGTCTGCATTTATAAGAATTAAATACTTATATTTTTAAGACTTAACAAGAATGTTTATGTAGCACATCTGCAATGATCGTGCTCGGAGTGAGACCCAAACAGGACATTACACACAGACATTGGCAGAAAAGCATCTTCAAGGTGTAGATTGGGGGAAGGATGGATGTATAACTCTTTCTATTTTAACCTACCTACTTTTTCTCCAGTCCAAATCACATACACATTAACAGTGGCTCCACCAACCCACTCCCCAACACAGACAGTCCTACAGGGGTTTCAAGTGTATGTGTCTGCAAGGCCAAACAGATGGTTGGAATGGCACAAAGGGAAAGTGGCAGAGGGTGTGTGATTTGGAACTGAGAAGCAATGGGTAGGGGGAAAGTTAAATACCCCCACCTCTATTCTTCAGATCTCCCCAAGCTATTGTTCCTTTTTTAAAAAAAACACTCCAAAATTCTACAACATTTTAATATGGTGGTGGAGAGTACCCTAAAGTCATAGTTGATTTATGGAAACCCCTGGTGGGGTTTTCATGGCAAGAGGCTATCACAGGTGGTTTGCCATTCCCTGCCTCTGCAATCCTGGTCTTCTTTGGAGGTCTCCCAACCAATTGCAAACCGCCAACCCTGCTTAGCTTCTGAGATCTGACAAGATCAGTCTCTCCTGGGCTATCCAGGTCAGGGTATGTTTTTCATATAATGTATGATTTAATCCTACTAATTTAATCCCTCAGCACCTTCTTGTGTTTTCAAAGCCTTGCACACACACAGCTGCTTGGTTGAGTGCTGTCCAGCCACACTACAAACTTCCTCACCTCTTTCTTACCTGAGTATGTCAGTATCTGGCAGCCTTTGTCGTTGTTCTGAAAGCTGACTTCCCACTTCCTGGTGGGCAGATGTGATGTTTGCACTGACACACACTGTGTATTGCAGGAATGCTGTTTCAGGGCCAAGGATACTCTCAAAGCAAAAATGTTTGTTCCTCTCCACTGAGAGAGAGAGAGGAATATCTGAGGCAATCATAATTGTCACTCCTTTAAAGAGAAGAAGAGTAATCAGACAGCTGAGAGTTTCTCTTTATTAGACATTTGACGCCATTCCAAATACAATAATTCTTGATTTACAGTGTGAGAAATAAGGAGGAGGGGGCATAAACTTATTCTGCACCTAAATTCAGACTCCTCTCTGGGACATACTAATCACTGTAGAAAGCAACAAGCTTTCGACATTCAAACATATGTCAAGGATCAGAGCAGAAATCAGACTTTGCATGGCTGTTTTGTTATTTTAGGTGTGTGTGTGTGTTAAGGTCACATAAGCCTTGTTTACTAATAACATTGCTTTTGACTGAGATCATACAAACATTTTTACTGATGTAATGTTAGGTATGATAACTATAATTAGATGCCAAAATCTACTAATACTGATGCAACATGATGAAGGTAATTAGACCTCTGAATGGATGTTCATAGATCTCTAGAGTGAACACAGCATGGAATTAGGTGTTGTTCCTTGCATTTCAAGGTTGTGAATTCCAGAAGAGAAACTGATCACCACTTAGTTCAAAGATGGGATGCATCCTTTCACGTTTCCAACCCTTCTAAAATTCAGTAGACCATATAGGCACCTAAGCAAATGGAAGAATGTTGCCTCTCAGACTCTTTATATACGTGACACTAAAAAGTGCCTGCCCTGTAATTTCCTCTGATGCTGTTTGTGTCATGTGTGAAGAAAGCATGGATAGAATGCAGAAGAGGAAAAAAAGGTATTCTATCTAGCCAATGTAAGCTGTCCATTTGAATTACAGATACATTTAAACACAAGCCAATTTCAAGCAACACACTCAGTGTTGCTCCTATATATGTAAAAGGTAACGGTAAAGGTGCAAGCACTGAGTCATTACTGACCCATGGGGGGACGTCACATGATGACGTTTTCTTGGCAGACTTTTTTTATGGGGTGGTTTGCCATTGCCTTCCCCAGTGATCTACACTTTACCCCCAGGAAACTGGGTACTCATTTTACCGACCTCGGAAGGGTGGAAGGCTGAGTCAACCTTGAGCTGGCTACCTGAAGCTGAGCCCAGATTCCACCAGGATTGAACTCAGGTCATGAGCAGAACTCAACTGACTAACTCAAACAGGGCACAGTATCTTATTCCAGGACACCAAAATACTGGACAACACTTCCAACTACTTTGTCAGACTGCACAGGGAAGCCATTGAAATTCACAAGCATAAGCAAAACTTCAACAGGAAAGAAGAAACCTTAAGAATGAACAGAGCATGGTTTCCAGTTCTGAAAAACACCAGGCTAACAAAACACTCTATACCCGACAATAGCCCTGCAGAGAAGATTAGCACATCAAGCACCAATCCATATGCAAAAGAACCTCCTCAGGATACAGTGAAGCCTCCCGCCATTAGCATTCCACACCCTGGGAAACTCTTACAGGATGACTCAGCTCAACCCCACCCCTCCTGAGTAGATATAAATGACCTGCCAACATCTTTTCCACACTGTGACACTGAGAGATCTCTGTCTTTTGGTGCTACACCTCTGAAGATGCCAGCCACAGCTGCTGGCGAAACGTCAGGAACTACAATGCCAAGACCACGGCAATACAGCCCGGAAAACCCACAACAACCAATTGTAACATATTTTGGCCCTCAGACTATGATCTGATTAGGGAGTAAAACATTGGAACTTCATACAAAGCTACAAAGGCAATGGGAGCAGGAGCAGGGAAAGCCCATCCTATCTCTGGATAATCCAGTGCTTTCTCACTTTTCTTCCTTGGTATGCAATTTTTTACAAATGAAAGCAAACACAAAATTTTCCTCAGAATGAAAGGAAGCCAATGCAAATGTGACTCACATCCAAAGCTTGGGTTGTCTTTAAAGCTGTCACTGCATTTTACTATGGAGGTATGGTAGTCCCCTTTCAGTTCATTCAACAGCTAGATAGCCTCCATGTCCAAAGAAAAGGAAATAACCCTGGTTTTCTTCTTTGTCTTTCACTCAATTGGACAATATTCAAATATTTACTGCCATTGATGAGCTACCTATGGTTTACAATGTTGCAAAATCAAATGAAGAAATGAAGCCTTACCAGTTGATCCCAAAAAATATCTTTCTAAGACAGATCCATAGCCAGTAGGGTTTTTGGTAAGTTTGCTGATAAGGAATGGTTGGGACTCCATGTTTATATTGTTCAAAGGCCAGTGTTGGGTGCTGACACTTGCTCCTCCATACCAGGAAATATTTGACATGGAAAAACAGTCCTGTCAAACAAATATATGAGAAAAAGCAGGGAATAGTGTCATTTTGCATGAATGACATGCCTAGCATTGCCAGTTTGTGAGCTCTAGGCAAGAGCCAACACAATATCAAAGAAAGCTCACATTCAGCAGCTGGTTCCTAAACATCCATGTTGGACCCATGCTATTGTTTCATCTTCATAGGTGACATCACTTATACTTTCCCCATATCACAAATGAAGTCTCCCAAGTGCAACACTGTCTGATCACATTTAGATTAGCATGAGGATAAAGCCACTAAGCCCTTCACACTTTATGCTTCTGGACTCTGAGCTGCAGAAGCTACCATGGATATGTAGGTTCAGAATAAAAATAGTTGATATTTTATTTTATTTTCAGTATTTACATTTCTGTGGATAATATAATAATATGAGTTTAGCATGGAAGAATTGGTGCTTCAATCTTTTGATTGGTTCATTGGGTTGAAGGAATTCCCAACTGTACAATTTTGTCAACATTTATGCAGGATCATCTAACACCTTCACATTTGGTTTTACATCCCAGATTAGTGATTGGTAGGGATGCAGCTACTTATTTCATAATCTGAACTTTGGAGGGTGTAACTGTGTTTAGAATGGTACTTTAGAATGGATTTTAGAATCTAGACAAAGTCCATTGAAGTCAATGAGCTTAGAAGAGTGAAACTGGGAATTGCACTGCTAATTGTCTTATGCCCCCCACCTCCACGATGGTAACATATACTTCAAATGAGACGCTACAGTCTACTCTGAGCAGGAGGGAGCTTGCTGAGCCCATGAGCTGGAGCCACAACCTTCCATCTCGAAGTCAAGCCCTGACGATGCCATAGAAACTGGGAGAACACAGAAGAGAAAACTCTACTAAACAAGAATTGTAAAGGGCTGCTGAAGGCAATGGAATGATGCCAGTCTGAGCCAGCTAAACTCTAATCCTTCTTGATTAACCCAGCCACCAAGAGTTGCTAATCTTGCTATTTAAAAAATTAAGCAGGTAGTACAGAACAATAAATAACTTGAAGTATAATCTCAACGGTTGCTGTTTACTGCCAGCATGATAACCTGTCATTTGAAAATAGCCTTCTCTGAACTGAAAAGCTTCTGTGGGGAACCCTAAATGCTACAACACAAATGCCAAGGCCTGCTAGAAGAGCAGAAATTTCAGCTCTACATTAGAATGATTTTAGGCTGAAAAAGGTTGGCTAAGGTGCTGGGCATTGTTCAACTCCTTGGCCACACTAGTAGGAATTAGGTTATTAGTTCAATCCTAGAATTATATTCTGTCTCCAATACATGCAAAAAGATGGTCAAGACATCCTCTGATAGGAATACTACTACTGCAGGACCCAACCTACTTACAGGGTACATGCAAGTGGTCTGGCTTTGCTCCACTAAAGGAAAAGGAAGAAAGTTTTCTGAGGAAGTATAGCTGAGTCTTGAAGCATTGTATAGATCCACATGTTGCATGTTGCAATCCTCAATTAACTTCTACTGAATGCAACAGGTCTTTTCTGACTTGGCTTTGTTTCAGGCTTAAAGCAAATACTTAAGGGGCTGATATTTCAGTTCAAATATCCCTTTTGCCCCAAACCCTTTAAAAGAGTTTCTTTCTGATAAGCAGCAGGATCAGCAAAGGTCCCCCCCCCACATGATTGCACAATGACTGGTAGATTGCTCTAGGCATCTTATGTGAAAGCCCAAATACATTTCAAAGGGGATTTAGAGGGAGTTTTTTATACATATTTTCTTTATTTAAATTATAATAACTATAGACAATTAACATAAAAGATAAAAAACAACATTCTAAAAGAAAAAAGATACACTAACAATACATAAACAAATACAAGAAGAAAGAAAAGATCTGGAGTTTTTGAAGGTATAAACATTAGCAGTTGTTCATTTCCTTTGCACAGTAAAGTTTGTCAGCCACTAATGAGGGAGAAGCTCCTAGTCCCATCTCTGTGATGTTTATCACACAATTGAGTGTAAGTGAAAGTGAGGGTAGAATGATTTCATGCTTCCTTTTTTTAGCTGCTGTAGCATAGTGGTTAAGTGGCTGGGCTAGGAATCAGCACTCTGATAGTTTGACTTCCACTACTGCCATGAGCTCAGTCAGTAGCCTTGGGTAAGCCACTCTTTTCACCTCATGCTCCTCAGTTGTATTGTGAGGATGGTAATAATACTGACTTTGGTCACCATTCTGAGTGTGGCACTAATCTGTCCAGAAGGGCAGTATATAAACACACCATTGTTGTTGTTGTTGTTGTTGTTGTTGTTGTTGTTGTTGTTGTTGTTGTTGAATGATTGAAAAATACTATGTATTATTGGACTCAATTGGACTCTCTGAGCTTGTATTGCTTATAGTATTCTCCCTACCTCTATTTTAGCTTTGCAACCACACTGTGAGGTAGGTTAGTCTGAGAGAAAGTGCTTAGCACAAGATCAACCAAGGAGCTTCCATGGAAGAGTGGGAATTTGAAACTAGATCCTATTTTGACAGTCTCCCAGGCCCTATTCTGACACTAACCACTATGCCATATTGGCTGTAAATGCAATCCATATTCATTCATTTGTTCTTTTACATTATACATATTCTGCCTTTCTCACTGGGACTCAAGGCAGATTACACAGAGTAAATCAATGCAACCAACAGGATGGGACAACCAATATACAATGCTATAGGATCGGGATTGTGGAAAACTGGAACCAAGAGAAATCTGAAGCAAGAGTAATTATTAACATGATTCATTAAACAATGCCAAAAATTACGTAACAGGATCCTACTTACTAGCATAGTTCAAAATCCCTACCTAACCCTTTGCCCAAGCATCTTTCTTAGTCAATTTGTTACAGCACAGCCCAATTGGCTGTATCAAAGTACACATTTCCCAGGCTAGACTGAGTTGGAAGAAAGCATTTTTGCAGCTGTGTTAACTTGCCTCTTCAATAGTAATGTAGATCTAATATAACACCAAGGGTCTTAACAGAGTCAGCAAAGGTTAGGTGAACCCACTGAAGTGGGGAGGACAATGTCCTTCAAGATCTCTGTCTTCCTAACCAGCATTATCTCTGTCTTTTCAGGGTTTGGTTTCAGTCTGTTCACTCTTAGCCACAGCAGCTAGCAATTCCAGACCTCTACCCCATCACCAGGAGATTGGGATAAGGATATATAGAGCTTGGTATTGTCAGCACATTGGTGACAGCCAACTCCAAAACTACAAATGATTTGAACTAAGGGCATTACATATAGATTGAAAAGCATGGGGGATAGGATTGCACCCTATGGAATGTCACAGTACAGGTTCCATACTGATGATGATCAGAGCATAGACACTCCCTGCCTATCTACACAGCAGCAGAGCAGGGTTTAATGGAAGGTGCTATGAGTCAATGTGCATAGTTGGCACAGTGACATTAGATGCAAACTCATATTGAACTTTCAATTCAGTGCTAAAACATATGCTGTGTGGAACAGCTTAGCATCCTTTAAATGCAGCTTATAAAAATTGAGATATATTTTATGAAATAGATGCATATGTATAGCCCAGAATTCAAGAAAAATATTTGAAAATTTAAAACCAAATACTTTTACACAGCTTAATTTCTTTTCTTCCCACTTTTTGACTAAAGAAATACACAACAGTTTGCACAGAGTTTTGGAACTGGTATGAGAGACATATAATGGATTATGGTATGTACATTTATCCTATCACCGCTTTAGGTAAACATGTTTTTCAGGTATTTGAAACATTTTAAAAACCTGTTAAACCTGTTTTTATCAAAAATAGAGTGGAGAAAAAAATACCAAAAGCAATGATTCCTTCAAAAATACAGCTTGGATTCATCCAAAGATTTCCACAGGTGGAAGAAATTTCTGTCTGTGGAGTGTCTACCCCATCCACCTCCTACTGCAGTCCAAAATGCCCCCTGAAGTACAGGAGATGTCAAGGACACAGGAGGAGTTGGAGGTCTGCCATGGGAGGAGAGAGTCAGTGAAAATCTTTCTCCTTAGCCGTGCAGAAATGTTCTGGTGGATCCAAACCATTATTAATCTCAATTTTTATTTGTTTATTCGATTTTTATACTGGTTATCTTCAGTTAAGATCTCAAAGCAGTTAACAAAAATTAGAATGATTAAAACCAATACAAAAATATAATATTCAATAAAATTGCAATAAAAGTCTAATAAAAATAATTAAAAACCACTCCAGTCTCAACCCTAGCCTATAAAATGCTGTGAATAACATAAAAATTGCAAGTAGATAGAAATGAACAGCAATTTGCTCTACCTCTGCAAAGGATATTAGATAGCAAAGGCATGCCAGAATAGTTCTGCCTTACAGAATTTCTAAAACAGCAACAGCTCCTGCTGAGCATGAGTGCCTTCCAAAAGTGTATTCCAAAGAGAAGGCATCACAATTGTAAAGGCCCTCTTCCTGGTGGAAGAAAGGCATTCCACCCTGGGTCCAGGAACCACCAGCAAGACCTGGGAAGATGAATGAAGCTGGCGGGGAGGGGGGCTCGTAATGGGAGAGGCAGACCCAAAAGTATGAGGGTCCCAGACTGTGTAGGGCTTTAAAGGTGAGGACCAACACCACGAATTGGATCTGGAGGCTAATTGGTAACCAGTGCAGCTGCTTCAAAATCAGAGTTATATGAGATTACCATGGTGACTTGATTTTATACTCCCTATCCGGATTTATCAGACTTTCACATGCATATATCTGTTGCTGTTCACACTGAGCCTCCTAATGTAGTAAGGGAAAAGAGGTGATTGGCATTATATAACGCCACATTTTCTTTGGCCATACTTTAATCAAACATCACCAGCGGGCTTTCTGTGGGCCTAATATATATATATTCTCATAATAACACTAAGGCCCTTTCAGGTCTCTGGCACTTGCATTTATAAAGTTAAAAGGGATTCTTGAAATCTCAAACCCGGTCTATGAGAATTGGATTTGGAGTGTAAACAATTGCTTAAACGGGGCAAATTCTAGCCTTTGTTATGGTGGAAGAATTTGACCCAATGTTATTTTCATGCTTAAAACCATAGATTCAATTTGAGTTGTTTATTATGCACTATGTGGCTTCTTCCTTCTGTATCTATTTTTCCAGAATTCTCAAATAGAAAATGATTGCACATGGAAAACATTTTGATTCACATGTTTTGCGTTTATGTCAAGGACTGTGTAGCACAGGGGTGGCCAAATGGCGGCTCGCGAGCCACATGTGGCTTTTCAAGCCTTATTTGGCGGCTCCTGGAGGCTTGCAAGCTCACCCTTCCCCTAAGATCCTTTAAGGAGCAGAGCCGGTTCCTGGGACTTGGTGGGCAGGCGTGGAGGCCAGCTGCTCTCCCAATCTATGCACCCACTGCGCTCCCCCAAGGACCGAGGACAGCCCACCCTCCCTTGCCTTGCCAGGTGCTCCTCTGCAGGCACCGCGCTTGGCCAGCCCTGCGCTTGCAGTGAGCACCCAAGAAAGGCACTTGGGGGGAAGGGGAAAAGGAAGAGCGAAGAAGCAGCAAGGAAGTGCCAAGGCAGAGGTGGCCCAGGACTTCCTGCTTGCCTGCTTACTCATGAGTAGGCAAGTGTGCAGCTGGTGAGAGCCACTCATGGCATGAAACACAGCCTGAGCTGGGGTGCTTTCGCGTGGGTGGAAGCCCCATTCAATGTGTGGAGGACTGACTCATCCTTAAGTGCGTGCAGGACAGCTGGGGTGGAGGGGCAGGGAGTGAGTTTGCTTCAGAGGACATATGCTTGCTTTAAGATTGTGCAGCTCAGCTTTTGTGATCCTTCCTTCCTTCTCTTTCTTTTTTGTCTTTTCCTTCCTTCCTGTTATTCGCTCCCTCCCTTTCCTTTTTGCCTTCCTTCTTTCTTTCCATGTTTTTTCTATTTTCAATAAAAACATTAGGGTTGCCAAGTCCAACTCAAAAAATACCTGGGGTCTTTGGGGGTGGGGCCAGAATACTTTGGGGGTGGTGCCTTGCAAGGATGTGACATCACATCCTTGCAAGGCACACGTTACCCCCAGGAAACTGGGTACTCATTTTACTGACCTTGGAAGGATGGAAGGCTGAGTCAACCTTGAGCCGGCTACCTGAGCCCAGCTTCTTCCAGGATCGAACTCAGGTCATGAGCAGAGCTTGGACTGAAGTACTGCAGCTTACCACTCTGCAGTCGGTAAAATGAGTACCCAGTTTCCTGGGAGTAAAGTGTAGATGACTGGGGAAGGCAATGGCAAACCACCCCGTAAACAGTCCGCCAAGAAAATGTCATGATGGAACATCCCCCATGGGTCAGTAATGATTCAGTTCTTGCACAGGGGACTACCTTTACCTTTACTTTAATTATGGATGCTTAAATTAGTTTGCATTTCCTGTGTCTACAATTCAGATATGAAACCTACATTCACTGGAATGTACCTTTCATTTTCTTTCCCCCCACTTTTTTATTTTCTATCTGGCATTGACAATTCTCCCAGTCTATGAAGTCTAGACTTGAGGACATTTTTGTTGTAAGTTATGAAAATACCTTTACCTCGCTCTAAGTTAGTTTGCTTGAAGTCACAGGCTTCAATATGATTCCAATTTGTTAACCATTAGTATGATTGTTTTTTAAAATACAGCTGCCCAAAGCGCCAATGCTTTATTGTAAAATTCTTTTTCAGAAAATATTTTAATCATTTATTTATTTATAATTTGAATCCTAAAGCATTTACTCAGAAGAAAACCCCCTTGATCTCAATGGAAATTTTCCAAGTATGTATATTTAAGTTAGCAGCTCAAATTTTACATTGTTATATACACATAAGGAAGACATTAGAATATCCTTCTACATATGATAATACAGAAAATTTTGAAGATCAATATACAATTTAAACCAGAAGCCTTTTTGTTGGGACTAATGGACAAACAGTTGGAAAATAAACATGGTATTCTATCTCTATACATGACAACGGTGTCTAGGCTTTTATATGCTCAAAAATGGAAAAGAACAGTATTGCCTTCAGTGGATAACTGGATTGTGAAAATGAGGGAGTTAGCAGAGATGGCTAAACTTACAGCTTTGATCAGAGGTAAAACTGTCTACTTTTATGGTTAAGTGGAAACCTGACTGACTTTCTGTGTGAGACGATAACAATACTTCTTCTGTCATCCCATAATAAATAACTGGAAAAATAATCTCTTGACTGGCTTGGCAAATAACATTTCTTATTTTCAGACACCATTGTGATTTTCTGTGCAATCTTTTGGAGAGTTACTCCACTCTAAGCGTATTACAGTCAGTCCTTAGGATTGTACTGTTATTTATCCAGTTCCTTTAAAAATATGTGACTCTTCCACCCTATGGTTAATCATACAACACTGCCGCAATGCAGATGCAGTTGAGCTAGAATCTAATCACTGATCTATTATTTTATTGGTTTTATTATTACTTTATGTGAAAATTATTTATGTTTATTTACTTCATTTACCCTCATCTTTCTTCCCAGTGGGGACTCAGAGTGGCTTACCACATTATCTCCCCCTCCATTTCATCCTCATCTTGTGAGGTAGGTTAGGTGGGAATAGGTGACTGGCCCAAGCTTCCATGGCAGAATGGGGATTGGAACCTGGGTCTCCCAAATCCTAGCCCAACTTTCTAACTGCTACACATGCAGGCTCTCAAATCTGGTAGTTACCATTGCACCCTGCTGATGCTCAGAAAAGGTAATGGGGGAAAATCCCACTGTTTTATTTATTTATTTATAATAGGATTCTCACAAAATGAGAACACATATTACTGAATTACTGTGAGAGCTCCATTTAATACTTTTGTTATAATTAGCATTTTATCCCTCTCATCCAAAGATTATCTGGCAGATGTTGATCTTGTTTATATCACCCTTTCATTTTACCAAAATTGAGGCTATGTTCTGTAAAGCTTTTAAAGTGTTTTATGAAATAAACAAAGGCTATATTTAGCTACCTTTAGTTTAACCTGGCAGTGCTGAGGGGTCCATTTTATGCTGTAGCACTCTGTGTTGGAAGAATGGCTGGATTCCAAGGAAATCTTCAGGTTTGCTGTAGTATCCCATGTGTAGCAGAATTCTGTCTTGTTTAGCCCACATAGATTCTTCACAAAAGGCACCTCTATGTCTTGAAAGTTTCCCACATTAATCTCCAGCAAGTTTTTCTCATCATTCAGGGTCTGCAAGATGATGGAGTGAGCTTTTCGCTCCCATATGAGACCACTGGCACTTCCTCTCAGGATCCAGTTCTTGTTTGGCTGATCCACTACTTGCCAGTAAATAATCCCAATGGTCATCATAAAGAACATAGCCACGCCAAGGCAGGCAATTGCTCCTTTCCAGGTCTCATTCATTTCTTTCAGCCTGGAGTCCCAAGCCACCCCTGGGATTGGGCTTTTGTTCCTGGGACGATTGTAAGGCATTTTACTGCATGCAGTACTAAAAAGGATTTAGCAAAGAATGTTAGGTCACAGAGCCCTCCCTTTATGAGCTTTGCAGGAAATTCCATTCAAATTTGAGACTTCTTTCCTGCTGTCCATGAAGAACTTTACACTGCCCTGCCCATGGGGAAAAACAAAATGAGGGAGGGAGAGAAAATGTTCAAAGTTTTGACCAGCACTTTTCACTGTATTATTCAAAGAGAGACTTAAGTCTGGGAAGGCTACTCTAACCAGCTCTGTGTTAGCAGCATAATGTTTGGGAGCCTGCAAAATATAGCTGCAAATATGTCATGTTAGATCTATTTGCCCCTGCTAAGACTTGTCCTAGGTGCTTGACCTGTGACATTCTTCTGGGATATCAGACTGTGTCTAATCAGGCACTTTGTCAATCTCACAATATTTGCTAGTGAAAGCTTGAATCCTATATAAGAGAGAGGCCTCTCACAGAACAGGCAAGTGGTGGCAGTTGTGTTAAAAACCTACAAACGAATGAATGCCACATAAGATTTTAATTTAACATTTTGAAGCACAAAATGTCACAACTGCAGTCCAGAGAAGGCCTCATTCCCTTAGAAAGCACTATCATTTGCTGGGTAGGTTTGTCAAATCAAAATTTTTAAAACTTCAGTGCAAATATCAATGATCATTTATCAATGATCTGGCTGAAGGAGTGGAAGGGCTGCTCATTAAATTTGCTGATGAGACCAAATTGGGAGCGGTAGCAAACACCCAAGAAGACAGAATTAAAATTCAACAAGACCTGAATACTCTGGAGAAGTGGGCAGCTGTGAATAGGATGCAATTCAACAAAGACAAGTGCACAGTATTACATCTGGGCCACAAAAATGGGAAGCACAAATACTGGATGGGGGATACACTTCTGGGCAGTAGTATATGTGAAAGGGATATTGGGGTAAGAGTGGACTGTAAACTGAATATGAGCAGTCAGTGTGATGCAGTGGCAAAAAAGGTTAATTCAATCCTGGGTTGTATCAAAGGGGCCATAGCGTTGAAATCGCAGGAGGTCATAGCCCCTCTCTATACTGCCTTGGTCAGGCCACACCTGGAGTATTGTGTGCAGTTCTGGAGGCCTCACTTCAAAAAGGGTGTGGACAAAATCGAGAGGGTGCAGAGGAGAGCGATGAGAATGATCAGGGGTCTGGAGACTGAGCCCTACAGGGGCTATATTCCCCATTGGACAGGAGACTGGCAAATAAGGAGCTCACCCAGCCCCAACTTCAACCATGTGTCTGTCAGAATATCTCTGTCTTACAGAGAGGAAAGGCTGAGGGCCTTGGGAATGTTTAGTTTGGAGAAGAGGAGGTTGAGGGGGAACATGATTGCTCTCTTTAAATATTTGAAAGGCTGTCATTTGGAGGAGGGCAAAGAGCTGTTCCAGTTGGCAGCAGAGGGTAGGACGCGAAGCAATGGGCTAAAACTACATGCACAAAGGTACCGGCTGGATATTAGGAAAAACTTTTTCACGGTCAGAGTAGTTCAAAAGTGGAATCAGCTGCCTACGGAGGTGGTGAGCTCCCCTTCACTGGCAGCTTTCAAGAAGAGGCTGGATGAATACTTGTCAGAGATGCTTTAGGCTGATCCTGCACTGGGCAGGGGGTTGGACTAGATGGTCTGTATGGCCCCTTCCAACTCTATGATTCTATGAAATCTGAACAGAGTTACACCCTTCTACACTCACTGAAATCAAAGGACTTAGAAGGGTATAACGTATTTATTCATTTAATTTATTAAATTTATAACTCATTCTCCTTGCAAGCAGGCTCAGAGCACGTAACATCAGTCAATAAAATCACATCTAAAATACATTAAATACATTGATCACATTTAAATACATTAAAATATAAAAATCAGTGCAAGAAAGCAGCAACTCTTCACAGCAACCCATATGCCAAACCTGACCTAATACATCCTATGGAATGGGTGGTGGTATACACACTAGGTGAGACAGCAGACAATTGGGAGGAGGGGGCTGTCAGGGCTTGTGGCGGCCGCCGCTGGGCGGGGCACTGGTCTGACCAGCCCTGATGTCAAAGGGGTGCCAGGGATGCTGCAGGACCCTGCTCTGTGGAAGGAGGGGCGGTATACCTCACCCAGACTCCCTCTCAGTCCACTTGCCAGCCTGCTCAACCTGTGCCACTCACCCCCTTTGATCTCCGCCATCTCCTCCATCAACGCTCCGCTCCATTGCTCCTACTCAACCCACCTCACCCTGTGGGTGTGCTTCCCTTTTATCCCTTCAGCCTAGCCATGCTCCATCTGCCAACCATGCCCTCCTGGCCCTAGCTGGCCTAGGCAGCTGCACCTGTGCTTGTTTGGCTGGAGGCACTGGGCCAGTCCACCTGTGCCTCGTTGGCTGGCTGTCCAGCCTCCCTGGCTGAGCTGACAGCTGAAGGCAGGCACAGCTGAGCCTCCCTGGCTGGCTGTCCATCTTCTCCCACAGAATGCCTCAGGCAGCTCCTAGCATCTCCTGGGCTAGGTGACCGCTTTCCAGCTGGCCTGCAGGCTGGGGTGTGGCTCTGAGCTGTTGAGACTGCTTCTCCTCCCTGGCTGGTAAGTCTTCAGCTTGGCCCGCTGCTGACTGCCTGTCCCCACTGTCTTGGCCCTCTCTGTCTGCTCTAGCCCCCTCTGGGTTGCCCCCAGTCTCCTTACCTGGCCCCCCTGGACTCCCACTGGAGGGTGGGGCTGGCTGGCCTCCACCTGCCCCTTCTACCTCTCTGAGGCTTGCGTGTCTCTTCCCTTCCCCCTGTGGCTGGCTGGGGCTTGGGTGTCTCTTCCCTTCCCCCTGTGGCTGGATGGGGCTTGGGTGTCTCTTTCCTTCCCCCTGTGACCAGCTGGTGCTGGGCCTGGCTGTCTGCTGAGGCAACTGGGCCACTGTCTCCTGGGGGGTCTCCCATCCTTTTCTCCAGGTAAGTCTGGGGGCTGGGCTGTAGACCCCAGACAGGGTCTATATTCCCCATTGGACAGGAGACTGGCAAAAAAGGAGCTCACCCAGCCCCAACTTCAACCATGTGTCTGTCAGAATATCTCTGTCTTACAGGCCTGGTGGAAGGATAGTAAATCCTGCTGACCCCTAGTTTCTATGGACAGAGAGTTCCACCAGATGGGTAACAGGACTGAAAAGGCCCTGGCTGTGGTTGAGGCCAAGTGAGCATCCTTGAGGCCAGGGATCACCAACAGTTGTTCATTAGCTGACTAGAGTACTCTATGGGGAGCATATGGTGAGAGGCAGTCCCACAGATATGCTGGTCTTAGTCCATTAAGGACTTAATAGGTTAAACTTAAAACCAACATCTTGAATCTGATCTGGAACTCCAGTGGGAGCCAGTGCAGCTGACGCAGAACAGGTGTTATATGCACCCTAGTATATGGTGTCTTTATGAGAATGCGTGCAGCCACATTCTAATCTAGACCCATTGCAACTTCTGGACCAGATCTAAGAGAAGCACTGCATAGAGTGAGTTACACTAATCTAATCTGGAGGTGACCATTGCTTGGATCACTCATGGGTTGAGAGATAAGTGTCAGGGCTTGTTGCTGCCGCTGCTGGGCAGGGCGCCAGCTGGGCTGGCCCTGACATCAGAGGGGCACCAGGGATGCTGCGGGACCCTGCTCTGTGGAAGGAGGAGCAGTATATATCACCCTGACTCCCTCTTAATCCACTCGCTGGCCTGCTCAACCTGGCCTGCTTACCCCCTGCGTCCTCCATCATCTCCTCCTCCCAGAACTCTCCTCCAAGTCTCCATTCTTGCACTGCTCTGCTCTCACTCCACGCCATCACTCCTTACTCACACCCACCACCTCAGAGCTCTTCCTAGCTACCTTATATAGGGTTTCCTTCCCCCGCCCCACCCTCCTTCTAGGCTTGTTCTCTCTCCTGACTTGGCCCAGCTGTGTCTTCCCTCAGGTGTTTCCCTCCTACCACTAATCCCTTCTAGGCTTCCTTGCCTTGCTGGCAGGGTGGGGTTGAATGCGAGCCATACCCAGCTGAGGTCTCCTTGGCCTTGCTCACAAGGAGCTACCCCAGTAGGCCTTTGAACTGCTGAGCTTGCCTGGCCTTGCTCACGAGGAACTGCCCCAGCCGGCTTCTGTGCTGCTGAGCATGCCTGGCTTTGCTCGCGAGGAGCTGCCCCAGCCAGCTTCTGCGCTGCTGAGCTTGCCTGGCCTTGCTCGCGAGGAATTGCCCTGGCCAGCTTCTGGGCTGCCTGCTCATTGATGCTGGGCGGGGCTACCCATCTCCTCCCCCAGAATGCCTGTGGCAGCTCCACCTGGAGGGGCTTGGCTCCTAGCAACTCCTGAGCCGGGCTGCTGTCCTCTAGCCGGGGTGTGGCTCTGGGCTGTAGTGGCTGCTTCTCCTCCTTGGCTGGTAAGGGCTCTGTTTGGGCTGCTGCTGAGTCCCTATTCCCCCTGTCTTGGCCCTTTTCCTCTGTCCTGCTTAGCCCCCTCTCTTCCCCCTGGAGGGCAGGACTGGCTGGTCTCTCCCTGCTCCCTCCAGCCCTCTGAGGCTTTGGCCTTTCGCCCCTTCCCCCTGGAGGGGGCAGGTTCTGGACCTGGTTGCTGGCTGGGGTGGTAGGGCCACTGCCTCCCGGTTGCCTCCCACTGCTCCCTCCTGGCAAGTTTGGGGGCTGGGATTCAGACCCCGGACAGTAAGAGACAAGCTGCCTGACCCATTCAAGTTTGCACTGTAAAAGCACCCTGGTTGAGGATTAAAAGAAGGCATGTCTATTCTAAGCCTGTACCAGTTTCCAGAGAGTTAGATACAACTGCATAGTGTTAATGAACACAGAATGTCAACTGAGTTTTTTCAGTTCACATTAGTGAGAGTTTGATCCTTGAATGGAATACATTACAGATGCTGGATAATTGCATTATTTTATGTTCTACAGGGGTTATTTATTTATTTACATTATTTATAGCCTACCTTTCTCACTGAGACTCAAGGCGGATTACACAGTGTGAGGGGTTACTGTAATCAATTTAAGAACATAAACCAACAGTGTCTACTGACTTTGGGAGTTTAGACTAATAAATGCAAACCATGTATGTGTAAGAAAATTCTGGGGCATAATCTCAAAGAATACTAGAAGAAAAGGGGTCTGCATTATGCTTTATGTGATTGTGATGCTCTAGGAAAAGGGAGTATGGAGCACACCATGGTGCACACCATAAGCTGCTATAGATGTTATATAGTTGTTGTTGGCCATAAGGTCTAGACAATGCATTTAGGCTTTGCTGAGGATGCTGCCTGAGATCTCCTCTCTGGTTGCATCTGCCCCAAACCCTCTCCCCACCCAAACTAGGAGCCGGAGCAGCAAAAGCTCCTTCCTTCCCCATTCCCAGGGTGACTTGAAATGCTGCCCTATAAGACACACATACCCAATAAGACTTCTCAAACTCTTGAGGAGGTAGGGAGGCAAATGTGAAGACAATGGAGGCAAGAGAAAGATGGCTGCAGCAGCAGGCAATGGAGCCTGCACCCCCCCCCCCCCCAAAAACACCATTTGTCACCACCTTACTGTACCACATTATAGAGCCAGAAAGCAATGCATCACACAGCAATATCATGTCACATTTATCTAGAAGCAACAAAACACAATTTCCCGTGCAATAACAATGTCTCCCTATTTTATTTACAGTAGTTGCATAATTTAACAGAAAACTATACCACATGTAACCAGTCCTAGGAAAAATTATTTTGCAGGCATCATATATGCTCCAAAGTCAATACATAAAGTGTCCAGTGCTTCAAGTGCTCTATTAATATTGCGACAGGTATTAAAGTGCAAATGCTTCCTAGCACCATGTACACACTAATTCTTTCATTCAACACATATTACACACCATATGTGTTATTGCATGTTTTTCCAGCAACTGTGTTCTTTGAGAAAGAGCTTGGAAACGGATACAATGGTGATCTGGACCTTCCGTTAGAATACTGATGTCACAGAATTATCAATGTACACCTAAAGAATACACGCAAAGGTCTGCTTGTAATCTGTGAACTACACAGTTTATTGGAACTAAATCTTGGACTATACCCAATTCCAGTTGGAACATAAGGCGAGCTTGAATGAAAGAATTAGTGTGTACATGGTGCTAGGAAGCATTTGCACTTTAATACCTGTTGCAATATTAATAGAGCACTTGAAGCACTGGACACTTTATGTATTGACTTTGGAGCATATATGACGCCTGCAAAATTTTTCCTAGGACTGGTTACATGTGGTATAGTTTTCTGTTAAATTATGCAACTACTGTAAATAAAATAGGGAGACATTGTTATTGCACAGGAAATTGTGTTTTGTTGCTGCTATACTTAACGTGTTGCTCTATATTTCGTGCTAATTACATTTATCTAGAAGTCAGAAGAGAGAGCTAGGAAAGAAACATGGGGTGGTAACCAATCTGTATTTTCATGATCTCCACTTGCAATGTAAATATTGGTGAGAGAAATAGGACAGATGCTCATGTGCCATACCACACAGATTAATGGTTATAAGGAGCTAACGTTGGAGAAGGTTATTTCACTTTATTTAACTGTATATTAAGGCAACATGTTTCAGAAGAATACAGTTATAGCCTGGATATGAAAAGCTTTTTGACTCTGACAACAGTATTGGCTTCAGGAGTAATATGAATGTTATTTAAAAATTATGGTCAATCCCATCCAAAATCAGGAATGCTAGAAGTGGTGACAATTAGAGATGGGCACGAACAGCAATACGAACAAAAAAAGCCACGAACATCCCAATCTGCTGTTTGCGATCAAGCTGTTTATGAGGCCCCATTCTAAACGAACAGGTGGTTGTTGCAAGCCTTGTTGGTTGCTGTTCGTTACTGTTCATCAAGCCAGACAGTCTGGCACCTGCAATCAATTCCCTTGGCACTTAGACAGGGATTGTCTGAACTCTGTCTGAACTCCTGCTGTTGCCCTGGAAACCTCAATCTAAGCCCAATTTAGCTTGATAGGCAGGTCTTCCTTTCAAGTGTGGAGCTCCAAATTTGTTACAAGGGAGCAAAGAGCTGGGGGGAGGGAGGCTCCCAGCTCTGGCTTAGTTTGCAGACAGTGGAGAAGGAGAGACAGTTGCTGTTGGCATTTTGATAGAGAGAGTGCATTGGAGCTTGAATTTTCTTTGTGTGTGATGGGATAGGGATCTACCCCTTCAAGTTCCAGGGCTGCTGCCAGGCTCTGAGGCCAAGCTATTATTTATTATTGGTACCTTTCCTGATGCCTGCTCAGGACAGGTTTCTGGGAGTGGTGCAGTAGGGATCTTGACTTGGATGATGGCTGGAGGAGAGCTTGATGGCCCCCATGAACAGCCAACCATGAACATGTTCGTGACCAGGGCCATGTTCGTGATTGTTCGTGAGTCCCTGTTCGTGGATGGCAATGAACAACAAACATCATGTTTGGGGGTTTTTCTGTTCGTGCCCATCTCTAGTGACGATCAGGACACAAATACCAGAGCTATGTGTATGATGCAATTCTAAAGAAAAGGTACAGACTTTGATACATGTTAACGAAAACAAGTTGCTACCCTTATGGTTATGGAGATATGCTTGAAAAGTATGAGCAATGCCTGCTGAAATTGCAGCAGCCAGATAAACTGATGGAAAAGATTTTTAGGGGTTGGGGCAGGGGTGAGGGGAGTTTTAGTGCCCTGCAACTTTCTCCCTCATGACTAACAGAATCTGATTAAATTATGCAAAATAGTAACAACTATAGAATAAATCAAGCAAAATAAGAAATATACCAAATTTGCTTACAAACTATACACAGGTTGAAAAATCAGCTTTCCTTGGTACAGAAATTTACTCTTTTATTAAAGCAATGGATACCTGCAGTTCATAGTTGTGGTTGTGGATCTCAATTGTCATTTTTTTCCCCCTTTCACTAACTATAACTGGCAACAATACTGAAAAGGGGGTTATCAAATCCCAACTAGTTTACAGACACAGACACAAAATCTCTTTCTCTTCAGCTTGTGCTACAATTAACAGATAGTTAGGAGGGAAAGTTCTTACTAGATACAATAACCTCCTTTGCATGGACTTCTCAGGAGAGAAAACTTACCTTGTCATAGGTGGTTGTGGTCTGCAATTCCAATATAAAGAACTGGCAGTTCCCTTAGGCAGATTGATCCTGTATAATCCAAGGTTTCACTGACAGCAAAAACTTGGAAAGGCTCTTGCTGAAAATCAAGAAGCTTATCAAGTGCTGATCTATTAACAGCATTTGTGGATGGATGCTCTTGAAGTCAGTGAGCTTGAACAGGTATGATTCTGCTTAGGATGTCGCTGACAGACCACATCAGACTGATCCAGACACCAGAGCAGCAGACTTAAGACCCTCAGCATCTGTTTGGGTTTAATATAATCCTTACATTATATGTAACCCATTATTTTGTTTTTCATTTTATTTCCACTTTTAAACGTTAGAATTTTTAAAACTGAATTGCACTGATGGCATCTCTATTACAACAATATGGGAAGCAAGCAAGTAAAATTTTTATGAGACGGAATTTGATAGCCTTGACTTCGAGAAAAAAGAAAGTGAAAGCAAAACAGGTGAATGAAATTACAGCTAAAATTCAATCTTTGGAAGGACAGTATACAAAGTCTCCTAAGAAAACAACATTAACAGAAATAAAGCAATTAAGAAAGCAATTGGATTTGTTGCAAACTGAAGAAATGCACAAGAAATTAAGTTTCATGAAGCAGAATCATTTTGAGCATGCAAATAAACTATGACATTTTTTGGCTTGTCATTTAAGAAGAGAAACTGAAAGAAGAATGATAACAAGAGTTTAAAAATCAGATTGAGTTACACACATGGAAGAAGAAATAGATCAACAGTTTACCTCCTTTTCACAGTTATACAGAAAAGAAAATTTAAAAGAACAAGGAATGGAAGACTACATCAGAGATATACTAATTCCAAAGTTTGTACCAGAAGTTAGGGGTGTGTTGCATCATAATATTACAGTACAAGAGATTTCGCAAGCCATGAGGATAATGATAAAAGTCAAAGCTCCAGGCCTGGATGTGTTAACAGCAATATATTATGTGTTTGGAAGAAGAATTGATACTGCCACTTCAAAAAGTGATGAATAAAATAAGTGAAGAAAAGATTCTACCCTCAGTAAGAGGCGCATATAATGTTAATCCATAAAGAAGGGAATGAGCCAGTGTTGCCCCAATCATATAGATCTATTTCCTTATTGAATGTGGATTACAATTTGTTTACCTCAATATTGGCAGAAATGTTAAGAAAATGTATAACAAAAATAATACATCCAGATCAGACAGGTTTTTAAACAAAATATATGAAAGAAAATGTTCAATTTGTAATTGACGCAATGGAATGGGTTGGTGGGGGGGGGAGCCATGAGATGGCATTCATGTTTTTAGATGCTGAAAAGTCATTTGGCCTCTGTCATCACTGATAATGCCTTCTGTGATAAATACCTGAGGAAAATCAATGATCCTATAGTTTATCAAGATATAAACGCGCAAGGGAAAATAAAATCCTGGCAAGAAATCAGCGAGGAAGGAAAGAAAATACAATGGTTGATGTATCTTTAGGCAACCTCCAGATTAAAGGAAGCTCTGCATGATTATAGAGGCCAATTGACAGACTTGATAATTCTGAGAAGATAATTACTCAGCGGAAGAAATATATGTTGGCCAAATCTATAAACTCTTACTCCAATGTGATACAGAAAAAGAATAAGTTAAAACCTGTATGTTGAAATGATTGCAAAACCTGGGTAAAGAAATAACATTTCAACAGTGGGAAAATATATGGATTTAGAGCACAAAATGTACAGCAAGTCAAACATTGGGAGAAAATTGATATAAGATTTTTTTGATGGTATATCACCCCAAAAGATATTGAAAAAATGGATAAGTACATAGGGATGTGCTGGAAGTATAAGGAAGCAAAAGGCACTTTTTTCCATATGTGGTGGACATGCAAAAAAACTTGGAAAGATATACATGCTGAGATTCAGAAGATTTTAAAAATTAATTTTGTTATGAAACCTGAGACTATGCTGCTGGAAATAACACCAGATAATGTTGACAGAATACTACATGGATTATTTAGATATCTGCTGATGTCAGCCAGAGTAGTAATAGCAAGCAAAAGGAAAGAAGAAGAATGCCCAACCAGAGAAAACCAGAGAAAACTGGAAAGATAAAATGTCAGATTACGCAGTAATGGCAAAATTGACAAATTATATAAATAGAAGACCAATTAAAGAATTTGAAGAGAAATGGGAAAATTAAAACAAATTAGCTCTGTAAAGCCGATTATGAGTTTGTTTGTTTTTTAAATAAACAACTTTTATTAATTATAAACAGAAACAATAACAATAAACATTAAATTGCAAATACATGGAGTAATATATTGGTTATACAAGCTTGCAGGTTTCGAAGAAAAACATTTTAAACACTTGTTTACTATAATTTGTAGTTAATATACCACAAGAATAAGTCACAGTATATTGGTATAGTTTGTTTAGTTCATAGTGCTAGACTTTCAATATATCTTGGTATAGATGGTTAGGAGGAAGTGTTTCAGTTTCGTTAATGAAATTTTAAAAAGATCACCATTTTTCATAATAGTTAGATGTCGAGGAATTAGCCGATAAATTGTCTGTTATTTTATCTATAATGAGCTGATTCCACACTCTGGAGTACCAATGGTTCAAGGAAGGTGGAGACTGGTTTTTCCAAAAACATGCTATTGATGATTTTGCTATGGCAAGTAGATTAGTAATTAAATCTCGTTGAGGTGGTGGCACGTTTACCCCTTGCCATAAATTCAAAAAAATTAATTGTGGCTCCAGGGGTATGTCGTAGTTCGTTATTAATTTTATTTGCTTTAGCATCTCCTCCCAGAATGTTTTGATTTTGGGGCACTGCCACCAAAGGTGGGCAAATGTGCCTATACTTCCGCATTTTTTCCAACACATGGGTGAGTATTTTGATGTGATGACAGATAGCTTTTTAGGGGTTAGGTACCAACGTGTTAAAATTTTAAATGATTGTAATTTTATATTTATTGCTTTTGAGTTTAGAGTGGGAGATGACCAGATTTCTTTCCATTGATCTTGAGAGATTTGCAAATCACAATCTTGTTGCCAGTTTTTTTGATATGCATATTGTTTTGGCTTGTGAAGCTGTATAATGATTTTATATATTTTTGAGATCAGCCCTCTTTTATGGTGAGTATTAGTGTCTAAAAGTTCTTCAAAGTGCGTTTTTGGAGCCAGTATTATGTCTTTTAGGTGTATTTTGTTTTTCATGTTGGTTAGTTGTAGGTATGTAAACCAGGGGATGGAAGTGTTCAGTTTCTTTTCTAGGTCAGTTTTTGTTACAAGGCCCATGGTTGATGTTATGTCTAAAAGGCGTATATTTCTTAAGAATGCCCATTGCTTACTATTTAGAAAGCTGCATCCTGGTGGAAACCATTCTTGGAAGAGAATAGTCGAGTACTGTGACACTGGTGGGAAGAGTTTGTCTTTGTAATGATCCCATAATTTTAATAGGCCTGTCCAAAATGTGTTATTGTCAGTTTGAATAGGTCTGAGGCACTTTTTGCACCATAATAGTTCGTGGATCGACAAAGGGGAGTGTACTGTTTCTAATACTTGTGACCAGAATGTTTCCTCCTTAGATCTTAGCATTTGTAGTATGATGGAAAGGTGGATTGAGTGTGCATACAATTCAATGTCTGGGTATTTAAAACTCCCATTATGAGGGCATTGTCGCAGTATATGGAAAGCAATTCTGGGTTGCTTGTGATTCCATAAAAAGTTATTAAAGATTGTTTGCCATTGTCTCAGTGTTTTTTGTGGTATCGATACAGGGATGGTGCGAAAGAGAAAAATCATTTTGGGAAGTAAAAAATATTTGATCAAGTGATATCTGGAGTACCAATTATGCTGTTGTTTACTCCATGTCTGTATTAGTTTCTTTATTTCTTGAATTGTTTGCATATGGTTATATTTCAGTAGGTGGTCCAAATTAGCTGGGATGTTAGTTCCCAAATAAGGAAGAAATTTAGTGTTCCATTGGAATTTGAAGTTTGAAGAGAGCTTGATTTTATTTGCTTGCGAGAGATTGATTGGCATAAGCATTGATTTTTGTATGTTGACCCTCAGGCCTGAGATATGTGAAAATGCATCAAGAGTTTTTTGTAACTGTGGTAATGAAGTATCTGGTTTTGTGATGTAGAGAAGCATATCGTCCGCAAACATGCTTAGTTTGTATGATTTAGATGCAATTTTGACACCATGAATTAGTGGATCATTTCGTATTTTGTTAGCCAAAGGCTCTAGTGCTATCGTAAATAAAAGTGGCAATGATTCGGTTTCGTTTTCCCGGCCATGTCGGACGTTCCTCTCCACAGGTCCGGGGGGAACTGACTGAGCAGCCTGACCGGGCGGTTGACCCGCGAGGGTTAACCCCCAGGACTCCCAGTGAGGGAGCCTGGATCCGGGGCGCCACGGGAAGAACCCCCTGGAAGTAATGCAGGGGGTAAATTGCCCGCTTGCTCCAATGGAGGCCGACAGACTTGCGCAGCACTGCGTGTGCTGCCGGGCCATGGAGAACAGCAATAAGCAGATTTAAGGTGAAGACCTGTAAGTAAGCGAATCCCTTCTGATTTTTAAGCGTATGCGAAGGATCGGTGGGAATTGAAGCTAAAAAGGCACAGACTTCTTCCCCTGCACCGAGTTTCGGAAATTAGTTGGCGCCCCCCCCCTAAGATGGCGACGAGAAAGCAGAGCCCAGCAATGAGTAAATCGGTGATGGCGACGTTACAGGGGAAGGGGGAAACTTTGGAAGAGTTGGTGAGACGAGCAGTTTTCGATGCTGTGCAGCCTTTTGTAGCGAAACTGAATTAAATGGGGCAAAAGGTTGATTCAGTGGAGAGCGAGGTGAAAGCCATTAAAGAGACAGCGACCGGAGCAGAGCAGTCTGCGCACGAGAACGCAGTACTCATGAAAGCAACAAGTAAGGAAGTGAAGCTTTTGGAGAATCAAATAATAGGATTACAAGAGGACCGTGCCCAAACGGTATTGCGTCTTCAAAATGTAAAAGAAGAGCAAAGTGAAAATTTAAAAGATTTGGTGTCTGGACTTTTGGCGCCATTCGCAAAGGCAACTAAAGAAGAGATAAAAAACGATATTTTGGAAGTCCGGCGGACATCTTCAAAATATGCAATGAAGCGGCAGCTGCCTCGTGAGATTATTATTGACTTTTCATCTAAGAAGACTCGGGACACCATCTTAGACAATTCGTATAATGTGGACTTGGATTATTTGGGCAATAAGGTTAAAATATTGAAGGATGTTCCATTTTTGGCTCGTAAAAGAAGATTCAAGTATAAAGGACTTGCGGCTTTCTTGAGGAAATGTGATATAAAATATAAATGGCTGTTTCCAGAAGGCGTCTGGTTCAGATATAAAGATCAAACTTACAAGATCACATCGGACGCGCAGCTGACAGACTTTTTGTTCAACCATCAGGAGTTTCAGCAGGAAGAAAGTTCGAAGTCTGAAGGGGAAAGTGGGGGGGGAGAGCGGGCGCAGCTGCTCCAGCTGCGCAGAGAGAATTGAGACCGAGACGCAAGGGGGGGAAGAAGTCCTGATCCTGAATATAATTTGTATTGTATAAGACCTACCAATCTGATAGCATATTAGAAAGTTAACTTTTAAGGAAAATTGCAGCATGAAGGGAATACAAGACATGTAGTGTAGTGTTTGTTGTTTGTATGTTGATTTTCCCTTTTCCCAGTTCTCCCTTCCCTTTTCCCCCCCTCCCCTTTATACTTTTGTAGTCTTCTGTAGTTTTTTTTATGTTAGATATAAAAAAATAATAAAAAAAGTAAATAAAAGTGGCGACAGTGGGCACCCTTGTCTAGTTCCCCTTGTAAGATTTATTTCCAACGATGATGTATTATTTACCTGTACTTTAGTTGTAGCTTATGAATAAATGACTTGAAGGGCTTGGCAGAATCTGGGACCGAAGTTCATATGTTGCAGCAAGTAGTGTAGGTATGTTGTTTCCAGGGTATCGAAGGCTTTTTCTATGTCCAATGATGCTAGTATTAAATCTGATTTTTTGTGTTTATAAGTGGAAATTATGTTTAGGGTTTTGTGGATATTGTCCGTTATGTCTCTCCCGGTGATAAAACCGGACTGATCCGGATGAATATAATGTTTTATTATTGAGTTGAGTCGTTGGGTCATAACGGCTGTAAAAAATTTTATAATCTTGATTGAGAAGTGAAATGGGACGGTATGAAGCTGGATTAAGGTGGTTCCTACCTGGTTTCGGAATAACGATTATATTTGCTTCTTTCCATGAGGGGGGTTGATTGTTAGTATTTAATAGATAATTGCATGCTTCAGTTAGCGGTTGGATTATGGTTGTGCAAAATTTTTTATAAAATTCCGGGGGGAAACCATTGGGACCTGCTGATTTGTTGTTTTTTAAACCCTTGATTGTAATTCCATGTGAGAAATTGGGTTATTTAACAGGTGACGGTGTTCTTCTTTTAGTTGTTTGATGTGCTTTGAGTTAGCTAAGAATTTTTGTATTTCATTAATAGGGGGGTTAGATGAGGTATACGGTTTAGCGTAGAAATCCTTAAAGCAATGTGTAATGTCTGTTGATTTGTGAAATATGTTTCCTTTTTTGTCTTGAATTGCTTTAATAATGTTAGATGCCTTTTTATCTTTTACTTTCCATGCTAGTAGTTTTAGCTGTTTAGGTGAATGAAACCAAAATTTTTGTTTTAGGTACAATAAGTTTTTTGGGATTTGGTTAGTTTCTATGGTCTCTAGAAGTTTGCGTTTGTGTAATAGTTTGCGGTAAATCTTATTGCTTCCTGTTTTTTGTGTTGTTTTTCCAGAGAAGAGATATTGTCCAATATTGACTTTTTTTGAAGTTGTTTTGCTTTGTTTACATGGGCTGAAATTGATATCAATTGCTCTCTTAGGACTGCTTTGAGAGCGTCCCATCTAATGTGGGGGAGTATTTCCGGTGAGTTGTTAATTTGTAGGTAGTCTGTAATAGACTTTTCAATTTCCTTGAAGGTGAGTTCTTTTTGTAATAGTGATTTGTTAAATGTCCAATGTCTTTCAGGCCTAGTTTGGGAGTTTAAAGAGAGTACGCATGAAATCCAAGCGTGGTCTGAAGTAGTGATATTGCCAATTTGTGTATTAATTACATTGTTTTTTATGTTTTCAGTTGTTAAAATGTAGTCAATTCTTGTGTATGTTCTGTGTCTAGACGAGTAATAGGTGTAGTCTTTTTCAGTTGGATGCATTGTGCGCCAAATATCCAGTAAGTGGTATTTTTTCAGTATAGATGGTAATTCTGTGTCCTGTTTTTCCCCACTTTTTAGATGTTTATAGTTTGATTTATCTAACTTGTAATTGCTGACATAGTTAAAGTCCCCTCCTATAATTGTTTCTCCCTGTTGGAATGTGGTCAGTTTAGTAAGAGTATCTTCAAGAAATTCTAATTGATTGGAGTTTGGGGCGTATATTGAACCTAGGTTTATTGGTTGGTTATCAATTGTGCCTTTTATGAATATGAATCTTCCCACAGGGCCTATTAAAGTAGATTCATGTTGATAGTTAACTGATTTAGATATTATTATCGAAACTCCCCGGGATTTTGATGATCCTTTGGCATTGTGTTGTTGTTGGATCCATTTTGCTTTTAATAACGTATTATTAGAAGAATGGAAGTGGGTTTCTTGAAGGAGGGCTGTATCGACTTTTTGCTGTGCCAGAACATTCAAGATTTTCTTTCATTTAATATTGTTGTTAAGGCCTCTCACATTGTAAGATAGTATTTTAATATTGGTTTGCATAATTAGATGAAGTAATTTCAATATATATTATAATATACCTTGATTATATAAATTTAGGTTCCGTCTGACAGATACAAATTTGTTTAAAGAGATGTAGGTGGCTTTCTTTTCCTTTGTTTGTGGTTGGGTTTGTACAAAGAAATAGGATGCTAGAGCTTAGTACTTACAATTTAGTTAGTATTAAATGAACTTATGTTGCTTAATGACACACAGGGTATTTCAAAAATGCTTTAGAAAACTCAAAACTATTAACTTTGTATATAGTAGTTAACAGTAATTATAAACTAACAATATATATATGTATATAAGTTATAAGATCAAAGTACACATTCTATAATTAAACATAACTATGCATCAATTCAATATATGGATAACAATCTCCAATCTTAATATTATGTTTGTATAGTATATAGTTATTTAGCATTTTGTTATAACACTCCTCAAATAACAGTAAATCTTAACTCAGAAAGTAAACTTAATAGAATAAAGATAACTCCATCCAGACTGGGAAACACCTGAAACCCTAGGTCAAACATTCCACTTACCAGTAGCTTTTCCATCTTGTTGGGATTAAGCTTCAGTTGATTAGTCTGCCTCTGCTTTAAAACTGCCTCCAGGCACTGGTTCAGAGTTTCTACAGCCTCCCTGAAATCAGCCAAAAGTGTGATGTAGAGCTAAGGGTCATCCTTATATTGGTGACAGAGAAACCCAATCTGGTTGTAAGGCCCCACCTACAAGTTGGCAACTTTCATTGTAACTTACAGTTACAAGCTCAAGGTGGGGAACTGGTGTTCTGGAGTTCTACCGATCTCCAGATTATAGAGATCAATTCCCCTAGATGGAATGGCAGTTTTGAAATGTAGACTCTATGGCATCACATTCTGTTGAGTTCCCACCCCTTTCCAAACTCAGCCCTCTCCAAATCTCCAAAAATTTCCCAAGCCAGAGCTGGCATCCCTGTAACTCCCCTTTACCCACAGTAATCAAGCATGGAAAGAGCCTTAATTGGAACTGCTACTGAATTTGGTACAAATACCGTGGCCTGTTCCATAAATGCAGGGAAGGACTTCCTTGTTTGTTGGAAAAGCATCCAGTAAGCTCCCTTCTCCTACCATGGCGGGTTTCACAAGGCTTATGTCAAGTACTGCACCACCATTAGTCGCAAACTTGCACTGGCACTCCAAGAGTCTAGTCTCTTCAGGCTCTGTTTTCCATATGCAATACTGTGCTTTCTTATACCAAGAAAAACAAGAGAGAATTGAGAGAGAAAACTGTGGAGCAGAGGTGCTGAATTTAGAGATATGATTAAAAGAGCTATGTATTATTTGGCTAAGCAGTGACTGGGTGGTGGATAGAATAACACTTAAAAATATACAAAGAGTATATCAATATTAAGGAGAGAGAGGAGCTGATTTGCTACAGTACTTTTAAAGTATAGTAAGAACTCATCAAGTGAAATTAAGATAAAGTAAAGTCAAGGAACAAAAGACAGGAGAATTCAATGACAAGCCTCTGAAACTTACTTTAATGGGAAATTCCTTGGCACAGAAATACAGTTTTATTAATCTGACAAGAAGAAACTCCTGTGAGTTCTAAATTGCAGGCCTCTTTTTGAAAGAAGAATGATATCCATAATGTGTTTCAAAGGGACTTGTTTGATTCCAGCTTTGAAAGGTAAGCATGAGACCGTGACTAATGATCAAGTCAATAGCTATCATCACAGAAAACTATACATTTATTCAACTGAATGACTGGCCTGTAAAGATCTATACAAGCCTGGCAGCAGCCCTGGAACCTAAAGGGGTAGATCCCTACCACATCTCTCCCAGAAACCTTACCTGAGCAGGCAGCAGGACAGGTACCAGTAGTAAATAATAGCTTGGTCCCAGAGCCTGGCAGTAGCCCTGGAACCTGAAGGGGTAGATCCATATCCCACCACACACAAAGAAAATTCAAGCTCCATTGCACTCTCCCTGTCTCTCTATCAAAATGCCAACAGCAGCTATCTCTCCCTCTCCACTGTCTGCAAAGACTAGCCAGAGCTGGGAGCCCCCCGCCCCTGGTCTTTGCTCTCTTGTAACAAATTTGGAGCTTCACACTTGGAAGGAAAACCTGCCTATCAAGCTTCTTTTACGACACCTCCTCCCATAGACTTACGCTGGATTCCTTGATCCAGTGGGTCAATATTCAGTTCCTGTACTATGGATAGGGGAAGAGGTAACCATCAGCATGAGATTTAGTTTGTTTTCTTTAAAATCAAAAGAAATCTGTGCTGTATCATCACTGAAATGGCGGCCACTGGCCAATGCCGCTTTCAATGAACCAAAGTCAAAATGGAAACAAAGCATTAATGAAATTGTAGGGCTTTTTCATTTTTTTTTTTTTTAGACCTGTGGTACTCATTCCATATCTTGTGGAGAGCCGCATCTGACCTTACTATCAACCCAAAGAACCCATGTTTTCTCCTAGCAAGCCTCATGGAGGCTTGCAGCTTATCTGTTCTTCTGGCAGCAACAGTTTCAAGGTGAGAACTACCTATCACAACTCAAACAATTACACGGGTCACAAAGGTCCATGGCTGAAGCTAAGTGACCCCAACTTGTGAAATCAACAGGTCTCACCATAGTAACTATACCATCCTGACTAGCTACACTGGGAGACTTGAGGCCTGGGTGTCTCGTGCTAGGAGGCCACCAAGTACACATCCAGGCATCCCACTGCAGCTGTCTGGAACATTGTGATTGTAACACTGATTACACCTTGATCAAGTGAGAGGTACATCTCAGCTGGTGTTGATGTCTCCATAGCAACCGAGCCAGCTGCAATGGCAGGTGCCAGACTCTGGCTTGACGAACAGCAATGAACGCAGCTTGCAACAACCACCTGTTCATTTAGAATGGGGATCTAATTCAATTGCCATCATTCCCCTACTGCACCACCAGAGAAATCTTTTATTTAAAAAAAAAAAGACAATTACCTTTCTGCTTATATCTCTGCAAGGAAAGGACTAGATACTTTTAAAAAATAATGAAAACTAGGAATTCCAAGTAGCTAGTAGATTGTGACAACAGACTATTATGATATTATTGCGCTGTAATGATCTAGCAATTACCAAGTTTTTAAAAAAAATCCTGAAGAAGTCCTCCGGTGGTGATAAGGAAATAGCAGTTGTGGGGGACTGAGGCAAAGAAAATAGCACCAATATGGGCATAGCCTTAAAAATATGCACCTCATCCACGTAGTATGTAAATATGCTTTGATTATGCTATTTCTTAAAAATTCACACCAAACAAGATTTGGGAAAGACTGCAGCAAAGTGGGGGGAAACCTGGAAAGTGAACAGTTAAAGGACAAGTTCTTGTAAGTGCTCCAAAAATAAATAAATAAAAATAAACTCCAGTTTGGATACCAAATTGGAGCAAAACTTCCATGTGGATACAACCACTGATTCTAAGCATGAGGATACTTCATTTCCAATCACTCCAATCACCACCCCCGACAGAAAAGAGGCATAATGAAAACAGTGGATCGTGCAAGACGGATATGTGAGCCGCACTTTCTCAGTGAGGAAATTAATCATCTAAACCACGCACTTCAGGCAAATGGCTACTCCAGAAATGAAATCCGAAGAGCAATCAAACCCAGGATGAATCAAGCAACCAAAGGAATTACTGATCAGATGGGAAAGCTTATGAAAAAGCATAACCTTCAAGCAGTATTCAGACCCACCCGAAAAATACAACAGATGCTACGATCAGCAAAAGACAGTAGAGACCCCCTCACCTCTGCAGGAGTATACCGTATACCCTGCAGCTGTGGACAAGTTTACACCGGGACCACAAAGCGGAGCATCCAGACAAGAATAAAAGAACATGAAAGACACTGCAGACTTGGACAACCTGAAAAATCAGCAGTGGCTGAACATAGCCTAATTCAAACAGGGCACAGTATCTTATTCCAGGACACCAAAATACTGGACAACACTTCCAACTACTTTGTCAGACTGCACAGGGAAGCCACTGAAATTCACAAGCATAAGCAAAACTTCAACAGGAAAGAAGAAACCTTAAGAATGAACAGAGCATGGTTTCCAGTTCTGAAAAACACCAGGCTAACAAAACACTCCACACCCGACAATAGCCCTGCAGAGAAGATTAGCACATCAAGCACCAATCCATATGCAAAAGAACCTCCTCAGGATACAGTGAAGCCTCCCGCCATTAGCATTCCACACCCTGGGAAACTCTTACAGGATGACTCAGCTCAACCCCACCCCTCCTGAGTAGATATAAATGACCTGCCAACATCTTTTCCACACTGTGACACTGAGAGATCTCTGTCTTTTGGTGCTACACCTCTGAAGATGCCAGCCACAGCTGCTGGCGAAATGTCAGGAACTACAATGCCAAGACCACGGCAATACAGCCCGAAAAACCCACAACAACCATACTTAATTTCCTTTACTATCGGGTTATCTAATTTTGTACACTTGTCTACCAGATTCTTGTGGGAAGCCCACCCACCAGTAGGTCACAAAACCTAAAGCCTCCCATTTTTCTTTCTCCTAGGCACCTAGTATTCAAACATACTGTCAGGCTATGGAAGACAGGATATGGTGACCCAGAATCTAGACCCTTTCAGCAAGAAATCCAAGCTCTTGAGTAAATGGGTGTTATTAGATATTGTGGCTTTGCCATATATATGTCCATAGAATAGTCATAAGCAATACAAAAGCATCTCCCTGTACATAGGTCCATTGTTAGGAATGACAAACTGAACACACTACCCCCACTAACTGTCCGCTCCCCACTCCCCCTCCCTTCTAGACCACAAAGCATAGATGCAGGAACAGGATGAAGGGAGTACGTCAGTGTAGATGTCTCAAGGCCGCCGCAGCGAGCCGGCAGAAAAGATAACTGTTCCCAGGCCTGGGAGCGCTGGAAGCTGGAATGCAAAAGTTAGGCAGGTGCAAAAAGTGCCCAGAAAACCAGAATGGAAGGCCTGTGGGGAGCAGTCCTGACATTACTGCCCCCCCTAAAATCTGTCTTATCCATCCGGCCCAGGCTTGTCGGGGTATTGTTTGTGGAACTGGGATATTAGCCTTGGGGCATTAACATGAGCATGTTCTACCCACTCTCTGAATGCTTCATCAAAGTCTTTCCACCTGATTAAGTAATAAAGTTTTTGATTCCTGGTTTTTGAGTCCAGGACCTCTTCCACCTCATAGTGCACTTGTCCATCTACCAGGGTAGGATGGGAACTCCCCTTTCAGGATGCCACTCGTCTGGAGCAGGAGCTTTCTTCAAAAGACTGAAATGAAACGTGGAGTGGACTTGTTTTAGATTCTTTGGCAAATCTATTTCCGCAGTTACCTCATTGATCACTCTTTTAACAGGAAAGGGTCCCAGGTATTTGAGTCCCAGTTTTTTACTGGGTTGTTCACTTTTGAGGTGTTTTGTGGATATGTACACCATGTCCCCTGGTAGTCATTTCCATTGATCAGATCTTTTTTTGTCAGCAAACTTTTTATAGTCCTCTTTTGCTTTCTTTAGGGTCTCCTGTATTACATCCCACTGGGCGGTCAAGGTAGCCCACCATTCCCCCAGATCCCCAGTTTTTTGGGAGTCGGGGGTAGTTGCAAAAGACAGAGCATTCCCCTCATATCCATGAACCATTTTGAAGGGAGAAACACCTGTTGAGCTGTAGACCGCGTTATTGTACGCGTATTCAACTAAATGGATGAAGTCTGTCCAATTATCCTGTTGATAATTGATGTAGCATCGGAGGAATTGTTCCAGCACTTGGTTTGTGTGTTCCGTTTGTCCACTGAAATTCATAAGCATAAACACAATAAAGAAGAGACTTTAAGAATGAATAGAGCATGGTTTCCAGTTCTGAAAAACACCAGGCTAACAAAATAATCTATACCCTACAATAGCCCTGCAGAGAAGATTAGCATATCAAACACCAATCCATATGCAAAAGAACCTCCTCAGGATACAGTGAAGCCTCCCTCCATTAGCATTCCACACCCTGGGAAACTCTTACAGGATGACTCGGCCCAACCCCACCTTCCTGAATAGATATAAATTACCTGCCAACATCTTTTCCACACTGTGACACTGAGAGATTTCTGTCTTTTGGTGCTACACCTCTGAAGATGCCAGTCACAGCTGCTGGCGAAACATCAGGAACTACAATGCCAAGACCACGGCTATACAGCCCGGAAAATCCACAACAACCACTGCCCAGTTCTACTTATTTTTCTTAAAAATCAAACCCACAAAACATCATTTCGTTTTTCCTTGTCTCACACAGAAAGTCAATAAAGGATTTCCAGTTAGCTATAAAGATAGACAATGTTTTATCTTTGATCAGAGCTGTAAGTTTAGCCATCTCTACTAACTCCGTCATTTCCATAATCCAGTCCTCAATTGAAGGCAATTCTGTACTTTTCCATTTTTGCACATACAAAAGCCTAGCTGTTGTAGTCATATATAAAAATAAAGTATCATGTTGGTTTTCCATTAATCCCAACAAAAAGGCTTCTGGTTTAAATTGTATAGTAATTTTCAACATTTTTTGTATTGCCATATGAATTTGTGACCAACATTTTTCAGCTTTACAAAAAGTCCACCAAAGATGATAAAATGTTCCCTCATGTTGCTCACATTTCCAACATTTGTTTGACATAGCTTTACTCATTTTTGCTAATTTGTCAGGAGTCATATACCACCGATATATCATTTTATAGAAATTTTCTTTAATTGTGGAACTCAAAGTAAATTTGAGCCCCTTTGCCCCACATATTTTCCCACTGGTCCGACCAATACTTTTGACACATGTTCTTCACATGTTGGGAGTGACAATGTTAGCCAGGAAGCGTAGTTTTAAATGACAGAGCTGGCAGGGATCACTCTGGAAGAGAGGGATTCTCTCACAGCCTTCCTTTGCCTCTGGCGTCTCCCCTTCCGGAGCCTTGCCCTGCTGAAGCTTGGTTAACTCAAAGTTTTAAGCAGCAAGGGTGACAGGGTAAAAACTCCAGAAGGGGAGACAGTCCCCTGTCTCCAGAAGGGGAGACAGTCTGGCATGCCAGAGGCGACAGAGGGCTGTGAGAGAATCTGTCCCCTCCAGAGCAATCTCTGCCAACTCTGTCTTTCAAAACTACACTTCCCAGCTTGTTACCAATAAAAAAAATTGTGGGGGGAATTAGCAAGCAAGGAAGACAGTTATACGAGAGGCTGGTAACCACAGGGATCTATCACTAATTTTTACCAGGTCCCTTCCATTATAACAAACGAGGCTGGTGCTTAAAATCAAACAACAACTTTTATTAAAGAGCAAGATTTCATGCACATACACACAAAGTTTACGGGGGTTTACGGGGCTACACATACACACACACAGTCCTAGAAAGTTTAGCCAGAGGTTGGGAATAGAGGGAGCAAATATATCTACCTATCCGGCGAGCAGGGAAGTCTGTGGAGGGAGAGCTTCAAACGTCCAGTGTTCTTGACCAAGGAAGCAAGAGGCTTAAGGTAAACCTCAAGGGAACAGCACTTTGGATCCGGTAAGCATGCACAATTTGAATGAGGCCAGGGCTCTACCTCTATAGGTGAAATGTGCCCTGAGGTAGGAGAGCCCACCTAGCCGTTAGAACAAAGGCCCCAATGGTCAGTTCCTGGGTTTGACAAAAGGTGTCGCGCACAGGGCTGGGCTCAGCAGGCAGGAGGCCCACTGGTACTGCAGGGCAGAACACAACAGGCAGGAAGTCAGTAGTCCAGGAGTCAGGTCAGGTGTCAGAGCCAATATGTCAGTCAGAGAGAGGAGCAGGCAGAAGAGTAGTCAGAAAGCAGGCCGGGGTCAAAATCCAATCCAACAGCAGGGCAGGGCACAAGGCAGGGCAAGAGCGTCCAGGCGTAGAGCTCTGGTAGCAGGGAGTGGCGAGCTGAGTTGCTTCCACGCTTGGTTTCCTCGGCGTCTTCCTTTTATGCTGTCCTAATGAGGAACAGCTGTTGCCTCTCTCTCTCACAATTCAGTTCGGTGTTGCGCCTGTAAACGGGCTCTCCTTCGCCTATCCAACAGAGCTGACTTATCTCTATGTTTCCTCCTTTCAGCTGGCCCCAGGTGCTCAGGTTTCGCTTTTGCCCTGTGGGAGTCTTTGTCTCTTACAGCCTCTGTGGAGGTTTCTGGCTGTTCCTCATCCCTGACAGTCTCTGCAGAAGCTCCAGGCTGTTCTTGCTGAATTCCTCCTGGAGCAGCAGCAGTGGTTTCTGACTGCTCTTCCTCTCCAATAGCTTCTGCAGGGGCTTCTGGCTCTAGAGAAGACCCTTCTGGCCCTTCCTGCTCATCTTCTGAGGAGGACTCTGAAGCAATAGGTAAGATGGCCAGCCGGGGCTGGGGCTGACTCATGACAAAAGGTTTGATTACCTTGATTGGTAGCTGCCGGAGTGTCTGAAAGCAAATGCAAAACATGTTCTAGCACTGCACAAAAGGGATAGTTTGTTAGTGAATTCCACTGGAGTTAAGTTGATGGATTTAGGTGGGGACTGTACTTTCCCAGGAACAACTGCATATACTTATGAATGTCATTTGATTAGCTCCTCAGTCAAGGACAGGAGATCTCATTATGGAAGGAGGGAAAGGAATGTGTTAAGTGGGGATGGCTCTGTGAGACCTTTGTTGCACTGGATTCCTTTGGGGCTGGAGAGACTGCAAATCCAATCACCTCGTAATCACTCCACATTCCTGTATGGCATTGCATTCATGCTGTGTTCTCCCGGGCGGGACTTAGCAACAGTTGGAAGCTCTCTGATGGCAATACAGCAGCCATTTTAAATCCAGAGGCCTCATGATTTTTAATATCACAAGTAGCCATTTTAAAATGGCTATTAAAATGGCAGAGGCTGGGCCAACCGCTTACAAGCTGACATTGTGTCTCCTGACACTTGACAGACATGCGCCCCAATGTCTCATGTAGAAAGACTCTGACTGTGGACCTTTCTTCCCCAGAAATTCAATTTAGCTCCCCTGACTACAGAACTTCTAGCATCATCTGAGGACTCAAGTAGGCTCTTTGTTCTATTCTTTTGATTTTACTGGTTGTTTTAAGTGTTGCTAATTTAATATGCTGTCCATTTAATTTTGTTTTATGATTTTATTGTATTCTATTTCATTTCACTTGTAATCCATGTTGGAGATAATTATTAAATAAATAAGTATGAATAACTGTGGCAGAAATGCCTTTCAGTTGGTCTCTTCCCCATTCTCTCCATTCCCCAGTACAATTCCAAGCTACCTTAATTAATGCCAAGAGAAACATTTATACTGGCATTCACTTCCCTTCAGGGCTGATAGACCTTTGGCTTCTTTTACTATTTAACACATTGAAAAGTCTTTTTTCTTTTAAAAGAGCAGATTCTCCTCAGTTTGTGAAAGTCATCAATGTTCAATTTAAACAGTGCTAAACTGGAATCAGTTTACAGCAACTGGAGAGCAAGCTGTTAAATTTAAAGGTGCTGTATAGAATAACATATCATGGAAGTTTCTCATGCACAAAGCCCATCACTTTAGTGGAAAACTGAAATTGCAGAAAGCAGTAACTGAAGAAAGCAGCAAGGCACCCTATTGTATGGAGGAGGATTGCCAACTGACCTGGAGAATGTCTTGTCCCTTTCATAGAGACTTAATCAGATATTGTTTTCTACATGATATTATTTACTTACATGCCACAAAAAGCTTCGATAAGAACAGTCTAGGCTGTTTGGGTACTGAAAAACTCTCAAAGAGGGAGAGTTCTCAGTCTACACAGTTATAAAAATAAACAGGCATTGGGAAGATAATACACCCTCACAATGGACAACAAAGAACAGATAAAGCCAAACAACCAATGTAATTGCTTAATTTAAGTGGAATTTCATTTGTGAAAAGCACAAGCTAAAATTCATTTGCAAGTTGATCAGATTAATCAGTGATACTGAGACCTCAAATCAATGCTAATTGGCAATACAAGACACAATGGGTTCAGTCTCCATAAAATTTGTTGCAGTGACTTAAAATTAAAAGCTTTATTTCCCAAATATATATCACAGCTTATTCAGATGCTCACTTTCCCCACCGGTGATCTTTTCGATTGCTTAGCTATGCAAAACCAGGTCAGTTACCCCCTTAACAAATCTTGAAGTTAATCAATAGCTAACTCAGGGCAACTTTCCCCAGCCACTCAAACAGGCTGTTATCGTCCGCTACTTAAAAAAACCATCTCTAGACAAAAATGATGTGGCCAATTATCACCCAGTCTCTAATCTGCCCTTTCTGGGCAAAGTGATTGAGAGAGCAGTACTGACCAACTCCAGACCTTCTTGGATAACTCTAGAGCTCTGGGCCCTTTTCAGTCAGGATTCAGACCAGGACATGGGACAGAGAGCGGAACTACAAGTGACAAAAGGCACTGGTTGGACACTTGTCAGCTTCCCTCCAGTTTTGATGGGAAATGTAGGCAGCTTGGCGGAATGTTGGACAAGTGACAGTTGAAAAGTCCATTGGACAACAGTTGGAGAGCCAAGCTGCAAAACCGGGACACCTACATTTCCCTTCAAAACTTGAGGGAAGCTGACAAGTGTCCAATCTGTGCCTTTTGTCACTTGTAGTTTTGCTCAGAGACAGCACTAGTAGCATCAGTGAATGATCTACGTCCTCCTCATTGACCCTCCTGGATCTGTCTCCAGGCTTTGACACAGTAGACCGTGCCATCCTGTTCAGGCGTTTAGAAACACGAAGGATGTGCCCTGAACTGGTTTAAATCGTTTCTCATGGAACGGACTCAAAGGGTGGCCGTTGGAGATCAGCTATCTCTAGTATGGGAACTATCTTGCAGGGTTCCGCAGGGCACAATCTTATCTCCCATGTTATTCAACCTCTATGTAAAGCCTTTAGGAGAACTCATTTGCAGCTATGAAGTTGGATATCACCAATATGCAGATGACACCCAACTCTATATCTCGCTATCTAGTCCCCACAGGATGCAGTAAAGACCTTAGATCACTGCCTGACAGCCATGGTGAAATGGTTGAAAAACAACAAATTGAAATTGAACCCAGACAAGACTGGAGTGATGCTTGTTGGGAAGGCAGAGATCTTGAAGGATATCGTACTCCCCACTTTCGATGGAGTACGTCTGACCCTTGCAGACTTGGTTAAGAGCCTAGGAGTTATACTGGATCCAGCACTACTACTTAAAAACAAGGCAGAGGCAAAAAATGCTTTCTACAACCTCACAGTAGCCTGGAAGATATTTCTTATCTTGACACAGCCGACCTGGCCACCTGGATCCATGTTATGATAACATCAAGACTTGACTATTGTAATGCACTATACATAATTCTCCCATCTAAGTTAACTAGGAGGCTCCAATTAGTGCAAAATGCTGCAGCTCAACTATTATCAGGAGCAAGCAGGAGCATGAACATCACTTCCATCCTACAGTCACTTCATTGGTTACCTATCAGTTACTGTGTTCAGTTCAAGGTATCGATTATTACATACAAAGCTCTTCATGGCTTCATTCAGCATACCTACGGGACTGCCTCTCTCCCTATGTTCCTCCACGGCAGCTTTGTTCATCTGAACAGGGTCTCCTACAAGTGCCAGGCTGCACATGGGCGAAATCAACAGCAGCCTGTACACGGGCTTTCTCTGTGGTGGCCCCTACCCTGTGGAATGACCTGCCTGAGGAAGTCAGGAGAGCCCCCACTCTCCTGGCTTTCCACAAATGATGCAAAACTGAATTATTCAAAAAGGCCTTTTACTCAAATGGGAGGGCTGTATTGTAGGGATGGGGGTCTCAGATGCATCACTAATGAGTTAGGGACCATAGACTTCACCACTATGTTGCCTTACATGGTATCTGTTGCTTTAAATATGTACTCCTATGCACTACTGTGCTTTATATTATTTAATGTCAGTCCTAGAATTATGTTCTGTTTCAGTATTTCTTCTACTTTGCATTGGATTCTTGCTGATGCTATGTCTTTTTAAACTTGTATCTATTTACCCTATGGCATTGTTTATGGAAATGTCCTTGATACTGTATGGAAATGTACCTGATTCCGATTGTACTGATCTCATACTGTGTAATCCACTTCGAGTCTCAGTGAGAAAGGTGGACTATAAATGACATAAATAAATAAAATAAACAATGTTGTCTCGCTGTGCAGTAGCACACTGCCAATTAATACAGACAAGGGCAATTTAAAACATGCAAAGCACCCTAATGTAAGTAAATTAAGATGATCTCCCTTGAAGTTTCCACATTCAGAGGCAGTCAACCTCTGAATACCAGTGCCAGGAGGCAATTTCAGGGAAAGGCCTCAGCCTCTACGCTCCATTGCTGGCCCTCTACAATAACTGTTCAGCTAGTGTGTGGAACAGGATGCTGTACCAGATGAACCACTAGTCTGATCCAGCAGGGCTCTTCTTACATTCTTATGGTTTGTTATTTTTAATAGCAATTGGAGACTTCTGGTTAGTCCTTTAGTCCATTACTGAATTAAAAGCCTATTTTTGGCTGTCTATTTTTGTGTGTGAATGCTTTCGCTCAAGATTTAACTGCACCAACCAGGTGGGAGGATAAAAAACGAGATGGGACTTTACTCTGGAATGGTAACAGGTGCATGTAATACTCAAGAAAAATGGAAGGAATAACTTAATTTGGTTTTGCAGGAGGGACAGATAGGAACTTGCTGGTGTGCCTTTTTCAGATGCTTACATTCCTCCTCCACAATAACAGAAAAACTTTTAAAAGGCAGAACATGATGTCCTTGATAATTTTCAGTACTGGTAAATAAATGAGAGGAAAATGCCAGATACAGGCTGAAGTAGCAATAGATACAGTGAGTCTGGCCTCTTTATATGGTACAATGTGCTTGTGTTGATTGGGTGGCACTGGCAACATAAGGTCTATGAAAGTCTCCTTCAATAAGAGTTCAATGGGAGTTGTGCACCTCCCAGACTCACCCATTCCCTTCTTTTGTCACAAGCAGGGAGCAAACACAGGCAGAAGCAGTGGCTAGATCAAGATGGGTAGCTGTGTTAATCTGTCTGTAGCAGTGCAAAAGAGCAATAGTCCGGTAGCATCAATAAGACTAACAAAATTTGTGGCAGGGTATGAGCTCGTACCACTATTTTTTTTAATCTTATAGGTGCTACTGGACTATTGCTCTTTTTCACAAAGCAGCAGAGGCAGTCTTAGCCATGACGAGGCATCTGCGACAGCTTCCCTGGGCCCCAGGTTGGATAAGCCCTCACCTACCAAGTGTATTATTTATTTATTTATTTATTTTCTTCAATTTATAGTCCGCCCTCCCCACACAAATGGGCTCAGGGCGGATCAGAACAGACTTAAAATACACCACACAACTAATCACATCACAGGGTTGTGTACCCACAACCCTGTAGGAATCCCAGCCCCAGCCATCAGGCACCAGGGCTGAATTTGGCTGAAGTGCCTTCCCTTGGCCTTAGACAGAGGAGGGCACGGGTTGGGTACCAATATGGTTGTCAGGTCTTTGGAGGGCCAAACAGTGGAATGGAGGGATTTAGGGGGGAGTTGTGCAGGGGGCGCTTACCTCACTCCAGAGAGCTCTGTGGTGTACCAGGAATGACACAGAGTAACAGGTCGTGCCAGGGCTGATTGCGTATAAATAGGCCCCAAACACTAATTTAGGGGCTGATTTTTACTCAATTGGCTCCCAGCATGACCGATTATTTCCATGTCATGCCAGTAATAACATCATTCCTGGTGTGATGTGGGGGCGCTCTGGAGCATGTGGGTGCAAGCTTCACCCCACCACCATGTTCCCACATTTCCCCTCTCACCAGCCAAGTCAGAGGTGGCAGAAGGGCAGAGGCTGGAGGCAGAGGATCCCCTGCCCCCACTAGGGGAATGGCAAGCTTAGGTAGCACTCTAATCCATCTCTGCTCATCTAGATGCACTCCCTTCTGAGCTGGGAGCCAGAGATGGTCTGTCCTCCTTGTCTACTGCCTGAAGCCTTTTGAAGCTCTAGCTAGGACTGGGGCAAGCCCAGTGGCCTCCCTCTACCCAGAAGCCTTATGGTGGCGTAGCCCAGCCTATGAGGGGCCAATAGTGCCTCCTGAGAAATTTTCCCCTCCTTACTCCCCTTCCCCATCCCCAGGGAGGAGCTTCCCAACAGCTGATTGTCAAAGGGCCAGCTGTCAGTGGGAGTCTGCCTTTCAAAAGGCCATCTGCTATTGAACAGCTGGCTGGTATGTAGTTCTTTTAAAAGTGCCTCAGTCAACCCATTGGGCCTGGTGGCTGCCACTCAGATGGCTCATTTGTTGCCATGCATGCCCATTCCAAGGGGTAAGGGCGGCCCTTTTCTTGAGCCTGGGCTCAGGTGGGGTGGGGTGCAGTGATTCTGAGGTCTCATCCTAAACTTTTGCCCAGGGCCCCAGAATCTTTAAAACTGTCCCTGAGAAGCAGCTATACCCTTCTCTTCTTCTCCTCCTTAAAAAGACCTCTGGAAGATCTATTAGCTCCATTTGCAAAATCACATTACTTACATGGCTACACATAGGTTTTACAGCTGAGCCAATAGCAGCTCCATAGAGCAGTTGTCAGACTATGGAATCCCAGTTATCTCGAGTTCGTCTCCCACCCCTTCTGCAAGAAGCACCAGGTCTCTTAGTTCAAAAGGTTTATTGAAAGACTATGCTCAGGATACAGGTGTCCATGATCCAAGGGCTGGAGGGGCCCCTGGCTGAACGAAAGCTTTGTTGAGAATGGCATGTAAAACGAAAGTTACAATACATCAAACACCCAGTCCCAGCCTCCCCCCTTAGTCCTGTCTGCAAAGGCCTGAGAAGACGAGGACATCAAGGTAGTTGGCTGGACTGGATAGATAAGCCTCTTTGCTCCCATGAGTATGAACGGCTTGGACAACATCTGGGCCTAGAGGGAGGAAAACTGGAAAACTACTGGTTATAACATAAGATAATATGGCGGTACTCTGGCTAGAGAGCTGACATCCTAACATTCTGCCCCCCTTAAGACCCCCCTTCACCCCACAGGTCCCACCTTCTCAGGGTATTTCTTGTGAAATTCAGCAACCAACTTTGGGGCGTTTACATTGGAGGCCTCCACCCACTCTCGGAACCCCTCCTCAAAGTCTTTCCACCTGACTAGGTAAAAGATCCTGTTGTGCCTCCATTTTGAGTCCAAAATATCTTCTACTTCGTAGTGTATTTGGCCATCCATGAGGGTAGGGTGGGGTACCACTTTTTCAGGATGCCAGTCATCTGGGGGTGGTGCTATTTTGAGGAGACTGAAATGAAAGGAGGAGTGGACCTGCCGAAGATTCTTGGGCAGCTCTAATTCCACAGTCACATCATTGATTACTCTTTTTACTGGGAAGTGTCCCATATACTTCAGTCCCAATTTTTTACTGGGTTGCTCTGTTTTGAAGTTCTTGGTGGAAACATATACTTTGTCTCCGGGGTGTAATTTCCATTGCTCCACACGATGGTGATCGGCATATTTTTTGTAGTCTGCTTTGGCTTTGTGTAAAGTTTTCTGGATTACAGTCCATTGCTCAGCGAGGGAGGTCCACCATCCCCCCAGATCTCCTGTTTTCTTGGACTCTGGGCTAGTTTCGAAAGGAAAGGCTAAACCCTCATAGCCATGCACAATTTTGAAGGGGGACTCTCCTGTCATGCTGTGAATCGTGTTGTTATAAGCGTATTTAGCAAAAGGAAGAAATTGTGTCCAATTGTCCTGTTGGAAATTAATATAACATCTGAGAAATTGCTCTAATATTTGATTAGTTCTTTTCGTTTGTCCATCGCTCTCGGGATGATGAACAGAGCTTATTCCCTGTTCAATTCCTGCTACTTGCAGTAGTTCCTGCCAGAAGTTGGCAACAAACTGTACTCCTCAGTCCGATATCACCTTGGAAGGAAAAGAGTGCAGTCTCACAATGTGTTTCATAAACAGACTGGCGAGTTTCTTCGCTGTAGACACTGATGTGCAGGGAACAAAATGGGCTTGCTTGGAAAACAGGTCTACTACCACTAGGATACATGTGCAACCCCGAGAGGGAGGTAGATCAGTGATAAAATCCATCGAAATGACCTCCCATGGCCAGGAAGGGGTTTCCAATGGCTGCAGTAATCCTGGGGGTTTCCCCCTTCTAGGTTTTGCCATTATGCAGGTGGGGCAGGAAGCCACATATTGGGAGACATCTTTTCTTATACTGGGCCACCAGAATTGCCTTTGTACTAAATGTAGGGTCTTTAAATAACTGAAATGGCCTGCAGTTTTGGCATCATGGCATTGCTGTAACACTTCCTTTCTCAGGCTAGTCGGAATGTAGAGTTTGTCACCTTTAAACCATTCCCCGGCCGCCGTTTGTGTAAGTTTTTCTGTGGGCGCTTCCTCCCCCTCCTTCTCCCCCTCGCTTTTCACTTTTCCTCTCCACCCCTCGAGCGGTTCCTGCCTTTTCATTTGCTCTTTGATTGCCTGGATACGAGTAGTTACCACTCCTCCCAATTGGGTGGGAGAGAAGACAGTGTCAATGGTCTCCTCCCTCCTGCTATGGAGTTGAGGCAAAAGAGCATCCGCATTGGCCCCCTCTAGCCAATGGCGCCAGGTAGTGAGAGCTACTTTGACCACAAACGCTTCTTTCTCCCACACGCTCCAATTCCTCTCCGCCTCCGTGAATTTCCTGGACAGATAGGCGCACAGGCGTATTTTGCTGTCTTCCCCCTTTTGCAAAAGAACCCCCCCCCCAATGGCTGAGTCACTGGCATCTACTTTAACTGTGAAGGCGCGGTTCTCATCGGGGTGTTGCAAAACCGGTTCTGAAGTGAATTGGGTCTTTAGTTTTTCAAATGCTAGTTGGCAGTCTGGCCCCCAGTTCAATTTTGCCATCGGTTTGGTGGCTTGGTCTCCCTTTCCTTTTGTTTTTAACAAGTCCGTTAAAGGGAGAGTGATTTGGGCAAACCCTTCTATGAATGGCCTGTAGAAATTAGCAAAGCCCAGGAAGGATTGCAATTGCTTCCGAGTTGAGGGTGCTTGCCACTCTTGTACTGCTTTGACTTTAGCCGGATCCATCCTTAGCCCCTGCTCTGAGATGCGATAACTTAAGTAATCCAATTCTTCCTTATGGAATTCACACTTAGACAGCTTAATTGGCAATTTATGGCGCATGAGGGCTGCCAGCACTTTCCGGACCAATTTTACGTGAGTTTTTTTTATCTTCTGAATAAATTAACACGTTATCAAGGTAAACAACTACCCCTTTATAGAGGAATTCATGCAAAACCTCATTGATGACCATCATGTAAACCGAAGGGGTGCCTTTTAAGCCGAAAGGCATTACGAGATATTCATATTGGCCTAAGGGGGTGTTGAATGTGGTTTTCCATTCATCCCCCTCCCTTATTCTCACATGAAAATATGCATCTTTGAGATCTAATTTCGAAAAGATCTTACCCTGCGCCACCACGCTGAGGAGGTCTCGGATCAGTCGAATGGGATAGGCGTTGGACATGGACACAGCATTAATGCCCCAGAAGTCTGTGCAGAGTCTGAGCCCCCCATCCTTTTTCTTCACAAACAACACTGGGGCGGCATGCGGGGAGCTGGCGGGGTGGATGAAGCCTCTTTCCAAATTTTTATCTATAAACTTCCTGAGCTCCTGCCGTTCCGCTGTGCTCAGAGAATACAATTTTCCCTTTGGGAGCTTTTCGCCTGGGATTAGTTCAATGGCACAGTCAGTGTTGCGGTGGGGAGGTAACTCATCTGCTTCTTCCTCGCTAAACGCTTGGGCCATATCTCGGTACTCCGGTGGAATTAAATTTAATTCTTCGGTTGTAAGAAGGGCATCTTCCAGATTAGTTGGGGCCCCCCTCGCCCCATTCGGGTCTCCAATGATGTTGTTGGCAGTACTCCCAGTTGAATACTATCATCCTGTCTGCCCAGTTAATATAGGGATTATGATCCCAAAGCCATCTACTGCCCAATATAAGTGGGTACTTGGCCACCTGGCTGACAACATAGGGGCGGCTCTCTCAGTGGTTGCCCATGCCAGTAAGCACCAATTCCGTTTTGAGTACAGCTGGGTTCATGTTGGAGCCGTCCATTTGCTCGAATATTATAGGAGGCTCTAGGGTGTGGATTTCCAACCCTAAACCATTCACTAATGCCAGAGCGATAATATCCCATGAGCATCCAGAGTCTATTAGGGCTTGCACCCGCACATGAGTCCCCCTTATGGGATTAACTAAATTAATGGGTATAAATAATATGGCCCCTCTTCCTCTCACCTCCTTCGGGGTGGGCTCCTCTTTGATCTGTCATAGGGGCCTCCTCATGGCAGATCCTTCTCGTTTCCCGGCTGTATGATGGAAGCTTCGGTTTCCTGGGTCTGGACCTTAAGCTCCGCTAGTATCTCCTCAGCCTTCAATCCAGTTTCGGGGCGCCCTCTCTTAGCTTGCCCTCTACCCCTTCTGGGCTGGGGAGCTGGAATCGGCCTGGCCAGTGGGGTCAGGGTGGTCTGAGCTCAAAGAGGGCATTGGGCAGCAAAATGTCCTCCGCTGCCGTGTTGCAAACATAATCCTTGTCTCCATCGCGTCTCCCTTGCCCCCCTCATCGCAGGTGCGCTGCGGCCTCTTCCCTGGGGTTGGGGAGGACGGCAAGAAGCTGTAGCCTGTTGTTGCTCAACTAGGTGGACTACCTGGGTGTGGTTTTCCACTTCACATGCCAGTTGAATCCAGCCAAGGAGTGTTGGGGGATCATCTTGCATCAGCGCCCGGTGTAACAGTTTGGGGTTCATTCAGTTATGGAACAGTTCCACTTTAACTCCCTCCTCGTACTGCGGGCACTTAGCAGCTAGTTGCCGGAATTTAGCCGTGTACTCTCACACTGACTGCGTTCCTTGCCGGAATGTTCGAAGTTCGGTACGGGTCCTCTCACTTTCCAGCGGGTCTTCGTACTGTGCTCTCAATGCCGCAATGAAGGCTTGTAAGTTTCTCGTTCTGGGGCCCCCATATCGTAGAGAGTTACATACCACTCTGCCGCTATCCCTTCCAGGCGGGCGGCTAAGTGAACTACTTGGCTTTCCTCCCTAGGGAACAGGTGTCCCCACTGATTGAAGAACTGCAAGGCATGTACGACAAAGAATCCCAGCTTACACGGCTCCCCGTCAAACGTAGCCTCCAGCTTTATCCATCCCAGGGGTAGATCCATCCCCGTAGTTGCTAACGCTTCGGGGGGGTTGGGCCGGTTGTTGAGGCAGCATCTGCAGCGCCGGGCCCCACACCCCTGGCAGAGCCAGCTGATGTGGTTGGAAGGGTGCCCCCGCCCTTGGCGCAGGTCTCTGCGGCACTCCCTGGGGCCCAGGTTGCGGTCGAGGCTGGAGCTGAGGTTGAGGCCTTAGTGGGGCCTGAGGCTGATGCTCCGGTAGCCCTCGGAGGGCCGGTACCAGCAGCCCCACTCCTCCGGGTGGGAATGGTGCCCTTGGCAGTTGCTGGTGAGGTGCAGGAAACCGAGGGGCTGGTTGCGCTGGAGCAGCCAGTGTGGCGGGGCCAGGGCCCGCTGGTGCAGTTGGTGCTATGGCTCCCGCCGGAACTATTGGCCCACCTGGCGCTGGGACAGCTGGGCCTGCGGGCGGAATCACAGGGCCTGCTGGATCAGCAGGAACTGCTGGCGCGGGACCTCCAGGTGCAACAGGAGTGGCGAGGCTGGGCAGAGGTGGCAGCAGAATGGGGATGGGGGCCGGCGGGGCCGGCAGGGTGAGGAGCGGGCGGTGGGCCGCAGGCGCCAGTCCTACAGGTCCTACAGCCAGTCCTACAGGTTGCGCGGGACCGGCCGCGCTGGCAGGGCCTTGAGGGTCCGTCACCCCTGCAGCATCTCCCTGTGCCGTGCTCGCATCTCCCGTAGGCCCTTGGACCATCAGACCTATGAGATAAGTAGTCTGCGCCAGGTCTTCACGCATCACTTCCATTTGCGCCTCCAACGCCCGGTAGCAGGCTTCCTCCTGACCTCTCAGGTCTTCTTCAGCATTCCATCCGGTTTAAGTGAAAGAAAACAGTGCAGAGGAAAGACTGAAGCTGCTTCTCACTATGCGCTGTAGTCAAAAGAAAAAAAGGGCACACATGAGTCTGGAAGGCACAAAACTCCCATTGAACATCAACCTGAAAGTACTTCACTTATCTAACAAACACAAGGACTGTGTAACAAATAATGAGACTCTTCATGTGACATATACATGCACTGTGTGTACACAATAAAGCAGTCACTATGTGACCAAATTTTCAATATGTGCCTCACATTGTGTGCCACAATTTTTCCATGTGTTTTCCTTTTCGTTTAAAATATTTGTTTAAAATTCATATTTATTTATTGGAAATGGATGATGCACTAGAGAATCATGTTGTTTCTGCCCTATAAAATGTTCTAATTAAATTCTCTAGGTCAAATTTGAAGTGGTTTTTGAAGTGATCCCTACATTCATCATTTGAAAAAGCTGTGTACATGTATTTTTCCTGGGAAAAAATCCTGAAAGCAGGACCCTTGATTCCAGTTTGGGCCTGCTCATATGAAACCATTTGTAGAAAAATGACATGGGCAGTTCTGGTGTGACTTTCCCACATGTAGGATAATCATGATTGCAGTATAATCATTTTCAAATGTTGTTTGCATGACAATTAGGGATCTTCAATGCACAACATTTTGAGCTGAAGTTCATATTACAATTTGGTTATAGAGCTCCATAGAAAGCAGTATCAGACAGACCTAAAAAAAGAACACATTTATTTATTTAGAAAATTTAGAGCCTACCTTTCTTAAAATTAAAATGGCACTCAAAGCAGTTTACTATAGTAAAATGCAACAAGAAGTCTCAGGAAACTGAGCTGTACATTAATAATAGAAGAAACGGCATTAACTCTTATTGTGGCATCCAAAGAAACACTCTAGTTCTGTAAATCAACAAACAGAATTTATTTGGCCTCAGCTGAGGGACTTTCCAGTAGAAAGGCACAACCCAAAATGGAGCTACACAGTTATACTTACACAAAGACTTTGATCAAACTTTTATGTGATTGGCAATTATTTGCTGCAGTGGGATCAAAAGGCTATAATTGGTTAACAATTGTCGCAAAGGTAGGGTTTAGCAGTTAGTTCCTTGTCCCATATTTGAGGTGAGAGTCTCATCATCTACAAAGCCCATTGTTTCTGCCCTTTCCCCTTTTCGGTCTGTGTTTTACTGAGTCGCCCCGACAACTCATCCTCCACATGCAACTCAAGCACTTACCTTGAGTTGTGAGGTAACCAGAAAACTGTTGGGAGTTGCACAGCAATTAGATACAATAATAATAATACGTTTGCAGAGTTTGATTATAGCACAATGGAAATAAGTAGACAGACTTCTGTGATTCTAGCTCTATAAAAATACTTTACTACATAATAGGGTAAAAAGGGTACATTTGGTCGGAAAAACAACAAAGTTTCTGACTACATCTTGATAGTCTCAACTAGGTCCTAGAGAGAGAAAAACGTAGACTGCATGGTCTAGTGAAGTAGTAGAAGTGTAGAGGCAGCAGACGACGACTGACTGAACAAAGAGCAATAAAACCTTAGTATATGTTGCTAGCTAATTGACCCCCAATAAACTGGCTCATCCAATAGACAATCCTGAATTCCCTCATTAAGACTAAAGACACCCACTTTCTCTGGCGGGAACTTCTCTCAAAGCCTAAGTGGTCCTATGCTAACTAGCTATCTGACTAAACAAACAGAACAACAATTTAACTCTTCCATGACTGAGTGTAGAACACTTGCACAAATTCCAACAAAAACCTTCAAAACTGGTTTTGGAGGGGAGGTCGGACACTTTCATCACCTGCCCCACCTTTTAACTTTGCACATGTGCAATTGCATGCAGCTCCTGTTGCAAGCAGGCTTCCGCAGCTGAATGGAAATGTGAAGAAGGAAGGGAAAGAGCTTCAGGGGAAGAACTGGGCAGAGATTGAGAGGAGGAGGAAGTTCCATCAGAAATGCCTTAAGCATTCATATGCCAGAAAATGCACACAAAAGAAGGCGGCCAGGCTTTGCTATCCAGCACTGCCCAGCTCCAGCCACATCCCCAAGTGCAGAAGCAAAACAGCTGAAAGTTTTCTTTTTACAGAGACATAAACTCTGCCTCAATCTCAGTCCTGACTTTCAGGATATGAGGGGTACCGTGTTAGTGCCTCATCCGGGGCTTAAATTTGAGAGTAGGGTTCAGACACTGAGCTTTGAATGCTGGCTCCCTCTGCCTGCCGGCTGAAGCGTGGGAAAAGGCCTTTCCCTGCCACTTGCAAGCAGCACAGAAAGGGCCCTTTAAACTTCAGCTGACAGGAAGTCCCTACTTGTCAGCTGAAGCCAGACCCAGGGGACCAATGCACCAACAGACAGGCCAAAAAAGTCATGAGGGTCTGTGAAAAACACACCTCCCACAACACACCAGTTCGCAAACACTGAACTGGGCCAGTCCATGTTAAATTTAGGTCTGTTTTCCGGTCTGTGCCCACCCCTACTCAGCATTTCATTCACATGGCATGTGCATTCCAGTCTCCCAGCCTGGAACCAGTAATGTTTTGCCCAGCAGGGCAGCTTGCTATAGAGGCATGAAGCACTTTAGTTAAGGGTTTATGATTTTTCCAAATCATAAGCAGGTATTAAACAGCAGTGGGCTAGGTAGACTGCTCATACCATGGGGAGGTGACAAGCCACCCAATGATCATCCACCACTGGCAGGCAACCTGGGCAAACACATGGTGTACATGCTCCCAGCAGGGCATGACATCACTTCCGAAAGTTACATTGACACACAAAAGCTGGGGTTGCATGTGTGCTCTCTGATGAATATCAGCCCTCCCCCAGTTGCCTAGGAAACCTACCCCCAAAGTCAATTTCTCTTGCAAGTTCTCACTCAGTAGACAAAATGGCTAGGTGGTTTAACTCTTCTTGCCCCATTACAGAACCCCTGCAGTTTTGGATGAGTGCTAGTTAATAATAATAACATTCAATTTATAAACTACCCTTCAGGAAAACTTAATGCCCACTCAAAGCAGTTTACAAAGTGTATTATTTTTATCCTCACAACAATCACCCTATGAGGTGGGTGGGACTGAGAGAGCTCTGAAAGAGCTGTGACTAACCCAAGGTCACCCAGCTGGCTTCAAGATGAGGAGTAGGAAATCAAACCTAGTTCTCCAGATTAAAGTCCTACCACTCTTAACCACTGCACCAAACTGGCTCCTTTTTGTTCCCTTTCTTCTACCTCATTATTTTTCTCAAGATAATGGGATCTGCCGCTTTGGCCAGACCCTTCTGGACCTCCAGGCCCCAGTAATGTGCACCATCTTCCCCGATGTGAGGACCCTGCCTTCTCCTCCCCCTTCTCCACCAGCTGGCTTCTCCATTGCCTGGCACCCAAACCAGTTTGTCATCATTAGCCTCTTCCTGACTTATAAAGGCCAGCCTAAAGAGGTGGGTCTACCTACAGCTGCCTGACCTCATAGGAGGCAGGCCTTCCCCCAAGAGCCAGAGTACTGATTGGATAGTAGCTTCAACCTCATCAATCTCTATTTTAACTTCTTTCTTTCTTGTTTTAACCTCCAAATTTCCCTCATGTCCCTCCGCAGGGGTATATTTGTGTTGTTGGCTCCTAGCCAAGTATCCAATGGAGTCCCCACCATGGCTAGAACACTGCCACCAATACAGTGACCAGCTGTCCCTCCCCCAGTGGCTCAGCTCAATCCCTAATGGGAGTTGAGGGTACACCCAACCCTGACTAACAATAACAATAATTATAATGCGCATTTTAAAAATTCCACTACACGTCTATAATAGCTGTGCCATCAACTGAATCAACTTGATATGTCAAGTGCCCACTTCAGGTGGGCAATCTCCCACCCTCTTGAGCTGGACAGAAAAAACAGTTAGGAGCAGAAATGATGTTGGGCTATGTGCCAACATCATGTCTGAGCAAAAACCCAGACATGATGTCAGATATCAGCAAGACTCTTGAATCTCTATGGTAAAATCATAGAGTTTCTAGAACATCATGATGTCACAACTGGGTTTTTGCCCAGACATGATGCTGCCATTATCCAAATGTCATTTCCAACCCTTGCCCCACTCCCAAATCTCCTGGCATCAAGAGCCTAGTAGCAGCCTGGCATCCCTAAAATAGTTAGCAGATTTCTACAGTCTTTTTAGGCCCTGAAATTTGGAAATGATCAAATGATGTAATGAAAGGTTTTTAAGCTGTGGATGATGATGATGATGATGATGATGATGATGATGACGATGATGATGATGCCTTTCTGTCAGAGACGCAAGGAGGATTACTCAGTGCAAGTGAAAATACACTATAATTAACAGATAGGACATTCACTGATCAAGGTACAATAATGAACAGCACTTAGAATATTCAGTGAAAGAGATACAATAGGGTACGGAAGCAGAAAATATTTGAAAAACAAGCATAAAACCAAGCACAGAGATGAATTTTTTCTGAAACCAAGCATAAATAAATTACATGGTATGATTAGCAACATGGAAACTCCTTAGCAAGTACATGTCTGCCAGTATTCAATAGAGTAGTATACCCCTGCCCATGTAGCTCTCTGGGTTACTTCTTATGACACAGCCCTATAATCTAGGTAGAAAGGCCTCCTGAAAAATTTCAGTTTTGCATAGTCTGCAGAAAGCCAGGTGAGTGGGAGCTTTCCTGACCTCCTCAGGCAGGCCATTCCATAAGGTAGGGGTTACCACAGAAAAGACACATGTGCGAGCAGCTGTTAATTTTGCCTGACTGCAGGGCAGTATTTGCAGAAGGCCCTATCCAGATGAAAGAAGCTCCCATGGTAGATCACAGGGGGGGAGGCAGTTGCAGAGATATGAGGGGCCAAGGCAATGAAGGGTTAGAATGTAATAGTCATGATCTTGAATTGAGCCTGGGAATGGATGGGAAGCCAATGGAGTGATTGCAGAATGGGAGTGATATGCATGCTCCATCTAGCTCCTAGATGAGTGGCAATGTTCTGCACCGCTCGAGTCTCTGAATCAGCTTTGAAGGGAGACCTATATAGAGTGCATTACAGTAGTCTAGTCTTGATGTTACTGTGCCATGAATCCAGGTGGCCAGATTAGCTGTGTCAAGGTAGGAGGTCATATTCCAAGCTAGTTTGAGTTGTGAGAAGTCCTTTTTAGTAGCTGCATTTACGTGCTTCTCTAGTGACTGCGCTAAATCTAGTATAACCCCATGGCTCTTAACTGAATCAGCTAGGATCAACTGAACCCCATCAAAGGTTGGAAGACAATGTCCTTCAAGATTTCTGCTTTTCCAACCAGTATCACTTCTGTCTTAGTTGTGTTCAATTTTAATTTGTTAGGGGTCAAACTTGTCCTCACAATATTAAGCAGGCTTATGAATATGGCTTTGCCATAAGCCCCTTCTCTGAATGTATTTCAAATACAAAATACTATCCAAGCAGGCAGAAATATGGAAGCCAGATCCTGGCTGGGAGACAGAACATCATTAGCATGTGAGATGACAGGTGAGGCCAGCTCTCAGCCCCCAGTTGTGCATAAATTCTAAGACAAAGAGTCCTCCCGGAGTTCCTGAATTAATCACCACAACACACCTTAGTGATCTTCCCTGATCCATTCTCCTATTCACAGGCAACTCAGGACTCTGATAGCCTTACCCACCCATACTTTGTGGGTTGTCAATCATTACTGATAACTTTAGTTCCACCTGGGAAAACGTTATCAAACCTTCCCAGTTCATTGTCTCACCCCAGAGACAGCTTCCAAGTCTTTTGTTTCACCCTGGGAATGACCATTAAGTCATTGTCTTGGGGAAGAAGATGCAATCTTGCCCCTGGATATGTTCCACAATATAATTGGACTGCCTCTTGGCCATAGTTGTGCGCATGCTCTTGGATCCAGCATCCACCCTCAAACCTCCATTCGAGCTCTTCCGCATTAATGCACTGGTCGCTCTCTCTCCCAGACACCCTTTTCTGGATGACAACTATCACCCAATCCTTCAAACTGCCCAATTTTCACTGCTGCTTTCCAGTTAGCTCTGCGTGTGTGTAGTGTGTGTTTTTGAATGCTGTTGATCTTTATTACTTTCAATTTAAAAATCCCTGTTTGATTGAAAACATCTGTGTTGTCACTGAAAGAGTTCTCTACCTGAGACAATGCTTGTACACATAGGTGGAGATTATGAAGTTACCCCCCTCTCGCGGTATCTTCTTGCACACTAATTCCCCCAACTCACAAGGAGACATCCTCATTGGGTAACAGCAGAGCTGTCCAAGAAGGCCTGGAGTCCATGCCCGGGCGTAGCTGTGCCTGATGCCTTACCGCCCGGGGGACCCTCCTGCATCCACCTTGTCCCCCCTCAGCTGGGGCATAGCTGTGCAGGTTGCCCTTGCACCGGGCCGAGGTCTGAGGTAAACGGCCTTGCCTCGACTCGGTTGTGGCCCTGCTGCTCTGTGCGCCTGGGCATCTGTCAAAGGTTCTTGGGGAACGGCTTTCAGGGTCATAGCCAGCATTGGGTTTGTGGCTGGAGGGGGGGGTATACCTCATCCTCACACTCTTCCACCTGGTTGGCCTCTTGCCTACTCTCCCTTCTCTACAGAACATCCTTCTTTTCCTCCTCCTCTGTTCTCTCCTTATGCTCACACTGATTCACTCTCCTCCTCTCCTCTCCACCTACAACCATTCCTACACAACCCACCATGATCTCTCTACTGAGCCTGCCTTTATAGGGCTTCCTCCAGCTTCCCCCTCCCTTCCTACCAAGCTTCCTCCTATCCATGGGCAGCTTCCCCACCCTGGGAGGACTGCTCGTGATGCCCTCTAGCTGGGTATGCTCTCAGGTGTTCCTCCTCTCATTCCAGTCCCTCCCTGCTCTCCTATCTTTTCTTGCAGGGTGGAGCTAGATGCTGTCCAGCTGGGGAAGCTCCCAGGTTTTCCTGCTCTCATTCTAATCTCTCCCTGCTCTCCTATCTTTTCTCCAAACCAAAATAAGGGACTCCTCCAAAGTAAACAAAAAAACAAAAAGGCACTGCCTATTGGAGGGAAGAACACTAATAATACAATTTTAATAGTTTTGCTTTAATTTATATAAAGTGCAAAAAGTGCTCAATAGTGCAAAACATCACAATAATAAATAAGTTCAATAAATATATTAATTACAATGATTATTTCAAGCAATAAATAGAAGAGGTCACAGAATCAATCATACATACAAAATCATTCCTACACCACTGGTCATGAAAAGTATTCTCTTGTTGTAACAAAAATATTTTTTCTTCTTTTATTTTTCAGATGTATGGAAAATACTTATATTCTTGGGTATTCACAAAGAGGACCAACATATTCTTCCTTCTTGCTGAGATATACATTAATTCAATAAAGCCTTAGTGCACAAAGCTGGTTGGGGATGAGATTTTATAAAATTATCCAAAAACTGGGTGAAGCCTGACAGGCATGTGCCAGCATTATAATCTCATTTTGTAATTAACACTTTTTCAAAGGCTCATTATGACCACAACGATTTCTAGAAGAAATAATACAAATATATTGGAGAATCAATGTACCATAAAAGAATCTTACCCAACAATGTACCATAAAGAATCTTATCCAGCTTACTTACAACAAACATTATGGCAAGCAGTTTGCCAGCATTATAATGCTTTCATATTAAACGTCTCCTTCTCTGCTCGCGAGGTGCCAGACTGGCCTCCAGGGTTCTGGCTGTGCGCGCCTGGCCAGCTGCCCAGACCGGCTCCATTTCCCCTTCAGTCCCTGCTGGCTGGGGCTGAACCGCCTCCCCCAAGCTCTCTGCGCCTGTGGCGGGGACACTGTCTTGGGCAGCTGCACTGCTGTCTCCCAGCTGTCCCCTGTCGTCTTCCCTTGGTGAGTCTGGGGGCTGAGTCTCTGACCCCAGACAGTCAACTATTGCTCTCTCAAACACTTTGCTCAAAAAGGGTAGATTAGAGCCTGGGAAATACTTGGCTACATCATTTTTGTATAATGATGTTTTTTTAAGTAGTGGGCAGATGACTGCCTCTTTAAAAAGCTAAGGGAAGATGCTTTGAATTCATGATTGATTTATGATAGACATCAAGGGCCCCTTTATGTGATCTTTGCATGATTTTAATCAGGGCTTTTTTCTGGTGAAAAAGGTGGTGGAACTCTCTATTATCACATGTGCGTGCGTGAAGCGCGTGCATGCTCCCAGAAATGTGTGATGATGTCACTTCTGGAAGTGACATCACTCCCAGAAGTGATACTGCTTCCCGGAACTCAGCACAATGCATTACGATGAAATAAATGTTAGTAAGCTTAGAAAATTACACTATTATGAGAAAGGGTTTGTTTCCTTTCTGTATCCTCTACAAAAAGTGAAATCTTCCATTCCCTTTCCCAAACATTTCATTTCTTTGGAATCATATTTTAAAATATGCAAGGAGGGGGCCTCTAAAAGTCCAAAACCCATCTCACAAATCTAAATTCTAACAGATTTCCTCTGCAAGTGTAGGAAAAACAATCTCAAAATTCTTTCTCAAAATTCCACAGAGTCTGAAATTCCTAATCTAATGAATATTGAATTTTCAGATTTTCAGGGAGGGTTTTGCTTACCTAGAGCAATTCAAAATTAGATACTCAACTTTAGCTGCATTAGATTTATACTTGGTTTAAAATGGCTTTTTTTGTTGCCTGCCAATTCTACCTTACCAATGGCTAAGCCATTGTGACATTGTGAAATGCTCGTAAATATTCCAGTGTTCCAGACAAACAATATTCACAAAAACTTCCTTAACACCTATATGTCCACTGCAATTTCAGTGATGTTAATCAGCTGAGGGTGGGGAGAACCATTTGAGTTACAGCTATTAAGACATAAGAACACCTATATGCTGATGAATATATTGATGAAAGCCTTCTGTGACTTGGACACAGCTATCCATTCCAAGCATAAAACTGGAATAACCATAACTGATATTTTAACTAATACAGAACCAATCTGCATTCAAAAGCTGTGGGAACCATAACAATGTCAACTTCAGTCAACAAAAGAATGAAAGCAACACACACACATACGTACACAGCTCCCACCCACCCCTGAATGAAAATAAAACAGAATGAACTCAAAGCAGCATACACATACACAGAACCCCCTGAATGAAATGAAAGCAGAATGGACTCAAAGCAGCACACATACATACATAGCCCCACCCACCCCCAAATGAAAATAAAACAGAATGAACTCAAAGCAGCACACACATACACAGAACCCCCTGAATGAAATGAAAGCAGAATGGGCTCAAAGCAGCTTAACCTCCTCTGCAGAGCTAGTGCCGGGCCCCAGCTCTCTCTCTCTCTCTCTCTCTCTCTCTCTCACTCACAGAGGAATGGGAAAAAAGCAGAATGAACTCAAAGCAGCTAAACCTCCTCTGCAGAGTCAGTGCCAGGTGGCAGCAGCATCTGCTTGCTCTCTCTCTCTCTCTCTCTCTCTCTCTCTCTCTCTCTCTCACTCACTCACTCACTCACTCACTCAAGAAAGCAGAATGAACTCAAAGCAGCTTAGCCTCCTCTGCAGAGCCCACAGGGCCGAAGGAGGAAGGAATCATGTGGGCAGATTCTAGAGCTGCCGGAATGGCATTCCGGAGCATTACCCCTCAAAAAAAGCTCTGATTTTAATAGCTGGGATGGGTAGGGGTCCAGTGTACAAGTAATGGCCTTCGCAAATGCTAGAATTCTGTCAATATCAGTTACTATGACTGGGTCAAAATGATCAAGAAACGGACCAGGCAGTGTGTTGAGCATTATTTCTGGCTCACCTATATTACAGGTGGGTCCACTCCAAATCAGACTGTATTCAAGCTATTTTATCGGCAAAAAACTGATAAAAGGTTGAACTGCATTTTCTCTCCCAGTTTCCTCACAACATTATCTATTTGTTTTCTTTCCATGGTTTCTCTGTTGTTTCTCCATGCTTTCTCAAACTACTTTTAATCCTATTTTGAGAAAGTAGGGACAAACAATGTAGAAAGCATGGAAAGACTACAATTGGATAATACCATGAAGAAGCATAGAGAAAAAATGCTGCAATTTAGCACCCAAATGGTGGGAGAAATCTCTGGTAAAAGATCAGTAAGTAAAACCTTTATGTTAAAGGCTTTAAAACTGTTTGCCTATGGCTTCTATGGCCATCCTTCTGTCAACATTAAAGGCTATCTTCTTTTCAGACATTCTTAATGATTATAAGTATCATCACACATCCTGGCCATAGAAGCTGGAACCAAATCTGCCTATCCAAATGCTCCAAATGGCAGAGAGTTATGGCTGGCTCTACAGTATGTACGGAGACCTCAAGCACTAGGTTTTAGGAGGATATAGTGGTTGTTTCCAAACCAGGTATCTGGTTGAGCTTTGCAGCTGAAGGGAAGTGGGTTTTTCCCTGCTTCCATCATGGCACTCTCATGCACTTTAAATCTTTCTTCCAGCTTCCTGCAACCTTTCCTAAACCTGCTTTTCTACAGTCTTTTAGGAAATATCACAGCAAAGTCAGGGGACACGGTTCATGGATCTTTCCTGATTCTGCCCACATCACCAACATTTTCCTTGCCTAGTCTCCCACAGTTCCTCTAATACAACATCCTGTGGAATTTACTTCTCCCAACACCATTTTCCCCTCATTTCATCTGCATTGCCCCCACCTTTTAAGCATGTGATTGGGAAAGCAGGTGGGAAGGATCATTAGCTGCTCCAACTCCTGGGTAGCGCAGTGAGTATAAAGGGTGGGATGGGTGCCAAGAGGTAGCAGCAGCAAGAGGTAGAAGCTGGGTGTAGAAACTTAAAGCAGGGTCCCTTATACAGTCTCTGCTGCACATAGTTTCAGAACAAATGTTTGCATTTAAATTTCAGTAAATTAAGTCCTGCAAGCTTCATTCATTTACAGTCTGCTCCTAGAAATCCCCTTGGATCTGTGCTGTACTGCCCTCTATACTGAGGTAAAGGTAAAATGTCCCTTCTTTTAAGGGAGAAATGTATATCTATTCCCCTTTCAGACTTTGCTACTGATCAGAGTAATGTGGATTGTGGTGACTGAGTGATATGGCCCTGAAGTTTGGAATACACCTTAAGATTCCTGTTTTGAGAGGCAGATATATAAACATTCTTCTTTCAAACATCTTTAAAAATCAGGCTGCATGGGACTACTGGCCTACCAAGTTCCAGCTTTTTAACTGGTATGGGAATAGCTAAACACCATTCATGCACGTCCGGATTACCTGATAGTTCTGTGTAACTTAAAGCTTGTGTATACCCACACACACACACACACACACACACACACACAAACCCATCAATGAAGGATATAATCCTACTTCTAAAATATGTAAAGTAATGAATATATGAGCTTTAGAGGTTACATAGAACTCTTAGGCATAAGGCAATTTGTGCAATGTAAGACATCATCTTACCTAACTTGTAGCATAAATAGAAGCAGGAGACCCCCAAATATAGAAATGCAATGGTGAAAAGAGACAATGCCTACACATTTGGATGTAGCCCATGCACTAAATCAGGATTGCTGATGGGACTCATTTAATGTGTCACTGGAGAAATAGTGATGTTTTTGTTGTTTCTAATGACATATTTGTCACCTACACTGAATTTTTGCTTGCTGTGCTACATCATTCTGTTATAACTTATGAGCCCTTTGCAAAGAAAAGACCCATGTGCACTATACAGCATTCATAGTCCCATTAGGACAAAGATCTCCGTTTTTTCTTGCCTAAGGAGAAAAGACACTGGATAACTGGCAACAACTGAACCCTAGGCCGATTCCAGATGACTAACCTTAAGGCGTTTCATGCCGCCCTCTTCCGGATCGTGACGGGGAAAATGCGAAATATCGCGTTTCCTCGCGCGAGTTTTGCGCGACGATGCGCAAAACTCACGCGAGGAAACGCGATATTTCGCATTTTCCCCGTCGCGATTCGGAAGAGGGCGGCATGAAACGCCTTAAGGTTAGTCATCTGGAATCGGCCCTAGTATGGTTAAAGAAAGAAAAGATGACATCTTTGTTCTATGTACCTAAACCTCGGAAGAAACTTCCTTGAACTCACAGATTAATAACTAACAGAAAAGGATATCACTGGGCAAGGCAACACCATAAACAACAGCAGGCCTGTGGAACATATTTTCATTTCCAACCATCCCACATATCAGACTGTAACACATTCCTGTTTATGTTTACCACATCAATGAGCCCAGAACCAGCTGAAGAATTTGGGAGAGATTTATATCACACCCCACTCTTAACTGAGTCACCAAGGAGTGGGTGGAGACCAGCATCTCAACCTACCAATTGCTTCCTGCAGAACTCAGACCTAGCTGTTTGTATCTCTTCAGCCCTCCACAATGATGACACTGGCTTTCAAGGTTCTTGAAAACTGCTTAGGACAACAAGAGCTAGGAATGCTTTTTCTGCTAAGTAACCTGTTTCCCCATTATCTTTCAGTTAATTCCATCTTAGGTTTTAAGATGGCAGGCAAAAATATATCATCCTAGGAAAAAGAGCCCACTGGAAGGCATTTATGTGGTGGCGACATTTAATAGGCAAGGCTAACTTTATCTTTTTAGTCATGCTGGGCTGAAATCACTGGAGAGAAGCAGAAGGTGGTGGATGGGATGGTGAAGAAATTGACCAAGAAGCATGTGTCTATGGTAATGGAAAGGGAGGAGGGGATATCAGGTAATGTTAGCACCTGCTGATCATAGCGTAAAAGACAGTTCCGTACAGGGAGGACAGGTTAAAACATGTGTGTTGGTGTCTGTGGGAAGACATTCCCAAATGCATACTGTTACAGTTTCTCCAGATTCACAGGGTTTACACAAATAAGACTTCATATGGGTACTCTGGTCTTCTGGATCCCAGCAAGAGCCCTTCAGTAGATGCTGCCACCACCTAGAGATTTTATATTAAAAGGCTGCTCTTGGACAGCTAATCCTCTTGACTGCAGTCTGCATTTGTGTGTGTGAAGGAAGGGGAATGATTCCAGTCCCCCTGTCTTCTCTTCTGGTAGAGTGAACTTAAAGCAACCAGCATATTAGAGAAATAACTCAGAAAATTTCTCAGATGTCAAAGACCAAAGTGTAAAAAAAAATAAGATTGAATTCTACACTTACATGTAAATAAAATAATGAGAAAACAAAGATGTGAATCTACAGAATACAGACATCAAAATAAAACAAGTTTATTGCTACATAAGACACTTATAAGACTTTGGATCCCCCCTCCTGAAGATGGATCACTTTTCCCATAGTAGACATCTGGGCTTAGCAAAAGAGTAACAAAAGCTTGCTCCTTTCTGCTCCATAATTCAAGAAAACCCTCACAAGCAAGTGTTACCTTTTGGTCCAATCAGAAAGTGGAGTGTTCATTCAAGCATCTCCCCAAAGCATTTGACCAATAAGCTTCTCAAGTATCATAGGGTTCTTTGCGCAGCCCCCCTTTAGTACAGACACTTTAGTGTGATCTAGCCACAATGATCCATGCTCTGAGTACATCCAAGTTAGATTACTGTATTGCACTTTACATGGGGCTGCCTTTAAAAATGGTTTGGATCCCTTCAATTGGACCAACAAGGCAGTGGCCAAGCTACTGTTATGGGTTAGTTACAAGAATTGTACCATCTGTGCTGAAAGATCTATACTGGACACCCCTTTGTTTCCACACACAATCGAAAGATGATGCCTACTTTACTTTCTTTTAGACACAAGGCCAAAAACACACCTTTTTACCCAGGCTTTTAATTGAAGGGTTTATCTTACAGTTTTTAATGGTCTATTTCTATTTTATGGATAGTTTTTGTGCTGCTTATGTCCAACAGCTTGTTTTTAATGGCTTGTTTTTTTAATATTGTGGTGATTTTAATGGTAAGACACTTTGAGCAGGATTCTGAAGAGTTATGGAAATGGCATAGAAATATCCCAAATAAATAAATAATAAAACAGAGTGCCAAGGAAGTATGGGATGCAAAGATGTAATGGATGTAAGAACAATGAAAATTCTCCATTGATTTCCCCAGGTTGCCAATTGTCAGGTCATTGTGATGAATGTCCAGGCATGACACCTGGATGTTGATCCCCCCACCCCTTGGCCAAAATCTGGGATGCTTACTGCCTTGCTCATCTCTGCATAACAAAGTTTATGATTCAAATGAAAACTCACACAGGATGTTTTGTTTTCAACCCAAAATGTGGGGATTATTTATTTAGTTAGTTTAATTTATACTTCACCTTTCTCCCCAGTGGAGACCCAAAGTGGCTTACCCCATTATTTTCTCATCATTCTTTCATCCATTTTATCCTTGCAACAAACCTGAAAGTGTGTGACTTGTAAACAGCACCCACATTACAGACATTTTCTGCAAAAACTTCCTTTGATCAAAAAACCTTTTTGCAAAGGTTATAGAAGTTTTGCAGTCAGCTGCTTCTAAAATTAAGTAAAAGGCCAGTGTCTTTTATATTTCTTGGGTTGTTAATGTCTACATTCCTGAAGAATAACCTCCAGTCCTCAAAGCAGATGCTAACACCAAGAGGTAAACAACAGTCAGCTAAGACCAGAGGGCTTCTAGGCTGGGGATATTTGAACATGTGTTAAGCAAATGCATTCCATTTTGCCTGAGGACAGTCCTGTTGACAGTCACAAATAGGCTGCTACACCCTGAAATGGGTGGAAATAAAAAAAAGCATATCTGTTGTCCAGAGTCTGGGGACCAGCCCCCGGACTTGCCAGAAGAAGGGGATGGGAGGCAGCTGGGGGACAGCTACCCAGACACACCAATGGACACCCAGGACCAGACCAGGCTGACAACAGAAGGAGAAAGAGAGATGCCCCAGTCTCAGGAGGGCAGAGCAGCACCCAAGCCCCAGAGAATCAGGTGGGGTAGGTGGAAGCCAGCTAGCCCCACCCTCCAGTGGAAGGCCCAAGGGACAGGCCAGGAGAGTGAGGACCACCAGGGAGGGAACAGCCCCAAGGGAGAAGGCTCAGAAAGCAAGGGCAGTCAGCCAGCAACATTACCAGAAGGGGAGGAAAAGCAGCCGCAAAGACAGCTCAGGACCACGCCCCAGCCTCCAGGCAAGCTAGAGGGGATTAGCCGGGACCAGGAAAAGCTGAGAGCAAAGCCATCCCAGGTGTGGCAACCTGAGGCACTCACCAGGGAAAGCTTGGCAGCCAGCCAGGAAAGCACAGCTGTGGCTGATCAGGGCAGCCTGCAGAGAAAACCCAGGTGTGGCTGCCTGAGACATTGAAGGCTGTGGCTAGAGTGCAGGGGGTGGGGCATGGCTGGCAGGTGAAGCTGGGAATAGGGGAAAGGATATAAGGAGAATCCACCCACAGGGTGTAGGGGGTTGTGTAGGAGGATGGTGGCATTGAGGCGAGTGAGTGAGCAAAGCTGAGAGGAGGAAGAGGACGGAAGAGGAAGAAGAGGAAGGGACAGGAGTCTGGGGGCTGCAGAAGGCAAGGAGGAAGGGAAGGCAGTCAGGACTATGTCAGGTGGAGCAGGCCTGTGAGGGGAGTGAGGGTGATGTAGGCCCCCGCTGTCCACAGAGCGGGAACCTGCATATTCCCTGATGGCATCCCTGTATCAAGGTCAGGTGGGCTGGCACATCTCAGCGCGACGCCCAAGACAGAACCTGACATCTGTTTCTCACAGTGCTAGAGATAGTTATATCTTAGTAAATATTGGATAAGTAAGCACCATTAAGAACTGGAGTATTTTAAAAACTGAAGATAATTTGGCTGCAGAAAATTTTGTGTCCAATAATGATGCAGGTGAACAAAATTAGAATAAATTTAAAATCTTAGCAGACTGACTATTAGCAAATATGGCTTAACACTTGGGAATACCTTGAGTTTGATGGAATCATGATTTCATTCTAAGTTCAAGACAAACAATCCTCTGACATTTGGCAGTAGCTGAAGGCTGAACTGGGATTTTGGTTACAAATTAAAAGGAATCCTGTTGCTACGAAGAACAATGTAAAGGGCAGGTGAAAAACAAGGAAGCACAAGATAGTGAAGGAAAGATAAAATGGTGCTTAAGAGTCTCCTTTTTGACTTTCCCCTGTGTGACTGTCAATTGGATCGAGCACTTTCTTGTGTGTGTTGGAGGTGCAGGGGGATTACCTTGTGCAGTTGTTTTGCTTTGCTTTTAAACCTCAGTCCCTGGACCAATTAAGCAATATTAAGTTGCTCCACTAACAGATTAAAACAGAGAGCCAGCATGGTTGAATATGAGATTCAAAATCCCCACCCTTCCATGGAAACTTGCTGGATGACTTTGAGCCAGTCTCTCTCAGCCTAACCTACCTCACAGAGTTGATGTGAAGATAAAAGAGAGAAGGAAAGAATGTTGTAAGCCACTTTGAATCCCCATTGGGAAGGAAAGTACAGTATTCAGACATTCAGAAATTCAGACATTCAGACATTCTATCTGAATTTGCATTTTTATAAGTCATCATATGCAAATATCTAAGAGCTTTTCACATGATAGCACAAACAAATGATAATTGGTCTGATGCTTCATTGAATATTCATAGTTTCTATTGTATAACCTTCCAATTAGTAAAAAATGATGTTATACTCAAACTTGCAAAACAAAACTATAAATCTCTGAGAAATGTCAGAAAAAGTTAAGAGATCACTATTGATTGAATCTCTGATAGAGGAACATTAATCTAGATAGAGTCCACTATTTTAATTGTCAAAAGATTAAAGCACACCTGTTAGAATTACCTAACACTTAGGAAAAAAACACACAGACGGTTCACGCAAAGTTTGTAAGTTCATCTAGAATACAAGTACATGGCATAGTAGTATTGATTATTGTCATGTGCTTTTATCTATATTGGTGCAACAGTACAGCTGAGTACAAATTTCTAGAGGTTGAAGGTTTAGGCTGAAGAAAAGTCCATAGCTGGAATTTCATGCCTTCTGCATAAAGTGTAGGAGGATATGAAAATGATTTTTAAAAAATTAAACATTCCCAGCAGCATGTTCCTGTCGTTGAAAAGTTTGAAAAACAGTGTCATTGAAATATATACATAAAATGCAAGGCTGCTGGGGTGGTGGGAGGAATGGAAATCTTTATGCTATCCAGCTATTATTCTTTTCAAGCCTGAAAATGATTTTAGAAAGATTAACTGATAGAAGAGTGAAAGAAGCTGTTCTGCATCTGGACTAGCAATCTTGTTCTTTCAACTTCCTTGCAGGGGCAGGTCAAGACAATGGGGACTTTTGTTGGACTTTTTGCAAGTGTCCTATGCTCAGTCATGAAAGAGTTAAATTGTTATTCTGTTTGTTTAGTCAGATAGCTAGTTAGCATAGGACCACTTAGGCATCAAGTAAAAGTTCCTGCCAGAGAAAGTGGGAATCTTTAGTCTTAATGAGAGAATCCAGGATTGTCTATTGGATGAGCCAGTTTATTGGGGGGAAATTAGCTAGCAACATATACTAAGGTTTTATTGCTCTTTGTTCAGTGTGAGAGTCTCTTCTTCAGTATTTTCAGTCTCTAAGTTTCTCTCTGTCCTAGTCTAGCCATCAAAATGTTGTCAGAACGTGTTTATTTTTCCTACCAATGTACCCTTTTAATCCTATTATGTAGTGAAGTATTTTATAGAGCTAGAACCATTGAAGTCTGTCTACTTATTTCCACTGCGCCAATATACTCAGCTACCATGCTCTGCTTCTCATGGCTGGCACACCCCCAACAGCTTTCCAGTTGATTGCTGCAGAAAGGTGCTGATGTGGTTTCTCATCCAGTTGGTGAGAAAGGCAGTGGCAGCAATTTGTGCATAGCAGAAGGGCTGTAATAAATGCTCCCACTGTATGGGGTTAAGAAAAAAGTTCTCCTAGGATAATCAGCAGCAAGTCTCTATCTGCATGTGTAGGCATGGCCAAGTACATTTTTACTGTGTAATCATACCCCATGACTTTAGCTGGCGTGATCATTGCAGCAGACTGAACAACTTATGAATTATCTGACAGGATCTCAGTTGGCCAAATTCACCCCCCCCAAAGAAAAAACATGAAATGCCCCTTCCTTATTTTTAAAGGAATGTTTTCCATTACAGACAATGGTAGTTCCCCAGAACATACTTCATGCATCAGCCTGTCCTCTGTAAGGGCTACAGCTGTGGTAGGTCTCTTCCAGAATGGTTTCAAACTACCTTCCTGGTCAAATGTAGCCATTACCAGTTACCACTAGACAGCCTGAAATAGTGGGACCAACCTATATGAATACTCCATTTTGGACAAGCACCAATTGGTAGAGTTGAGCCTGGAGATATGTAGGAGCTTAAAAAACTTCTCTCAAATATATACACGTGCTCTAGTTTGAAGATTTGTTCTTTCAAGTAACTGTCATACAATTCTGCCTGAATGCAAACTGAACAGGAGATTTACTCTTAGAGCCAAAGAAATACTGTACAAGGTTTATTTAGCAAAAGTAAGAGCCATATTAGGTGCGATGTTGGGGAACTGTAATTGGGTCCCTTGGTTTAGCATTACCAGCAGCTCCTCCCATTTGTATTGTAACTATGGTACTTTTAACTCTGTGCTCTTTTCCCCATTGATCAATAGAATAAGACATCTGAAGGCCCTGCTCAGATGTGCAAAGTTGATGTGGTACGGAATAGAAGGAGAGGCAGTCCTGCAAACAGGAGGATCATGACAGGCTTCATATGTGATTATGCCTTGAACTGAGCCTGGTAGCTTATAGGCAGCCGATGGAGTGACTGTAGAGTGGGTGTAATACGCATAACCAGCCTAGCTCCAGATAATAGCTGAGCTGTAGAAGTTTGGAATCTCCAAGTTGACTTCAAAGGCAGACCTATGTACAGTGCATTACAGGAGTCTAGGCTCAATGTTACCATGGTATGGATTCAGGAGGCCAGATCCACTGAGTCTAGAGGGGGGGCGGCGTGTCTTTTGGAGTAAACAGAGCTGGAAGAAGATGTTTTTTGCAGCTGCATTAACTTGCTTTGCAAGGAGTAATGCTGGCTTTTGTATAACTTTTAGGCTCTTGACTATGTCAACAAGGGTCAACTGAACATCATCACAAGTGAGGAAGCACAACATCCTTCAATAGCTCAGTCTTCCCACCAGCAGTACTAGTACTTAAGGGTAAAAGACAGGCAAAAAGAGTGTTACTGAGTCTAGGGAAGGATGTAGCACCAAGATGAGTACTAGGCAATTCCCAGAAGCATCCATGAGCAGATAACAAATATTGAATGGGGTGGCGGTGTTCATTCGAAAATCTTTCTCCATCAGGCCACTCCCCATGCCAAAGATTGCCGGCACTGACTGTGTGGGCCTGGTGTGGGATGCTGAGGAGAGTATAGCCATCTGTCTGGGGTACCGATTGCCCAACGCACCAGCAGATGCTTTGCCTGGCCTGTTGGAGGCGGTGGCTGGCTGGGCCTTGGAGTACCCCAGGCTTTTGGTCTTGGGGGACTTCAATGTCCATGCCGATGATGCTACCTCTTCACAGGCCATGGACCTGATAGCCTCCATGGTGGCATTAGGACTCTCCCAGTTTGTATCAATGCCCACACATCGAGCAGGACACATGCTGGATTTGATCTTTGGGGTGGGGATACAGGTGGATCTGGATGAATCTATAGTAGTGCCATGGTCAGACCATCTTGTCCTTAGGGCTCGTCTGGGCACCATGCCCCCCCCTGCTTGGGCGACAAGCTGATTTATGCTTGCCTGCGGAGTCAAATGGATCCAATTGAATTCCAGAATGCTCTGCAATGCCCCCTGGTGGCTCGTTGGGTAAGCTGATAGAGGACTGGAATGCCCGTCTCTCTGAAGCTATTGACGAGATCGCTCCTCATCGCCATCTCCGACCCTGAACTAGAGTAGCTCCTTGGTATACTGATGAGCTACGACAAATGAAATGGGAGCGGAGACAGCTAGAGCAAGTGTGGCAGCGACTCCATGACAAAGTGACAAGAACATCTTATAGGATGTTTATGAAGGCCTATGAGATGGCAGTGAAAGCTGCAAAGAGAGGCTACTATGCAGCTTCCACTGTGTCCACTAGTTCTCGCCCAGCACAACTTTCCAGAGTGATTCGGTCTTTAACATCCCTCACACATGAGACAAATAAAAATGTAAATTCGGTAATAAGCTGTGAGGCTTTTGGAGACTATTTTGCAGATAAGAACTTGTCACTCCACTGGGACCTGTCCACCACGGTTGATGCAGTATGTGAACTGGGGGCCCCTTGGTCGTTCTCAGGGTTAATATTAGATCAATTCAGGCCACTCTCCCAGGAGGAGGTAGGCAGGGTCCTGTGTGCTGTGAAACCTACCACATGCCCACTGGACCCGTGCCCATCATGGCTGGTGAAAACTGGCTGTGCTGGGATTCAGGTACCATTAGTTGACTTCATTAATCTTTCTCTGAGTTCTGTTTTTTTTCCAGACTCACTGAAGGAGGCAGTGGTGTGGCCCTTATTAAAGAAATCATCACTGGATCCTGTTGATCCAGCCGATTACCGCCCATTTTCGAATATTCCATTACTGAGTAAGGTAATTGAGAGGGCAGTAGTGAAACAACTGCAGGTATACCTGGATGATGCCTCTATCCTGGATCCATTCCAGTCCAGCTTCAGGCCTAGCCATGGTACGGAAACAGCTCTGGTCGCCCCCACAGATGATCTGCGGTGACACCTGGATCATGGCGGGTCGGCACTGCTGATACTTTTAGATCTTACAGCAGAGTTCAACACAGTTGATCATAATCTTCTGACCCACCATCTTGCCGATGTGGGGATTCGTGGGACAGCTCTGCAATGGCTGAACTCCTTCCTTCGCAATCGGGGACAGAGGGTGGCACTCGGGGAACAGATGTCCGCTCGCCATTCTTTGGTATGCGGCATCCCTCAGGGGGCGATTCTTTCCCCGATGCTATTTAACATCTATATGTGCCCCATTGCCCAGTTAGCTCGCAGCTTTGGGCTGGGTTGTCACCAGTATATGGATGACACCCAGCTCTATCTGCTGATGGATGGCCAGTCTGATCTCGCTCCGGATTCCTTGGCCAACGGTCTTGAAACTGTGACAGTATGGTTACATCAGATTCGCTTGAAATTGAATCCCCTGAAGATGGAGGTTCTGTGTCTGGGTCGTGGGGTGATAGAGCTAGGGACCTGGCTCCCAACCCTTGATGGGGTATAATTGAAACCTTCACTGACAGTGAGGAGCCTGGGTGTGACTGTGGGTGCCACACTTTCAATGGAGGCCCAGGTTGCGACCGTTGCCAGGTCTGCCTTTTTTCATCTTTGACAGGTCAGGCAACTGGCGCCCTATCTTTCACTGCAGGACCTGGCTACAGCAATCCATGCAACGGTCCCCTCCAAGCTAGACTACGGCAACTCACTCTATGCTGGGCTGCCCTTGGGCCTGACGTGGAAGTTACAGGTGGTCCAGAATGCAGCAGCACACATCCTTACTGGAATGCCAATCCAAGCACACATTCATCCTGTGCTGTGCCAGCTGCACTGGCTCCCAGTGTTCTGGATCCAGTTCAAGGTGTTAATCTTGGTATTTAAAGCCCTTCACACATTGGGACCTGCATACCTGCAGGACTGCCTCTTCCATTACGTCCCTTGCAGGCCATTGCGTTCTGCAGACAAGCCACTCCTGGTGGTCCCTGGCTCGAAGGACATCTATCTGGCCTCAACCAGGGCCAGGGCTTTTTCTGCCCTGACCCCAGCCTGGTGGAATGCTCTCCCGCTGGAGATACGGGCCCTGCAGGACCTGTTACAGTTTCGCAGGGCCTATAAAATGGAGATGTTCCACCGGGCCTTTAGCTGAGTGCCAGTGGGTGTCCCCCTTCATCCACCTAAGACCACCACTTTTTCTGGGACTGCCCTTGGCCATCTGCTATGTTCATATATGGAATCCCAAATATTTATTTAAATAACCTGCGCCTGGACTATTTTAATGACTCTTTTATTATTGATTTTATGGTTTTGTGATTGATTCGCAGTGTTTTATGAATGTTGTTAGCTGCCCTGAGCCCATTTGTGGGGAGGGTGGGGTAGAAATCAAATCAAATCGATCAATGTTTGCCCCTCCATTTTTTAATTAATAAAAGGACCTGCAATTTGACAGAATGGTAACCTCTAAGGATGGGGAGAACTTTTCCAAGGCCTTGAAGCACCCTTTCTGTGAGATTTCTACCAAGGACAGTTATGAGGAGACAGTGGTGTTCAACACCCTGTATGAGCTGATGAAGCAAGGGCATTTTTCTTTAGGATCCTTCAAGAGGTGAGCCATTTCAAAACTAATGGAGAAGATACTAAAATTCTAAGGAAGAGCTTTAAATGTGAAGTTTTACCCCTACAGCCAAAAGACTGAGAGTTTAAAACACATTGTGACAAACATTAGGTTTGTTTTATGTACAGCGTGGTTTTTGAAGGCCATTACTGAATAGAAATTTTCAAGATTTTTTTCACAATTGTGAGAACCAGGTATAACCAGGCCCATGACATGTGCATGTAAGGGGGCAACTTTAGGGAAATCTATACGTTCACACCTTTGTTCTTTACTGGCTTCTCTCTGATTTGTGGGCAAGGAATTGCATATTATTCTGCATGGATAATGTCAAAAACCTATGAACGACAGAGGAACAGTGAATGTGTGTATTCATACAATGATGAAAAGACTGGAAATGGAACGTGCTTCTTATTGCCATTTGAATGTTCCAGAGTCTTTGAAAGTGCTAGTAGTCCCACCAGTGTTACTAGTACCAGCTGATGCTAGTATTTCAAATATTCCAAGTTAACTGATGCTTTGAAATCCATGAAAATGATTTAAGAAAATCACAATGTCAAAACAAAATAAATATGGGTGCCATGCCACCAGTCTGATAATTGCTTCTTGGGATTTGTATTTCTTCTGTAAGTGCTATGTCCTGGTGATGTCATGTTTTAACATTTTCATTTGCTTATCTTGGAAACTACAATTAGAAAAAGCACATCAAGAGTCCAATCAAGAATCTCTAGTCAAGGGGAAATTGCCCTGCTAACTCCATATAGATTGTCTAGATTTACTAGGAAGAATGTGAATAAACAGAGAAATTGATGCAAGCACTTTATATGGCACTCATCTTGCTTTTTTGCAAACAGTACAATGAACAATGCATGTACACAAATATATATACCAAACAGAACCTCTCACTTGTAGAGAAGTGAACACTGGCTTTAATTGTTAAGGGAACGAGGGTGGGGGTGGGAAGTCTACATTCTTGGAAGAGAACCCAGTCATACAATTGTTTAATAGTTGACTATAGCTATTTCATCCAAAGTTGCAAGTCATGTTATCCATATCACAAATGACAACGCTATACACTGAAGGAATTCTCCTGTACCAGCTAGGGACAATAATAAGAATAATTGCTTTCTGGTTTCTGGGGCCAAACATGTAATGAATTTTTACAATGCAATCCTAAACAGAGTTAAACCCTTCTCAGTGCATGGAGTACAATGGACTTAGACGGGTATAACTATGTTTATGACTGCACTGTTAGTTACTAGAATGTAAGAGTATGAGCATGCTGGATGAGAAATTAAATCAGTGGCTGGTAAGTACAAATGCAATTCACTAAACTAAGTGATCTAGGAGGGCACCCTTTCCAGCAGGCAACTGAGAAGAAAACATTCCTGGCTTTATAACTTGTAGCCAGTAAACACGGACCCCTTTGAATTCTATAGCGAAAAACACTGGCATCCTGATCCACTGAGGAAGGTCCATGTAGACAAGCAGTTTTCCTCTTGCACAGGTGATGATGATGCCCAGCGTGAAACACATGCCCATCAGCATCACAATGCTCATTTGGGCCCTACTGAGCTGGCTGCGTATGCATTTGGACGTGTATGGGGAGCCTTATCATGTGCTACTAGTTTTGCACAATGAATTGCCCATAACTATAATTGGATTGGAAGCTTGGGGAACAGAAGTCATTAACAAAAAATGCCATAAAACTCAAACCCATGAGAAAATTTATTTTTCAGTACTATAGTGTTTTTCAACTTGTGTTCCATGAAAATCTGAGATTCCTCAGAAGTTTATCAAGGATTCTTCAGTCAAAAAGTACTTAGTGACAGCCGATCTTCCTTGGCAATGTGCAGGTATAGAAGTGTTGAAGATAGTCTAAGTCACATTTCCAGTTTGTGTGGTTCTAGTCAAGGCTCCATCCAACAAGTACCCTGCTTGAGCCAAGTATGCATATAAATGCAAGAATACATGAAGCTGTCTCATACTGAATCAGACCACTGGCCCATCAAAGTCAATATGTTCCACTCAGACTGGCAGTGGATGACCAGGGTTTCAGGCAGAAGTCTTTCACATCACCACCACTCCCTGATCCTTCTAAATGGAAATATGAAGGACTGGGCCTGGGATTTTCTGCATGCCAAGCACATGCTCTGTCACTGAGCCATGAGCCCTCTCATATATGAGCCTAAAAGGCCAGCCACAAAATCTTCTACAATGCCTGAAGTGACGTGGCATCTGAATTAAGGCAGTTTCCTGAGGGAAGAAGGTTGGAAAGTCACTGCAGAAGTTTACAGTTGAACATCCCCAAACAATTACTCATCTTAGGCCATACAGCAAAGGCTGCTTTCACAGGGGGATTATTTTCCATGTGGACAGCAGGAAACCCCTGCTGTATTTGGGAGTACCAACAAGGTCTGGTGCCTATTCCAGGCATAATGCTTGTAGTTCCCATATTTCCCCCTGAAAAGCTGGACTAAAGAAAAATCTTCCTTAAATTTGGCTCATTGGGGAAACTGAAGAGTGGTTGTTTTAACCATTCAACAGGCTTTTTTTTCTTGTTCACAGTTGAAACAACTGCAAATCTGAAAGGGAGGGAAGTTGTCAGGCAGCACAATTGTCACATGGGTACTTCTGAACTTATGTGAGGGAGGAAAGAGGGCAGCAGCAGCAGGTTTAGTGGGAACAAGATGCATGGACTGTTTCCACTCCGACTTCCATATTGCTCACTGCTACTGGCACAGCAGGGACACATTTTTGCACCTCCGTGTGGATGCACCCAAGATAAGCACGTGAATGAAAAACTTTTAAGAGAATGCCTCTTTTTCAAACAGAAAGCTGTGCCTTTTAAAACACTATCACATTGTATCATCACAACGTAACATCACATGCCAGTGGTATAGCTGTTGACACAATTCACCTAAGGGACTTGCATGCCAACAGAGCAAGCATTGATATTGAGTCATATTTCGATATAGAAATGTTTAGGATTTAAAAACTGATAGCATTTTATTGAGGAAATCTCTTGTGTGTTGTTTCTGGGGCTTTACAGAAACTCTGGATTTAGTTGGTGTGGAATTTATTTTATTCAACAAGTTGTAAGAGAGATAGTCAAGATAAGAATTTCCTTTCCTTAAATGTTAGTTCTGAAAAGCAGCTGATTACATTGCATATGAACTTCTACAATAGAATGGCCAAAGAAAATAAACTAACCAACATTTTATTCACAATACAATCACTATCACCACTCATACAAACAATAGTAATGATGACTATTTTTCTGTATCTTCAAACCATCAGGATTTTTGTCATCTGTTTTACAGGTGCAATACAAGTGAATACAGTATGTAAAGTTAAATGACATCAACTTGTATTTCCATAAAATACAGCAATCTAATGCCTTAGGATTTCAAGAAGAATGTATTTGGGGAAATAATCTATGTCCACATTTCTCCAAATACATTCTCTTTAAAATTGGAAGTCATTCCAGTTCTTTTACTTTTTACCCAATTTTTCCTCCAAGGAGCTTGGGGTGGCACACAGAACTCTCCTTGCCATATGTTCACAACAGTTCTGTGAGATAGGCGAGGCTGAGAATGACCGGCGCAAGACTACGCAGCAAATTTCCATGGAAGAGTGGAGATTCAAACCTCTGTCTCTCAAATTGCTATTTGAACCAGTTTGTACATATGTGCATAACAAGCAGCAATTCCTCACACCGTCTCTGTAATCTTCAGATATTTGAATGGATGTTCATTTACTAAAAAGAAAAACAAGTATTCTGTGGGTGATAGGGTAGCGTAGGGTAAAAGTGTCACAAAAGGATTTATATTATCTCCCTACCTGTTCAACCTCTGTGCAGAGTATATCATAAGAAAAGCTGGATTAGGTTTAAAAGAAGCAGAAGTGAAAATTGGTGGAAGGAACATTAACAATTTGAGAAATGCAAATGAAACCAAATTACTGGCAGAAAATAGCGAAGACTTGAAATGACTACTGATGAAGGTTAAAGGAGAATGTGCCAAAGCAGGAGGTTACAGCTGAACACCAAGAAGACAAAAGTAATGATTACGGAGGAATTACACAATTTTACAGCTGACAATGAAGAAATTGAAATGTTAAAGATTTTCTATTCCTTGGCTCAATTATCAACCAAAAGGGAGACTGCAACCAATAAGTCAGGAGATTGAGACTTGGAAGGAGCTAGAAAAGATCCTTAAGTTTGAAGATGCATCACTGGGGACCAAGATCAAAATAATCCACATTATGGTATTCCCCATTGCCATGTATGGATGTGAAAGTTGGACGGTGAAGAAGGCTGATGGGAAGAAAATTGATTCATTTGACATGTGGTGCCGGAGTTCTGCAGATACCATAGATATCCAAGTGGGTTCTAGATCAAATCAACCCTGAATTCTCCCTGATAGCTAAAATGAGGCTGTCACACTTCAGTCACATCATGAGAAGACCAGACTTGCTGGAAAAGACAATAATGCTAGTAAAGATAGTAGGAAAAGAGGAAGACCCAAAACGTGATGGCTTGACTCAATAAAGGAAACCACAGCCTCCAGTTTGCAAGATCTGAGCAAGGCTGTTAATGATAGGCTCTTTTGAAGGTCTTTCATTCACAGGGTCATCTGCCATAAGTCAAAAATGACTCGGCAGCACATAACACACAGCTGCTTAATGTTGCATGTGAAATGGTCAATGTGTGATGCCATGTGATGCAAAGTTCCATATTAGCATTGGTAGGATTATTACAGTCAGAACAGAAATGGGATTAGCAAGAAATTAAGTAGGATTTAACCACTGAAAATAGCAATCACATGACTATGCATTACCTAGCAAGTTACATTACAAAAAATACTGCTGTGCGCACTACATTGTGAACGGTTTTTAACATGTTTGTGAAAACTGCAGTTGTAACTTTTTGAGAGCCGTGATGAGGTAGCATTTTGTGGCTGTTAGATGTTTTAAATCTGGGTGAAAGTAGCATGTGTGGCCGTAAAAAGCAAGATTGGTTTAATTCTCATTTTATATGAATCATCATTATTACCTGTAGAAAGAAAATCTTTTCGTCTTTAGTTTTCCAGACGGTTCTGTGGTCTGTATCAGGAAAGGAATCACTTAGTAGAAGACAGGAGGATCATTATGCATTCCAGCTTCTATAATGTGACTGTGCTATACAAATACTATATATGTATTCAGTGTTCCTGGCCTCTTAGACTGGAAAAATGGGACACACACACTAACAATAAGGCCTTAAATAAAACATCCCTTTGCAAATACTAAATCTTGAATATGTTCTTTGGCTAGCCAATAGAAAGAAATCTTCCCGTCACATCCTTCTCCTGTGGAAATGATCTGATCTGATAGGATTAGCTTCTGGAAGTCTTGCCTGGGAAAGGTGGGATTCTCAAAGGAGACAAAACAGTGACTAATGATAACATTTTATTGCATAAGCAAAACACCACACAAATGATTGTGCTAGGTTCTTCCAGGCTCCTTCAGAAAGCAAAACCTGAAAGTTTAATTCTGGCTATTTAAAAGTATCCAGTTGGCTGGGAGAGGGAGTGGTTGAGAAGGCAGTTTGTTTCTTTCTTTATGCCAAATCCTGGATTTATGCTTTATCTTTCAAAGGTTTTACTTTGAAGAGATGAGCTTTTAAAAAATTAATTAAAAATGGTTTTACCTTTTGAAATATAATACAGGAGTGGACTACCATAGCTTAATCTCTAAAGGCATCTTATATCAAACTGCCCTGGACAGCTTGTTCAGACACACACAGCCATTCCCTGCAGCCTGGAACTGCCAGCCCCATGAGCCTCCACTGCTGACAAGTACAAGAGCAAGCTGTGCAGTTCATGCTGCAGGCTTCCTATGATGATTTCTAAGACATCCCACAAGGAAAAGGTACTTTTTCCCCCTAGGACACTCCCCTATATGCCTGCTTGTGTCCTCCAGCATACACCAAGATCAGGGGAAGTTCCCATCTGTTTAGGACTAGTGCCTTGCTTAAACTACCCAATAACTTCAATACCCAGTATGAAGGGCAATTTGGATCTGTGCTTTTTCTACACAGGTGGAAGAAGACCAGGAAGGTAAATATTAGGAAGTCAAGAGACCAGTCTGTTTTTATGGTTTATTTAGAGACTTAGGCTAGTGGTAGTGAGGGCTAATACCTAATGTGGTGGTTTCGTTGTTCAGAGTTTGCCAAATTTTGCTTTAATGAGAGCTACTTCTGAGTAATGACAAATATTCCAAGTTATCCCACCAACATAGTATCATGTTTGCTTCTGATCTAGAAACAGAATATAGACTAAGAAGAACACCAGAAATGAAGTTATGAGCTATGCTGTGCAGAGAAGAATCCTATGAAAAACATTTTTTTTTTTAAAGAAAGAGTTTTGGTCTGGAATGCACGGGCTACTATGCAGCCAGTCAAGCGCTACCAATAGCTCAAGAGCTACCTGTTGGAGACGGCTGATATAAGTTCCTTTTTCATCCTGTACAAGTAAGTGAAATTTTAAAAACCTGGATTTTATCACTACCACCTTCTGGCTTCCGTAGGCAGAAATAAAGCATTTGTTGATCTATGTTGTCCATCTGTGGCATCAAAACTATTCATGTTCCTACCTCAGCACTTTAGTGCTAAAAGCAGATGTGAAAACAAGTCCCTAGAAACACAAGTAGACACTGCACAGAAGAAGGAACAATAGAACACAGAACATCACTCTCAGCAACCTGAGAATATCTGGTGCACACGAGCAAGGCACCATTGTGGGGTGAGCGTAATATGGCTTGTTCACCCACAGCCTGCATGGACAACTGACAAGTGGCCCATACGGCTGAAGTCCTTGTTAGCCAATGCTCTCTCCCCTGGACTAACAAACACAAAAGCATTCCAATCATCCATCCCTGAAACAATTTTTGGAGAGGAGTTCTAGTTCACATTTTTGCCTCTGTATAATCTCTCTAGCCAAACTGAATGGTAGCTAAAATCAAATGGCCCTTAAGTGACTGTATCAACATTTCACTCCATCCCACCCTGTTTCCTAGCAATCAGGCAGAAGGTCTACAGAGCAATATCTAAACTGGCTTCATGTGGCATGGAAAGATTTAGACAGAAACTGAAACAATAACTGGAAGATTCTTCCAGTCAGAGGCTGAAACTGAACCTTACAAGAGCCAAATGATTGCTAGTAGAAACAGCACCTTGTGTCTCCTGTTCTCTGCTCCCCACCCCCCCACCTTGTAATATGCATGGAATTGCACCATCACTTCTAGAGTTTCCCTGTAACCATAAGGAGCAGACAATGAAGTGGAGTGTGTGTGAGGGGAGGGAGGAAGGAGCATTCCATGCATTTTACTTGGGATGGTGCCTGTGGAGGATGGAGTTTGGGAAGACAGCTCAGCAGAGATATAATGCCATACAGCCCACCCTCTGAAGCTACCATTACTTCCAGGGGAACAGATATCTGTAGCATGAAGATTAGTGATAGCTTTGGGGGCCCTACATGGAGGTTGGCAACCCACGCTTTACTAGATGTTATTAGGTGAAGAGGGAGGAGATGTTTTTGCTTTTGAAGGCAGCCATATATCTGCAGCATGTCTGGCTCTACAACGAGGCAAGGTGATAGGGTGGGCTCATACAGCAGAAGCTGGGGGGAGGCAACCAGTGCCTTGAAACTACCTGCCCCCCTCTGAAGACTAAAGCAGCTCCTTCCCTCCTCATTTCCCAGGCATCCTTAAAGACAGGGTGGCAAGTTTTGTATGCTAGTACAGCATCCCAAACTGTCATGTCTCTGCTTCGACCCATTCGGGGAACGGTAAGAAGTAGAGGGGGCTGGAATGGTGGTGAGATGCAAGGGGGCAGCAAGAGGTGGTGGCAGTCAGGGACAGCAGCCTTAGGCAGCAACTCTTCATGAGCCATTTTGGTCTGTAGTACCAGCTAGTTCCAGGCTTGGCTTTTCTGTACTTTTTAGAATAGCCAAGTTCTATTTCCTGCACCATCTGTGCTCCCCCACCCATCAACAGCAGAAGATAATGTAATTGTACAATACAAAATGTAATTATAATGCTACACAGCTTCAGGGCAAGAAAACTAAACAAGAAAGTATAACTTTGATTTGAAACCTAACTAGATTTAAAGAGGAGTCTACGTTCTTGAACTTGGTAACAGGACGCAGCTTCTTTTACTACAGGACGTTTATTTGGTTTAGGGACATTTAGGAAAATAAGCCAACCATAGTTTTCAGTTTTAATCAAGACTGAGAGAAAAGCAGGCATATTTAGTGTCATCAGAATTAAGAAGCATCGCTGAAGGTTTGAGTAAAATCATTGACTATTTGAGACACAAGGCATTTTTGTGCTGCCCACACGGAAGTGGGTGGCGCACAGAGTGAGAGGTGGGCTAGAAGTCTCTGAGAAAAAAACTGAGCTCATGAGTCTGCCGTATATCTTCCCAGGACAGCAAGTTCTCAGGAGTCTTTGAAGAGTACTTTTGAGTGGTCCTTAGAAAAGGAAGCGATAAATGACTTGGGAGAAAGGCTCTAGCTTGGTGGCAGAAACAAATTTTTCCTTCATTTCCCCAGTTAATTTAAAAAGGTGAATTAGTATAATGGATGAAGATTAGAAGAGGAGGAAACTAAGCTGTTGTAGAACTGTTGAGCAGCACCATAAGGCGGCTTAATCTGTTTGTAAGTGGTTTACAGAAGTCTACTGAAAGGAAAGAGAGACTAAAATATATTTCCTGGTAATGACATTCATACTCCAATAAAAGAACAATGACCTGCATTCTCACTCTTCAAATGACACATGCAGGGAGCTTATTGATTATCTTGCCTCAACAGAAGGGCTTTGCATTGAACTTGAGGGCCTTTTGGTCAGTACAGCTCTGTAAATTTACAGCTTATCTAAATTTACTCTCCCGTGAAGTTTTATATCCCCATAACCACATGTAAACAGCACTTTCTTTTATCCACACATTCAAGCCACTAATCACAATGTCCTCCTCCTACCTCTGGATAAGCAAGAGTGTACTTTATCAATTACTGGTAGAATCAATAGCCAAAATGCAGTATAAATATTATTCTATTAGCTGTGAATGTTGTGCTGAGGGAGAGGAGAGTGAGTCTTCAGTGTAGACTCCACCTCCCTACAAGAGATGCTGATACACAGCAAGGTCCAAACTCAGTGCCCAGGTCTGGATGTACAAGGACATTCTTTGCTTCCTTGAACTGAGATCATCAAATCACAATGTGCAGCAGGTCCAGAGGGAAAAGAAAGAGGCCACCTAACCTAATGCATGTCACCTAATGCACCATCAGCCACGATTTAGAAGACCAAGCTCTAAAGGAGATGTGATGCATTTCTGTCTGTATCACCTAGCCCCTTGCTAAAATCAGCCCGAGGTCATCCTGTGATTTTACTGGATTAAAGATGCTTTAAAAAAAAAACGCGCCTCCCTAACTATGTACAGGACTCTTCACTCGGATCGCATCCGGTTCTGCAGCCTCCCCTTTGCCAACTCCTGCTGGTCCCTGCATGCATTATTTACCACCACACAATGCCTGCTTAAAGGTTCACTCTGGGATGTAATCTCTGAAAGAGTTGAAGCTCAGGCTCCTGCCACCTGAGGTCAGGGTTGAGTTGGCATGAATCCTAGGGATCTTCTCCATTAGTTTTGAAACGGCTCGCCTCTTGAAGGTCCCTGGAGAAAAATGCCCTTGCTTCATCAGCTCATTATACAGGGTGTTGAACACCATCACTGTCTCCTCGTAGCTGTCCCTGGTAGAAATCTCATAGAAAGGGTGCTTCAAGGCCTTGGAGAGGTTCTCCCCATCCTCAGAGGTCACCATCCTGTCAAACTGCAGGTCCTTCTTATTTCCAACGATCACCACTGGTGGCTGCTCACTACCACTGCTCCTCTTTGGGCTGGAATGGATGTGGTTGATGAGGAAACACAGCCTCATGACTTCGTCAAAGCTGCATCTGTCAGTGACGGAGTAAACCACAGCAAAGCCATCTCCCCATTTGATCTTCTCTTCTATTTGTAAGGAGTCTTCCTCCTAGGACAGAAAAACAAATTACAAAACAAAGACTCTACATACAGCAACTGCACTTTTTCTGCAGAAAGTTCAGCGTGTCTGTGTGCAACTACTGATTATGGCTGAGAACCTGGCAGACTAACATGTAGGGAGAGTGATAGACAGGAAGGACTAAACTAGACAAGCATGGGTCTAGTGACTCTGGGTCACTGGCAAACAGATGCAATATGGTGGGAGGAAGTCTGACTGCCAGCTGAGGAGCAACGGGAGTGCATGGGGGGAGGGCTACTCAACTAGTACCCTTCCCTTGCAATGCCCTTCCCTTGGCTGCTTTTCCCGCAGTGCTGAACATGTGGTTTGCCTCCTCATTATATAAATGGACAGGGCAGAGGGGGATGCCGGAGAACAGTGGTGAGTTGGGAAAGGGATCCTTCCCACTCACGGCTTCTCCAGTGCAAATCACAACCTCCCCCAAGCCTTGCAACTTTTCAGTGATGTCCTCATTTTCAAATCTGGTTTGCCATTGGATGTCTAGTTTATTCCACAGAAAGTGGGTGTGGGGAGATGCTGCAGCTGCTTAAGTGTATACTCCAACTTAAGGACAGAAATGAAAGAAATCTTCAATGCAAGACACTACCAGCATTCAGAAAGGTAAAAGTAGCACAAAATGGAAGGGCTACGTAGTCAGCCAGGGTCCCTGTGTACACCAAGCACGGTCATGGCCAATGGATGGTTGCTGCTACACCTGCTTTCAGAAGCATATGCAGAAGGGTACATTTGCGAGATGAGCTCATGCAGATTACTTGCCTCTTAATACAATTTAATGCTCACTTTATAAAATCAGAATTAATAAAAAGTGATCTACCTACCCATACATTTTACTGCATGTATGAGTAGTTCCTGTGAGCTAGGTTAACTGTTGAAGCAGAACCACTAAATTTCATTTGAGGTTAATGCAAAAACAGAATAAAAAGTGTGTTGTCTTACAACAAACCATTAAAATCAAGAACTAATCCTGCATGACTCTCCTTGGCTTCCAAGATCTGATTCTACAATAACAATTAATATACATGCTTCTGTGCCAAAAAGCTTCCAGAGCATCTGAACAGGAAACAACTGAGGGATCAAAACAGAAAAAGGCAACATATGTATCCTAAACAAGCTTTTCTGCTGTTCTCAAATTCTTATTACATTTGGCCTTTTCTCTTTTCCAAATATGGAAACTGCAAATCTGACTTTATAAGTGAAGCAGATCTTCATTTCCCACCCCCCACGATTTCATTTTTGAGTTATGGGCCACTCTGTCCAAAACATCGTACTGAAATTATAGCTAGTATGTCTTTCAGTTTAATGAACTTCAATCAAATTTCCAATAATATGAAGTATCTGAATGCTCCAATCTACTAACCCTTGTGCAGACATCTTGTAGTTTTGTCACATAAAGATAAAAATTTTCACTGTTAAAGTACACCTAATCTCTCAGCATCAACATGCACACAACCACCAGCTCCTGTTTCTTCCTCTTTTCTATGAGTCTTTGAGCTTCTTGAAACTTTGGTCTCTAAGCCTCTTTCTTTTCTCTCTGTCACCTTCCATGTTTCCCTCATATTTGCCAGCAGGTTTACACCAGCTAAACCTTAGGCCTATGAACAAAATGAGAAACATATGAGGAAAATCCGTATTTTAAAATGTTTAGGGCCATGAACAATAGTTTATTCTAATATAATTATCTGCGATGCTATCTATTAACTTATTACCATACCTGTCCTGCTGTGTCAAGAATTTCAAAATGCACCATCTCTCCATCAATGACAGCTGTATGCCTGTAAATCATCTCTGTGGAAAAGAAACATGTATGAGAATTCTCCTAGATTTTGGCACAAAGCTGTATTTAAAAAAACAAAAACAAAAACAAAAAACATTCTAAATGAGGCTACTTAATTTATTTTGGCACCCCCTGAGACCACTGGTAATCATGTGCAAAGTTTAAATATAAGAACTCTCCTACACATATTTTGCACCAGGGAACTCTTATGAACATGTACACTCAAACATGTGAAAATGAGAACAAGTCACATGGTAATTAAGTCTCTCTATTTGTGGCTATATGAGCAAAAACTTCAGGGAGCTAACAGGGTTCAAGTACCCACCAAATTTTAGTGGGGAGAGGGGACCACACCCTCCTGGATTGCCCACCAGGCAGCACAAGATGTACCCAGTGTCTTAGATTGCATCTGCTTCCTCTTGGGCAACCTGTAAGCATGCCAGTAGGGGTTTCTCCCTTCTTCTATTTTGCTCTCTAATTCACATTGTATCTTTCTTGCATATAATCAAATGTGTTTCTTTTTATGACACTGCACCCTTCACCAAACATTTACTTAGGAATCTGACCTTTTAATAGTTTCTTATTCTTTCTTTCCATCTTTTAACCACACCTTCATTCACGTACATACCTATCTAGTGCATTTTTATTCTGCTCTTCCTCAATAATATTACCAGAAAATTACCTCCCCCTCCCCCACTTTGGTTCTTTCTCTCTCTCAAATCCAGTAACCATCCATGTAACAGTGTACCATGAATTCTTCTTTTTTCTGCTAAATGTTTTATACAAGGAGAAAAATGCTGTTAAAGGCGGAGTTTCTTCTGTTCTGTGAATCCTCACTACTGATTATCCCCTCCTTTCTGGCAAATTAAGCTTCTTCCTCAAACTTGTGGGGACCATTGTAGACAAAATATTTTGGCGTATTTCCATATTCTTCTCTCCTACAATAGTGGGAGTTGGTTATATACTACCATAATCTACTGGATGTTGGAGGAAGTAGCAGGTAAAGAAATGTCACTTGGCCATGACCCAGGAAGCACAAGGGGGCAAGCAACGAGCCCCTCCCCAACTTTGTATAAAATGTTCACTCTCAAATGGAGAGCATGTGGAAGCAAACGGATGGAATTGAACTTTTGAGTGGAAAACAAGGAAACTATTTGCAACAGCTATTATCAGAATTAACAACACTGTTTAAAATAACCTTGACTATACTTATTCCATCCCGTACTTCAGAAAAGTCATTCTCATGGCTTTGTAGAATAAAGACCTTTCTATGTTCAAGCCTGGTGCCAGCCAAGTTCAGTCACATGGCTCTTCTAGATGGACATAAACAGATCTCTTGAGAAAAGGATCTTAATATTATAGCCAATGAGTTTGGCAAGAAAGCACCAATTATACTCAGTGAGGAAGAAGTCTAACAATGTGTACACATAGATTCTCTTTCTTTTGCTTGGTGCTCTGTCATTGCTTAGCTTTAATACATTTGACTTGCATCATAACAATCTGTTGTCTTCATTTTTGAGTTGCCTGCTGAATCTTGGTTATTGGTTCAAGGTTAGGTTCTGACTTTTCCCTAAATTTGACCTACTCACATACATGCACACCCTGCAGAATAATAAATCTACATCTCTGGTTCTTATAAACAAGAATTCATGTGCTAAAACCAGTGCTGACAATACCCAACTTGATCAGTTCTTTCCATGCACTTTCAGGGAGCTGATGGCTTTGAGGATCCTATTTGGGATATACATAGCCATTATTACATCAATTTCACTTAGGTTGCCAACTTCCAGATAGAATTACAGCTGATCTCCAGGTGACAGAGATCAGTTCCCCTGGTGAAAATGGCTGCCTTGGAAGGTGGATTCTATAGAATTATATCCATCTGAGGTCCCTCCCCATCCCAAACTCCACCTGCCCCAGTCTTGACCCCTCAAATCTTCAGGAATTTCCCTACTCAGAGCTGATATCCCTAAATTCGCCATCACTCAGTTTGTTTCTAGGTGTTGGTGTTGACCATTAAACCCTAAAAAACCTGAAACCAACATACCTTAAAGTCTACCTCCACCCATGTGAATGTGCCTAAACTTGAGATCTTCTGGCAGTGCCCTGTTCTAGAAGTCCATACTATCTGAAGGGAAGCTAGTACGCACCAGAGATAGAATTTCCTTAACTGTTGCCTATAGATTATTGAATGTGTTGCCACTGCAAGCCATTTGGCCCATTTCCATCTTGCTTTCCAATAAAACGCTGACCAATTTGTTTCGGAAGGCCGTTGAAATAGGATAGCTTATCATTTGATTGTCAGGTGAGAATTTAGATTTTATGATTGGTACTTGTTGCTATTTTTTATAGTGGTTAAATTGGTTTATAGTTTTTCTATTATGGGTGTCCTATTGCATTTAGGATTTATATGACTGTAAGTTATCATGGATAGTTTGAAAATAAATAAAAATATGCAGTGCAAGGAAAGAAGCATGACTTGATGAGCTGAAGGAGACTGCCTGAAACAAGTGTAGGCAAAGCCAGCATGGGTCTGGCTTACTCCCCTCATCTTAAGGTAGTGGCAGGTCTGCCTGTGAGGCAGAAAGAGTTAATATGTAGAATCTGAAGGGAGCTGGTTGGGAGGATCATTGGCAGAAGGACAGACAGTGTAGGAGACTAGAGTGGAGAAAACAAGGGATTGGATTTTAGGTGCAAAGAGAGGCCAAAGAAGGAATGGTCTGGAGTACACCAGGAATTGGCTATGGAAATACAGGTGGTTCAGTCTGAGGATGCAGCAAAGATTAAAATGACACAAGAAAATAACTCTGGGGTACAAGAGGAGAGAGATGCAGAAGTGTGGGGTCCAAAAGAAAAATTGAGGATGGAAGAGAAGGCAAAAGAGGTAGTAGGGAGATTAATGGGATCCAGGCAGCTGGGATGTGAGAGGGTGTGGTGGCCTGCCATCTTACGGGCCCTCATCTGCCATGTGAGAACAACTGCTAGCAGTGCAGGCCTTCAGATGTGATTGCAAACAGACATGCTGCTCAGTCTCACTGTTAGGGCGCATCAAGTAGCCTCTTGTTTGCTGAAACTTTAGACAGAGAAATTCTGCAGCCAGCATGGGACATCTGTGAAGATAGTAGGTGTCAGGTTCAGTATGCTCTCATGTATGTTCTTGCCTAACCGACTCCATCTTTAATCCTTTCAGTGTTTAAGTGCTTTCTTCACAGGTGCCAAGGTTCCCAGGCAGCTATCTCACAGAGAAGGATTGTTTTGGCTACCGCTGTTCCACCAAGAACCGGTCTTGAGAGACTTTCGCTTTCCTAGCTTCAAAGGGATTGTTTTGAGAACTATGAGGGGAGGTTGGGCCTGCTGGGATCTGTTACTTTGTACCTCATGCTTTGCCTGTCATTGGTAACAATGCATATGTACCATCCTGAATATTGTATTCAGGCCAGTGGACTATAATGAACTAATTCTCCAGTAAAAATCTTTTGGAAACAATGGACTGTTGTCTGATTGCAGAGGGTAGTCTGGAGTAAGGACATTATCTAGCCACAGCTCTGACATTTTGTTACCAATCAACTTTTCCAATGCCTAAGCCGGATCAAACGGACTCCAAAGCTGTCCCGCTCAGGGATCCTTTGTTTGACCTGTATGCCTCCCCCGGCTCCCAAGGATTGGAACCTCAAGGACCTGTACTGAGAGGAAACAGCTCCTCTGTTACTATGCTCTACACTCTCGCTCCCAGCAGTGCAGATACCCGGCCCAGAGCTACAGCCGAACCACTGTTTTCCGTACCCACTCTGACGCAGTGGGGCGCGAGACCAAGGGAGACGAGGGAACGGAGGGCCAGTACGATGTTCACGCAAACACAGGTGGATAGTCGGCGCAGTTTGGAGTCAATACCTGAGCATGCCAGCAGCCAACCGTGGCTTTACTGGAACAGGACGACCGAACAAACGGAGTGGGAGACGTCCCGCCGTGGCGCCCTAAGCTGGGATTATTCGGAAGTCACCCCGTGGTCGGGGCAACAAGACGTAAGTGAGCACCAGTGGGTGCAGCTTCAAAGCAGAACGATTGCAATTGATTCTGGAATATCAGCAATCACTGGTTTGGTGAAAGGGATCTTAGCCGCAAGATCTCAAGAAGAACAAGGAGTGGAAGAAATCATACCTGGTCTACCGAGGCCAAATACTGAATATGAGCCCACTTCGCAAGCTACTGGTTATACAGAACAGGAGGAGGTGAATCCAGACAGAGTGCATGTTCTGGAGACCAGACTAGCAAGCATGGAAGAAAGTTTAGCCCACGCCATCCACCTGCTATCGGTACTCGTGGTGGGGGACGGTGGACGTGAACCGCCAGCTGGTCTACCAGACATCAGTCAAAGTTTGTCAAACCTACAAAATCTTTTGCCCCGTCCGGAGGGCCCTATCCAACCGTGGCCGCAACAGCCACCGGAAACGGGGGATTCTGGATCTGAAACCGGGGAAAGACCTTGTCCTGAAGACCCGTGTCCAGAAGAACCCCGTCCCGAACAGCCGATCATACCGGATGACAACGGAGCCGGCGGAGGAGGTGGAGAACCGTGTCCAGAAGACCCCCGTCCCGATCGTCCAATCATTCCCGCTGACAGTGGAAACGGAGGAGGAGGTGGGGAACCAGGACAACCTCTGAGGCCCACTTCCCCTATAGTGCCTCCACCCACAACCCAAGCGAATCAGCCACCAAGCCTCCCGAGAGGAGATACACCGCGAGTCATCCCTGGGACGAGCAGAATTGGAAGAGGTACTTCTCTCAGGCCACACCAAACGCCAGGGCCGCGGGGGACCATGGTGCCTCTCCAACCTATCTCTCCTCACCCATCCCCGTTTCAACCGGCACCCCAAGGGCTGATTCCCGCTCCTCTGTTACCAGCGGCCAGATTACCGACGCCTAGAGGCCCACCGCCGGTTCAGCCGGCACCCCTACGGCCAGCGCCGCTACAACCCGTACCTGGAGGGCCTCCCCAGCCGATCCCGGGAGGGCCTCCCCCACAACAACCTCAACCTTATCCTCAGCAGCCTCCGCCGCAGCTACCACCAACACCGCGACAGCCTCCTTTACAACTCGCCCCGCTCGACGTCTACCCGATGCCAGCACCAGCTCCCAGACAAGAACTTCCCATGGGTTGGGTTAAGCTAGAAGCTACGTTTGATGGAGATCCTTCCAAGCTGGGATTTTTCCTTGTCCAAGCAGTACAGTTTTTCAATCGATGGGGACATCTATTTGGAAGTGAAGCCAGTCAAATCGAACACCTGGGATCGAGACTTCAAGGCAAAGCGGCTGACTGGTATGTAGGACTTTATGATATTGGTGTCCCCGAGTTGAATACACTTCAAGGGCTAGTGGACGCGCTCCGTGCCCAATATGAAGATCCCCTAGAAGAAACTAGGGCCCGGACTGAATTGCAGTCTATTAGGCAAGGCAGTATGTCGGCTAGAGACTATGTTACAAAATTCCGACAGCTCGCTGCCAAATGCCCAAGGTGTGAGGAATCCACCAAAATCATTTTATTCAAACAGGGGTTAAATCCTAAATTGTTGGATAGAGCTCTCATGCAAGATAACCCTCCTACGCTGTTAGGATGGATCCAGTTAACCTGCGAAGTAGAAAATCGCATGCTGGAAGTTCGTTTAGTAGAACAACATCAACAACCAGCAGGCCAAAGGCGCTCCTCAGTCCTCGTTCGAGGAGGCCGAGGGGCTGGATACGCTACTCGTGGAGCGAGAGATGCTAGATGGCAACAAGGTTTGTGCCTGCAGTGTGGCCAAAGTGGTCACTTTGCAGCGCAATGTCCATACTGGCCTGTGCAAAGACCTCTGCTCCACCTAAGACGTCCAGCCCCCGCAAGCTACTCGGCGCCACCGCGCCCCACACCAGCTCCCAGATCTGCAAGGGGCAGAGGAGCTCCTCGGAAGAACCTCCCCGAGAGAGGGTTAGAGTTAGAAGAAGTTATGGAATATGATTCAACAGCTCTAACCGGGGAGGAGAATCCAGAAAGTCCCGCTTCGGGAAACGAAATGGATCTGTCGTAAAAGGACCCAAACGGCAGATCAAACCTCAGTCCGTTCCTGCTTTGAACAGACCTCCAGGGTCCATACTCTTCATACCCGTAATATTAGTAAATCCAGATCGAAAAATGCACATCCGCGTGCAAGCTCTAATAGATTCGGGCTGCTCAAGAGACATTATTGCCCCAGCCTTGGTGAATGGATTAGTGCTTCCTGTACAAGAACTGCAAACGCCCGTTATTTTTGAGCAAATGGACGGCACTAATATGAACCCAGTCACTACCGAAACCACTCCGGTCGTAACCGGCATGGGGCACCATTGGGAGATAAGATCGTTCGTCATTAGTGCCACCGCCAAATACCCCTTGATCCTGGGAAGTCGATGGTTGTGTGATCACAACCCCTATATAAACTGGGCAGAAGGAAGCATTACGTTCAGCCATGACGCCTGCAAAAGTCACTGTTGGAATCAAAATTGGGGTATCAATCCTACCCACAAAGAATCAGCTCTCCTCAGCCAGGAAGAAATTAATCAAATACCCAAGGAATATAGAGCCTACATCCAAGCCTTCACAGAAGAAGAGGCCAATACTTTACCTCCACATAGGAGGACAGACTGTGCCGTGGAAATTTTACCAGGCGCCTCGCTGCCTAAGGGCGCCTCGCTGCCTATACCCCATGAGCCCCAACGAAAGAGAAGAACTTCGCAAGTTCATTGACACGAATCTTCAAAGAGGATTTATACGACCTGCTAACAGCCCGCATGCTGCACCAGTGCTCTTCGTCAAAAAGAAAGATGGGGGTTTAAGACTGTGCACGGACTTTCGGGGACTTAACGCTGTATCATCCAGCAACGCATACCCCATCCCGCTCATCAGAGACCTTCTCAACGTCGTGGCTCAAGGTAAGATCTTTACAAAATTAGACTTAAAAGATGCCTACTTCCACGTTAGTATCAGAGCAGGGGATGAATGGAAAACCGCTTTTAACACGCCCCTTGGCCAGTATGAATATTTAGTTATGCTGTTTGGATTAGCTGGGGCACCGTTGGTTTTCATGTCCATGATCAATGAAGTCTTACATGAATTTTTGTACAAAGGAGTGGTGGTTTACCTAGATGATGTTTTAATCTATTCAGAATCTGAGGAGGAACACGTGGATCTTGTCAAAAGAGTCCTAACCACCCTAATGTGTAACAAACTGCCCATCAAACTATCTAAATGTGAATTTCATAAAACAGAACTCACTTATTTGGGCTACTGCATCTCCAAAGATGGTTTAAAAATGGATCCGAGCAAAGTACAAGCAATCCAAAGTTGGCAAACTCCTACTACTCGCAAGGAACTACAGTCCTTTTTAGGTTTCGCCAACTTCTATAGAGAGTTCATTGCAAACTTTGCTCAACTTACACTCCCCCTAACTGAACTGTTAAAAACTAAAGACAAGGGGGATAATGCCAAAAAGCCGAGTGCCAAATTGCCTTGGACACGGGAATGCCAGGAGGCATTCGATCTTCTCAAAATGCAGTTTGTTTCCGAACCTGCCCTCCAATACCCCGACGAGAATCGCCCCTTTGTAGTGCAAGTCGATGCCAGTGACACCGCAATAGGGGGCGTACTTTTGCAGAAGGGGGAGGACGGGAAGCTCAAGCCCTGTGCCTTCCTATCTCGGAAATTTTCTGAAGCAGAGAGAAATTGGAATGTATGGGAGAAGGAAGCATTTGCTGTAAAAGCAGCTCTCACTACCTGGAGGCATTAGTTAGAGGGAGCCCATCATCCGTTCGAGGTCTGGACAGACCATAAAAATTTAGAAGCCCTACGCAGTCCTCGGAGACTAAATGCTAAACAGCTGCGCTGGGCAGAATACTTTTCCAAATTCAATTTCACTTTGAATTTTTTGCCAGGCAAAACTAACTTTCTAGCTGATGCCCTCTCGCGCATGCCCCAACACAAAAGCAAGAGGGAGGAGACTATAGACACCGTCTTTTCACCTACGCAATTAGGGGGTGTGGTAACAACGCACAGTCGCACTACCCAGCCCCCTCAACCCGATCAGGGGTGGAGGTTGAAGCTGAAAGCTGAAGTGGAAAAGGAGGGGGGGAAAGTGCCCAAAGACAAACTGCAACAATCGAAACAAGGGGAATGGCTTTGGGAGAACCACTTTTATGTACCCACCAGCTTAAGAAAAGAAGTCTTGCAGCGCTGTCACGATGCCCCTACGGCAGGACACTATGGGTACTTAAAGACGCTTCATTTAGTACAGCGTCAATTTTGGTGGCCAGGCATGCGCAAGGACATTTCCCAATATGTAGCATCCTGCCCCATTTGCCTCAGTGCCAAATCCCGCAAAGGCAAGCCTCCCGGATTATTACAACCGTTAGAAACACCAAGCAGACCGTGGGAAGTAATTTCCATGGACTTTATCACTGATTTACCCCCCTCCAAAGGGCACAACTGTATTCTGGTGGTAGTGGATTTATTCTCCAAGCAAGCACACTTTATACCTTGCACCACTATACCTTCAGCTAGAAAACTGGCGGATATTTTTCTAAAACACATTGTAAAATTACATTCTTTTCCGTCTAAGGTGATTTCGGATCGCGGCGGACAGTTCGTTGCCAACTTCTGGCGGGAGCTTTTACAACTGTTAAATATTGAACAAGGTTTAAGTTCAAGCCATCATCCTCAAACCGACGGACAGTCGGAAAAAATAATCAAATCCTGGAGCAATTTCTTCGCTGTTATATTAACTTCCAACAAGATAATTGGGTCGATTTGCTCCCTTTGGCAGAATTCTCTTACAATAACAGTGTGCACGCCTCCACAGGAGAAACTCCCTTCAAAGTCGTTTATGGCTTCCACTTCAACCCCTTCCCGTTGGAAGCGCTCCCCCCTCCTACGGCGGATTCCAGAGACGTGACAGAATGGTGGGGGGAAGCTGCTCAACAATGGACTCAAATTAAAAAACATCTCGGCAAAGCCAAAGAGGATTACAAACGATACGCCGACCGCCACCGTGCGGCTGATTGGGATTTACAGCCAGGCGACCTTGTCTATCTCTCCACAAAGAATCTGAAAGTAACTCAAACCAGCCGTAAGCTCGCATTAAAATTTCTTGGACCCTTTCCTGTTCGTAAAGTGATCAACAAAGTGACTGTTGCCTTGGATTTACCAAAGAATTTGCGCCACGTACACGATAGTTTTCACATTAGTCTGTTAAAAAGAACTCCTCCTGCAGACCAATGGCACATCCGTGCCCCTCCAATCCCAACTTTAATTGATGATCAAACTCATTACGAAGTTCAGCAAATTTTGGACTCTAAGGTGAAAAGAAACCAACTGTTTTACCTTATCAGGTGGAAGGACTTTGACTCTGGGTTTGATGAGTGGGTGAATTCTGTACATGTTCATGCTCCTAGATTAGTTAAAGCATTCCATTCTCGCTATCCACATAAACCTGGGGGGGGGAGCATCTTAGAGGGGGCAGAATGTCAGGTTCAGTATGCTCTCATGTATGTTCTTGCCTAACCGACTCCATCTTTAATCCTTTCAGTGTTTAAGTGCTTTCTTCACAGGTGCCAAGGTTCCCAGGCAGCTATCTCACAGAGAAGGATTGTTTTGGCTACCGCTGTTCCACCAAGAACCGGTCTTGAGAGACTTTCGCTTTCCTAGCTTCAAAGGGATTGTTTTGAGAACTATGAGGGGAGGTTGGGCCTGCTGGGATCTGTTACTTTGTACCTCATGCTTTGCCTGTCATTGGTAACAATGCATATGTACCATCCTGAATATTGTATTCAGGCCAGTGGACTATAATGAACTAATTCTCCAGTAAAAACCTTTTGGAAACAATGGACTGTTGTCTGATTGCAGAGGGTAGTCTGGAGTAAGGACATTATCTAGCCACAGCTCTGACAGTAGGAGCATTGCCAAGATAGCATGTCAATTGTTCTGACAAATTAGGCCCTGTCAGCCTGAATGATGGCAGAAAACCCACCTTCTGAGGAAAAGATGCCCTGAGGGTCAGCACTGCACACGGCAGGGTGACCTCTTTCCTTCTAAACATCCTGTTCTCATATTTATCTCCTACACAACCTCCAAATGTGAATTGACCAGGCTTCAACAAGCCCTATTAACTCATCTTGGCCCCAAAGGCATTCTTTCGGTTCTTAAGATCAGGGTGTTGATAATGAAGCTTGTATATATGCATGGTGCATTAAGAGAGTAAGATTGCCACACACCACCTAATCATACTGCTTGCCTTTGGCTATATTCTTCTTCTTCTTATGCCTAGCTGTCAAAAAATTGTGGCTTTCTCAACCCACCCTCCCCCCCTACAGCCCTCTCTGCATCTTGCAGAACAGTCACATTACTGTATTTTCTTCACAGTTAATTCTGTAAGTAATAATCAGAAATGCTGAAAAGACAAAATAGTTACACCAAATCACTTTTCAGCTGTGAGGGAGGGAAAAACTCTTTTGAAATGAGGATATCTTCAGTAACTATCTGAGAAGTCTAAGAAATTGCTACCCACATCATTTTGCTCTGGTAACTTTCCTGAATATTAGTCAAGAGTCTTAAGATATAATTCTAATTGGGATGTTTATATTCCTACTGTTGTTCCACAGCTTGTCTCGTCTCCATGGCTCTGATGTGCTGGACTGTTCTGACATGCTGCTCCCTGAGTATTCTTATTACAATTGAGGCATCTGGATTTCAACACCAATCTGCAACCAGCAAACTAAAATTCTGTGACTGGAAAGAATTGTGCATATTGCTGTAAATGAGCTTGATTTTCCAAAATTGTTCTACCTGTAGTAATAATTGGGTTAGGGAAAATTTGGAGTCTGTTGGTGAAGGCTGGTAAGGTAGAAGAAAGGATGCTTGGTGCATCAGGAGACAATGCATGTAGAAAAAAGGGGAGAGGGACATGCTGAAGACATGGGCATGAATATGGAAAGGAGTCGGGCTGTAAAATCACAGCTCAACCCCAACCACTGGAAGTTATTCATTGATTGGAGGTTGCGGCAGGTGAACAACACATATTTAAACTTTTCTAAGCAGTTATGAAGCCTAGCAACTTGTCAAGTTTAAAGTCTAATTAGATTCTACACTGGCCAGATAGATTAAAGGTTCTGTAAGGCAAATATAGTCTAAGTATAGTCATAAATATATCTTTAAAAACTTCTCATCAAGCTAATCTACAGCAGCCCAAATTTTTTAAAAAATACTGTACATGCAAAGTTGAGCTTTTAAATGGTTTTCTTGAAAGAATACATTGAGGCAGCACAGTATAAAAATATAAGGGGGAAAACTCAAAAACGGCTTCTGTTCCACTGGAAAAATAAGGATGGAAATACCCAGAATAATTATCATTCCACCTTACACTAGATAGCTCCAGAACATCTAGTCATGGTGCTTCCTGGCTGCCGTTTAGGGTGGCGAGGTTTGCACCTGCAGACAATGCTCGTTTGCTCTCAGAATTTAAGTAAACTGAGAGGATGCACCACTGCCTATCCTGCCTATTCTACCCTCCTGCAGCTTACTGTGGGGTCATATCGGAAACTGGAGGCCATGAGAACAGAAATGAGATGTGGAATAGGTTTCAGACATCCCAATCACATACCCCAAACAAAACAACCTGGAAATTCAGGGAAGTAATAACGGTAAAAAATAACAAATGGCAAAGGAACCTGGAAATTTATACCAAAGTGACTTTTCTCTTCTTTTTACTAAGAATCTGGAGCAGTTTCCTGCTGCTCTGCTCTTGTTTTATCCACAAGTAGTTGCTAAACATATTGGGGACTTATTCCTGAAGAGGTATGCATAAGATCACAGTATTCTCATGCATATATACTTGAAAATTAGCTACATTTTTAAAAAAGCAGAACTTCAAAGTAAACATGCACAAGTCTTAGCTTCATAAGCCAGTCTGGACCAAAAAAAAGGATTTTTTTAAAAAAACTGTGGTTTTTCAGGGGGGGAAATGAAGAACTGCTTCTTTGAAGACATCTTGAAGTATAAATACTATTGATCAATGTAACATTGAATTGTTAACAATTAATTTCTCTAAAACCAAAATTGTTTGTTTTGGCAGCTCATTTAGGAAATATAGCTTGAATATGAAAGGAAATGTCATAGATCAAATTAAGAACTTTCAATATTTAGGCATAACTTTTTCCTATAATGCCAAATTCTCAGCACATCTGACCTCATCAGCCACTTCGGCAGAGAGAAGTGCAAATGCCATCCTTAAATTGTTTAGAAGGAAAGGCGCTGGCTTTCTCCCTATGGCCTTAAAAACTTACCAGGCAAAATCTTTGGCCCAACTTTTGTATGGCTCACAAATTGGACTCTCTGCCAATTTTAAGATTCTTGAAACAGTCCAATCAAAATTTCTTAGATCTCTATTTGGTGCTCCCAAGAGTACATCTAATGTAATACTTAGACAAGAGGCAGGATTACCCAGAGTTGAATTAAAAGTATGGGAACAGGCAATATTCCTCTGGCTGAAAATTCATTATAATCCAAAGGGAATAACTCATCTCCTAGCTGCGGACCCTTATCCACCTTGGTTCACACAAATCTTTAACAAGATCAAGCAAATTGGCCTAAATCCTGAAGATCTTTTTAATGGAACCCTGAATATGGCAAAAACAGCTATTACTCAGAGGCTTCTTGATATTGAACTCCAAAATGAAGAAGCTCTACTTCCCAAGAACTTCAGGTGTTTAAAATCTTGGCCTAATTTTTCAGCTGCCCCATATTTATCCAGTATTACCCATGAGTCCTACAGATGGGCATTTTCTAGAGCCTGGTTTGAGGCATTGCCTTCAGCTGTATTGTACGGCAAATTCTGGCGGATACCAATGCATGAGCACTTATGTCCATGCACGTCCAATATGGTGGAATCTGTTACTCACATACTTTTATTCTGTGAATTTTATTGTGAAGAACGGTCTCGCCTCATACTACCTCTTTTGTCTAAATTTATCTCCTTGCAATCCTATTTGGAATTTAGAGCAGAAGTTCTATGCAAATTTCTTTTAGAAGATTCTCAGAGCTCAGTAACCTATGCTGTGGCCAAATTCTGCTCTTTAGCTATCAGAAAACGTAAACTTCTCTTAGTGAAAAACACATTATAATTTTTTTTTATTTTCATTACTGTTATTCCATTTTAACTCTTATCCCTTTTATGCCTTTGGTTTTCCTGTACTGATAATATTGATTTATTGCTTGTAATCGTATTGCTTTATACTGCTGGCTTTTGCTGTAATAAATTGGATTTGGATTTGGAGTATAAATACTATTTTTTCTCCCTTTTGAGGGAAGACATTTTTTTTGTGAAAAAGACCTTTTCAGTCCTTATAAGTGCAGTTATTATTATAATTATAACAAAGACTGGGAGCAAAACTGAGGAAAAGTAGGTCAGAATGGCGATTAGCTTGATTCTCCAAATGAACAGTAGGAGGGAAATATGCTTTACAAAGAGAAAACTTCCAAATACTAGGCTAAATGAATGATGAATATAATGGCCTACATTTTCAAAAGGAAAGAGAATCAGAAGCAAAGTAGGCATAGTGTTGCCATCCTCCACGTGGGCAAACCAAGGGAATCCACCCGGATAGTAATAAACTGTAGCAAACAATTCCAGGAATATTAAGTTATCAATACTTTATATTCAGTGCAAAGGTGCAAAGTGCAAAGTGCAATTATATAAATATACAAATGGATAAATATACAATAAATACAAAAGTAATATCTGCTTTCTCTGTCTCAACATGTTGGGATACCCCAGGTGGTTTTAGTACATGTAGGACACCAAACGTGGTATATGCAATCCGTTGTAGCTGCCCCTTGATCTATGTGGGCAGCACAACACGACCCCTTAAAATCAGGGTACAGGAACATATTTCCAGAATTCGCAATCAGGTCAGAGAGGCACCACTGGTCCAACACTGCTTAAATCATCAGCACAACCCCAGAGAACTTAAGATAACAGTTGTAGACATGATCCGAGACAGCTGTTGTGATAGCCCCAGGAGACTATTACAACTTGAATCAAGGTGGATTTTCAAACTCGGGAGCCTGGCACCGGGAGGTCTCAATAGCGAAATGGACTACTCATGCTTTTTAGGATAGTGTATAGCCCACGTTGCTTTATCCATCAGGCACCCTTCGGGGCTGTATAAAAAGGTTTTATGATTAATATCCTTTAAGATATATCATTCATGTTGTCGGCATGTTCCTTTAGTGTTACTGTCAGATTCTGGTATGTGGAGTAAGTAGTATTGCATCTTGTACTGCTGCGTAATTGTTATAATTGTATTGGTAATTGTTGAAATTGGGCCAATTATCCACTTCAGGGTTTGTGATTAAGGGAGCCTGTTACCAGAACTGCTCTTTATTATAAGGGGAAATTAGCTTTAGCAGTCTGTAACTTAAAATTAGCGCGGATCTTAACCTATGTCTACGGAGGTCCCGATTCCAGACACTCTAGTGAGAAAGAGGCGGACTACAAATAGTTTCAATCACGTGTATTTGCTAACAATGTGGCGTAAGCCTGAGCTTGCACATACATACAAGAAAGCATACAAGGTCTAAGAAATACAGAGTCAGAAATATAGAGACTTTCGCATTAGCAGGTTCCCAACGATGGTAGAGGGAATACTCACTTATCCTGAAGCGAAGCAGAGACACAACAGCGAGGTGGCCCAATGCCAGCACTGGGACCACAGACGGACAGCAAGGGGTTCTGGATAGGATGGCACGAGCCACGGACAGCAAGGGGGGGGGGTCTGGATAGGAATGGCCTAAGCACCATGCGGTCTGAGAGACCAGCTTAAATACCCCAAAACGTACCCTAGGGCAGGTGCTGTACTTGGTGGTTCTCACAGATTAAAACAAAGGTTCTAATGGGTTACTGAATGGCTTGGATGGGCCACTTTGGTAATCAGATCGTGATAAGTGACACCTCAGGAAAAAGGGACAAAGGAGGGAGGGGGAAATCCGAGTGGGCTGAATGGATGTTCCAGCGGACAGGGCTTGTCCTGATGTCATCAGCTCTGGAATGCGGAGGTTTCTTTGAGATGCATTCTCTAAGTGCTTGGGATGGTCGGCACTTAGTTCCTTCTCCGGGGCGGCTCCTAAGATATGCAGAGCGGGGCGAGGTACTCTCGCTGCGGACGTGGTGTGCCCGCTTCGCCGAAATGGCTTCTCAAAGCAGTCCTCTTCCCTGGCTTCTGGCTGCCTGAGAACATGGATGCCGGCTGGGCATAGCTGGGGCTGGATAGCAGTAAAGACAAGGGAGGGATTACCCACAGAAACGTTTGCACTCTGTGTGCAAGCCGCAACAATAATGAATGATTATACAATTTTCAAAGTGCAAGTGCCTCTTGTTCGTTGAGCCAATATTGCAATTCATACAAAGACCATTGCTCATAGGACAATTCATACATGTGCAAATCGTACAAGTGCAAAATATTACATGTGCAATTTCATTTCCGGTGCAGTACAGCTCTACAATACCAGGTATGTAAGTAATACAATAAATTTTATACAGATTCACTCCTTCCTCTCCTTCAACTAGTTCTTCCCAAAGGTGGTGTAAAGCCCAAATGAATTCCAAAGGAGGGAGTGGAGACCGCCACGCTCAATCTGGGGCCGGCTACGAACGCAGATTTCGTGCCACCTTCTTCAGGAGCTCCTGTTAGGTGGTCCTAACATTTATACATATATATTCTGCCGTTACTTTTATACTAGAGCTACAAAGGTCTGGTCTAAGGGGACACAGGGTATCTCTGGCCCAGGGTGAAGGGACATCTGGCAAATCACTGGGCAGAGGGGGGCTGGGCTGGCGGCTGTTCCCCCAGGGTCATACACAGGCGGGGCGGTTTGGAGCGGCTTCCCTTTCCATTCCTTTAATTGAGAGGCATGGAAGTATTTTAGCCAAGTGCCTCCTGTCTTCCTCTGGATGGCTACCTGATAGACGGCTGGAGAGACTCTTTTCGTGATTGGGACGGGGCCTTGCCATTTGGCCGCTAACAAGTGTGCCTTCTGTGAGAACTTCCTATATAAAACGAGCTGTCCTTCTTCCCACTGCCTCGGGTTCCTGACCCATCCTAGTTTGCGGTCCATATCCTTCTGAGCTGTGCCTAACTTCTGGGCCACTTGCATGTGGACGGCGTGTATGGATGAGATGAGGTCCTGAACCCAGGCGTCATTAATTACTACAGGTTGCATATCAGAAGGGAGCTGCGTGTCTAACCAGAAGGCTTCTGGGAGCTGCATTTTCCATCCTGTTATGACCATATGGGGCGTGAGTCCGTGAACTGCGTTGGTGCCTCTGATGGCCATTAGAATTATGGGGAGTTTTTCATCCCAGTCTCTCCCGGAGGAGCGAACCATCTTGCGGAGAGCCTCCTTGAGGGTCTGGTTTGTTCTTTCTATGGCGCCGGAAGCCTGAGGATGGCCGGCTATGTGAAAGCGTTGTTGGATGCCTAATGCCTTGCAAAGTTCCTGGGTGACTTCTCCAATAAAATGTGAACCCAAATCGGAATCCATGACTCGTACAGTGCCCCATCTCGAGAATACATTGTTGAACAGTAGTTTGGCCGTGGTGGCTGCAGTGTTATGCTTACATGGGAATGCCTCGACCCATTTACTAAAGGGATCTATGACAGTGAGACAGTAGCGATTGCCGCGGGGAGTGGGAGGAAGGGGACCGATAAAGTCAATCTGTATACGAGCCCAGGGTCCATCAATTCTCTGATGCTGGAGGGGAGCTCTAGGTTCAGTTGGGTCTGCATTGACCATAGCGCAGGACAGACAGTTGTCCACCCATTGTGCTACTTCGGTACGCATGCTAGGCCACCAACCAACCTCTCTGACCCTCTCCAGAGTCAGATCCTTGCCTCGGTGTCCCTGCTCGTGGACAAACTGAATCAGATCGGCCCTGACTTCCAGTGGCACTACCCAATGGCGTTCACCGGCTGTATCTACTGCCCAGACTATGCTTTCCTCTTCTCGAATCACTAGTCTTCCTGTCTGGTCTCTTCCTGCGGCTAGGAGGTCAGCTACTTCTGGGTCGGATATCTGCAGTTGGGCTAGGTCTAGTGTACCTGCGGTTCCCTGAGCCTGGCTGCGGGCTTGTGCCCGGGTGGTGACAGGGTGGAGGGGACAATCTGGGGCTGGTTCCGGTAAGGGAGCATTTTCAGTGGCGGCTGCCTTGGCTGTGAGGTCTGCCTGGTCATTCCAATAGGCGGTCTCTGAGTTCGTCTTTTGGTGTCCTTTAACATGTGTGACCTGCGTTGGGCCTGTACGAGACTGAAGGAGCGTGGCCACTTGCTGCCATAGCTGTAGGTGGGCTACGGGTTTCCCATCACTAGCTCTCCACCCCTGATTTTGCCACACCGGGAGCCAGACCGTTGTGGCTTTGGCCGTCCAATCCGAGTCTGTGTAGATGGCGAGTGGGCTTTCTGGGGGCTCAAACTCAAGCACTGCCAGAAGCGCTCGCACCTCAACCGCTTGGCTGGAATGGGGGCGGGCTGGACCTTTGAGGGTATATGCGTCGCTCACTCGCACAGCGCCGTAGCCTGTCCGAGGGGAGCCACCAACGTGAAAGGAGGAGCCGTCGCAGAACCAGCACGTGAAGCCGTTCAGTCGGGCTTCCTCTAGCGGGACTCCCCAAGTGACTGGCCAAACAACCTGCGGTGGCAGGTCCAGAGGGCACTCGTGCTCGGTCCCGGTTACTAACAGGCCATAGGGGGCTGGTGGCTCGGTGGCTTCCTTCTTAAATTCTACTCCGCTGTTGACCAAGGCTAGGGTCCATTGTGCTATGCAGGCGTTAGATACCTGCTCATCCTGTATTTTTCCAGATAGGATGTACTTGAGGGGCGTGTGGGTGGTCTGGACTATCGTGCGCAAGCCACCTATGATAAATTCCCAATGGGTCAGACTCCAAACTAGAGCAAGGCAAGTCTTTTCGCATGGGCTGAACTTGGTTTCTACTGAAGTTAGGTTGCGAGAGGCATAGGCTACTACTCTAGCGGCTCCCACTTGCTGCTGGGTGAGTGTGGCTCCGATGCTTTTGTCCGAGACTGCTAGCTGGATAAAGAACGGCTGGGTGACATTCGGATGGGCTAGAGCTGGGGCTGCGGCCAGACTACGTTTCAGTTCGGCCAAGGCTGTCTGCTGATCTGGTCCTCATTCCCAGGGAGTGTTCTTTTTAAGTAGGGCATAAAGAGGGCGAGCCTTATCTGCAAATGACTCGATGAAATCTCGGGAGAAGTTGAAGGTTCCTAGAAGGGCTCTAAGGGAGGGGACGTCGGTGGGTGCAGGCAGCTTGGAAATGACCTCCATTCGCTGGGCGTCCGGGGTGTGACCCTCGGGTCCCAGGGTCAGACCCAGGTACTTGACGCTGGTCTGAACCAATTGGGCCTTTTCCCTGCTTGCCTTGAACCCAGTTTCGCGGAGGAGTTCCAGGACTTCCCTCGTGACTTGGCAAGCTAATTCTTCTGTGGGGGCGTGGACCAGAATATCGTCCAAGTAGCTCAGAACATGGGGCCTCGAGGAGGGTTGGAGGCGTTCCCACATCTGAACTACATGGGCATGGCAAATGCTGGGGCTGGAGTGGAATCCCTGGGGTGTCTGCTTGAATGCATATTGCTGGCCGCGGAAAGTGAACGCGAACTTGTACCAGCAAGACTCGTGCAGCCAGATGGAGTGGAAGGCGTTGGCCAGGTCTATGACCGAGTAGAACCGGGACCCAGCGGCAATGGCCATCAGGATCTCGTTGTACTTGGCCACAACCGGGGCAACTGGAGGGGTGGTGGCATTCAGGGCACGGAAGTCGACCGTCATTCTCCAGGTCACTCCATCTGCTTTTAGAACTGGCCACAATGGGGCGTTGCAGATGGACTGCATCGGGAGTATGACGTCCCACTCAAGAAGTCCTTCAATGGTCTTGGCTATCCCTGCCTCGGCTTCGGCTGGGTACTTGTACTGTCTCTGGGGAGGGGGGTCCTTTCCTTCAATCAGGACGCAGGCGCCCTTCACTATCCCACACTTGGCTTTGTCTGTCACCCAAACTTTGGGAAAGTCCTGAACCCAGGGGTCTCCTGTGATGGGGGCGAGAGGCAAAGGGGCCTTAAGGGCTGCACATCGATGGACTGCATTGACAAAGTCTGGGCCTCCCGAGATGCGCCACAGGAGCCCGTTCGCTAGGTCAATGGTCAGTCCCTCGGCTCGGAAGAACGGCATACCCAAAAGTCCATCATCTTCTCCCTGGTTTACACATGCCGAAATCCGGGTGGCCAGGCTCCCAACGGAGAGGAGGATATCCTGCCAGACCGGGGATTCCTGCATGCCGCCTCCAAAACCGGCGAGCTGCATGGTGGTGGGGGTCTGAGTTCCCTTTGTAACTAAGGTGGGCCGGAGTATATTAAGTGAAGCTCCGGTATCTATGAGGAGGGTGGCAGGCTTCTTCTTTTCCCCGGGAGTCCCGATCCCTGCCTTTACTGTCGGTCTCCTCCATGTGTCCGGCTTTAGTTTGGCAACTATGCCCATGGAAGGAGACTGGGACTCGGGGCGACCCTATTCTGATCCTGCGCCCTGGTCGGTGGAAGCGGCACTTTCTCTAAAGGGGTTGTTGGGGCTCGGGCGTTCCCGGACCGCAGCTATCGGGGGACCTGGAAAGGAAAGGTCCGGCGGTAAGGGGGGCGCCGTCGGGGGTACCGGGGGTTGCTGCTGGTCTTCCCAGTCCATGATCGCCTTCATCAGAACGGACGTGGGCTTTCCATCGAATAGCTCCATGTTCGCTCCGATGTTTTTGAGGCGCATCCAAAGTTCCCAACGGAGGGGGTCCCTGGACTGGGGCGTAATGCCGCGGTCCTTGTAGCCCTCGTGGTCGCCTTGCGGTGCTCCCCAAGCGTTAGACTGATCTGGAGGTGGGTAGACCTGATGGTTGTACGGGTGCGATGCTCGAGAATGGGAAGGGGCTAGGGGCGCATCTTGCGGCCGGGGCTCGTGGGGTCCCTGCTGGGAGGAGGAACTGTAACTTGGGGTGGGTGCAAAGGAAACTCCCGGGCGGTAGTCCCTTGGCCCTCTTCCCCGATTAAAACTGCTGCTCCTTCCCCTCAGGATCCCTCCCCTTGTTTCCGAGTACGAGTTGCGTCCCTGCGGTCGGTACTGAGAGTGGGGGTCATGGTTGGCATAAGTGACTGCACTTATCGGCTCGCTCTCCTTCCTACGGGAGGCCGGGGACTTCACATGGCGGATCGCTCCGGTCTCTCGCAACAGGCCAGCAATGCTCCTGATGCGGGATTCCAGCTCTCCCTATGTAATGCTCCCGGGTTCGACTCCTGCCAGGGCCAGGCGAGTGGTGCTGTTGAGCCCATCTATGACTGCTCTCCTAAATTCTAAGTCATCGAAGTCAGGCATGTCGCTCAAGTCTAAGTCTACCTCGTCTGCTAGTTCGGCTAGGAGCTGCTTTCTGGCCAAATATGCCTCTGGGTCCTCTCTGGGTTTTTGAGATTCTGCTATGTATAAGGCTTTCAAGCTCTTGGTAGGCCAGAGGAAGGCGCACAATTCCTTCATGGCACCATACTGACTGCGAGTGGCTAGTCTCCGGTTAGAAATGTATGCGTTAAGAGAAGTGACTATTTCGGGGCTGGCGCAGTGGCGCGCCAGCTGAGCTACATCGGAGCCACTGGCGGAGGGCTGGGACATGGTCACATGGGCGAACCATTGTATAGCTGAGTCCCGGTTCAGGGGTCCCATGCGGTCCGCTATGGCTTGGAGCTCATCGGGCCTCCAATTGCGGGTCTCTTTAACTATCCGGTCTGTCTTCCTGCCATCCTCATCTGTGGAAACGATCTCCTTGGTAGCTATCGGGCAGAGGGGCTGCGGGGCTTCCTCAGGCTGAGACGAAGGGGATGACCAGCTGTCAGTACTATCTTCGGGGAGGGCCAAGAGGGCTGCGGGATGCACGGCGGAGATTTCGGCCTGTTGCATTCCCAGGTGCTGCTTTAGGGCCTCTAGCTCCCTCTTACAAGCGGAGTGGTCTGCTGCGGCTATATTTGCAACTTTCTGCTCTGCCATGAACTGGGCAGCATGGGTTAATTTTGCAATCTTCTCCTGTCCTTCAATTACTGCGTGCTCAGCCATATCGGCACGAGCGGTGGCTACTTCAGCCTTGTGCTGGGCGTCTTGGAGGGCAGTGGTTAGTCCCTGCTTCTCTAGCATGAAGTTAACACGTTCGGAACGCCACTTGGCTGCCTTTTCCTCATACTCCTTCTTCTCCTTCCTTAACTGTTCTATCTCTTGTTCCTGTTCTTCCTGAGCTGCCTGTAGCTTATTAATTAGGGACACGCTGTCCTGTAGGGCGGTGAAAAGTGCCCAAGTTCCATATCTATCTTTCTTACTTGACCTAGGTTTCTCCTTCTCACAGAAATCCTGGAAGGCGCTTCTGACTATCTGGAGCGGGTCGGGTCCCTTGAAGGAACCGGCTTCCCAAGGGCAATCTCCCTTCTTAACTAGCCACTTCTCCAGGCGGGGCACGGTGGGGGCTGCCCGGTACATTTTACTTTCGTTTAAGGCTGATCTCGGGGCGGTTTAAAGAGTGGATCAGCGACACCAGGGGTGGGGCAATTAAAGCTCCCTATAAGTTTTCCCGTCTAGGGGCCGTTCGGAGGTGTATTTTCCTTCGGGTCCTCGGGGATTCTTACACTGGATTCTTAGGGGTTTTTAACAACTTTTCCTCTCTATGTTCCTTTGGGAGGTTTATCCTTCCCTCCGGTTCTCAAGGATTTTTAAACTGGGTTCTACACAGGTTTTTACCAGGGGATTTTAAGGGTCCTACTTTTAGGTTTACAAGGGTATTTTTAAGGGTCCTACACTCGGTTCTCCTCCGCCGGGGGAGAAGGGAAAATTCCTATTCCCGTTTCAAGCTTGCCTACAAGCCACGGGACCAGGAAAAGTTTACTGGCTCAGAAGGTGCTCTCAAGCTCTCTAAGCCCAAGAACCAAAAACGCTCAGTGCTCCCAAGCCTCTGCTCAGAAGCTAAAGCTCAGGGGTCTCCCAAGCCTATGTGCTCAGAAAACCAAAAGGTGTTCCCAAGCCTCTGCTCAGAAACTGCAACTAAGGGGGTCTCCCAAGCCTCTGCTCAGGCAACCAGAAATGCTCCCAAGCCTCTGCTCAGAAGCTACAAATGCTCTCAAGCTCTCTGCCCAAGAACTAAACTCAAAGTGTCCCCAGGCCTCGCGCTCAGAGACAAACGGTTAAACTGTCTCCAAGCCAAGACCAAAAGACTAAAGCGCTCAAGGACTGCCTCTGCAAGTCCCCAAGCAAAAGTGCCCAGGAGTAAAACTTACTGTACTCCCAAGCGAGGTGCGCTCAAGAGTTCAAACAACTCCCAAGCGAAAGTGCCCAAGAGTCCCACTGACTCCCAAGCGAAGTGCGCCCAAGAGTCTACCTTAAAACTCTTAAGCACGGTGCGGCCGGCTGCCGCGGGGCTTCAGGAACCTGGCTTTAGATTGCCAAAGGTAAACTAAAACGAACGGACTAACGATCCCTTCACGTTTCCTCCGGAGCGGGGATTGAAGTCTAAGTGCTGGCAGGAACGGGGTTTGGACGGACTTAGGAGAGACGTTTTATATGTGCTGCTTCAGGAAGTATAAATATATCTATAGAGAGAGCCTACTTCTGGGATCCCACCCACATAGACGCGTTTAGGCTGCCCGGAAGGTGGCCAGGAACTTCACCAGTTCAGAGGTCCTCACCCACAGTACACCGGTTATAACGGCTGGAGGGCCTCGCGGTGCACCACAAAAGGCAAGTAGTCCAAAGCTGGCTGAAGGAGGAAATGGGGAAAAGCCAACCCACGAGATAGAAATGCTCGCTAGAGCCACACACACACTTTTAATTCCCTGAGCTATATTGCGCTCTTTACACAGAGGTCTGGAAAATTTTCCTCTAAGTCGGTTCACTGAAGACACGCGTGTCGACTAATGTGCATTCACACGAACCGGGTTATGCCTGCATCCTCCACCAATAAACTGTTACCAGAACTGCTCTTTATTATAAGGGGAAATTAGCTTTAGCAGTCTGTAACTTAAAATTAGCGCGGATCTTAACCTATGTCTACGGAGGTCCCGATTCCAGACACTCTAGTGAGAAAGAGGCGGACTACAAATAGTTTCAATCACGTGTATTTGCTAACAATGTGGCGTAAGCCTGAGCTTGCACATACATACAAGAAAGCATACAAGGTCTAAGAAATACAGAGTCAGAAATATAGAGACTTTCGCATTAGCAGGTTCCCAACGATGGTAGAGGGAATACTCACTTATCCTGAAGCGAAGCAGAGACACAACAGCGAGGTGGCCCAATGCCAGCACTGGGACCACCGACGGACAGCAAGGGGTTCTGGATAGGATGGCACGAACCACGGACAGCAAGGGGGGGTCTGGATAGGAATGGCCTAAGCACCATGCGGTCTGAGAGACCAGCTTAAATACCCCAAAACGTACCCTGGGGCAGGTGCTGTACTTGGTGGTTCTCACAGATTAAAACAAAGGTTCTAATGGGTTACTGAATGGCTTGGATGGGCCACTTTGGTAATCAGATCGTGATAAGTGACACCTCAGGAAAAAGGGACAAAGGAGGGAGGGGGAAATCCGAGTGGGCTGAATGGATGTTCCAGCGGACAGGGCTTGTCCTGATGTCATCAGCTCTGGAATGTGGAGGTTTCTTTGAGATGCATTCTCTAAGTGCTTGGGATGGTCGGCACTTAGTTCCTTCTCCGGGGCGGCTCCTAAGATATGCAGAGCGGGGCGAGGTACTCTCGCTGCGGACGTGGTGTGCCCGCTTCGCCGAAATGGCTTCTCAAAGCAGTCCTCTTCCCTGGCTTCTGGCTGCCTGAGAACATGGATGCCGGCTGGGCATAGCTGGGGCTGGATAGCAGGCTGCCCGGTAGCGAGGGCAAGCTCGGCGACCGGCTCGCGGGAGGCTCCAGGCGGGAACTGACCAGGGAGCGCCTAGCCAGGCTCGCTGGAGGTTTCCCCGGCAGGCGCCCGGCTGCTAGCAGTGGCTTGGGCCCATATGAGGCAGGCTTCCATGGAGGCAGGGGGAACAGCACGTAAAACACAGTCCAAAGCAGGGAACAGGCACGGTCCGTGGCAGATGGCAATGCAGGCACGGGGCACACTTGTAATAAAGTCCAAACACACACTGGGAAGTCCAGATACAGGTCAGGGCAGGGCTGCCCAGAAAAAGAGTCCTTTGTGCAGTTAACCAAACATGGAGTCAGTGAACTACACAGTCTATTGCAGCGGCAAGGTAATTAACAAGCAAGCAGGAAACTGACACGTGTATCAGGACACACACACGTGCAAGGCAGTCTTTGTGTAGCAGCAGTGAAACAGCAATGCAGGAAACTTTAACACAGTTCATGGCAGGCCTTAAAGCAGGAGAGGGGGCCTACTTGGCAACAAGCCTTTCCTCTGTATGATTTCTGTCTGTCTGTTAATCTATGCGTGTAATGTATTGAAGCTTGGAAAAGAAGGTATAAGCAGAGTCACCAGCGTATTGGGGACCGGTGAGTGGATGAAATAGACGTAAATATTTATATATTTATATTTATATATGAGAAATTGAATTTTTAATGGAATTTTTAATGGATTTTAATGGATGTTAAAGTGAATTTGTCTATGTTATACTCTTGCCCACAGTCCATGTTTAATCGTGCCCAGGAAGAAGTATGTAATATACGAAACGGGAATTGTATAAATATGCACGCATAATCCCGTCGGCACTTTTGAAACAATTTACAGTTTGGACTGGAGTCACCCAGCATCCACATCAGGACTCTCCGTTTACAACTTTGTATGCTGCTAAATTTCCACCATATACCATTTACGGACATTGATCTCTAAAAACCTTCTCCATAATGATTTGGACAAAGGATAAAAATAAGTAATATTTATTGCACATTGAGACAGAGAAAGCAGATATTCCTTTTGTATTTATTGTATATTTATCAATTTGTATATTTATATAATTGCACTTTGCACCTTTGCACTGAATATAAAGTATTGATAACTTAATATTCCCGGAATTGTTTGCTACAACCTCCACGTGGGGCCTGGGATCTCTAGGAGTTACAACTGACCTCCAGATAACAGAGATTAGTTCTCTTGAAGAAAATGGCTGCTTCAGGTGGTGGACGCTATGGCATTATGCCCCACTGAAATTCCATTCCAACCTTCCCCTCCAGAGGCTTCACCCTCAAATCTCCAGGGATTTCCCACAGTGCATTCTGAGTTGCTGCGAAGTGGCAGGATTTACAGGAGGGGAATAAAGTTATTTTCAAAAGAAGAAAGTCTATCTGAAACATAGTTAGACTGAAACAAAGAATAAGTTCCTCGTACCCAGCGCTTTTTTTTGAGTCAGAACACCTCAGAATGGCATTCTAGTACCTCTTTAAAATACCCATGTGATTGGTGCCACATGGGTATTTTTTAAATGGCCTGTTTTGGCAATTTAGGGCCCAGATAGGGCCTGAAACGACCTGGATTAGGCTGCTACTGGGTGGGGGATGGTTCCCCTGCCCAGCAGTACCTCGTTCAATGCTGATTCGGGCCTGATCCAATTTGGGCCCAAAACAGCTCAGATCTGGCTGCTGCCGAGTGGGGGCGTGCTCCCCTATGGCGCAGCAGCCTGTTCTGGACTGATTCAGGCTCGATCCGGGCTGAATATAGCCTTATCCAGGCTGAATCGGGCCCCCCATGGAACATGAGAGCGTTCCCAGGGTGGCCACGGCCTGCGTGATGTCACTTCCCAGAAGTGATGTTATCACACAGACCCATGAGAGGCACACCACCTCCTCCCAGGAGTTGCCCTGGGTGAAAGTTTCCCTACCTCTTTCCCCAGAAAAAAAGCCCTCCTAGTACCCTTTCTTGAATATGTGAATTTGATAAATGAAGGCAAAATAGGACTGTGAATGACTTTCCTTTGCAAAGTCTTACCACTTAGCCACATTTACTAATCAGAGAGTCAGTTTTTACATATGAGAGAGTATGTTAGTCTCCCTTTCTCCTCCTAAAACACTTAGATCTCTCTTTCCAAAAGACAGCTACTATCACCTTGAATTGTCTCAGTACAGGTAAACAAGAAGTTAGACTTACCTAATGTAGGGTCATAATCACCGATAAATCGCTTGGTGATAAATCTCACTGTCAAAGCTTCATTAGAAAAAGAAAAGTTGTGATTAGAAGAGGAAATCAATTTGATATATAGTAATTTAATTATTATCAAACAACAGGGCAATAGCCATTGGATTGGTCTTATGGGCAAGTGAACAGATTTGAGACAGTAGGTTCTGCGGACAACAGAACAGACAGGGCATAAAGGATTTCAAGGTCATTGGTTAGACTCAACAGATGGGCTTTGATTGACAGAACATTAATGTGGTATATGACTATAGCAGCAAGATTACTATATGCACAATACTGGAAACAAGAAAAAGTACCAGAAGTGGAAGAATGGATACAAAAACTGCTGTATATGGTGGAAATGGATAAATTAACTAGAAAAATGAAAGAACAAAGTTCAAATGAATTTATGAGTGACTGGGAGAAATTTAAAGTGTATTTGAGAAAAAATTGGGATGTTAAGGACCAATTGTGGTCTATGGACAATTATTGAGGTGTGAGAAACTGGGTTAAGTTGATATGCAAAATAACTTTACCTTGGAAGATAAGTGTGATTAACGGAATTGAGGGAATCTTATAAAAGTTAAAGGGTTTAAGTGCTGTGGGGGGTCTGTTGGGAGGGGGAAGGGGGGTGGGGAAATATACACTGTAATTGTTAAACGAAAAATGTATGTGATAATTGTTATTTAGAGAGAAAATGAGCATAGGGTATACACGTAGTATTGGTTTAACCTACCCAATAAAAGTTTATTAAAAAACAAACAAACAGATGGGCTTTGATTGAATGCAGTACCCTGGGCCATTGGACACAAACTACTGCTTTGGTACAGTTTCTTGTGTCAACAATTAGAATGCGCCACATTCTAAAAGAAAAAAAAATTGATAGGCTGTGGAAAATTACTGTTGCAGAATTCTGAAAATGAAATTTTAACACTGCAAACTCCCCCCTTTAACAATTTTTCATGTTCCCTTTGAGAAAGGGTGTAAAAGATTTTGCAAGGTTACAGATGGTAAAGAAACTCATCCATGATCCTGAGGCAATTGTCTGAGCCAATGATCATTTAGTTGACAGATCTGAATGTGGATGCTCATATACATACAGATCCCATAAAAATGAATGTGGAATGGATAGATGCGACATTTGTATTTGAATATGAACATGTGAATATGTATTTGAATAGGCATATTCAAATGCAGACTTTATCCATCTACAGAAATTATTGTTAATAGAATATGTGCTCAGATATGCATGCCCAGCCACATTCCTCCCTTCCTATTCAGGCCTATGATTAGAGTTACATTAGGGTGAAAGTTCTGCCACACAGCTCTGACATTGCCGATGGAACATGACAATTGCCTGGGCAACTTGGATGTGTTCACCTTTTTCATAGTGAGGGGAATGGCAGGGCTCTTATTGCCTTCAGTGATCTCATCATACAGTGATATCATTTGTGATGTCATCATGTTCATCATGTAATACCCAACTGGCTCTGTTCATGATGTAAAGAGGCCATTATAAGTAAAAAGAAATTATGCCACAGAGACACCTGAACATATTTAACAACCACAAGCAGGTATTAAAAAATCATGAAAAAGTAGAAGGTAAGGATTTTTGCAAATCTTCTCTCATATACTTCATATACTGAAAAAGTAACACTTGCAGCAAAAATTGAACCTCATAAAAAATTGGTGCAGCACTAGAACTGATATTAACTCCTCAGAAGACTCATTTCATAAGTCTGTAGCAAACTGAGCCACATTAATTGTACTGAATACCACCAGTGTAAACTTACTAATTAAGCTAATTAGCTATGGGTCATAGATCAAAATCCCTCTGTTATTCTAATGACTAGAGCTCCATGGCTTTAGATTCACCATCACTAATGGATCAGAAGTGCAATTATGTCATACTCCAAAAGAATAGGAAAACAGTGTCCTCCTGGCTATGTAAACTACACGGTTAAATTTTATGATAGGTATTTATATATCTAACATATTTCTTATCTCCTTAAATCATACTGAATATCCATCTGTGTGCACAACCAAAATCTACATACTCTAGCCAGGGATGTCAAACAAGGCCAGCTACCTAATGACATAGTCCCAATCACTGCATGTCTTTGCCAAGAATGCTGAACCCATTTTACAGCTCTCTGTTGTATGTTCTAATTCAGGAACACACATGTGTGAAAATCACACCCTACCTCAACATTGTCACTTCAAGAAAAAGGCTAATTTATACATTGGTGCATTTGAGATACTAGGATATGACAGTTTGGAAGCTCAATCAAACAAGTGACCCCCATGTGAAAATGAGATGGCATTCGTGCTTTTTGAATTTTCACCCAGGTCTGGTGTTTAAGCCATATAACTCTATTACAAATGGGGAAAACTGTGTAACCTCAGAAAATGAATATTTGAATCTATTTAAGGAAAGGAGAATTGTTCCCATGAGTCAAATCATGCCTAGATCATGTACCACAAAACAGCAGGCAAGAATAATCATGAACTCCCTCCTATACGCATAAAAGGCGACTGGAAATTAACTAGTGAGGAGGGTGTCAGAGACCAGCAGAGAGAGAGAGAGAGAGAGAGACCTTTAAGTAGTAGATTACTTTAGGCCCTAAATTTTTCTCTCAGGTGCCCAGAATATTAATAGCCCATTCATCATGAGAAGCAAAATAACTTGTTCTCTGAACTGCAGAAAAAGTATGGAATGTGGGGTGCAGAAGACAATGCTACTAGGAAAGGCAAATGGAAACTGACAGTGTAGTTAACTGCAAACTTCCACATCCTTTAATTTGGCAACAGCTTAATCTACTTTCTAGTTTTTCCTGTAAAAATAATACATAGAATCATAGACTTCCCAATCTGTGTTTCAAATTGCACATATAAAACTTAGCATTTAGCTGTGTTTTTCAGTGCAATTTTGACTGTATGGAGGGAGGGAAACAATCCTACAAAATGGCAGAACTATATGCAAAAAGGAAGCAAGCAAATGCTTACAAAGATCTCCTGTGCATCACCTAGCCATGCCTGACCCATCTGACATTACAAAGATGCATGTTTCCAGTCATCCTATGTAAGGCTCCTTGCATACTTTTACAAAACTAAAACATGGAAGAGTTCTCAGCTCAGAAGCAGCAAACACCCAGCAGACACAAACAACATCAGGGTGAGGAAAGGGGACAAGTCTAAGCCTGCAACACAAATCTTGCAGACCTCCCAAAACTTAAGGGAAAGATGATTATATAGAACAAGAGAATGAATGAGCAAAATAATATAGGAAACTGCTTCTAGCCAGATGCCTTTAACAACAAACATGCCACAAACACAACACACACTGCAGCTATGCCTGGGAAGCTGTACCCATCCCTCTGGGAAGAACAGGAGGAGATATTTTGGTTTGACCCTGATACTAGTCCCTGTGGGAGTTTGCCTTGTTTCCTGGTAAACAATAGAAGAGAAGAGCATGAAAACTGCTGTTCTTCTTTTCATTATAATAGCTGAGTAGCCAGAGGGAACAAAAAACAACTCATCTAACTGAGAGTTTTACATTGCAATCCTAACAAGAGTTATTGCATTTTAAGCCCATTAATTTGAATGGGCGTAGACTGGAGTAACTCTGCATAGGATTGCACCGTCAGTGTGCCACTTTGTTGGTTGTTTCTTTGCTTGATTAAATAAAACAAGTGACCTAACCCCTAGATGCTAGGGAAGAGAAAGGAATTGGGGCGGGGGCAGGAATAGTAGTGTCTACAGTTCAAATTCATTTTGTCTCGTTATATGTTGAATTTAACTAGGGTCTGGGCTTCTCTTGAAATGGTAATTTGGTGTGACAGGTTCCTTAGCAAGCTGTGGCCATCTATTTTGCCCTCCCTTACTATGGAAAAGTACTGACTTGCATTCTATCTTCCGGCACATTCACTCTGCACAAAGAAGGCTTTAAACTGCAAGTTATAGCCAGAAAAGCCTATTCTCAAAGGGAAGCTACCCAAATGTAACCACAACCCTTTTGGGAGACTGGTAAGTGAAACACAAATGCATTATCAAAGATTTGCTACTCTGAACAACCAGTTGTCAAATGACATCAATATAGGGAGTTCCACGACGATTAGAAGACCCTTTCCAATGCAAAGGGAAAGCTGGTGCTTAGGCACTAGCAGCACTTAGAATCAGAGACAATGCTCTGAGTAGCATTTCTTACTTTGCACTCATGGGTTGGTTTCTGGAGTGATTCCTGTGGATGACTAGATGCAAAAATGCTTTAAGTCACTCAACCAATTATCTTGAATCCTGTGTGGTGAATTAACTTCCCTCCTGCAGATGTGTGTCTTAACCTTTAAGCCATTACCACCGCCCAAGTACACCACATTATTATTTCATATGCTGTCTCTTTATTTATTAGAATATTTACATACTTCCTTTTCCACCGACCACAGCAGCTCTAGACAGCTTGTGTGTGAAGTGCCCTCAAGTCATAGCTGACTTATGGCAACCCCTGGCAGGGTTTTCATGGGAAGAGAATAACAGAGGTGGTTTGCCAAACTTACCAAAAATAAAAAACAACCTGACGAGCACATAAACAATTTTTAATAAAGAAAAACACAGCTATACAACTGTTCCTCTAAATAATAGCCTACTAATAAATTTAGCTGCAAAATGCCCACATAAAACAGGAGTTAGCCATGTTAGTCTGCAGTTGCAAAATAGTAAAAAGTCCAGTAGCACCTTTAAGACTAACCAACTTTATTGAGGCATAAGCTATCGAGAACCACAGCTTTCTTCGTCAGATGCATCTGACGAAGAGAGCTGTGGTTTTCGAAACCTTATGCCTCAATAAAGTTGGTTAGTCTTAAAGGTGCTACTGGACTTTTCACATGAAAACAACATATTTTGTGGTTCTTACAGAAAAGCAGACACAACAGGGGTCCTTCTCATCTCCTTGGGGATGGAAAGGCTCTTTCAATAAAGCTGGAGCTGCCCAAGAAAAACAGCAGGCCCATGCCAAATGGCCAGCTCAAAGGGTGGGTTCAGTAATGAAGAGGCAGCCCTGGGAGGATCTGCATGTATGTGTATTTATGACACAAGCACATAGCAGTATCCAGATCTCAGGCATGCGTTCAATGAAACCCCTGTGCTTAGTGGCCATCAGCCAACTCCTTATTGAGTTTGATTCGTATTTACTGTGAACCACATTTTGAGGTCAGAAACCTGGTATCTGGGATTTAGTAGTCTAAAACAGCTGTCTATTGCTGGCTGTCAGTAATTTTCACACATGCTGAGAAGAGAGAGCCTAATTTCTTAATAAGCCTGAATGCCCCTCCTCCAAGTTCTGAATCCCTGGGGGAGAGCTGTATGATCCCAGTTAAGAATCACTGCTCTAGTACGATAAGATTAGAAAATGCACACAAAAAAGTTCCATGACTCCAAACATGGTGCAATGCAGACAGGAAATGAAGAATGACTAGAATACAGCCCAATGCACTGCAGAAAAAGCACAGATGGGGCAAGTTTTGACTTCAAGGAAGTGGAAGAAAAGACCCAAGAATGCTGATGTTAGTATGGGTGTGCATTTATTTAATAATGCAAAAATATGATAGCCCCATTTGTTATCATCATCATTATAACAGCAGCAAATAAGAAAACTAATAACATTTGTTTAATATTCTGCATGATGGTGCATGACAGTCTGATTCAAGCAGACTTCAGAATACTTTCCTTTGATAAAGAAACTGATGGAATCTTTTCACCCATCACAGTCAAGCAGATTTTGTAACAGAAGAGATTTTTAGTTATAGATCTTTCTTTGCACCGATTTCTATCAGTCATTAGTGGCTTGGGGAAGGCTTTCCTGACTCATTATCAGTTAGAATTAGGGAAGAATCCATTTACCTTCTCTTTGATTTTAAGAGAACATTGGCTTCAATTATTTAACTTTTTAAAATCTAAAATGAAAAGACCTAATTTTCTTTACTGTTAACAACTATATATTAAACAATTGATTACTGAGTTCAAAACTGTCTAAAGATCTAATTTATAAAGCCCCTTGCTTAATGCCTTTCCAAAAGGCTTTCTTTAAAGAGTTGTCAAAGTTCTCAGTAATGAAGAAAAGACTTCTTACTAGATAAGCAACCAACAGTGTTGGTTATGCTGAAGCATAAATGGAAACTACAAGCAATTTTCCTGATCAATTATTGGTGGTAGCAGCTGGTGTGAATTAGGTGAAACCATAAATCCTACATGTTCGCAAATTATCAAGTTTCAGTACACAGATATTTAGAGCCAGCTGGATGCTGTAAGTATCAGGCTCCATTTTGTTCTTGATTTGCCTTCACTGATGGCTCAAGTGGGCATTGAATATGTTCTCCATTCACAAGATAACTATTTAAGAGAGACAAATGAGCTCAATCCCTCACTATTCCAGCAAGACGGAAACATGGTAAGGGCTCCAAGAAACTGACGTGGATGAACAGAGAGTTCCAGAATAAGCTAAGGGAGAAAAAGGAAATGTTCAGGAAATTGAGAGGACAAACCTCTAAAGAGGAATATATGAGGGTTATTAGGTACCGCAGATCAGCCATCAGAGAAGCCAAAGCTCAGTATGAGCTGGGTCTGGCCAGGGGGGCTCGCTACAATAAGAAAAACTTCTACAGATATGTGAGAAGCAAACACAAGGTAAAAGAGGCAATTGGACCGCTGTTGGGTGTGGAAGGAGAAACTCTGATAGAGGACAGAGAAAAAACAGACAGGCTTAATGACTTTTTTGCCTGTTTTCTCCCCAAAAAAACTTGAGCCCATCTAGAGATGGTAGTAGACATGACAGGACAGCTGGGTGGCTAGTTGACATTGAGAGGTTGTGGAGAGGCACCTGGCTGCACTGGATGAATACAAATCCCCTGGGCTGGATGGTGTGCACCCAAGAGTGCTCAAAGAACTTTCTAGAGAACATGCAGAGCCTCTGTCCATCATCTTCAAGGCCTCCTGGAGAACTGGGGATGTGCCACAAGACTGGAGAAGAGCAAATGTTATCCCAATCTTTAAGAAAGGGAAGAAGGATGACCTGGGAAACTACAGGCCAATCAGTCTGACTTCTGTTGCTGGGAAGATATTAAAGCAGATTTTAAAGGGATCGATCTGTAAGCATCTGAAAGACCACTTAGTGATCCGGGGAAGTCAACATGGTTTTGTCCCCAACAGATCTTGTCAGACCAACCTGATTTCCTTCTTTGATCGAGTGACGAGCTTACTGTATTGTGGGAACTCTGTTGACATGATTTACTTGGATTTCAGTAAAGCTTTTGATAAGGTTCCCCATGACATTCTAATGGGTAAACTGGAAGACTGCAGACTGGACTATAGGACAGTTCGTTGGATAGGGAACTGGTTAGAGGACTGCACCCAAAGAGTGGTGGTCAATGGCATTTCATCAGATTGGAGGAAGGTGTCCAATGAGGTGCCACAGGGCTCAGTTTTGAGCCCGGTACTTTTCAATATTTTTATCAATGATCTGGATGAAGGGGTAAATGGGCTACTCATTAAATTTGCTGATGATACCAAATTGGGAGGAGTGGCAAACACTCAAGAAGATAGTGTTAAAATTCAACAAGACCTGAACACTCTGGAGGAGTGGGTGGTTGTGAAAAAGGATACAATTCAACATAGATAAGTGTACAGTATTACATCTGGGCCACAAAAATGTGAAGCACAAATACAGGATGGGGGATACACTTCTGGGTAGTAATGCAGGCGAACGAGATCTTGGAGTCAGAGTGGACTGTAAACTAAATATGAACAGTCAGTATGATGCAGTGGCAAAAAAGGCAAACTCAGTCTTGGGTTGTATCAAAAGGGCCATTGCATCGAAATCGCAGGAGGTCAGAGTCCCTCTCTATACTGCCTTGGTCAGGTCACACCTGGAGTACTGTGGGCAGTTCTGGAGGCCTCACTTCAAAAAGGATGTGGACAAAATCAAGAGGGTGCAGAAGAGAGCAACATGAATGATCAGGGGCCTGGAGACTGAGCCCTACAAGGAAAGGCTGAGGGCCTTGGGAATGTTTAGTTTGGAGGAGATTGAGGGGGGACATGATTGCTCTCTTAAAATATTTGAAAGGCTGTCATTTGGAGGAAGGCAAGGAGCTGTTCCAGTTGGCAGCAGAAAGGTAGGTACCAACTGGATATGAGGAAAAACCTTTTCATGGTCAGAGTAGTTCAAAGGTGGAATCAGCTGCCTAGGAAGGTGGTGAGCTTCCCTTCACTGGCAGTTTTCAAGAAGAGGCTGGATGAATATTTGTCAGAGATGCTTTAGGCTCATCCTGCACTGGGCAGGGGGTTGGACTAGAAGGTCTGTATGGTCCCTTCCAACTCTTTGATTTTGTGAAATGAAGGACCTTGGGCATATTTCCATGACCCACCAGAAAGAAATGGTTCTACTGTAGGTAGAAAAAGTGGAAATCTATTAATGTATCCTTATATCTAAACAATGCAAGACTATACATGTGTAAGTAACTCTGTTGGGCTCCCCTTTCCTCCTGGCTAAATCCCCAGTTGCTCAGGTGGCAAACATGCTTTTTGTAAAATTGAAACATCCGTTCTCATTCGGCAGCATGCACAGAGATGTCAGGATGTGATCATATGCAGGGCAGGATCATCCTTGCAATTCTGATTACATCCTTTTTGAATATGTGAAAAAACAAAAAAGGATTCAAAATGGCTCCTTGGACTATATGATTGTTTCTTGACAACAGAAACAAAAGTCATAAACCAAAGTGATACACAAAATAAGGACTGGGTCAATCAGAAGAATTGTTTTCATGCTTTAAAAAAAACCCTAGTGTAATTATATGGTAATTTTAAACAGACAGTAATTTTCATATTACATGCTTTGTCTGGGCAGTTATAGCCACTAGGAGTCTCGTTCTACCCAGCATAACTCATTCTTTTAATGGAAAAGTAAACACACTGCCTTGACCAAATGATCATTTACAGCCAGACAGAATACAATGGACTGGATTATTAAAGCATGACTTACTATTCCAAGTACAAACCATTCAGCCAGAGGCAAGAGGTGCAGACAGAGATACTATCCAGGGTTCAGAGATTAAAGAAAGTAGGCGGTTTTGGCAGAGACCAGCAGAGAAAGAAAAAGATGGGTGGCTCCTGTTTGTGAAAGAGGGTTGTGATTAAGGGTTAGGCTTAGCGTGAACTCTGTTTGTCTCCATCATTTAGGGAGTAACTTTAGAAAGAAGATTCCCATAACGAAAGAGCTTTGGGAATTTTGCTGTGTGGTTCACTAGCCCAAGAAGAACAATAGATCCTGGAAACCCAGATGAAAAAGTTCAGACTGACACACATGAGCATTTTAAAGTCTGGATGCTACCTTGTCTTGCTCAGCTTCTGGGCCTGATCTTATTCTGGGTGTCCAAATATACATCAGCTTAATGGTCAATACATTACTTCAATGTCAAATGATTGCACGCATCATATGCTATCACTGTACTTTTGCTCTGTGAACGTCCTAGCTACTGATTATATTGTATGTAACCAAACAAAGAGGCTCCCTCAAGAGAACACTAAATAGCTGCAACAAAAATACTCACACTAAGTATAGATTTGATCAATTTTATAAATACTGTGCAAAGTGCAAGGTGCATGAGTGTAATAAATACTTATAAATAGTTCATCATATATACAAAAATGTTCAATAAATATCAATAGAGTACATATTCCTACAGGTACATCATCAATCAATAGTACATTCCATGCAGATTCATAAAACCGTTCTTTCTTATTTTCCTCTACAGGTTCATAGACAGCAGTTCAATGGGTCTTAAGGTGAGTAACAGTCTCTTTCTTGTCCAAAGTTCAATATAATCAAAGTATTTTTCTTTCTTATTGTAGATCGCAATCTTGCCCAAGGGAGGCCGCTGGCGGTAGCTCTGCCCAACAGACCGCTAGCCCCGCCTGTTTTGCTCTCTGAGCTTTTTCAAGGGCTGGTATATGACTGATTATTTCTTCTGCTTGAAGGATGTACCTCAATCCTGAAAATGACAGATAGTGCTTCCATCGTTTTCAGGACTGAGGTACATCCAGCAATCATATTTTCGTATGTATGATGAACTATTTATAAGTATTTATTACATTCATGCACTTTGCACACTATTTATAAAACTGATCAAAGTCATACTTAGTGGGAGAATTTTTGTTGCAGTTATATTGTATGTAATCCACTTGGATCTCAGTGAGAAAGATGGACTATAAACAAACAACAACAACATCTACAGAAGGGATATTAGGTAGGAGTGTTATGTTGTCTCCCTCGTCAAAATAGCAGCCATGATAGCCTCTACAAATGACAGGGTGGGCATCCTCTCCCTCCATCCCAAATAGCACATAGCTGCAGTAACAATATACAAACACTACTAGTGTGTGGCAGCCAACAACATTTTAACAAAAATAACCCCCAGAAATACTAGAATTATATATATTTATAAGGAAACAACAGACTGGAGAGCACCTTTGAGAAATCAAAATGTAATACCAGCTGAAAAATAAAAGGTAATGTAGGGGTGGTGGTGGTAACAGAGAGTTTCCAGTACACCCAGGGAGTCTTAAGGTTTCTGTAGGGTCCAACTACCAGAAGAAGATTCTCCAGATAGAGTTATTTTAACGTGTTAACCATGATTACTTTCGCAGCAACCAATAAAAAGGCAGAAAAGCTGTGAAATTTTTAGTCATCCTGAATGATCAAGAAAGTAGGGATCTGAAAGTATGAATGGATGTTGTCTATGAAAATAACTATAATATTTACTATTCTTCAGTTTAGCAGATAGAGGCTATAGTTCATCAAGCACATACATTAACGTGAGCCTCTTCCTGGATGAGAAATGTGCAGTTATAGCATCAGCATAACTGAAGAAATAGACTCTAAAATGGCAAAGGGGAAATCACTGAGAAACAGAGGTCAACCTAGTAGAACCTGACTGTAATTCTGTAATATTTAGGCTTTAACAGTGAAAGTTATCGCTCCAGGGACAACATTTGGATTTAGAAGCTTTTAAATTAATGTTTCATGAAATTCAAAGCACAGAACAACAGTTCTTGCCAAAACTTGAACCACAAACATTGAGCCCTTTCGCACTCACGTTTAAAAGCGAATGATCTGAGCAGTCAGCCCTATAGCCTTCGCACCGGCTTGGAACCATGCCCCTTTACACTCTCTGCTCCTGATTCGGTCTCATGGTCTTTGCTGCATTTTATATTCACTTGTTCTACTGCGAGCTTTGTGGGCTACTGAATACACATCACTTTTTTTTCCTAGTTTGAGCATGCGTGGTAAGATTAAGACTCTCCACTCTCTCTGAGCTGCCATTTCGAACCCTAACTGTTGAAAGTTTGAGTCTTTTTATTTAGAAGACAGCACAAGAGCAGCTGCACTGAGATTAACACCAATCCTTTCACACCACACTGCCTACTATTCACGGAATGATCTTCCTTCTCCCCCCCCCCCCGCCACCTTTTTTACTGTTCTCTGCAACCAGAGAAGAGCAATAAAAGAAAGCTGGTTCCACACAGGGAAGGCTGCAGGATGGAAACCGGGGGGGGGGGGGGAGAACCACTCCATTTAGCCAGGTCCCAACTGAACGCTTAAAAAAAAATCTTCTTCGGTTTGTGTTGGGGAAAGCTTCCATCTCCACGACTGTTAAATGCCCACTTGACGCCTCAACGATACTGCCCTTCAGAAGCAGGGGAAAAAAATCAGATGGGGAGATGAGAAGGGGCAGAGCCGTTGTTCTGCTTGTTTTGTACTAGCTCAACCACTCATCAGAAGGGACTGTTGGATTCGGTTTCGTTTTCCCGGCCATGTCGGACGTTCCTCTCCGCAGGCTCGGGGGGAACTGTCTGAGCAGGCTGGCTGGGCGGTTGACCCGCGAGGGTTAACCTCCAGGGCTCCCAGGGAGGGAGCCTGGATCCGGGGCGCTGTGGGAAGAACCCCCTGGAAGCAATGCAGGGGGTAAATTGCCCGTTTGCCCCAACGGAGGCCGGCAGACTTGTGCAGCACCGCGTGTGCGGCCGGGCCATGGAGAACGGCAATAAGCAGATTTAAGGTGAAGACCTGTAAGTAAGCGAATCCCTTCTGATTTTTAAGCGTATGCGAAGGATCGGTGGGAATTGAAGCTAAAAGGCGCAGACTTCTTCCCCTGCACCGAGTTTCGGAACTAAGTTGGCGCCCCCCCCTCCCCTAAGATGGCGATGAGAAAGCAGAGCCCAGCAATGAGTAAATCGGTGACGGCAACGCTACAAGGGAAGGGGGAAACGCTGGAAGAGCTGGTGAGACGAGCAGTTTTCGATGCTGTGCAGCCTTTTGTAGCGAAACTGAATGAAATGGGGCAAAAGGTTGATTCTGTGGAGAGCGAGGTGAAAGCCATTAAAGAAACAGCGACCAGAGCAGAGCAGTCTGCACACGAGAACGCAGTACTCATGAAAGCAACAAGTAAGGAAGTGAAGCTTTTGGAGAATCAAATAATAGGATTACAAGTGGACCGTGCCCAAACGGTATTGCGTCTTCAAAATGTAAAAGAAGAGCAAAGTGAAAATTTAAAAGATTTGGTGTCTGGACTTTTGGCGCCATTCGCAAAGGCAGCTAAAGAAGAGATTTAAAAACGACATCTTGGAAGTCCGGCGGATATCTTCAAAGTATGCAATGAAGCGGCAGCTGCCTCGCGAGATTATTATTGACTTTTCATCTAAGAAGACTCGGGACACCATCTTATATAATTCGTATAATGTGGACTTGGACTATTTGGGCAATAAGGTTAAAATATTGAAGGACGTTCCATTTTTGGCTCGTAAAAGGAGATTCAAGTACAAGGGACTTGCGGCTTCCTTGAGGAAATGCGATATAAAATATAAATGGCTGTTTCCAGAAGGCGTCTGGTTCAGATATAAAGATCAAACCTACAAGATTACATCGGACGTGCAGCTGACAGAGTTTTTGTTTAACCATCAGGAGTTTCAGAATGAAGAAAGTTCGAAGTCTGAAGGGGAAAGTGGGGGGGAGGAGAGAGCGGGCGCAGCTGCTCCAGCTGCGCAGAGAGAACTGAGACCGAGACGCAAAGGGGGGGGGGAAGAGGTGCTGATCCTGATTATAATTTGTATTGTATAAGACCTACCAATCTGATAGCATATTAGAAAGTTAACTCTTAAGGAAAATTGCAGTATGAAGGGAATACAAGACATGTAGAGTAGTGTCTGTTGTTTGTATGTTGATTTGTCCTTTTCCCAGTTTTCCCTTCCCCCTTTTTTTTCTTTCCCTTCCCCTTTATACTTTTGTAGTTTTCTGAAGTTTTTTATGTTAGATATTGAAAAAATAAAAAACTTTATAAAAAAAAAAGAAGGGACTGTTAAAATGCCCACAATTCTGTTTTAAAGTGCTTGATGCCTCAACGATATTGCCCTTCAGAAGCATTAAAAGAATCAGATGGGGAGATGAGAAGGGAAGGGGGCAGAGGAGGCGAGCGATGGGCACAGCTGAGCTGCTGCTTGGTGCAACAGTTGCTGCCCAATGGAGAAAGAAGGGTTAGGGGAGCTGATGAGGGTGGGTGTGGTTAAATCTGCTTTGACCAATCAACTTGCGATAGGAAAGGAAAAGGGGGGGGAGACAAACATTTTACACTTTCACCATCCCAAGCGTGAGTCAGCATCTGAGGCAAAAAAAAAAAGTCGTGATATGTCCGTAGTCAGATACCCCAGGGAAAACCTAACTTAGCCCGGAGCTGTGTCACATGATGAGCTCAGAAATGTATGGTAATGAATGTGCTGTAAAGGCTGAGTATGAAAAACGTCATTGGCTTGGATCCACGCTAGCATTTCTGTGGGGGCAAGTCCTTGCGCCTGTGGAGTACAATTTTCTCATCTCAGCTTTTCATAGCAGACAAATATGTGCCCATCCTCTTCTTAAAAAAATAATTTATTTATAAAATATTAACTCTGTATAGCCTTCCAATGACAATACATTTCTAAAATAACAGAACAATATCACAGAAAAAAAGAAACTGTTGCAAGTACAACTATTTAAAATCACAATACTTACCTGAAAGTGTGAAGCATCAGGGATTAACCAGGGCTTTCTCAGAAGAGAGTTTTCAAGTAGCACATAATGATGGAGAAGGCTGTCCCTCACCTTAGGGTTGCCAATCTCAAGGTGGGGGCTGAAGATTTCATGGAATTACAGCTGATCCCCAGACTATGGAGATCATTTCCCCTGGAGAAAATGACTACTTTGGACAGTGGAGTCTATGATATTATACCCTGCTAAGATCCCTCCCTCCCCAAACCCTGCCCTCCTTAGGCTCCACACCCAAATCTCCAGGAATTTCCTTACCCAGAATTGGTAGCCATAGATCACCTACTCATTGGTTTCACCATACCCATAGCTTGCATAGTGAACACATCTTCAATTGTCAGTCTTGGAAAGACATTCAGAAAGAAGAACATACCTCTCAACCTGCTGCCTGGCAGGGGGGCCATGCGATCATCTCCCCCCCCCCCCCCGCATATGAGTTATCACCTGATCAAAAAGGCCTGTTCCTCCTCTTTTTACCCACCCCTTTGTGTTTTACTGGCAAGGGGTGGTTGCAAGGCTGCTGTCTGGGAGTGGTGTCAATGGGAATTCTGCTGTTTTATTGATATTTTTAAATGTAAATTATGTTTTATTGTTATAACCCGCCCTGAGCCTGCTTGAGGGGAGGGCGGAATAGAAGTCCAATTAATTAATAAATAACATACCCCTTGATGCTAGTAGGGCTCAGGCCACAGAAGGCTTTAAAGTACTTGACTTGAGCCCAAGAACAAAATGACTGATTGGTAGTGGATGGCTGATCTGGCCACCTGGATTCATGCCACAGTAACATCAAGACTAGATTATTGTAATTCATTCTGCATAGGTCTCCCCTCAAAGTCAACTTGGAGACTCCAGCTGGTGCAAAATGCTGCAGCTTGTTTACTCTCAGGAGCTATCACTCCTATTCTGCAGTCACTCCATTAGCTACCCGTCAGTTACTGGGGTTCAATTCAAGGTCATGACTATTACATGCAAATCTCTTCAGGACCTAGGCTCCTCATATCTGTGAAACCCTCTCTCTCTCCCTGTATATCGTCATGGTAGTTTCACTAATCTGAACAGGGCTTTCTGCAGATACCACCCTGCAGCTGGGCTAAATCAACAACTGCCCATACACATGCTTTCTCTGTGGTAGTCCCCACCTTGTAGAATGGCATTCCTGATGAGGTCAGGAAGGCTACTATCTTCTTGGCTTTCTGCAAACTATATATGACTGAAATATTCAAGAGGGCTTTCTAATCAGATTATAGGGCTGTGTCACCAGAAATAGTTCAAAGGGACTATAGACTAACAATGCTAAAGATGTCATGTTAATTACTTATGTTTTAATTCAGAAAGATTTCATTTATGTGTTCAGCTTTATGCTAGTTTTCAAATTTGCACCTACCATGTTGTATCTGTTTTCACTGAGTGTCCTAATTGTTAATCATATTGTATTTTTACTGCCAATGTCCTACCTGTTGATTATATTGTATTCACTTGCAGTATGTAATCTGCCTTGGATCTCAATGAGAAAAGCATGCTATAAATAAACAACAACATTGTACTCCCCAAAGCTCCCATTAGAGCTTTGCCCTAATGTGGACCAATTGGAATGGGAGGGAGAACATGCAGTTGGGAGGGGAATGCAGGCATCAGGCTCTCGCCAGGCACCCCCCTTCTCCTCTGCTGGGTGTTGAGGGGGTTTCAGGGCCCCTCTCCTGCCCCCCCCAAACCAGGGCCACAATCCTGGTGCTGCTGATGGCCGGGAGGATGAGGGCTTCCCCTTCCCCGCTGCCTGGTCAAACGTGCATGCCTGGCTGATCCAGGGCAATGCAGCAGCCGACCGGAGTGTTCCCCCCTTGCTCCCCCTCCCTCCCTGCACCCCGGCTCCGGGCCCAGCTCGGCCCAGCCGAGCAAGTGTGCCTGGCCACTCCGGGCCTCACTGCAGTGGACAGGGCAGGCTGAAGCATCGCTGCCTCCCCCTCCTCTGCCTGGCCTCAGTAGAGAGATGCGGCTTCAGGCCGCTCCCTTCAGTTACCATGCTCAGTTCAAAGTATTGATTATTACATACAAAGTTCTTCATGGGTTTCGTCCAGCATACCTATGGGACCGCCTCCATCCCTATGTTCCTCCATGGCAGCTTCGCTCATCTGAACAGGGTCTCCTACAGGTGCCAGGCTGCACATGGATGAAGTCAACAGCAGCCCATACACGGGCTTTCTCTGTGATGGCCCCTATCCTGTGGAATGACCTGCCTGAGGAGGTCAGGAAAACCCCCACTCTCCTGGCTTTCCATAAACGATGCAAAACTGAACTATTCAAAAAGTCTTTTTACTCAAATGAGAGGGCAGTATTGTAGGGATGGGGGTCTCAGATGCTTCACTAATGAGTTAGGGACCATAGACTTCATTACTATATTGCCTTACATCTTATCTGTTGCTTTGAATATGTACTCCTATTTACAACCTGTGCTCCATGTTGTCTAATGTCAGTCCTAGAATTGATTATGTTCTGTTTCAGTATTTTTTCTACTCTGTATTGGATTCTTGCTAATACTATGTCTTTTAAACTTGTATCTATTTACCCTATGGCATTGTTTATGGAAACGTCCTTGATAATGTTCTGAAATGTACTTGATACTGATTATACTAATCTCATACTGTGTAATCCGCCTTGAGTCTCAGTGAGAAAGGCGGACTATAAATAAATAAATGAACAACAATAATAATGTGGAACTGGAAAAAAGGTCATATAAATAATTTATTTCACTCTTATTCCACCTTTCCTCTAATGAATTGAGGATGGCATATATGGTTGTTCCTTCCTCTCAGCGCCATCCTAAGCAGAGTTACTCCAGTCTAAGCCCATTGATTTCAACAGGCTTAGACTGGGAGTAACTTTGCTTAGGATTGCACTGTCTATTTGATCTGTAAAACAACTCTGTTAAGAGTAGTTCCTCTCTTTTAGAGAATGACTGGCCCAAGGTCAGCCTGTGTGTTTCATAGCGAGCAGGGATTTGAACCTGGGTCTCCCCTGGGTTAGTCCAGTACTGTAACTACTACACAATATTGACTTTCATCATAATGAAGGAACTGAAAAATGCCCAGCATCAGACAAACATGCACCACAGTGATGATTACTTCCACTGCCAAGAACAAGCAGTGCAAATGGAAACCAGGTATGGGATCAAAGGTAAATAATAGCCTTCATCCTCCTTACATGCACCAATAACGTCACTATGTCTTTTTGCACTATGCCATTTGGAATGGTGACCTACATACTCATTTGACAGAGGAATCAGAAAAACAAAAGGAAAGCAGCATCAGAGGGAATGAATGCCAGACTTAATTTGTATGAAGTTTCTTGAAATAGGTATGAAATGACAGCACAGAGAGTGCTATGCCATAGGTGAACAAAGCTCAACTTCAACAACAGAGTCCTGCAGCCTGTAATTACTTACATCTTTATGCACTTTACTGGTAAAGGCCAAGATAGTGGAACAAATCAATCTGGAGTTCTGGAAAATGCCTGCTTCCATAGCAGGAACTGGGCAGGCTCCCAAAGCTAAAATGCCTGCGACTATATTAAGAAGGGAACCCAATTAAACTGATTAAAATTTTAAGAAAAACAACAGAAGTTATCATTACAAGGAAGGAGACGTGGGTTGATGCTGAAGTCGAACACATCTATTCCATATCTTTTGGAGATCAAGATTTCAAAGATATTTCTGTATATTTTGGATGTAAACAATCAAAGAAAAATGCTGAGTGCATGTTTCAAATGCAAAATGGTTTCAAATGGATTAAGCTGAAACACTTCCATAGAACAGATCACAATGCAATAGGGTGACCAGATGTCCTTTTGTTCTAAGGATCATCCTATTTTTTAATGCATATTCTCTGAAATATCTACGTTTTGCTTCTGACCAGTAAAATCAGCTGAAGTAGATTGTACCCACCTCCCACCACCACCAGGATTTTATTTCTAAGCATTTCAGTCACAGGCTGCCATTCAAGGAGCTGGGCTCTGCCTGTTGCCCCAGACAGAGCTGACATCATGGTGAGCTGTATTTCTATTTAAATTATAGCCAAGTGTGAATTTGCATCAATGAGTGTAAGTTAGTATAGGCAATTTTTGCCCTCTTTTTGTAATGGCTCATGTCCTCTTTGTTGGTCATCGGTAGATAGCTACCCCACAATGATGTTGTATAGATTGCTTATTTTTACTTCTTTCAGCTTATACACAAGAGCTCAGAAGCAGTGACCAAACCTTAAAAATATTTTGAAAGCAAAAATCTACAAAGAAAAAACCATATTAAAAGATTAAATAACCTCATACTTGCATGTCTCATGCACATTTTTAGAAGGAAATGTTCTTTGGAAGCCTTATTCTTAGGTCAAGGAAATATCTTTGAGATTGCCACAGTTGTAAACTGGAGATTCTCAAAATCTTATGCTGAAATGGAAGACAAGGCAGCTGCAGCTTCTCCTGCTCATTTACTCCTTCCAATGAGCTACTCTGGAGCGTTAGTCCTAGTGGACATGTGCTGTTTGGCAAGTTCAACTTCCTCAGGAGTACAACTAAAGAGGAGAAGGAATCAGAGGCAGCACATATAGGAAGGGGTGACTGGATTGGGTCCCTGGAATCTTGCTCATTGTAGCAAGTGGAGAAGTGAGGCAGACAGAAGGATGGTGAATGGAGAGCAGATTTAAACCTAAAGGGGGAATCCAAGGTTGCTTCAACACAGAGCCAATTCTCCATGCAGCTCTCGTTGCAGAGGCATTAGTACTGGCAACAGAACATCCATTGCACATTCTTTGATTCAGTCCTCCATTGCTGCACTTTCCTCCCTGCCAACGCAGAGCTTTTTTTCAGCTTAAAAAAAAAATCAGTAATAGCTACCACAAATTGCTAAAGTGTTACAACATTATAACAATATATTGCAACAACTTAATAGATTTCCAAGAGTTCTTTTTTAACACTAAATCTCTGGCCCTTCTAATGCAGTTATAAGGAGAAATGTGCAGCCAGTGCCTTTTCCCTTATAGCAAAAGGGCTAGAGACTTTTTACAGTCAAAAGCTAAGAACTAGTACATGGTGGCAACTGATCATTCTATCATCATAAAGTTAAAGCAATATAACTATTACTGATCCCTCCTTCCCGCTCAAGCCCAAGGAAAGCCCTATGACAGAAGGGGGAACTCGCCTTTGTAGGGACTGAGATAAGGATAATGAAGCTGATATAAGCAGGCCCTGAAAAAAATGTGCACCTTCCTGTCCACACAACATCCAAACATGCTTTGACTGTGATAGTTCCAAAAAGATTGTACCAAAACAGATATGAAAAAGAAAATGGGGGGGGGGGCCAAAAGCACTGCAGTTAAGCCAAGGAAGAGCAAAACATCTGTGAGGAAGCTACCCAAGCTGCAGCCTCACAATCCTAAATGTCCTCATTACATGGCTCAAATAAGCATAAGCTTTGTGCAATTAGTTCCCACACTGTAAATCCATATTGTGAGTTCCATAGTGTAAGGCCTAGCAAGTGATCTGAGACACTGAAACATTTTTAGGAGCAAATAGCTGATCTAGTTGAACAGGCTTAGAGAAAAAGATCTTGTTCCTTTAACAGACTTAATGAGCTGGGGGCCCTGACCAGGATAGCCCAGTTGAGCCTGATCTCATCAGATCTCAGAAGCTAAGCAGGGACAGCCTTGTTTAGTAACTGGATGGGAGACCTCCAACGAAGACCAGGGCTGCAGAGGCAGGCAGTGGCAAACCACCTCTGATAGTCTCTTGCCATGAAAACTCCGTCAGGGGCAGTCTCATTTTTCTCTGTATCCCCACTATTCCCTTTTTCCTTCCATGAAAACTCCCATAGCCTCTACCCTCTTCCTGCTTACAACTCTCTTTCCTATCCACCAGCCAACCTACCATTATCTCTCCGCCCCTATCTCCAGCTTTTCTTTCCCTTGGGAAAACTCTGCATGTTTCTGGCCATCAGGCTGGGCCAAACCCAGCTCTGCAGTGGGGAACCTGCAAAGACTCATAGGGGGCACGGTATTATACACTGTAACACCCCCCACTAGGATTGCTAGCGCCCCCTGGAAACTGGCAGAATGGTGGTGGTTGGGGAACTGGGGATTGGACTTACTGGTTGCCGGGTGCACTCCCAAATGGTGATCATTTTTGCCCAAATACCAGGGCTTCAACTGGTGATGTGATTAATTCACTTCCACTTAAATGACATCAGTGCATCGCTGCCAATGTGATGATGTTACTGGCAAGGGACTGCACTCCTGGTAAGTCCCCTGCATTTCCCACCATTTCTTCCCCCAGCTGGCCAACTGAGCAGTGGCGAGGGGCACCAGCTGGGGGTGGGAATACTCACTCCCAGCAAGGGGCTGGCAACCTATTCGCCAAACTATTTCCTTTCTATTCCTCTTGGCACTATAACCTCCCCATAACCCCATCATTCCCTGATTCCCTTCCCCCTCATAACAACCCTATGAGGTAGGTTAGTAAGAGAGTGTGTTACTGATCAAAAGTTGTCCTGTGAGCAGGAATTCAAAACTGAGTCTCCGAGATCCTAGTCCAACACTATAACCACTAAGCAATTTCATTCAGTGGCTGTTGTTGAATAGTGGCTGGCAGGCCTGGCCATGATGAGTCCTCCTTCAAAAGCTCAAACATCCCAGGAAAGGGCCATGTTTCCTGCCTTTTACCGACAGAAACCAAGCCTTGAAAGCGGGCAATATTGTTGCAGCCGCTTAGCAACCACCACACTGCAGAGGGCACTCGTTTCTTAAAGGCAAGGTTGCTGCTTGTATTATTTGGGGGTTAACACCCTCAGGTTTTTAAATAAGATTTCAGGTTACTCTGGAAATCAGGACCTTTTCTTAGGTCCTAGGTCTGTCTTCTTTGTTTATGGCCCCAGTCTCTGGATTTAAGGATCCACAAATGCAGCCATGTTAAGAATCATATTTATTGGCAAGCAAGAGACTCACAAGTGCTTGTAGGGGCTTCTCATTTCCCCTCCCCCACTATTTTCTCTTTCTTTTCCCTGAAAGCACCCATAGCCTGTCCCTTTTCCCTGCTTCCTTCTCTCTTTCTCACCCACCAGCCTTCTTTTATATGTGCCTTGTTTTAAACTTTCCTGCTTACTTTATCAACAAGTCTCTACCCAGGATAACTGTGACCCAGTTGTGTGGTGTTGACTGCAAGGTCAACCTCAGTTGAGTGGTGGGAAATCCACAAGGACTTGCAGGGAGCATCTAGTTTTCCCCTGTACCCCCTTCCCCTCACTATTTCCACTTTCCCTCCTCCTAGCAACTCCCAGATCCTCACCACTCTCTGCATTCTCCTCTCTTTCCTACCCCCCACTAACTTACTATTTAACTGCTCCCCTCATCTTCAGCAACTGTGCTTTATCCCTTAAAAAAAAGGGGCTGGTACTCCATACCCACACATACCCCCTGAAAAAAGCCCTGTACAGCTATACTTATTTAATTTATATTCCACCTTTTTCCATAATGGGGAACCAAAGCAACTTTCATAATTTTCCTCTCCTCCATTTCATTCTCACAGCAACATTTTTGAGGTAAGACTGAGAATGTGTAACAGGTCCAAGGTCTGAGCAAGTGAGCTTCCATGGCAGTGGTGACTTGAGCTTTAGTCTCCTAGTCTGAAATCCTAACCACTACACCACACTGGCTTTTGTGAGGTGGCTGCTGCTGAAACTAGGAATCAGCCAGGCCTGAATGAGTCATGCAATTCAGCTAGTGATTGCTGCCCAGCCTGGCCTCAACGTTTCCTGCTTTGAAGGCCAAAACTATAGAAAAGGCCCTACCCTCTGCCTTTACACCTCACTCTGGCCTTTTGCTGACAGAAACTAAGGCTTGAAGGTTGGCAACACTACTGTGATTGCCTAGCAATGGCCACTGACGGCTTTTGTTTCTTAAAGGGACAATCTCTGCTTCTATGATTTTGTGGGGTTTTAACTCCCCAATGTAATTTTTTTAGAGTTCAGATTTTTCTATTAATGTAGAGCTTTTCTCAGGTTTGTAGAAGGATTTGTCTGTTCATTTAAGAATCTACAAGAAGACAGCATATAGTTGGAACTACATCTAATTTTGCTGATATTATTACTGACTGTGTGTGTTCCTTTTTCTGACCAAATGATGTATTTTATGTTACATATCACAAAGCTTGTCTTGTCCGTTTAACTCTTATTTTTTCTACTTTTCAGATAGCAAAAATTAAGGTTCATATGCTAAGGTAGCATAACCTTGCAGTTCCATCTCAAATATTAGGTATATTTGCAATTTTGCTTGTAGAAAACTAAGACATTTACAACTGTTAAATTCTGTAAGTATGTCATACATTTAAATTGTATATGTTAAGTTATAAATGATGCATTTTATAGTTTTAAAGTAGTAAAATGAGTTTAGATTTGATAGGACAGTAAGTATTGCATATATTTCAATTTTCCCCAAACTTTATGGGGGGGGGGCAGATTTCTTCCATGGCTTCAAATTTAAATCTCCAGGTGAGCCTGACCCCAATGAGTCCTCCTTTAGTATTTGAATTGTTGTGGTTGCTTAGTATCAGTCACTGAAGGCATCCTTTTCATAAACCATTAGGAGCTCCTTTTATCATTTTGGAGGGGGTTTAACCCCCCCCCTCCAATGTAATTTTTAAAAAAGATTTCCAATTTATCAGCAAATCTGGAGATTTTCTCAGGTTTGTAGAAAGATCTATCTTGTCTGTTCATGGCTCTAGTCTCCAGATTTAAGTACCCACAGATTTTGCCACATTGAGAATTATATATATTGATATGTGGAAATGGGCAGCTAAAGTTTGTCATGGCATGAAGGAAAATAACACTGCCTGTGAAATAACATCATATCAAGTCTCCATTAAAAGGACAACTGTCAGACCTGCTATCCACAGTAACGCCATATTGTTTTCTGATGCTTTCTCATGCTGTAGTTTTCCAGTGTTATTTGTCCACAGGTTCACAGAGAACCAGCTGTGTTCCCAGGGAGGCAGGAAAGCCTTATCTACCAGAACTAGACATCGACCTTGGAGCGTCCCTCGCCTTCCCAGGCATCTGTAGCCGGGCAATTGGGGGGGGGGAGAATTGAAGGAGGTTTGATATATTGTACTTTGTAACTAACACGTCATTCTCAACAAAGCTTCATGGTCAGCCAGAAGCTTTCATGCCTTTGGATTAATAATGGACACCTGTACTTTGAATATAATCTTTCAATAAAGAACCTTTGAACCAAGAAACCTTGGATTTCTTGCAGCAAGGGGTGGGAGATGAAATCAAAGTAACTTGAATTCCATAAACTGACAACAACTTTTTTCCCTCCAGGTAGTTGGTAAAACTAAGTTGATCTCTCCATACAGGCTGCTTCTGCAAGCAGCCTGTATCTGGTAAAATTCAGATATGTAGAACCTCAGTCCTCTCCATACTTTCAACAATGTAGAAACTAAACACACTTTTGCTAACTGTAGCAAAAGAACAGCCACATACAAATATTGAAGGATTATACCCTTAAACATTAGTAAAATACCAAGTCATACTGATCACAACCTACTTAAAATTTTAATAACTGGTGCAGTTAAATCCTATCAGTTTTCAAATATGACTTCTAAAACTCTCCATCTCAAAGGACGTTTTTAAAGGGAAAGACAGCTATCAAATCAAGATTTTGAAGTTGAGTTATGCTCACCATCATAGACATTGATCAGAATGTACTTTATTTTTTAAATATTGTTTTTAAATGTCTATCCCTTGATCTAATCCATAAATGGACTCCCATAGTTGCTTACAGTTGCAAAACATGGAAAAAACATGAATAAAATCAAGAGTCATTAAACAACAGGTTGTCTTTATATCTTGGAAGCTTTCAGAAGGAAATGTTCACCAAACAATCATGAGTAGTAAAACCTCACCTTCTGATGAAAAAGCAACATACATTAACATTAGAGCTGGGCCTCTGTCTCAATCGAAGGAAGGAACTAGAGAGACTCACCTACCTATCATGGCTCCTAGGCAAGTCCATGCCCCACCCAGAACTCTACAGTGATTGATTGTTATCAAGCCTTGGTAAACTACAGCCTGCTTTGGACTGTCACTACAAGAACTGGGATTATGATGGATGGACAATTTTTTTAAAAAATGACAAAAGCCACCATTGAGGCGGTGGGGCAGTGGCAGAGTACATGCTAGGCACACAGAAGATCCCATGCTCCAGCCTCAACAATACTTCCAGTTAAAAGAATCTTAAGACATAGGAACAGAACACTGCCGGAGAGTTTAGAAAGTCCCTGAACATGTAACTATATCCATCTAGATCTATTCATCTAAATATTTATACTAACTCTTCATTTTAAAAAACCTTCAAAGTAATAAATATTTATCAATTCAAAATAAATTAAAACAATTAAAAATAACAAAATAATAGCATTATAGTCAACAAACCATATACTTGACTGTGCCTGACTGACATGAACATTAAGATGTACACTGGTTCATCACTATGCCACACTTGGTTGCTGACCTGAAAGCCACTATTTTTTTAAATAAAAAGAACATTAGTGGGAGACTCCAGAGTGAAACTGCTGAATTAGAATCCATTAATAGTTTGTTTAATGACACTTTTCATCTACGTTGACACATCTCACCTACTTCTCATCTACCAAAATGACACTTCTCATCTACTTTGTTAAATTAAATATAAATTAGCTTAACTAAGGGTACGGAATAAATTAGCTTAACTAAGGGGGGCTGAATGGCAGCTAGGGTCCTACTGTATGAGTTTCATTTTTGCATGGAAAAGGGTTATCACTGAGCCTGAAGAAAAATATCTTGTCCCTTTAATACAGGCGTGTATAGTATAGGGACTGAGTGAGCCTCATGAGAGTAGGAGCAAAGTATGTGATTTTAGCACTTTGTAATATATTTGAAATATACATATACTCTCTAGAATTGTTTGTTACTGTTCCCCTCTGCATTTTTGTATTTTTGCTTTTGTGGTCTATCTGTTAGAGGGTCGCTTGCAAGCTGGCCTGGAGAAAAATGTCATGTGTCCCTTTAATGGAAACTTAATCTGTGAAAACCAGCAGTTGATGCTTTCCATGGCATGAAGGTAAATAACATCACCCCTTAAATAACAACCCATTAAGCCTCCATTAAAGCGATGGGACATTTTTCTCCAGCCCTATTGGTGAACCCTAAGAAATGTCACAGGCTAAACAGCTTCTATTTCATGGCCTCTTAAGCACATTTCACAATTTTCATCCCTCTGTGTGTGTACTTATCAGTAGACTGAGGTTTTACTTCGTGTACCATGAAAGCCTATGCTACAATTAATGTATTAAATTTTGAGGTACTACAACCAATTTGCTACAACAGATAACATGGAATTCTAGAATTTTGAGTTTCTAATGGCCCTCAGGCTTTTCACATCTCCCCTTAACTGTGACATGTTAAGGTTACTCCCCTCAAAAACTGCGGTATGAAATACAGTTCATATGACAGTCACAGCCATTTTAATTCCCATCTGCTGCTTTTATTTTTATGAGCTATCTTTTGAAAAAATATTCCACTTAGATTTCTCAGTACTGAGAGCTTTATACATGGGAAAACTCAGTCTTGCAAGCAAGCAGATGGGAGGAGGGGGTGGGCATCTGAACATATGGACTCTACCCACACGGGACATCTTGCAGGTTCAGGACCTTCTAATATTCATAAGCCAGTGTTAAAACATCATCATGCAGGTGCTACCAATTGTGAGACACATTAGGAGCTATGGAATGTCTGCTTTCGGTCTGTGAAATTCCTTTACTTTGTCAATGCACATACCTACCACCTTGTCTAGAAGGCCCAAAATTGCAGCTCCTGGGCAGACATGCTGCAAAACATACACACAAGGAATAGGAGGGAAATGGAAACTTGAGAAGACTACTGAAGGGATATATTGGTTTTCTGGATCCCCTTCCTTAATGGGCCTTTTGCTCTTGCTGCGCGATCGTTTCTTTGCTTGCAGTTTTAGTTTCGGGTCCCTCCTGTACTGAAAGAGGACTTCTTCCTCTGTTTATAAGTGTTCATATACTGAAATCAGAATGTATATTGTAAATGCACAGAACTTAATTAGAACAATTTTTTTAACTGCTCAATTATCGTTAACTCCAAATTAAAGTTCAGAAGAGCAGCTATATTCTCAAAACTCCTTCTGGATTTCCAGATTAAAATGTCTTATTCTCACAAACATCATAGAAATTAACCTGCCAATTTAAAAATTAAACTTACACTGGCACTATATGGAGAGTTTTATTAATGTTTCTGCATTGGCAGAAACCAAGGAAGGTATATCATGTCTGCAGTGCATTTGGAAGACTCCTTCCTTCTTGGGGTAGGCAAAACAAAAGGTGATTGGAAACCTAACACACCTAAACAAGGATCAAAAAGAGTCCAGTAGCACCTTTAAGACTAACCAATTTTATTGTAGAATAAGCTTTTGAGAATCAAGTTCTCTTCATCAGATGCATGGTACATGGTACAGAAACTGTACTGACGAAGAGAACTTGATTCTCGAAAGCTTATGCTACAAAAAAATTGGTTAGTCTTAAAGGTGCTACTGGACTCTTTTTGATTTTGCTACTACAGACTAACACGGCTAACTCCTCTGGATCTAAACAAGGATCTGACTTGTCCCCCCATTCTTTTCAACATCTATAGAAAGTTGCTAGGAATGGTCTTTTGAAAATTTGGGCTGAGTTGCCACCAATATACGGATTAATCAGCTGTCTCATGCTTCCAGCAGATCACAATGGAAGCTGTGGAAACCATAAACACATGCTTGGAGGCAGATTTGGGATGGAGGAGAGCTAATAAACTGAAACTTAATTCCAACAAAATGGAGCTGTTACTGGTCTGATCTGGGAATGTTGATATCCTGTGTTCTGGGTGGGATCGCACTTCCCTAAAGAAGCAGGTTTGTAGCTTGAGGGTGCTGCTGAACCTGGGCCTCCTGTTGGAGAAAGGGGTAGTAGCAGTGGCCAGGGGCGCCTTTCATCAGCTCTGGCTGGTGAGCCAGCTGTGGCTCTTCCTAAACAGGAAACATTATGCTACTTTGGCACATTTCCTGATAACATCTAGATTAGATTACTACAATGCACTATATGCAGGGCTGCCCTTGAAGACTGTCTGGAAGCTACTGTTGGTACAGAATGCTGCAGCCATAATGTTACCAGGAATGGTTCATAGGGATCATATAACTCCAGTCTTGCTCCATCTGCAACGGCTCCCAATTTGCCTCTGGGTTCAATTCAAGATGCTGGTATTGACCTTTAAACCACTATACAGGCAGGGGCCAGCATACCTTAAGGACCACTTTCTCTTATATGAACCAGCCCATCCACTCCTGTTATCTTTGGTGGCCCTGCTTCAGGTGCCCTGGCCATCTGAGGCTAGATGGGTGGCAACATAAGAAAGGGCCTTTTTGATTGTATGAAAACTTTGGAACTTGGAGGGAGATTCATCTGTCTCCCTCTAAAGGCAAAAAATGTGTGCAGAAATCAGGGGGGAAAACAAAGCAGTATGGGGTTAGAACTGTCAGAAAAACCCATATGGAAAACCTCTCTGCCAGAAACTTCCTGGTGCACTGGTCGTCACTGAGCTATACTACCTCTTGATGCCTTTTGTAGACATGCAAGCTCCTAACTTTTGATTTCCAGCAGAGATGCTGAGAGGACTGCAGAATAAGGGCTGATACTCGCACAACAGCATGTTACAAGATTTATGTCTTACTTCTCCATACATTATGATAAGATTTATTTCCTTCTAGTGCTTCAGAGACAGGCACAAATGGAGTAAAATATTTCCTTGTAAGGAAGAGAGATTTATGCTTATAAAGGGGAAAGTGATACATGACCAAACCCCCTGCTTGACATTCATAGGAATCATGATAGATACTATGAGGTAAACATATGTAAAAGTATGGCTCCTTCTGTGCACTGGGAGCCATGCAGTTTGCTTTGCACTGAATACAAAACCTTCTTAATGTAACAGGCAAACCCCCCCCCCCACTATAAAGGCAAAAGGAAAGAATACATGAACTGACTTGCTCAATGTTTTTTGTGACTGGACATGAGACATAAATGTGTCCTCTGAGTTGCAGCCTTGAGTTCTGCTCTATATCCGGCTGCCTCTATGACTGGAAATGCTACACCCTGGGAGAATATTAACAAATAGTATATATGGGAAGGAATTAGTTAGCTTTAAGAAACAGGCACTATACTTAATGGTAATTGCTTGGTGTGACTGATTGAAAGTTGTTCAATAACTGGCAGATTCTGTGCCCTTAATGAAGCTTCAAACAGTCATATTTTAAGGGAAGCCAGAGAGCCTTCAGGGCTTTGTTTGAAGTAACATATATTGTGTACAGGTTGTCATAGATCACATACTACATATAAAATGTTAACATCACCTCAGACATACTGCATTTTCTTTAATGTACTCAGTTTACATGTTCTGCTGTGAGTCCTCTGATTAGAAATCAGCATGTGTGCTTGAGTGGAAAAAAGGCTTACAAGGAGAAATACTTTTTTACTTTATTTTTGAATTTGAAAGAATTATATTTCATGTAGATTTGGCATATAACCTCAGATTCCACACTTTTTAATTTTTTTTACTAATTTCCATTTTCCCCCTTACTCAATGGGGGCAAAACTGAATTAGTCATTAAAAAAATAATACAAAGCTAAGTGATGCAAAACACTAATATAGTAACTTTTTCAAAATATTGCATTAATATCATTTCACTTTATAATATGTGATATGTATTCAAGTTATCACTTGATTCCCAAGTGATGAACATGCATGCTTGAACCAGTCCTTTGATGGGGAGTGCAATTCTACCCACAGTTACACCAATCTAGGTCTATATGTAGGTATAACTTAGAATAACTCTGCATAGGTTGCACTGCTAATGAACCATACACTGATCTGTGAACATTTTCTTCATCTGTTACTGGGAGCACCTGAGCATCCAAGCAACAGCCAGTGTCACTCCAAATAAAGATATCATTGCCTTCTTTGTCCTCATTTCCAGAAGCCATGCTGGAAATGAAACAAATATTTTTAAAAGAATATGAAATTTCAAATTATCTTTTAAGGATAATTTTTGTTCTCCTAACCCTTAAGTGCCTAGTGGGATTCTTTGCATGCTCTATAGCAGACATTACAGAGCTTGCCTCCTCTCCCTCTATAGTAAACCCAGCAAACTTCAGCCTCCAATGCTATTCCATTGCATTAAAACACAACTGCTGAAGCCTCAAACTGCTTTTAGAGCAGGAGTTAAAAAGCAGTATGTTGGATACTATGGACTGACGCAGGGGTGCTTGTACCACATATTTCTTAGCTCCCCTTTCCCCCAGGACCTCCTTGGAAACATGAGAGCACCATGAGCAAACTGTGACAGTGTCTAAGGACGCTGGTGTGATCAGCCAACAATTCCCCTTTGCTCTTCTACCAGTGGCATTTCCAGTGATGCATGAGGCTCCATTAGCAGAAGAAGGAAGGGGGGGGGGTCAATGTTGCTATATTTAATTTTATTTATTTAGATATTTATACCCCACTTTTTCTCCCCAAAGCACCTTACAACATAATAGTAACAGTGTACTTATATACCACCTTTCTGGACAGATTAGCAACCACTCAAGCAGCAAACAAAGTCAGCGTTATTATTATCCACACAATACAGCTGGGAGTTGGGGCTGAGAAGAGTGGCTTACCCAAGGCCACCTTCAGAGTTCCTGGCAGTAGTGGGAGTCAAACCAGCATAATGCTACAGCAGCTCTCAACACCCTTCCTCCATTTTATCCTCACAACAACAATACTGTGTGATAGGTTAAGCTGTGAGAGAGTGACTGGCTCAAGGGCACCCAGTGACCTTTCCATGGCAGACTGAGGATTTGAACCTGAATCTCACAGACCCTAGTCCAGGACTCTGACCACACTACACTGGCTCTCTGGGTTTCCCCATCCAGCACAATCCCCTGTGCTCCATGAAACTATATGCCCAGGACTCACCTATAACGGACAGGACTGGCTTCAGCTCTGCCTCTCCTGAGAGACAGCCAATGGGAGCACGCAGAATGCTGGGCTAATGAGAGTTAGTGTCTGTTGGAGGGAAAAGAATGCTTTTGGGAGCTTCTGTAGGAGAAAGGCTTTAACTCTGCTGAGGAGAGGCAACAGAGATTGCTAGCTGATTACAAACCTGTTCTGATACATTATTATTTAATTTGTTTATTGGTTTAAAATCCATTCACTCCTATGTTCTATCTTATAAATAAAGGGGTTTTTTTGGGGGTTTTGTTTAACTCTGGCTGGCTTGAAATTGTTAGCCGAGGGAAAGTAAGACACATGTAGGCCTCAAACGCTCTGGTCACTACCAATGGGCCAAGTTTAAATCATGGCCGCGCATATATAGGGAAAGTAACCTCTGAGTACCCGTTTCCCCCAATGGCCCTGGGCTGTAGCTAGGTGAGGAGAGGTACATATAGGGAACTGGCTGCCTGTCTGGTGGAGCCTCTAGAAGAGGAGAAAGGATACCCTGTGAGGATTTGGGTCAGGGCTCTCTGCCTGATACAGTGAAGGCTAGACAGGTGGCACGTGATGGACTCCCAGCCTTTACCTGCCTGGGAAACCCCAAATCTGTGAAGGGAGATGTAGGGTAGGGTAGGGTAGGTGGCAGTGTGTGAAAGGCTGTGAGAAAGAGGTCCACTGCCATAACATCTTTTGCCAAATGTCAGCTTTTCAGAGGTCTTGGGAGGCTGCTGGGGAAAGCGGAGTTGAGAAAGATCAGCAAGTGGCTTTCACTTGTGCTTCTTAGAATCCAACCCAATATATTTAAGGGTTTCTTTTTCTGTCTTTTTATGAGCCAGTAAAATACACTGTGCAGCAGATAGACATTTACCCACAAAATCAACATTTTAGCCCAGGGCAACTTGACAAGCAGCAATCCATCAAGGTTTGTCAAAATACAGTTGAATAGCTAGTGCCATGCCCCTAACTCCAAATGTAATCCGAATGCCTACTGAAATTGCCAAATCAGCTCACAAAAGCATATCTGGAGGAATCTGTCCTTCTTCAGTAATATATAGCATGATTCCTCTAACAGCTGTTACATAATATACAGTGATAGCTACCTGACATCCTCACATTATGATAGAGCCAATTTGTTTTCTATGTTGTGATTGCAGCTTGCTTGACCACTGTGAACAGATGCTCAGTGACCTGACAAAAGACAGCAAAATTTTGTTAATGCATGTGAATGTTTTTTTGAATGGACAATTCACCTGTAGGTTCTAAAGTGAGTTCTCTTTAGGAGTATATGAAAAATAGAATGAAAAAAGATGGGCAGAGGAGGAGAGCTGGAGAGCTGTGAGTTTCTTGCCAAAGTTGGCTGAAACTGGGTTGCTACAGGGAAGGGCCTGTATAAGTTATTCTCTGGGGACCTGCTTTCTGTTTTTGTTTGTTTTTTAAAATTTAACTGTTCACTGTACTCTGCTTATATATTTATAAATAATACAAACATTATGAAGATACCAGAAGTTTCCAGCGCTTTATCAACCAAAGGAAGCTAAGCAGGGTTGTTTTGCTAATGGAATGTCTTAGAACTTGTGGGAACACATGTCCAAAGTGCTGTAAACTGTGGGAAACTGGGTAAGGGAGATAAATGGAGACGCTGAGCTCAAGGGTAAACAAAGGCCAGATGGAAGGGCTGGTATTTCTATCAGAAATTAAAATGACTTAAATGAGAGTCTGGAGGTTATGCATCAAGCAACAGGAGCTAAGATGGATCAAGGGGTCAAACTGATCTAGAAGTCCAGTGGCAGAGCACCCAGTAGAGTGGCCGAGTAAGTGCCTGAGGTGGATGAGCAGCCAACAAATTGTGACTGTAGCGAATTGAAGTTATTAGCTAAAAAGCAAGAGGCTTTGTTTATCCAAAAGCTTGCCAGCAGTGACAAGAGAAGAAAGCTGGAGAATAAGGCCCAGGCAGGAGAGAGCTGCTAGGAAATGAATGTGTGGGAGTTGAGCCTTGAAAAAGTGCAGCACATATTAGAAGTTTATGATCTGGAAGGGGACGATCTGAAGCCTGAAACTATGGGTGAATAACAACTTATTTACCCACAGGCCTGTAGTGGGTGAGCCCTCTCTATAGCTGTCATACGCAGGAGCCAGGCCTCAACAGTAGAAGTAATCCAGGTATCTGAATTTTGGAGCTAAAGGAGATGGGAAAGCCTTCATTGTAAGATCATAATCAGTATAAATTATGGGAATGGAAGATAAAAAGGCTGCAATCTTGAGTGGGCTAATCCTGATATTACACCAGATTTTATCCCCCAGAAAAAGAAACAGATTATAACTTCAGATAAAACCTTATTCGAGGCCTTGGATCAGGGCACAAAACAGAGTGGGCCAAGAATCAGCTTGGGAGTGGTAAACCCTTTCCACAGCTTGCTCTGGGTTTTAAGAGGTTTAAAAAGCATGCAAGGCAAGACAGAAGACCCTAGCAAAGAGAGACACTTTAACTGGAATTCTCACATGATCTTCACGGAAATGTGCCTGGCCTTTGCCAACCAGCAGGAATTCCTACTGAAGTGGCATCCTTCTGTGCAGCCTCTAAAGAAACTGAAATACAGCCCAACAGGCAAAATACATCATTTTCTTTTTCGAATCAAATGTGTTCATAACTTCCTTACAATACGGGGGGATGGTTAGGGAAATGTTTGAGATACCTGATGGAAAGCAGATCTGTTTTTAGATGGTTCAAGATGCAGTTTTGATGGAAAAAAATGGCATTCTCTGTATCCATAATCTTTGAGTAAAATGCTGCTAATCTTTTCTAAGAAATAGTGGAGGGTGGAATGTGTATGTGGGATGGTGGTTAAGAAAATTTCAGCTTGTATTTTAAGAGCAGCAAGAAAGAAAGTGGAAGCCAAATGGGTATCTAGATTTGTGCAAATATGTATGCCCTTGGGACTAGGCAATGACTTTCTGTAAGAGCTAAACATTTTTGAAATTTTTTATAGTATTGATCGGTTGATTAGCAGTAACTTTTTTGTCTAAAGAAAAAAATCATTGATCAGTGCTGGACAATACACCTGTAATGTATGAATAGCTGGCCATTTCATGTAGCATACATTCTTATCTCTTCTTAGCATACTTAATTGTCTTTTTCTCTGGGAGTCCCAGAGTAATAAGCTTTGAAAATTCATCGGTCATGGTAACTTTTCTGAGATGGGAGATGTTGTTCTAAGTTCAAATGCATTCATCACTGTGAATGAGTCCTAGGTAACCGGATGCACGAACTCCCATTTTTCTTAATGCCCTGAATGGGAAATCTATCTGCACAGGCCAGGTCTGCAGGAAGTCCTCTGCAGGGTGTGTGTGTGTGAGAGAAAGAAAGAGAGAAAGAGAAAGAGAGAGAGAAAGAAAGAAAGACAGCTGAAAATGTCTAGCTGGATTTAGAGGGTGCAGCTCCACAAATTACTCTCTGGAAATCTGCTGCATGTAAATCCAATTAATTTTCTACCATGCTCAGATCACACATTTGTGAATAAAGCCTACGTTACAGCTCCAGTGAAGCAAAGCCTGCCACCCCTGTCCCTGGAACATGCCATGGCTGGAGGAAGTGAAAGGAATGCAGCATCCCTCTAGGAGCCAGTTAAAACACCCATCCAGTGGCAAGTGTTGTGTTTGTGATGTGGGAGGGGAGGGATCTTTATAGTGCAATTCTAAATAGAGTTATGCTCTTCTAAACCTATTGACTTCAGTGGACTTAGAAGGGTATAACTCCACTTAGGACTGCACTGTTAGTTCTTTCAGCTCCCTTGAGGCAAGATCCTTTGGCTGCAAGTTGCTTTGTTAATTATGGGGGAGAGGGAGAGAATCAGCAGGAGCAGCACAGCGCCCTCCTTTGATATCCACCCATATTTAACACATGAAAGAGAGGTCATTTTCTCTCCTTCCGCTATACAGGCTTTTAAAGCTTTTTTGAGGTTAATAAATGGGGGACAAGTTCTAAGGCAGTGGGGAGGGAGCGAGGAGAAAACTTGAAATAACCAGATTGACCTGAGGGAGTTCTGGATACAGATGTGGAAGGTCCAGGATCATAACCATGACTGCCTAGTCACAAACCTTTCTGGCTCTATTATGATAAAATGAGATCACAGTGACAGGTAGTGTGGTGCAATGAATAAGGCACCATACTTTGACTGGGGAGATCTGTGTTCAAATTCCTGCTTATCCCTGAACCTCAGTGGGTGACTTTGGGCCAGTCACTTGCTCAGCCTACCTTCCAGGGTTGTTGTAAAAACAGAAGGGTACACCATGTATGCTACCATGTCTTTCTTGGGGGATGGGCAAGGTTAAAATTTGCTAGTAGCAGGGCTCATTTTGAGGGGGAGCGCGCAGGAATGCAGTTCCGGAAGCTCCCCAAAGAGGTCACATGTCAGGTGGTGCCACCCACCTGACTCTCGGCCATTTTGGGCCCGTTTCAGCCTGGATTGGGGCCGAAATGGCCCGGATCAGGCCTTTGACGGGTAGGAGATCACTCTCCCACTCAGCAGTGGCCCGATCCTGACAATTTTCGGCCCCTTTTCGGCCATTTTCAGCCCCTTTTGGGCCCAATTTCAGCCCTGAATGGCCAGGATTGGGTCCAAAACAGCCAGGATAGGTGATGTTAGGGGGTGTGGCATATGCAAATCAGTTATGCTAATGACACACTTCCACTGATGTCAAGGGGTGTGGCATATGCTAATTAGTTATGCTAATGAGTTCCTCCAGCTCTTTTTCTACAAAATGACCCCTGGCTAGTAGAATAAAAGTTGTTAAATACTCTGTACACTCCAGCAGAGGGTGGCAGAAGGTAGACTAAATAGAAGGTTGCCTTCTATTAGGATCAACCAAAGTATCACAAAACAGCCCAGGTTCTCCAGAATTTCATCAGGCTGGATGTTCAGTAGAACAACACTGTGGTGGGGGGAAGAGGGACAAGATATTTCAGAGCATTGAAGAGGGAGTCTCTGATGGGCAGATTTTAGATTCTTAAACTGGAATGCAGACTTAATTGGATTATGTGGTGCTGGGTGCAAAAGAGCTTTTAAGGAGTTTCAAAAGCTACTAGACAGAAGGTTTTTTTTAAAAAAAACAACACTTTACCTTTGAGAATATAAACACCAGATTGCAGAGATACAACATGGCACTTACATTCTTAAGTGCATTCTCAGGATCAATTAACACATGATTGCTTATGCGTTAACTGTTAACAGTTTCTATGCAATCTGGCTTTGCAAAGTTAACACACACTGGTGAAGCCCAAAGTTCTAGTTTTTTTAAAAAAAGACAGGCTACACATGAATAAAGCCAGCTCACCTGTACATTACGGAACACAGAAACTAGCAGCACAGCCCTTGCTCACAATCCAAGTGAGATCTAGAAGAGCTCCACATAGACTGCAAGTACATCATCAGAGTTTAAAACAGCAGCGGCCTAAGGCATGAATGACAGATGCCGGTGTTCTCTACTGGCCCTGACTAGATTAGTCCCTGGTGATGCTAGTGTGTGGACAGGTGTTTAGGAACACATGCCTGTCAGTCACACTTTATGGGGTACCCTGTTCTATCCGCACCAAACACGGCTACCCCGTAAAGTGTGGTGCCTGAATCGCCTTGCTAGGGCATCCCAGGATCCTTAAAGGATTCGGAGCATCCGCCACGGCCATCATATCGACACTTCTCAGCAGCCCTCTCTCCCTGAGGCCACTTTCGCCCCAGATTTGCCAATGGTGGGTTTAACGGCATGTGCAAGGGCCGGGAGGGAGGGAGAGGCATCGCTGGGATTTTGAAGAGGAAGGACTACCCGCGTCCCCATCCTTTTGTCCTGGGACACAGTAGGAAGCGCCGGAGATGCTCTAAGTAGGAAAGTTTCCTTTCCCAACTCAGTCAGGGCGACTCGCGGTAGCGTCTTCGCAGGAGGCGAGGGAAAGGCGGGCCCACATGGAGAAGGGGAACCGGAAGACGGACCAGGGGCGATCGGACGGACGAAGAGCCCCCCCTCCCCGCGCCGAGGAACAGCGAGCGGCGCCCGTTACCTGTCTTGCCCACAGCGCTCTGCCCCAGCACCACCAGCCGGAGGGTCCGGGCCGGGTTCAGGCTCACCGACCGGCGCAAGGGCCGCGGGAAGCTCATGCTGGAGGCGCTGCCGGGCCAGCGCGCCTTCCCGCTCCGCTGCTCAACCAAGTCGTGGCGGGAGCTCTGTGGAGTCTGCGGCTCCGGGAGGAAGCGAGCTCCGCCCAGGAGGGGCTGTGCTGCCCGCTCCTCCTCGTCTCCCAGCCCCCAAGAGCATCCAGGGGCTGGCGGGCTGCCGGGGGCGGAAGGGAACAAGAGAGGCCGATTTGGCGGAGCAGGGCTGTAGCGGTGGCGGGAAATTGCCGAGCACCCTGGGCTGACACATCGCCCGAAAGGACAGTCGCGCGCCCCCTCCCCCATCTCTAGAGCAAGATTCGGGTCCAGCCGCACCTTAGAGACCAACTCGATTTCCAGAGGATGAGCTTTCGAGAGTTGAGGCTCCAGTCCTCAGATATAAACAGGAAACCTTTGATTCTCGAAAGCTCCTACCCTGGAAATCTAGTTGGTCTTGAAGGTGCTGCTGGATCCGAATCTTGCTCTTCTGCTGCAGACCAACAGGGCTACTTATAAGCACTCTTATTATCACTCACTTGAAACTATCTTCAGAGAAGACGCGTGGCTCTTATCTGCTCCACTCCAAGGTCCTCCCAATTAACCAATCCAGCGCCAGCTGAAAAATCCAGGCCGGGGTGGAGGAGAGGGTGGCTGTGTGACTTTGCTTCAGCAAAAAAGCAAGAGTTGTGGCACCCTAAAGACGAACAAAAGGGTCGTTTCCGTACAAGTTTTCCTGCACCACCGCCCATTTCTTCAGTGGATCCTGACTAGCGTCTCTGAAGAAGTGGGCTGCGAAACTTATGCTGGAGTAAAGCGGGTAGTCTTGTGTTTATTTTTGCTGCAACAAGTAATTTTTACTTGAATGAATAAGCCAGCGGAGATCAAAAAGCACCGCTGGAACTTTAATATCTCCTCACAACACCTCAGCTGCAAAGTGCCTCAATGGAGAGCTTGTCTCAGCTGTAAGGCTGAGTAAGCAAGGGTTGAAAAAACTGGGTGATGCCGGTGCATGTGTGAACAAACGCCAGCCCAAGTTTCTGTTAGATCTTTTTTGTTTAACTGAAGGAGCCACCTTTAGTTGCTGTTGCAGTAGGTGCAGAAGTGACTGAAACACTTGGAACCAAATCCCTGACCAGGTCCTAGTGGCTACTGCCTTCTGTAAAACATATCTTGTTGTGTTTAGGATCAAGGTTATAAACAAGGATAAATTCCTTTATAGAGCCCTTTATGCAGTTTCTTTGACATAGCCCTCTTAATAACGTCAACAGACGACATCGCCTTCACTGCACTATTACCATGTTAGGGAATGCTGCACTGTTGGATTCCTTACCTGTGGCTACAATTGCCAACTTTTCAACTGATCTCCAAAGGTGCAGGTATTTTGCTCCATACCACTCTTCTGTGTGTAAAGGGTACAAGTCCAGCATGACCTCTGAAATCCACACTGAGGACTTTCCAAAGCGAAACCTGGGCGCTTTGCATTTCCTGTTGCCTGGCTCAGCCTTTTCCATACAGCCACTGGGCACATTGCAGCCATGGGACAAGCACCTGAAAATCCAGCATGCATGTACTGGCTCCCAGATACTTGTATTCATACATTGTCATGCAGTGCACACCACTAAAAACACTTATTTTCTGAGACTGGGTGGTAGGGTGCCAAAAACTGAGTCCTGTGCATGGCCTGATATGGTCTGGGAGCTGGCCTGGTTAAGATTTCCCAAAGTCACTCTATGCCAAGCTGTTCCTGTGAATAGAGGCCCCAGGAAGAGATTTGCTCCCTCTTTTCTCGCAAGGCTCTTGTACCTTTGACAGCAAGTAAAAATCCATTGGGTGAAGCTTTTGTACTATTCAGATGCTGCAGCAGAGAAAGTTTCAGGTGTTTTATTTCTGCTCATCTCTAAAGAAACTCTGCCACACACAAAAAAGTTGTGAGCCTTCCCTGGGAGTGACAGGGGATGTGCAACTGTGTTGATTCTCCTAGATGGCTTTTGATACAATTGACCACGGCATCCCCCTAGACCTGAAGTAAAAGTTCCATTTGTCACAAGAAAACTTACTTCCGGATACATAAGCACAGGGTTGGACTGTAAGTATAAGACAGTTTGCCTCATGCTCAGACTTTCAAAATAGTAGATATAACTGCTTAGCGGTTAAGTTGTATGGTTTTGATAATTGATTTTTAAAAAGTCTTGTCCATTCAGCTCATTTAGTATTGTATACCCTAAAATGCACATTTTCTTCTCAATCACAATGTGTACACCTTCTCTTAGCCCTTCTCACTCTAACATGAAGCTCATTGGGCAACCTTAGGCCAGTCTCAGCCTAAGCTTCCTCACAGTTGTTTTGAGAATGAAGCAGAGGCAGGGAGGACCTGGTGTTCTAGAGGAAGAGGAAGATAAAATTGTGAGAGAGAGACAGAATGGCCTGGTGTAAATCGTTCATGACCACTCCAGCAAAGTAGCCTCTACTGTGAATAATAGGTTGTGTGTGTGTTTAGCAAAACAAAGGTTATCTGGAGGACCTTGGTTCAGCATTACAGGAAGGCGCCGCTACCTGACACTTCCTGGAGCTGAACCATAATAATGTGAGCTAAATTTAGGATGAAACATGAACTGTAGCTCAGTCCCTGCATTTGTTTTCAAAAATCAGGTCTGACCTAGAGTTTTTGACATAATATAGGTCCCTTGTTCGTGCACAGAGTACATTTCCTTCACCTTTAAAAAACTGTAACCCATGCAGACACCGGAAAGTTTCAGCCTTTTCTTCACTAATTGAAGGAGGCAAGAATTAGCAGTATCATCAAAGATGTGTTCAGTTGACTAAAGTTTGAGATAGAAACAAGTTCTGCATGTTAAGTGCACTGCTTATAATATGCAGTATGTCTCCACTCATCTATTTCCATTTGTTGCAGTAGCTCAAAACTTTGTTGCAGTAGCTTCTTGCTGAGCAATTAATTTCTCTTTAGTCCATCGTTTACCCCAACAGTTTGACTGTTTCAGCACAAGTCATCCATTACGATAACTGAGGCACTTTCCACTCCAAACTGGGCCTGAGACCAGATTGAAAGGGGCTCAGAAAATCTGTCTCATCAAAGAAATAGGTAATTGTTCTATGCTGGAATTTTAAAATTGTGTATCTTTTTAAAATTGCAATTGGTGGAGTGAGCAGGATAGAAGTTATATTTAAAAATCCAAATAAATTTATGATTTATAAATTGGACTGTTCCTCAGTTCCTTCAATTAAAAGGGTTGTTGGCAACTTTCTATCTTAATTGGAAATATTCAATACAAGGATCCGTTGTCTTATAAACTGCCCATCTGTAGTGCCTAGCAGAGGCCCCTAATATTGTATTTTGGAGATGTGTCTGCAATTCTTCTGTTCTACTCAGCCCGATTCACACCACATTCCTGTTTATGCAGCTTCAGGATTATCTAAACATTATAGGTGCCCTCTAATCATCTCACTGCTTGAGGTTGCCTTAGGTTTCTTGTGGTCAGCAGATCCTCTTGCAGTGCAAAGCATGATGTGACTAGGACAGGCAGCGAACAGACTGGGCTGACAACCACAACTGCATGACATTTACAAATGAAGCTTACACAGAGTTTCATAATTCTTCTAAGGTTTTTTTTTATAATGGTAATACGGCCTTTTGCCATGTAAGGTTATGAAGCATAGCCTGCTTAACAGCACAACATGGATCATGGTTTACAAAGTAGCACTGTGTATTTCCTTTATCAAGCCAACTGCAACGTCTCCCTCATTTTACCCTTTCCTCACATCTTTGCAAATTGTATGTTTAATCACCAACATACATTTTTAAATGACTCTATTAGTAGGCTGCAGAAAAGGATACAAAGCTGGTATCTTATGGAATTCATCTTCCATCTGAGCAGCAGAGAACATGCTATGTGCATGCAAGAATTGACCAAACCACCTGGTTTAGAATTTGAACAAATTTTCCATACGCAAATACTAAAACCTTTGTAATTCCCCAGAGGAAGTACAATCTAGTGGTTAAAACTGTGATGGATGATGGAGCTAAAACTGCAAGTCCCAAACTGTGGCCCATGACAGTTACTGCATTGTGAGAACATAAAAAGAGACCAGCTGGATCGGACCAGCAGCCCATCTAGTTTAGCATCCTGCTTGGCACAGTAGCCAACCAGTTGTGTTGGAGTCCTAACAAACAGAAATACAGAAGACAAGGCCCTCCTTTGCTGTTTCCTCCCAGCCCTGGTATTTAGAGCTTTACTGCCTCCAAATATGGAGGTTCACTTTAGTCACCACAGTTAGTAACCACTGATGGCTCATGAATCTTTTTAACCTCCTTCTAAGGTCATTCATTCTCATGGCCATTACTACACAGCAATGAATCCAACAATTTAATTACTTATTGAGTAAAGTAGTACTTCCTTTTGTCTGTCCTGAATGTTGCTCATCAACTTCACTGGGTACTCTCAAGTTCAGCTGAATGTGTAGACATGGACAGTGAAAGCTTTTCATAGTTTGAGGGTACCTAACATTACCTACTAAAGAACAACTCATTAAGCCTCTGTTAAAAGGCAGGACATTTTTTCCTCTGAACAACCCTATATTATTGGAAAGGGAGAAAAAGTTCTGTGTCCACTTTCTTCACCTCATGCATAATTTTATACCTCTTTATCATGTTTCCCCTTAGTCATCTTTTTTTCTAAGCTAAAAATAATGAAAGTAACTCAAATGCACCGTTAACCTTAAGTGCTTGCTCAGAAAGAAAAGCAGTAGTGGATCTGAAGACTGTGTTATCAATTATTTCTACTTTTGTGAAATGAGTTACTGTGTTTATGTTATGAGACTGCCAATAGGGGAAACTCCATCTACACACTAGGTAACAGTAATCAAGTTTGATTCTGGTGATTCTGTATCTAGCACATCTAAAATTAATTTTCAACCGTACTAATATAATTATATAATAATATAATGACTATTCTTGACTTGTAAAATGGGAAACCTTCATGTTCTAAATTGCACTGGAGGCAAATTGAGTAAGTGTTGCCTTATACAGTTATACACAGACTTTTCCTTACCATGCCTACATATTCTTTCACACACACCAACCTTTCTTTTTGTTTAATGTTCAGTGCTAAAAAGAATTCTGATTGAAAGTTTGCTCACCACTTAATTTTTTTAAAGATTTTATTTAAAAAGAAACGATGTAACAATAGAAAGTGCATAGAAACAAGCACTACTTTTGAATTTATACAAGCACTACTTTTGAATTTAAGCTAATAGAAAGATGTATTCAGAATATATAACAGCACAACAGCTCTTATCCCCTCTCCTTAGTTGCTTATACCCAAACTTTAATGTCAATAATTTTTAATCAGTCATTTCTCCTGTGATTTCATCTTTGTAACATAATTACCTTAATTTATCTTAGCTTTAACCCGAGTAATCAAAGAAATCTTTCCATTTTTTCCAGAATTCCACTATTGGTCTATTGTGGACATAGGAAGTTAATTTAGCCATTGATGCATATTCGTACGTCTTGTCTATCCACTCTGGCAAGTCAGGGCACAAATCTGTTTTCCATTTTGCTGCATATAGTACTGTTGCTTACTACTTCAGCTGGCCCTAACAAACATAATACTCTACTATTGATTTCCCCTCCCCCAATAGACCAACACGGCTATTTTTATGTGCTAATGTAATGTGTTACTGTCCCTTTAAGATATGTTATTTTCTTATTTTTAAAGAGAGATCGCACAACAGAATTTGGGGGAAAGTCACTTCTCAGGGTGTGTACAGAAGCCAAGAGTTCAGTGAGCACATGTAAAGAAAGTTGATCTCTTAACAGCAATGCCACAATCCTCATTCAGGTTGGCCAGCAGCATGAGGGAGGAGGCCCACAGCTTAATTTGCCAGTACTGCTGATTTCTTTGCAGACTTGTGGCAGGCACTCAAAATGGAGACAATGCAGATAGAATTCCTCTGTACGGAGATACTGTAAAAGAAAAGGGGCTTCCTGTTGTTTTTGAGTTGTGTAAATGCTTACCTATATGGGATCTGTCACTAAGTGCAGCCTTCAGTACATACAAGTTTCCCCCATGGTGCAAACAGTGGCTCCCCTGGGCCATTTCAAATTGGGAAAATGGTGCAGGAAGAAGGCTGAAGCCTGCATTTCATAGTCCCAATTTGAATCAAGCCCCCATAACCTGGGAACTGAGTTCACAGCATGTAATTCCAGGTGCATGTTTGATCCAGAGACCTGACGGCCACTTTGACATCGTAAAGTGCTAACTGGCCCTCAGAATCTTAATTTCTACACCTGGTCTCTAGAGGACTTTTGAATGATTTGTTGCTTTCTAAATATTTGTAGCATTTTAAGAACAAACATTGTTACTTCTCTTTGCCCAAATAAGATTGGATACATTTTAAATCAGCATAACTAAAAAAAAAAACCCAAATGACCTGCAAGTCACAGCAGCACTAAGTTAACACCCACCTACAGTTGATATACTTCCCAGCGGCAGGAACTCATTTCCCATCACTAGTAACAACTCAGTTGTTTAGACCATAACTTACTGACTTGAGCAAGCGTGCAACTTTTTTTTCTGTAAGGCATACAAAACTTCTATGCAATCCATCAGGTTATCTATGTAGTTCCTTATCTTCAAAGATAGAGCCCTCAGAATTGCTGATGTATTATCTTTCATGTCTGGACCTAGCAAGAGTATTCATACCTTCATTAACTTAGGGATTGACTAAAGCAATGCACTCTGCCTGGGACTACCTTTGGTAATTGTTTGTTGTGATCTGCCTCCTGTCATGTGGTGAATCACTGGAATCAAAACAAGTGATTCAGTATCACAGTTGGCCCTCTAGTGCAGTGTTTCCCAAAGTTGTCTGGACCACGACCCATCTAAAAAAAATTTCAAAGTTCGGGACCCACCTAATACAATAACCATATATAATGCACCCGTGCCTAACATGAAGGAAAAAAAGCAGCGTTATATTGCTGCTGCAGCATTTTCTTGTTAATACATATCGTAACTATGTGAAGGACTGTTCAATTAAGAAAAAAAGAAAAACATCCAGTTATAATTGAAATTTTTACTTACTAAATATAAGATGTGATATTTCAATGAGAAGGATGTATTTGTTTCCTATTTCTTGCCATTACAGCTTTAGCGTCGACTTCGATTTTAGTCACTTTTAATCGCAATGAATTCGTTACTTCCAATTTATTTCGGTATTTAGTTTTAATATGAACCATGGCTGAAAATCCCACTTCACATAAGTATGAGGTAGTGAAGGGGAGGAGGACTTTCAGGGCTTCATCAAACAGGCAGGGATAGGTGTCAGCAACTGAAAGCCAGAATTTCGTTAATTGATTGCGATTAAAAGTGTTTTTCAGCGATGTATCTTCTGATAAATCAATCAGTTCTTCACTTGCTTTTGTTGACATTACAGTTGGTATGTTGTCTTGAAACGGGTTACAAATCCAGCTCATCGTGTCGAACTTTTTCATCTCTTCCCCGAAGTAGGCGTCAAAGTTATTTTTCAACTCTGTTAAATGAGTGGAAATTGCAGACACTACATTGATATCTGGCTGCACTTCGTTTTCTATAATGAAAGTTTCAAATGTTTCAAAACAATCATACTTGCCTTCCTCGATACATCTCTTCCACAACATAAGTTTTTTCATGAACGCTCGAATTTTATCGTGAACTGCAAAAATGTTGGATCCGTCTGATCCTTGCAGGTACAAATTGAGTTCGTTTAACTTTGAGAAAATATCCGCCATGTATGTGAGCTTGAGAATGAATTCTTCATCCAGTAGAGATTCAAGATATTCATTTTTTCCTTCCAGGTAAACTAACTTCATTGCGTAATTCCACTAATCTTGTCAGTACTTTCCCTCTGGATAACCAACGTACCTCTGTATGCAGAAGAAGAGATTTATGGAGACTACCCATCTCTTCGCACAGCTATTGAAATAAACATGTTTGTAAGGGTCTTGTTTTAATATAATTTACAATTTTCACAGCGGTATTTAATACTGTTTTTAAATCATCAGGCGATGGTTTTGAAACCAGTGCTTCTCTATGAAGGCTACAGTGTGTCCACAAAGCACTGGGACTTCGTTCAAGAACCCTCGTGACCACACTGCTATTTTTGCCGCACATAGCTCGAGCTCCATCAGTGCATATGCTGACACAGTTCTTCCATTCCAACCCTTTTTCTTTTGTATAAGAATCAATTTCTTTGAAAATTTAGTCGTCCGTTCCACGAATAATTGGTTTGCAGAACAAGATATCTTCATGCGTGTTGTTTTGCCATATATAACACACGAAAACAAGTAACTGAGATAGGCTTTGCACATCGGTAGACTCATCCAGTTGTAGTGTAAAATATTTACTACCAACTACTCTATGGATTAACTCATCCTCTGCCCATTCGGACATCTCGTCAATTCTTCGTGCAACAGTATTACTGGAAAGTGGTATACGTTCAATTTCCTTTTCTTTTTCTCCAAACATCACTCCAACAGCATCTTTAATCGATGGCAACACTAAATTCTCGCCAATGGTATGAGGTTTACCTGCTCAGGTGATTCTTAAGCTAATAAGATATGAGGCATAAGTAGCATTTTCATTAATATTTATGAAATGTGAAACAATATTCTTTGAAGATTTCATATTCAATAATTTTCTTTGAAAAAAATCCACGGGCTTATTTTTTAAATGGGAATGTTTCGTTTCTATATGATGTGTCAAATTACTTGGACGCATACTTTCATTCGCCAATATTTCGCAGCAAATAACGCATTGAGGGCATGGATCCACCATAACTTGATTCCACGTGACTCCTAGTTTCAGGTATTCGACATCATATTTTCTCACAACTTTTCGACGTTTTGTTTCATGTGAACTCGTAGAGGGAGCTAGTAGGTCAGGCTCAGTGTCACTTTTGTCATCCGAAATAACGTCTTCTATTTTTTCATTGCTCTGTACACAATCCGCTGCTGGTGGCATACTTTTTGCTATCTGTTTCAACCACTTGTCCATTATTTAGTTTTAAGAAGATAATAAACACACAATATGTGACGATGAATACTACAGTGACGACTGACGCTCGGGCTCACGAGTTGGCTTCGGCCGCCCCGCCCCGGCCCCGCGCCCATGACGAACGATCACACTCTGCACCACGCCGCGAGAAATTAAATTATTAGTAACCGTTCGGCTGCTGGCCAAACGACACGGCCTGGCCAACGTGTTGCGACTGTCACCCTACCAGTTTCAGGGCCCACCCAATATCCGCTCGTGACCCACCAGTGGGTCCCGACCCATACTTTGGGAAACAGCGCTATAGTGTCTTTCAGGCTCAATACAAGGCATAAATTATGATCCTAAATAGCCTGATCTAAGTATATAAATCTGAGAGCCAAACCAATGGGACAAATACCAGTTCTGCAAGGCCATCTCAGATTTGGAAAATGGTAGATAGGAGAGGCTTACCATCCTCTTCTGAAGTGAGGGCCCACTCACCTGCTCTTCAACAGGAAAAATGCATGGGAGCTTATTCATGGGACTCTCAGTGTGACAGCTGATTTGGCCCCAGGAGACATCCTCTCGGAGTGTACCCCATAGGATCAAACGAGTAAATAGACATGCTTAGAACTGCACTGAGCTACAAATGAAACTTCTGGTAGCCTGAGGCAACTTTTGCTCTCTCCCCCTCTCCTTTTATTGTTCTACCTTCCAGTACAGTATGAATTACTGAGATAATGAATGTAGCACTTTCTGAATACTGCATGCATGCTAGTATTACTAATGTCTACTGCCATTGATATTGACAAGATTAACTATTACAGTTGCAGCGTGGGCATACCTTTAAGCTCATTTTTGCCTAGTATTCCCTAAGCATCACTTCATTGATCCAAATGTACTAGGGCAATTAATTGTTGCAGGACTATTTGTTTATCAAGTAAGGATTTAAACTGCATGGCCTCTATATTTCACTGATACAGAAATACAATTTGTTTCATGTGCAGCATTTTGAATTCAAGCCTCTAATACGTATTTTCTCTTTGCAACCAGAATGAATCCATGCTGAGAAGATGTCAGGTTGGAGAAAAATGCTGAAAAGATGTCAGGTTGAAGAAAGAGTCTGCTTTCATACAGAGAGAGAGAGAGAGAGAGAGAGAGAGAGAGAGAGAGAGAGAGAGAGAGAGAGAGAGAGAGAGAGAGAGAGAGAGACGCACACACACACAATGCTGAGACCTAGCTCCAATCTGTTTCTAAGTGTTTTAAAAAACACAATAGCAGACACACACACACAATGCTGAGACCTAGCTCCAGTATGTTTCTAAATGTTTTTTTTTAAAAAACACAATAGCTGGAAAGTGTTGTAATGCTCCTCTTATGGAATTAGCAGAGTCACAAATATTTGACCCAGATGTCATACTTCTGCCCAGGGGTCATTTTGTAGAAAAAGAGCTGCTGGAACTTATTAGCATAACTCATTAGCATATGCCACGCCCCTTGACCAGGCCGAAATGGCCGGGATTTGGCTGCTGCCAGAGGGGGGAGTGTTCATCCACCTGGCAGTGGCCCAATCAGGGCCGTTTTGGCCCCAATCCAGGCCGAAAGGGTCCCAAAATGGCTCAAAATGGCCATTTTGGGCACGTTTTGGCCTGGATCAAGCCCCAAATGGCCCAGACCAGGTCGGTGCTGGGCAGGGGAGGGGTTCCCCACCAGGCAGTGACCCAATCCTGGCAGTTTGGGCCCTGATCCGGGCCTAAACGGGCCCCAAATGGCCAAAAATGGCCATTTGGGGCCCGTTTGGGCCGGGATCAGGGCTGAAACAGCCTGGACCAAGTCAGTGCCGCACACGGGACAGTTCCTCTGCCCAGCACCAACCTGATCCCGGCCATTCTGGCCCCAATCCCAGTGGAAAAGGGGGCCAAAAATGGCTATTTTGGGCCCGGATTGGGGCTGAAATGGCCAGAACCGGGTTGGTGCCGGGTGGGAGAGGCTTCCCCGCCCGGCACCGACCCGATCAGGACAGTTTCGCCCTGATGAAGGCCAAAATGGGTGCAAAATGGCCGAAATGGCCATTTTGGGCTCATTTCGGCCCCAGAAATTCCGCCTAGCCTTAAGCTTAAAGAGATATAGAGATTTGCTACAGCTTCTGTGACAGTAAAAGAGGACCAGATGATTCAATATTGTTCATTAGATACCTTCACAAGTAAGAACTGGGTCATATATCACTTTCTTTCTCTGCAGGTGGAAACTGGAAGCCATGACTCCATTGAAAAGTGAAGTGTAACAGATGATGTGAAAGTTTTACTTGTAGTGAATGTCATTATTTTAAGTGATCAAGTGATGGCCATGCCTACGTGAATCAGTCTGCAAACTGACTTCAGAGGGACGGAGTTAGTGTCAGAGAAAAAACTCTAATGGATTGGTAGATTGGGTAATCTCAGTCTGTATGAAGAGCAAAAATTAATTAATACAATTAAAAGTATTTTATCAAATGCCTCTCTCTTAGTTCTGTACAAGGCAAGCACTCTGAAGAAATCCTAGATGACAGTTCCTGTGCTGTACAACAAAGTTTGCACAATATATTGCTCTTGCAAAGGTAATTGTAAAAACAGATACTAAATCAGGCCAACAAAGAATTAGTCTTCCATGCAGCAGTTCAGGTTATTTCTAACAGGTAATTAGTTTTTGGTTGAGTAGTTTCTCTTTAATTCTCTAAAGAGAAGTGAAGAAATGGAAATGGTTCCCCTCCTCAGTATGAATCAGGAAATGGGAAAAGCACTAAAGGACTTGAGTGGGGATCTCAATTATGGTGTTAGAAATGAGGGGGAAAGTGATTTTTATCTCCTTTAGACAAAATACACTGACACTCTTGAGGAATACTTTCTTTGCAATAATATGGGAACATTAAGCCTATTTCATTTAAATATCATTTGAACAAAGAACATGGTTGGAAACAGCCGAATTAATAAGTAAGAAAAACTAACCATCATGGCACCTCAAAACTTCAGAAAAATCCGATCTATTTTGATATCTACACCAATGAAGCTGTCTTAGACCACTGCTATCTTTTCAAATGGGATTTAAATCCCACCTTTCTTTCATTATGACACTTGGCAACTTATATTGGATTTTCAGGAGTTCTCTTATTCAGGGCACTGCAAGGTTGTTGTGTTATGTACCATCAAATCATATCCAGTCTTTAGCTCTGTATGGTTTACTCTGACTGAAAGTAGCTGTCTGGCATATCATTTTAACTTCTGATATCAGGGATCGGATCTGGGATCTCCTGCATGTTCTGCCACTAAGTTATACCTTTCCCTGGTATTTTCAAGGAAATATACATTAGAGCACATTATTCTATTGAACTCTGAATGAACTTTACTGTAGATTTTTTCTAGTATGTTGTATAACTACACAGATGCACCTTCATCTTTGACAGCCAATTAAAAATAGTGGACAGTATCAGATAAATGTTCTCTAATTGTGATGATCTGCTCACTTAACTTTTCCTGTCATCTTTACTGATTTATCTCTCTTATCTTGCAGCTGGATATATTGTCACTTTTTGACGAGGAAGAATGTCACCTGAATTAAAATATGAATAATTAATTAAATCTCAAAGCAATCATAGTTTGTTTATGCTATCACATGAAAAAGATCTTAGATTTCTACATAGATAAAACATAAAGCTGTCAATCCAGATAGTAGATCAGAGTTTTGGCTGAAAGAAATCTCATGAAGATCTAGGTGAGAAACTTCCTTTTGTAATGTGTGTGATGGGAATTTCAATGTATTTCATAGTAAATCTGATTGATTTAAACTTAGATTTAATTGAGAAATGTTAGGAGACAATTCTTCTTGCCTTTATCTGTTCCTAATCTGTAGGTTTTTTCTTAATAAGCATTTATATGTTGATGTCTTGCTTTATTAAAAAGACTAGAGTTTATTTTAATAAAAGGAATTATTAAGACAAGTCTCTGTGTCTTGGTGGGGAGAGTACTGCAAGAACTCAATTATCTTGTACTGAAAAACAGTTTCTCTAAAAGGAGCAAAATCTGTTTTCAGGTCTCACTTAAAGGTCTGAACACTGCTCAGAATATAAGATAAAAACTTTAATCTGAACAGTTGGAAGCCTTAATGAGATGTAGATAAGCATACCACTACAGTATAGGGTGACACTTTCGGCATGGCACAGTCCTCTTGGAAAAGACAAACTCTTGGTTTCATGCTTTTATACTACAGCTGTAATTCAGAGTCCTCCATGCACACTGGACTCCACTACTACCTAAACAGAAGATGCTCTGTAACGACAATGAGCATCTTCCCTTTTCATTGTCAAAAACATGAGTGCACAGAGACACAACGAAGCCTAAATTAGATCTGTTCAACTTGGGAAATCTCAAGATGAACACAGTACACCAGTAATGTATGGTTGCAGGCCACCACCACTCCACCCCATCCCATCTTTGCAATCCTTGACAGGCAACAACAGAACTCCTGGGAGCATAGGAGACATAGTTGGGTTGACTTGAGTGAGGAGTTATATGTTCGGTTCTACTCCTTTTCTATAATATTCTCAACCAAATGCATATCAAAGGAGAAATAATCCTCCAATCACTAATTCTATTTGCTTAGTTCCACAATCATCACCACCAAGTTAGGAATTACGCTGGGACAGGAGTTTTATTTAGTAACATGTTTCTAGAAGAGACAATAACAAAATGCAAGGAAAAACTTTCCATTTTCATACTGCCCTAAAGCTCTAACAAACCAACCAAGCCCAAGAATTCATCATAAGAGTGCAGGAGCAATTTCAATGGTGTTTATCCTGAGAACAGTCTGTGGTACAATCATAACTGAAAGAGAATGGAAAAGTAAAAATCAAAGCATGGCCTTACAGATAAATTACCTGAAACGTTAACATAAATAGCCAAATAATGGAGAAATCCTCATCACAGAAGTACAGTTAAAGGTTTCAGTCATATGCATCTGAAAAGATTCTTGCCCAAGGCACTCAGGAATAAGCTGTTACTCACAAAGAAATGCCTTGTTAACATGTGAATCAAAGCTTGCCTAAAGATATTCTTACAGCTTATTAACATCTGTGGATTCATACATAAAGATATGCCCGAAGGGAATAAATATTTTATTGTAGAGAAAGCTAAACTAAGAAGGGTTTATTGGCAATATGGGTTATTCTGCCTTGTGCATGCAAGTGCACACCTCTCATTGCATTCTTTGGAAATCTGATTATTGTGGATCACACTCCTACATCACTTAGTTTTATATAGCACCAACTAAGTACAGCCACATCATTCTGTATTCTGAGGACCGAGAGATAAGGGATTACATATTTTTAAATCTTACTTCTCTTCCTCTGGAAATGGCGTTTTCGACGAAACCTCATGTTAATTTTTGGCCAAGATTCAGTCTTTTCAATAACAGTAGCCTCCACACGGACAAGGTCTTTTCTATGTAACAAAGCAGAGAGGGAAACAAACTAGCTGTGGATGTTCTGTTCTGATCAACAGGATTGCCTCAAAAAGTAAAGCTGAAATATTGTTAATAATAATAATAGTCATTATTATAACAATTACTATTTCCTTCTAGAGTGCCAAGCAATTTACTTAAAAAATAAGACATAAGCCAAGCCAGGCGTACTGCCTTAAAAAAAGACAAAACAAGAGAAGGGGGATGGACGGAAATCGTAGATGTGTGAGAAATTCAATACAAAGTGAGAAAATAAGAGGGAGCCAATGCAGAGAGCAGAACAGGAAATAACATGTACCACAGCGACAGAATTCAAGAAAGATATCTGAGAAGCTGTTGCATTAAATAAGGCAAGAGATGAGAGGAACAAGAGATTTAAAGAAAAGGCTGAACGTTGTACATATTAACATATTAATATGTTGTACATATTAATTCTTTTAATAGATTTTAAAATTTTTATCAATTGTTATCAACCACCTTGGATCCTGCCTGCATTGGAAGATGACATATATGAATAAATGTTACAAAAACAAAATTGAAAAAATTTAGCAAGTGAGTGAATATGTGGGGAGAAAGAATGAGAAGAACCAAAGGTTATGAGTTCGAGGGAGAGAAATAGTACAATTATCTCGGGTGGGAGAACGGAAGAGCACCAGAAATTCAACATTAAGAAATGTGTGGCTGCCTTTGAAGACTACTTGGAAACTTTAATGTACCGAATGTGGAAGCATGTTTGCTATCAGGGGATAACCACTGGCTGCATATTACTTTAATTTTGCAATCTCTTCATTGACAGACAATTTGTTTCTGGGTCCAATACAAGGTGCTGGTGCTTACCTTGAAAATCTTTCATGACCCAGGTTTGACTGAAAGATTGTCAGGGATGCTTGTAAGGAAAGCTATCCATCAGGCTCTCAAATGGATAATTTTAACACCCTGGTTCAGGCTCTAAGTTTACACAAGCCCAAGACTAGGCCTGTTTTGAGAAAAGTTTCTTGGCTCACTAATAAGGCACGCTTGCAAGTCCTCGCCATTCTCTTGAGAACTGGCCTTGGGAATCCTGGTACAGCACAGCTGTAATCACTATCATGCAGTACTCTCCATATTTCTCATGCTAGCACTGCCAATTAAGTACCTAAGCCCTGATTGGTTCATGCTCTGGTGGCCTGACATAACACAGGCCTAAAAATGACAGTTTGATTGTAATGTGAATCCTCTCTAGTTCGTATCTGTCTACCAGCATGTGTGTGTGAGAGAGGTTTTCCTTCCATGCCTCCTGATTTCCAGCATGACAAGAATTGCATGGCATGGACTGGACTCTATTGCTAAAGCCTTTGGCAAGAACCTCAGCCATGAGGCCAACTCAGAGGTCGCTAGACAGTCAGTCTGCAGTATTTTAGTTAGTTGAGTGTATTTAGAATATCCAAGCTCCTATTCTTTTGCACTTGCCTTAATGCCTATCTGAAGAGCGGTTCCTGCTCAGCAAATGCTCCTGAAATCTATCTTTAATAAAACTACAATAATAAAACTTTAATAAAACTATATTTACCTGCCTGTGTCCATAGTTACTTGCTGAAGAGTACGCACCCAGAGGCTGAAAAAGCTTCAAACAAACACCCCGAACCCTTTGAAGCTCCTAGGAGTCCTGGAAAGGCTGTGTTCAGCACCCAGGAATGGGAGAAGGGGGCCTGGGGTCTAGACAATACTTTATAAATAATGTCTGCACAATGATATTGTGTGGAAGCCCCCCCTGCCCCTGCACAAGCTACAGTTACGGTGAGAAGAGCGTGGAGCAAAACCTCCATATGGAAGCCACATTTAAAGTATTGTGCAATGGTACCTGGCCTTTAAAATAGCAAGATCAGCTGATGAGGAGCCTGGACTTGGAATACTTTTAAACATGTGCTATCTTTCATGTGGATTTAAGCATTTTGAGAAAACTTTGCATACAGTTCTTTTCACATCTGAATGAGTGTGACAAAGCATTATTTTTGCCAATTCATCTAATTTGGACAGGATAAGATACTGAACAACAAAAGTATCATGATGATTTCTCACTGTAACTTGATTTTAAGCAGTGCATATGTGCCCGCACGCACACACAAGCATGTACGCATGCGCACAAACACACACATCAGCAAGGGGCAGAAGATTCTGGATGGCAAGTCTGCGTGCTTATAAAATAGCAGGGCTGATGCTTTCTGAAATGATATCTAGTCCCATGTCTTAGGAAGTCTGAGGATTAATGAACCTAAGATCTGGCACTTGGTCATGTTTTCCTGTTCCAGAGAAGCATTAAAAGCTCATTACTGAAATCACTTTCCCGTTGAAGGCATTTAAAGATAACTTTGCCACTGAATGATTCCGTCTTAAAAAAAAAAAAAGCTAAAAAGGTCAACAAAGTTTAAGCGCTTTGATACATGAAGTGTCTGTGCCAATGCCTGCCTCCCTGCCTGGGATTTCAGTTGTAACTGTAAAGAAAGTGAACCTATAGAAGAGCAAAAGAAATCTTAACCTCTTGAGAGAGGCTAACAGCCGGAGCTTGCAGCTCTAAGAGGAAGAAACAAAATACCTAGATACACTCTATTTGTGGGAACTATTAGTATGAGCCAGTCTTTGTGCCATTGCCCCCCTCTCCTTCCATCACAGAAAATGATTGGCAGAATCCAACCCTTGACTCTCTTTGGAAGAAGCTTGCACTCCTAGCCTTAATGTGATGCTTTCCCTAATAGTCGGATTTTACATCAAATTGTAACACTGGAAACAAAAATTATTAAACCCTCACCACTTCATTAAACACAGTGATACATACTTGCATCATCTGAAATTCTTCAAGCAAATTAAGGATATTTTCTCTTTTTATGAAGTCAGTGCTAGAAGGCTTAGCACTGTATTTTTTGGAGAAAACTTTATGAACTCAGCCCTATAATCACACAACTGGAGTACACCAAAGGCAACATAATCCAACCCCTCCTTAACCCCATCACCACAAAACAGGCCCATTCGGTGCTGAGATACATCCTTTCCACTGTAACTCCTCAATCTATTGCACAAAATGCTACTAGCACAGACCAAGTTCATTGTGGATGAGTCAAGAAAACTAGATACTACAAACTTTAAAAAGAAAAAGGCAAGACACTGTACACTGGAAAGATCCCAACACCGAGCTGATCTGAAAGCTCTCTCTATGCCATTGCCAAATATTTGCTTTATTACCTCACAGAATCAATCCCAGGGGCCACTGTGTTGGGCCCACTCCCTAGGCAAGGCAGCTATAGCCACAACGAAAAGACTCTGAGTATAGGAATCAAAGTGGGAGGTAACAATCTTGTACTTCTGCCCCTAAACCTCTCTTACAGATACTGAGGCTTCACAGTCTTCAACTTGTGTGCTGTGGTGAACTGTATTCAGCCTGCTCTCAAAAGCAGAGGCACTCAATTAGACCCTTACTCTCCCCCACTCTTTTCTTCTAAGTGCAGCTTTATACTTTTTCAGTTTTTTACTCAAAGGACTTATGATTAAGACTTAGTTACATAGGCAAGTGTTTCTTTTTCTTCTACTCTCTGTCATGTTGGAGTGATTTGCAGACATTCCTTCCTAAGCCCTTCAGTGCTGTTTTCAGCAAACTGCACAGAATAGAAAACATTTCTATTAGGATGGCAGCTAACTTCAAGGACAGAACTATTCCAAAGTATACCTTACCCTAGAAGTGGCCTCCCAAGGAGAGTGAAGTCTTCTGTACCAACCAGCAATACCTAGGCAAGATTAAATGAGGCACATCCATCTTTATGTCATTGTTACAGTATCATTAATCAAAAATAGCATCAACATTTTTAATGCATATGAGGAAAACTCTTGTTAAAATGTGGTTTTGTCCTCTAGCCACAATTTACAGCCAAATATAATGCAAAGGCAGAGAACAGGCCAATACAATATAGACTGTATTAGCTGAGAACTGTTTGCACCTTTACCTAAGCTCACTTAGAGCAGAAAAAATATAATTTGCTTTTGAGAGATGACAGATAGGAATTAATAAATTTTAGCTATCTTCATATACAAAGAAATTCTGTCTGTTATCCCTACACACTTTGAAAGGAAAAGGGACTTCTTGGTAGCTCAGAAGACAGTATAGGCATAGGGGAAATGGCAGCTCTAGCTATCCCTTGGGTTCAGAGTAATTTAAATGGCTGCATCAAGAATACATTAAGAATGTCCGCCATGAGCCCGCTGATGTGGGGAGGGCAGAATACAAATCAAATAAAATAAATAAAAAAAAAATAAACAGGTAATGCCCCACTGCGGACAAGATGACAATTTTGCAAAGTTATTAAAATTGCCTTTTTGGGCCTACTTTTCTAATCAGCTATTTCATCATGCGCTCCAGTGTAGCAGAAGTACAAAGCCAGTTGTAAAAATGTATGTACTACCCAGAATGATGTTTTTGTTACAAACTATTCCAATTGTTAAAGATAAGAAGTGTTTTGACAAATGGCAAAGGAAGATAACAGATTTTGTCTGGGCAGGGAAAAAACCAAGAATTAAGATGAAAGTGTTGTGTGACGCAAAAGAGAGGGGAGGTCTGCAATTACCAAATTTGAAACTGTACCATGAAGCGATTTGTTTAATTTGGTTGAGGGAATGGGTTAAATTATCTAATCTTAAACTGTTAGCTTTGGAAGGGCATAACAACTTGTTCGGTTGGCATGCGTATCTCTGGTATGGAAAACATAAAATGGATGGCATGTTTCAGCACCATTTTGTGAGAAGGAATGTCTTCATAATTTGGCAAAAATATAAGAAGTTTTTTTGGGGAAAAAGGCCCATGTGGATTGTACGAGCAGAAGTGGTGAACCCAAATATGTATTATAAAGGAGAAGATTGGTTATCCTACAAAGAACTATTAGGGGCAGACAGAGATACCTTTAAAATAATAACTAAAGAGGAGTTACCATTTGACTATGGTTGGTTGCAATATAGACAAATTAAAGATGTATTTGAATCTGATAAAAGAAAAATGGGTTTTAGAACAAAAAATACAGAACTAGAAGAGATTTGGTTTGGAGAAGGAGTAAAAATGATTTCTAAAATGTATAAAATTTTATTGGAATGGTACACACAAGATGAGGTTGTTAAAACACAAATGGTGAAATGGGCAATAAATTTTAATAAAGAAGTTACAATGGAGACGTGGGAATTTTTATGGAGGAACACACTGAAGACATCTACATGTAATAATCTGAAAGAGAATGGATATAAGATGATGTATAGATGGTATTTAATGCCGAAGAAATTGGCAAATGCAAACAGTGATATGTCAAACAAATGCTGGAAATGTAAAAAACACGAGGGCTCTTTATACCACATGTGGTGGACTTGTGATAAGGCCAAAATTTTCTGGTCTAAGATCTATGTGGAAATGTTGTCAATTATGAAATGTAATTTGTTGAAGAGCCCGGAAGTGTTGTTGTTAGGACTAAATATGCAAAAAGTTAATATGGGAGACAGGACACTGCTATTTTATATGACTGTAGCAGCAAGATTATTGTATACACAATACTGGAAACAAGAAGACATACCAGAAGTGGAAGAATGGATTCAAAGACTGCTGTACATGGCGGAGATGGACAAAATGACAAGAAAATTGAGAGAGCAAAATCCAAATGAATTTCTAACTGATGGAAGGAAATATAAGGACTATCTGGAAAATAAATGGGAAGTGAGAGGACAATTGTGGACTTTAGAGAACTACTAGGGATGCAGAGAATGTATATGAACTTTACCTTTGATAATAGGGATTATAGTGTGAAGAGAGGTAATGATAAGAAATAAAGGGGTTCTAGTGCTGTTGGAAGTCAAAAGGGGAAAAGGGGGAGGGCAAAGGGATGGGGGGCATATATATCAACCTGAAGGGTAAATGAAATTGTATATATTAAAAGAATGTATGTTAACCCATTCAATAAAAATGATTTAAAAAAAAAAGAAGTACAAAGCCACGCAAAGCATATAATTGGAATCCTCTTAAATTCTGGTTCGTTGTCAGGATTTAACAATATGTGGTAAGGATTTACTGGAGGCTTAAACATAAAAGCAAGACTTTTCTGCCTTCCTAGCTATCAGATTCTTGCAAATGTCTCATCTCTTTCACACACAATCCGCAGAGAAGGCCTCTCAGTGTGGGATGCTACAGAAACTGGGTTATAAGGAACCTCTTTCCCTTGCTAGATTTCCATAAACAGGCACTTAAATATATATGCTGATCATTCACTTGTGGTATTTTATCTAAAACTTGGATTAGCCAGGTTCCATGTTAATATTAGAAGAGGAGTAAACTGGATATTCTGAAGTATGTGACCACAATTGTCATGTAAATGCTATCCAAAGCAGGTAGAACATGTCAATTATATAAGTGTACCAACACTGAACAGTAATAGATCAAATTGTCTGAAAGGCGTTTCTTATTAGCAGCATTATTCCAAAGGCACAGTTCTAATTTTGTAGCCATTTCTGTTTCTTTAAAAATGCTTCAGTGGCCTAATCCTTTTCCGGACTACAATACAGGGGAAGGATGGGGTCCTATCTAACCCCACACTGTTTTTCCAGACTGGACTGGAGAGAGGAGGCTCTCCTGCAGCCCCAAGCAGGACTGAGCCCTCAGATTTTAAAACAAATGTTTTAAACAAACAAAGTAAGTAAGTAAGTAAGTAAGTAAGTAAGTAAGTAAGTAAGTAAGTAAGTAAGTAAAGCAACAGAAATCCTAAGGTAAAATGGCTGTAATGTCTCCAGCTTGTCCTCAGGGTTGCTGTATCATGTAGTTGTGCCCTCAGTAAGAATGAAACCATTTACAGAAGAGTAGCAAATTATAAGTGTGTGCTCACGCAAAATATCAACCTACCTTACAGAATCTAGAAACCTGCATGGATATTTGTATGGGGACAGCTACAGCCACTTCTATAATTACAGTTGGTCTTTTTAAAAAATGGTAGTTATAGTAACAGCAGCAACAACAACAACATTCAATTTATATACCGCCCTTCAGGACAACTTAATGCCCACTCAGAGCAGTTTACAAAGTATGTCATTATTATCCCCACAACAAAACACCCTGTGAGGTGGGTGGGGCTGAGAGAGCTCCAGAGAACTGTGACTAGCCCAAGGTCACCCAGCTGGCTTCAAGTGGAGGAGTGGGGAATCAAACCCGGCTCTCCAGATTAGAGTCCCACGCTCTTAACCACTACACCAAACTGGCTCTCTTATAGAAAAAAACAAGACTAATAGAAGTAGAAGGGTCACTTAATTTTCACCATGCAGTCATGTACCCAATTCATAAATGCAGAGAAGTTAGCCGTGTTAGTCTGTGGTAGCAAAATCAAAAAGAGTCCAGTAGCACCTTTAAGACTAACCAATTTTATTTTAGCATAAGCTTTCGAGAATCAAGTTCTCTTCGTCAGATGCATAAAGAAAATGAGAACTGCATATATGAATGAGCTCAAACATTTTTAGGGATGTGAAGTTTTAAAATAGTTCTTCCATCTATTAACACAAGTGCTGTTCAGAGTTTTAATTTCCTAAAATATGAGGACCGTAAAACGTAAATTATTTGTATGGGCCTAAAATGTTTGCTAATAGGAAACTCACCTTCTCCATTCGGATTCTGTCTCCACATTCAGCAGGTATGTGATTTTCAACTAAAATCAAGTCTTCACTGGTTACTTTCCATTGTCTGCTGGCAAAGTGAACAACTGCAAATAGCCTTCCATATTGTCTGGCAGCAATTTGCTCATTCACTTTTTGCACAATCTCTGTGGGGAAATTGGTAAGTTAGTAAAGAAATGAAGTGAGTACGAATTCTGAATGAGCATACAGTTGGGAGAGGGGGTCCAGGAAGACTATCAGCCTTAAATAAAACAACTCTTTCAGAATAACATGACACCCATTTATTCTAAAGCATTTATATTCTGCCTTTCTCCCTAAGAATTCAAAGCACCTATCAACATATCATTAAAATCCATCTCGTTACAAAGACAAGATGCCAGGCAGTCCTCCATTACGCCTGGATCTTGCGTCAACTGATAGCGCCTTTCTCTGCAGCTTCAAGGAGACCATCAGAGGGAAGACTGGCAGGCAAATAAGAATCGCCTCTGCAAGGAACATTTCACTGAATTTTGTCTTTGGTTCTTGAGTTAATTTGGGAGCCAATTTTTGGTTGAAAAACAAAAATAAATGCTATGTTTTGTTATAATTTTCACTATACGAGGGATTAGGGGTGTGCACCAAAACAGATTTGGTAAATCCAATGTTTTTACTAAATTTGGGGGGGGGGGAAATTGGAATTCCCTGAATTCCAAATTGATTCTCTAATTTGGTTCAGCTATTTCTGAAAAAAAAAACTGATAATATTCAGCAATTATTCCCTATGGGGAAATCACTCTGGGGGCTATCTGATGGGCTGGGAGGAGGTCATTTTTCAACCAAACTTCACTAAATTTAGAAGGAACCTACTTCTGACTATCCTATAAATACTGTCTCATGTTTCATGAAGAATGGATACCAAGGGCCAATTTTATAGGCCATCAAAGAAGGTGCCCCCACCTTTCCTATGGGTGCCCTATGGGGGAAAATATCTAGGAGCTATCTGTGGGGATGAGGGGCAAACTCCACCAACTCTGCAATGGACCTACTCTTTGACTGTCTTCTAAAGACCCCCCCCCCATGTTTCAGGAAAATTGGACCCCTATAGGCCCCTGAACAAGGTGCCCCCAGCCACTCCATTGTTTTCTATGGGGAGTTAAAGTCGACTCTTACTGCAGAAACACACTGGGGCAAGGCTGCTATGGTCAAGGCACACTCCCAAATTTAAGCTGAACTCATCCAAGAGAAAGCCCAACAGAACTAAATTGAAGCACCTCATGACAATCACCCTGTGAGGTGGGTGGGGCTGAGAGAGCTCCGAGAAGCTATGACTGACCCAAGGTCACCCAGCTAGCTTCAAGTGGAGGAGTGAGGACTCAAACCCAGTTCTTCAGATTAGAGTCCTGCTGCTCTTTACCACTACACCAATGTTTTGGCAATGGCTTTCCAGGGTTCCAAGCAGCTCTTTCTCAAAGCAGTTTAATGAAACCTGGGGATCACACTTTGGTCATGCAATGAGAGCCCTTGAAGTACTATTGGGATATGACTGCGTGCTCCTTAGAACCTTTTTCTAGGTCTTGCTGGAAAGGTCTGGAAAAGATTCTCATACTTGGGACAACAAAGAACCACTGAGCTTTAGAAAAAATAATCTGCTACTTGGAAAATTCAAACTAGTCTTGTCCTAACTTAGTCAGGAAAAAGTTTAAGAATCTTTATGCTACTGGATTTATAAACAGTTATTTTTAATTAATGTATAAACATACAACACATATTAACAATATTAGGATGGAAAATATTCCAAAGAATAATAATTCTAATAACCAAATATAATTAAGCTAAGACAAAATATGACCTAGATAATCAGTTTAAATGCATATATTATAAACCCCCAAACTTTTACAATTTGAATGTAATACATTCTTAATTTAAACTGAAATTTCCTTCTTAACCTGTTCCTTTATAACACAAAGGTAAACCAACAATGATGAAATATTTCTTCTGACATTTAGTCTCCAGTTCACTTATATATTGAAATAGCATCTGTAATGATTCCAAGTAAATGTGTGTATGTGTTTTTAAATGCTTGGTTTGAGCTAGGTGAAGAGTGGGGGTGAGAGAGGGAAGAGTGAGTGATGTAACTAGTTGATGACTGAGAGTGTGGGAGGAGTGAATGCAGTTTAGACTGACAGTGCAGGGAGAAAGGTTTCAGTCAGAAGAAAGCAGGCTAGCTGTGTGCTGCCTGAATATGTTGAAGTGTTTTATGAGAGAAATAGAACCTGTGTGGAACCTGAACTGAGCATATTTGTGAAAGGACACTCAGTCAGGGAAAGAGAGGCCAGCTGTGTGCTGCCTGGGCAGGTTTCATATTTCTGTGAATGAGAGTCAGAGAAAGAGAGGCTAGCTGTGTGCTGCCTATATTTGAAGTATTTGTGAGAGAACTATTGAGTCTAGTGAAGGAGGCTAACTGTGTGTGAAGCCTTAGAAGAGATCTGTGTGAATGAGTTTATAGGAAGTAACTTTAAGAACTAAGAACTACTTTTATGAAACCAATACGCTTCTTGAAAAATAAACATTTATTTTGTTTTGTTATATCCCAGTGTAGCTGTCATTGCTATATCCCATTCATATCCTCAGGGCCACATAGAACCACGAAGAAGCCTGACGCTTAAACACGTTACCAAAGGGGAAATTTGAATAAAATATTTTGGAATAATATATTCCTGGTGGTAGCAAACTACCCAGAGGGTGTAAGGGGAAGATTAAAAGAAAAATCTACCCCAAAGAAAGTACAGGTCATAACAAGAGGAGGCATAGCGGTGGGATCTCAAACATCCTGAGGAGAAGAAAATATTTTAAGTGGGATATAATAGCCTGGGAGGAGGGAACATTCTGAGAGAAAGGCATTCTGAAGGGACAGAAAGCCAAAGAGACAGAGTGTTCAGTTAAATCCTATGAGGAATATAGAACTGTTATAAAGGAAAGACACAGAAGAACTAGTAGGATTTATAAGAGAACGTAATCTGGTGAAGTTTAGCAAAATTGTAGAAGGAATTACAAGTAAAAGAGAAAAATGGCAGAGTTTATGGGGATGAAAAAGGAGGCTCTGATTCAGAAGTGCAGCGAGTTGAATTTACCTCATGAGGGGAAAAGTGTAGAAGAACTAAGAGTTATACTGATACAAAGCAGTGTGGAGCCTAGGAGTACTGCATTTGAGAGAAACCCTGAGGGAATGTATAATCCTAGTCCAGAATATTTAGAGTTTCTAAGAGAAAAAAACCATCTTGAGAAGGAAAAGTTGAAAGTTGAAGCAGAACAAAAACAGCTTGAATGGGAAAAGCTGAAAGTTGATGCAGAACAAAAACAGTTTGAGAGGGAAAAGTGGAAAGCTGAAATGGAACTTAGAGTTCAAGAGATGGAAAGACACACCAGTTTGGAAGCAGAAAGATTACAATTAGAAAGAGAGAGACTTAAGAATGGGGACAAAAAGGAGGGAAACTCTGAACCCAGAGCTGATTTACCTCGAGTTACCCCAAAAGATTTCATGGTGTATGTGTCAGGAGAAGATCCACAAATTTTCCTGTCCACTTTTGAGCGATCTGCTCAGAACTGGGAAATACCTGAGACACAATATATGAAGTATTTACCCAGCTTAATTAGAGGGGAATTGGCTGAGATCTACAACACATTTCCCTCAGATAAACCTGTTGTTTATGCTGAATACAAAGAGGTAGTATATGACAGATTTAGGCTAGGTGCTGATTACTTCAGAAAGAAGTTTAGAAGCCTAGTGCCTCAGAAAGAGAAGTCATTTAAGTCTTTTAGTGCCAAACTGACAGACTATTTTGATAAATGGATTTCATCTGCCAAAGCTAACTCTAAAGAGGGAATAAGGGATCTAATGATTTTGGATCAGTTTTTATTTCAACTTCCTTCAGAGATCAGACTTCTGGTTAAAGATAAACTTCCAGAGAATATCAACCAAGCATCAGAGTGGGCAGATAGATTAACACTTAATAGAGGAGGATGGGATTGCCGTGAAAAGAAAGACTATTCTCATAAACCAGAGTTTAAATCAAGTAAAGGACAAGAGGGAGAAAGGAAAGGAACATATGAGAGAGCTGAGATTATAAAAAGTCAGGATAAAAATATAGAAAGAAACCAAGACGGATACTGGAATGATAAAAGATGTTTTGTATGTGGTCTGAAAGGACATTTAGCTTACAAATGTCTAAAGAACCAACCCAAGCAAACAACGCTTGAGCATGTAAGGAGGGTCACTAGAACTGACTTAGATGATCAGAGTGATGAAGATGATAGAAACTCCAGAAGCTCAACAAACACAAATGAAACTCCCAGTAAGAACACTGCCTTACCCATAAACACTGAAGAAATAGTCTACTTGTGTGGGGTAAAGATAGATAAGGTTGCTCAGGGTGCTGAACTGAGAGAGGTGGTACAAATAAATGGGAGAGATACTTTAGCCATTCTAGACACAGGAGCCTCAGTAACACTGGTCAGGGAGGATTTTGTTGATAAGAAAAACCTGATTCCAGATAAACAAATATCCTTGCAAGGTGTGTGGGGAAATTCTAAAAGAGTGCCACTAGCACGGCTAAAAATTAACTGGAGAGGAAAGGAAGAATATTTTCCTGTAGCAGTTATTAAAGAACAGAAAATACTAGTAGTATTGGGAAGAGATGTAATGGGAGCAAAGGCAAGAATTCAAATATGCACTGACTCCAATGATTTGCTACAAGTTGAAGCCAGGGGAGCAGAAGACAAGCCCCTAGGTATCCTAGCAACAGACACAATTGATACATTGCAGGAGGGAAAGAGAAAGAGACAAACTCCTGTTAGTATTACTGCTGAAATGTCCCAAGAAAAAGGAGGAGGCATAAATAAAAACTCTGAGGAGTTTAAAAAAGAAATTATGAAGGATCCTGAGTTAAAGGACATAAGAGAGGAGGCCAGGCAGAATAAGATGAATGCAGAAACAAACATTTTTGCATGGGAAAATGAGTTGTTACAGAAAAGGGTTACTAACCTAAAGCTAATTTGTGAAAAAATAGATACGTCAGAGCAAGAAAACTCTTATCTGGATATAGAAAATAGAATGCCGAAAAAGACTCTAACTAGCCAGAGAAACCTCAGATTTCAACTAGAGTCCTTAGAGAAACAGAATACACAAATTGATGAAGAGAATTTAGAACTCAGAACAGTTGAATCTTTGAAGAGTATGAACCTCAAGATGGCTCAGTTACAATTAGAAAACAAAGAACTGGAAAGTGAGAAACAACAGCTTCAGAAAAGTCTAGAGTTTATGAAAACCTCTTTTAAGAAGGCTAAACATTTAGAAGTCAGTTACCAAGGTTTGGATATAGAAAACCAAAGGCTGCAGAAAGCCCTAGAAAACAGCAACAAAAAAATTGCAGCATTTAGAAATGGTGATTTATTTTACCGTTGCTGCCTTTTTAATCGTCTTTCTACTAACGTACAGAAGCTATCAGTCAATTAGAAACAGACTTTATGTTGGAGGAGAGAAGCAACTTGATAGTAAAGTTGCTGCTGATTGAAGACAAATGGGAAGTACTAGAAAAGCTCAGCATGTGCAAAAACAGTATGAAGAGTTAAGAAACTTCTTGAAGGATGCTAGCCTTTTAAATGAGTCACCCAGTGCATCAAATATGAAGAGAGCATGTAAAGAACTGAGCTCAAACCCTGTTCGCAAGAAAGAAATAGACTGTTTAGGAAAGAACAGAATATTGATAAACAACCAGAAGAAGCAAACAACGACCTAGTAGAGAAGGCCAAAGCTGTGATGACTTCAGCCCAGCAGTGGAACATCCCAGAGAGCGAGATGACCTCAGCCCAGCAGTGGAGCATCCCAGAGAGCGAGATGACCTCAGCCCAGCAGTGGAACATCCCAGAGAGGAAGATGACACCCCAGCAGAGGAGGAACGCAAGTTAAAGAAACCCAAGACTTTAAACCAAAAACCACAGAAGGGTGAGAGGTGGACTTAACTGGAACTGCAGAGACAATAAAACATTCCCTAAGCCGGAGAAAGCTGCACACAACTCTTCTGAAAAAGAGATGTGTTCCGCTTAAGGAGAAGGGGGGGGGATTTGTATTGATTCCAAGTAAATGTGTGCATATGTCTTTAAATGCTTGGTTTGAGCTAGGTGAAGAGTGGGGGTGAGAGAGGGAAGAGTGAGTGATGTGATTGGTTGATGACTGAGAGTGTGGGGCGGAGTGAATGCAGTTTAGACTGACAGTGCAGGGAGAAAGGTTTCAGTCAGAAGAAAGCAGGCTAGCTGTGTGCTGCCTGAGTATACTGAAGTATTTATGACAGAAATAGAACCTGTGTGGAACCTGAACTGAGCATGTTTGTGAAAGGACACTCAGTCAGGGAAAGAGAGGCCAGCTGTGTGCTGCCTGAGCAGGTTTCATATTTCTGTGAATGAGAGTCAGAGAAAGAGAGGCTAGCTGTGCACTGCCTATATTTGAAGTATTTGTGAGAGAACTATTGAGTCTAGTGAAGGTGGCTAACTGTGTGTGAAGCCTTAGAAGAGATCTGTGTGAATGAGTTTATAGGAAGTAACTTTAAGAACTAAGAACTACTTTTATGAAACCAATACGCTTCTTGAAAAATAAACATTTATTTTGTTTTGTTATATCCCAGTGTAGCTGTCATTGCTATATCCCATTCATATCCTCAGGGCCACATAGAACCACGAAGGAGCCTGACGCTTAAACACGTTACCAAAGGGGAAATTTGAATAAAATATTTTGGAATAATATATTCCTGGTGGCAGCAAACTACCCAGAGGGTGTAAGGGGAAGATTAAAAGAAAAATCTACCCCAAAGAAAGTATAGGTCATAACAGCATCATTTAAGGTAAGAAACTATATTTTGCATGCCCAGACTGCAATACCTGGAAGTACCTAAACAGTTCAACATCACTTCCGGTGAAGATGGCAGAGTAATCAGAAGCAATTCTGTGCTGTACCTATCACTTCTCTGTTATGCATTGATTTGGACTTGTCTTCTTTAATGCAGCAGTAATTTGCCTTTATTTACTGTTCTGTATTTTCTCTTGTTATCTACTTGAAATAATTGAGCTTATAATATACTACTATGAGCTGTAAAGGGAAAGATATAAAGACGGCCCCTCCTTCCTCTCTTGGAGCTGGAGCAGAAACTCAGGAAGAAGTAATTTCTTTTTCAAAATATGGGGGCCTAGCTGGAAAAACAATCTGAGCGACTAAAACAACTTCACACTAATGATAAGGCAATTGTTAAGTCAATTCAAGAACTTTGGGAGTCAGCTGAGGTATACAAGTTGAACAGATGGAGATTAAAACTGCTGCTTTGGAAGACTGAACCATTGCTCATGAGACGGTTGTCTCAGCTTCACATAATGTCTTCTGTAACCGAATCTCTCAGCTAGAGATTTACACCCAGCCTTTAAATATCTTTGTTCCTGGACTCTTAGAATAGTCTGAAAAGACAGGACAGAAGAAGCTGCTTGAATTTATGGAGACATTACTTCACAAGTTTCTGCAGCTTTTTGTTGATTATCAGTTGCACACTTACAGGATTCCTCGGGCACCAGGCAGTGCAAACAAACCAGCTCCATTGATTGTCCAGTTTCTACGAGGGAGGGTGAGAGATCACATTTGACATTTGACAACAGAGAAACAGGACTTGTGTTGGGGTCTTAATAAAAAGCAGATCATGTGGTGGGCAGTTGCTGGCTGATTTATAGAATTATGATACTCTTTTACTATTTTCTGATAAGAATTTTACTTATAAGGTTATTTTTGTGATACCCTGTATTTATTCAGTGATAAGGGAAGAGACCTTTATGAATTTGATATACTTTGGGGGGGGGGTTATGTTCAACGTGATATCATGGAATGCTAAGGGTATGAGAGACACTACCACGATATGCATATGTCTCCAAACTGAAAAAATTTAATGCTGAAGTAGCTTTTTAAAAGAAATTCATAATGGTAAATGATAAAAACATTTGTAGATACTGGGTTGGAAATGGACCTTTGGACACTTACCGTGAAGGGTCCTTCTCCTCTGAGGATTGAAGAACATCTTGGGTGTTTCCCACCATCCAATCAGGGAGGCAGGAATTTACATATTTTTCTCCTTCCTGTTGGTGCGTTGACTCCCAGAAGCAGTACTGTCACTCCACAAAAAACTTGATAAACAACACTAAGGTGGAAGGAGAAACACAACGAAAGAACAAACGTTTGCAGAAAAAGCAACAGTCAGAACAACAGCCAGAACAGAAAAGGAAGACGAAGACCCTGGGAGGGCAAGATGTCCTCTGATCCTCAGAGGAGAAGGACCCTTCACGGTAAGTGTCCAAAGGTCCGTTCTCCCTCTGACGTGGAGGACATCTTGGGTGCTCCCAAAGCAGTTACATTCCTTTGGGCGGAACACGGTCTTCGTTCTGAATTATGTGCTGCAACACCCGCCTTCCAAAGGCAGCATCCGCCAAATCATACCAGTCCAATTTATAATGTCGTACGAAGGTAGTTACCAAAGACCAAGTGGCGGCTCTGCATATTTCTTCCACCAACACTTGATTTCAGAAAGCTGCATTGGTTGCCGCACTTCTTAAGGAGTGAGCCGTGATTCCCTCCGGAATCTCCTTATTAGACGCTTTGTAAGCTTCTGCAATACATGATCGAATGCTCCGACCTATAGCTACGGAGGACATCTTCCGACCTAAGTTGGGAGGACCCATGTTAACGAAAATGAAATCTGATTTCCTGATGCCCTCTGTTCTGGTCAGGTACGCCTTGAGTGATCTCCTCACATCAAGGCAGTGCCATTCCTTTTCTCTGGGGTGCCGTGGATCCAGACAAAAAGACGGAAAGCTAATTTCTTGTGATCTGTGAAATCTAGAGTATGCCTTTGGAAGAAAGGTGGGGTCTGTGCGCAAGACCACCTTATCCTTGTGGAATACACAGAGATGGGGTTTTAGTGACAATGCGCTGATTTCTGAGATTTGCCTTGCCGATGTTATTGCCACTAAGAAAAGAGTCTTAAATTTTAGCTACTTCAGTGGAATTTCCTTTACTAGTTCGAACAGGGGCTTGGTCAATGCTTTGAGCACCACATTAAGTCTCCAGGTTGGGAACCGATGTATCACTGGTGGGCTTAGCAGCGATGCCCCTTTTAAGAAGCGTTGAACGTGGGGATGTTCCGAGATCTTTAGACCTTTGGTGGTAGGTAGGACCGAACCCAGAGCTGCAATGTGTCTCCTTAGGGTAGCTGGTTTCAAACTGGAGTCAAGACAGTCTTGTAAAAAGGGCAAGACCGCACTCAAAGATGGATGAAGAGGGTCTACCTTCTTCCTTCTGGCCCATCTAATGAATGTCTTCCATGAGGTGTTGTAAATTTTTATGGTTGATCTCTTCCTGGAGGTCATCATGGTGTGAACTATTTTGGGGAGGTATCCCATTTCAGTTAACATTCTGCGCTCAACTTCCAAGCGGTCAAACACAACCGTTTCAGGTGCGGATACCAGATGGGACCCTGCAACAGGAGGTCTGGAGTTGTCTGAAGAGATAAAGGGGGTTATTCTGCTAATCTTTGAAGAGTCGAGAACCATGGATGTCTGAGACACCAGGGGGAAACCACTATGACAAGGGCTCGCTGTTCTATTATCTTCCTCAAAACCTCGGGGAGAATCGGAATGGGCGGAAAAGCGTATAGGAGACCCTGGGGCCACTGTGACGTGAGAGTGCCCGTGCCTTTGGACCAAGGATGGTAGTATCTGGACAGGAACCGGGGCAACTGATGATGCAAACAGGTCCAGGACTAGACATGGGCATGAACAGAACCCCCGCCCCCACAAACATGGTGTTCGCTGTTCGTTGCCATTCACGAACAACGAACACTGACAAACGTGACCTGTTCACGAACATGTTCGTTGTTCGTGGGGGTCAGCAGGCTCTCCTCCAGCCATCAAGATCCCTACCATGCTACTCCCAGAAACCCTACCTGAGCAAGCAGTAGGAAATGTACCAATAATAAATAATAGCTTGGCCCCAGAGCCTGGCAACAGCCCTGGAACCTGAAGGGGTAGATCCCTACCGCACCACTCCCAGAAGCTTTATCTGAGCAGGCAGCAGGAAAGGTACCAGTAATAAATAACAGCTTGGCTCACAGCCCGGCAGCAGCCCTGGAACTTGAAGAGGTAGATCCCTATCCCACCACACACAAAGAAAATTCAAGCTCCAATGCAGTCTCCCTGTCTCTCTCTCAAAATGCCAACAGCAACTGCCTCTCCCTCACTGTCTGCAAAACCAGAGCTGGGAGCCCCGCTCCCCCCTGCTCTTTGATTCCTTGTAACAAATTTGTAGCTCCACACTTGAAAGAAAGACCTGCCTATCAAGCTAAATTGGACTTAGATTGGGGTTTCCAGGGCAACAGCAGGAGTTCAGACAGAGTTCAGGCAGTCCCTGCCTCCAGTTGCCAAGGGAATTGACTGCAGGTGCCAGATTGTCTGGCTTGACGAATAGCAACAAACGGAAATGAACAAGGCTTGCAATGACCACCTGTTCATTTAGAATGGGGCCTCATGAACAGCTTGTTCACGAACAGCTGATTGGGCTGCTCGTGGCTTTTTTTAAGTTCGTATTGCTGTTCGTGCTTATCTCTATCCAGGACTGGCTGGCCAAAGCGGTCTGTTATTATCTGGAATGCGTCTCTCTTTAGGCACCATTCTCCCGGTAGGCTAGATTGCCTGCTCAGCCAATCTGCCTGAATGTTGTCCTGACCCTTGATGTGCTCCGCCCGGATCGATGCCAGGTGAGATTCTGCCCAAGCCAGGACCCTGGTTGCTTCCCTGTGCAAAGCAGATGAGCAAGTCCCTCCTTGTTTGTTGATACAGGACTTCACTGACATGTTGTCCGTACGGATGAGGATGTCTTTCCCTTCGATCTTGTCCAATAATTCTGTCAAGGCCAATCTGATCACTCTCAGCTCGAGCAGATTGATGGGCAGGGTTGACTCGCCGTCCCTCCAGGGATGCTCCCCAGCCTGAGAGGCTTGCACCCATAAAAATTTGGGTTACTTGGGGAGTCAGTAAGCTCTTGCCCTGATTCAGGTTCCTGTCTCTGGGCCACCAAAGGAGGCTCTCCTTGACCATTCTGGGCACTTGTATCGGCAAGTCCATCCTTGTCATGATGAGAAACTGGTAAGGCCTTAAGAAAGACAGGAGGGGCCAAGAATGAAACCTGCCCCCATGTATGGCTTCGCAGTTTGCCGTGAGGGTGCCCATGAGCTTGGATAGGATCATGAGAGAGCTCGCCTTGCTTTGGATTACTGCTATGATTAGCCTCTTGGTTTTCTGAATCTTGTCTTTAGGAAGAAAGATGCGACACCTCCTGGTATCCACTATCATGCCTAGGTGTTGTATAGTTTGGGAAGGTAGAAGAGAGCATTTTTTCAGGTTTATCTGGAAGCCGTGGAGCTGCAGGAAATGGATGTATCTTGACTCGCCTTCTGTGAGCTGGCTCTGATCAACAAGTTGCCCAGATATGGATGGATGTGGATTCCCTTTTCTCTGAGATGCACGATTGGACTGATGAGGACCTTGGTGAACACCCTCGGGGCTGTTGTGAGGCCGAAGAGATCTGAACTGATAGTGGTTGCCGCTTACGCTGAACTGGAGAAAACGACGATGCAATGTAACGATTGGGATGTGAAGGTACGCCTCCGTGAGGTCTATTGATGTCAGAAACTCCTCTGGCTGGAGAGCTTCTGCCACCAACCAAAGTGTTTCCATGCAAAAGTGTCTGATCTTCAGGAACTTGTTCACAAATTTCAGGTCCAGAATCGCTCTCCAGTCTCCGCTTATTTTCGGGACTGTAAAGAATAGGGAATACACACCTTGACCCCGCTCTCTGACAGGTACTGGTTCTATGGCGTGAATGTCCTGTAGGTGTTGAATGGCTTGCCTGGTGATATGCTTCCGGTAGGGGTTTTTCCTTACAGGTGAAGCAATGAAACGATCCAGAGGAAGAGACTCGAATTCTATTGAGTAGCCTTTGGAATTTGAGGTGAGTCATAACTTGGAAGCCTTATTCTCAAACTCCCTCTTTTCTCATCTATTCTGAAAGTGTTTGGTGGGCCTAGAGGTGAAGGAGCCCCTCTTGAAGGTGCCCTTTGTCGAGTTCCAAGATGAATGCTTGGAGTCCTGTCTTGGTCTGGCCAAAGTGTGAAAGGAACGAAATGGCTGGTTGAAGGGGCGTCTGTCAGGTCTGTGCAGGCTCATAGGTAATGCTTTTTTCTTGTCCCTTGTCTCCACCAGGACTTTGTTGAGGTGGTCCCCGAACAGCTTGTCTCCCTAAAGAGGATATGCCATCAGGATGAACTTTGACTGGATGCCGCCTGCCATGCTCTGAGCCACAGCAAGCGTCTGGCTACTGCTGCCGATGCCAGGGAACAAGAAGAGAAGGATATGGCATCCAGCGTCACATTCGCTGCAAAGGAACTAGCTTTAAGAATCCTGTTCACCCCTTCAAGCAACCGCCTGTTGCTCTCTGGAATCAATTGAATAAGTTTTCGTACCCAGACCATGGAAGCCCTTGAGACTACAGATGCTGTGGTCGAGGCCTTGATTGCCAAGGCTGCTGCCTCATAGGCCCGTCTAAGAGAGACCTCTGCTTTCCCGTCTAGGCTGTCTTTCACCACCCCTTGTCCGTCTTCGGAGAGAAGGCCTGATGTCTGGATAGCAGCCACTGGAGCGTCGATCCGAGGAACCTGCATCAACTCATTCGCAAAAGAGGGTAAGGCAGATAATTTTTTGGCTGCAGGGGAGCATTGTTTGTTGGCAGCAGGCATCTCCCATTCAGCTTTGAGCTGTCGCTCGAAGTATTCAGGAAATGGGAAAACTCTCTCAGAGGAGCTAGCTCTTGGGAAGAACTCTTTACTCCTTTCGGGTCTGTTAGCTCTTTTATCTGATCTGGGGTTGTCCTCCTCCTCCTCCTCCCCCATTCCCCTATTTTGTAACTCTAGTGCTGATAGGGATTTAGAGAGGAGGTACTGACAGTCTTCAAACTTAGTCTATTGGGCTGCTCTGGGACAGAGATCTCCTCCTCCTCTTCCTCAGACTTCCTCGTTCTCATCACTATCAGAGGAGACCCCCTCTGCCCAATGGGGATCAGAGTTGGACAGTCTGATCTGAGTGGCTTTTTGAGCTGCCTTGGTGGGCCAAGCTGCTGATGCAGTCTTTTTTGGCTTGTCCTTGACTTTGCCATGGGAAGGGTAAGGGGGTGGAGAAGATGTCACTGCAAGGCTGGCAGAGAGGCTGAGAGAGCTTTACCAGCTCATCCCTCATTGCTTGCCTAATCATAACAAAAAACTCCACCGAGGGCCCCCCCGACAGCGGGTTGTACATTACCCCTCCTGCGGGCCCCAGTCTCTGGGGATGGCTCTTGTTCTGAGTCGCGTCGGGTTGAAGAGGCTGGATGAATATTTGTCAGAGATGCCTTAGGCTGATCCTGCACTGGGCAGAGGGCTGGACTAGATGGTCTGTATGGCCCCTTCCAACTCTATGATTCTATGAAGACAGGTCTCCCATTGGGAGGGTGGAAAGCCCAGCGACTTGGCCCACATGGGAAATGGCGCACTTGCTACTGCTCTTTCCTGCCCTTTTACTCATCCATTCTCAGGTGCCGCGCTCAGCCTCCTTGCAGAGCTGCGCCATCGTTACAGCCTCCGACTCTGTCTTTGCCCTCTTGGTGGGCACACACGGCTCCAGAGCCATACCATTGCTGGGAGCCAGCTCCTGCCTTACAGGAAGGGTGGCACCAGATGACTGGTGATTTGCCACAGCCTCAGCAACTGGAAGCTCTGCTTCCTCCTCCAAAAAACTCACTTCGGACTCCATTCCCCAAGGACTGAGGCAGTCCATTGAGCTCTTAAGGCAGAAAAAACAGCGAGGGAGGTAAGAGAAAGGATGAGTAGAGGAATAGATAAGGTGAGGGAAAAATCAGAAGAAGCTGACTGGGAAAGTTGAAAAGAAAGGCTGGAAGTGAAAGTGAAATTAGGCTTAAGAAGCAGCTCAAAGGGCTGCTGCTACTGCTCTCCCTGGAGGCAGGAAAGGAGGGAAGGGTGACCAACAGGAAGGAGAAAAATATGTAAATTCCTGCCTCCCTGATTGGATGGTGGGAAACACCCAAGATGTCCTCCACCTCAGAGGGAGAAGGTATATGTTACAGATACATCTATTCAATCTAAGAGTGTGGCTATATTAATACATAGATGTGTCTCTTTTCAGGTTCAAGATGTAATAACAAACCCAAATGGTTGCTTTATTATTTTGGTAGTGAAAAGCTTTGATTTTGTTATGGTTATGATTAATGTATACAGTCCAAATGTGGATTCTCCAGATATGTTTCATCAATGTTTCAGTAACTTGGTAGATCTTAGATCTGATTATTTGTTAGTGGAGAGAGATTTTAATGAAATACTAAATACAGCCTTAGATGAAGCACCCCCCCCGCATAGTAACATGACAACATCAATTTGATCTGTTCTCACATGGTAAAGTAACATTATGGTCAAATCTAGATTTAAAAATTGGAAAGAAATCTTTCTTATGGAAAGCTTGGACAGATAAGGGAATTTTTACTTTAGATCAGCTGATAGGTAAAGGAAGATGAGTTCTTGTCATTTTTTTCAACTGAGGTTTAAATACGATTTGCCTCCTTCTGCTGAATGGCAATATTTACAACTGAAACATTTACTTGAGTCCAAATATGGTCTGACAGCTTTGAGTGCTTCAGAATCCCCCACTCTTTTGGAGATTCTTATGGAATCAATGCAAAAAGCAAAAACTACAATTATATATAATAAATATGATACAGAGAGCATTAGAGATGAATGGAATAATGATCTCGAACACCCAGTTTTGCTAAAGCAACAGGATAAAGGCTGCATGCCATATTCCTGTTGCTACTATGGATCTTAAGTTGCAATTTATTCAACAAAAAATTATGTTTACGGTTAAAAGGCTAATGCTCCGTTCATTTCCTCCCTCCCGGTTTTAAAAGCCAGGAAAGGGTTAAAAGGCTTCTTGGCGTCCTCCTTCCTGGCTATAAACACACTTTCTCATTTTTTTTAAAAGCCAGGGAAGAGTGCCTCTCTGTTGCTTCGTTCCTTAAACAGCTGTGCAAAATGCTCCCACAGAGCACCAGGAGGGAAGAAGTGAATGAAGCAGCAATGTTACGCCTCTTTCCTGGCTTTAAAAAAAAGAGAGAGAGAGAGCACAGCCAGGAGGGAGGAAGCAAACGAAGCAGCGGCATTACAAATCTTACCTCACTTTAATGATAAAAATCGTGGAAAAGGAGTTCAGAGAGCAGAGGAGGGTGGAAGTGGTTACCGGTGGGCAGCCAACCAATGAGCGCCCAGGAAAAGAAAAGTGGGGGGAAACACAGTTAGGAACTAAGACTTCCTGCACACACATAAGTTGCATCAGTGGTAATTCAGAGGCGGCTTCAAGAAAAAGTTGCTGTATGTCTGCAGGAGGAAAACTCAGGGGAAAGACAGACAATATTCAATTTTGTGTCCCATGACTCCCTTGCACATGTGGAACTCTGGAGATCATGGGAAGCAGAATGGAAACTGTGGAAAATGTCAGTGCTGAAAGTGTCTAAGATTCAAACATTCCCTATTGCCTTCCCCCACAAATTCCTGTAGCAAGCCAATATTCATGCTGCATGATGGCTAAGCTACAAATAAACCTTTTCACTTCCAAGTAGGAGCTTCTGCTTCCAGCTTAAATTTATTGACATATATCTCTTCCACTGCATCTCTTGAGCCTGTTTTTCCTATGCTGACTATATTTATGTGCTCCACAAAAGTTCAGAGCACAACAACAAATGACTGGCAATAAGACAGAGACCTAAGAACTGAAATGAAACTCTTCACTTTTGAGTTGTTAAATATTTACCTCTGTGTTGCTTCGCCTCTTCGACTGGATCTGGCAACTTGATTTCAGGCCATGGGGGTGAAGATAAAGATGTTTTTGCAAGGGCTCTATAAAATAATAATAATCTCTCATCACAAATTATGTAGCTGATTACTCACTCCTGTAAATAACAGATGTTTCAGACTGCTCTTAAATAGAGAAGGGAAAGCCTTCCCAAACTATAGAGAAACCAAAACTGGAGCTCAAACTTAGTTTCCTTATGTTTCATGTATTGCATCTGCAGCTGAAAAAAATTTCCTTCAAGTTTATCTGTGTGATGATCACCTACAAAGAGAATTTGTGAATTTTTATGTGAAATAAGACTTCTCTTTCCTAGTCAATATTATTCTTGCTGTCAAAATCAGGAATCACTGAGAGTCAGCTGAATAGATTAAAAGGAACTCTTCTCTGCTGAACCACAGTAGAACAACTGATGGAGTGCTGGGTGAGAGGGATATGGGGTATGAGAGGCTAAGGGTCCAACCAAAGGTTTGCATTTCCATAGCTCCCATTCCAGCAGTTTTTCAGTATTATTACTTACTTTATTTATAGTTTGCCTTTCTCACTGAGACTCAAGGCAGATTACACAATGAAAGTCAATATGAACAATGGCTGGAAAATTCAGTAAACAATACAATATGGTATGGATAACAGAAATTCAACACAGAACAATAACAACAGCAGCAACAACCACCCTGTGCTTATATACCGCTCTTCTGGATAGATTAGTGCCACACTCAGAGTGGTTAACAACATCAGTGTTATTATTATCCCCACAAGACAGCTGGGGAGCTGGGGCTGAGAAGAGTGGCTTAACCAAGGCTACCTACAGAGTTCATGGCAGTAGTGGGAGTTGAACCAACAGAGTGCTGGCTTGGAGCCCAACTATTTAACCACTACGCTACGGTAAAGGGCACAGAGCTGAAACAATGCTGAAGTAAAACATAAACAGTTTAATTACGTGGAAACTACCCAGTAACCCCTTTGCAGCAACAGATTGTTCTAGGGGTGTGCACAGGAAAAAAATTTGGTTGATTCGGTTTGTAATACCAAATTAGAAAAAAAATCCTGTAACCTGGACACTAAATTCATTCTCCAGTTCCGTTTGGTAACACAGAGCAAATTTGGCCATTATTTCCTATGGAAAACACAATTTAGAAATTTTGTTATTTTTGGACTAAATTTCACCAAATTTGCAAGGAACCTAATACTACCTGTCCTCTAACTACCCCCAAATTTCATCGACTCCAGGGGGACATTTTATAGACCCCAAAGAAAGTGCCGCAGCCACCTCCAATCTCCATTATTCTCTATGGGGGAAACAATGGGGGCTATCCAGGAGGCTGAGGGTGGCATTTTGCAAGTAAAACCCACTGAGTTTGCAGGGAATATATTCTTCACTGTTTTCTAAAGACCACCCAAGTTTCAGGGAGATTGGACCCCGGAGGCCACTTTATGGCCCCCCAAAGAAGGTGTCCCTAGCCACCTCCAATCTCCATTATTCCCTATGGGAATAAGCCAAACTTTATGCCACCAGAAAACAGAAACACCAACCAACTACTATAAAGAAAGAGCCCCAACATCAGGGGAAAACAGCACCCCTAAGAACTAGCAAAAATGTACAGCACAAAATACCCACAACAAGGGAAACCACAACCTCCCACAGAAGAACAAGTAAATCCAATAAGCAATTATAAAACAGCAAACAAAGCACTCGAATAATGGGATAAAACAGAAGAGCGTGTCTTGGAGCATGCCTTTGAAGCTGTGACGGGGTGGTTGAAGCAGAGTCGGTTGAAATTAAATCCCACAAAGATGGAGGTCCTGCATGTGGGTCGGGAGGCCATGGGTATGGGACTCCAGCTCCCTGCTCTTGATGGAGCGCTACTTGCACCGGTTTCCAGAGTTAGAAGCCTGAGGGTGATCCTGGATGCCTCCTTGACTATGGAGGCACAGGTCGCAGCGGTTGCCGGTCTTCATTTTTCTATCTAAGACAGGCTTGGCAGCTTGTCCCCTACCTATCAACCCATGACTTAACTGCAGTGATCCAAGCAACGGTCACCTCTAGATTAGACTACTGCAACTCGCTCTATACAGGGCTTCCCCTGGGCCTGATCCAGAGGCTACAGCTGGTCCAAAATGCAGCTGCACGAGTAATTGCAAGGGTCCCAATTAGGGAACATATAACATCTATATTACGCCAGCTGCACTGGTTACCAGTTGAGTACCGGGTCCGGTTCAAGGTTCTGGTGTTGACTTATAAAGCCCTATGCGGCCTGGGCCCAGCATGTCTGCAGGACTGCCTCTCCCCATATGTACCCCAGAGGATGCTTCGTTCAACAAATAAACAACTGTTGGTGGTCCCTAGCCCAAGGGAGGCCCACCTGGCCTCGACCAGAGCCAGGGCCCTTTCGGTCCTGGCACCGACCTGGTGGAACTCTCTGTTTGAGAAAACCAGGGCCCGGTGGGATTTATTGTCTTTCTGCCGGGCCTGTAAGACAGAGATGCTCTGCCAGGCATATGGTGGAGGCTAGGTTGGGCCCCCACTGGCCACACTAAAGATCTGTCCACCACCCTACATATGAGCCAGGGCATGAAAAGCAGTATTTTATCATCGCCATCTGAAGAGAAGCTGTATTGTATAAAGTTGTTTTTAATGTTATTTGTATACTGTTTTATCTGTTTTTAACTGTTATTTATGTAAATTGAAATGTTGTACTCCACCCTGAGCCCACCTGGCGGGGAGGGTGGACTAACAATCTAATCTAATCTAATCTAATCTAATCTAATCTAATCTAATCTAATCTAATCTAATCTAATCTAATCTAATCTAATCTAATCTAATCTAATCTAATCTAATCTGTCGAAGGCTTTCACGGCCGGAGAACGATGGTTGTTGTGGGTTTTCCGGGCTGTATTGCCGTGGTCTTGGCATTGTAGTTCCTGACGTTTCGCCAGCAGCTGTGGCTGGCATCTTCAGAGGTGTAGCACCAAAAGACAGAGATCTCTCAGTGTCGAGATCTCTGAGAGATCTCTGTCTTTTGGTGCTACACCTCTGAAGATTCCAGCCACAGCTGCTGGCGAAACGTCAGGAACTACAATGCCAAGACCACGGCAATACAGCCCGGAAAACCCACAACAACCATCTAATCTAATCTAATCTAATCTAATCTAATCTAATCTAATCTAATCTAATCTAATCTAATCTAATCTAATCTAATCTAATCAACAAACAAACAAACAAACAAACAAGAACCACCCACAGAAGAACAGCAAAATAAACACTAACTTTAAGTAAAAACCAGAAACCAAAGCCCCCCCTCCACAAAAGTCCAACCCAAACACCCCCACACACATACACAGCAAAAAAAACAGGTTTTAAATGCAAACAAAAAAACCATTTTTCCTTCCCTTCTCCCCGCCAATCCACCAGGCCAACCCCCCCACCCAGAGAGAGAGAAAACTCAGTGAGTCTAACGACTCTCAAACCAGTCCTTCAAGTGTGGTGAGTCCTAAGTGCAGGAGTCCTCTAAATGCAGGTCTCAGCAGCAGGAATCGCTCACAGTTGCAGAAGTACAAGTAGGCCAGCCATAGTCCCAGTCCAGAGCATAAAGAGAGAGGCAATAGCCAGCAGCAAGCAAGACAGTGTCTCTCTCTATCTCCAGGAGAGAGCAAAATGGAGGCTGACTGAGGCAAGCCTTCTAATTTTAACTCCATGCAGCAGTTTAAAAAAGGCACTCTCCTTCTTGAGAATCCCACTGGCCAAAGGAGGAGAGCTGCTGCAAAAAATTGGCCACTCACACTCCCCCCACTTCCCTTCTCCACCTTCTGTCTCTGACACACAGCCCTTCTCCCCCGTCTCATCTGGTTAAAAAAAAAAAGCAGGGAAGTGTTTCTTTGCTGTTCCTTAGCAAAAGAACAGCAAGGAACAGTGTTGCCACACTTTATGAATTTTACTGAATAAATTCAGTAAACTTAAATTTGGTATTTCTGTAATACAGAATCAAGTTCAGTAATACTGAATTTTACCAAATCAGGCAAAACCCAGTAATTTTTATTAAATACCAAACTCAAATTGTACATCCCTAGATTGTACACAGAAGAAGTGTTCACTCCTTATCCTGTTACCAAAGTATCTCTCTGAACCATTTCCTTACTGCACAGCCCTGTTACTCGTGTAAAAAAGCCCACCTGAAAGTGGGAACTGTGCTAACCTCATCGGCAGGCCATTCCATAAAGTGAGGACCATGACAGAGACTGTGTATGTACAGGCAGTTGTTGATTTTGCCCAACTGCAGGGTGACACTTGCAGAAGGACCTATTCAGATGAGCAAAGGTGTCATGGTGGAGCATGGGGGTGGTGGTGGTCCCACAGATATAAGGGGTCAACCCAAACACCCCCACACACATACACAGCAAAAAAAACAGGTTTTAAATGCAAACAAAAAAACCATTTTTCCTTCCCTTCTCCCCGCCAATCCACCAGGCCAACCCCCCCACCCAGAGAGAGAGAAAACTCAGTGAGTCTAACGACTCTCAAACCAGTCCTTCAAGTGTGGTGAGTCCTAAGTGCAGGAGTCCTCTAAATGCAGGTCTCAGCAGCAGGAATCGCTCACAGTTGCAGAAGTACAAGTAGGCCAGCCATAGTCCCAGTCCAGAGCATAAAGAGAGAGGCAACAGCCAGCAGCAAGCAAGACAGTGTCTCTCTCTATCTCCAGGAGAGAGCAAAATGGAGGCTGACTGAGGCAAGCCTTCTAATTTTAACTCCATGCAGCAGTTTAAAAAAGGCACTCTCCTTCTTGAGAATCCCACTGGCCAAAGGAGGAGAGCTGCTGCAAAAAATTGGCCACTCACACTCCCCCCACTTCCCTTCTCCACCTTCTGTCTCTGACACACAGCCCTTCTCCCCCGTCTCATCTGGTTAAAAAAAAAAAGCAGGGAAGTGTTTCTTTGCTGTTCCTTAGCAAAAGAACAGCAAGGAACAGTGTTGCCACACTTTATGAATTTTACTGAATAAATTCAGTAAACTTAAATTTGGTATTTCTGTAATACAGAATCAAGTTCAGTAATACTGAATTTTACCAAATCAGGCAAAACCCAGTAATTTTTATTAAATACCAAACTCAAATTGTACATCCCTAGATTGTACACAGAAGAAGTGTTCACTCCTTATCCTGTTACCAAAGTATCTCTCTGAACCATTTCCTTACTGCACAGCCCTGTTACTCGTGTAAAAAAGCCCACCTGAAAGTGGGAACTGTGCTAACCTCATCGGCAGGCCATTCCATAAAGTGAGGACCATGACAGAGACTGTGTATGTACAGGCAGTTGTTGATTTTGCCCAACTGCAGGGTGACACTTGCAGAAGGACCTATTCAGATGAGCAAAGGTGTCATGGTGGAGCATGGGGGTGGTGGTGGTCCCACAGATATAAGGGGTCAAGGCCATAAAGGGCTTTGTACGTGACAGTCAAAACCTTGACCTGAGCCCAGTACCTGATGTGTAGCTAATGGAGTGACTACAAAATAGCAGTCATATGAATGCGCCACCTAGCTCCTGATAACAATCGAGCTGCAGCGTTCTGCGGCAACCGGAGACTTTGAGGGGAAAGGGGTGATCATCTTAACCATATAACCTGCTCAGATTCATGAGAAGCGCAATGTTTTACCACACAGGACACCCAGCTTATAAAATCAGTAAGCTTCAGAAACCTGGACCGACCGGCCACAAGTAGTCTCTCTCTTTTGCAGTCCCTTCAGAGCCACAACAGGAGCATACAGAACATACTTAACTTCTCACTCCCAATTTACATTCTATGATTTAAAACTTTCTATCCCATTGAACATTCTCTAAATGGTGGTTTCAGCTGAAAAACTGTCTATACAAGCTTTCTTTTAAATTTCTGCAGGAGTATCCATCTGCAGTTTATTCACAGCACCAGTCATTTAATTTATTTATGAGGCATATGGGGGTCTGATTTGGATTGGGACTGTGTCACAAGGGGAAGGAATTGAGCCTTCCTTCCCCCTGACCTGAAATGGTCTTGGAGTTGCTATGTCCCAGTGGAGAAACTTACATAAAGCCCTACCTGAATAGGTCCCCATCTGTCTGATAATTACATCAGAAAAATACTGTGAGCTGTACAAATGCTCACATCTGGTTAGACCCTGAAATGAAGTTACATGATACCTGAGACCTTGCTTGATTATGAGTACAGAAATATTTCCCTTCCTAGAACTGGTGGTTCAGCTGGTTTAGCTGGCAGAGTATAGCCTCTACAGCATAGCTGAAATGGAGAATGCAACATGCACCATGTCCATGTAACAGTAGGGAATTTGTGCTAGTTGAAGCCAGATAAGAGAGAAACAGCTGATGGACAGATAGATAAGGGGGAAAAGACATGGCAGCTCATGTTTTGCACACAGAAGGCTAAAAAATGTTCAGGTAGCTGGTCTGAGAAAAGCCTGTCTGTGCCTTAAGGCCCTGGAATGCCATTTCCAGTCAAAGGAAATAGATGGACCAATGACTAGTGTTTCAGTCTTTTCTTGAAAACAGTGACATGTTTACTCACTAAGAAGAACTATGGAGCCAGTTACATTGAGGCTGATCTAATTTTCATATAATTAAACAGAATGCATGCACTTCTTTCAAAAACCTTTGCTCTGAATGAACAGTATCTCTGTATGTAATTATAGGATGGTCACAGGAAGCCTAAATAAGGGAGAAAATTCTCCTCCTGCTGCAAGGAATCTGTAACCTACTTTGCATGCTATTGTCAAATCTCAAAGCCATATAATGTCCTTCATTCAAGCTGCACTGAGGAGACTGAAAATTCATTGCAGCAGATAATTCACGGTCAGCTCTCATATGGGTGAGTATTCCAGCATTAAGAAAGTGGAAGATGTTTTGTGGCAATTTCAAAGGCTGCCTAATCACATACTGGCAATGTTTTACAAATAAATGCTTTGCAAATAAAGAAAAGTCATTTTGCTCATACAAAGGAGCATCTCTTCCCCGATCCTATTTAACAATATAGCAGAGCACAGAGAACTGCAGAAAAATGAAAGATGAACAAATTTGCACAAGCTAAGTGAATTAAAAAGCAAATGGTACAAGCATGAATCCCACTACCATCTGCAGACATGCAACAACATGGGTTAAAGTTGTCAACTCCAACATGGAAAATTCCTGGAGATTTGGGGGCAGTACCTGAAGAGGACAGAGTCTGAAGAGTGAGCTCAGTGGGAATATGATGCCAGAGAGTCCACCCATCAAAACTGCCACTTCCTCCGGGGAAACTGATTTCTGCAGTCTAGCAGAATTCCAGGCTCCACCTAGAAGTTAATAACCCTGCATGGAATATGCAACTTTAAATCAGACTGCCAATTCACTCTGCAATTTAAAATGATGGGGCTGCTCTGATGTTACTATTATACACTTCTGGCAAGACTGGGTCTTTGGGCCCTACGCCATTCTGCCTTGCCTCTAACCATACTATCTGAATACAGTATCCCCTACTTCAGACACATGGTAATATCCTACCACTCTGCTTAGCTAAATGTAGAGCCTTCCTTCAAATAGCCTCTTCCACTGGAAGAAGTATTCTCATTTAGCTGAGCAAAGTGACAGGATACAATCCAGTATTTCCATGGAGTGTGTAAATTCTTCTTCCATTATGTGACCTCCCATATTCTGTAAAATTAAGACAATTTGCATCTCATGGTACAAAAAAATTTTTTTAGCAGAATTTGGGATGTATCTTCTTAGGGTCATAAGGACCAAGAGAAAACTGAAACAATGTATCATAAAGGGCAAGGAGGGCACGGGCTAGGAAACAATGGGGAAAGGTTCTCCCTTCCCAAACCTCCCTATTCACATATTGGAACCACAAAAGCTAGAGCCATAGTAGGTATGATCCATCAGGAATTGCTTCTATAAAAGACTCCCTAAAATTATATATTAGTTGTCCCTCTTCCATGCTCTTAAAAAAGTCCAATTAATTTCAATGGGGCTTATGGAAGGGATGGTCCTTGCAAATTACACTAATCACTGTATCTGGCAGTAAACTGGCTGAGACTTGCATGGTTAATAAAAGCCACCCAAACTGAACCAACCAAACACAAGGTGGGGGTCTTTACCTACTTGGAGGACTCAAGTATTCAGAAAACTTAATCAAGCTAAAAATGAAAAACTCCTTAAGATCCAGAAGGGGTGGAATGTTGAGAGAAGCTGAGCGCCATTTAAAGGGAACAGAAACTAGCCTGATCATGGCAGTGAGTGCACAGGAAAATTTGAGACAGGAAAATCTGGGAGAGAAAAATTGCAAGATGTGGGGTGAGGTTTCCAAACTATTTCCACTTCCAGTGGTTTCTCAAAAATCTTGCCACTACTTTTAATGGGCAGCCCTTTTTGATAATGAAAGAAGTAAAACAAGGCCACCCACACACAACCTACTCAAGGGACGTAGAAAAATGTTTCCCTCTCCCTCCCCAAAAAGTTCAATTTGATGAGTACTGAAAATGCTCCAAAAGAGAAGGAACATTCAGAGCAGCTGAGCATCAGTTAAAGAGGGAGGGGAGCAACCTGCTCAAGTTTGTAAGAGCTGAGAAAACACTAAGCAGTTTTCTAGAACCATAGTGGCTATTTTCCCACATTGCTGCATATATAGAACATTCTGATGCCCACTCAAATTAACGGGAAAGTTTAATGTTGTTTTCAGGACAAGCAAAACTAATCCAATGAGCTTTGGTTGAACTTTTCAAAAATGACATAAGAAAATTAATTTCATAATCCTATTGTAACTTCCATTGGATTTTGAATCCAAAAAGGAATTAGCCATTTGTTTATCAGAGAAAATGAACTAGATTAACCATGAGAATTTGAACGCAGGTATCAAAATCAGATTAATGCCTTTAAATGAAGAATTAGCCTACTTTTAACCCTGCTATACAAAATCAAGAACCATTTTCAGCATCAGAAAATCAGCTGCTCAGCAATGATGTGACAGGACTGTGTGGGATCAACATCCACCTACAGTGGTTAGTAGGAAGGGGAGCAAAGAGAGCACGAGCTATCTCTTGAAATGTCAAAAAGGGGCAATACTTTGGTATTTGATATACAGACTGCCAGTAAAGCTGGCTGGGGAGGAGAAAGAGCTCTAGGATAGGATAAAAAGAAAGTACTATTTCTTTCCAATGAAGCCATATTCTCATGTTGCCTTTGAAAGATAGAAAGGAATAACCCCACATATTTAGTCCATGCAATGAAAAGAGATTTTTGTTGGAAGCATTCCATGTATTTTCTTATGTGTCATCCATTATAATCTTTCATGCCCCCCTCTGCCAATTGATTTTTTAAAAAGAGTCCTTCTTCTCTACTCCTCCCCTATGGATGCTTCAACCTTTGGCAGCACAAGAGTTTCCCCTAAGGATCTTCATCCCTAACAAGCATCATTAATGGAAGCTGTCATAACTTCACAAGCCATCCAAGCAGCTGGTTGTCAATTTCTAAGCAGAAATAGCTTTCTAGCAACCAGTTTTACCTTCGCTTACCTCCTAGAAATGTCAAATTTCTAGCACAGTGACAGCTGTGACAAAATACATTTGTCAGGGATGCAGTGAACGGCAAGAGACCCTGTCCTACTGACATAGAGCTCCTGCTCATCAGCTTTAAGAGGAATTTCTATGGGCATCCATCAATGTTTTGTCACTATTCAATGGACTCCTTTACGTTTGCACAAACTGTGGAAACCTGTGCCCTATACATTTGTCCAATCTTAAGAACATTTGAACTATATTGCTTTGATCAACTATTAAAATGCTTGAGAACTTGCAATAAATTAACAGCTGCAAATTCTCACTACATGGACCTGTCAGAGAACAGGACCAATTATTAACCCGTTCAAGTATTTCAGCGTAGGAAAAATATTTTCATTTGCAAAACGTTTAGGTAGAAAATTTAAATAATACCCACACTATCATTGCTTTCCGGGGAAGTTCTGGTTATCATGAAAACATGTAGACCAGGACCACCATGGTTCTCCAAGCAGTGTTTACGTTAGGTACATTGCAGAGCGAAAGAGCAAGAGGCAGGGCAAATATTTTAAAAATGTCAGCAATACTGGATAAAAATCTACTCGTGCTACTTAACAGTACAGTGTATTCCACTGTATGCACAATTATGCCGTTTTAATGCTCTTTTACTATTTTTGTTTATTTTGTATTGCTGCCAGTATTTTGAAAGATCTGTGCTGCTCTTATTTTACTAATAAAGTGTTCTAATGTTTTATTTTGATGTTGGAAGTCTCTATGCTAAGAGTTTACAGTGATAAAAAAACTTAAAATAGCTTTATTTTCATCTGCAGTGCAAAAACTATTGCCTACCAAAGGTTTCAAAACAATCTTGAGGCTCATACATATATTTTAATACAGAAACATATTATCTATCAACACAAGAAAGAATGTAGTACTACAGTGCAATCCTAAACAGAGTTACAGCCTTCCAGGTCCACCAAAGGCAACTGACTTAAAAGGGTGTAACAGTGCTTAGAATTACACTGCCAACCTTTTGAAATCTCCCAATTTATTACAGAGTCCATATAACTTGCTCTGAAAACAAAATTCAAAAGGCTTCATTATGTTTTTTTTTTTTTTGGAAATGCAGTAACATTTATTATTCAAGAGTCAGCACCATGAACTGGGTATAGTAGAAGTGGCAGAATTAACAAAAACACACTATTCTATTGCTTACTCTACATAAAGTCATCAACCAGTACCATGGAGAAAATTATTCAAACTACAGTATGCAGTGACAGACATTGCAGTCCATTTGGATGTTTGACTTACTTCCTAGTCACTCCTGTACATATAGTGTTCCATGTGGCAGCTGCAACCTGTATCCAAGTTCAGTACAACCAGGCAGATGTAGTTTGTGCCACTAAATTTCTAGTTCTCTCTTATGGATAGGCTGCTCGGGCTGCCAGCAGACAATTCCCCAAAATTTCAAATGATACATGCACAGGAAATTAACAGACAGCGTATCATTATGGCTGTCAAGAATCTCAACGAGGACTCAAAGACAAACTCCAGTCTATCAAAAGATTCTTGCATTAAAGCTTTTATGCATTTAATAAAAGGGAGCTGCAGTGTTGCTATTTAAATCCTAGTCTATTTGGAAAATCAGAAGTTTATATCTATGCTCCGTCATTACAAAGGGAAATTGCCACTCGATACTGGGGAAATGAAATGGCTGTTGCTCTAGATACTGAATGTGTTATGAACTGCATGGCAAGCAAACATAGTCTTCTAGTTGTCACCTCCATTTTTACCACCACAATCATAAGTTTTAAAGAAACAAAAGTCCTCTCTACATTTCCTTCTTTAAAGTAGTAACAAAAATGGGTGGGTGGGGACCTTAAAATTCTTCCCAAGTAGTGTGTGGCAACACTGGTGTTGGAAAGTGCTGTGAAGTCACATCTGACTTATGGCAACCTCTGGTGGGATTTTCATGACAAGAGACTAACAGAGATGGTTTGCCATTGCCTGCCTCTGTAACCCCGGTCTTCGCTGGAGATCTCCTATCCAATTACTAACCAAGGACAACTCTGTTTAGCTTCTGAGATCTGATGAAATTGGGCTTGCTTGGGCTATCCAGGTCAAGATATGTTGCAACATTAATCATATTTAAAACAAAAAGAAATTTAGATAATACAATGGGGCCATAAAAGGTCAATGGGGGGTGGGGGGATAATAGGATCACTCTGCTTAAACACATCCCTTAGAGTTAGATGTGACAGGGATGGCCAACTTTCCAACCTGGTAGTTACAACTAAGGGAGTAAAACAGGGACGTGTCTTAGTTCTTGCGTTATTCAATCTGTATATTAATGATATGATTAGCTACGTAAGCGCTGTAGACACTCACCTCCCTATTTTAGCTAAACGGAAAATTCCAGCTTTGCTATTTGCCAGTGATATGGTTATTCTGTCCAGAAACCCAGTGGGCCTAAAAAAAAGCACTTAAGGCATTCAGTCCCTACTGCAAAGAGACCTTATTAGAGACTAACTACCAAAAATCTAAAATTTTACCATTTGGCAAAGGTCTAAAAAGAAGGTCTTGGAACATCAATGGCCATAAGCTGGAACAAATATATTACTATAAATATTTACAGGTGATGTTCCATTCTTCCAGGAGCAGAATTGCCCACCATGACTACACTGCATCAACTGGGCAACACTCTGCACAGAGTATCATTAACTTTACACGCACTAAAGGAGCCATGTTTCTACCAGCAGCACTCCAGCTTTTTCAGGCAAAAATGTTGCCCCAATTGATGTATGGGACAATACTTAGATCCCCCTCTACTCACTTGCACCACTAGAAAAAATCCAATCAAGATTTCTGAGAGCTTTATTTTAGGTTCCTAGCTGTGTGTTCAGTGCCACTCTTTGCCTTGAGTTGAGCCTGGTAAAGGTGGAGACCAGGGTAAGCCTCACCTCCATCAACTTTTGGCTAAAATTGGCATACAATCTGAAGGGTATGATAGCCTTAGCCCTACAAGACAATTTTCAGTTTTCTTGGAAGAAGGCTATCTATTCTAAAATGCAAAGTATGGATCTCTCTTGCAAATCTATCCTGAGAATGGGCTATGATCGAGCAAAATTATTGATCAAACCAAGGTTGCTTTGAACGTCAAAGAGATATAAGCATTGTCCCAAGTTTCCCAATTCCAGACAAACTTAAATATGTTGTTGCCTTGGCACCTTATCTCTCTATCTTGGAGGTACCCAGTCAAACGAGAGCTTTCACTTTGGCAAGATGGCGAGTACTCCCCTCTGCAGTCTTAGAGGGGATATAAAAAGACTCCCATGAAAGAGAGAACCTGTCCATGCGACTCCAAGGAGGTGGAATCCATTGAATGTGTACTGTTCTACTGCCGTTTTCACCAGGAAGACCTGTTAAGATTAATCTCCCCTCTGTTCAATAAATACCAAGGTTGTTCTGATGCTGATATTTCAAAGAAGCTTTTAATGGGCGCTAACCCACAGGTTACTATTAGCTGTGCTAGATTTTTCTCAGCAGCCTGCAGAATTCATCGTCAAATTTTAGGCGTGGATTTCTAATTTTGAATTTTAATTACTGACCATTGGTCAGTTTAATCCTATTCTTTATAACGTGTGTTTTAAACATTTGGATTTGTTTTGTACTGGTCATTGGATGAATAAAAGAACTGATTGATTGGACAGTTGTAGTAAACTGCGCAGTCTCAGGTGTTGTGGAGCTGGGAGCAAGTTAAAACTTTCATGATGAAGGGTTAGGGTAGGTTATTCTTTAGAACTGCATCAAAGTGGGAAGAAATATGATTAGGCCAAGGTGCTAGCATACAAGATTCATTTTCTATTTTTCTCCTGGCTAAAGTAATACACACCCATCATTGAGTGAATGTAAGAGTTTGGAAAAAAAGAAGGGAAAATTCACAGCAAATGAGACCAATGGCTTCTGTTTAAGAAGAATTCGGGTAAACAGGATTCCTGAGGTTGTTGGGAAATGTTAAGGTACTACTGAGCTTCTATTATAGTGCCCCATCCAGCCTGCCTCTTTTCTGATAGGAACCCTAAGGCAGCTTACATTTATATAAAGACTGAAAAATAACATCAGCAAAACCCAAACACATAAAAAGTGACACAATTAAGTCAGCTAAGTAGAGTAAAGAGGAATTAAGAACAGACTTGGGGCAGGAGGCCACAAAGCTTGCTATTTTCTGAATGGAGGAAAAGGAAAACATTAGCTTGCTTCCTAAGGCGCCTGCTTCATGGATATACTGAAGGAAAGATTTTTAGAAGCTTTTTCACAAAATTCCGGTTTAAGACCAATTTAAAACCATAGGAAATTCCTGTGAAGATACGTTCTCAATCATCCTAAAGTAACTGCTTTTAGGGGTCAGCATACTACTCTACCAGACCATGAGACTAAGCAAAGAAAGGAAACTTAGAATCCTAGAAGTGAAAATTACACACAGACACTGCAATACATTGCCCTTACCCTTGCTGTACTGAAGTACTCTGTGAACTTTTTCGGGCTGTAAACCACAACAGAGAAGCTGAAACAGAAAGAATGAAAAGGTCACAACGAAACCATCCTTACTTTTTAATACTGAATTGTGCCAAATCCAGAATGAGTAGGAAAAGGCCAGATAGAAGAAAAAGAGATAGATGGATTTATATTGTTCTCACGTCTTTAAAATGTCTATTTAATCTGAGCAACAGGCATCAATTCAGCTTCAAAATAGTCTCACTGTCCTTCATGTGAGACATAAAAAGACTGGCAAAAGATGAGCTGAAAGTGGTTTTAATAATCCAGTGTTTTAGCTTTTCTATCTGAAATGAGATTAAAAGCTTAAGGTTAAAACACTGTTCTGAAATCACTAAAAACAAGCAGTAGAAATGATGAGAACACAGTGAAAAATGATGATCATTAACTTGACCAAATTAATGGTAAGATTAGTGAAAATCCTCTCCTGGAAATTGAAGCTAACAGCTTATTAGTTTAATCACATTTTTGCAGTCAGAGTATTGGACTGACTTTTCTCACAGGGAAAGACAACTCGCCTAGAGCAATTATTTATAGGAGATTTAATTCAAACTAAAGGTAAAGGTAGTCCCCCTGCGCAAGCACCAAGTCATTACTGACCCATGGGGGGATGTTGCATCATGACGTTTTCTTGGCAGACTTTTAAGGGGGTGGTTTGCCATTGCCTTCCCCAGTCATCTACACTTTATCCCCAGGAAGCTGGAGTAGAAGAAAAACTGAACAAGTTTCTAGTTGCTTTGTAGAAACCTGGGACACTGATTTTCCTTACCTGCCCCTCAGTACATACACACAGTTTGTCGGTTGCATTCCCCCAACTTTTAAAAGATCTATATTTAAAGTAAGATCATACATTTTAATAATAGAGCTTCCTTAATTATTTAGGTGACACTCCAGTGATGAAAACTATAGTTGATTTAAGTCACATGATGCACATCCCCAAATTGCTGAGATTTAAGGTTCATTACTTTGGGGCCCACTGGGGCCCACAAGGAATTACTCATGATATGAAATATTGGGAATTCTAACCTTCAAACCCAAAATATCTTCAAGATACTATACACTGGTTGTTGTGGGTTTTCCGGGCTGTACTGCCGTGGTCTCGGCATTGTAGTTCCTGACGTTTCGCCAGCAGCTGTGGCTGGCATCTTCAGAGGTGTAGCACCAAAAGACAGAGATCTCTCAGATCTCTCTCCGGCCGTGAAAGCCTTCGACAATACATACTATACACTGTCTGAGCAGGTAAATTCACCTCCTCCATCTACCACCATTTTTTCTTTAATTTATTATCAACATTAAAAGAACAATGTGCTTGCATCAAGACACTGAGGGGATTCCTTTTTTTAAATGTAGAAAAAAGTTTTCCCCTTAACAATCACATTACTAAGAAAGTCAGAAAATGTTTTTTAACTGAAACCAGAATTTTTAAAGAATTATTTTTGCTCTTTTTAATATCTGTATCAATCCTTAATTTTCACTAATAAAGTATTTATTTTTATAAACCACAAAGTGGACTATAAACACTTAGGATACGAAAACCTAAACTACTGATTTTGTAGGTCAAAGCTAGATACCACTACTAATCCGTCTTGTGGTGAAATTACAAGGCTGCTACGAGCAATGACGAAACTACGATGTAACAGACAACAAACAATTAGGACAAAATATATATGCGCAAGACGGGCAGAAAGCAGTAGAGTGCATACGCAGTAAATCTGGTAAGGTCTGAAAGCCGGAAAAACTAGAAACGGAGCGCCAGCGTTTGTGTAAAAATGGAGTCCCAAAACGAAGAATGGGACAAACTGCTTTGTTATTTATTTTATGTGCAGACTTGAGAGAGGCTAGCCTTGACTCGTCTAACGGGGAAAAGGAGGAACAGATTGGGAAGAAGGGGGTACAAAGCGTGGGCCAAAGCTTACAATAGAAAAGACCGCAGGCAAAACAACGAGAGTCTCAGTGAGAAAGGTGGACTATAAATGACATAAATAATATCAATAAAGATCAGAAGGAACGCAAGTACCAGCAAAACGACCACGAGAGAGGGAGGAAAAGAAGCAACGCAAAAGCAGACTAGAATAAAGTTACAAGAAAGTGAAAGAATCAGGCCACGACCGCGAAGATTAGCAGGGCAGCATCCACAGAAGGAGGCAACCGTTCCGCTCCCTGCTTCACCTGCTCGACTCAAAGCACGCCCATAGGAAGCCGCTATCGTCTCCAGTGCCATTGCCATTTCTCTGCGCCCTCGGCCCAGCGACGGAAACGGAAGTGCAGTAAGCAGAGACGGAAGGGGAGTACCACCATACTGGGGCCGGCAGGAAGCGAGCGCTGGGCTGTCGCGGGCCGCGGTGGCTTCCTCTCAAAGTGGTTACCTTCCCCAGTTTGCGCGGGAGTCTTGCGGGCACGCACCTGCGACTGCCGCCATGGGAGCGCAGGTACAGGACTTTGTCTCTCGGCAGCTGGAGTTGCTACAGGAAGAAAGAGAAGCCGAGATATCGGAAGCCAGGTACCGCCAGCGGGCACTGGGAAGACGGGGCTTCTTGTTGTATAGGGGTGCGGAGGCTGTCTAGAAAAGAGGACGGGTTCATTAAGTCACCCAGAAAAACGAATACTGATTTTTAACTAGTTCGCACTTCGAAAATCGTATATTTCCCAAACAAAGTGAACCATGCCTAGTTGCTAGAACAATTAAAACAAGCTGCAATGAAACAGAGCCTCTGTATAAATTTAGCAGCATAACCGAAAGCCTTTGTAAGGCTTTTGCGATGTAGAGTTCTATAGTTGCAAACTCTGGGTTTGGAAATTCCTGGAGATTTGGGTAGGAGGGAGTTCAGCAATGTATAATACCATAGAATCCAATCTCCAAAGAAGCCATTTTCTCCAGAAGAAACTGAACTCAGTGGTCTGGAGATCAGTTATAATTCCTGGAGATTTCCAGGCCTGGTTGTACGTTGAAACCATTTCTGTTTAAGTGCATAGAGTATGAAAATAATGAGTGTACATGACTTTTTTTGTTTCAAATGTTACCAATTAATATATAAGAAAAAATTCTAAAAAAAAAATAGCAAAGAAAATGTTCTAAAGAAATAACAAAGAATGATAAACAACTTTGTATGGGGAAAGAAGCCAAGAATAAGATTTAAAGTATTACAGGATAAAAAAGGAGGTTTAGCTGTACCAAGTATCAAATTATATTGCTAAATAGCTTGCACTAGTCTGGGTGTCAGACTGGATTACAAATTCAAATCAAAGGCATATTAAATTGGAGACAACTGATACTAAAGAAGGAATACATAACTACCTATGGACTGAGAAATCACTAAAAATAGTTCAAATACAAGATGGTAATCATATCCTGAGAGATGGTTTCAGTGCAGAAATAGAGTAAGTCCACCAACCTCACCACTGATGTTTATTGTGACAATAGTACAAGAAAGAAACTTGACCATATATCCTAAGAGTATATGATAGATAAACAAGGAAAAATAAAATCCTGTCAAGCAGTTCAAGATGAAGGAAAAAAACATTCCGTGGTTGTTATATCATCAAATGGTATCCAAATTGAAAGAACAAATAGCTAAAGAAAGGGGACGATTAAGAAAGAAAACGACTTTTGAACAATTAATCACCAGAGATTTAAGACACCTATTAGGAAAGATTTATAAAATGTTATTGCAATAGGACACTGAAACAGAGCAGATAAAAAACTGTATGATAAAATGGATGCAAAATTTTGGAGAAAACATATATACGAGTCAGTGAGAAAACCTTATGGAATAAGGAAATTTAAGTTTATTGAATGTCAAATATTAAGAGAGAACTGGTATAAAATGTTCTTCAGATGGTATATTGCCTCTAAAGATATAGCAAAAACAAATAAAGATTATAATGAGAAGTGCCGGAAATGTCAGAATAAAGATGCAGCATTTTGTCACATGTGGCGGACATGCAAGAAAGCAAGAAAATACTGGATAGATATACATGAAAAATGCAAAAGATACTAAAATTTAAGTTTCCAATGGATCAAAAAATGCTATTAAATACTTTACTAAGCAATATTACACAGTGAATTATTTAAGTATGTGGTTACAATGGCAAGGGTAATATTTGCAGAAAAATTCCAGACATTGAAATACCTAGACCTGAAGGAATGGAAGAATAAACTAAATGAATATGAGACAATTGCAAAATTATCATCTTTTATATGTAACAGACTGATTTCAGAATTTCAAGGAAAATGGAAAGTTTTTTAAAAATTATATGATTGAAAATCAACAACAAATTTAAATTAATACAGAGAATGATAGAAGGAAAGGGTTAGGTAATATATGTTTTAATAAAATGTTATTTGTTAATAAAATGTTACTAGACATGAAGATAGGTGGAAAAGACAGAATAAAAATACTTAAATAGTAGTGAAATATTAAAAAAGTGTAACTAAGTTCCATAAAAATGTATGATACTGACTATAAATGATTATAGTTTATATTTTATGTTAAACAATGAGTGTACAGCACTTTACACAAGGGAGGCTGGTCAAGTATTTCTCCGTTAAAAGCAATTGTTTGGGATGTTTGGTTGGCAGAGTCACAAATACTTATAATGAGTACATTGTGATTAAAAAGAATTGAAGTCTTCTGAGTCGGGTCCTGTCAGTTCTCCTTTTCAGGACACTCCAATAATATTTCATGACCTGTAGTATCAAATGCCACCAGTACATTCAAAAGTATTAGTATTGTAAATAGGAAACAACCAATGTTCGTTTAGTTCCAGATCCAGGATTGAAGCCTTATTGAAATAGGTCATGGGAAGATAAATCTTAGATCCAGCTAACATTGCTGTGCCACCTCTTAGTGGATCATTTTGCGTCCAAGTGGAAGGTTTAATACAGGCGTACAACTAACAACTCTTTTGGTATCAAAGCTAGTTTTTCCTGACAGCTCTATCATAACTTCTTCCAAAGCCCATGGGAAATCCCCTTAACTAGAAGAAAATGTGTGATTCTGGCAAGTGGCACTTTAATTTATCCTTGCAAGATTTACTGTGTAGTCCTAAACAAGTACACTGTTTTAAGCCCATTGACTTAGAAAGGTGTAGGTTTGTTTAGTATTGCACCATTAATTAATCAGAGTGGGCAGGGGTCCAGTCTGGAGGTGATGGCCTTCACAGCCCCAAGTGCCCTATCTGCATATGTTAGAGAGATCACTCCAAACTATAAAATTGACAAACGTGTAGTACAGTTCACAACTGGCTTGTGGACAATCTGGCATTTAGTTTGGACTGGCTCTGAGAGACTTGGAATGCCATCTTAAACAGAGTTACATTCTTCTAAAGTAATTGAAGTGAATGGGCTTAGTTATGATTCACCTGTTGATTAACACTGGACTACATTATATTTTTCAAGGAGGTTGGCTCAAGAGGTTCAGGCGTTGCGAAGTTAGACTGGATAAGATTCTGTTCATGCAATGGTGGTAAAGCTTTCTTTGCAACCACTTCATAGATATGCACATGAGATCTATGGTCTCTTCAATTCTGTATACATTTTCTGCCAATAAAGCTCCCCACCCATTTCAGCTTCCTCCCCAACTCATTTGTAACCAGAGAGGGTGGCAGGGAGCAACCTTGTATATTGCTCCAACAGTTCCTTGTTCCAAAATGTTACCAAGGCTTCAACAGAGTCACAAGATTTCAAAAAAACTCCTTTAGTGTTCTGGAATTCTATTGGACCTATTGCAGAAAGAATGGTTCATGTAGTAAACAGGATAAGTATTGCAGCCCATTATATGGAGAATTGCCACATGAGAGCATTTCTTTGGCGGTTTAATACATGTTATAAAGGCTTTATCATTTTTACAAAATAGTAGCTTTTTGTGATGCCATGTGTCAAGGCTAATCTGTCTTAATCTGAGAGATCTGCTCCCCTGCCCCCAATCTGGGAGCCCAAAGCAAGTCTCTTCATTATTGAAGAAGCTTAAAGTATCCCGGGTTTGGATCAGCAAGCTCACAGAGACTACCATAAAGCAAAGAGAGTTTTTATCAAAAAAGGATTTTAATCAGAAATTTCTAGCAACAATCCAGTTCCAAGAGAAGGCTCAAGTACACAAAAGAAACAAAACTAACTCTCTAGATACACTTATATAACATGGCTCCTGCAGCACAAATATTACTTCTTGATATTGCAGCCAACCAGTAGAGTGATGAGCCAGTTTGGTGTAGTGGTTAAGATTGGCAGGACTCTAATCTGGAGAACCAGGTTTGATCCCCCACTCCTCCACTTGAAGCCAGCTGGGTGACCTTGGGTCAGTCACAGCTTCTTGGAGCTCTCTCAGCCCCGCCCACCTCATAGGGTGATTGTCATGAGGATAATAATAACACGCTTTGTAAACCTCTCTGAGTGTGGCATTAAGTTGTCCTGAAGGATGGTATATAAATCAAATGTTGTTGTTATGAGGGTTGGAAACAGGCAGGGGAAACCCAAGGAAAAGAAAATATACAATATTTTTAGAAATACCAGCCATAAACCTTCCACCAATCATCATTCTATCTCCCAAAGCCAACTCCTCCCCTCCCATCCTATACCAGCTGCAACCAATACCCAATTAAGAGGCCTGAAGGAACAACCTTGATGATGATAGTTTCTGCTTAAATACATAATCAGTACCTGTTAAACATACAGAGGAAAGAAAGCCAAATTTCTTTCAGAAATGATTTCTTGATACCATAACAGACACTTCAGTAGTGCAAAATGGAGTAATAGGATATTTTTCAGGTTTTCAAAATAAGTCTTTTAGCCACGAAGATTTAATCGTAGTTGCTTTTCATTTGTTAATTTGGACTAAGCAGGGAAACTCCCAAGGCTCACTTTTATGAAAGGAAAAAAAATATGGGAAAAAATTGGATATGATGATGGAATATGTTCTGGCTCATAAAAGCTCCTGGCTCAATACATTTGTTGGTCTCTAAGGTGGCATAAGATGCTTGGTTGTTCTGGCTGCAGCAGTCTATCACGACTACCCATCTGGAATGTTTCAAGAAGTAACCCAAACCAATGCATTCACTTGCACATCAGTAATATGAATATGGCATATGCTAGCTGGACAGGTCTCAGTTAACACTCTTAATTACAAATGTGAACCATGCTGCATCATTCATTGAAATCTTGTAGTGTTTTTAAAACTATAATGAGGTTGAAAATAGAAACCTCTCACCTAATTCAGTGACACTTTGTGGGCATCTTTCTCCAATACGCATATGGTGTTTGCATTTGCTTTCCTTTATAATTCAGTGAAGGAGAGACAGTTTTGTGCACTCAAGAAGTTCTATAATGTGAAGTTGTAGATGAACCTTCTGTTGAAGTAAATAAGCAAGAATCTATGATCTTTGAGCAAATCTCAGTGCTTGTTTTAGGTTCAGCATCTCTAGTGGGGAGTGGCAGAGCATCTGTTTTGCGTTCAAATGGTCTCACTCTCAAGTTCAATCCCCAACATCTCCAGTTTAAAAAAAAATAGATAATTGGTGATGTGAAAGGCCTAAGATCTTGGAGAGCCACTGTAAGTCAGAGTAGACAATACTGACCTTGATGGACCAATGGTCCGCTTCAGTATAAGACAGCTTCATGTTTTCATGCGCGCATCTTTTCGATTGTATACTTATACCTCCAAGGGTTGGATACTTCCCCCCTTCTTTTCCAAGTGGAGGTTGTCAAAATTATAGCGGCACCAGTTTCCAGCTACCAAGGCATAAACATTCAGTATCAAATAGAGTACCTGTCCTGAGGGTCAGAAGGAGGAATTCTAACAGGTTCACTTCAGCAGTATAATGTGTGCCAGTTCTTCTAGTAAGCATTCAGAGTGTAAGCAAAGAATGTCATAAGATTTCCTTACATTGTAGAAGAAGCAACTGAAGGCTTAAGTGCTTTGAGATCAATTGTTTGGATTTGGTGTTTTGTTTTACTGTTATTAAGTAAAAAGGGCATATTGGTTTTCTTTCATACATTTGAGTTGAATGTCTGGCATCTTACCAGTTGTTTAAGGGAGTGAATCTTGGAATACTTACTGAAAGATTTAAGAACTTTAACTGAAAAAGTAAAGGTATTGAAATAATGATATCTCCAGGCTAAGGTCCATATCCATAGACACATACAATTAATTATACACACCCAGAGGGGATCTGGAATTGTTTCCGTAACAGAAGTCAGTTATTAATTCAAAGCATCTCTTGTTTGCTAGATTCCAGGGCCTACAGCAAAGAGGGGATGCAGCTTTTTAATGGGCATGGCCATTGTGAGGCAAGGGAATCTGCTCTTTGCCACACCCCCGATACCATTGTGTAGATGATAAACTGGTGAACTTGATAAGGAACTCCTCCTAGCCCTCCCCCGCACCCCCCCCCCCCAGTAATCTGTCATCTCTGTGCCTCTAGAAACCTAAGCACATTGCTAGATTAATCTCTGTCTCTGTGCCTCTGGAAACCTAAGCACACTCCTATATTATTTTACATTTTTGTGTGTCCTGGACAGTTTTTCTTAGCTGTCACCTGCTTTATCTTTGACAATCCTCTTCTGGGTTTTTGGAGCAGAGGGACAAACTTTTAAATGGTTATCATTTGCTTATTAACTTTATGCCTTTCTTGTCTTTCCAGGGCATGGCAAGAAAATACTTCCCTTAAAGAGCTGCAACGCAGAGGGGTCTGCTTGCTGAAGCTTGAAATAGCCAGTCAGAGAACTGGCCTGTATGGCCGGCTGCTTGTAACTTTCCAGCCTAGAAAACATGTCTCAGAACTTGCAGAGCTGCCTTGTAACAGTTTTGGGCCTGGTGAGTAAGTAGGTGTTGACTTAAAGGCTAAACCTAGCCTTAATTACTAAACCCAGAGGTGCATAACATCACAGTTCTTCCTGCAACTTCAATGATGCCAGTGTCTTGGAATTAAAGTGTAGCTCTAACAGCAAGGAAACAGGATAGATTGGTCCATAGTTTTACTTTAACCTAGAATAAGAAACCTACAGATATTAGAATGTAGCTGATCATTTTAGATAAGTAGAATATAGTTCAAAGTGATGGGTCCCTATTATGAGAGTAAAGATGGAATCTTTGTGGTTCTCATATGCATTTGCCCATGCTAACAACTGGCACAGTATACTGTGCAGAAGGCTGGACTGTACTAGGTTGTGTGGTGTTTGCAGTGGAGGAAATACAAGACAAACTTTCCAGTATAGAATGACTAGCTAGAAATAAATTAACTAAGACTGATATGTATTCTTGTCTCACTTGAATAATGAGTACCTTATTCTGGTTCAGGATTGTGAAATGGAGGAGGCAGTGGCTGTAGCCTTTTAATGTTCATTCCTAGAGTTTAGGGACAAGTACAGTTCGTATGTCTTTGGTACACCAGGGCAATTTTCACTTCTTCATGTTGAAGACTATAATATTAAATGAGTATTTCTCATTTGTATTGTCGAAGGCTTTCACGGCCGGAGAACGATGGCTGTTGTGGGTTTTCCGGGCGGCAATACAGCCCGGAAAACCCACAACAGCCATATTTCTCATTTAATAATAATAATAACATTCGATTTCTATACCGCCCTTCAGGACAACTTAATGCCCACTCAGAGCGGTTTACAAACTATGCTATTATTATCCCCACCACAAAACACCCTGTGAGGTGGGTAGGGCTGAGGGAACACCTAGACGCTGTGAGGACCCGAGGTCACCCAGCTGGCTTTTAAGTGGAGGAGTGGGGAATCAAACCCGGTTCTCCAGTGGTTCAAGTCCAAGCAGGGTGGTTCAAGTCCAAACCTTAAGGCCAAAGTCAAAGGGGAGTTCCAAGAGCAAAAGCCAAGTCAAACCGGTGGTCAGAGCACGAGATAAAGCCAGGAGTAAGTCCAGAGTCCAAGAGCGAGGTCAGGCACAGTCCAAGGTCAGTCACCGATAGTGTCAGGTCCAAAAGCAGGCATGGGCAAGGTTCACGGAACACAGAGTGGTTGCAGGCAATAGACACGTTGCTTCCACGCCCAGCAGTTCCTCCAGACTGGCTCTTATAGCCAGGCGTGGTTTTCAGCCAGCTGCTGGGGCTCTATCCTGCCACTACTCATCGTCACTCTCCAGCAGCTGGCGTTGGCTCAAGAGGCGAGCACTGCGCCGTCTCTCCTGCAGTTCCAGTCTCTGGCGCTGCCTGCGGCGTTCCTTGGGCGTGGGTGAACCTGGGGGGGGTGGAGGCTCTTGGCTGTGCTGCACCTGTAGAAGTTCCTGGCTGAGCTTCCTCTGTAGTATTGGAGCTAGGGGGTGCTGGTGCCTCAGCTGCTGGCTGTAAGCTCTGATCAGCCAGCAGCTGTTGCTCCTGATTGCTGGCTTCTGCTGAATCAGGGCTAGGGCTGGCTACACAAGGCTCCTCTTCTCCTGAGGAGTCCTGGCTGGCTACACGAGGCGTCTCTCCTCCAGAGGAGACCTCAGACTGGGCCATGACAAGTCCTATTTCTGTTATACAAATTTATTTCTAGCTTGATAGTGCTTATGCTGAGTCGTAAATTCTTTCTGTAAACCTTCCTTTTTAGAGCTTTCTAATGGGAAGCCACAGAAGTGCCATTAAATTAAGTCTGCCTTTTGACATGGAAACAAAAAAGCTACATAGGCTTTCCAAGATAAATTGCACAGTTGTTGTACTAAATTGCTAGCATGCTGACTCAATAAGACACAGTTAAACAGAATAATTAAACTGAAGCCCATATTTGAAGTAATCAGATTTGTGTTAAAAAAAAAAAAGAGGGCAGAAACTTCACTCACTTTTGTCCCTCTTCATTTCCTGTTTGCTCTATTGGTACCCCCGCGGAAGGAAAAAAGAAAACCGAAGCCTCAAAATGAAAAGCATACAATGAGCACACAATGAAGCCACAGAAACAGAAATATATCAAAAGTGTGAATATAATAAATATCACAGTTGGTGTATACTAATTAAACATCAAATTGTATATACCTAAACTACAACCATGCCAATAAATGCAAGTCCACTGAACACCAAGGTGCACACAGGCACCAAAAGGGGTAATACCAGTATAAGGGTGCACGCAGGCACTTCCTCACAAGTAATAAAAAAAAAATACAATGACAAAGGGGTAATATCAGTATAAGGGTGCACACAGGCACTTCCTCACAAGTAATCCAAAAAAATACAATGACAGAAACAGTATCAAGGTGCACACAGGCACTCACATAAATAAGAGACAGAAAGGGTGGTTGGAAGGAAACCACCCAAAAACAGACGCGGCTATAACGTCCAAAAGTAAGTGCAGTATAAAGAATGCAGAGGATGATGGAAATCAGATGTCCAACATGCAGTCAGACTTCATATGCCACGCCTACGGGATTTGCCAACATATAAAATCTCACCCTGTTTCGTGATTACTTCACTTCTTCAACAGGCACATATTTATTGTATACAATGTTGCTGTCAGGGCCTGTCGCTGCCCCTGCTGGGCGGGGCACCGGCTGGGCTGGCCCTGATGTCAGAGGGGCACCAGGGATGCTGCAGGACCCTGCTCTGTGGAAGGAGGGGTGGTATACATCACCCTGACTCCCTCTCAGTCCACTCGCTGGCCTGCTCAACCTGGCCTGCTTACCCCCTGCATCCTCCATCATCTCCTTCTCCCAGAACTCTCCCCCAAGCCTCCACTCTCACACTGCTCTGCTCTCACTCCACACCATCACTCCTTACTCACACCCACCACCTCAGAGCTCTTCCCAGTCAGCTTTTATAGGGCCATCTCTCACTACCCCGCCCTCCTTGCAGGTCCTGCCTGCCAGGCCACGCCCCTCTCTGGCCTCCCAGCATTGGCCTGGGCTGTCTCAAGCTGTTGCAGCAGGGGTAGCTGTCTGGGCTGTCTGGATCAGTAACAGCTGCATCACGTTGGCTGGCTGCTGGGCCTCTCTGGCTGAGCTGATTACTGAAGGTAGGCCCAGCTGTGGCCCCTTGGCTGGCTGCCCAGCTCTTCCCACAGAATGCCTTCAGCAGCTCCACCTGAAGGGGCTGGTTTCCAAGCATCTCCTGACCAAGGTTGCTGTCTTCAAACTGAGGTGGAGGCTGGGGCATGGCTCTGAGTTGCTGTGGCTGCTTCTCCTCCTTGGCAGGTAAGGGCTCTGTTTGGGCTGCTGCTGGGTCCCTATTCTTCCTGCCTCTGCCCTCTCCCTCTGTCCTGCTCAGCCCTCTATCCTCTCCCTGGAGGGTGGGACTAGCTTGCCTCTCCCTACCTCCTCTAGCTCTCTGGGGCCTTGGCCTTTTGCCCTCCTCCTCTGGTGTAGGCAGGTTCTGGCCCTGGCTGCTGGCTGAGCCGGCAGGACTGCTGTCTTCTGGCTGCCTCCCCCTGCTTCCTCCTGTCGAGGCCGGGGGCTGTGCCTCAGGCCCTGGACAGTTGCAACCAAACCAATCTCAAAAGTCTGCCTCAATGAAAACGCTCATAATGGTTTTAATGCATTAAAACCATTATGAGCGTTCTCATTGAGGCAGACTTGTGAGATTGGTTTGGTTGCAACATTGTATATAAGAAATATGTGCCTGTTGAAGAAGCGAAGTAATCACAAAACGGGGTGAGATCTTATATGCTGGCAAATCCTGTAGGCTGCACGTCGGACATCTGATTTCCATCATCCTCTGCATTCTTCATACTGCACTTACTTTTGGATGTTATAGCCGCTTCTGTTTTTGGGTGGTTTCCTTCCAACCACCCTTTCTGTCTCTTATTTATGTGAGTGCCTGTGTGCACCCTGATACTGTTTCTGTCATTGTATTTTTTTTGGATTACTTGTGAGGAAGTGCCTGCGTGCACCCTTATATTGGTATTACCCCTTTTGGTGCCTGTGTGCACCTTGGTGTTCAGTGGACTTGCATTTATTGGCATGGTTGTAGTTTAGGTATATACAATTTGACGTTTAATTAGTATACACCAATTGTGATATTTATTATATTCACACTTTTGATATATTTCTGTTTCTGTGGCTTCATTGTGTGCTCATTGTATGCTTTTCATTTTGAGGCTTCGGTTTTTTTCCTTCCGCTTGCGTTTGCACCGGGGCTGCCCCTCCTTTGTTTCCGCTATTGGTACCCCCAGCTGCCTTCTCTTCTTTCCAGAATCTTCACACAGATTACACAGGTTGGATCTGGGATCCTCATCCATGTTTGGAGGTAACACAATCATCTTCTCAGTTCCTGTGTTTGCAGTGTGTTATCAGGGCTTCAATGTTCTCCTCAGCACCATTTCCTACCCTGAAAAAATCCCAGGAGGGTGCTTTTATGGGAAACACACATGTTCCCTGGGATATATATAGGTTTGCTGAACAGGCCCATTAGCATCCCTAGGATTGTTTCAGCCTAGAAAAATGGTGCTGGGGAGGGGTAAGGGTGATGCTTCTTCTTTGTGTGCATGGTCCTATTCGTAATTGGGTACTGTACACACAGGAATTGAGAACCCACAACTCATATATGATTGTGTTATGTCTGACACTGGGTGGGGACCAAGGCCCAACCTGTGTACTCCGTAATGAGAGATCTAAAAGAGACAGCCCTACATTCAACTTCTAGTTTGTAGTTGTGGCCAGAACATGGGTTGTGCTCTGAAAGCTGCATGAAGAACCCTCCTTCCCCCAAGGAATTTTTTGTGGAGCCGGTGACTGGTAGCCAGACCCATGTGCTGCTGTATGAGCTGTGTGGTGAAGTTAGCATGTTGGAGCATGCTTTATTTCTCTTTCTCCTTCCATTTGAGAGAGAGAGAGAGAAAAACTGCATAGTCTTCCACATCTGTCTCTCTAAACAGTATCCAAAGGACATCTTCTTTTCATCCTTCCAGGAAGAGGAGAACTCCTAAGAGGGGAGAAGCCAGCATGAATTTTCTCAAATATAAGTTCTCTTTGTCTCTCATTTAACTTTAGAGAGCCTAAGGAGAATATGAACCTGGGGACAATTTTTACTTTTCACAGGCAGTGAGGCAAGTGTTTAGTTGCATATCAAAAATGGCTCCTTTGACAGTTGGCATGTATGATGGTGGTAATTTGAGACCAGCACCCTATTGTATCTGTGGTTACTTTGAAATAAAATACAATCTGGAAATATGTTGTGTGGGGATCAGGCAAATATGAGCTTTGAAAAGGGTCTCGTGAGCCTTTAAAAACACACCATCTCTCTGCTGTAGAAAAGAGCACCTATAAGACTAACAAAATTTGTAGTAGGGTATGAGCTTTCGTGAGTCACAGCTCCTTTCTTCAGATACCTGGCTACCCATCTCGATCCATCTCTCTGCTGTTTCTGAAAAAGCACTTCATTTCTGGAATGTGACTCCAAAGCCAGCATGAACTTAAAGATATAGTTGAGTTCACAGTTGCTTGGGACTGAACATTTTCAATTACAGAAAGCTGAGTTTTTCTTTTAATTAATTAATATTTGGAATGTGGAGGGAGGCAGCAGGAGAAAGACAGAGAGAAAGTTAAATGAAAATCTGGCTTTGCTGTAGTTGAAAATGAGGGACACGTAGTTAATGGCAGGTGGCATTTCCTCTAAGATTTAAGCAGAATAGGTTGATGTAATCATCACAATTTAAACCAGTGGCTTCTATAATAATTTAAGACACGTAACAGTCTAGATTTAAATCACTGCTGTTAATCAGTGTTGTTGGCACTTCAGTTACTTTCCAAAGCAAGCTGTATTCTTTGTTAATAGTTTTTTTAAAAAAAGCTTGAACAGTGATTACATTAAAACTTGGTATATTTTAGATCTGTATATATGAGTGTGAGTATATAAACATTTTTGATGATGTATATAGACATACACGCACCCTGGGATCTGGGAATCTCAGGTTCACATCCCAGATCTGCCATGGAAGCTCACTGTATGACCTTGGGCTGATCATACTGTCAGCCTAACCTACCTCACAGGGTTGTTGTGAGGATAAAATGAGGGGGGAGGAGAAGGAGGTATGCTGCTTTGGGTCCCAATTGGGGAGAAATGGTGTGGGTATAAATAAATAAACCTAGATAACCCAGGATCAGAGCTGGACCCAAGTGTTCCAAATCATTGCTTCTTGTTGTCTTGAATTGCTTGTCTTTTAAAGATCAGTGGTGGAGTTTCCTGTTTCCATCTTTGGCTTTTGTTTTGGTTTGACAGAAAATTTGCTGAAAGTCTCTCCCATCTTAGATTTATCTGTATTCTTGGTCATCTAGGAATTGTTGTACGTCTACTCTAGCACTGGAGAATACCCAGTCCACTATTATGTATTGCCTGTGGTAGTGTCAGCTTTGGACTATAGTAACAAAGACTTATCTGGATTTCCTGTTAGTGTTCTGGGATCCAGACAGGGACTCATGTGGTGTGAAAAGAAAATGAGATAACCCAGGAATTTTTAGTGAAGCTTCATGTTGAGATACATGCTGGTTTTACATGGCTCCAGAAGCCAATTTCTAATGCTTGTGATAACTGTGCTTGTCTCATTCCTTACAGCAAATCAAATGTTGGGAAAAATTACGAGTGTATAGCAGACCTGAACACTAATGTGTTTTTCTCCAGAGAGGTAGAATCCCAACATACAGATATAATTTAATGTGTCTTTAATTTCACTTGAGTAGCATCAACTTGTATCTGTCAACTATTCACTATCTTTTGTCTGGCTTTTGAAAAAGCCCATCTATAAGGTTACCTTTAATATTCTAGAATATTGAGGTAAATCAAAGACAAAGATAGGGATGCCAAAGTGCTCTTAAATTAAAGCAACGTTGCTTAAGTCCCATGTCATGCCTAGCTCTCTCTAATTTGCATCAGTGAATTGATTGTTCAACCAAATGCCTCACCTGCATCACTACTACTACTACTAGTGATAGAGATAGTAATAGTAACAACGCCAACAACAACATTCAATTTCTATCCCGCCCTTCAGGACAATGCCACACTCAGAGCGGTTTACAAAGTGTGTTGTCATTATCCTCATGACAATCACCCTGTGAGGTGGGTGGGGCTGAGAGAGCTGTGACTGATCCAAGGTCGTTCATCTGGCTTCATGTCTCTCCGCCGTGACTTGCCAGCCACAGTTGATTCAGTGAATGAGCTGGAGACCCCCTTGGCTGTCTTCAGGGCCAATATTTGATCATTTCAGCCCACTCTCTGGGGAGGAAATTGACAGGACCCTGCAATCAGTTAGGCCCACCACATGTCCCTTGGACCCATGCCCATCGTGGCTGGTAAAGGCCAGTGCTGAGGGGCTGTGGTCCTCGTTGGAGGCCATTGTTAACCTATCCTTAGGCTCCGGGGGTTTTCCTGGGCCATTAAAGGAAGCTGTGGTGAGGCCTTTTTTAAAGAAACCATCGCTGGACCCCACTGACCTGGTCAATTACCACTCGGTTTTGAACCTCCCGTTTCTGGGAAAGGTGATTGCGCAGGCGGTGGTGGAACAGCTGCAGGGCTTTCTGAAGAATGTCTCAGCCCTAGACCCCTTCCAGTCCGGGTTCCGTCTGGGACATGGGACAGAGACATTGCTGGTCGTGCTCACAAACGATATTCATAGACATCTGGATCGAGACGGCTTGGCGCTGCTGATATTATTGGATCTGTCGGCAGCGTTTGATACAGTTGATTACGATCTTCTGACTCACTGCCTCGCCGATGTGGGGATACGAGGGACTGCTTTACAGTGGCTTGTCTCTTTTCTCCATGGTTGGGGACAGAGGGTGACGTTTGGGGAGAAATTGTCATCCCGCCACTCTTTGGTGTGCGGGGTCCCGCAGGGAGCAATACTCTCCCCTTTATTGTTTAACATCTATATGCGCCCCCTTGCCCAGTTTGTGCGAAGTTTCGGACTTGGGTGTCATCAATATGCAGATGACACCCAGTTGTATCTGATGATGGACGGCCGGCCCGGCTCAGCCCCAAATGTCCTGGAACAGGCTTTTGCAGCTGTGACTGGTTGGTTGAAGCAGAGTCGGCTGAAACTGAACCCGACGAAGACTGAGGTCCTGTACTTGAGCCACGGGGGATTAGTTTCGGGACTCGGGCTCCCGGCCCTCGATGGGGCACCATTAGTGCCAGTTCCAAGAGCTAAGAGCCTGGGGGTGATCTTGGATGCCTCCCTGAAAATGGAGGCACAGGTCACAGCGGTTGTCAGGTCCTCTTTTTTCCATCTGAGGCAGACCAGGCAAATTGTCCCTTACCTGTCAACACGTGACTTAACTACAGTGATCCAAGCAACGGTCATCTCTAGGCTAGATTACTGTAACTCACTCTACACGGGGCTGCCTTTCAGCCTGACTCGGAGATTACAGCTGGTACAAAATGCAGCGGATCGTGTTATTACGAGAGTGCCAAATAAGGTGCATATAACACCATTCTTACGCGAGCTGCAGTGGAGTACCGGATCAGATTCAAGGTTCTGGTATTGACCTATAAGGCCCTGTGCAGACTGGGGCCAGTGTATCTACGGGACCGTCTCTCCCCATATATTCCCCAGAGGACACTCCGATCAGGGGACAAACAGCTGTTGGTGGCCCCTGGCCCCAAGGAGGCCCGCCTAGCCTCAGCTAGAGCCAGGGCCTTTTCGGTCCTGGCTCCCACCTGGTAGAATGCTCTGTCTGCTGAAATCAGGACCTGGCAGGACTTACTATCTTTTCACCGGGCCTGCAAGACAGAGTTGTTCTGCCAGGCATATGGCTGAGGCTGGGCCTCCGCCGGCCTGGAAAAAAGGGGTGTATAAAACCCTCCCTGTGAAGGCTGTCCACCATCTTGTTTTAAATGTGTTGTTTTTAATTAATATGAATTTTTATTGTATTTTTAATATGTTGGTATCTGCCCTGAGCCCGCTTGCGGGGTGGGCAGTATACAAATTTGAAATAAATAAATAAATAATAAATAAAATAACCAAACTGCTCTTAACCACTACACCAAACTGACTCTCTAGAACCAACTCAATTATGAAGTGTGTCCTTATGTCAATTTTTGCATCACTGTGAGGCAGCACATTCTCTTTTAAGGACATATTAAAAGTACAGTTTCATATGTTTTTAATTTATTTTTTTATTTATGTCATTTATAGTCCGCCTTTCTCATTGAGACTCAAGGCAGATTACACAGTGTGAGATTAGTACAGTCAATTTCAGGGACATTTCAATAAACAATGCCGTAAGGTAAATAAACACAGTTTTACAAAGACATAGCATTGGTAAGAATCCAATACAGAGTTGAAGAAATGCTGAAACAGAACATAAGCAATTCTAGGGCTGACATTAGAACTCGAGCCAAGATGAGAAGGAAACGGAAATATTTTAGGACTCGGTGCCCTTCCAACCAGTGTCCCATACTGAGAAATGCTGGGTGTGGAGTTAGGAAATTTAGTGCCCCTTCGACACTGATGTTGTGCAATACCAGGTCCATAAATAATAAAACTAGAACGCTGCTTGATTATTTTGTAGCGAATGATATGGACCAGGTGTGTGTGACCGAGACCTGGGTAAGGGAGGGAGAAACAGTTGCCTTGAAAGAACTGATCCCCCCGGGTTTTCGGTCCTACATGAGTCCCGAATGGGTGGCCGGGGGGAGGGATGGCAATCCTTGTCCAAGAGTCTTTCTCCTTCAGACCGCTCCCTGCCCCAGAGATCTCCAGTATTGATCATGTGGGCCTAGTGTGGGGTGCCGAGGAGAGTTTGGCTATCTGTGTGGTGTACCGACCACCTAGCGCACAAGCAGATACCCTGTCGCGCCTGTTGGAGGTGGTAGTGGGGTGGGCCTTGGAGTATCCGAGACTGATAGTGCTGGGAGACTTCAAAGTCCACTCCGATGCTGCTGCCTCTACTCGGGCTGCAGACCTGGTTTCCTCCATGGCAAGTCCACCTCTCCAAAGCCATCGATAAAATCGCCCCTCGTCGCCCTCTTCACCCCTGCACCAGATTGGCTCCCTGGTATACAGAGGAGCTATGATGGATGAAGTGGGAGCTGAGATGGCTTGAGTGAGGGTGGCGACGATCTCGTGACGAAGAAGCAAGATCATCTTATAGGACGTTTATGAAAGCCTATGAGATAGCGGTGAAGGCTGCAAAGAAAGATGTCTACGCAGCTTCCATTGCATCAGCTAGTTCACGCCCAGCAAAATGGTTTAATGTGGTTTGGTCACTGGGCTCCCTATCGGGAAGACCATCAAATTTTGAATTCAGATATTAGTTGTGAGGCTTTTGGGAGCTTTTTTGCTGATAAAGTTTTGTCTCTCCACCGTGACTTGCTGGCCACAATTGACACAGTATGTGAATTAGAGGCCGCTTGGCTGTCTACTGGGATGATATTAGATCATTTCAACCCACTCTCCAGGGATGAGATTGAAAGGACCCTGCAAGCAGTGAGATCTACCACGTGCTCCTTGGACCTGTGCCTATCATGGCTGGTGAAGGCCAGCGTAGATGGGCTATGGACTGCCCTGGAGGCCATTCTCAACATGTCCTTGAGCTCCCTCAGGCATTTTCCGGAAGCCTTGAAGGAAGCCATGGTTAGGCTTCTCTTGAAGAAGCCATCTTTAGACCCCACTGACCCGGTCAGTTACCGCCCAGTTTCAAATCTCCTGTTTCTGGGTAAGGTGATTGAATGGGCAGTGATGAAGCAGCTACAGGGTTTCCTGAATGATTCCTCATCCCTAGATCCCTTCCAGTCCAGCTTCTGCCCGGGACAGAGAGTGGAAACCTTGCCGGTCGCCCTCACAGATGATCTCCGCAGGCAGCTGGATCGTGGTGGATTGGTGCTGCTGATACTATTGGATTTGTCAGCAGCATTCAATATGGTCAATTATGATCTATTGACTCACCGCTTCGCCAATGTGGGGATACGAGGGACTGCCCTACAGTGGCTTGTCTCTTTTCTCCACAGTCGGGGAGAAATTGTCATCCTGCCACCCGTTGGTGTGCAGTGTCCCTCAGGGGGCAATACTCTCCCCATTACTGTTTAATGTTTATATGTGCCCCCTTACCCAGCTGGTGTGGAGTTTCGGACTTGGATGTCATCAATATGCTGATGACACCCAGCTATATCTGATGATGGACGGCCAGCCAGACTCTGCCCCAGATGTCTTGAAGCATGCCTTCAAAGCTGTGACTGGGTGGTTGAAGCAGAGTCGGTTGAAATTAAATCCCACAAAGACGGAGGTCCTGCATGTGGGTCGGGAGGCCATGGGCATGGGAATCCGGCTCCCCGCTCTTGATGGAGTGCTACTTGCACCGGTTTCAAGAGTTAGGAGCCTGGGGGTGATCCTGGATGCCTCCCTGACTATGGAGGCACAGGTCGCAGCGGTTGCCCGGTCTTCATTTTTCTATCTAAGACAGGCTTGGCAGCTTGTCCCCTACCTATCGACCCATGACTTAACTGAAGTGATCCAAGCAACGGTTACCTCTAGACTAGACTACTGCAACTCGCTCTATGCAGGGCTTCCCCTGCTACAGCTGATCCAAAATGCAGCTGCGTGAGTAATTGCAAGGGTCCCAGTTAGGGAACATATAACACCTATACTACGCCAGCTGCACTGGTTACCAGTTGAGTACCGGGTCCAGTTCAAGGTTTTGGTGTTGACTTATAAAGCCCTATGCTGCCTGGGCCCAGCATATCTGCAGGACCGCCTCTCCCCATATGTATCCCAGAGGATGCTTCGTTCAACAAATAAACAACAATTGGTGGTCCCTGGCCCAAGGAAGGCCCACCTGGCCTTGACCAGAGCCAGGGCCTTTTCGGTCCTGGCACTGACCTGGTGGAACTCTGTCTGAGGAAACCAGGGCCCGGCAGGATTTGTTATCTTTCTGCCGGGCCTGTAAGACAGAGATGTTCCACCAGGCATATGGTGGAGGCTAGGTTGGGCCCCCACTGGCCACACTAAAGATCTGTCCACCACCCTACATATGAGCCTACATATGAGTCAGGGCTTGAAAACCAGTATTTTATCATCGCCATCTGAAGAGAAACTGTATTGTATTTATTGCATAAAGCTGTTTTAATGTTATTTGTATAATGTTTTCTGTTTTTAATTCTTATTTATGTAAATTGAAATGTTGTACTCCGCCCTGAGCCCACCTTGTGGGGATGGGGGACTAAAAATCTAATCTAATAATGATCTAATTAAAAGAAGCACAAGTAGCTCATAGGAGCACGTATTTAAGTACGTAAGGCAACATAGTGGTGAAGTCTATGGTCTTTAACTCATTAGCGAAGCATCTGAGAGCCCCTCTCTATAATACAAAAGCTTTTTTGAATAATTCAGTTTTGTATCGTTTGCAAAAAACTAGGAGAGTGAGGGCTCTCCTGACTTCCTCAAGCAGGCCTTTTCACAGGGTAGGGACCACCACAGAGAGAGCCTGTGTACAGGCTGCTGTTGATTTCACCCATGTGCAGGGTGGCACCTGTAGGAGACCCTGTTTAGGTGAGTGAAGCTGCCATGGAGGAACATAGGGAGGGAGGCAGTCCAGTAGGTATTCCGGGCCAATGCTGTGAAGAGCTTTGTATGTGATAACCAATACCTTGAATTGGACACAGTAGCTTATAGGTAGCCAATGGAGTGACTGCAGAATGGGGGTGATGTTTGTGCTCCTGCTTACTCCTGATAGCAGTCACGCTGCAGTGTTTTGCATCAATTGTAGTCTCCTAGTTAATTTGGATGGGAGACCTATGTATAGTGCATTACAATAGTCAAGTCTTGATGTTACCATAGCATGGATCCAGGTGGCCAGGTCGGCCATGTTCTTTGTTTAACAATCTTGAGGTAAAATGGAAATACAAAATGTAGTCAGTGCACATACCTTTAAAATGCAGGTAGGTTTCTAGTAGGATTCATGCTGTGTCATTCCAAGCTGTGAAGCTGGAGTTAAAGCTATTGAAATTTCAAGATTTTCTTTATTTAAGTTACTTATAGTTTGCCTTTCTCGCTGAGATTCAAAGTGGATTACATAGTGTCAGTCAATATGATCTATGGCTGGTGCATTCAAAAACCATGCAATAGGGTATTGGATAGCAGAAAATTTGAAAACAAGTAGAAATCTGATACAGAGCTAAAACAATGCTGAAACAAAGCATAAGCAATTTATCATATTAAAAGATGCAAAAATTACCAAGTAGGATTATACTTATAGCAACATATAGTATACAGTCCCTAGCCCTTCACCAAAGCATCTTTCTGAATCATCTTGTTAAGGGGAAATTTGGCAGTGGATCTTGTTGGGTTTAGTGGATAAGTGGGGGAAGTGCTTAGGAGTCCTGAGAGGTGCAAGCAGCTAGCTGTGCAGACCTGGATGAGTGAATTGTACAGTCTGGGGGCAGGGCTTACAGCAAAATGTATCATGCATTCCTGTGAAGTGAGATGCTTATCTGTACTACTAAAATATTTGCTATTTTGTGCTCTGCATTTTCCTCTCTGTAATGATTTATCTTCCACAGGTGACATTGTGGGACTATATGAAATGGCTGGCCAAGGAGATCAGCTGGCAACAGGAATTGTCACCCGCATGGCCCCCAAGTCAATTACAATTGCAGTTGATGAGCCTCAGAATAGCCTTGTGAGCTTGGACCAGGAGAACGCATATCGACTGCTGAGACTTTCCAATGATGTTACATATAAGAGGCTTAAAAGGTTTGTTTATTTATTTACTTCATTTAAATCCCACCTTTCTCCACCAGTGGGGACCCCAAAGAAGTTTATATCATTCTTCTTTCTTCCACTTTAGCCTCACAGCAACCCTGTGAGGCGTGTGACTGGCCCAAGATCACCCATTGAGCTTCCATAGCACAGCAGGGATTCAAACCTAGGTCTTCAAGATCCTAGTCTTCAAGATCCTAACAATATATTTCTGGTGTATTTAATGGAGAGTAAACATGCCTTTATAATAATTGTAATATCTTCTCAAGTCCTGTTGCAGGTAAGAGGGGTTTTGTCTACCATGGGCTCCCCCTTACATGGGTCCTTTACCATCACCATTCACCTTGTAACGAGTCAGTTCCCGTGTCTAAAACCAAGTTTCAACTTGCCAGGAGAAAGATGGATCTCTCTCCGGGGAAGCAGAAAGCAGTTAGTCTTTAGACCTGTCAAACAGATAAGTTCTTTGAACCAGCTGTTTATCAGTACATTTATTTATATAGGGTTCAATATTGCTTTGCAACTCCTCATCAAACACACAGACACCAATCTAGAGTTTATTTCACTTTATTGAAAATATACCCTAGTTTTTTAATGAAGCAAGCAATCAAAATATAAATGGCTATTAATATGAATCCTGTAACAACAGAACATAGAAAGGCAATAAGAAATAAGTTCACTAACATTTCTCAATAAATCCTAAGTTTAACATTGCTCAAAGTTTCTATGAAATACATAGGTAGAAATAGTTTCTCACCTAGATTCTCTCAAGAGATTTCTTCCATCAGTACCCTGCTTATTCTTTCTGTGTTTGCAATGATATACCTAATCATATGCAAATATTTAGGGTCTATTCACATGATAGCACAAACAAATATTGATTGGTTTGACACTTCACTGAATATTCATAATTTCATAGTACAGCCTTCCAATTAGTTAAAAAATTATGTCATAATCTGTACTTCACAACAAAACTACAAATCTCCAACAAGTGTCAGGAAAAGTTAAGTTGGACGATCACCATTGGTTGAATCTCTGATAGAAGAACATCAATCTCGGTAGAGTCCACTATTTTAATTAATTGTCAAAGGATGAAAGCACACCTGCTGAATTACCTTATACATAGAAAAAATACACTGAAAGTTCATGTAAAGTTTAAAAGTTCATCTAGAGTATAGAAGCTAGGCCTAGTATTGTTCAGTATTGATTATTGGCATATGATTTTAATCTATATTGGCATAACAACCTCTCACTCCTACTTCTTTCATCCCTGGAACAGCAAGGGCCTTCTAGTTTGGGAGTTCAACTAGGTAGGGTCCGGAGTACCCCTCCTTCTTCCCTTTACCCTTCCAACAGCACCCCCCTACTGATGAGGGTGTTTCCAGGGTCCTGGTTGACCTTGAGGCATAAGGACCCAGACAACATGAAGCAAACTGCTTTATTAAACAGAGGCAATCACCAAATAGATAGGGAAAGAAACACTTGTGAGCACTAGTTAAATGGGATACGTTTACAACAAGTGGGGTAAGATTAGTACATAAAGGAGCTGGCAAGTAAACAGTAAAGTGGCTTCTAAAGTGGCTACACAACTGGTCCCTGCTGTACCTGGCTCTTCCTGAGTCCAATCCACCCTCCTTGGGTGAGGGATCCTCTCCTGCTGGTAGCTGCTTCTCTGCTACTCAGCTCTTGGGAAAATAACACCTTCTGGCCTTACATTATTTCTCTCATGGGCCAGCTTCCTTGGTGACATTTGGCCTTCCTTTTCCCTCCAATTTCAGCCGGCTCTATACCAGGCTTGGAGGGCATCTGGGAAATGTAGTCCCAGAGGGGAAATCGCAGCAAGGGCCCAGGCCTTCAAGTGAGAGAGCCTATAGGCCACTCGAATGTTCAGCCTTGGGCCTAGAGAGGGAAGGCCATGTATGAGTTATATAGCACAAGGACCTAGATTCATGACAGTCTTTTCAAAGTTGTAATAACTAATGAAGAGGAATACTCAGTTCCTTCTCCTTTATCTCTTCCACCCCAGTGCAGGACCACAAGCAGCGCAGAAATGGCCCAGATGCTATATCAGTTGTTGGAATAATTTGATCTCTATATTTGTAGTACAGTGCTTTCTTAGCTCAAAACAGATAATGCTGTAAGATGCCATTCCAGATCTGGACTCCATATCACAGCCACACTGGGAGGGGTGATGAGGGTTAATCCTTTCACCCCTGTAAATTTTTGCAAATCAAAATCAAGGATCTTGCACCATTATAGTCCTTTTTTAAAAAAAGGATGGTCTTAACATGGATACTCATCTGTTTTCCTATGAAGGACTAATAACCATGCTGGGAGCATGGTTTTGATTTGTGAAATCATGCAGGAATGGAAGAGTTAAATGTTCTCTCACCCTTGCAGCCCTCATCTGTTTCAGGTCTATGCATAACTTGTAATTTGACATTAACAATGCAATCCTAAGCAGAGTTACTCCAGTCTAAGCCCATTCAATTCAGTGGTCTTAGACTGGAGTAACTCTGCTTAAGATTGCACTGTAAAAGACTAACAGAGATCTATAACCTTTGCTATATCTAATTTGACCCTTTCTCAGTCTAGTGTTAAGAGGTGTGTGTAGGGGGTGTCTCTCCCCTTGTAGTCCCATAGGCTATAAAATGTGACGCAGCTCTCAGCACTGCAGACTTTTATAGCAGATGACTCACAGTAAAGAAAGTAGCTGGGCCAGATTGAATATATAGAGGCTTTTCTGGCTTTACGTGGCTTCTGTGTGGCTTCCCCATTTTCTGGTGCTGGCAACTGACAGTTGTTTTTAATAACTGAAATTGTGTTGACTACTTCAAGGGATACAGCAGTTTTATCATATAAAGCTTGCTATAAAGTTCTTGTACTGTGGCAGCTGTACATGATGATAACCTCTACCATTTTCACTTTTAAGATCAGATGACCTCCAGGTAGACAGAGCTGCACTTTGAGTTTTTTATTTGAAGAAAGGCAGCTTAAAAATGCCATGAATAAATAGCGTTAAAATGACCATGCATATCTATTGAGTACTTTTTCCTATGGCTGGAAACTGTGGTTAGAACGTGTGTATTTGTATAAAGAGCTCTGAGCTTGAAACAAGAAATAAAATATTATTTGGTGAGAGGGTGGAGTGGAACCTAATGTAACCCCACAGTTTCTAATGCTGCTGAACTCTCGTAATGTCTCTGTAGCTGTTCGTCTTTAAATGGCACTACATGAATTTTCAGTAATGAGGTGGGATGGTACTACTGCTTGATTTTTTATGTCTTTAAAGGAACTGTCTTTAAGAGCTCCTTCTTTGTGTTCTTTTTGGCAGGGCATTAAACACACTTAGTCAGTATCGTTCTGGCCCAGCATCTGGTCTTATTGATGTCCTGTTTGGTTCTTCTGAACCTAGTGACAACAATGATACAAGTAAGTGTCTTTTCTTTTTGAATGTGGATAAACTGTGGAACCCCTGGCAACTGAAGCAGTCACAGCAGAACATGTTTTCCCATCCAGGATATTGTACTCGTATAGTGTGGTCCTAAGCACAGTCACATCTTAAGTCCATTGAAGCTAGTGGGTCTAGAAGGGTGTAACTGTGCTCAGGATTGCACTGATAGTCTCTCATGAGTCCTGCTTCCCTGACACTTTGAAGAAAAAAAGCAAACTGAGGATCTAAATTCAGTGTTTACTCCTCCTCTGCCTCTTATCTGCTGCCTCTTGCAGTGGTACTTTCCCTCAGTCACTCTTGCAAACACCATTCCAGTGTAAATTACACAGAAGGGATGGGATTTTGCATCTATAGAAAGTTTTTTGAGGAATATCCATGTATCTGGAATCCTGACATCTGTCTCAGTGTATTCTTTAAACCAGAGGTTGGCAATGAGACTGCTCCACCCTATCTGTACCAGTCCTGCCATGTACATGATGCTCCCTGTTAGTCATCAAGCAGTAGAGGGATACTTGTATGCTTGTTAGCAATCACATATATGAGCTGAGCTGTAAAGTTAGCATAGCTGACTGAGAATAGTGCTAGGAGCACTCCCAGCTAGCTTCATTGGGCTAGTTGGTGACTTTCTTCTACCCACCAGTTGCTGGGCATTCACTGGTTAATGTGGTATTCCTCAGAGGAACAAGGATCATAGAAATGTTCTCTGAAGTTGTTGCAATCAGAAATTCATGGAGAACAGGTAGTCAGTGACAGTTAGCTAGGATGATTGCAAGATCCAAAGCTGAGGTGCAATCCACCAACTACTCATACTATGTTGGCTCCACTTATTTTAATGGGATCTGTACAGATATCCATGCTAGTGCCCCACACCCACAGTGTCATCCTTTGCAGAGTTACTCCAGTTTAAGCGCTTCGATTTCAAGGGGAAAATACTGGAGTTGATGGTGCATTGGGTAGTGCTACCAGTCTTAAGCCTTCCAGTTTGTTAGTTAATTCTGTCTTCAGAAGTTACCAGTGTTAGCTCATTCATGTTCTACTTTCAAAGTTCACCATAATTTATACAAAATAATAGGTCTTAAGTTACTAATGATGTGTTATAAGTGCTTTTCTTACTGTGTGAACAAAATAATCCAGTTGTTACTAAGAAAAAGGAAGAAAAAGGTCACAATCACTTAAATCTCCCGTCACACAAACAAGTCTTGAAAAATCTAATAAACAATGCAGTGCATATCTTGTCCAATGCAGCCACTGGGGAAAGCTGGCACAACCTTTCTTATGTAAGGATTTTATAGAAGATTTAGTAACAGTTTGACTATGAGCAACCTACATGTTCAGAAAAAAGCACATAGTAGAGCTCTCTTGAGACAACTTCAGTAAAAATGCAGGTGGGGGATCATATTTTAATATTTCCGCACATTAAAAAAAACTCCACCCTAACAACACAGAAAAACAAACACATCAAGGAGAAAGATAGGTTAGAACATGTAAAACTTGTACAATGACAGCTGATAGTCACCAGAGGTCAGTATTCTCCCATGAGCGGTACACATACAGCCATGCTGTTAACACTCATATTTTTATCATCATCTTTTCTTGAAATGGAATAATCATTTTGTGAAGAGTTCTTTATGATGGAACTATTTGTATAATTCTCATGATGATAGAAAAGTTGTGGTGTTATCAAGGAAGATCTGCAGTGTTTCCACATAGACGGGCTTATGTGGTTTCCTCATTGCTGGAGCAGCTACAGATAAAGTGCAGCGGTATATGGACTTCCACATGGTTAGTTTCCCTCCAGCTTCCCTGCCCCAGTCCCCCAGCAATGCCCTCTGGCCACTGGGACTTTTTTTAAAAAAAATCAGTATTGGAATATTGTTACATCAATATGTTCTTGTAACAACAGAGGAACACATTCTGTCAATTCCCAGCTTTCATTTTTTTTTTTAAAAAAGTAAGTCTCTAGCCCAGGGTGCCCAACCTTTTGGAGCCTGTGGACACCTTTGGAATTCTGACACGGCAGCTACTGCAGGAGGCAGAGGAAGCCACAAAATGTCAGGGAGTGAAGTCGTGCATAACTTTAGTAGTAACTCTTCAACATTTCAGGGAGAAGTTTTTTTTAACAAGTTACCATTAAAAATGTACATAGTGTTTTAAAATGTTTTTCCGCATACACACAGCTTTGCTTCAGTCACACAGTGAAGGTTCTTGTGCTATGGTGACAGATGCTGCCAAAGCACCTTTTAAAAAATCTGCATAGCCAGTCAGATATGCAGAGCCAGTTCGGTGTAGTGGTTAAAAAAGCCAATTTGGTATAGTGGTTAAGAGTGGTAGGACTCTAATATGGAGAACCAGGTGCACAAAAGAAACAACACTAGCTCTCTAGATACAAATATATAACATATAAGTGACAGCGTTTCTTTGGCAGTTTAAAACATGGTATAAAGGCTTTATCACTTTTACAAAATACTACCTTTTGTGATGCCATATGTTAAGACTAATCTGAGAGATCTGCTCCCCTGCCCCCAATCTGGGAGCTCCGAGCAAGTTTCTTTGTTATTGAAGAAGCTTAAAGTATCTTGGGTTTGGATCAGCAAGCTCACAGAGACTATCATAAAGCAAAGAGAAATAGCTGCTGTGTTTTTGTGCTTAATTTTCTCTTGTCAAACATGGTGAATCAAGAGCTCTGTCAGCAAAGCCTAATTCCATTTATCCCCACGATAGTGGGTCAAAGGAGTGACCAGATAAACTCTGTAGAACTGAGAGTTAGCTCTTGAGTCAAGAGTGGAAGTGGGCCCAGTCTCCAAAAGCCCAACTGGTTGGGTCAAAAAGAAAATAATTGATTCATGTGCCTCATAGGCTTCCATATTCCAACCACTACTAATCACCTAGTGAGGTCTGCTGGTATTGCCAGCTCAGCAGTATCACTCCAGGCCCAGTGGAAGAGGGCACCCTGTACTGCATCCTGAGCCACCAGTGAAGTTGCCAGTTCATACTGAGGTGACCACAGCAGGAATTGGTTAGAGTCCACTAGCAGCAGCTGGGCCTGGGAGGTGCTGTGCCTCTGAGAGCGAGTTGTGGGCCAAGCAGTGAGGAATGGCCTTCCCTTGCATGTCATGCTTGGGATTTTTCTAGGCGCACTTTTCTGTTCAGTGTTGGAATCAGAATGCAGTTTTAGATGGCCTTTGGTCTGATCCACAAGGCAATTCTTGTGTGAGTAAAAATTAGACCAGTGCTTAAAAGGGAGTTTCAATACTGTTGGTGCAATTGGGGTATATTGCTGACATTTAATAATCCAAAGGGCCAGGAAATTCAATCCAAAATCCTGTTTTCAGTAGATTAGGTGTCACTGTCCTTTTAAGGATCAGCCTAGTTAGAGAACCCACAGAGGGCATTAGTTTAGCTCTCCAAACATTACTCTGAGGGAAGGTACTGTTCCTTGGGTCAGTTTTATATGAAGTAGTGCCCTTTAGAGGGGAACTGCTCAGAAGCTTTCTGTTGTTAAAAAAACTTATTTATTAAATAAATTTGTCTGTTTCAGGCATGCTCTGCTTTTGCTCTGCCTTTCAAAGTACCTATGGATTCTGCTTAGAGGCAGGAAAGGAAACTGGAATTTAGTCTGCTGGACTAACCAACCTTTACGCAACAAGCTGCCAGTCTAAACAAACCATGGTTTATTATGACAAAAGCACTTGTGCTTTCAGACAGTACATATGAACACATGGAACTGTCTTATATGGAGTCAGACCATTGGTCTATCGAGGTCAGTATTGTCTACTGTGGCAGTCATCAGCTTTCCAGTGTCTTAGACTGAGGTCTTTCATCTCATCGAGCTTGTTACTCAGATAGGAGGGCTGTACTGTAAGGAGGTGATCTCAAAGAGATGCATAAGTAAAGGGATGGGGACTAAAGACTTTAATACCATATACTGTCTGTTGCTGTAAATATGAGCCTATGGGATAGTTCCTGTATTGTTTAATATGTCAGTCTTAGAATTGCTTATGCTGTTTTACCATTCCCTCCACTCTGTATTGGACTCTTTGCAAATTTGCTTATATACACTATTACATTGTTTGTTGAAATGTCTTTGAAATTGACTGTACTGACTCACACTGTGTAATCTGCCTTGAGTCTCAATGAAAAAGGTGAACTATAAGTAATATAAATAAATAAATATTGTTTACTACTTGATCTTATGTCAGGGCTTGAGCCTGTGACCTTCTACATGCAAAACAAATGCTCTACCACTGAGCCACAACCTTTCCCTCCACTGAGCCCTACAATATTGTGTTGAACTGACTTTACTACTTTAATAACATGTATTATGTATGCAATTGTAATACGAAAATATGAAAATGAAGTGATTAATATATTTCAGGCCCACCCATGTTCTTTTTTCCTGGAAAAAAGGGGGCTGTTTTCCGCCATATCTTCAAAGATTCCATGTGCAAAAATTATGTAAGGAAAAAACGTGTCTCAAAAATGAACACTTAATGGACATTGGTTAACTTACAGTGAAATCCTAAACAGAGTTGCTCCAGTCTAAGACCATTGAAATCAGTGTGCTTAGACTAGAGTAATTCTGTTTAGGATTTCACTGTAAATATACATATTTCAAAAGGAACAAAAATTTCAGGGCATAAGCTGAGCCCTGCATTAAATTACTGTAGAAAAGTACTTCCCGTGATTTGCATTTACATTATTTATAGTCGGTCCTTCTCACTAAGACTCAAGGTGGATTACACAGTGTAAGTCAACATGATCAACCACTGGGATATTCAGTAAGCAATACAATGGAGTACATTGCAGAAATTTTAAGACAAGCAAAAATCTAATACAGAGCTGAAACAAAACATAAGTAATTGAACATGACATATTAAATGATGCAGAAACTACCCAGTAGGAGCATACTTAACAGCAACAAACTACACAGTAGTATAACTTACAGTCCCTTTACCAAAGTATCTCTCTGAACCATTTCCTTACAGCATAACCTTATTACCTGGGTGTAAAAGCCCTCCTGAATAATTCAGTTTTGCATAGTTTGCAGAAAGCCAGGAGAGTGGGAGCTTTCCTGACCTCTTCAGGCAGGCCATGCCCTAAGTGGGGGCCACTACAGAGAAGGTACATGTACAAGCAGCTTTTGATTTTGCCCATTTGCAAGATGACATCTGCAGAAGGCCCTGTTCAGATGAACGAAGCTGCTGTGGTGGAGCATAGGAAGAGAGGTGGTAGATATGGGACCAAGGCCATGAAGGGCTTTGTATGTGATAGCCAATACCTTGAATTGAACCTGGTAACTGATGGGTAACCAATGGAGCGACTGCCGAATGGGAGTAATGTGTATACTTTATCTAACTCCTGATAATAATCAAGCTGTAGTCTTCTGCACCAAGTGAAGTATCCAAGTTGTCTTTGAGGCAGACCTATGTAGAGTGCATTATAGTAGTCTAGTCTTGATGTTACCATGACATGGATCCCGGCGGGCAGATCGGCTGTGTCAAGGTAGGAGGCCATCTTCCAGGCTAGCAAGAGTTTGTAGAAGGCATTTTTGCAGCTACATTAACTTTTAAGTCATTCTATATTAAAACTTTCCCTCACCAATCATCCTTCATTAATTCCATGCTACTCTTGAATCTGCTTTGCCAGCCAGTCCTAATTATGTCATAATTCTGTCAATTGGTAGCATATTGACAAACACAAGTTGAAAAATGTGAAGGTTTTGTCTCTTATTTTCCTTCTTTACTATGCGGGCGTGCTTCTCTTCTGTTCTGTCTCTGATGGACTGATGTGTCGATTTAATTTTCTTTGTATTCCATCTTGTGACTGTTTCAATTACAGTGTAGACTGTCAAGTGCAGCTAAAAGCTTTTTAGAAGTTCATGAAACTGTAAAGTGTGTGTGTTTCAACACGTTTATTAAAGAAAATCTATAGTATTTTAATGGTTAGGGAATAGTAGGGGGGCGATGTTTGTGAAATAGTTGTGATTTCATTAGAGTTGTTTTATGAAAACCTTAGGTGCTCATATTCATGTTGCTTTTCTGTAAAGTGGGCTAATGGGCCCTACTGAGGTATACCTGACCAATTTGAAAAGTTCAGCCACCTGTTGAAGGCAATATAAGTTGTTGTTTCAGTGTTCTCTTGACTATGACATCTAAATAATAGTGCTGCCTTGGAATTTTATTACTGCCTTTACTGCTTTCTTTGTTACATAATTCTCTAAGGGTTCAAGTGTAGAAAGGTTGCTTGTTTAATATAGGTTTAGAACTATAGACAAAAACCTTTTATATGCTATTTGTAATTGTTTAATTGTGGTTTAAGGTGGGATGACTCAAGGCTCCAACTGTGTCAAGGTTATGCACAAAAGGGAATGGTATTAGATTCACTTGTTCCAGTTATCAGGGGTACCTGATCCGTCTCCAGGCTCACCTGATATCTTCATATCGAATGTAATGTTGGAATATATAGGATGATTCATGTGATCTCCCCCCACCCACTACCACCTCCATTTAGTCTGTCTGTGTTGGAATCTATTCTATAAGTCTAGACTGCAGATATCAAGTGGGCCCCATTGCAACACTGCACTGTAGGTTAGATTGAGTGTGTGTTACTGGTCCAAGCTCACCCAGTGAGCCTCCGTGACCGAGTATGGAGTTGAGCCTTGGTCTCCCTGATACTAGCCGTACACTGTAACTACTGTGTCACACTGGCTATCATGTCCTGAAAAACTAATATTATAATGATTTTTAAGTAATAGCTTTGATGTAATGTATGGTGACCATTCTTGAATTTAGTTGCCTGTCATTATAATGGCTCAGACTTCTGAAGGGCATAACATTTTGTTGTAAGCCTGGAAGAAATTGGACCTTGAGACCAGGGTTCCCGCAAACGTGAGTTCCTGCGCTACGGCGCAGGAATTGTCACGATGGAAGGCGCTGGAGGAGGAGCCGTGGCTCTGTGAGAAGAGCTGCGGCAGGCGCCGGTGTAGCCTTTCCCTTGCTGGGCTCTGGAGGAGGCACCGCAGCAGCCGCCCGCACGGCCTTTCCCTAGCCCCTCGCCAGGCTCGGGGGGAAAGAGCCGCAGCAGGCGCCCATGCAGCCTTTCCCCAGCCCCTCGCCAGGCTTGGGGGGAGGGGAGAGCCGTGGCAGGCGCCCATGCAGCCTTTCCCTGGCCCCTTGCTGGGCTCTGGAAGAGGATCCGTGGCAGGTGCCTGCGCAGCCTTTCCCCAGCCCATTGCTGGGCTCTGTGGGAAGAGCTGCGGCAGGCGCCGGTGTGGGCTTTCCCCAGCCCCTCGCTGGGCTCTGGAAGAGGAGCCACAGCAGGCACCCACACAGCCTTTCTCCGGCCCCCCGCCAGGCTCGGGGGGGGGGAAGAGCCGCAGCAGGCACCCAAACAGCCTTTCCCTGGCCCCTTGCTGGGCTCTGGAAGAGGATCTGCGGCAGGCGCCTGCGCAGCCTTTCCCCAGCCCATTGCTGGGCTCTGTGGGAAGAGCTGCGGCAGGCGCCGGTGTGGGCTTTCCCCAGCCCCTCGCTGGGCTCTGGAAGAGGAGCCACAGCAGGCACCCACACAGCCTTTCTCCGGCCCCCCGCCAGGCTCGGGGGGGGGGGGAAGAGCCGCAGCAGGCACCCAAGCAGCCTTTCCCCCGGGCTGTGGAGGAGGCACCGCAGCAGGCGCCCGCACGGCCTTTCCCCAGCCCCTCGCCAGGCTTGGGGGAAAGAGCCGCAGCAGGCACCCGCGCGGCCTTTCCCCCCTTGCCAGGCTCAGGGGAAAGAGCCGCAGCAGGCACCCGCGCGGCCTTTCCCCCCTTGCCAGGCTCAGGGGAAAGAGCCGTGGCAGGCGCCCGCGCGGCCTTTCCCTGGCCCCTCGCTGGGCTCTGGAGGAGGCGCTGCGGCAGCCGCCCACACAGCCTTTCCCCGGCCCCTCGGAGGAAGGAGCTGCGGCAGGCATCCGCCCAGCCTTTCCCCCCTCGCCAGGCTCAGGGGAAAGAGCCGTGGCAGGCACCCATGCGGCCTTTCCCTGGCCCCTCGCTGGGCTCTGGAAGAGGAGCCATGGCAGGCGCCCGCGCGGCCTTTCCCCAGCCCCTTGTTGGGCTCTAGGGGAAGAGCCAAGGCAGGCGCCCACACGGCCTTTCCCAGGCCCCTCGTTGGGCTCTGGAGGAGGCGCTGCGGCAGCCGCCCACACAGCCTTTCCCCAGCCCCTCGGAGGAAAGACCTGCGGCAGGCATCCGCGCGGCCTTACCTAGGCTCGTTGCCGGGTGTGGAAGAGGAGCCACGGTGGGCATCCCCAAGGCCTTTCGCCAGCCTGCCAAGCATCCTCTCTGGCCCAGTGCTGAAGGAAAAGGTGGCAACGGCAGGCACCCATGCTATTTCTCACCAGCCCACTGAGCAGCCTCTCTGGCCCAGCGCGGGTGCTGGAGGAGGAGGAGGAGGAGGAGATGGCGGTGGCGTTTCACACTCCTAGGGTTGCCAGCTCCAGGTAGGGAAATACTCTTTTTGTGTGTGTGTGTAAATTCATGACTAAGGAAATCTATTTTACATGCACACAAAAAATTGACTTCCTAGTCGCAAAGACTTGCATGGCAAGGAAAATTCATGACACAGCTAGGGTCTGAATCTGGAAATTTTACACGTGCTGGTAAGACAGGCTGTCCTCTAGTTAAATTACTCCATGGGGAGTGGGGAGCTGCAGCCTCAGTTTTACCAGTATTTTTGTACATCAATGGCATTCTGCTTATATCTTCAGGGGATAATAGATCATTGCAGTACTGTGTAATAAAACAGAATGGCAAGCAAGGAGAAGGCAGGACTTCAATGCTGACTTTACACTTTATGACTTGATTTCATTTCAAAGATTCCATGGCCATAACTCAGAAAGAGAAAAGGAAAGAGTTTTAAAGCCATGAAGCCTCCAGGGCGACTAAAGGCCAGTTCTAGGCTGTTCCAATGAGCAGCTCTCAGCTGGATGATAAATAGGTGCTCCCCCTGCAACTTCAGCCAGCTTCCTTCTTCTTTCTGCAGACCTGGATACAGAAGAGACAGGAAATGCCAATAGACAGAGCAGAGGTAGAGGGAGGAATGACTGCACATCACATTCTGTTTAGGATTTGCTTGTGGGCAAAGAGGAACCCTTACTGAAGCTCATCTGCCTGATGTTGCCCAAAATGCAAAGAAAACTCTGGCAATACACTGATGCATGTGGAAAGAAATGGTGTCTGAGCCATTTGCAGGCGTGCTCACAACACCTTTTTATATAAAACATAGAAGGGAACAGCCAGAGAGTGACTCCATTGCGGGGCTGGATGATGCACAATTCTTCTTCTCCATAGATCCAGAGGAGTTAGCCATGTTAGTCTGTAGTTGCAAAATAGTAAAGAGTCCAGTAGCATCTTAAAGACTAACCAACTTTATTGAGGCATAAGCTTTTGAAAACCACATGCCTAAGTGGGTGTCATCAACATATTGATGGCACCCAATACCAATGCCTCAGACAACCTAAATCAAAAGTCTTTTAATCAAATGGATTCTGGTTTTCGAAAAGGCACACTCACAACTTGCAAGTTGCTGCTCACAAATTGGATTTCTGGCTCACAACACTGCACTGCTTAGAGGGAACATTGCATTTAATGGTAAAACACACTGTAAATGAAATGATTTTTTTTTACAGGACAGCTAATGTTTAAAATGCTGGATATGAACTGTTTAAGTTATCTAAAACTTAAAAAGAGAAATTGATGTTTTGGATAGTCACACTTTTTTTTAAACAAAAGATGGAAAGATTTAAGAAGGGTTTGTTACTTGGTTTTGTCCTCATTTGAGAGACTGTTCTGGCTGCTGAAATACCATCCTGTGCCATTACACATAGCTTTTTATTACATTTTGCTTCAAATGCCTCTGCTTGAAGAAGAGTTCTATAAACTTTGCTCCCAGCACTCTAAAATTATCTGATCCACTAAATATATTGTTGAGTGAGATCATCACAGTTAATAAGAACCTAAAATAGCAAGACCAGTAAAAAATAAGTAGTGCTAACAACTCTGTGCTTCCTCTAAAGCAGCCTCAAAGTCTGTTTCCTGTTAGTCATTGTAGCAGAAGTCTAGAAAGCTGAATGGGTTTGAAGATGGAGTTATTCTTCTGCTGCTTGGAATGTACAGTAATGGCTTCTGGCAGCCTAGCTAAGGAAAGGTGGCACTGGAGCCCCTTCTGATGCACCAGCTCCTTGTGAATACTGAGGATGTAAATAGCCCATTCGGTGTCTTTTGCCAGCCTGAAATTAAAAATGCCTGTTCCATGTTTCATTTGCCAAATACCGAGCGACAACTCCTACTTACCAGCTGTTCTTCTTTGTAAAATCCCCTTCTTATTTTGTAGTTGATTTCCCCTGGACCATGGAGACCAAATGTTCTGCTTGTTGCTGCAACACTGCCATCAAACAAGCTATAACCCCTTGCAAAATTTGCAATTGAAAGGGCAAAATCAGAATACTGATAATGAAAAAAGAATGCCTGGAATATGAACTCCTGAAACGCTTATCCAAGGGGAAGATATTGGTGGGGGGGGAGACTAGGACTGCAGCCCTGCTCTGGAAATGCTGTCACTGTCCAGAGACAAAGTGTGCAAAAATACTTTTTTTTAAGTTTGAAAATGGTGTTGGCTGTGCATGGTGCTTGGCTCCTCCCTCATAATGTCACCAAGAAATCTCCTACTGTTCCTGTCAAATCCCAGAACCAGTTTTGTACTTACAGAAATTTCCTTTCCCCACCTTTAAATTAATAAGGAACACAGATAAATTCTCACAGATTAAGCAGCAGCAAAACAATTGAGCCAATATTCTATTTACTGGTGTGTGTGCCATTTCTATTGCCAAATTTATTTTGATAGCAGCTATGGAATGTGCTGCATTTTAATGTTCTTTTAATTAAAACATTTCTATGCCACCTTCCCTCCCAACTCAGGTCCCTAAGGTCTGTCTCTGAGCCTAAATGGATGTTACAAACTACATGAATTAGCCACAGGGACTGGCAGCTATACTATTCCTGCTAGTTGGTGGTGGCAGCTCATGAGTAAAAGCACAGAAGGGTCTGAATTGGGCCACTGTGCAAGAGAGAGAGGAATTCCTGTGCTGTTTTTAGTGGCTGGAAAGTACAGGGACTGGTGGGGGGAATATTATTTGCTTCATGGGGAGACACGAGGTACTGGCTCTCAGCCAAGCAAATAACATCCCCGCCCCACGGCCCCTGGGCTATTTCAGCCACCAACAATGCCACAAGGAAGAAGGCGTAGCTGCAAGTTTCTGTGGCGGTGTCGCACAGTTTGTAGCAACTAGTTAGGCTCTTCATCCCAGTGAAGCTCACAAGTGCTTTGGAACTGTAAAACTCCTATTTTTTCATTTGTTCTGTACTTGTAATAATATGGGCATTAGTTCTGGATAGTCCCTGTTGCTAGAGTAAAACATGCAAATTTCTCAGTACTGGAATAATGAATAGGTACTATGTGGGAATGCTTTAATGCCTATACTAACAAATTGCATACATGTAAGGGAAAGCAGGCAAATGTTGGACATTTTTTCTTAAGAAATGGACATTTATTTTATTTTGGAAGTCAAATAAATGTTATCCTTGCAAATGCTTCAGTGTCTTCTGAAAAAGGATTGAAATGTCAATGTAAGAAAGGACTACACTGGGTTGAATCCAGGCATTCATCAGCAGAACATTTTTTTCTTTTGTTCTTCTTCCCCCATCAGTCCTTTTTGACCCCAGGAAAATGGATTCCCAGGGTCTCCAGAGCAGCATGGATTAATTGTCACAGGGGTCAAAGGGCTGAGCTATGGAGGGGGCAAGGATAGAATTAAGTTTCCTATTCCCTCAATGGAGTTGCCAGCAGAAGAGGTTGTTTTGTGATCTGGCCCAAGATCTCAGGTCTAGTAGCACCTTAAAGACCAACTAGAAGAAGCATTCTCTTCTGTTACAGACCAACGCGGCTACCTACCTGAATGTGGCCCGTTCACTCTAATTAAATATCAAAGAATTTTCAGGTGTTGGGATCTATTTCATTTTCAGACTATTGGATAAAATCATCTAGTATGACACCCATTTTACAGATGAAATTGAGGTTTGCAAACTGTGACTTGTTTGAGGCTACCTATGGAAGTTCTGGGTAAACAGAAAACAGAACCCGAATCTTTCAGTTCCAGGTCTACCACTCTGCCCATTTAACCACACAAGTGCCTTTGGCATGGTGCACTTGATACTTCCTGTTCTCTGCTTTGCGAGTTTCAAAGAATCATTTTATGAAGATAGGACATATGTGCTTCGACCTGTTAATGATGGTCAACATGTTTTTACAAGTCCTGGGAAGATTATGATGGGCCTACAGTAAAGGATACTGTGTTGTTTTTCAGATGTAGTCTCGCATACTTGTTTGACTTTCTATTCCAAGTGATGGCTTAATGAGACAGATGTTCTCTGAAATATGAAACTGAAGATATCTGCGGATAAACACACTGTCTTTCTTATGGGAAGCCAGGTCTTTGGGGGCGGGGGGCTCTCATACGGGGTCCTGACTTCCCAGAGGGTTATTCTTGCCATGTAATCTGACATGCCTCTTAGAACATCCTCTTATTTGTACTGTTGTGCTTGCTTTTTTGTGCAAATGTACTTTGTGGGGACTGAGATCTGAACAAACGCTTCTCCTGCTGCTTCTTACAGAGCTGTTGAAGTTCTACAATGAATCACTGGATGCCTCCCAGAAGGAGGCTGTTCGCTTCTCACTGGCACAGAAAGAGCTTTCTATCATCCATGGGCCACCTGGAACAGGGAAAACAACAACTGTGGTGGAGATAATACTCCAAGCTGTGCAGCAAGGCCTGAAAGTGAGTGAGTGGGTATAAATTCTACAGAGCTGCAGGACTCCGAATCAGGGGGATGGCTGTGTACTGTCCGTGGTTTGGCAGCAAATCTAAGATCCCATAACAGAGGGGGCCACTGCTCTGTGTGGGGGATGGGTTGGGGGTGCAGCTCCTTCTTTGCTGTAGATTTTGAGACCACGAAGAGACATTGTCTCTTATTGTCTCTTATTCCCAAGGGTAAAGTTTGGGAAATGGATCAAGATAACTTTGCGAGTCATGCCACTGGTCCGCCTCACCCAGTATTGTTTATTCTATGGTGACTACCATAGAATAAACAATACTGGGTGAGGCGGACCAGTGGCATGACTCGGCTTCATCCATTCATATGGGCTAGTTACCAGTGTGCTTCTCAAGGTCCTTTACCTGTCTTTTCCCTCCATCCTTCCTCTACAGAGGTCAGAGAAGCATACATGGTTCTCATTTGTCCTCACAGGAACTCTTTGAGATAGATTGGGCTGAATGAGCTTCCTGGCGATGGGGGTGGGGGTGTTTGAAATCAAACTTCTTATATTTTAGCCTGATACTAACCACCACACCTACACTGGTAGGGGACCTTATCTGTTCTGCCCTTGAACTACGAGCTCTCCCTATGTGACATACATTGGGAGTCTAAAATGCTAAGCAGGTATACATGTAAATAAATACCATTGAATTAATCAGGACTTACTACCAGGTAGGAGTGCACACAATTACAGTCAGAGTCTTCAGAGATTGTTGTATTTTTTTTTGTTGGTTACAAGTCTTCATGGAAGAGCAGTCTTAACACTTGTATGATTTGATAGCACCAATGATGAAGCAATGTCCAGACTCTTGTAGCAGCACAGTTTTACAGTCTCCATTGCACTTGTTCCTATCCTTCCTTTCCAGAAGCAAAATGATAGAGCTCCCTAGGTTTTCTGAAGAAGGAAACCCATGTGGAATCCACTTCAGCCTATTATGATCCACACAGTTTAAGGTTGCCAGGTCTTCTGAGGGTCAGGTGCTGATGCTTATAAGCAGAGTTAGGAAGCTGAAGGGTGTATCCTGGCACTTGGAGCCTGGTGAGGAAAGAACATGGCACCTTGCAGGTCAAGGAAGGAGCCTAGCTTTGCATCATGCCTCAGAGGATGGAGCCTGGCAGATGTTTGATAGTGGAGGAGTGAATACCAAAATCTCTCAAGTCAAGCAACAAATAGCCTGCTTGCCTCCGTGATTCTGATGTTTCACACTGGAGTTTTACTCCTTTCCCTGGAGATCTTGAAAAGGTGGCTAAATGGCACCTTCTGAAATTTCATGTTGAACCATGAGACCTGACAACCCTAGCAGTGACTTAGAAACAGTTTAGTGTTGCTTTTCTCGCCATGCCTGCAAACTGCTCCCCTCTCTTTCTGGCCCTGATGTCTGTTTTAAGCCAACCTTTCATTTGAGGCCACATTAGTGAAATTCTTTCTGTTTTCTCTCAAGGTCCTGTGCTGTGCTCCATCTAACATTGCAGTGGACAACTTGGTTGAAAAACTCACTGGCTGTAAGGCACGGATACTTCGCCTTGGTCACCCAGCTCGTCTCCTGGAGTCAATACAGCACCATTCCCTGGATGCAGTCTTGGCACGTGGGGATAATGCTCAGATTGTGGCAGATATCAGGAAGGAGCTAGACCAAGCATTTGTATGTTTTGCATTCCATTTTTCAGTCTTTTTTTAAAAAAAATCTACAGCTATTCTGAATATGTTGCCAACATGCGTCAGGTGTCTAGAAATTTACAGTGTACAGTCAGTTGAGCTATGTAGAATTCACAACCCTATGTGTTTTGTTAATTTTTAAGTAACAGCCAGCAGCTCGGCTTGTTGTGAGGGAAGAGGCTGGGGAATTACGAACACTGCTGGTTGCAGGGTCAACACCAGGAGGTGTGCCAGTAACAACAGGATAGAACGCTGTCTCTTTCTGGCCATTTTCCCGCCCCACTAAATACGTATTATTGTGCTTTTCCCCTGCATTTTAAATGTATGGGAGAAATGATGCCAAAGTGGCTCATTCATAGGATGTAATAGTGCAGGTGTGGAATTTTATGTGTGAAAACACTGATCCTCTGGGGTTGAGAGCTAGCCTCCTTGCTCCAACTTTTTCCCCATATGAGTTTGGTTGGGGCCTTTCAGAATGGGAATAAATACTTAATGTTTCAGACCCCTAAGACACAGATTCCTCAGCTGGCCTTATCAGCCTTCCCCTCACAAAACAGAGGCTCTGATATCATTGCTTTCCTCTACCACACTTCCCAAACTCTTTACTCTCTTGCTTATTTTTCCCAAGAAGCTGCCCTCCCAAATCTCCAGGGACCCCTTACTTTGAGGACCAACAGGTCAAGCTATTTTTTTTTTTAATTTTATCGTATTTGTATTCCACCCTCCCCGCGAGCAGGCTCAGGGCGGATAACAGCTTTAAGAACATTTAAAACATTCCATATAAAACATTTAAAAGCATCATACAAAAATATAAAAAATAGCAGCACTCTTTTTCCTGATGGCGGCAATACAGTTAATAACAAATAATGCAACAGTACAATTGAACATAGCAGCAGCTTAAGAACAGTGGTGGGCAGCTCTCACAGGGAGGGGGGTAGATTTTGTATCCTCCAGCCAGCGGAGGCCCAGCCTCAGCTGTAAGCCTGGTGGAACAACTCTGTCTTACAGGCCCGGCGGAAAGATAGTAGATCCTGCTCCTTCTGTCATCTTTCTCTTGAGCATCTTTGGTCCAGCTATGCAATAAGAAAGACAATCTCTTGATTGTTCACTGTTCGCACAATGGCCTGCACCTTTAATTCTTTTATTTCTGTTTCCTTTCACTTTCCTGAACTGCCCAAGAGCCTTCCATGGAGATAGATCAAGATGGGTAGCCGTGTTAGTCTGTCTGTAGCAGTAGAAAAGAGCAAAAGTCCAGTAACACCTATAAGACTAACAAAATTTGTGGTAGGGTATGAGCTTTTGTGAGCCACAGCTCACTTCAGGTATCTACACTACTACAAATTTTGTTAGTCTTATAGGTGCCAATGGACTCTTGTTCTTTTCTGCTGCCCAAGAGCCGTAACTCCAAACAATTTGATGCTTTCCGGTTATGACCTGCAGAGTTGCCTTAATGCTTGTTCTTGCTGGTTTCATTGAATAATATGAGGCCTTTTCACACATTACACAGCAGTCATCCTAGGTTTGCCTTAATTTATGGTTTACAGGGAGCTGCAGGCAAGCTGAGACTCTCTTATGAATGTAGCTGCATAATACATATTTGCCAACAACCATTTTTTTCAATCATACTTTGCATTTTAAGGTGCATATGCACATACATCTTTGATGTACAGTACATACAAAAATGTAATGTGAGAAGCTCCTAATAGTCGTTTTAGAACTGGTACATCTTGGTGTACCTGGGTATTAGATTCATTGGAACAACTGGGGAGATCGAAAGGTAGAAATTCTTCCTTACGGGAATCTAATGTGAGGGTAGTGGTGGCACTAACAGCCATTACTTGTTGCCATTACTTCTGGAGTTTCTTCTAGATCCTAGTTGAGTTGCTGGCTGAAGAGTTCAGAGGAATATGCAGTGAAATGTGTGTGTAAAGTGCCATCCAGTCACAACTGACTTTCGGCAATCCCTGCTGGGGCTTTCAAGACGAATGAGAAACAGAAGTGGTTTGTCATTGCCTTCCTCTGCAGTCATCCTTGGCAGTCTCCTATCCAAGTACTGACCCTGCTTAGCTTCCGAGATCTGACAGATCCAGCTATATCACGCTCTTGAGAAATGGGGATAGAATTAACAAGACTTTTGACAAGCCCTCCTTTGTTGGGGTGGCATGGAAGGTAGTCTTTGTGCTCACTGCCTTCATTCTTTCTGATTCCCCCAAACTGAGACTGCAACATTTAGAGATGCCTGTAGTTTTACAGCTTGAAACTCGAGATGATTCATTAAATAAAATATGTAACTGAATTTTGTTGGGTATTCTCCCCCACTTTCTCTCTTAGCTTGTCTGGCAAAACCAGCAAACAAAATTTTGGAGTATGTTGTCATCTTTTTAATTTAATTTCCTGTATTAAACTTAATTTAAAATGTGACACTAATTTAATTGGGATAATACATTTTAATACAAATGATTGCATTTCTTTCCCAGTGACCTTGTACAAGATGGTTTCATAATGTAATTAAACACATATTGCTAGGAAGTATCCTTTGTCACACAGAGGCATACCTGAAATTAGTTCCACAATGTGGCATACACCCTGTTATGTCTTGTTTCTTTGTTGCTGTTCTTATTTTATTTTTATCTGTTTGCTTCTGAATTACTTGAATCTCTGGCGAAATGATGTGATAATTTGACGTCTTGTGAGCTTCTTAAACCCTCTGCTGCTTTAGTGTTTTTATTACTATTTTTCATTTATATAACTTTTTTAATTTGCAAAGAGTGTTACACAGCCATTACCGTGTCTTGTTACAGCACTTCTACAGAGTAGGTGTATGCTGTTCTTCACTTTACAGATTTTGATCTGAGACTGAGAGAGAATAACTTGCTTAGGGCTATGTTGCTGTGGTGCTGGAACTTGAACGCAAGACTCAACATATCTGTGTGAACCTCATGTTCCTATGGTTATTTTGGCTCTCATCTGAGAGTAATTAAACTTTCTTGGTGATGTTTTCTTGATCCCTCTTCCCCTGAACCCCAGCCAGCAACTAGTTTTGCTGGATGGCCATTTTAAGTGTAAGAGTAGAAGATAACATTCCGAAAAGCATATCATACAAGGCCTGTGGCCAAAGCTATCATTTCTTCTGCCCATTCTCTGGCCTGTGGATTGGCACCTTAGTTTTAGAGTATACCCTTCAATAGGGTAGATTTGACTTTCAGGTTGTCAGTTGAATATCTTTCTTCATATCTACAAATGCAATATGAATATCTCTGCAGAGAAATGTGGTATGTTATTAGTTTATGGAGGAGTACTGACTTAAAAGGTTTGGGATCTATAAAAATTAATTTGTAGTTACACCCATGGCAGCCAGTTAAGCTTTTCCTGTAGGACTTTTATTTATTATTCTCAGTTTTGGAGGTTTGTTTCTAAATATCTATTTACAAGCCAGGCAGCGTTAATCTATAAATGAGTTTGGGGGTGGAGGATGATTTCCTGGGTATTCTGAATCATTCAAGGGTTGTAGAAGGGGAGTACTGAAGCAGGAGATAGGCTGGATGCAGGGCTCATTTGGAGGGGGAATGTGCCAGAACGGCATTCCAGTAGAGCTGAAAAGTGGTCATGTGGGTTTTGGCCCCGCCCACGTGATTCCTTTTCCTCCCCTCTGCCTCCCCTCCAAAAGAGGCTAAGCTGCTTCAGTTCATTCTGCTGCTTTATTTTCATGTGAGTGAGTGAGTGAGTGAGTGAGTGAGTGAGTGAGTGAGTGAGTGAGTGAGTGAGTGAGTGAGTGAGTGAGTGAGTGAGTGCAAGCTGGGCTGCTGGGCTTGGACCTCCAAAGGAGGCTAAGCTGCTTCAGTTCATTCTGCTGCTTTATTTTCATGTGAGTGAGTGAGACAGAGAGAGAGTGAGTGCAAGCTGGACTACTGGGCCTGGATCTCCAATGGAGGGTAAGCTGCTTCAGTTCATTCTGCTGCTTTATTTTCATTCGTGACGAGTGAGTGAGTGAGTGAGTGCGTCCATGCAAGTAGAGCTGCTGGGGCTGGCTCTCCAAAGGAGGGTAAGCTGCTTTGAGTCCATTCTGCTTTATTTTCAGGAAATACCTGGAGAATTTGGGTGAAAGTTGCCTGAGGGGTGGATGTTGCCTTCTGACACACTTCTGGTGATGTCAGGGATGTGGCAAATGCTAATGAGATATGCTAATGAGTTCCTGCAGTTCTTTTTCTATGAAATGACCCCTGGCTGGATGTATAGACAAAGTAATTTAATTCCATGCCAGTTTGAACAACATGAAGTTGTCCTATGAAGCCTAGTCTGGTTCATCAGTTTCACACATCACAAGATCAGTCAAGGAACATCTGTGTCAAGATGCAATTCCTGACCAGTCAAGTCAAGCAAAGCTCAGCACCAGGGACTTGGGAGCATATTGTGAATTGCCAGGTGCTGGTACTCTGGATAAGAGACTACTGTTAGGACAGAATATGGGGAAACAGAATGGCTTCCAGTTGGCAAAGAGGAAACAAAGCGGCAGTGAAAAACCAAACACAATATGGTGTATGCCACGTTCAGAGTAAAGGTTGCACATCAACATGACCAGATACTGGGGCACACCCTTTTCTTTTAAAACCATCCTTAGTTTTTCATGATCCACGCAGTTGAAGGCTTTGCAGCAATCTATAAAACACAAAATGATTTTCTTCTGAAAATCTCTGGTACTCTGCAGTACACTGCAATACACTAAATTTGCACTATGATCTCTAGTGCCTCTTTTCTGAATCCATCTTGAACATCTGGCATTTCTTGTTCCCTACATGGTAAGAGACTTTGTTGTAAAAATTTGAGCATTGCTTTGCTTGCATGAGAGATCATTACAATGGTTTTCAAGTTTATTGTTACGGTCTGCGACCAGCATAAGAAGAACATTAAAACGGTTTAGTTCAAATGGAATTAAATATAAAAGAAGGCAATAAATAGATATACAAATATAAAAGTAGAAGTAAAACATTCCATAGGTTAATTATTTACATAGTTAGAGCATGTTCAGACTGCCATATGCAATTTATGGTACTTACAGACCTGGGCACAAAATCTCACTACCTGGCGTGTTGTCTGATGATTCCTGTCAGACTAGAGGTAGTCAAGTTTAATTTTGTTCGATCTACCAGGGAACCTTTCTATTCGTGGACTAATATGCAATGGTTTGATAGTTGTTGTAGTTTTTGATGTCTCCTTTTTTGGGGAAATGGAATGTAGATCGAGCATTTCCAGTCTGTGCGCCTTTATTTTGTCTTTCATGGTTGTTGACATATCTTTGTTAAAATTTTGATGGATTCTGTTTCTGTAGCTTGAAATAGTTCTATTGATATCCCATCTACTCCCAGTGATTTGCTTCTCTCAGTTGCTTTGAGTACAGCTTTCACTTCACTTTCTGAAACTACAGGTTCTTCATCAAAATATTCTTCTTTGAAGGAATCTGTCATCATTTCATTTCTTCTGTATAGTTCTTCAGTGTATTGTTTCCATCTTTTTTTGATTTTGTCCTGATCAGATAATGTATTTCCATGTTGATCTTTCAGCATCCCTAGCCATGGTTTAAATTTCACTTTCATTTCCTGGATCTTGTAGAACAGATCTTTTGTTCTTCCTTTGTTGTGGTTCTTTTCTATTTCTTCGCACTGGTCATTGTAATAGTTCTCTTCGTCTGTGCATGCAAGTTACTGAAAAGCTAAATTTAGAATTCTGACTCTGTTTCTGTCACCTTTCACTTTTGCTTCCCAGCTGTCTTTAACAATTTTTTTAAAAAAAAAATTAAATAAAAAATGTCTTTAGTAATTTTAACAGTTTCATTAGTCACCCATCAAGGCTTTTGCTGTCTTGACTACAGTGAGAGTTTTTACACATTCTTCCTTGATAATGTCTCTGGTTTCAGCCCACAGTCCTTCCAGTTCATGTTCTTAGTAGCGCAAACCTGCTTCTTTACATGGTCTTTACATTCTTCAGGACTGTTATTTAGATTATATTTAGGCACTGATTGGTTTAGCTTTTTCCTTTGAATTGATTCTAATTTTTAATATTAGCAATTGGTGATCTGTATCTCATTCAGCTCCTGCTCTTGTTTTAGCAGAGAGAATAGTGCTTCTCCATCTTCTGCTTCCAATGATGTAACCTATTTGATTTCTGTATTGGCCATCCAGAGACATCCCCATATACAATTGTCTGTTCAATTTCCTGAAGCATGTGTTTGCAATTAACCAATTGTTGACTTCACAGAATTCTGTGTCACTCCTGCATCATTTTGTGATCCTAGTCCAAATTTCTGATGATGTTTGGTTCTACATTGTTTCCTACTTTTGTGTTACAGTCACCTATGATTATCAGCACATATTGTTTAGGTTGTGATCAGTTTCTTCCTGAACACTTGCATATAAACTTTCAGTTTCTTCTTCAGCAGTTGGGGTGTAAACTTGAATGATGGTTAAGTTGATAGGCTTTCCATGAAGTCTAATGAATACTATTTAGTCAGACTTTACATTATAGTTCCTGATTGCTTGTGCTATGTCACTATAAAAACAGCACCAGGTTGTTGTATTTTTTTTAGTTTGTCATTTCCAGAATAAAACACTGTAATTTTCTGACAGTGTCCTAATCCAGTCCACTCTACTTCACTCACACCCAGAATTACTATGTTTAAACATGAATTAGATCTGCCAAATCAAAACTCCAAAAATAAAAGACAAACCAAAGCTGTGATGGTTTATGGAGAAAGTGTGTTGAGAGATAAGGGATATCCATTATGATCTGTGGAGCAGTTCCAGATTAAATAATATATTCTGTTAAAGCACCCAACAAGCAACAACACAATGCCACATCTATTAACGATTGGAAGCTAGCAGTTTAATTATAAGAGAGATGAAGCAACTCAGAAGTTGTTTGTTCGAGAGCTTAGTGCCCATCCAACTGAGTTACACTAGAAGATAGCTTGCCAAACTCTGTACCTCAAGAGTTAGGGTTGGATGTTGCAAGCATTCTGCTTTCTGAATATTGTCATCACTATTTGGGGTTTTTTGGTTTGGTACAGGCTGTTCTTATACAGCTTGATCCTGTAAATGACAAACACAAAGCAGTCATGTGTGTATATCCTCCCCCACTTTTTGTTTCCCCGAGGCGCACCCCCCCCCCCCACAACCTCTGAAAGGGCACAGCAGGGAATAACCTGGCAGTGCCTTTTTAGGGGTCACATGGGTCTCCTGGGGAAGATCTCCCTTTGTGAATGCTTTGTGCTCCTGGTTTGTAGGTTCTGACCCACTGTGTTGTCCTAGGAAAATAAAAAAAGTAAGGTGGTATCTTTGTAACAGGCTTTATTCCTGGTGTGGCGGTGTTATACTTCTGCAACACTACACACACTTTTTTTTCTTGGTTTCTGAGCATTTTCAGTTGGCTGCCCAAAGGCAAAAGTAATTTCAAAACTATTTGCATGGAGACCAGATGGATATTACTTTTTAAGTGCCTGCAAAGTAATTTGCAATCTGGCACGCATAGAGAAACAGTTCACAATGACCACTCAGTCAGAATGGGCATTTCCTCAATTTGCATTAAGATCTGGCTGCAGCTTAATTTGTTAGATGAGGTACTGGCTCATGCAATCTGGTATTTTAGAGGCGTAACTTAAGGAGTCAGGCTTAAAGAAAGTGACTCACAGAAGGCTACACTTTGTAGCACTGTAGGATTTTGAACCCAGCTTTCCAAACCCAGCACTCTTTGCTTCTACATTGTATTGGCCCATATAGTTAATCCAGAGGACTCAAAGCCTTGTGGAATAATCCCACCCCTCCCCATTTATACAGTTATTTTCTGTTCGATTCTCCTGAACAATAAAGCTTCACTAACAAAAAAATCAGACTTATTTTGAGTAATTTGTTTTCATTGCTGAGGCCAGTGCTGTGATAGTTGTTTTGAACAATAATCTGCTTTAAGGCTGTGAAACATTTACTCTTATATATTGCAGTGAAAATATAGAATGTACGAGTTTGTATATTGTACAGTTATTTTTATTTGCTTTCTTTTCAGGGCTTAGAAACAGTGGGTGATATTCTTCTTCATTTGCTTCATTTCCCCCATGTTTTCTCAGTTTTTCCAACCTCTTCCAATCCCTGGAAAGATGATTCCCAGGGTTGCAGGACTGCCTGTGGGTTGGTGGGGCTGGACCAAGGAGAATAAGAAAATGAAGTAGCTTTTCCTTCCTCTTATGCAACTACAGCTCCTGGGAGGAAAGAGACTGAGTTCTCTCTTTTACTCCTCAGTGCAGTCTTCTGACCTTCTTTGTTCTTCTGCACAGATCCTGTGACCCCAGAAATTATTATTCTGGGGGTTGGAAAGAACTGCCGGACACGAGAGAAATGTGGGGAAACTATGTACCTTCTGTAAGATGGTAGGATATTGCCCATTGTTTTGAATATCAAGTTAAATTCAACAAGATTTTCAGGGTATCTGAGGAAAGGAGCTCGGACTCTCATAAGCTTACACCCTGAAAATCTTGTTGGTAAGCTTACACCCTCAAATCCTTCTGTTCTACTATAAACCAGCCAGGCTACCTAAAGTTAACGCTAAAGTTAAATTCGGGTCATTTTGTCAACAGTCTGTTGGTCCCTGGCAGTTAGATTCCCAAGTTCTCCACAGTTAACACACAGGTGGTCCAGTTGAATTAACTTTATTAGAGATCCATTCAGTACAAGGTGCTTACACAGTGGAAATTGGCAGAAGTGACGTATGTGGGGCTAGCAATATTAGTTATAGTCAGAGGTCATTTCGTAGAAAAAGAGCTGGAGAAACTCATTAGCACAACTCATTAGCATATGCCACACCCCTTGACATTGCCGGAAATGTGTCATTAGCATAACTGATTTGCGTGTGCCACACCCCCTGACATCACCTATCCTGGCTGCTTTGGACCCAATCCTGGCCATTCAGGGCCGGTATTGGGCCCAAAATGGCCAAAAAGGGGCCCAAAATGGTCAGGATTGGGCCACTGATGAGTGGGAGAGTGATCCACCACCCGTCAGAGGCCCGATCCGGGCTGTTTCAGCCCCAATCCAGGATGAAATGGGCCCAAAATGGCCAAGAGTCAGGTGAGTGGGGCCACCTGACATGTGACCTCTTTGGGGAACTGCCGGAACTGTGTTCCTGTGCGTTCCCCCTCGAATTGAGCCCTGGTTATAGGGAATCTTCCCACCTTGGGGAAAAAGGATCATTAATGGGGGGGGGGGGTTGGAGTGAGACATTGTTTTAGAGTAGACAGTGGGAAAGATTAACTTTTCTGTGGCTGTAAAGAAGGATACATTTCAAGCCAGTTTTAGCTAGCAGCCAAGGACACTGGCTCAGTGGAGCGAGAAAAAGAAAGTAAACATTTGCGAGATAACCTGCTAGCATTGCAGCAATAAAGTTCCCACACTCTCGGAGACCAGGGGCAGAGCCCATATACATTTATGGTCGATATGCAGGAGGCATATATGACATACTGCCCTCCCCAAGAAAGTCCCCCCATCTTCACAAAGGACCTGGCTTATTTGGATAAGCCTTATGAAATTTACATATCAGTCTGGGATGGTTTACATCTGAGGCTTTTACCCACTCCCTTTGTCCCTTATCAAAATGCTCCCAGTGAATTAAGTAAAACAATTCTCCTCGTTTTAACTTAGAGTCCAGAATGTCTTTCACTTCGTAGTGCAACTGTCCATGCACTATGAGGGCGGGAGGAGTTCCTTGATCTGGATGCCATTTATCAGGAGGGGGTGCTTTCTTCAGGAGGCTGAAATGGAATACAAGGTGGACATTTTTAAAGTTCTTGGGTAGATTCACCTCTACAGTGACATAATTTATTATCTTTTGGAGTTGAAAGGGTCTGAGAAATTTCCACCCCAGTTTTTTGCAAGGTTGCTCCCCCCTTAGATTTTTAGTGGAAATGTACACATAGTCTCCTATTTGTAGTTTCCATGGAGCTGATCGTTTTTTATCAGCCTGTTTTTTGTAATCCTCTTGGGCTTTTCCCAGTCTTTTTATAATTATTTCCCATTGAGCCTGTAGTGTAGACCACCACTCTCTTAGGTCCCCTGGGGCGTCGTTGCCTGGGGTCTTTACAAAAGGCACTGCTTTGCCCTCATAACCATGGGCAACCATAAAGGGGGAGGCTCCTGTGGAGCTGTGTGCTGTGTTGTTATAACAATATTCGGCAAAACTTAGAAAATCAGTCCAATTGTCTTGTTGGTAATTAATGTAGCATCTTAAAAATTGCTCTAGTACTTCATTAACCCTTTCGGTTTGCCCATTGGTTTCGGGATGATGGGTGGAGCTAAGCCCCTGTTCAGTTCCAGCCAGCTTCAATAGCTCCCACCAAAAGTTGGCAGTGCACTGGACTCTGATATCACCTTATCTGGAAACGGGTGCAGTCTGACTGTTGCATGAAAAGAGTGGCTAATTACTTGGTGGTTGGGATTTTAGAGCATGGAATGAAATGGGCTTGCTTGGAAAATAAGTCAACCACCACCATAATTACAGTCTTCCCTTGGGAAAGGGGAAAATCAGTTATAAAGTCCATTGAGATCACCGACCATGGCTGAGGGGCGGGGGGTTCCAGGGGTTGGAGGAGACCTGGTGGTTACCCCTCCCCCCCGGTTTTCCCCATCAAGCACTCTTGGTAAGTGGATACGTATTGAGACATGTCTTTTCTCATATTTGGCTGCCAAAATTGTCTTTGTACCAAATGCAATGTCTTTAAATAACTGAAGTGACCAGCCATTTTAGAATCGTGACAGTGCTTCAGCACCTCCCCCCTCAAACTAGCTGGGATGTATAGTTTGCCGTGGTGGTACCATCCACCTTCCTCTCTCTTTTCCAGTTCATCCTTAGGCAAGGCATCCCCCTCCTTCTCTGTTTCCTTTTTTGCTTTCTGCTCCCAGTCTATGACTGGAGACTCGTGTTTCATTGGCTTTGCCTGGCTGCGGGTGGTTACTGCCCCCCCAACTGGGTTGGTGAAAACATTGTGTCCACTATTTCTTCTCTCTGGCTCTCACAGTGGGGCATACGTGAAAGGGCGTCTGCCAGGAAGTTAGATTTGCCAGGGAGATGCTTCAGTGTGAAGTTAAATTTGGAAAAGAACTCCGTCCATCCTAGGTGCTTGGCACCTAATTTTCACAGGGTGCATAACGGTTCTAAATTTTTATGATCAGTCCAAATTTCAAATGGCACCTTCGCCCCCTCCAGCCAATGTCTCCAAGTGCATAAAGCCAGTTTGACTGCAGAAGCTTCTTTGTCCCACACCGACCAGTGCCATTGGCCTCAGAGAATTTTTTTTTGATACATAGGCACAGGGGTGTAGCTTCCCCTCCTCATCTGCCTGTAAGATGGCTCCTCCCATGGCCACGTCACTAGCATCTACCTGTACCATGAACTTCCCATTTTCATCAGGGTGATGCAGGACTGGCTCTGAAGTGAATAAAGTCTTTAGTTGCTCAAATGCCTCTTGGCACTCTTTAGTCCAATTTAATTTAGCACTGGGCTTCACTTTTTGTTTACCCTTGGTTTTCATTAAGTCAGTTAAGGGTAAGGGAATTTGAGCAAAGTTTTTTATGAATGGTTTATGGAAGTTGGCAAACCCCAGGAACGATTGCAATTGTCTCCTGGTTTGGGGGGGTTCCCACCCCACCACTGCTTTAATTTTCACAGGGTCCATTTTTAGCCCTTGCTATGATATTCTGTATCCCAGGAAAATCAAATTGTTCCTTATGGAATTCACATTTCGATAATTTCACTGGCAGATAATTGTCCCAGATAGTCTTTAGTACCTGACATACTAGTTTTACATGGGACTCATAATCTTGTGAATAAATCAACACGTCATCAAGATAAACAACCATGCCCTTATACAAATGTTTGTGTAGTACTTCATTAATTAGATTCATAAACACCCCCGGAGCCCCTTGTAATCCGAAAGGCATGACTTTGTATTCAAATTGACCCAAAGGGGTGTTAAAAGCTGTTTTCCATTTGTCCCCCTCCTTTATTCTCACGCGGAAGTAAGTGTCTCATAAATCCAGTTTCGAAAAAATGTTCGCTTGAGACACCACTCCCAGCAAGTCTCTAATCAAGGGAATAGGGAAAGCATTGGACATTGACACAGCATTAATCCCCCTATAATCAGTACAAAGCCTTAGCCCCCAGGGCTGGATCAAGGGGGGCAGGGGGGGTAGTCTGCCCCCGGCACCGCCAAAAAGGAGGCACCGGGCGCAGCCGCCAGCCACCGGGAGCGTGCCAGTGGCAGCGCGGGCGGCCTCATGGCTGCCTACGCCATTTGTCTGCCCAGCAGGACACGGAGCACGCAGCAAGCTGGCTGACCCCTCAGCCGGGCAGGTGAATGGCACAGAGAGCTGGGAGGCCACCCCACGCTACTCGCCTGCCCCACTGAGGGAGCAGCCAGCTTGCTGCGCGCTCTCTGTCCTGCTGGGCAAGCGAGTGGCACGGAGGGCTGCAAGGCCGCCCACGCCATTCGCCTGCCCCGCAGGACAGGGAGCGTGTGGCAAGCTGGCCGCCCCCTCAGCGGGGCAGGTGAGTGGTGCGGGGCAGCCTCCCAGCTCTCTGTGCCATTCACCTGCCCAGCTGAGGGATCAGCCAGCTTGCTGCGTGCTCCCTGTCCTGCTGGGCAGGCGAATGGCGCGGGCAGCCACTCAGCCGCCCATGCTGCCACCGGCACACTCCCAGTGGCTGGCAGCTGCGCCCGGCGCCCCCTTTTTGGCGGTGCCAGGGGCAGACTACCCCCCTGCCCCCCTCGATCCGGCCCTGGGGGCTAAGGCTTTGTACTGATTATAGGGGGATTAATGCTGTGTCAATGTCCAATGCTTTCCCTATCCCCTTGATTAGAGACATAGAAAGATAAACTTATCTGTGGCTCTCAAGAAGGATACATTTCGAGCCAGTTTCAGCTAACAGTCAAGGACAGTGGCTCAGCAGAGCGAGAAAGTGAAAGTAAACATTTGCAAGATAACCTGCTGGCACTGCAGCAATAAAGAACTTCCCACACTCGCAGAGCCCATATACATTCATGGCAGATATGCAGGAGGCATATATGACACAGTCTATTGGCTAAACGAAATTCAACTGCAGAACATGTGCTGTACATTCCTGAAGTGTGTACATTACTGCCTTACCTCGAGAGAATTCTGATAGATGCACCATCGAAGTGGGAAGTGGCTCAAGGACGTATTATCTCTCTTTTTCATCTCCCATCCCACTGTTGTTGGAGAAATGCATATGAAATTCAGCGCTGAAATGGGGGGAGGGTTGTATGTAATTGTATTTTAGGTAGCTTATTGTATGATTCTATCTTGCAGATGTCTGTGTTCTCTCCTTCCTAATGCTTCATTGCCTCCTGAACCCCTGTGTGTTGCTGGTCCGTTCTGAGCTGAGCTGCAAAAGTTACTGTGCTTGATTTTCTCCTAGCCAAAAGTGGGGAGTGAGGTGATGAGTGTACACTCTGCCCATTGCTTCCAAGACCTGCACTGCCAGTGGCCTGAGCCGAGCCCTTGTAATGCTGGAAATCCTTGCTCCCAACCCTGATACATAGGAGGAAGCGATGGCCATGAGCCTTTGGTTGCCTACAAATTTACACTGTCACTGACCTGATCTGAGTGGGCTCAACTTGCTCCCAACTGGCAATGGGGTGAGAGGAGGTGACAGGCACAGCCAGCCAGGCCTAAGACAAACTCGGTCCAAGCTGAGTCTTGCTTTTCTTAACACTTCCCTAGCTTGAGGACTACCTGGACTAAGTATATTGCTGTTGAGACTTTGCATCTACTTAGTAGTAATAAATTAGGGACTCAATAAAGTTACTTTGGGGGTAATGGCATATAAAACAAATTATTAAAGCCTGCAAAAAATAGGCATCTTTTCTGTGTCTTACATTGCTGCCAGTTACTTTAAATATGCATTTTCAGGCACTCTAGTCAAACAACTGTATAATGCAATGCTTTTCAAAGTCATCTTAAAAAATGCATTATCCGGTGTGCTTATTATGGAACACATTACATTTGCTTTGTTTAATCAGATAGTATTACAGTGTAGTGGCATGTTAATTATGTGGAATTATAGTGTACTGTTTTAAAAAAACATATAGGAAGGGCCTAGAAGTGACACTACATTTTCATTATTTGTTTTATAGCTCAAGATATTAGCGATAAAGATTGAAACATCCCCATGAAGGTTGTATTATTATCCATTGGGTATACATATTTTAGGGGATCAGTGAAACTGAATTGGATCTCTATTTAGATTATTTTTTTCTCATTAAACTTTGTTGTTGGGATGAGAATTTCACTGATACTAATCCCAGAAACTGTGCATTCATTAATAATGTCTCTAAAAATAATCCATATTAAATTTGTAGCCACAGTAAATATGAACTAATTATATTTCTTCTCTCATGTAGACTAAACCTGTTGGTAATTAGAAGCAAAAGGGTTAAGCATCTTCTAAAGAGTATATTTGATGGTGCTTTTGCAATACGTTGCAAGGTAATGGTTTCTGCTGCTTTAACCATTACCTTGACTACTAAACGTTGTGCACAATGACATGCTGCTCTATATGCTTTTAAAAAAATGGTATCCTTTTATTTCCTTTGGTGCAGGCAAAAACCAAAAAGACCAAAGACAAAAAGGAGAGAAGTCATTTTCTAAATGAGATTAAGACTCTGAGGAAAGAGCTGAAGGAGCGAGAAGAAATTGCGATGTCTGAAATCCTGACACAGGCCAATGTTGTTCTTGCAACAAACACAGGTTAGAGGAATGTTTCTGTCTTTACCTTTAAGGTCTGTTAAATCAAATTATAGGCAGCTACAGATTAAGGCTACTCTATTCTCCACTGCATTACTGTGCTTCATCTGGAACTAAAAAGATTGCACAATGCATCTTTGAATTGAGTCTCAGCCCAATAGCTGTAACTGTGAGCAATACTCAGAATTGCATCTAGCTAGATAGTTTGTCTTTCCCTTCTGGCCCTGTAGTTGTGTTCCCTGATTGGATGGCTTGTGTAAGCAATCAATACTGGGTGAATGTGAACAACCTATATAGCTGTACCATCATATTTTTACAAGTCATCGCTTACTTCTATATACCACCTAATATGGAGAGTGAATGGTGCATTATTTTTAGAACTAATCAAGATCCTGGACCAGCAAACTGTGAATTGCTTGCATATTTTAGGTATATAATTATGTGGTTCATTGGATCAAAACTGCTGCTGTTTGCTTTGGGAGTCATTGGTGCTCCACAAAGTATGTTTGCTAAATATTTGAATCATTGAAGATGGAGGTGGGGGAATACAATGTGCTCTCGTTTGCTGCTGATGCCTTGGTCAATACCAGTCTTTCTCTCTCTCAGTGGTACCTTCAGAGGCCCATGTGTATGTGTGATCCATTTGCTGATCAGGACACTAAAGCACAACTTTTGTCAAAATTTTTGGTAGCCCGGTCACACTTAATGTCTAGTTGTGTTAGTCTATGGATAGCATCCTGAGCAAGGCTACTGGTGACCTGGATAGAAGATAGCATCTTTGTGGCAAGGTAAATATCTAGGACAAATTTTCCCTGGACAAATTTACACTATTACAGGAGCTCTCGGTTTCTTTGTCACAGTGTTATTTCAACTGCATAGCCTAAATTACAGAGTTCTGCTTTGCAGAGTGATTGGCCCTCTGCAGCGTTTAAGAAACACAGCATCCTACATCAAAGGGAGGTATCATTCTGCCAATCCGCAATGCATTCTTCCTTCAGATAAGTTGGTCTGCCCTTGTTGTGTTTGGATCCTCAGCCAAAAGGTCTGGCAGGTGTATGTCTTTGTGTATAAATGAAGCAAAAGGCCATGGTTATTCTAGTGATGAACATGGCTGTCAGCTTTGTGTGAGATCTCATCATCTGCCTTGCCTTACTATTAAAGCAGCCTTATTATTAAAGCATATGAGTGTGAATGCAAGAAGCTAATAAGAAATATTTATTTTTTATCATTAAAATATTTAGATCTGACCTTTCTAAAAAACTATGTTATCTAAAGCCGTATCTCTGGGTAAAATTACTTGGAAAGTAATGTGGAGTAATTGTTTGTAAGGAAATCTTATGAATCCCTCAATTTTGGGATATGTAGATTGATGAAGATATGGTCTATGTTTTCACTGATGAGTCCTTGAGCAAAGATTTACCCACATGTAGAGCATACCCATTTTTGCCCTAGCCTCTGAGGTGTCTTGGCAGCACTTGTAATTACACAGCCTCCTAGTAATGCTGTATGGGCCAGAGGCATATCACATCCCACTGTCCCCGCCTACACTCAGAGGGTACAAGAGAGACTGCTAAACTAATGCTATATTTCTGTTTATATTCAATGGAGCAACAGAAGCTAAGCTTGATCCTGTTACAAACAGATGAGGGAATCACTTCTGATAGTACATCCAAAGCAATGACTGCAGGTTCTGGAATCTTCTTTGTGTGTAGAAAGGGGTTTGTTGGTGTCTCTATCATTCTTCTTGTTCTGGTAGGAAAAAGAACTCAGGAAAAATGCAATAAAACCTTACTTTGAGAATAATGCACTATACTTTTGTCAAATCCCAGTGGTAGGAATACTAATATGAATTTGTATGGAAGATACAAAATGGCAGCCCTTATCTGTGCATCTGTTTCTATATGAAAATAAATTGGTCCTGATGTTGAAGAATGGCACATAGGCAGGAACACTCTAATCTGCTTCTGGTAGCAATATTATTTACAGGACTTTTGGCAGCAGAGTAGTATGCCAAGCAACCATGGCGGTCTTTACCATACCTACTTCTGAGAGGTAAACCTGAATAATAAGATTTCAAGTGGCCTGTAATCTGGCCCACAGAAATATTGGTACTTGCATCTTAATCTTAATTTTGGTTTTCTTTGCCCTCAGGCAGTAATGGTATGTTTCGATGGACAGAACCTTCGTCTGTATATTTTGCTTTCTCTTTTGTGTTAGATATGTTGTCTCAGCTTTCTATAATTGCAAAAAAAGTGTGAACTGCTGTTCCATTTTACCTCTTTATAAGATGTGTGACAAGTTTAATTGGAAATCAGGCATGAACAAGTCTTTAGTACCTTGAAGGCTTTGCAGTATTGCTTTTGCAATGTGCTTTTTTTTTTTTCCTTTTCAAGACCCCAGGCCCCAGAACTCACCAGGGGCCGTCATTTGCAAGCTGCGCTGATGAGGTGTGGGGCAGAGCCACTGCCATGCCCTTGTGGGCCATGTGGGAGCCAAATGTTTGAACTGCCCCAGCCAGCCAATCAACAGCAAGCTGGCCAGGTGCAAGGGGTGGGCACTGCCACCGGACCTGTAAAGCACAGGCTTCACTCAGGTCCACCAGCAAGGCATATAATGGAGAGCTGGCCAGCTTTTACCTGCCATTGGTGCTGATCAGCAGCCAGGGCAGGCAGCAGCTCCTGACCAGCATGCAGCAAGTGGACCTGTGCAGGGGTGGTAAGACCTTCAGATGGCACTGGAGCAGTGAGCAGTAGCAGCAGCAGCCATGGCAGAGCTGTAAGAGGTGCTACACTGAAACAAAAAGAAGCATGCCCAGAGACAATGCCAGAGAAATAAACTCCGTGAATTATGAAAACAAAGACGTTTAATTATACAGTGTCTCCGTGAAACATAACACTACATAACACTGAAATTACACATAGGGAGAGAAACAACAATAACTCAATCCAATTGTGAATAATTAAAGTTCTTTAAAGTTCTAATGAAATGCTGAGTAGTGGCGAAAGTAACCAGCTGCAGGCAATTAAGCTGTGAAGTCCTTGGATCGATATGACGAGGTAAGATGGTAGCGCTGTTAAGAAGGAAGAAAACAGCACTGGAAAATGGAGGGGCAACGAGCGTAAGCCGGCCAAATTCCTCTTCTCTTGTTTCAAACCAAGATGATCCTTCTTCAGGCCACAATATCTATAAATTGATATTACACAATGATATCACAGCGCCACAATCTGAAATAACCCTAGCAAAACATTGGTTACTTACATCACATAATCAAACGATCTGACTTATTCTCAGTATCAAGAGTCCATATGCTCCAAGGTGAGAGTTGGACATCGCCCTACCCAATTTATGCATTAATAATTGATTAATTGATTGACCCGCCAGAGCCAGAAACGAAAGTATCAGCAAATTAAAGGTACAATCACATAATTACAACCATATATTGCACTCTTTCATAAGACAGATAATTGTATAATTTCATTATACAAACAAGTAATAAATATTACAGAGTTTATAAATACATTACAAAGATATCTATATATTGCACAGTTAAATATTACACATCCGTTCCAACTTGTCTATAGAACATAGCTTAGAAATACCAGCCCAGCTAATTAAACAGGGGAAGAGGAGGGAGGAAAAAAGGACCTGAAGGGAATAAAAATACATTTATAGGAAGGAGGAAAAATCTGTGTCGTGATTGAAGCCATGTGGGATCATGGTTTGGAGTCTGAAAATCCACTTGATCTCAGCCTGTAGAAGGAACCGGTTTGCAAAACCCGGTTTGGATATGACCTCAAGAACTGAGAACGCAAAGGACTTTTCATTATGGTGCTGCCTCTTAAAGTGTGTTGTTTCGGTGTGGTAGCAAAATACCCCCCCCCCTTTTTGGTTGCGTTACGGTTTTTGCCTGGGTAGTATGACAGACTACAGAGACACCTTTGCCTTTTCCCTCACTGAAAGGGAGAGGATTTTGTCCATTGTTCCTTCCTTGTCGGACAGTCGGGGTGGTGCTCCCACCCAGGATTGGGATCTTTTTACTGAACATTTAATGAAGCATACTAAGTTGACCTTACACGCTGCCTCACTTATCGAGTACAGTAAAGAAAATATTATCCCCAGGGGGCTCCGGATGCATAAGCCCCCTGAGATGTACAAAGATGATGAGACGTTCAAAAAGAGATGGGCTTCGATTCTAAATAAATGGTTGTTTGATTTAATGTTGTTATTAATCGAGTGCATAGCCCAAGAGAAGGATGAAGTGGGGGTGGAGGTTGAGAAATTGGAAAAGGAATTACAGTCTCACTACAGTGAAGAGGAATTTAAGAACAGATCAAATGAGGTCAATAGATTGATAAAAGATTGTGAACTGAGATTGAAAGATTTAAAGATGAAGAAGCTTAGTAGAGATAGATTATAGAGATAGTAGAGATAGATTATTCGAGTGGAAATATCTACAGTTGGAAGGAGCCTTCTTCCAAGAAAAGGGTTACATGGGCGGCATCAACTTCTGGGGGTCTAGATTTTGATACCACAGACCCCTCGGATACAGAGCAGTTTGGGGATGAAAGGGGACATACTCTTAGAAATCGAACTGTTCCCACCCAACAACCCAGATGCTCTTTTTTGGCGAGGGGCCGCCTTTCCCGCAGGGGGAGATACAAGACATAGTTTTTAATCTGTCTTCTCGTGAACTTTCCCCTGTTGAACGTCATGTTTTGAATAAAGGCTTAGGCTGTGTACCAACCTCGCAATATAGTGCCCTTAATACTTGTATAGATTTGTTCAAACTCTTTAGACAACTGAAATTAAAGAAATACTTCGGAAATACAGGTTTGGCTCCTTCGTATGGGTTGAAGAATAGGTCCACTTTTACCCCTCAGGTTTCTGATATTCAACTAGAAACCTTTGAGAAATTTGTTCTCAAAGAGGTGGAAGGGTTGGAGAGACAAGATTGTCATCTGTGGCATAATATGACTAGACAGGAGTTAGCAATCTTACGTTCCTTACAGCGGGATACAGACACAATGATCAAACCTGCTGATAAAGGGGGAGGCATTGTCCTGCTCGACAGAGCAGATTACCAGAAGGAGATCTTGTGGCAACTGGCGGATAGAGAGTTTTACCGCCCTATAGATCATGATCACACACAAGAAGTTAGAAAGGTGGTAAAAATAGTGGTTGATAATGCTCTAAGTAATAACTATATAAGCCAGTCTTTACATCGGGCTTTACTCATCCCTGACCCTAGAGTTCCCGTTTTTTACTGCCTACCCAAGATCCACAAGTCTTTGTCTTCTCTCCCCGGGAGACCTATCATTTCAGCTTGCAGCTCCCTTCTTGAGCCATTGGCTCTTTAGCTTGACCACTTGCTACAACCGTTTGTCACAAAGGTTAGATCTTTCATTAAGGATACCACCGATTTCATTCATTTAGTTGAAGATATGGATGTTCCACAGGGAGCTGTATTACTTACCATGGACGTCCAATCTTTATATACCTCTATTCCCCATTTGGATGCTAGGACTGTAATATAAAGGGTATTGGACCAGCGCACACATAAATTTCCTCCTACTAGCTTCCTATTGGACCTGTTAGATCTTATCATGGAAAGGAATTACTTCAGATTTGATTCCCAATTTTTTTATCAGATTAGGGTAGTCGCCATGGGTTTCCCAGCGGCTCCCAGCATCGCGGTGCTGTATATGGCTAATCTAGAGGAGCAATTTATCTACAATGCGATTGCTAATCCGTTTCACACTGAGATTGTTTGTTTTTGGAGGTATATAGATGACATCTTTTGCATTTTGCGCACTCCCAATAAGATAGCAGACTTTATGAAATGGATTAATGGAATTGATTCTAACATCCAGTTCACACACCAAAGCAGCTCGGAGAGTATACCGTTTCTCGATGTCATTGTATTTAAACAGGCAGCTTGCGGTTTGGGGGTGAAACCCTATCGGAAACCCACCGATAGGGCTGCTTACCTTGAATATACTTCCCACCACTGATCTGTTTTAAAGAAAAACATTCCAGTGGGTCAATTTTTGCGCGCTAGGAGAAATGCGACTTTTTGGCAGGATTATTGCAAGGAGGTGGCTTGTATGAGTACAGCCTTCAGGGCGCGTGGTTATCCTTCCTGGGTAATTGCTCAAGCCAGAAGGAAATCCGATAACACCTCCCGGTCTCAACTCTTGAGTTATTGCTCCCGGGATGCCCAAATAGAATCACCTGGGCACTGGACTATTCTCCCCTTTCTGGGGCCATATCGAATATTATCAAGAAAAACTGGCACATATTAGTAGACCTACCAGGATGCGACAATTTACCGCAAATCGGCTACCGCCTTACTAAGAGTCTTAAAGATCTTTTGGTCCACTCAGATTTTAAGAGTAGGACCGATGGGACTGGCTTACCACAGGGGCATCACCCCTGTGGTCGTTGCAGTGTCTGCTCATTGAGCATCGATTTGACATGCATTACACATCCTGTTACTGGCAAAAAGTTATACTCCAAATTTTTTTCCACCTGCAACACTTCTAATGTCATCTACCTCCTTAAGTGTGATTGTAACCAACTTTATGTTGGTTGCACCACACGTCCTTTGAGACAACGGATTCAGGAACACATCTCTAGAATTAAAACTCAGAACGTAGACACACCTCTTTACGAGCACTTTAAGAGGCAGCACCATAATGAAAGGTCCTTTGCGTTCTCAGTTCTTGAGGTCATATCCAAACCGGGTTTTGCAAACCGGTTCCTTCTACAGGCTGAGATCAGGTGGATTTTCAGACTCCAAACCATGATCCCACATGGCTTCAATCACGACACAGATTTTTCCTCCTTCCTATAAATGTATTTTTATTCCCTTCAGGTCCTTTTTTCCTCCCTCCTCTTCCCCTGTTTAATTAGCTGGGCTGGTATTTCTAAGCTATGTTCTATAGACAAGTTGGAACGGATGTGTAATATTTAACTGTGCAATATATAGATATCTTTGTAATGTATTTATAAACTCTGTAATATTTATTACTTGTTTGTATAATGAAATTATACAATTATCTGTCTTATGAAAGAGTGCAATATATGGTTGTAATTATGTGATTGTACCTTTAATTTGCTGATACTTTCGTTTCTGGCTCTGGCGGGTCAATCAATTAATCAATTATTAATGCATAAATTGGGTAGGGCGATGTCCGACTCTCACCTTGGAGCATATGGACTCTTGATACTGAGAATAAGTCAGACCGTTTGATTATGTGATGTAAGTAACCAATGTTTTGCTAGGGTTATTTCAGATTGTGGCGCTGTGATATCATTGTGTAATATCAATTTATAGATATTGTGGCCTGAAGAAGGATCATCTTGGTTTGAAACAAGAGAAGAGGAATTTGGCCGGCTTACGCTCGTTGCCCCTCCATTTTCCAGCGCTGTTTTCTTCCTTCTTAACAGCGCTACCATCTTACCTCGTCATATCGATCCAAGGACTTCACAGCTTAATTGCCTGCAGCTGGTTACTTTCGCCACTACTCAGCATTTCATTAGAACTTTAAAGAACTTTAATTATTCACAATTGGATTGAGTTATTGTTGTTTCTCTCCCTATGTGTAATTTCAGTGTTATGTAGTGTTATGTTTCACGGAGACACTGTATAATTAAACGTCTTTGTTTTCATAATTCACGGAGTTTATTTCTCTGGCATTGTCTCTGGGCATGCTTCTTTTTGTTTCAGTGTAGCATTTGGTGTGGTAGCAAAATACCCCCCCCCTTTTTTGGTTGCGTTAGAGCTGTAAGAGGTGGCAGCAGCAGCAATGTGTCTGGCCACGGGCCAGGATGCATGGCCATAGTGGGTGCCCCAGCGGAGGGTCTTTATATTGTGCTTGCAGGCCACCACATTCAGCAGCAGCTTCATTACTCTCCCGGCACCCACCCACTTATTGCAAACAATCGCACGGCACACTCTGTCCAAGGAAGGGAAGAACAGGTTCCCAGGTTCCTGCTGGGGCAGTCAAAAGTGAAGGTGGTGGGCATGCCTCCCAAGAGGATGACTGGGCCAGGTTCCCACAGTGGGGCCTGAACCCTGGAATGGCCTGCAAGGGACAGGGAAGGGGGGCAGCCTCAACGGGATAGCAGGTCCTCCAGGCCTGGAGCGGCAACCAGGCCTCCAGCACACAGCAAGCAGGGGAAAGGCCAACCTAGGCAATCACAGAGGAAGGCAGGCAAGTGAGATCCTGGCCTGGCACCTGTCCAACTACCTGGTGAACATCTTGCTGGCATGGGCCCTTGCAGGGTGGGGGGGAGGCCATCGAATATTCCATTCCATAAGCATGTTTTGTACAATGCCAGGACTCATTGGGATCTTATTAACCACAAGCTTTGGTTGTCACTGATGAGTCTGCACAAGAAGGGCAGGTCCAACCCTCCAAAGGCTGGGAGGTGGGGCAGCTGGTGGAAGTGGAGGCACCTGTTGGGACTACAACCAGGGCAGGTACCAATGCAAGGTCGACCACAGCTGTGATGGCTCTCTTGGCCCTCACCACTCATGCCCCAGGAGCGACAGGGGCCATCCCCTTTCAGGGGACTCAACCCTCCACTAATGGCGCCCGCAAGGAGGGAGGGTCCACTAGCGCCGCAGCTCAGCCCAGGGAAAATAGCTGCCAGTTTGGGACTGGCACTTATGCGCATTCGGAGGGAGACCCTTCGCCCCCCCCGGACACCTATCAAACCAAACAGGCAGCTGGCTACCAATGGGAAGGGTTCACTAGTGGCTTCTGCATCTCCTTCATGGGCCCGCAGGTGGCCACAACCTCAGGGAACCTCATGGAATTGCTGGTGGTTTTGGCTGTGAAAATCTCCAAGGAACTGGTAGCCAGGCGAATAGCAGGCCCCTTCCCCTCCCTGCCTCTTCCAAACCTGCAGGTTTCTCCCCTGGGGGTGGTCCCTAAGAAAGCCCCAGGGGGAGTACTGCCTTATCCATCACCTCTCCTGTCCTCAGGCTTGTCCGCTAATGACCCCATTCCTCCTGAATTCTGCTGTGTCCAGTATGCATCATGCCGTATGCCTGGTCAGGGCTCGTGGCACGGGGGCCTTTATGGCCAAATGTGATGTGTAGTCAACCTTCAGCTGCTGCCAGTACACCCTGATGACTTTTGACTACTGGGCTTTAAATTTGACAGCTGCTGGTATGTTGACAAGGCCATGCCCATGGAATGCTCTGTAGCCTGTGGAGCCTTTGGGACTTTCAGCACATTCTTAGAAAGGGCTATGAAGGGTCGAACGGGGTGCCCTCAAATCACTCACTGTCTTGATGACATAGTGGGGTCACCAGGTGGCACGGCATGTGCTGCCACCTGACAGGCTTCCAGGCCTGGCAGGCAAGGTAAGTGTCCCACTGGCCCAGGAAAAAAATGAGGGCCCTGCCACCTGCCTGACATATTTGAGTATTCTCTGGTGGGTTGCTCCTGCAGAGGTCCATCCGCTCCCATCCAAAATGCACCCTCAAGGAGCTACAGTCCTTGGTCGGGCATTTGAACTTTGCCTGCTGGGCAATCTACCCAGAGAGAGCTTTCAGCACTTGCCTGGACAGTGCCATGTCCTGGGCCACCTCTCTACATCATCACATCTGGGTCACTAAAGGCATGAGGGAAGATCTCAAGGTCTAGTCATCATTCCTTAGTAGGTACAATAGTGTTTCCTTCTGGCAGGACACCTGGTACACCAGTTCCTAGTTGCAAGTGCACTTTAGTACTGCTAGGAGTGGGGGCCTTGGCCTGCAGGACTGTTGGTGCACTCAGAGGTGGCCAGACCACTGGGCTCGGTCCAGCCTCCTGCACTACCTCACTTTCCTTGAGCTCTTCCCAGTTCTCATGGCTGTCATCATTTGATGGGAGCAGTTTAGGGATAAGCGGGTCCGTTTCTGTTGCACTAACCAGGCAGTAGTCAAGGTCTTTAATAGGCAGTCCTCATGCTCTGAGTGGGTTATGTGCCTCATGCACCAGTTCTTCTTGGCCTGCTTGCATGCTTACATTTCGTTTTCAACAAAATAAGTAGCGGGAACAGATAACAGCATCACAGGTGCATTGTCACAGTTCGAGACGGTGAGGTTCTTCACTTTGGCTCTGGAAGCCCATCAATAACATAATTCATTTATATACCACCCTTTAGGACAACTTAATGCCCATTTCAGAATGGTTTACAAAGTATGTTGTTATCCTCATGACAGTCACCCTGTGAAGTGGGTGGGGCTGAGAGAGCTCCAGGAAGCTGTGACTGACCTAAGGTTACCCAGCTTGCTTTAAGCGGAGGAGTGGGGAATCAAACCTGCTTCTACAGATTAGAGTCCTGCTGCTCCTAACCACTACACCAAACTGGCTCTCAAGACCCAGACCCATTCCCAGAGGAGATGTGGGAGCTTGGGAACGTACAATAATTCTGGGAGTACTTGCATTGGTGGCACCCTTTACTCTGCAGACCTACCAGCGAGCCCTAGCCAGCTTCCTGGCCAGCTTCTGTGCATAATGGGGAACCCACTGCCTTGCCAGTGGCAGGGACCATGGTACTGCATTATGTGGCCTCTCTGTAGGAGCGGGGCTTCACCCTCAGGACCATAAGTGGCCATCTCATTTTTTTAGCAAAGCTTAAGGTTTCCCTGACACAAGCGATTTCTTTGCTGCCCAGCAAGCCCTTGAAGGCTGGAAAAGGAGCACCCCACGCCATGCTGACCTCCATCATCCTATTGTTAGGGAAATTTTTCTCTGAGTACTCTGCCTTCAAATTATATTCCCCTAACAGCCAATGACTTTTCACAAATGAAGATACCAAAGACAGTGATCTTCAAAGGGATATGGGTTATTTCTTATATTGACAAAACCCATGACACATTGGTAAAAATGTGTAAAGACCAGTTCCGTTGAGGGGCTTTTATACTCTTCAGCTCTAATGGTTTACAGAATAATTGCTATTTGTTTACAGAATAAAAGATCAACGGCTAATATGAATAATTCTTCAGCAGCACATTCCTCCAGGAGACATGGCACCCAGCAAGTCTAAGAGACGGGACAAATCAGATATTGTAGTATAAACATATTTAAATATTTGGAGCCATACTTTTGTTATGGTTATAAAACCTTTCTGGGAGATTGCTTTTCCCAAGGCTAGTACTCTGAGCACAAAGTGAAAACAAGAGAAATTGTTGATAATGGAAGAGAACATTCTCTCCTCAATGTAGGGTCAAAGTAACAGGCAGTCTAAGCTGCTTGATGTGTGAGAAGGAATTTGCCTACCAGACAAACTTTGCCTGCTGTGTAAGTTTTCTGGCTTCAATTGTGCTCACATAGTTTTTGTAGGTGAGAGGTCCTAAAAAAAATCCTTAACACCTACCACCCATTCCGTCCTTTCCAAAGTAATAGGGCAGCTCCCCAGCACTTGCTGGTCAGCCTTTGAGACCGTGTTGTTTGAGGCCATCTTTTATGGGGCATTTGGGGTGGGGGAGCTGGTGGCCAGGTCTTACCAGGATAAGTCCAAGCACGCCCTAGAGCTCAGGGACATGTCTGTTCATGGTCCTAGGGCTTGCATCGTTCTCAGGCACTCCCAAGACCAATCAGAGCGGACAGGAAGCAAGCATCTCCTTGCAGGAATCCAGGTCTCCCCCTTACCCAGTCCATGCACTGGAAGCATACATGTTAGCCCATCTACCAGATAAAGGCCCTCTCTTGGTTTGGTCAGATGGCTCCCCTCGGAGTTCATCAGTGTCCTGCAGTCTGCACTGGCAACTGTGGGTCTGCCAACCAGAGAGTTTGGGTCCTATTCCTTCCGGATTGGGGCAGCCACAGTAGCCACAGAGATCAACCCCCCCCCCACACACACACATTCGGGGTGTGGGCAGATGATGGTTCAATGTTTGCAAGTCCCACATTCGGCTCAGGCTTTTAATCCTCCCTCTTTTAAGTTCAGGGCAGTGTAAATGGGTATGGATCTTTGGGCACAGCATTATACACTGGGTGGTACGCTACGCAGAGGGTTCTAGTTTGGACCTAGACCTGGGACTTCAGGATGCTATCTTCTTGAAGTAGTTCAACATGCAGGGGATGCATTGGGACTCATTACTTCTTTCTTCGGTTTGCGGAGTGGTGGGGCCTCGGGATACAGTTGTGATTCAGCTTGGAGAGAACAACTTGGGTGGATGGTCTAGACTTGACTTGTCACAGGCAATATTGGCGAACCTGGGAGACATTGTTGGGATGGTCAGGAGCAGCGCCAGGGTTTTTGGCGCCCGCAGCCAGCAGGCGGGCTGGGCGCACGCACGCACGCACGCCAGCCTGTGTGATGATGCCATGTGTGATGTCATCACAGGTGCGCGCGTGTGCAAGCTGGGCCGATTGCTGTGGCTGGGACAGCGCGTGGGTGGCCTCCCAGTTCTCCCGCTCGGTTTCCCTGCGCCACCCCAGACGCCTGCCCGCGGCTGCTGCGTCCGGCCGGGGGCGTGTGCTGGTGGCGGCGGCAGCACAGGGCGGGAGGGCTGGGAGGCTGCAGCTCCATGGCGCACACTCCTGCCCCCAGCGCCTCCTCCAGCACCCCCTCCAGCGCCCCGTGCCCTGAGGCAACTGCTTACCTGGCCTCAATGGGCACGCCGGCCCTGGAGACGGTTTCCAGGACTGAGCATTCTGTTGTTGGACTTGCTCGAGCATTGCTCGTTTCGTGGGGCTTCTTCCTCTGGGAAGATCAATCTGGCAAGGAAGAAAGTGGCCTAAGTGGTACGTTGATTTGTTGAGGCAACTGGGGGCCTGCTTATTCATTACCTGGACATCTCCTTTCAGCTGTAGGCCTTGTTCCGTCCTGATGGGGTACACCTGTCCATCTGGGAACAGGACATTTGGCTGTAGGACAGATTGAGGAGATAGTTCTAGGAGCTTTGGCAGGATCTGTTTTGGGGCTCTTCTGGCAGTTTTGGCATTGGGCATGGATCCTTCGGGGGGGGGGAACAACCTGCATGCTCTGTTTCCCCCATGGGAAAACAGAGCATGGGGAATCTCCTTAAGGGATCTTGGGGCGTGGCACAGCGAGGATAAGCTCAGCTTGGGAGTTGTCAGGAAACCATGCAGAGGTTTACACCCATGTGGAATCATACTTACTGTCATCCCATAGTGCCCTCCCTCAGCCAGCAGGGGGTCATCAGCTGGCAGGAGGGCCAGCTGATGCTTGGATTCATGCCCTATGCTATGCCAGTTCTCCTTCTGCTGTAACCAATAAAGTTGTGGCCTTTTTTCTCCAGCCTCTGTGCCTTTGCCTTGCCCCCATCCCTCGACCTCATGCTGGCCCTGCAAATTATGTTCCACTTGAAACAATTACCCAGTTGATACAATTGCAGATAGAGATCATTTTGGCCTCTTTTGTTCTACAGAGTCAGTATAAATTGACCTATTTCTGTCACTTTGTTGTCAAGTTCAACAGAAGGAGAACCTATGTACATCAGCCCTGAGGAATATAAATGATTGTTAGTTTACTAAGTTCAATACATTAGGATTCCACTAGAATGGCTGGGATGGAATAACATGTAGTTGCATAATTTTTAATTCAGATTTACTTTACCCAGAGCTTTGCATGACATCAAAACCCAAGTCAAAAATACTATGACAGGTAAATCATATCTAGCTTTATATATAAAGTAAAAGGACTATTTTGAGATAAAAATTCTTCTGTCTATTTGGCCGTGAGTCATATGCATATGAGTCAAACATAAAGAGATGATGAGATGGCTATATAAAACTGGAACTAAATATTTCCTGTCAGCTTATCTCTGACTTAGATCATTCTAGTGGCAGACGAGATGATATTCTTGTTGATTGTACCACTTTGAATTGAAGGTAGGGTCTACACTATCAAAGTCTTACGGGAAAAGAAATTCAGAATTAACATTTCAGGAAGAAAGGTGAGTTAGAGAAAGTGTGTCCCTAAACCTATGCAGAGATGGTTTTTTAAAAAATGGAGAAGTCGTGACTTCTCTCACTTTCATTCCCATCAGCTCTTGGAAGAAGTGCCCAATAGGATCAGACCAGTGGTCTGTCTAGTATAGCATCTTGTTTCATACAGTGGTCAACTAGCTGGCCAATAGGGCAAAGAAACAAACTTGGAGACTAAGGCCTCCTGGCTCTGGTATTCAGAAGTTTATTCCTCTGGATGTGGAGGATGCCTTTCGTCAACATGGCCATAGATGGACCTGTCTGCCCATAACTCTGCCAAATCCATCTATGCTAGTGGCCATCACTGTGTCTTCTAGCAATTAATTCCACAGTTTAATCATTTATTGAGTAAAGAAGTGTTACCTTGTATCTATCATGAATCTATTATCCGTTAAGTTCACTGGATGCCCCCCAAGTTCTAATATATGGGAGAGGGAGAGAAAAAACTTGCTTGCTCTCCACTTGCTCCATCCCATGCATACTTTGCTGCTTACAGAAATGGAGTCTCCTAATACTTGTCATAGAAATCACCATGTGCACCTTTGCCAGTTTGAGTGAGAAAATAAGACAAGGCGCAAATTTAAGACTCTCTTCTCTTTCATCAGGGTCTGTTCCAGTACAGAATCAGGGTGGAGGTACAGTGTAGGGACAGGAGTGAATGGTGACCAGTAATGCACTTTGAGAGGTGGGGCAAGGTGCTGCTGAGGTTATGGTCTACAAGGGATAGATTGTAACCAAGGGTGAAAGCCTCTTGCCAAGTTTACCAATGGGCTTGAATTCCTAACAATGGCTATCACTGCCATTCATTTAATATACTTTGCTGCTTATGCACCAAGGTTGGAGGTGTTTCATGGGATTTCTTTGCTCTTTTTAAAACACTGAAGAATATCCAGTACTGCCCCTACTCCATGTACAAGCTTTGCCTTCTGACTTGACCTACAAAGGGAAGTGCATATTTCTGTAAATATGGCTGGTTGTATGTACGAACATTCCTCAGGGTAGAATGTAAAGATCAAAAGAAAAAAACTGCTTCTGTCAGATGGAAAAACAGGGTTTCTCACCTGTAACTGTTGATCGTCGAGTCTCTTCTGTGCAGACACACATTGGGACTGCGCAGGCGCAGGCCAGCCGCGGAAAAGATTTTTCTAGCTTTAAGAGATGTGAAGGGGACGTTCGGATCCACCGCGCATGCGCGCCGGTGTTCCCGCCAATTTTGAATGCATATATATCCGAACGTCCCCGGCATTCCCTCAGTTCACCTGAGCCGCCGGAGAAACAATGGAAGAAACCAAGCACTCACAGCGGGGCAGGCGGGAGGGAATGTGTGTCTGCACAGAAGAGACTCGACGATCAACAGTTACAGGTGAGAAACCCTGTTTATCGTCTTCGTCCTTCTGTGCAGCCCCACATTGGGAGAGTAACTAGCATCTCACCAATGGGGGCGGGTGTGAGTGTCTACTTGAACAAGGACTGCAGGACAGCTGTGCCCACAGCCGAGTCACGTCGTGCATGCACATCCACAGAATAGTGCTTGATGAAAGTGTCTGCAGTGGACCATGTCGCAGCTTGGCAGACGTCCCGGAGCGGCACTCCTCGCAGGAAGGCAGCAGAAGCAGCTTGCGCTCGAGTGGAATGAGCGGTAACCAACAAGGGACACTGGACTCCAGCATGCTGATAGCAAAGTTTAATCGTAGACACAATCCAGCGAGAGATGGACTGGGCAGAAGCAGGTGAGCCCTTGCGAGGGCCAGAGTAACACACAAACAGGGCAGGAGACTTCCTGAAACATTTGGTGCGGTGCAAATAAAACAATAAAGCACGCTTTACATCCAATGTGTGTAGTGCTCGTTCCCCTGGGGATGAGGGTGTTGGAAAAAAGGAAGGGAGGAACACCTTTTGCTGTAGGTGAAATCTGGAGACTACCTTGGGCAGAAACTCCATGCTAGTGTGGAGCATGACAGTACCAGGGAAAAACTGCAGGAAAGGAGGGTCACACCGCAGGGCAGACAGCTCCCCAACACGCCTAGAGGACGTGATTGCCACCAGGAAAGCCACCTTCTGAGTGAGCAAAGGTAGGGGACAAGAAGATAGAGGCTCAAAGGGCTGGAGCATCAGCCGGGAGAGAACCAGGGAGAGACTCCATTGCGGAATGGGATGGGCCCTAGGAGGGAAGGTCTTGAACAGGCCCTTCAGGAACTGCTTGGAAAGCCAGTGAGTAAAAACTGTCTTCCCATCAATCTGCTCATGGAAGGCAGAGATTGCAGCCATGTGGACCTTAACACTGGAAAACGCAAGGCCCTGGGAGCAGAGTTCCAGGAGGTAGTCCAGGATGACAGGAAGCGGGCAACTAAAGGGAGAAACCCCCTTCAGGGCCAACCACCGGGAAAAACGTGACCACTTCCTCTGAAAGGACAACCTGGTAGACGGTTTCCGGGCATTCAAGATCACCCCAAGCACTCCAGAAGAGAGGCTCACTCCCGGTTGCCCAGAAGCCAGGCAGTCAGATTCAGTACAGCCACATCGTGATGCCACACCCCGTCCCTGGTTAAGAGGTCCGGGGCGTGAGGCAGGGGGAGGCATCGCCCCTGGGACAGGGAAAGTAAAAGGGGGAACCAATCCTGGCGAGGCCACCGAGGGGCAACGAGGATACAGTGGGTTCGGAAGGCCCTGACCCTGGAAAGAACCTTGTACAGGAGCGGGAAGGGCGGGAAGGCATAAAAGAGCCCTGGGGACCAAGGTATTTGGAAGGCATCCCCTAGGGAGTGGCGGCCAATGCCGGCCCGGGAGCAGAACAGCGGGGCCTGTTTGTTGCGGGCAGTGGCGAAGAGGTCGACCAAAGGCGTGCCCCATGTGCGGAAAACCTGGTCGAGGTAAACCCTGTTTAGGGACCACTCGTGCTGAGGCAAAAACACCCTGCTCAGCGCATCCGCCGAGGTGTTGAGATCCCCGGCAATGTGCACGGCTCTGGGAAGGACGTTGTTGACCATGGCCCAATTCCATAGAGTCGTTGCCTCCTTGCAGAGCTTGAGCGAGACCGTTCCTCCCTGCTTGTTGAGGTAGTAGCAGGCCGTGGTATTGTCCGACAGGACCTGAACCCTCCTGTTCCGAATGGCATCTGCAAAAGAAGCGAGGGAGTAACGGATCGCCCTAAGCTCAAGAAGGTTGATATGCATGGATGCCTCAGATGGGGACCAGATGCCCTGAGCCGAAAGCTGTCCACAGCGCCCTCCCCATCCCAAGTTGGAGGCATCGGTATAAACTGTGACCTCAGCTAGGAAGGGGCCGAAAGGACAACCTTCAGACAGGTTTCCAGGGACAGTCCACCAGGCCAGAGAGCGCAGCACCACCCTGGGGATGGAAAACCTCTGGTGCTGACCCATGGTGAGGGGGTTGTACCTCCGGACAAACCAGTTTTGCAGAGGCCTCATACGCAGGCGCGCAAAGAAAACCACCCCTGTGGAGGAGGCCATAAGGCCCAACAGAGTCTGAACCAAAAGGGCCGTCTGGTACCGGCAATGCATAAAATGCCGGGCTAAAGCAGAAAGCCTGGCCAACCGGTCTGGGGGCAGGTAGGCTCTACCCAGCAGGGAATTGAAATGGACCCCAATAAACCTAATGGCCATGCCTGGGGTCAGGATAGACTTATCCCCATTAACCACCAAGCCCAATCTAGCCAGCACGGACAAAGTGAGGGCAATATGGGCCTGGAGAGAGTCAGGCGAGGGTCCCACCAGGAGCCAGTCATCCAGGTACGGGTAGATAAAGCAACCCTGGGACCGCAGGTATGCCACTACGGTGGCCATGCACTTTGTGAACACTCTGGGTGCAGAGGCTAGCCCAAAGGGCAACACTGTATATTCATACACAGAATTCCCATACACAAACCGCAGGTATTTCCTGTGGCCCTCAAATATAGAAATGTGGAAGTAGGCATCCTTCAGGTCTAGAATGGCTAGCCAGACGCCCACTTCCAGGAGCTCCATGACCCGCGCCAGGGTCAGCATGCGAAACTTCTCAGCCTTCAAATAACCGTTGAGGCCTCGAAGGTCTAAGATAGGCCGGGAACCTCCACCCTTCTTATCCACAAGGAAGTATCTGGAGTAAAATCCCCATGGGGAAGTAGAGATATTGACCACCCGGACAGCACCTTTGGTAACCAACTCCATAACATTATTGTGTAACACAACATCACAACATGGAGAACAACGGGGAGGGAGAGAGAGAGGGGGTGCATCCGTAAACATTAACTTGTAACCATGGGCCACAATGGACAGGACCCAAGTGTCAGAAGTAACACGTTGCCAACAGGGCAAAAAAGGTCGAAGCCTGTCCAGAAACTGGGCAGCAGAGGAAGCACCCTCGGAGGCCAACAGGGGAGCGTTCAGGCGTAGTCAGAAGACCGAGGGCTTCTGCGCCGAGGTCGAAGGCTTGGGTGAAGAGGGCTGTTGCCTGCCCTTGGACCGGCCGGAGCGCCTGGAAGGGTGACGCTGCTGGGCAGAGTAGGATCGGTGACCGTAGGACTGGCCCGAGAAGAAGCGCCCTTGACGCTGCTGGTAAGGCTGGTAAGGGGTCTGGTAGGATCGGAACCGACCATAGCGATACCTCGGACCCGACGACTGGGCTGAGGGGGCGACTCCGAGAGACTTGGCCGTCTGCTGATTTTTCTTCATCAGGGAGAGGGACTCATCCGTTTTCTCCGAGAAGAGCTGGGGCCCCTCGAACGGGAAATCCTCCACCTTCGCCTTCTTCTCTGGAGGCAGGGCCGTGGACCGGAGCCAGGCGTGCCGACGCAGGACCACCGAAGTTGCCATCGCTCGCGCTGCAGAGTCGGCGGCGTCCTTGCCAGCTGTCATCTGCTGTTTTGACAGCTTCACGGCCTCGGCTTGGAGGGCCTTAACCAGGTGGCGGCGATCCTCCGGGAGGTCGGAGAGGTAAGAGGACAGCCTCTTCCACAGGAATAGATTATAGGATCCCATTATGGCCTGGAAGTTGGCAATACGGAATCCCAAAGACGCGGATGAGGAGAGTTTCCTGCCCACGCCATCCAGCTTTCTGCCTTCTCGGTCCGCCGGGGCCGACGAGGAACCGGAACGGAACCGAGCCTGACCCTCCTCAGCCACGATGGACGAGGGTTTCGGGTGATTGAAGAGGTACGGGCAATCATCTTGCTTCAAACGGTAGTACCTTTCTACCTTCTTTGCCGTCGCGGACACGGACGCCGGCATCTGCCAGAGCGCGAGAGCGTTATCAACAAAATCCTCCACAGGGGGAAACGCCACCGACGCAGGGGACCCGGAATACAGTGCCTCCAGCAGCTTACTCTTGGGCTTGGAGGTCGTGGAGGAGACGTCTATCTCCAGCGCGGCGGCCATCCGCACCATTTGTTCGGAGAAGAGCCTGTAATCGTCATTCGGGGACGACGAGCGGGGCCCACCCACGGTGTCATCCGGGGAAGGATCCGAGGCCGCGTCCGAAGAGCACTCCGACGGGGACGCCAGACCTTCCTCATCCTCGGAATCCGAAAACTCCAGCAAGGTTTGCGTCGGAACCGAAGATCGGTGAGCGGCCGGGGCCGACGGATAAGTTGCAGGAACCGACGGTCGCAGAGGCAAGCCCGGAGGTGGAGGAGCGGGTGCTGGGAGCCCGACTGGCTGAGCCGGAACGGAGACCATCGGAACCGATGGATGTTGCAGGAAGGGTAGCGACTGCTGGAACCACGCCACAAAATCCTGCCAGGAGGTCATGTTCCCAACCCCCGCGACCGGCTGGCAAGGGGGCAGAGGAGCAGGCACCGGCGCAGGCCAGCGAAGAGGCATCGGAACCGACGAGGTAGACGGCAGTGGAACGGAGGCCTCTGAAGGCGCCGGGGCGGACGGCAGGGAGCGCTCAAAAGATTGGAACGGTTCCGGGAAAGGCGGAAACGGCAAGAATTCCTCGGGAACCGACGGAGGAGGCGTGCAAGGAGGCGACGGGGTGTGGAGACTCACCACATCGTCGGGTGTCAGGACTGGTTCGGCCGGAGAACCAGGCAGCGCAGTCGGAGCTGGGGACAACGCGCGGCCCTTGGCCCTCGACTTCGCCTTGGCCTTCTTGGATGGGGGCTCCGAAACAGCCTCTGGAACCGAAGGCTTGGAGGAGGACTTCGGCTTGGGCGCGGAACGCTTCTTGGCCTTCCGGCTCGAAGGACGATCCCCGGAACCGGAATCAGGTCGGGCCTCCGGAACGGGTTGCCCCGTCGGTTCCGAGGGGAGCGGCTCTGGCGACTTACGAGACGGCGCCGGTGACGGAGCGGCGGAGCGTGGCCTATCTCCCGAAGAGCCCGATGGCTTGGGGGGGAGAAGGTTGGCATCCCACAAGAAGGCACGGAGCCTGGCCTTCCGATCACTCCTTGCCTTCGGAGCGAAGGACATACAAATGGAGCAGCGCTCGACAACATGCCCCTCGCCCAGGCAGATGAGGCAGAGCTCATGGCCGTCCGAGTGGGTCATCTTAGTGCCGCATTTATGACACTTTTTAAACAAAGATGTCTGCGACATAATGAACGGTATCTCCCGACAGATGACAAGGGGAAAATACCGACCAGCAGAAGAAACGATCCAAAACTCCGAAGAGACGCTGAGAACGAACGCTAGACAATAAGAACCTTTTCGACGGTGGCGAAAAAGGAACTGAGGGAATGCCGGGGACGTTCGGATATATATGCATTCAAAATTGGCGGGAACACCGGCGCGCATGCGCGGTGGATCCGAACGTCCCCTTCACATCTCTTAAAGCTAGAAAAATCTTTTCCGCGGCTGGCCTGCGCCTGCGCAGTCCCAATGTGGGGCTGCACAGAAGGACGAAGACGATCCCATATTGCTTGTCAGCATGACTCACTGAAGAAAAACCTACAATTTTTTTTCACTTTTGATATGGAGAAAAGTCTCAGTGTTTTTAAATCCTCTGTTTACTTAGGTGCCTCTTCTGATGGCCCACTGAAACTACTTTCTGAAAATCACTTTGATCTGGTGGTGATTGATGAATGCGCCCAGGCACTTGAAGCAAGCTGCTGGATCCCTCTGCTGAAGGCCAGAAAGTGTATCCTGGCTGGAGATCACAAACAGCTGCCTCCAACAATCATCTCTTACAAGTAAGGAGCAATTTTCAAAATAGGCCATTAATTATTGGAAAGAAAGTTGGGAAAAGGTTCATAGGAAGGAACTTTTCAGTTAAAATGTTAATGACACATTCAAGGGCTTGTTCGTGCAGTCCTTTTTATTTCTTTTCTGTTTTTTAGTTTCCATTCCCAGTAGGAAATAAGCACATAGGAAACCTATAAACTGTGTATTGTTGTATATACTGCTCTTACCATGTAAATCAGTCGTCAATTTTTTTATGCACATTAATTTTATGGTTCTCATATCTATAATGTAATATAACTTGTCAAGCACAGGCATAATATAATACCACTACAGAAAGCAAGTGCGGTGTTGCTTGTTTATAAGTACTATTTGTGTTGGGGGTAGTTATTAGTGACAACAAGAAGTCAGGAGACAACAAGTTATTAGTGACAACAACAAGTCTTTCTCTCCATCAGGAGGGGAAAAGGCACATCCGCTTTGTGAATCAGAATAACAATTGAATAAATATTTGCCCTTGAGAAAGCCTTTGGTGCGAAACAGTCATGGCTAGCAGGTTGTTGGGCGGAGTTAGTCCTGCTGGCGTTCCTCTTCCACATATGAGACTTCTACACAGATTGAAGTGCAGATTTATTGCAATTGTTCCTTTCCTTATATACCATACCGAGTGTGGTCGTTGTGGGAGCCTCCGGAGTTCTCCAGACCTTGAATACACTTTCTGGATGTGGACTGAGTGTTTTTTCTACCTGTTACTGTTTACATTGATTAGAGAATTATCTGTGGATGTGTATATGTGTATTGCTGCTATGTTTATACGGATGTGATTTATGAATTGGATGTATACTATTTATTAATTACTGACTGTTACTATTTATGAGCTATTGACTGTTTGTTCTACTTTGCACTTTGGCATTGTATTAACACATTGACTTCTGTTTCTCATTGTTAATTGTTGATTGGGAGACCCTTTTGCTTTTGGTAGTTATTAGTGGCCACAAATGAAATTTGGGTTCTCTTATGCCGGGTGCTGCACCCTATAGGAGAAAACAGGACTATGAAGCAATGTAGTGCTTTGTTTTCAGGCAGGTTAATGCCTACTGTTTTGTATGTTAGATCAATGAGGTCCATAGAAACAAATAATGAAGATGAGTCCCATGACAATTTCTCCTTGAAATGCTGCAACAATCTCCTTTTTGTATTGTCGAAGGCTTTCACGGCCGGAGAACGATGGTTGTTGGGGGTTTTCCGGGCTGTATTGCCGTGGTCTTGGCATTGTAGTTCCTGACGTTTCGCCAGCAGCTGTGGCTGGCATCTTCAGAGGTGTAGCACCAAAAGACAGAGATCTCTCAGTGTCACAGTGTGGAAAAGATGTAGGTCATTTGTATCTACTCAGGAGGGGTGGGGTTGAGCTGAGTCATTCTGTAAGAGTTTCCCAGGGTGTGGAATGCTAATGGCGGGAGGCTTCACTGTATCCTGAGGAGGTTTTTTTGCATATGGATTGGTGCTTGATGTGCTAATCTTCTCTGCAGGGCTATTGTCGGGTGTGGAGTGTTTTGTTGGCCTGGTGTTTTTCAGAACTGGAGCCCATGCTCTGTTCATTCTTAAGGTTTCTTCTTTCCTGTTGAAGTTTTGCTTATGCTTGTGAATTTCAATGGCTTCCCTGTGCAGTCTGACAAAGTAGTTGGAAGTGTTGTCCAGTATTTTGGTGTCCTGGAATAAGATACTGTGCCCTGTTTGAGTTAGGCTATGTTCAGCCACTGCTGATTTTTCAGGCTGTCCAAGTCTGCAGTGTCTTTCATGTTCTTTTATTCTTGTCTGGATGCTACGCTTTGTGGTCCCGATGTAAACTTGTCCACAGCTGCAGGGTATACGGTATACTCCTGCAGAGGTGAGGGGGTCTCTGCTGTCTTTTGCTGATCGTAGCATCTGTTGTATTTTTCGGGTGGGTCTGAATACTGCTTGAAGGTTATGCTTTGAATCAAATCAGGATGAATCAAATCAGGATGAATCAAACAACCAAGGAAAAACAGTCACCTACAGGAAAAGTGTTTTTGCCATATATCAAAGGAATTACTGATCAGATGGGAAAGCTTATGAAAAAGCATAACCTTCAAGCATAACCTTCAATCTCCTTTTTGCCATGTGCAACTCTTCTATAGTGACTCTAAGATATTGGGATAATTTCATAATAAAAGACAAAATCAAAAGAGAAGTAAGATCTGGGCAGTAGGAAAAATCAAAATAAAAAGAGAAGTAGAATCTGGGCTGTAGGAAAGGTTACTGGTGTTGTGATGGCTAGAGGAAGGCTTTGATATCTGATAATTAATTGTTGTAAGAGCTGCTTGGCTGATTGTGACACAGTAATGCAAAAACACTCCTACAGGGGAGATTGAACATGCGCTGGTATCCCATATGGAGAGGAAGTCAATGCTATCTGAATGGGTAGCTTCTGCTTCTTATACAGTGTGCCGCTATCATCCCAATTTAATCCAAACTTGTTTAGACAGCACAGTAGCAACTTTACTACTCTAATTCAAAGTCTTTTCTCCCAAACTGCATCATACAAGCTACTGAATCATTATTGCAAAACATCCCAAAAGCTAAAAGCTTTTCTGAATACTTCCCTGGAAAACAAGTAGCCATCTTCCTGACCAGATCTGGGACTTTATACTACAGGACTAGTGCTGCTGCAGTAAAGGCCTGAGATTGAATTCTAACAGCTCTGCAGAAGAGGGCAGCAAAGAGGAATTGCTAGGAGGATTGAGTCGATGCATGGGTGCATAATAGGAGAGAGAGTCCTTGAAGAACAAGACAAATTAAATAGAGGCAGGTTTGAATATATATTCTGCTTTTCGTATAGATTGGTTTTCGTGGGACCTGAAACACCCAGTAGATACGATGCTGTGGACAGCCTGAGTCCCAATTCTGAACGTCAAACTATGAATCTAAACAATGATTAAATAAAAAATTACAGAAAATAAAATACTCAAAAGGAAAAAAGAAAGTCTGCTTTTGCAGTTAGTTAGCTCACAGCCTATAGGCTAAGAGAGAGAGAGAAAAGAAGGTCAAACTATACATTTTAAACATACTTGTAAGTTTTCTTCAAAAGGGTTACAAGCACCTTTGGAGACTCTTTTCAGCAGGGAAGAAACACTTAAACTTCGCTGCTGTCCTCTCCTTTGTGAAAAAAGTTTTTGCATTTCATTTGCAAAATCAAAGAATATAAGTTTTTAAAGAGGCAAAAGGCATGTGTCCTGACTTCACTGAATGGCCTCCTGGTATATACTCTGCTGGATGCATGCTTTGCATTTCTTTATGTATATTCTGCTTTTCTCCCCAATGGGGATACAAAGCAATTTAGAATGTTGTTTTCCCCTCCTTCATTCTCCCACAACAACCACCTTTTGAGTTAGGTTCGGCTGAAAAATTTATTGGTCCAAGGTCACCCAGTGATTTGCCATGGTAGCGTGGGAATTCAAACCAGGATCCTGCTCTGATACACTGTCCATTAAACCACTCCGACTGGGAGCTTACAAGGAAATGAAGGGGTGCTTGGGATGCATGTCAGATTCCAGACCCTTGCTTGAGGAGTCATATCCTTAGCCTCAGTCAGAGCTAAACATCATATTGTTGTCTGGGTAACTTGCAAAATGTTCTGGCTTGGAGTGGGCTGCCTTGGAGGTCTATGAAGTTCCTGAGGCAGGATCTTGTTGGCTTGCATCTGTAAAAGAACCTTATGCTCAGAGTCGCTGGTATATACCACTTATAGGTATATACTGTGTGCAAATTGTAATGTCACAGCTGCAGCCTTCAAGATGGCCTCCTTCCATTCTTAAGAGAACTACTGTTTAGAACCATTGAAGTTCTGCACTATGGAGCTACAGTTGCAGAATTTATTTGAAATATTTAGCCAGAACTGAAACAACCAGAGATCCCTGTAGTAGCAATTATAAAATTATTGTACATGTAATTTATACATTAAGTCCAATTATTGTAGATTTCAAAGTTGTATTGTGAACTTCTGTATAAATATGAAAATTAGTTCCAGCATCTGCAACTGTAGCAACCAGAATTTGTTTCAAGAAATTCTTTGTTCTGAAGGCTTGCATTGGCACCCAGGATATTTCTGCTGAGAGTGTTGTCCTTTCAGCGTTCCTTTTCAGTTTGCTCAAATAACATAAATAAATAATAAAATTATTTTTGTCCCTTCCATGCTTATATTTAGTTAATAAAAATGTGTTTCAAGAGATGTAACTGCTTAAATAAGAGCATCCATTAAGACATGGAATTCCTGTCTAAGAAACTGACATCTTATGATTTTTTTTCTAAAGATGAGTCATTCACTAACATCCCAAGTGTGTGGTTTCCAGAGCAATAGCCTCTTACTTTCAAGATGGAAAGTTTGAAAATTTGATTATATTGCTCCCAAAATGTTTTCTCTTGCTCCGGGCAGTGGTTGTCAGATTACTGAACTTTAGCAAATTCAAGCATCACAGGCTGGGTTTGATGGTCCTTGTAAAGGCTCATCTGACATGGAGTGTGATAATTGATTTTTCTGAGCCCGTTGGATAGCATCAGACTGCAACAGAAATACTAGCTAAGTGAAGCTCTGTCGGAAGGAAATTTACAAATAACCTTGGTACCCAGCATTTACAAAATCATGTCAATTTATATTCCCCCCCCCTTCAGTTATACCTAGATGTTTTTTTTAAAATACGCATTTAATCTATTGCAGCAAACCCCAGCGTGACAACCAGGAGCAACATGGTACCCACTGATGCATTTCCTGGTGCCCATTTGCTGCTTCTGCAAAGAGCTTCTTGCCACTATTCTGGCAAAGAGCCAGTCTTTGCTTTCCTTTACCTCATTAGAGTAGAAGAATCCAGGAGACATCTACTTTGGGTTGGCAGACCACCTATCCCAAAACAGCTGCTCACATTGCAAGAGAACACTTGGCTTTGAGCCTCCCAGCATGTTGTGATTGCCCCCATGGCAGCTGTTTTGTGATTGGCCCTGCTTCCCTTGGGAGTCATTTTGTGGTACTGCCCACTATACTCTCTCTCAAAATGCCAAGAGTGCCCAGAGGATCCCCAGTGATCTGTTGTAGCCCATCCTCAAATCTTAATAATGGGGTGGCAGCAAAGCAGATTTCTAGACCTAGTGTTTTGGGCAAAGACCTTGAAAAATGTGGTCAGGATTGTTGAAATCTGAGAAATTAAAGGGTGTCTAGGGCTCATTTTTCATGGTCGGGGTGTCTCTCTTATGTGTTCTAGATAACATTTTTTCTTTCCTATGGGCTGCCATTTCTACATTCTGTATGCCAAAGTTTTCTTTCCCTCTCTGTTCACAATCACATGCATCCCTTCCTTAAAGTCTTAATAAAGTGACTGTAATAAATTGGATAGATTGCTCAGATTTACACAGGGCTTGTGTAATGTTTGTAGATACAAAATATTATTTTGCCTTGAGTACCACATATTTAAGGGTAAATCGTCTGTTTATTATTCTCTATGTTGTCTAGCTATTTTCAAATGTGTCACAAGATTTTTCTACACCCCATCAAATGGATAAAACAATCCATTTGAGACAATCCTTCTGAGACTTTCTGTAATTTGTGCTATTGACGATGACTTTTTTTTTTCCAGAAGAGCTACTTTACATCTTTATGCATTTTCCCCAACATTTAAAAACATGTATAAAACACTGTCTGGCACCCAGGCCGGACTTAGGAACCCTCTCAAGGCTGCACACCCCAAAAACAAGTCTTACAGCCCTCCCATCCTGCCCTGGCACCCTTAGCACTCACCCAGGGACGATAAGACAAGCAACAGAGACACTAAAAAGTGCCAAAAACACCGAGGATGCCACAGTTGCAGGAAGCCCAGTCAAGGCCTCGTCAGCAGGAGGCAGGCTAGGCGGCAGCCCCAGGGTCCTAGCTACCGACAACTTCCCAGCCAAGGCTTCAGGGAAGCCCTTTGTCTTGGCCCAGGGGAAGCTCTTCAGCCCAGCCAGAGGAAAAGGACACAGGAGGCAGAGACAGACAGCCAGAACCACCACTAGCAGCCGATCAACGGTGGCTAAAGTGGTGCCAGGTCACACCCCAGCCCAGAAGCAGACAGGAGAAGTGCAGCAGCCCGGCTAGAGGGGGTTAGAAATAGCCAGGAGAGGCAGACAGCAGAGCAGCCATAGGTATGGCTACTTAAGGCAGCCTCGGCAGCAGCCATGTTATTGGGGGTGTGACTAGGAGGTGGAGCCTGGGAATTGTGAAGGGATAAAAGGGAAGTCCACTCACAAGTGGGAGTGGAGAGGAAGGAATTTGAGGAGCAGACAGATCCAGTTTGGTGTAGTGGCTAAGAGCATGGGACTCTAATCTGGAGAGCAGAGTTTGATTCCCCACTCCTCCACTTGAAGCCAGCTGGGTGACCCTGGGCTAGTCACACGGTTCTCTGGAGCTCTCTCAGCCCCACCCACCTCACAGGGTCTTTTGTTGTGGGGATAATAATGACATACTTCGTAAACCGCTCTGAGTGGGCATTAAGTTGTCCTGAAGGGCAGTATATAAATCAAATGTTGTTGTCATTGTTGTCAAGACCAGAGCATAGTCAAGAGAGCAGTGAAGGACATCTGGGCAAAGTTAGCCCACCCCATGCTCTTTTTCTGAGACCCGGGTCACCTAGCTGGGACCTGCCTGGTTGCTGATGTTGCAGCTGAACCTGCTAGGGCAGGGCCAGAGCAGGGTTGAACCTCACAAACACTGTAATCTGGTTTAGGGTGAAAGCAGACATCTTGATTCTGGAGCTTCATCAGGGCCATTAGAAACATTGATAAAATCATTTGTCTACTGCAAATTATCTTTTTTATGAGTAAATTGAGTCTTAACTCTTGAATCAAATATTTTAAACTTAGATACAGTAGCACCTTTTGTGCCTCCTTTTGGCTTAATAAATTTAAAACAAAATAAAGCTTCAGAGAACATGGCTGCAATCAATACTGTTTTACAGATTTATATCTCTCACACTGAGTTACCAATAAGATATGGCCCAAGGAGCTCCTTGTATTAAATACAATTATTGTTAAAGGCATAAGCTTTAACCCAATTGCTGTTCAAACAGGATGCCTTGCAAACAGATCCTCCCTGATCTGCACTCTGCTTGGTTTCCAAAGTCTGTAATTAACATCTTATTCCTTGCATATGAAATGAGAGAACTTGTGTTTTTAAGTGATAGGCAATTTCTGTTGGCCACATAACAGCTGTAAAAGGGTGAGGGATCATTAGCATGTTTGGCTTAAAATCTGGGATCTGCTTGGCCTGATTTGGAATTGTGTTACACGCCATGTGATACAATACATGGTATCCTAGCATAGCTCAATATGCCACATATTGAGATCATGCATTGGTCATGATTCTCGGCTTACATTCGCTACCAGGGATTCACTAAACAGAAGAAGGGGTCTTCATTCATTACAGGAATGATGTCTGAATTAAGCTTGGAACAAGAGAGCAAAGAATGACAAGGAAGGTGTGTAGTGAGGGATGAAGAAAGAAAAGGATAGGGGACAATGAAGGAGCCAAAACTGATAAGCACATTTTATCAGCATCCTAGAAAAGGTAGCTGAAAACAAAGCTAGTGATGGTGGCTTCCACTGTAGATCCTGTGGGGAGAGTGCTGTGATAATGCTGGGACTAGATACTGTGCAGATGAGCAGATACCAACCGTGTTTCTTAGAACAGACCTGTCAGTAGAACTGTTCTTAAAGGGGGTGGCACTTGTAAAAAAACCACCTTTTTACCTAAAGCATAAATATTCGTTATATTTAAATGTGCTATTTTGTACTGCAAACCCTCCCCTTCGGGTTTGGAAAGGGAAGCAGGTGAATCCATGAGGCTGTAATGCTACCATTTCAGTCTGTTGAAAGACTGAGTTAAATGATGATTGAGAAGACTAACAGTGCAATCCTAAGAAGAGTTACTCCAGTCTAAGCCCATTGAAATCAATCAGTTTAGACTGGAGTAACTCTTCTTAGGATTGCACTGTGAATGAAAGGGGAAAACCAGACCTAGCTTCTATTTTGTTTGTGGAAATGCCCTATTGTATGCTAATAAATTGTTACTTTAAAAAGAAAAAAACCTTTGGCATTATATATTTCTTTGTTGTTAATAGAAGAATACTCTTAACAGCTGCCCTAATCAGGTTTTACTTGTAAAGAACAATAATGTCTGTTGTCCAGTGTTTCCATTAGATTAGCTGACAGAGTTTGAATAGATTATTTTTCTAAATGCAAAATCCAAAAAATTGGGAATGGGAACTGTAATAAGATGGAGGGGGGGATGTGGGGGAGAGGACTGGAAGAAAAGAATCAGTTTTAGAATGTCAAAGATTATTTTTGTTCAGATTAACCAGCAGGAAAAAAATATAGTTTTATGCATTCAGTCCCTAAGCATAGGTATCAGTTGCTTGATGTTAGCAGCAAGAAAAATGTTAATACAACAACATGATCCAGATTTTGATACAAATCAAATGTGTATATAAAGAAGATAATTGATGTAGAGTCACAGATACAGCTTTTGTGAAGTACAAACAGCAGCAGCAGGAAAAGGTTGTATAGAATCTACAATTTCTCAAATCCAGAACACAGTTTGCATATGTAGTAGTGGCTTTGGGTGTATGGAACAATTCTTTAGACATGTGCAAACCTATTTGGTATACTCTGGTGTGCTGGTGGGCATCATGTGTGTGTAAACATGCATGAGGATTTGATTTATTTACTATTTCTTGGCTATTTATATAGCTAAATAAAAGAAATTTTCAAAGATAAAAAGGAAATACATGCCTGAGAGTACTCAAGGGACAGTGGAGATCTTTGAGACAGAGGCTTGCCCTCTTGCCCCCTTCTCTCCTATTGTATGGGGTAGGTTGCTGCCACTCAAAGTCTGTCTATTCCTTACCATCAGTGGTTTGAGATTCTGATAGAAGAAACCGTATGTGTGTGTGTTATCACCACCCCTTTCCTCCTGCGTGCTAGCTAACTCAAGCCCAGCCAGGAGTTTCAGTTTATGCCTGATGTCTATACATGAATGAACGTTAGCCAAGGTTTGAGATCTTTTAAATAAGAAAAGATTTTCATTCATTAACAAGGAAATTCTAATTTCTAGGAGTACAGAAACAGAAAACTCAGAACAGAGCAGGAATGTTACAGAAACTAATCAAAAGAAACAAAACCAAGAAACTAACTAGGTTGTACAGCTGTTTTTACCTTGACGTTCCTTTCCAAGGAATGGATGCAAGGACAGCTGGAACTTTGAAATAAAGGCTGGTTAAAGCAGACTTTTCTCTATTTCTCCATATTCCCCAGTCTTTGGATTGCGCATCTTTCAAACAATGTGTTAAAGCTTTTAACTCTTTCCCTCCAAGCTGGGAGTGTTTCTCCATGACCTATCCTGGAACTGGATCAGTGTTCCCATGTGTGCTGCCTTAGACCTTTACCCAGTCATAACAGGGTATGTGTCCTCAACTTTTGTGGCCCTAACTCAGGATATCAAAACAACAGCAGTGTATCTTGCTTCTTACTGACAGATAAATGGGTGTTTCTGTCCTGCCCACTTGTTTCCATAAAGGGAAACCATCTCCTCTCATTCTGAAATCTGAGTTTATAGTTTTGTTCCCAGGAAAGAGGGGTCAGCTGTCTTGGCTAGCGTCTCTTGTGTGTTTGTCAAGGAATCCTACATTTCTTTGTGAAGCAATGAAAAGACTTCTGCAAACTAGAAAAAGGAGTCAAATCTAAGGATTGAAACAGAAAAAGAGCTGAAAAGAGCTGAATGGGGCTCCAGGAGACATCAAATGCTGTTCAAGTGACCATTAGACCTCTGATTCAGGCGAAACTCTAGTTCTGATTGGCTGATTACCTGTGTTCTCTTGTAGCATGTTCATTTCTTATGGTCATCTGCCATTAGCTTACATCATCTGATGTCATAAACAGGGTTTGCCATCCTTTGCCTCAAGCAGCTTCATGCTGGCAGAGGGGAGCTGTCTTGAGATCTCAAATTGTTAGCCACATGTGTGAGAACGAGGTTCCCCCTCTCTAACAGTTTTCTAGGGACATTTGAATATCATCTTGTTGCTTCAGTCTTGTTCAATAGCCTCAATTATTTTGATAGAAACAGGCAGAAAACCTGTTTTGCTTATGTATTTAATTAGACTGATTTTTACCTAACCCAAGTCCCAATTGTTTCCTTTGTTTAACAGATACTATGCCTAGCTTGGAACACCATTCTGGATATGAATAAAATGTAGCAAGTATCTCTCATTTAGCTATTTTTTTTCCTATTCCACCCATTGGTAAATTAGTAGATACTCCTTTTTAAAAAATTGCTAATTGTCCTTTCAAATTGTGTATGAAGTATTCAACCCTTAACTTCAAGCAAGGAGAAGCAAGTGAGTAGCCTTTGGATAAAAACGTTAATCTTTTCTTAATTTGCCAGCAAGCAAACCTGAGCCTTCACTGATAGCAGTAATTAACTTCTAGTATGTATTCCCTCAGAAAATGAGGTGGATAGGTGGTTGACATTTTTTCCTGCTTTTTTCTTGTATCTCCTGAATTGGTAGAATAATGGTAAAGGGTTGTGCAAACAAGTACAATTAAACCTTGAATGTCCATAACATTGAGTTCTTTTATAGGGGAGCAGGTGTTTGGATTATATCTAAGGTGCATTTCATAATCAAGAGGTGATATAGCCCAATGCACACTTTCAATCTATTCATTTTCATTCTGGTACTTTTTCCTCCTAATTTATAGCCCTAGATCATCCTCATTAATTCATCACCATCTTTATTTACTTGGCATTTCAGATTTTGCTGATGATTGTAATATGCCTTCTTCAAGGAGTTATTGCTCTGATGAACTATTTCTCGTTTTAGCCTTATTATTTTGTTTCCTTTTCACAGGGAGTCTGTTGATTTCTTACTTTCTTATTCTCAGCCCATCAGCAAATTCAGACTGTTGGAATTTAAAGCAGCTGAAACTAATGTTTCTTATGCAGCTACATACAGCAAATTCCCCCTTCTCTGAAAAAGGCCATACAATGCAAAGTGCAGTGGGATACTGAATGCTTAGTCAATTCAATAAATCTTCTGTGCACCTTCTAGAATCCTCTTGTGTTCACTTTCACACCAGTATAATCTCCTGTGCAAAGACTTAGTAGATTGGTTTACAGGCTGACATTTGGAAATAATTTTTGTTCAAATCCAAATCTCTAGTGATCCCATTTCCTCCTAACCTTTCAACCAAATGTAATGTAACTGTTAAGATGTTATACTAGAATCATAGCATTGGATGGGATCTCCAGAGTCATCTAATCCAACCCCCTGCACAATGCAGGAAATTCACAACTAGCCCCCCTCCCAGTAATCCCCTCCTCCATGTCCAGAAGATGGTAAAACACTTCCAGGATCCCTAGCCAAATCAGCCCGGTGGAATTTGCTTTCTGACCCCAAAGTGACAATCAGCATTACTCTTGGCATGTAAGAATGGGTCATGAGAATTAAGCACTGATGTAACCCTTCCTGCTCTCCTTCTTATGATCTGTCTAGGTTCACAGAATCAGCATTGCTGTCAGATGGCCATCTAGCTTCCACCACCTCCTGAGGAAACCTGTTCTATGAGGGACTGCTCTGTCAGGAATTTCTTCCTCATGTTTAACCAAAAACTCTTTTGATTTAATTTCAACCCACTGGTTCTTGTCCAACCTTCAGGGGCAACAGAAAACAACAACACACTATCCTCTATATGACAGCCCTTCAAGTATTTGAAGATGGTTATATCACCTCTCAGTCATCTCCTCTCCAGGCTATACATACTGAACTTCTTGATTCGGTTTCGTTTTCTCGGCCATGTCGGACGCTCCTCTCCGCAGGTCCGGGAGGAAGCGCCCGAGCAGCCTGACCGGGCGGCTGATCTGCGAAGATTAGCCCCCAGGACTCCCAGTGAGGGAGGCAGGGTCCGGAACGCGGCGGGAAGAGCCCCCTGAAATCGATGCAGGGGGTAAATTGCCCGTTTGTTCCTATGGAGGCCGGCAGACGTGCGCGGCAACTCGAGTGCTGCCGGGCCATGGAAAACGGCAAAGAGCAGAACTAGGCGGAAGCCTGTAAGTAAGCGAATCCCTTCTGTTATTACAAGTGCACGCGAAGGAGTGGTGGGATCTGAAGCTAAGAAGGCTCGTTCTTCCCCCTCGCTGAGTTTCAGAATTTGGTCGGCGGTCTCCCCCCCCCCCCCTAAAATGGCAGCGAAAAAGCAGAGTCCTGCTTTGGGCAAGTCAATCTCGGCTGCCCTGCAGGGGAAAGGAGAGTCGCTCGAGGACTTGGTGAAGAGGTCGGTTATCGAAGCCATAAAGCCCTTTGTTGACAAGCTGAATGAAACAGATCAAAGGGTGGGCTTAATTGAGAGTGAAGTGAAAACCATTAAGGAAGTAGCGGGGGGGCAGAGAAGTCTGCTCGGGAAAATGCGTCACTCGTGAGGGCAACAAACGAAGAGTTAAAGCTGGTGGAGAACCAGCTGATCGGGCTACAAGTAGAACGAACACAGACAATTTTGCGCCTCCAGAATGTGAAAGAGGAGGAAAATGAGGATTTAAGGGATCTGGCCTCGGAACTATTGGTGACACCTGCGAGGGCAACTAAAGAAGAGGTAAAAAGCGCCATTTTGGAAGTCCGTCGGGCTTCTTCAAATTATGCAACGAAGCGTCAGCTGCCTCGCAAGATCATCATCGATTTTTCATCTAAGAGGATCCGAGACACTATCCTATACAACTCATACAATGCGGATCTGGACTTTCTGGATAATAAAGTTAAGATACTGAAGGACGTTCCATTTTTAGTTCTGAAAAGGAGATTTAAGTATAAAAGGTTTGCAGCTCTTCTGAGGGAACGTGGAATAAAGTATAAATGGCTATTTCCAGAAGGTATCTGGTTTAGTTACAAAGATCAAGCTTACAAGATAACATCAGAAGATCAACTAAGGGATTTTGAGGACAAAAACCAAGAATTTCAGCAAGACACCAAGCAAGAAGAAAAGGATTTGAAGTCTGAAGGGGGGGGGAGGGAACGAGCACTGTGGTTGCAGTTGCTCAGAGAGAACTGCGTCCGAGGCCCGGGGGGGGGGGAGGAAGACTTAATTTGGATTGTAATCTGTATTTTGCAAGGTCAACCACTCCATCAATATCTTACAAAGTTTTAATTTCTTAATAATGGCAGTATGAAGGGAAAGCATTATAGTGTAGTGTTGTTATATGTTGCTGTTTTTTTTCTTTCCTTCCCCTGCCCCCCTTCTTTCCCTCTGTATTGTTAGTTAATGTAGGTAATAAAAAATAAAAAAAAATTAAAAAAACATACTGAACTTCTTCAACCTTTCCTCATAGAACTTAGTCTCCAGACCCCTCACCATCTTCATTGCCCTCCTCTGGACATGTTCTAGCTTGTCTATATCCTTCTTAAATTGTGGTGCCCAAAACTGAACACAATACTCTAGGTGAGATCTTACCAAAGCAGAGCAGAGGGATAACATCACTTTATGTGGTCTGGACATTATACTGCCTTTGACAGAGCCCCAAATCGCATTTGTCTTTTTAGCTACCATGTTACACTGCTGACTCATATTCAGTGTATGATCTACTAAGACCCCTAGATTCTTTTCACACATACTACTGCCAAGAAAGGTCTCCCCCATTCCAAAATTATGCTTTTGATTTTTCCTACCTAAATGCAGAAATTTACATTTATCTCTGTTGAAATTCATTTTATTTGTTTTTGTCCAGTTTTCCAGACTGTCAAGATCATCCTGTATCCTGACTCTGTCTTCTACTGCGTTTGCTACCCCACCCAATTTAGTATCATCTGCAAATTTAATAAGCATTCCCTTTATTCCTTCATCCAAATCATTTATAAAAATGTTGAACAGAACAGGTACCAGGACCCATCCCGGAGACTCTCCAGTTGTCAGTCTTCTCCAAGAGCATGAGGAACTCTTAACAAGCACTCTTTGGGTGAGATCTGTCAACCAGTTACAAGTCCACCTAAAAGTAAACATTTTACCAACTTGTCAACAAGGATGTTATGTGGAACCTTATCAAAAGCCTTACTGAAATCGAGAAAAAATATGTCTACCGAATTCCCCTGATCCAGTAAGGTAGTAACTTTATCACAAAAAAAAAGCAAAGGTTAGTCTGACATGACTTGTTCTTTTGAAACCTATGCTGCTCTTAGTAATCACAGCCATCCTTTTAAAATGCACAAGAACTAACTGATGATTTGTTCTAAAACTTTTCCAGGTATAGACATCAAGCTGACGGGTTGGTAGTTACCCAGATCCTCTTTTTCCCCTTCTTGAAGGTGGGAACAACATTTGTCCACCTCCAGTCTTTTGGCACCTCTCCTGTTCTCCAAGAATTCTCAAAAATAATGGACAGAGGCTCAGAAATTTACATCCATAGGTTCTTTTAGTACCTTTGGATGCAATTCATCTGTCTGTGACGATTTAGTTTCATTTAAAGAAGTTAGGTGTTTATGTACCATCCCAATGCCAATCTTAGGCTGTAACTCCCTTCCCTCATATGTTCTATTATTGCCATGTTGAGCACCATTTCCCTCTCAGGAGAAGACTGAGGAAAAGTAGAACTTGAGCAATTCTGCCCTCTCTTCGTCACCTGTTACAGTTTCACTTTCCTGTCCCTGCAATGGGCCTACCATGTTCTTACTCTTTTTTTTTTACTTTGAACATAAGCAAAGAACCCTTTTTTGTTGTTTTTGGCATCTCTTGCTACCCTAAGTTCATACTGAGCTTTAGCTTTTCTAACACTCTCTCTACAAGCACTGGTTATTTGTTTATATTCATCCTTGGTTATAAAGCCCTCCTCTTTCCTAAATGGGTCTTTTATTTCTCAACTCTTTTGAAAACTGCTTATGGAGCCACCTTGGCTTCTTTAGGCTCCTCCCAATTTTCCTTCTCATAGGACCAGGGAGATTATATTCAAAGACTACCTCGGCCATAAAACTCATTGGATGACCTTGGACAAGTCATTCATTCTCAGCCTCACCTACTTTAATAAGTTGTGAGGAGAAGACGGAGGAGAAGTGAATTTCCTTGAAGAATGGCTGGATAAAATGTGATAGAGACATTGTGTCATTAGTCCTGGTGATATGTTGTCATGCAGCTTTCTCACTTGGTGATTTTGGTATGGATTCATGTTTCCCTTATTATTCTTTACATGTAAAATCAATTGTCTTCTCCAGTTCAGTAAAAACAAATATCACATTCAAATTTAATGATAATGCAAAGCCCCCAAGGTCCCTCAGAGACACTTTATTCAAGAGAGATTAATTTTTCCTTTCAATAGTTCTCTGTTGTTTATGAAAGGGTTTCAGAACTGAATGCATAAAGAAGACTGTGGTGAACTGCCATCATGGGACTCTGGCTGGCTGATAGGATCAGCTTCCATAACATTCTTAGTACCAATGGAGGAATAGTACCAATGGTAATAACTCTTACAAAGCCCTACAATATTCAACCATATATTTCTATAGTGAAGCCAAACGGTATATTTGGGGCCTTGGTAATCAAGTACAAGTTTTCGAATATGAGTTAAAGTCAGATATCTTGAAATCTCCAAGTTAACTGACCAATTATACTAGTGTTGCTATTGGAGTCTCTATGATTTGAAGGTAGATGTACACAAATAATATGAGATCTACCATGGCTCTCATTTGCAATATTTTTGTGGTAGTTTGTGTAGTATAAGGATCAAAAGTTGGTGACTAGGGATGTGCACTCAGGTATCTTCTGTCCAAATTACAGATTGGCATGAACCAAAATACGAATCAAAATTCGTGACAAACCAGGCCGGTTCGTGGCATTTGTCAGATGCCATTTCTGACGAACCACCACGAATTTTAGGCTGGTTCGTTTGGTTCATTTTTCAGTTCATCACTGCAAACAGCCTGGCACCGATCAATCAGTTTTCTAGGCAACAGGGGTGGACTTCCTGCAGACCTTCTGCTGACCCAGAAGTGACATTTTCATGAACCAAAACGAACCGATTTATGAACTGGGGCAGGTTTGTGAAAGTTCGTGGTTCGTGAAATGTGACAAACCACATGGTTCCTTTTTTTTTCTGGTTCGTGCCCATCTCTAGTCCAAATATATATCTGAAAAATTCCTTATTGGTATATTTCAGATGTGGTATTCAGATCAATATTTAGGTTTCTCAGAATAATGGTAATAGGGTCCCAACCATTACTGGAAATATCCAGGGTAGGCATTTTAAGGCTTTTAGGTTTCCTAGGCAACAGGTAGGGAGGGGAGAGGGAGCAGCTCTCCCAGGCAATGAGATCAGATATCTGAACTATGTCCCTCTCTCAGTTCAGAATTTAAAAAAATACTTAATCCAAATCCTGAAATGGTTGTATCCCGCCCTGAACCCGCTTGTGGGGAGGGCAGGTTAAATATCGAATAAACTAAACTAAATTATATAATCCAGAATACAAGTATGGAAACTGCTCCCAAAATCTGAATCTGAATTTTTTTTTCAAGAGCACATCCCTAATGACAAACCATGGCTTTTTGATACACGAATAAGCCTGAGTAGCCTTGAGTTCATGTCTGCTCCCCGCCCCTCTTCTCACACAGTTGGAAAATTAAGCACTTTTACACTTTTAAGCTCTAGTTTGTGGTTATGTCTGAATTTTTTTTCCTCTCCCAACCAGGATTCCAATCTCTGGTTTAAAATTAGTTTGAAGAGAAGATACCATGGTTTGTAGCTCAGACAATCTGATAAATTATGGTATGCTATAAGAGAAGAAGTATTTATTTTCAAACCGTACACAAGGAGAGGAGGTGACAAGAGGGCATGGCAACTCAGTGATCCTTGTCTATAGCAATAAACTGTGGATTATTGTTCCTTCTCAGTCCTTGAATTCTGCTGCAGCAAAGTTGTTCATCAGAGAAACTGAAGCTCCCAAATTATCTGGAAGAGCCTGTTTTGAAGTATTATCTAGTGATCTAAAGCTGGTCTGTAAATTCAATGCTAGCATTGTTGTTTTAAAACATACCAGGTAGAAAGTGCTGCAGTGTGTAAATAGAGCCATCAAATAATGCTGTTTCTAGGCTTAGATTGTTGACTATACAGCAACTGCAAGCCAAGAGACACATTTGTCTCCAAAACACTCATATATTCAATGATGCTGAAAATTGAGAATTGATCTTATCAATCAGAGCCTACTGTCTATGGCCTGGCTAGACTGAACTGCAATAATAACTTGAATTGAAGGACATCTGTCTTTCCCACTACCACCTGATATATAATTTTAAGCACATTTTTAAGAATCACTTCAAAACATTATTTCAGGACCACAGATGGACCACTGATAATGCCAGCTTTGTTCACTGCACGCTCAGCAGGCGCCGCTGGTGCCCAGAAGCCGCTGCTAGTTTCTGGAAGTGGCATGGAATGGGCCCTTTAAACTTCAGCTGGCAGGTGGTGGGGAAGAGGAAAGGGTATAGGAAAAGAGGAAAGGCTATAAGAATTTTCAATGAAGGGAAAGAGAGAGATAGTAGTGGGGGAGGGGAAAATGAGATGCCCCCACATGTCCTTGCATGTCCCTGCTTGTTTTAATGTAAATTAATAGGAATTCCGAGTATTGGTTATACTTGGACCAATGAGACAGTTGTTGGTTTTGAATGTCAAGGGTATCCCATACTATTTAAAAATTCCTCTAGGTGAGACTGATGCGTTTTCCTGAATACATAATTGGTGTGGGGGAGAATGCCCATGACCAGCAACACTCCTTAATAGAGGCTGTGAGAGAAGCGCAAAAGAGACTAGGGCTGTGCATGGGTGAGGAGATTCGGTATTCCCGCTTTGGGTTTATTTGGGATATCCCAAATCAGGTTTTGGGAATCGCTTCGGTATGCTCCCCACCACCACCCTCCCTGAGGCAACCCCTCTACCCCCCACCCCCAGGGAGTCCCCTCCACCCCCCACCCAACCCTGGGGAGACCCCTCCAACCCCCACCCACTTACCTGGCGGCGGGAGGGTTACCAGCTGGGCGGCGGCAGCACAAGGCAGCATGGCCTAGAGCCAACCAGCTCCTCTGCCGCCGCACTGCCACCTGAGCCTACGGGATGGTGGGGAAGTCTGGAGCCACCTCCTCTGGCCCTTCCTGCCCCTCAAATGGCTGTGGTGCGCCAGCACCACATTGGCCATTTGAGGGGCAGGAAGGGCTTTCTCCGCCTCCTCCGGCCCTTCCTGCCCCTCAAATGGCTGCCACGGCGCTGGCGCACTGCAGCCATTTGAGGGGCAGGAAGGGCCAGAGGCGGCGGCTCCAGCCTTCCCCACCACCCCGCAGGCTTGGGCAGCGGCGGCAGCTGAGGAACCAGCCTGGAGACACCGCAAGGGAGGTGGAGGGAGGTGGGGGGGTTAATGTTTAAAGGGCCCCGTAGTTGGAGGGAAGTGGGGGGGTTGATGTTTAAAGGGCCCCGTCACTGCTTGCAAGCAGCGGTGGGGCCCTTTAAACAAGCCCCAAAGCTTACCGCAGCGACCCGAATCACTTTGGTAAGCTTAGCTTCAGCATGCTGGCCCCGCTTCAGGAATGCTGAGGCTTGCCGAAGTGAAACCCGAATAGCACAGCCCTAAAAGAGACTATTTTCCTAAACCTTCCTATTCCTCTGGAAATGGGAACTTGTAAACTTCCATGCTCCATTTAATAAAACCCAAAGACCACTTGAAACATTTATATTTTGTTTAGAATGTGCTTGTATTAAGGGCTTTCCTTTAATATCTGGTTCATTTTTATAATACATAATTTGGGCCTCTGGTCCTGCAGGATTTAGTGCACTCATTCAGAGAATCTACTGAACACATCTGCTTATATATTAATATATGTGTGCTTACGTATAAACTACAGTTGGTGTTTACGCTCTTGTTCAAACACTGGGGTTTCTGGGAGATCAAAGGATTAACCAGTGGGAATGCTTTTCTTTCTTTTTCCCCTCCGAATCAGCTGTTACTAACAATAACTGGAGGTGAAATAATACCAAATCTTATTAAAAGGTGAAAGATCTCTTCATAATTAATTCATCATACAATCTTACAGGTCCCTACAGTGAATTGCACAGTAGCCTGGACATGGTGGTAGTGATGTGTACACAAGTTTTATTTGAGGTCCATGGTGAGCTTTATTGCCTCTCCTATGTTTTACGAGGTTCCATTAAAAGGAATACTTTAGAACATTTACTGCCTAGCATTAAAACAAAAGGTTTTTAACTGTGTGAGCTGACTACAGGCTTGCTTCTTAATTCATTTAATAGATTTGTAAGGAAATTAACAAGTAGGTAAGGCAGAAATCACATTATCCAGAGGCAGTGCACGCATCAGATTTGCACAGGCACTAGGGATTTTTCCATCCTCATAGCATCAGTGCCATTTGCCATGGTGTCAGGGTCAGCCTAGATGTAATAGGAGCAGGGCTTTTTAAATTCATGCATCTACCCTTTCAAATATAAAGTGGAGGCAGCAAGAGTAGTATATGCAACAAAATGGAAGGCAGAATCTTGTCTAAATGTGACTGAATAGATGAACAAATTTTTTGTATATGTGTCAATGGCTAAATTCTTATATACACAATGGACCAACTTCAGAATTTCAGGAAAAATGGAAAGTTTTCTTTGACTATGTAGTTGAAAATTAAGATTTTTTTAAAAAATTAATTATTATTAAAAATTTATCAATTCTTAAATTAGATTAGATCAAAGTGTTGAATGCCAGGATGTTGAACATGTATTTTAATATAAATAAGCACAGGGATGGAGTTGAGAAATATTTTGTAACTTTAATACTCTGTTATATGTTCACTATCTAATCTAATTTTCTGTTACATTTTCTGATACTTTGTTCACTGTCTAACGCTATTTTATGTTTTAATAAAATTAAAAAGGTATACAAAAGTATAAAGTGGAGGATGGGAAAGCTATTTTTTATGTCAAAGAGGGAGTACAGGTATTTCTATTGGTCTGGATGCTTTCCTCTCAGCCCACTATTTTTAACATAACATTGCAAATAAGTGAGCAGAAATTACTAGCCAACAACACATGGCATATGCACCCATGTGTATCTCTGTTAGTCATTTGTAGCACATTAGTGATTTCCATTTTTTAGCTTGTAGGCCAAATCCTGTAATTTGTTTATTTTATTTATTAAAATATTTGTATCCTGCCTTTCTAACTGAACATGGTGGCTCAAGGTGGCTTACAAAGGCCTGCCCAGCAGGAAACAAGCCAGATTCTACAAACAATATCCTATGTCAATAAGCCACCCCCAGCCTCCAGTGAACACCCTGTAATCCTTAACCTCTTGCCAAAGGCTTATCTGAATATTATAATCTTGCCTCTCTTATGGAAGCAGGCTAATGCAGTGGCTGCCCTACAGGAGAGAATTCCAGAGGGCTGGGGCTGCTGCTAAGAGAGACTAACCTGAGCAGTGGCCAGTAGAACAACTTTGACGGAGTATACTGTATTGGGAGGATCTGAGATGGCACTCAGGTACATATCAGGAAAGATTAGCCACTGGGAACTTTTCAGGTAGGCAAAAGTTTCCCTGCTGGTTGCCTGAAAGAGAATGTTACTTGTCACAGACAAATGGTTACCTATAAATCTGATTTTAACTTACTTTGTTCTTGATAGAACAGGAATGTTAAGAATAAAGCACAAGCAGTCTTACTTCTGGTGTTTCATAACCTCATTTGTGTGTAGGGGGTGGTGGTTAACATAGACTGTTTCCTCATAGAAGTCTTGCTCAGGTTTAGTGTCCAAACTAGAATGCTGTTAGTTTAGAGGGGGTTTTGCATCCACATGAGATTATCTTCTTTTTGTCCTGTTTCCATGCTTTTCCTTGCTATCCTGAAATTTTTCCTAAACCTGGATTGCTATGATCTTTCTGGAAAGACTGAGTGCATTTGTATGCTGTGTGGATGAGAAGTGAAGATTTTTTAAAAGTCCTGTCCATTTTAGCACCATTTTCCCAGCCTGAGCTCCCACCATGCGATGGGTTAGCTTTAAAAAAAAATCCCTGTCCAGGAGACTGTCTGCCTTATTCTTTTTTTTCAAAGATGTAGGTTTTGCCTGGCACATAACTTATGTGATGTTTTGGACTAACAGTGCAATCCTATGCAGAGTTACTCCAGTTTAAGTCAATTGAAGTCTGTGGTCTTAGACTGGAGTAACTCTCCATAGTATTGCACTGTAAACTGACTAAAACCCAGAGAACTGTATGTGCAGCTGAGTCCCATTGTGAGTTATGGAGGTAAAAATCTGTAAGCAAACAGTGGAAAAGCCCAGCTGCACTCAATGTATTCACTGCCTGGTTCACAACCATTCTTTTATTATAAAACTCCTCTCAATCTGACAGGCACACATTTGGGGGGGGGGGCTAATGATAGCCCCCTTTGAAGTTGTCCTAATGAATTTGCTCTTTCTTATTGTTGAGTTTACCTTGTTAATTGCTCTCTTGGTACAGAGCTGCTGCTAAGGGACTTTCTCTCAGCTTAATGGAACGTCTGATTCAGAAATATGGTGATCACATTGTGAAGATGCTCACTGTGCAATATCGAATGCATCAGGCCATTATGCAATGGGCTTCCACTGAGATGTACAATGACCACCTCTCTGCTCACTGCTCTGTAGCACAACATTTACTGAAGTAAGTGACCTGCAGTTTTTCTTTAAACTTTTCAGCAGAAGAGCACCATTGTCAATTAATATTTATGGAGAGTTTGCAGGTTTCCTTCCATGGTTTGCAATAATCCTTTTGCTCTAGTCTTTTCTTTTAGCAAGCAATAGGTGGGAGGGAGAAGGGGGGGAAATCCTTTTTCATTTAGCAAGTATTGATTTTGGTTTCCCCTGATCTGGTCACAGAAAAGAGGTCCCCAGACTTACGCTGTATTTTTTTAAGTGAAAATGAAGTTATACCGCAGCTAGATATATCTTGAGGGCCTGATTCTGCAGTCACTGCAGCACTGTTAGCACTACTCTACACCAGTATTTGAGGAGAAAAAAGATTTGCTAGATAAAGGCTCAGTCCAAAATTGTTAAGTGCACTTAAGCCCACTAATTTCAGCAAACTCTAAGGCATTTAAGACTGAGTTGGATTGTGGCCATAGCATTCATAGTATTGTATATATTAAGAAAGAGATGCATTCATTTTGAAGAACATCTATTTTACATAGCGCTCTGTTTATTTAGAATCACATCCTGCTCACATTGCAGCAAGTAGAATTTATTTCAATGAGATCAGTGATGCAGCCTACTGTATCTTCCTAATGAAATGCCCTGTTCTTGTAAAAATGCAAGGAAAAAACCAACCCTTTTTGATCCCACTCTTATTCAGTTAATAGTTTGCATATGATTTACTTTACATGCTGGAAGAAGAAAGGAATGAAAATAAGATTTTAGAACTAATTTTTTTTAATCAGGATTTTTATTCTGTTATCAAATTAATGGAGACTAACCTTCAAAAAAAGAAAAAAGACATCCTATAAATTAACATTATTAATTAGAATTACTAATACGTATATATAAATTATCTTTAGTCAAATCTGCTTTTATATATGTTTGTTTTCTTACATTCCCATCTATGTGCATAGAAGTCAGTTCCCAGGGAGCTCCCCAGTATTTCCACTGGGTTTGCTTCTCTTTTGAAATGATCTTGCCATCTCCATGGATTGGAGCTATTGGCTGGGATCTAAAGAGCTGTTTTAGGTGGGTCCAAAGGCTTACAAGAATACAGAGTAGAATTCTTCAGTACCCCATCCCCTGCCTTTGAATAGCTGTTTCCCCCATATAAACTCACATACTGTTTCTGAGTCTCTTCTAAGTTTCAAACACAGTTTGCTGAAGGCCTTTTGTTTTGGGGAAAAACTGTAAAGCCTTCCCAGAACTGGCTCTATAGTTCTTTGGATCCTGGCATTTAATTGCAAGTTCCCGTGCAGACCTAGAGTCCCATATCTCTGTCATCAAACCCCCTCCTATTGTGAAGAACATTTTCCCTATGGAATTACACCCCTGTTCCATTCATAGGATCTGTTCTGTGTTGTGTCTAAAGAAGTGAACTATCTATGAACTGTGTTCAGGTATGAAATTTCCTAAGGATTATTTTTTAAAAATGACACAACAAAGCAAAAGACATAAAATATCCAGTACATAGAAGAGTCCAGATTAGAAAAGTTTGATAATCTGAATGTTTTACTGACATTTGGTTTAGATACAATCACATACTGTGGTTTGTTACTATGAGAGCAGTTCCAGGGAATGTTTGGGTTTGCGTGTTCCTCTTGTATGTGGCCAGCTAATGAAAGGCTTCTAGGTTTGAGGCGAACTAATTTGCTCTTATACCTGATCCACACACTATGGTTTGCTCTCTTTCTCACAAACCAGGTTTCCATACCAGGCTTAAATCATGCTTTAGAATCATGATTTGTAGAGAAGAGAGCAGCTTAATTATGAACTGTGGCTTGCCACAGACACAGAAGTCTCATTATTGAACCATGTTAAGGGGGGGGGGGAGTGCATAAGCCCCAGAACCCCCTTGGCTCACTTCAGTACAAAACATCCCAAGGTTAGTTGTGTCTGAATCCAGCCTGTGTGCTGCTTTGAAATTGATCAGTGTGTGCTCTTTCAATTTGTAATAATTGGTATAAAGTTATCGTCAGCTGTGATTATGATAGAATAGTTGGGGTACTTTTCTTCTCAGCCACTGATGTACAAAATGGAACAAACAAAGAAGGCCTTATCTATGAAGTGATTTCAGACAATGAACAGTTTGTATTCAGAGAATACTGTCAGCAAGTTAATGGGAATATTTTTAGTAGATCACATAATGGATTTAAGTCATCAAGAAGATAATTTCAGCTTGCAGTATTGATTGCAATGGCAGTGAAATACTTTCTAAAGAGTATGAAAGAAATTGTCAACAATAAAAATGAATTGTTGCTTTAAATGAAGGAAGATGTTAGCAGTGCAGTCATGGTCTGATGCAGTATCAGCCTGAAGGCTACATAAATTCCCACTGATTTCTGTGTGCTCAGAAGCACTCTCTTAACCCTGAGATATTCTTTGTCCTGTCTGTTATCACCATATTATAACACCCTATTGCTGAAATCAGTGGCAAGTAGGGTTTTTTGGCTCAATTTTACCCAAAAGCAGACAAAAAAAATCCCCAAAGTAGAAGAAATCACATAGTTAGGAAAAAACATTTGATTAGCATAGCCTGAAATGCCATCTTTGCGACTTGACTTGTAGGGGGTAGAGATCTTTAAATGGTTGCCCCTTGAAGCTTCCCAGTCAAATACAGTTGCAAAGATGATGTACCTAATTGTGCTAACCAACACTTTCTCCCAATGATGCGATTTACTGTGACTAGGGAATGAGGAATACCTAGTTTGGGAGGCCTTCAGACAAATCTATTTGCTGTTATGTCCATATTCAGGTGCTGTAAACCAATGGTAGTTTGTTTCTTGTCTTTAAACTGGGATGCTAAACCACAATGTAATCCTGGTTGAAAACCCTGATTTGTGGGCAAGGAACAAACCCCGGTTTGTTGAAATACCTGACTTCAGACATTACAATAGATTGAGGTTAGATCAAAGATTCCTAAACCAGGCAGACATTCTTGGCTTCTTGCTTGAGGTGAGCAGCAAGGGGGAAGGGAGCATATGAACCTGAAAATAAACCAAGGTCAAACTAGTCATGATGTCAGAATACAGCTCGGGTTATTTCCTCCAGGGGGAGGGGGGTTGCTTTCATTTGTTAGCTTTTATAATCTCAGCAATCAGCAAGCAATATCCCAATTGTCACTTTATGTATGAAAGGAGATGGATGGAGCCCTGATACCAAGATTTAGATCTCTTATTTTATTGCTCCTATTCTCTTTCTGATCTTCATATTTTGACCTGCCCTGAGTAAAGATGTTGAACAGAATACACACTTTAAAAATGAATTATGGCCTGCTTTCAAGAGCTAGAAAAATGTTAAAATACTAATAAAGAAAAGGGTTCAAAACAAAATGGGGTTAAGTTTTCAAATAGACTGAAAATTGAAGAGCTGTACCTGTATATGGGGAGAAAGCACTTCATAATATATTAACAAATAGGCTTATTTTACTTGTTGAAGAAGAAAGGAATAGCTGAGTGGTTTTCTGTGTTTCTCTCTAGGTCATATATAGCAATGCAGTAGCTTCCTAACTTTCCATAATATTGAATCAGCATTTCCTATATATGTTGCAGTGACAGCATTAATATTTATGTGCATCACTTAGTTCATAGGGAATCTTTCTTTTTCCCCAGAGTAATTAATACTGCTGGATTATTCCAGAAGCTGCTCTGCTTCTTTTGCAGTTGCACATTGCCCCTTTAAAACAGCTCCCAGCCTTATTATCCTTGGTTTTGTTCCTGTTCCCCACCCCCCATCCCCATTTGAAAGCAGTAGATTAACACTTGTCTTGCAGTCTTTCCTGAAAAAGAAAAGAAGAAGATTACTCTTGCGGTAATGTACACCCAAGAAACCAAAGAAATGAAATTATTTCTTGATTATGTTTGCAGAGGTCAGGAGCAGGAATAAGTAGAGGTATATGTTCCAGCTTCAGCTAAACGTTAACTGAAGCATGACTTCCTCAAGGAAAGGATGAATCCTTTAATGGTAGGGACAGTTTCAAGAGTGAATATACTATAAAATAGTGCATCTATGAAAAGCAGACACACCTTTCTATATAACATTGCTATTTTACAGAGTGATTTCAAAACATTGCTCTTTTACAGAGTGATTTCAAAATAAAACATTGCTCTATAACCTGAGTCACGAAAGATAAACTGCAGAAATGACTGATTCCAGAGAGATAGCTGTGTTAGTCTTTTGCAGCAAAAAATAAATAGGAGTCTTGTGGCATCCTGAAAGCAAGATTTTATTCCAGCATATATTTTTTATGGACTAGAGACCACTTTTCTCATGTGCGGTGTACTGGGTCATCACTGGGAAGACAGTTATATAAGATGGGGGTGGGGGATTACAGGGAGCCACACCAGGCTTCCTTCCTCCCCATAACGTCAGCAGGGCCTGCTTTGTCAGCAGGGCCTGCTTTGCCTACATTCTCGCAGACTCCAGCCTGCTATTGTAGCCCACCCCAACCTTGCCTTCCTTGGGTAGCTGCAGCCATACACACACTCCTGACATAATTCAGCTTTGCTGTCACTGCAATATCAGCAGCTTCTCCTCTAGACCCCCGCCCTCCCCAATCTGGCTGCTGTTAGAAGAGAGTTCAGGAACATATCTTCAGTTAATGAGCTGTCCTGTGAAGGGTTTTTTAAAGCAGGCTTGGAGCATAACAAAAGTGCGCAGTCAGTCATTTAAACTGCCTCTGTCTTTCTGAATAAGGCCCCAGAACCTGGATAAAAAAATCTGACTTGTATACAGACAACAGGTATGTCAAGTTTGCATAAAAATCTGAAAAGTTTTAAAAGGGAAAATGGTTGTTCTAGAAACCCTAGACCCTAATAAAGGAAAATGAGATCTTGCCATACTGTGTTATGAGACCTCAGCTGTCATTTTGGTAGTTGCCTAGCAACTCCAGAAATATAGCTGCAGCAGGGACAAAGCTATGGAGGGCAAGGATAGGGGAAAGGGCAACAGGACAAGGTAGAGAAAAGCAGTGGCAGGAGGGCAAGAAGAGAAAGATGAGGAGGAGGCAGAAGAGTGAGAGGGAAAAGGAGGCAAGGAAGAGGAAAAGGAGGAGGGGAAGGGAAGGGGGAAAGGGACGGCAGTGGTGGCAGGAAGGCGAAGAGGGGAAAGTGAAGAGGAGGAAGCAGAAACCAGCAAGTTCCCCCGTAAGTTCCTCACAGGTCCCTGCTTGTGGAATTGATTTCAATGGGCTTAGCCTGGAGTAACTCTTCTTAAGATTGCACTGTAAGTGGTGGCAGGAAGGCAAAGGGGAGAAAAGTGAGGAAGAGGAAGCAGAAATCAGCAGGTTCCCCCATAAGTTCGTCACAGGTCTCTGTCTGTGGAATTGATTTCAATGGGCTTAGCCTGGAGTAACTCTTCTTAGGATTGCACTGTAAGTGTGGTACAAGATCTGGAAGGAAGGCTGATGAAAAGATGGCTGTGCACAGGATCAGTTTAAAGATTGAAAAAAAGAAGCCCTAACAAGAGCAGAGCAGGGTATGTGACTGAGATTGAGAGAGTAGAACAGAATATCTGGGACTGAAAAGAGACCTTAGGAAAAGTATGCATGTTTTGAGATACTGCTGAATTAAACAGTGAGGATGTGAAATTCAATAGGGAAAGGCATAAATAAAGAGCCACCCAAATAAAACAAATTGTGGAAAGATAATGGTACAATCTTTGGCCGCCATCACAAATTCAAATATATATATGAAATCTGTAGCTGACGTAACTTCAGATGAAGCGGTAATAAGGGTCAATTTTTGTCCAAGTGCAAGGCTAAGGGCTGCTACTGAATTTTGGAAGTTGCTGCTTAATACTGTTTGAAAGCAATCTGTTGTTAGTCAGTGTTATAAAAATCTCAACATTTGGAATACCTTAAGGCCCTGATTTGCTGACTCTTCATTTTGCTTCCTCTAAGCACCAAGATATGAAGCTCAGATTAATTTAAGAGGCTCAGATCCAGGCTAGATTTGGAATGTGCTGGGAATTCAGTCTTTATAATAACTATTCATGAAGCTAGAGGAAAATACTTAGCTGCATACTTTGTAAAAAGATGTCCATTTAAGACTGAAGAAACCTATGATGTAGCAAAAACAATCTTGCTATCCTAACAGCTTTTGTAATGTCTTGAGGATTTCCTGAGAATTTGGGACACTGCTTGCTGAAGGAGATTTTACTGCTTGTGTCTGTGTGAAGTGAAGTTATCTTCTCAATACAGAATAGAAATGTCAGCAGCCTGTCAAAGAAAAGACCTCAGAAATGTGCTGAGTATCACCCCTATTTCTTGACCAGTGGCTTGTAGGCTACTGTGCAATTCAGGCATTGCATCTGATCAAGAAAAGTAATGAAATACTGAACTACTTAGAAATAATTGGCAATTGTTTACCTCTGCACAGAAGATCAGGCTTTGGGGGCATGCAGGCAAGCCACAAAAGAGAACATTCAAAGGCAGTTGAAAGAAGTATATAAGAAAGTTTGCAAACTGAAATGGGAATAACCTTCCAAGCCTGAGCTAATTGTTGATGGCTCACTTAATCATTCACATGGTTAGAGGAGAAAATAAGAAGCCACTATTCTCCCTTCTTGTGTCTGTGTCTGGAATTCTGTCCCAGAACAGTGAAACTGGATCACCTCTCTGTCACTGGACAACCTCTCTGTCACTCACTCAAATTTCCAGTTTCTGTGATGTCCAGCTCCTCATCCCCATAACAAAGACATTTTGTCCTTCTGCCTGTCTCCCTATTCTTCCTTGTGTATCACACAATCAAAACTTAAGTTCCGCAACACAAGGCCTAATCTTTTTTGCTTGTGTTACACTATAGTCCTAAATGAATATATAACCACCAAAGTAAGAGCAACATTAACAAAGCAAGAGGACAAAAAAGAGACGAAAGTGCCAATGTTTTGGCCAGAGACTAGATAGAAGGAGAAAAGGATAAGGAAGACCCAGAAACTTGACCCAGTTTACATTCTTGGACAGAAATCGGGTGGTATGATGATCCCAGAGAAATAGATATGGAAGAACGAGGTAAACAGTAAGGAGGATTATTGCTGGAACTCTCTTCAAAATGACTTTGGTTTCCCCAGTTGGGGCTTCCAATAGCGTAACTACCCTTGATTAAGTCTTGGTCCTTGCTTTCAGTGTGAGGAAATGCAGTGCAATAATGGTGAATGTAACAGACAAAATATATGCAGAGTATCTTTTCTAAGCAAGGAAATAATAACATGCACAGCCAGTTTACGCATATCTGGCATAGCAAGTTGGGCTCCTGGGGCATAGCTTCCAAGCATAGTGCTGTCAAACCTAGGTTTGGAGTAACAGCAGGAAGACTTAGCATTTAAATAGATGCTAGAGATTCACCAGCATGTTCTTCTCAGGAAGAAGTGTGACTTTTCTTTCCATTGGAAGATTCATGAAGCTAATTATCTTCAGAAATTGTTTCCAAAAATCACTCAAATTAAGATTGCTCCTGGAAGTTTCAACATGTCCAAGTACAATCAGTGTCCTCCAGGAACACACACAGAAGAATCTTAATAATATCTTTATACCCTTGATGAAGACAGATTGTTCATCATGACTGAGAGGAATAGCAGAATTCCAGGGAGTGTAAAGGTAAAAACAAAAAACCAAACCCTTTGCATTACACAGGACTCCAGCTTCTTTTAAAGTGCTCCTGGAGAAAAAGGCAATTTGCATTTGAAGAAGGCATAATTTAATTATGTACTATTTTAAAGAGGTGATAATTAAGTGAACTTTCCAGCACAGGATTATTAGAATAAAATTGGCCACTTTTAAAAAAAAATGGGGAAGAGAACTCTTTAGACCAGAGTAGTGATGTTGCTGAAACTTGTAATGTCTTTTTTGGAATCTGAATATGTTCAGCTTGATACCATTTGCCCAAACAGTTATTCTGTGGCTCAGAATGTAAAATGAGATTTTGTGTGTAATTGATCATAGCAGATTACATGCCCAAAGCCACTTATGTGATAGGCACAAGTGCAGAAGACCTTTGAAGTTAACCACTTACTCTTGATGAATCATACATTGCGAAGGGCCTGATGGTCCATCTAGGCCAACCCCATGTTCAAGCGGAGAAAATCCAAACCTAGAACATTCCCAATAGATATTTGTCCAGTCCCTGCTTGAAAACCTCCAGTGATGGATAGCCTCCTTCTCCATGCCACCCCCAGTATGTCAGTGTTCTTACCAGTAGGGAGTTTCTTCTAATGATCAACTGAAATCAGCCCTCTTAGATTTAGTCTTGCTTTGTGGAGTGGCAGAGAACAAGTCTTTGCTCTTTTCTATGTGATAGCTGTTCAGATAGTTGAAGAGTGCCATCATGTCTCCCCTCCACCTTCTCTAGGTTAAAACATGCTCATTTCCTACACCCTTTCTATGTTAGGTTTGTTTTCTAGGCATCTAGCTATTTTCATTACGTTTTTCAGAACCCATTCTAACAACTTGTTAAATTGTGGCACCATAGAACTGGATGCAGTACTCTAGATAAAGTCAGATCCGATTACAGTGGAATGAATACTTCTTGTGACTTGTATACTTCGCTTCTATTAATGCAGCCTAAAATAACATTAGCCTTTTTAGTAGCTGCTTCACACAGCTGCATCATGCTCAATTTATGAATGATTGTATCCCCAAGATCCTTTTCACATGTACTGCTGCCAAGACCGGTATCACCCAGGCTGTACCTCTGTGATTCTTTTTCCCAAAATGCACAACTTTGCATCTCTGTCTGCAATTTTACAGTCTTCAACCTAACTTTCCAACTGTCAAGTACAATTTGAATTTCTTCTAAGGTGCTAGCTATCCTTCGCAGACATGTGTCATATTTGAAGACACAAATCCCTCTCTACCTCTTCATACATGTTATTGATAGAAACGATGGCAGCATCAGTGTGTCTGTATCAACACTATCCGGTAGAAATGGGCACAAACCTAAATATGAACCAAAAAAATGCACGAACCACGCCGGTTTGTGGTTTATGAACCAGTGGTTCATGGAAGCTCGTTTCCACAAACTTTCACAAACTGTCTACTGGTTCGTTTGGTTCGAATTAAAGGGGCAGTTTAAATGGCCATTTCCCTGGGGAAATGGCCATTTAAACTTTTCCTTCTGCTTGCAAGCGGCAGGGCCCTTTAAACTATCAGCTGGCAGGCAGCAGGGGGGATTCCCTCCTCGCCGCGTGCCAGCTGATAGTTTAAAGGGAACTGCTTGCAAGCGGCAGGGCCCTTTAAATGGCCCAAACTCTGCCCCCCAGCCCCCACCCCAATCCACACACCACCAGCCCCACACTTATGTTGCTGCTGGGGTGATGGAGCCGCCCTGTGGGCCCGCGGCCACCTCCTACGAGGGGCGGGAAGGCCGTTTTTGGCCTCTTCCGCTGCTACACGGGCCCGCAGAGCAGCAGAGGAGGCTGAAAACGGCATCCTTGCCCCTCAAATGGCCGCCGCGGGCCCATAGGGCGGTGAAGGAGGCCAAAAATGGCCTTTGCGCCCCTCAAATGGCCGCCACAGCCATTTGAGGGGTGCAAAGGCCGTTTTTGGCCTCATTTGCTGCCCTGCGGACCCGCAGGGCAGCAGAGGAGTCCGAAAACGGCCTTCCCGCCCCTTGCAGGAGGAGGCCATGGGCCTGCAGGGCGGCTGGGCCGCAGCCTCCACCACCCCAGCAGCAAGTTAAGTGTGGGGCTGGGGGCTGGGGTTTGGGCCATTCAAAGGGCCCTGCTGCTTGCAAGCAGCAGGTCCTTTTAAACTATCAGCTGGCAGGGGGGAATCCCCCCTGCCGCCTGCCAGCTGATAGTTTAAAGGGACCTGCCTCTTGCAAGTCACAGGAAAGGGCCCTTTAAATGATTAAATGCCCCTTTCCCTGTGGCTAAGCAGCCAGAAAGGGGCATTTAAACCCCACAAACTGGTTGGTGAAAACCCACGAACCCCATGGTTCAAGTTTGTTTTGATTCGTGTCCATGTCTTCTCTCCAGTAATGCTCGATGGGAAAGCTCTTCATTATTGAGTCAATTCTAAATAAAGCTAAGGGAAGTACAGTCATCACTAGTCCAGCGATAGACATGAGAAATTATTATTAGATGTTCCATAATTGAACATACATCAACAAGTTTTCCAGTCTTCTCAAGTTCTGAATTATTATGGTTAGCGCATGTAAGAGGAAATGACAGTTGATTTGGAGAAAGAGGGGCTGGTGATGCATTTCTGGTACTCCCTCCATCCAACCTGTCAAGGAGCCAATGTGCCAGTGAGAAGGAAAAGTTGGGAGTTGTGTGCTAATTAAATGATGGACAAAACAAAGGCAATGGGGAGTGGAAGAGCTGGAGCCCACCCTTCCTGCACCCCCCCCCACCAAATTTCATATGTTTATTTAGCATGCAATACAGGCTTTCTGTATCGTGCATTCTGAGTGATACACATACTTCTTGAGTGCCCCTGGCCATGCCAGGAAATTTGTATCAGACTGAGTCCAACCTGTTTGAAGAGTTGTGCGGTATGAAACAAATGAAGCTGTCTGAGAGTCTCTCTAGATGAGACATCAGACCATGGGCTGATGTCAGTTCAATTTGTCCCCTCTGATTGGCAGCACTCTCCAGATGCTGAAGTGCAGGGGAGGGAGCCTTTTTCAGCTCTGCTATGCAAGGTATTTACAACTAGAGCTGTCAGGGATTGAACCTGCGACCTGATGCATGCAAAGCTCTAAGAGTAAGCCACAGTCCCTCCACTAGAAGGCTTTTGAAAAATAAGTATCCCTCACAATGGAAGACATTAGTGACTTTGGTTAGTAGCAAAAGTCTCTGTAGTCACTGTGCAAGGCCTCTCCTCAGGCTTCAAAATAATGAAGAAGCCTCTAAGCCAGATGTTCTGTTCTATGATCTAAGTGGCTATTGTCATTAACCTGCCTGAGCCAGACACCAGTGCAGTTTCTTCAAATGATGACCAAGACGAGCCAGAACCCATTATGAGGGATGACCGGGAAGCTCAGACAACACCCAGCACCACTAGACCCCTCCTTGACCCAGAGCCTCTTCTGGACTTGGGCCCCTGGATCCCGAGGCCTCAGTCAAAGAACTTACTCCTAAATGCTCAGCTCCAGGAAACACTGCCAACATGCCAGAATCAAGGGCAGGCAGTCCTCAGCCTTATAGGGCCAGGTGCTGGACAACTAGTCCTCCAAGTTCTCCCCTCACCCGACAGAGACGGCAGGCCCATGAGGAGGCAATGCAGCAACAGAGAAGTGCCATGTTCCATCGACTGAACCAGTGACCATCTTGAGATTCAAAGAACACCATGGCTCAGTTCATATATCACTAGACACTCTGGTTTATTTTAACTATGATTAGTTTGTGAAACAAGAATTCAGCTTGCAGACAACCACTCAAATCCAGGTTTGCCTCAGCAAATTCTGTTTTCATTTCCTTCTTTTTTAGTCTGGGAAGAAACCAGGATTACAGAATGCCTGCACTTGTATACCACACAGAGTTAGAACTTACTATAGTTAGTAATCCATCCTCAGATCTGGCTTGATATACCCTAACCATAGTTGGTGGAGTGGCCCACATTCTGACAATTACACTTAACTATAGTTAAATCATGTTTCATGTGTTGTCTGAACTGAGCTTATTCCTTTTCTGGATCCTGTGCATGCTGCACAGATCCTGTATGCATCCAAATGGAGCCACTTTTGCTGAGCTCTCCAGTTGAAGGGCAGGTGGAATGTTTCCTAATATATTTTCCATAAGTGATGATGAATAACAATGGACCAGTGGAAATCATCCTGTGTATGTGTTTTGGTGGACCACTAACAATATCTCTAAGCTAAGTAGAAGTCAGTTTTCAAAGATTTGAATCTTAAAAGATTATTTGAAAAATGGGACTTGAACTGCAAGCCCAGTGAGTGGACTCAGAAGGGTATATTATGCTTACATTTGCACAGTAGATGTGTTTACTGTGGATGGATTCAGTACAGCTTTTTTTCAAAGAAATATTGTTAGGATTGGCATGCTACAGGTTTGTTCCCAGCAGAGTGCAAATGTAGCGAAGAATGCATGCGTAGTTTAGGGGAATGTTCCAGAATAATTGTGTGAAGGCCTTTGTTCATGTATTTTGAAATTCTGGGTTCTGTTCCCAGATCAGCAACGGATTAGAGGCATGCAATTCTGGTTCAGGATTCAGGAAAAGGCTGAATTTTTTGCTGATTTGGCAAAATTCAGCTTTCTCGAATCAAATTAGAGAATCCCAAATCAGATTCGGGATCCCAAAATTTTTCAACCAAATAAATTCAGTTTAATTCAGGTAAATTTGGGAATCACTAGTGGACTGTTTCCATTACTGTTTCCCTGCAAAGAAACAGCAGTTCAATACTTTTTTTTGCAGGGAGGGAGTTAATTTTTTAAGCAAACTCCACCAAATTTACAGAGAACCTACTCCTAACTGTCCTCTAAAGACCCCCCTCTCCAAGTTTCATGACGATTGGACCCTGGGTGCTAATTCTATGGGCCAACAAATAAGGTGCCCCCAAATAAGCCACTCTCCATTATTCTCTATGGGGAAAATTTTCTCTGGTGTTTCCTCACTGGCTCCAACTTCTGCCTGGCTGCTATGAATTAACTCAGCACTTTATCTCTACACATAATCATGAGCGTGAATTTAAATTCTCAGTGATAGAGGTGCTCGAGTCAACCAGATCACAGGAAGTCCATCGAACACTGCTACAGCTAGAAGCTAGGTGGATTTTTAGATTAGATTTTAATACCACAAGGCTTAAATCATGAACTAGACTTATCACCTTTCATATAATATAGTTGTTTACAAATTTATTAAATAAATTGTAAAATTATTTATGAATTATATAAAAAAATTTAATAATGGTATTTTTAAATAAATTCTAGATGTGCAACAAAATTTCCATTAAAAAGCGTATAAAAATGTTTTAAAATTGGATTATAACTAATATTTAATATTTAAAATTAATATTTGTATTATCTATAAATTTAAAATTAACATTTGTACTATTTATAATGTTCATTATTTATTGTTGTTCCTTCATTGTAATAATAGGTTGATAAGTAAATAAGGAGACCGAATGTTGTACTGAATCAGACAAATGTGGTTGTAAAAATTTTCTGGGGAAACAAACGAACTGGGCTAATTTGATAGCCAAAACTTTTTGTATACAAGCCTGTTGGGAACAAATGAACGGCAGCGGTCACTTTAAAGCAAGGATGAATGGCGATGAGCGCCCCTTTAAAAATACATCTGTTAGTACAGAAGCCACCTGATTACAATCTGGTTGATAGAACAGTCAAGCGACCATATGGAAAAACTTGGATGAAGAGACTATGTAAGTTTATATTATTTACAGTTTTAAAACAGAAGTATCTTACAGTCCATAGTAATTAAAAGTAGTTAAAATTACTTTCATTATATTTATAGTGAAAATTTGGCCTGAAGAAGAGTAAATACAACACTTGAAACGAGTGATTTTGATGCCGGGCAAACTCGTAGCCTGCCTTTAGTCCACGACTCTAAATTGATGTCATAGCCGAAAATAAAGTGCAAACCGTCCGTTCCTTTGGCGCCCCTGAGGAGTGTTTCTCCCGCCTTTGTGTGTACCTTTCCTCATGCGGTTACCTAATACTACTTGAGGGAGATCCACTTCATAAGGACGTTTTTTCTGCAGCCCACAAATTCAGTGTGGGGCCCACACGTTGGGAGACATTGCCACTTTAAAAATCATTGCCACTTTAAAAATCGCTTCCTAGTCCTCCTCATCGTGCTCCAGCGGAGAACACACGCCATTGACTCAATCAACGGATGCTGTTTAGCACTACAACTCTTCGGCAATTCTCTTTTGGACTGTTTGAATTACTATAAATATTGTATCACTCTAAATATTGACTCAATCTTTAACGTCCCTCATTGTATGCATTTAAGGTGTCCTCTTGTCTCTAGAAGGACAGGGGTTCTTTCTTTCACCCCCATTGAATATTGCTGAAACAGTGACGGAATTTGATAGAGAGACAGTTACAATTAAATAAATTGTGTTAAAGTGTAAAAGAAAGATCTTTTTGGGATTTCCTTGGCTTTGTAGCCTCCCTTCGGTTACTTGACTGCTATGAATGACACACTGGTTCTGCTGCGCTACATTGCAACAGTGTTCCTTGCTTCAGTTTGGCTTGGGTAGAAAGGATGCGATTCTCTGGTGTGATGTTGGTGCCCTTGTGTCACTTTGGTTCTGGGGGGGATTTCATTCCCTTGCTTCAGATCAGTTCTGTTGGGCTTTCCCAGAGAGTGGCTGGGGGCACCTTGTTTGGGGGCCCATAGAGTTGGCCCCCAGGGTACAATATTCATGAAATTTGGGAAGTCTTTAGAGGATAATCAGTAATAAGTTCCCTGCAAATTTGATGGTGTTTACTTTAAAAATGACCTCTCCAGCCATCTGGATAGCTCCAGATTCATTTCCATAGGAAACAATGGCCAAATTACTTCAAATTTCTCTGATACAGTCAAATGGAATTAGAGAATCTGTCCTGAATTCTGGGAATTCCAAATTTTTGGGGATCCCTGGATCCTGAATCCATATTTCTTGGGGGGAGGGGTGGAATTTGGTGCACATCCCTACAACACATTTCTCTTATCACCATAAACAATCAAAGCTGGTTATTTTCCACAACATTCAAAAAACCAATAAATATAGGTCTCATTAACTCACAGTCATACTGAGATCCCTTTTAAAAGGCTTTTACAACAAATGTAGGTTTTAATATGGTTTCTTAAAATTGAGGACTAATGTTTAAACAGCATCCTGTTTGAGGTTACCAGGACTGTGTGTTGTGCCTTTTTCTAATATCACAACTGTCAAAACATTGTCTCTTATAATACATCAAAAGACACTTCATTTGCCTCTGAGTTTTAAAAAGTACAAGCAGCTACATGGTGGAAGCATGGCATTATTGAAATGAGATTCAATTCTCACATGATGTATTTATTGAGAATTGTGTTATTTTTACAGCCAGAAGTTTTGATGCATTCTTTTTCTATATTTGAGAAGGAAGAGCTGGAGCCTAAAGAAGTTAGTCCATATTCCTGTCAGGTGATCTGAGGTATTCCAAAGAGGACATGTGTGTTTTAATATAAGACTTGTGGGCCCATTTAAAACTAAAAAGCCCTCATAGCTGCAGGAAAAAAAGATTTCTAATGGGATAGCACAAATACTATAAATTAACCCTTTGCGATAAGTAAACAATAGCCACTCTGTCAGGGTTACTAAATCCATGTATTAATTTTTTTCATAACTGGACTCAAGTATTCTAAATGTCAAGATAACAATTTCTGAATAATACTACCACAGAATGTGCAGCACACTTGTAATCTGTTTACACAACCAATTATCCTACGTTAAAAACTCTTAAACACTTTCTTTGTTAAGTTCAAAGGGTGAATCGGAGATAAAAGTGAATTAAAAGTAGATACCAGTGAATTAAAATACAGTAGTTCCGTTCTGTTTAGGGTTCAATCCCTCTCCTGGGGATTTCATACAAAGATCTTTCATCAAAGATCAAATGATGGAGCATACTCCCACAAGTGGAAAAAGAATAAATTTTTCTTCCCTTCAGTTCTTTTACTTGTTTACTTGAGAACCATAAACTTTACCGCCTCAGAGATGTTACTGGTTATAGGATCACTTATTCTATGACAAAAGAGAGGCAAGGCAAGAGCTTTAATGTTACATGTTGCCAATGCCCTTTTAACAAGGGATGATTGCAATCAAAACAGAGTCCCCACTGATTCAGACTGTTCATTTGATCAATGTCATTCAAAAGGCAATCAAGTGTGAACCTGAGACTTGAGCCTGTCTTTTAGATGATTTTGTAAGTGCTCGGCTCAGAGCCCAGGAGTATATACCTATAGCTTCAGAAATGCAATCTAGGCACTCAGAGAACGATCTCTGAGTATAATCAGAAACTTCCCCCAGTGTCCATAATATCCACAGAAACTGGAGATTCTCGAGTAAACAAGTAAAAGAACTGAAGGGAGGAAAGGTTTATTATCTTTATGTAGATGGTAGGAAAGGGTTGAATCTTAGGCCAAAAACATTTTAATCTTGTGTGAACAAATGTAGTTTGACACCAAAATATTTGTTGTAGTATTTGTACTCTTTTTGCATGTGACTTTGTATGGAAACTAACTTGTAGATCATGGTATGTTTCATGGTATGTACAGCCAGTTGTCAGTGCTAAAAATAATCGCACTAGAACATTTTTTTTATGATTTCTCGCTTCAAATGTGTAGTAAACCTAGATTTGGGAGAAGAAAAAAATAAACTTAAAAAAAATTAAATTATTACCTCAGGATTTAGCATTTACACAGCAATTTGTATTGACAACTCTGAATATGAATTCTGTAATGGCAGTTGAGTGATAGGAAAACAGGCAAAGAACTCAAGAGTTTTATTCTGTGGTCTCTTCATATATTAAAAATATTACATATAAATACATGTAATTCCACTTCAATTTTCTGCTCCTGTTATGTTTCCAGTGCAGACTTATCTCCTGGATATTTGTGGGATGGGTGGGGGATGTGCACACTGGAAAGGTAAGTAAAATTAAGCAATGGTGAATTGATGCCTCTGGGCAGAGTGACAGCAATTCTGCAGTGATTTTTGTTGTAGAGTGGGATATATAATTCTTAACCACATGATAACCTATCAAAATGTAGACCTTCTGATCCCATTTCCATTGCTTGGCACAGAGCAGAAGTGACCAAGGGCATGCCGCTAGGTTCCCTTAGTCGTGAGATGAAGTGAAGGAAAAAAGCACGAGTTTACCAGACTTTGTGGTGGACTTGATTCTCTTCTCCGTGTACTTGACCTTGTGGCATTATAAGCTGCTACAGACCGTGTGAAAATAGGAGGTTCCATGCTAGTAAGTAATGAAAGAACTTAATAGAATCCACAGAGTCAAGGATCCGCTGAACTGGCTCCTGGAGACTTTGTAGAATATTCTTCATCAAATTGTGTCATGGTTTAAAAAGCAGATTAGTTCTTTTGCTGGTCTCCAAATAATACTTGAATGATGTTAACTCCTTGCTCTTTGTAATAATTTGTCAGGGACCTTCCTGGAGTGGCTTCTACAGAAGACACTAGTATTCCATTGCTACTTATAGATACAGCTGGCTGTGGCTTATTTGAACTCGAAGTGGAAGATGAACAGTCTAAAGGGAATCAAGGTACGGTTTCTTTGTCTGCTACTAAGAATGTCCCCCCTACCATTGGAATCCATTATGGCTCCCTCTTTGCTTTGATCTGGTTTTGGCGTTTAATAGCTTGAATGCAAATTACTTGATGGACCACATCTACTTATGTGAATCTACCTGAGATCCGAGGTTGATTAGTAGGGCCATGCTGATAAAACCTTTGTCGAGGGATGTGAGGCTGGCATTCTTTGTTGCTTGTCCAGGTTGTACACTTAGAGGTACAGTTCACACGTCCCTTTTGGCTTTCTGGTGTAAATTGAAGATGTGATTGTTCTGGAGAGCTTATTCTTAATGTTTTTATTACTGTGTTATTACTGTTTATTCTTTGGAATTTTGGAGCAATGGTTGATCTTTCCTCAGAATGTTTATCTTTCTTCAAAGCCTGGCATATCGTTCTGATTTACAAATGTACCAAAAAGTCTAATAGTACATATAGAAAAGTCAATTGTGAGTTCCAGATCCTCAAGTATGCATGTTAATTTAATTTAATTTAATTTATTATATTTATATTCCGCCCTCCCCGCTTTCGTAGGCTCAGGGCGGATAACAAAATACAAACATCACCCACCATTAAAACATTTAAAAGCATTAAATAATAAATTTAAAAACATTTAAAAGCATTAAATGTTACGGTTCATACTGCACAGCGGTTCATACCGCCATCTGTGTTCGCATAGGGGTGATGGTTTCACCCCCCCTCCATGGGGGGGGCACCGCCCAGCGTCAGCCATATGCCTGGCAGAATAACTCTGTCTTACAGGCCCGGCGAAATGCAAGCAAATCTTGCTGGGCCCTTGTTTCGCAAGAAAGAGCATTCCACCAGGCCGGGGCCAGGACCGAAAAGGCCCTGGCCCTGGTCGACGCCAGGCGGACCTCCCTAGGGCCAGGGAAACTTAAAAGATGTTTTCCACCAGAGCGGAGAGTCCTCCAGGGCTCATATGGTGAGAGACGGTCCCTCAGATACGTCGGTCCCAGTCCACATAGGGCTTTGTAGGTTAACACCAAAACCTTGAACCTGATTCGGTACTCCACTGGCAGCCAATTCAGCTGGCATAGCACCGGTGTAATATGCTCCCACACCGGTGCTTCAGCAATGACCCGCGCTGCTGCATTCTGTACTGGCTGTAACCACCGGATCAGGCCCAAGGGAAGCCCAGCGTAGAGCGTGTTACAGTAATCCAACCTAGAGGTGACCATTGTTTGGACCACTGTAGTCAAGTCACGGGGAGACAAATAAGGGGCAAGCTGCCTGGCCTGCCGAAGATGATAAAAGGAAGACCTGGCAACTGCATGATCTGGTCCTCCATCTTCAGGGATGAATCCAGAATCACCCCCAGGCTCCTAACTCTCAGGGCCAGTGTAAGTGCTGCCCCATCAAGTGTAGGAAGCCAGGGTCCCAAAGCCATCTCCCCACGACTCACATACAGGACCTCCGTCTTCGTGGGATTCAATTTCAGCCGACGTTGTCTCAACCAACCAGCCACAGCCTCAAAAGCACGCTCCAGGGCATCAGGAGCCGATCCAGGCCGCCCGTCCAACAACAGATAAAGCTGGGTGTCATCCGCGTATTGGTGAGACCCAAGCCCGAAACTCCGCACCAGCCGGGCAAGGGGGCGCATATAGATATTAAATAATAATGGAGAGAGCATCGCTCCCTGTGGCACACCATATACCAGTGGCCTACGAGATGACACTCTCTTCCCAAGCGCCACGCTCTGTCCCCGATCATGGAGAAAGGAGACCAGCCACTGCAGTGCTGTCCCCTGAATCCCCACATCGGCAAGGCGGTGGGTCAAAAGCTCATAATCGACCGTATCAAACGCTGCTGACAGATCCAGTAAAATCAGCAGTGCTGATCCGCCCTGATCCAGATGTCTGCGGAGATCGTCTGTGAGGACGACCAGCAATGTCTCGACCCCATGTCCCGGGCGGAAACCAGACTGGGAGGGGTCTAGAGCCAAGGTCTCCTTCAGGAAATTCTGCAGTTGCTTCTCTGCCGCCCGCTCAATCACCTTCCTCAAAAACGGAAGGCTGAAAACCAGTCGGTAATTGAGCAGGTCAGCAGGATCTAATGATGATTTCTTCAGAAGAGGCCATACCACAGCTTCCTTCAGCGCCTTGGGAAAAACCCCAGAGCTCAAGGACAGGTTTATAATCACCTCCAAGGAATCCTGAAGCCCGTCAACACTGGCTTTCACCGGCCATGACGGGCATGGGTCCAAGGGGCATGTGGTAGGCCGTACCATCTGCAGAATCCTGTCCACCTCTTCCCTGAAAAGAGGGCTGAAATGATCTAATATGGGTCCCAAAGACGGCCAAGGGGCCTCTAGTTCATTTACTGTATCAACTGTGGCTGGTAAGTCGCGGCGGAGAAGCAAGATCTTATCAGTAAAAAAGCTCGCAAAAGCCTCACAGCTTATCTCCAAATTCAACTTTTGATGGTCTCCACCTGATTGGGAGACCAATGAACGGACTACATTAAATAATTTAGCTGGGTGTGAGCTAGCTGATGCGATGGAAGCTGTTAAGAGTCCAGTCATATAAGGTATACCTAGAAATAAGTCTGATGTAATGCAGTTGAAGTTCCTTTATAGAAAGCAACCGCTGAATTCTAGCCTTAACTTACCCATAAAAGCATAGATAGCTACTTGCCTCTTAAGATGTGGCAAATGGTGAGCAGCAATGTGCTTTCTACCTTCCTTCTGACAGGGAAAAGCTGTGGAAAACTTGTGGTTGATTAATCTCCGCCTCATTGGAGACTATTCAATGATACTTTTCTTTCGGCAGTGACCTATCCTTTTTCTTTAAAAGTTTGCTTACACAAGCTTAGCTAATGTAAAATGTCAACCTTGTGTGTCTCTTAAGATACATCCTGCTGCAGCAAAGGTTTACACTGCTTTTTAAGGGTGCTTCTCCCTTTTTAAGCAAACAGTTTCAGTACTTTTTTTATAAATAGACTTCACTGTAGAAATCTATCCTAATGTCAAGCTTTGCAAAGGCTGCAATAAACCAGTTATATAAATAGTAAATATAAGCAATGATGAAAGCTGCTTTGGTTTCCTTGTAACCTAGAGTGGAAAATAGGTGTTAAAGTATTTTACAGGGGAGTAAGTCATAAACTATATTGACTGCCACTCTGATTCCAGCCTCATTTCAAGGTGGCCTTAGAAATGTTTAAAGCCCTTCGCAGCCCAGGACCTCCTGTCTTAACAAACATCTCTTCCCAAATGAGCCATCCTTTGCCTACTTAGGTAATCTTTGAGAGCTATTGTTCATGCTCCTTACAGGAACATCTATAGCATGTAACAGGATCTTTTCAATGGTTGCCCAAGATTGTCAAGTGAGCCTCGTCAAGGGATTCAGTTATGCCTCTCATCTGTGCACTTCAGAAAGTGCCATAAAGCCAATCTGTTTGTCAATGCTTTGTGATGGTGATTAGTTAGATTTCTCAAATAACTCTTGACTGCTACCCACTGAGAGGTGATGCTTCTGTAGTTTTGTGTTTGTACTGTTGGTTACTGTTCTTGTAATCCTCTTCAAGCACACAGAGGTGGATAGAAATGTTGAAACAAAGAAATGTATGTATCAGTTTACCCAGATTGGCTTACAAAAATATAATTTAAAAATAATATAAACAAACAACAAAATTCCCAAGTACAATATAATACATCCTGGACTGAGCCTCAGTTCTCTGGTCAGTTCACTCAGGGCCACAGGCTACAAGCCAAGGGCTAAGAGAACTTTGGCTCTTGATAAAAGGCTTGTGCCTCTGGCTACACCCAAAGGTTTTTCAGCCGCAAACAGGAAGGGAAACAGAAGATCAGCCTAAATGTACACAGGTGTTCCCAAAATTCCCCTCCCAACTGGCCATAAAAGATGGATGGATGGATGGATGGATGGATGGATGGATGGATGGATGGATGGATGTTCGCTCTCTAAAGGGCAAGTGTGTGACTTGTAGACTCCTGAGAATCTAATTTGTTTTTAAAGTAAGGGTGACAGAAAGAAGTCAGTGCATTTTTTTCAACACACATATTTTATTTGACAAGTTCTGAATAATAATATATTGTAGAATAAGAACAGGGTTATCTACTAAGCTGTAGTTTGGCACTAATTTGTGGGTTGACCGTAGGCCACTAATGACTGCAATCTTTTGGATTATATTGTTGCTCCCCCACCCTTGCAAAAGGGAATACAGTATTGCCCTGATCCCCATTTGGGATCAAAATCTGACTTCACTAGTCAGTGTTTATTGAGACCCTGCAAAATGGGATCTTGTGCATTTTCTGAATAGGAATGGGAAAGAGGTAAGAATTGCTATCCCAGTGCTGAAAGTTTATCTAATCCAGGCTCCTGGCCTTTCAAGTAGGGTGAAGGGAGTTCAGGAAAAAGACAGATGAGAACGCTTGAATTGCAACACAGACTGTGAAAGGACAGGCAGTGCTTGAAACATTCTCACATGCTTTGAGGTACTGCATAGCTGAAAAAGAGCTTTTACTTTAATTGCCTCAGCAAATGGAACTTTGTCAGATCTTTTCCTATACAAGGCAGAAATCCCTGCAGTTAATGAGACAGCAAGTGCTTGACTGTGCTAATGGCATATAGAACAAGAAGGGAAGGCCCCAGCCCTGAGCATTAGAGCTGTAGATCAGCTTAGCAATGCTATGAAGTTTTGTCTCTGTCTTAAATAAACAGAACAGTTTCTGGCATGACTGGAGACCACTAGCAGTATAGAAGCATTCTTTTGGGAATTTTAGACTGTGTTAACAAGAAACAGGTGATGGATGGTGGGGGCATCTTGTCTGCATACAGTTTTCTGTATTCTCACAAGAACACAATGGGAGATCACATGTTTAAACTGGGAAGCCTCAACTGAGAAGAAGAAATATGTGCATGAAAAGAAGAACTTATAAAGAAAGGCCCAAGTTGCGGCCACTTCTTTTGATATGTGTTTAATGAGTCCAGTTCCTAGACAGAAGGCACTTCCACATAGGACTGAATGAGAAATCAGTGTCAAGATCATAACCTGCAAAAGTCCTACAAATACTATTTTTATTGCATGTTCATGCAATCCACACCCATCCCAGACTATGTACATGGGCAAAAATTTGTGTCAGATAAATGCATGAGGTGGTCAACATATACAAGCATGGAAGCACTCTCTGTGTAGGAGATGGGGTGGCCATTGTTTATACCCTCAGCACCTGTATTGAAATTATTAACATGCCTGGTCGTTCAAGGCCATTTATTAACATTAATTAAAAGCAAGCAATTATTATAAAACAAATCACTAAAACTCAGAACCCAAGAAAGTCCCAAATGATAGTCCAACAAATGTTTATGATGTACTCAGTGTATATTATGTATCTGGTAAATAATTTGCAAAACGATTTGTCTGAATATGTCCCATCTTCTTTGGTTTCCTATATTTTTTACTGTTCTGCAGAATGGTCTGAAGGTATATCATGAATTTAAAGACTGGATTTTAGTTAATATGGGAAATGAAAAGTTGCCTTTCTCCACTACTTGTCAAATTGGATATTTTATCTTGAATCAGGCTGCTTGTATGCAGGATAATTTTCTGGCTCTTGAATCACAGCTGGGCTTGGTTCTACCCTTCTAGGTGAAGTGCATCTTGTTGGCTTGCATGTACAAGCTCTGGTAAGAGCTGGTGTAAAAGCAAGAGACGTTGCTGTCATAGCTCCTTATAATCTCCAGGTGAGTGCATCTGTTATGGCCCCCAACATTTAAAAAACAGTTAAAATCTAGTAGGAAATCCAAGTTGCCCATCTAGATAGTGCTGAATATTCCAAATGCACAACCCACCCTTTCAGTGTCTCTAGTGCTACAAATCCAGTGTACCAGTGGAAACCACATCGCCTGCATTTTCCTTGACTTTGAATGGGCTGAGCTTGCTCTTTTGCTCAGGCAGTCTTATAGAGGTAAGCTTAGTTCTGACCCTGTTTCTCAGCTCATCTGTTTTGATAGTTAATTAAATTAATCAAGAGTGGTCATACTTTACACACCTTAGGGAGGGAAGTGAGAAGGAAATGAAAAAAAATGCTTCATCATTCAGTGACAAACCAAGTAGAGAAGCATAAGAACTTGCCTATATGTGCATAAATGGTAAAATAATCAACATTAGCATTTTATTGATTGTCAGCTACTTTTGTCTATGCCAACAGCCGTGTGTGTCACCATGTGCTGTTGGGGTCAGCCTTGTGCATCTTATTCTCTGAGCTTAATGTGGCTCATGTGTTATTTCTGTGAGATTGTAAAAAAGAGCAAGAGTCCAGTAGCACCTTATAAGACTAACAAAATTTGTAAGTTTTGAGCTTTCGTGAGCCACAGCTCACTTCTTCAGAACCTGAAGATAACAAGAGTGGACAAATAGGCTGATATGGGAGAAGGTGGTCCTTAAGATATTCTGGTCTCAAGCCTTATACAGCATTAAAGGTCAAGATCAGCACCTTGAATTGAGCGCAGAAGCAAATTGAGAGTCAGTGCAGATGGAACAAAACTAGAGTTGGAGTGATATGGTCCCTACAACCCACTCCAGTCATCATTCTGACTGTAGCATCCTGTACCAATTGCAGCTATCAGACAATTTTCAAGGGCAGCCCCATGTAGAGTGCATTTCAGTAAGCTAATTTAGATGTTACCAGGGTATGCACGATGTTTTCTGCCCAGGAAGGGGCGCAACTGACTCATCAGGTGAAGCTGGTGAAAGACAACCCTGGCTGCTGCTGCTACTTGTTTATCCAACAGGAAACCTAGGTCCAGCAGCACCTCCAAGCTATGAACCTAGTCCTTTAGGGGGAATGCAAACCCATCTGGAACAGGAGATAACCCACTTCCTGGGTCAGTTGTTCCCCCACTAATAGTACCTATGTTTTGTCAGGATTAAGTTTCAGCTTGTTAGCTTTCATCTATCCCAAAACTGCCTCCATACAGTTTCTACAGCCCCCTTGAGATCTACTGGAAGCCAAGATAGAGCTGAGTGTCTTCTGCATATTGTTCCTGTCATACTCTTTGTTCCAGAAATGTCTTTGTTTTTCAGGTGGACATGCTGAGAGATCTCCTGAGTCATAAGTACCCAGAGCTGGAGATTAAATCAGTGGATGGATTCCAAGGCAGAGAGAAGGAGGCTGTTGTCCTCTCCTTTGTGAGATCCAATAGAAAAGGTAAATGTTCCCTAATAGGCTGTAATTATGGACAATATAGAATGAAAATAAGCTGAATTGTAAGTATATTAAACTATTGATGTGCTGAGATGTTGCTTCAGCTGGTGCTCCCTTAGTCTGCGAAGCTTCACACAGGCTTCTTGTAACATAGGAGTTGCTTCTACATAGTATAGTGTAGTCCCATTGTGCAAGGATTAACAGAACTCTGCGCAAAGGGTGTTTCCCATCCAACTGGCGCCCTCTTTCCCAACTGGATGCCAAATATGAGATTTACATAGTTGGCTTTGCCCAGACAGTTGTGGTGTTCATACATGCACACCTTCAGCATGGCATCTACACTATGTGAATGCAGCTTCCACATTGTCAAGAAGGCTACTATCACCTTCCCAGAGCAGAGATGGTTCCCAAGGAGGCTTTGCTGTGCTAGGTAACACTATAGAGCAAAACCAGTACACAGAAGGAAGCTTGTAGGGGGGGGAATCCTCACCAAGTTAATGTAACAACGTGGGACTAAAAATTGAGTCCCTTGGTATTCTTTGCTGCAATATCAAAAGGGTTGTAACGGCAAATGAAGCTAGTTGCCTGAATTCAGAGGACTGGGTCATCACACCCAATTATTTGGACTGATGCTGTGGTTTGTTGGTCAGAGCCTAGTAAGTTACCTATATGTCATGGAGATGATTAAAAATCTATTCAGTTGTAACATACGAAATTCCCTGCTGTGTTCTGGAGAGCTTAGAAGAGAATGTGTCCGAGAATGGGTTTTCTTATTCAAAATCCTAATTAACAGGCACATGTATGCCAGAAGGCAGAGTAGTTTATGAGTAGTTAAAAGAGTGTAGGAAGAAGCTGTGGAAGAAATAGGAAGAAGATCTGATCAAGAGGGAAGAGGTGGCAGTCATGCTGTTGATTGTTAACCAGAATGTTTCATATGGTCAGAGTTGGTTCAACAGGGACTCAATACCAATTTCATGGTTTGTGTGCACATTGCAACTATACATTAAGATGATAATCACACAATTAATTTTTCTGCTTTTACACATACTTTATTGCATCTATAGCCTATTACCACCCCACCACACAGTTGCTGCATGTTTGTTGAGTGCACACAACATGACAGTGACAGATGATTTGGGCCCTTTTAAAACGTGGGGATCAATTGGTAATGCTTTCTGTAATGCTTGTCATTTCTCAGCTTATTCTAAATGAGCACACTTTCCAACATCTCATACAGAAAGTCTATCAGATATTCAATGGACAAGAGCTCATCTTTTAAGTTGGGTTTTTTATTCTTATTTTTTGTTCTGTTGTTTGTTCTTCCATGCTTTTTTGGTTTACTTAGAGATTAGAACAAAGAATCTTTTTAGTGGCAAAGCAGTTTTTGAAAATAAATTATATATCCAGCCATTTCAGCTTCTTTTATACTACTTCCTGTTGCTATTTTGTAGAAGGGTTTTGCAGTTTTTGAGTTTGTTACTTAATGTATTCCCAAAATTGTTCAAAGAACCCTTGGGTACCTTTTAAATTGGTAGGCAGGGTATAAATACTTTAAGCATTTGTGGGATGTCCTACTGGCAGCTTCTTATCTGTAAAAACTGTGGGATGTTGCAGACTCTAGATTTTTGGTTTTCATGAGCACTAGACAGAAAATAAACACCAGTACTGTTGCTGATTTCGAAGCAGTAGCCCTTTACCTTGGTGTATTCATGTTCTGGGCTGAAGGAAATTATGGTACATTGTTGCCTCTGCATTCTGAAAGGCTCTTGACTCTTGGTAATTATTTCCCAGGTTATTCTGAAGCAGATGTTGCCGACTAACACAATTTAGTAAGAAAGCCAGTTTTTATTCTAAAATGTTATACCTCTTGGGACAATGATAGAAACAAACCTTTCCCCCACTGATTTGCTTTAATGTTTGCTTTTTCTTTTGTTTCTTGCTTAGCTGCAGGACTCAACCACCCCACTCCCTGAGCTTGGTGGCTGAGCTGACTCATCTTGGCATTTGCTATCTGTTATTACAGATCCTTGAAAAAATAATTAGCTTTTAGTGAAGTCTCATATCTGTTGTCATTTATAAGCACTTGCTTGTGTGCACTGGTTCATTTCCTTTTTAAAAATAGCATAGACTATATATATTTCTACCCTTTATGAAAGTTAAAGCTCCTGTCAGCAACTGGAGACAATATAACTGCAGGGCTATGTGTAAGCACATGCTATTTTCTATTGGCACACTAGGGATCTGACCTATTGCTTCAGCCCAGTTTCATTGCAAAGATGAACTTTAGTTAGGCATAATGAATCAGCTTGAGCCATCCATGTAAATATTCCCACAGTTCCATTTCTGGCACAACAATGTGAACCTAGAAAAGGCATCACTGCCTTATATACTGCAGCAAGCCCCAGAAATTCTGGGTTTTTTTTGTTCTTGTGCATTTGACTAGACCACCATAGGACAACAGAATAAGTAGCTGTCAACCAGTAAAAGAATTGTAGTTGATTGATCACCTGTTTTTGATGTATCAATCAGTTAACGAATACATAAAAGATAAATACATTAACCTATTACCAAAATTGAAGCATAATTTTTCAAAGATACTCAAAGATGTGCATTTGCAATATAATATTAATTACATTGGTTGTTGTGGGTTTTCCGGGCTGTATTGCCGTGGTCTTGGCATTGTAGTTCCTGACGTTTCGCCAGCAGCTGTGGCTGGCATCTTCAGAGGTGTAGCACCAAAAGTCAGAGATCTCTCAGTGTCACAGTGTGGAAAAGATGTTGGCAGGTCACTTGTATCTACTCAGGAGGGGTGGGGTTGAGCTGAGTCATCCTGTAAGAGTTTCCCAGGGTGTGGAATGCTAATGGCGGGAGGCTTCACTGTATCCTGAGGAGGTTCTTTTGCATATGGATTGGGGCTTGATGTGCTAATCTTCTCTGCAGGGCTATTGTTGAGTATAGAGTGTTTTGTTAGCCTGGTGTTTTTCAGAACTGGAAACCATGCTCTGTTCATTCTTAAGGTTTCTTCTTTCCTGTTGAAGTTTTGCTTATGCTTGTGAATTTCAATGGCTTCCCTGTGCAGTCTGACAAAGTAGTTGGAAGTGTTGTCCAGTATTTTGGTGTCCTGGAATAAGATACTGTGCCCTGTTTGAGTTAGGCTATGTTCAGCCACTGCTGATTTTTCAGGTTGTCCAAGTCTGCAGTGTCTTTCATGTTCTTTTATTCTTGTCTGGATGCTACGCTTTGTGGTCCCGATGTAAACTTGTCCACAGCTGCAGGGTATACGGTATACTCCTGCAGAGGTGAGGGGGTCTCCACTGTCTTTTGCTGATCGTAGCATCTGTTGTATTTTTCGGGTGGGTCTGAATACTGCTTGAAGGTTATGCTTTTTCATAAGCTTTCCCATCTGATCAGTAATTCCTTTGATATATGGCAAAAACACTTTTCCCGTAGGAGACTGTTTTTCCTTGGTTGTTTGATTCATCCTGGGTTTGATTGCTCTTCGGATTTCATTTCTGGAGTAGCCATTTGCCTGAAGTGCGTGGTTTAGATGATTAATTTCCTCATTGAGAAAGTGCGGCTCACATATCCGTCTTGCACGATCCACTAATGTTTTCATTATGCCTCTTTTCTGTCGGGGGTGGTGATTGGAGTTTTTGTGTAAGTACCGATCAGTGTGAGTTGGTTTCCTGTAGACCTTGTGACCTAACTGAAAGTTTGCTTTGCGGATGACCAAGGTATCCAGAAATGGGAGTTTTCCCTCGATTTCTTTCTCCAGTGTGAATTGTATGTTCAGGTGGATGTTGTTGAGATGATTCAAAAACCCTATCAATTCTTCCTCCCCATGGCTCCAAATGATAAATGTATCATTCACAAACCGGAACCATGCACTAGGTTTGTGGGGTGCTGATTCTAGAGCTGTTTTTTCAAAATGTTCCATGTAGAAGTTTGCTATAACTGGGCTGAGAGGGCTCCCCATGGCCACCCCCATCCATCTGTTCATAGAATTTGTTATCCCATTGGAAGTAACTGGTTGTCAGACAATGATGGAATAAGGCTGTTACATCCTCTGGGAAAATCTGATTTGCCTCCCGCCTCCCGCCATTAGCATTCCACACCCTGGGAAACTCTTACACGGCAATACAGCCCGGAAAACCCACAACAACCATCGTTCTCCGGCCATGAATGCCTTCGACAATACATTAATTACATTGTTTAAGAAAAGGCTGTCTTCAGTTTTTAAAAATTTCTTCTTACATTAACACACCAGAACCAAAATAACTTTAGTGTAGTGTAGTGTAGTGTAGTGTAGTGTAGTGTAGTGTAGTGTAGTGTAGTGGTTAAAAGCAGCAGGACTCTAACCTGGGTTTGATTTCTCACTCCTCCGCCTGAAGCCAGCTGGGTGACCTTGGGTCAGTCACAGCTTCCTGGAGCCCCCCCCCCCACAGGGTGATTGTTGTGAGGATAATAATAACACACTTTGTAAACCGCTCTGAGTGGGTGTTAAGTTGTCCTGAAGGGCAGTATATAAATGTTGTTGTTATTATTATTATTTAAAAAATAAAATGTTCCACCAATGAAAGATTATCATCATTAATTAAAATTGGAATTGGCCTCTATCTTATTAATAAATTAAAATAATATATAATAACATAAAGTATATATTTATAATAAATATGTTATAAATATATCACATTTGTAATATCTATTTATTAATAAAGACTTTAAATTATTAATCAGTCTTTTAAACTCATTAAACTGCGTGGTGGGATAGGGATCTGTTGTGTTACAGTTTATACAAAGTATCCTTAGAATTTGTTCAAAATATAATTTTTTAGAAATATTTATTGAATTCCATAAAGGACACAAATCCCTGCTGATGTCCCCACAGGGTAGCTGAAAAATCTTGAAATGGGACGAAAATAAAGCATAGCTTTTAAACCAGAGCCTAGGCCAGGAGCCTAGAATATTTATTCTTTTCACTTATATGATTGACAAATTTAAGGGTAAATATCCGTTATGCTATGCCTACTTTAGAAAACTAATTTTTTTTTACTTATTTATATATTGTTAGTGTGTCTTCTGTTTAGAATGTTGTGTTTTTTTATCCTTTATGTTTATTGTTTATGTTATTGTTTATAATTTATAGTTTAAATAAAGAAAATTCTACATAAAAAAAAGAAAACTAAAATGAAAAAATTACTAGAATACAGACAGATGTTATTTCACTAATCAAAAATAGCATCCAGACTTGTTATGAACAATCTCTGGTGCTGATCTGTAAATCGGATATCAGCTGAGATGTCTATGGCGATCAAGTATGGTAGGCATGTGTGTAGTCTGCACTTCCTCAATCATACTCCAGTAGAATTATTTATTTATTTATTTACATTATTTACACTGCATTTCTCACTGAGACTCAAGGCAGATTACACAGTGTAGGTCGATAAAATCAACAGCTGGGACAGTCAAGAAACAAAAAAAAGTGCAAAAAATTTGCTTCTGAATCAACTCTATATAAAGAATATTTCTGTTTATCTGAACATCGGATTGTTTCTCCGTTGCCATTCAGATACATGTATTAAGACCATTAAGTATTCAAATACAAGTATGCAAATACTAAAAGTAATTTAGCTGATCATAGTAACTAAACTTTATATCAGAAAGTAGCCCAATTTACAGGCTTCTGGTAGTAAATGCTGAAGTGATATGCATAGAGCATTTAGAGAAAGCACAGAACAAATAATAGGGTTGTAATCCTATGAATACTTATTTGGGAATGATCCCATTGAAAATAAATGTGCTCAAGATAGCAGGGTGCATACTGCTTTCAACAGGTTAGTTTTGAATGCCTGATGGCTTGTTTTTAAATTTATACATAGGTGAAGTGGGATTCCTTGCAGAAGACCGGAGGATAAATGTTGCAGTTACACGTGCCCGACGCCATGTGGCAGTGATCTGTGACTCTCGGACCACTAGCAATCATAGTTTTCTAAAACGGCTGGTAGACTACATGAGTGAACATGGAGAAGTACGCACAGCTTTTGAATACCTGGATGATATTGTGCCAGAAAACTATTCTCACAAGAACTCTCAAGGTCTTACCGAACAAGGAAAGAAACCTAAAGTAATTATTCCTCCTATTCCAAAGGCTGATGGTGAGAAACCAAAAGAAAAGTCAGCAAAACAGGCTGATCAGAGACCAGTAGAATGTTCTGTGCAGAGCACAGCTGGGGCTAAAACACAAGAAACAGAGATGAAAGAAAATAAACATAAAGCAAGGATATTGGACTTTTTGAAGAGTAGTGCTACACAACTGGATTTCCCATCATCATTGAACGCTCATGACAGATTGCTTGTCCACCAGTGGGCTGAGGAATATGGGCTGCAGCATGTAAGCACTGGGGAAGGTAAAGGAAGATACATAAGCATATGCAAAAGAGTTGCTACCACAAGCTTACCTCAGGAAGTCAGTGAGGCCCATGAAGAGCTTTTACCTCACAGGTCTCCAAGTCCCCCAACAGAAATTCATTCCTATGAGAAAGAAAGCAGTGCTAGTGCAGGGAAAGTGGACCTGAAAACACTGCACATGGAACGAATACAAAGAGAGAAGGCTAGGCGAGAGGCAAAAGCAAAACTAAATCGAGAACTGAATGCAAATCTTCAGGAAATTGCTGAGAAGAAACACACAAATGAAGCCAAAGGTATGTATTCTACCATCTATCAATTTTGCATTTTAAGTAGCCATTTCTATTCCTTTATAAAGGTTTTCTATTTTGATACGTATAAAGAATTCCAGTGGTAATTTATTGCTACCTCATCACTTGTTATCCCACCCTATGTAGACATTCTCCTGCAGACAAAAGCCAGTGTAGTGTAGTGGGTAGAGTGATGGACTAGGATTTGAGCAACCCATGTTAGATCCCCACTCAGCCATGGAAGCTCACTGTGTAACCTTGGGAAAGTCACACAGTCTCAGCTTAACCTGTCTCACAGTGTTTGTTAAGAGGAAAAAATGGAGACGAGGAGAATGATGTAAGCCACTTGGGAGAAAGGCAGGGTGTAAATGAAGTAAAATAAAAAATGAATAAATGCATCGCATCCCGGAACATCTTAGTCCTGTAGGCACTCTTCAGAAAATTTCAGCTATAACAGGAGGCCAGGGAGTCTTATGCTTCCACCAATTCTTCAGAAACTCAGTGCAGTCTGTTCACTGTATTTACACCCCATTTGCCCAGTCTCTTGAGCCCTTTTCTGATAATTACATCCACACATGCTGGGAGCATGGCATCTGCAGGTATCAGGAACGTGCACTGCTTGCAATGTTCTTGATATGTGTAGTTGCCATGTTGTATGAACTGGAGTAATGTGTGTATTCTGCATGTGTGTATAGCTTCAGTATGAACAAATGAGAACTCTGGAAAATCCACTGATCAGCTTGTGGTTAGTGAAGCTGTATGTGCATATACTGTTTGCACAACATGGGGACCTCTTGTATCATATAGGATGTACATGCGGATGTAATGTCTGAAAAGTCTCTGAGATGGACTTTCTTCTGAATTAACTGCTTCATTTGACAGCTCTTGAGATCCAGAATTCAATATAAGTGAACTGCTCTGATCATAGTGTTTGTTCACCCAATAGGCTTCCTTTACAGATTTTACCATCATTTGGGTTTATACCTGACAACTAGTCCAGTTTCTTAATTTGTTTTAAATAATATGGCAATAATTATAATGCCATGAAACTTTTATATCAATTGAGAAAAATCTTCGCATATTCATTTAAACTGAGCTGTCAAGACTGTCCATTGATGAGGAGAAGCGTTTGTCACTGCAGAAATATGTTATCAGTAAGGAAACTTCAGTTTGTCTGCTCTCTCTTACTGCTGAGAAGTAGAACTAAGCCTTCATCCTAACACACGTGAACGCATGCACACATACATGGAATTTATGTACTTCTAGATCCCTGTAAAAACAAGAAGTGCCCATTTATTCATTTTTTTATTACGGTCCTAAAATCAGGATACAAATAGATCAAGTGAGGATACAATTAAAAGGAAAAAAGATCAACTTTAAGAAATTTTAAGATACAATTCCCATAATTTAAAAATTAATGCACAAAAATTAGTGACTTTATGTGTAATCCTAACATTTTTATCAGATAAAAACCAGTGGACCCCTGCATTATTGGTGATTATATCACCAGGGATCATATCAAGTAATGGAGTAATGAATCTGAGACAAACTTCCCTATAAAATGAACAACTGAAAAACATATGCTCGACCTCTCCTAGGGGGCATGAGCACAACCTTTCTTGGTAGGAGACTTTGTTGTACCTGCCTTCGAGCACCGAAGTACCCATCTATTTTGTGATGCCAATGGGCTACAATAAAATAGCAAACTTAATTCCCTTTGGAGATGTGAATGAGCACAAACCTAGACACTGCAGTTGTATAAAGCACTACCCAAAAGTCATCAGAACCTAGCCCCAGATGTTTGAATCAAAAGAGGCAATAAATGGGCAAAAATTTCAAATTTGGACCCTTCAGCTTTTGTGGGGTTTTTCCCATGCTGTTAACTGTTTATTCATAGGAGTTTCTGATTAGAGAATCCCTGGTAGCAAAGGTGGAACCTTGGAGAGTCTCTGACAGTCAGTACTGGACTAGCTGGACCACTGGTCTTATTTAGCATAAGGGGATGTCACAGCCCAAAGCACCTAATCCCAGGGGGAGCAGAGATGGCACAGGAGCCCAGCCCTAAGAAAAGCAGCCACCCAAGGACAGAGCTGGGAAGGGAGCCAGGTGGGGCAGCAGCAGTGAGGGCCACCAATACTAGTTCCCTTTTGAGCAAAGAACTCATCTGGGGTAAAGGCCTCCTTGAGAGGAAATACTTGCTTGGAGTAAGAGCAAGGAATTAGGAACTAGGAGTGGCCAGGGGAGAAGGTTCCAGGCATGGAAAGCAGTCCTAGCAGCATGGTGGGAACAGGTGACAGTGAAGAGTTGTGTGTTGGCTGGGCCATGGGATGGTGATCGGCAATGTAAAAGAAAAACCATTAAAAGTGCAAACTTCAATGTTTGTATGTGTTGTCTCATCTCTGACCTAACGGAGAAAAGTTCACATGGACTCTTCACAGGGGGCATCGTATATGTTCATAACTGTAGATCACCACAGTGTCACTTTTCCTGTACAGACTGCAGCCAGATATTGCCACAACCCCACTTCATATTTGTGACTTCTGTATAACACCTTATCCTCTCCTCTTTGTCCAGTTTCAGCCTTCTAGGCAGGGACATTATTATGTTTACGTTCTTCTGAATGGCTCTATTTGTTCCTTCGCAGCTTAAAAATCCATCTGCTCCCTTGTAGGCATATATGAGGCCAGACTGGTACCATTCAATACGTCTGAGGTTATAATCATTCTGTTGACTTCTAGTTTTGCTGCTTCTGGCAAAAAGAACCAAATATTTTTGCAGGCTCTAGTAGGGGGAATGGAATAACGCAGCTCAGCCTCTTGATGTTCATAATAAAAAAACTGAGTTGGCATCTTCCATGTTTTGTTTTGTTTTTAGTAACTGTTCTCCCCTCTCCTTTTTAGGGAAAGCTGCTGTTAAAACAAAACTGGAAAATGTAACTGAGGAAGATTTTGATGCTTTGATTTCTGCAGCAATGAAAGCTGACAACATCTGTGGTTTCCCCAAGTGCAAAGCCAGTGTCATGACCCTGGGACAGCTCTGCCTGCATTGCAACAAACGCTACTGTCTCAGCCACCACATCCCTGAGGTATTGTTTGGTTTCTCCTAGTTCAGAGTGGCTAACGATCACTAGAAGTTCAGTTCGCCATCATGTTGATAACATAATATAGACATGCAGTGCAACTCACAAAGGAACCATGCAATTTTTTGCCTCTAGTTAAATATTCTAATGATGAGAAAGACTTCCCCAGCTGGAGATGGAAGTAAAAAAAGAAACTACTCCAATAAGCTGCTTTTGCCCATAATCTTTAGGAAAACTGAAGTGTTTTCTTTGTTTTCCCTTTGGGCACTTTTTATGGATTTAGTTTTTATGAGGAGCCTCATTGTATCTGGAAAAAAATTCCCCTCACCTTTCCTTCACTAATATAAGAACAGTTTTATTTACTTTCAAGCTTCAGGACATGTATTTTTTTACCTTCTTTCCAGGCATTTAAAAAAATTCTTCCACACCCTCCTTTCCCTGTATCTGCCTTTATAATAGATGTTGTATGTTTAGATATAGATAAGGATTGTGTGTATGTATATATCTTTTTTTTCATCAGAATGAATAGAATCTGAGCAGATGCAAGTCCTTGGCTAAAATGAACAGGCTGAGCCATTAAAAGGCACTCAGCATTGCAGAGTAGACATGGGCACGAATGGAAATAGAATCATAGAATCATAGAGTTGGAAGGGGCCATACAGACCATCTAGTCCAACCCCCTTCCCGGTGCAGGATCAGCCTAAAGCATCTCTGACAAGTATTCATCCAGCCTCTTCTTGAAAACTACCAGTGAGGGGGAGCTCACCACCTCCCTAGGCAGCTGATTCCACTTTTTTTTTTTTGGTTAATAAATTTTTATTGGATGGGTCAATATATAATCAAATACAAATACACTCCATTTCAATACCTCTGTATATATTTCCCCCCTCCCCTCCCCCCCTTTTCAATAATGACTTCCAACAGCACTCCAACCCCCCGTTATTAATAATACCTTATTACTATATTAATATTATTCTTTTCTTACTATTAGTAAAGATCTTAGTTATATCTTATCTTACTTAATTTCTTTAAAACCCCTCGAAAGACCATAATTGTCCCTTAACATCCCATTTCTTTTCCATATATTTTTTCAGCTTTTTCCAATCTTCCAAAAATTCTTCTGGATCTTGCTCCTTCAAATTTCTTGTTAGTTTGTCCATTTCAGCCATGTACAACAATTTCCCTGTCCGCTCTTCAATTTCAGGTATTTCTTCTCTCTTCCAGTACTGAGCATATATTATTCTAGCTGCTGATTATCATATAATATAACAATATCTTATCATTTCTATTAACATCTTCCAAATGCAATGATAATAACAACATTTCTGGATTTTTTGCAACATTATAGCAAGTATCAAAGACATCTTAGTACATATTTTGGTCCAAAAGTCTCTAGCCTTACGACAAGTCCACCACATATGAAATAGAGAACCTTCATGCTCCTTACATTTCCAACTCTTATTGGATAGCTGTTTGTTGGCTATGGCTAATTTTTTTGGTGTTAAGTACCATCTATATAACATTTTATAGCCATTCTCCCTAATACTGGTACATGTTGATATTTTTAAAGTATTTTTCCATAAATGTTCCCATGCTTCCATCGTTATTTCATTATTACTGTTTATAGCCCACTTTACCATTTGCACCTTCACTGTTTCATCTTCTGTAAACCACTTCAATAACAATTTATACATTTTAGAAATTATTTTATTATTATCTCCCAACAATAATTCTTCTAACTCTGAATTCTTGGTTCTAAAGCCTGTTTTTCTTTGGTCTGAGTCAACTAAGTCTTTAATTTGTCTATATTGCAACCAACCATATTTAAAAGGCAACTCCTCATTTGGTTTAAGCTTCAACTCATTATCTGTTACTTCTGTTAAATCTTTGAGGGTAAGCCATTCCTTTCCTTTATATTCTAAGTTTGGGTTGATCACCTCAGCTGGTATAATCCACAGTGGTTTCTTCTGGTCTGTAAATTTTTTGTACTTTAGCCAAGTCGATAATAAATTTCTTCTTAAGTAGCGGTTCTGGAACATTGCGTCTATTTTGTGCTTTTCATACCACATATATGCATGCCATCCAAAAGATTTATTATAGCCTTCCAAAGTTAGTAATTTATGATTGGTTAAAGACACCCATTCTTTTAGCCAAACAAGGCATATCGCTTCATGATAAAGTCAAAGATCAGGTAACTGCATTCCACCCCTTTCCTTGGCATCACAAAGAACTTTCATTTTTACTCTTGGTTTCTTTCCTGCCCACACAAATTCTGATATTTTCTTCTGCCATTTTTCAAATTGTTTTTTGTCTTTTATAATCGGTATTGTCTGCATTAGGAACATCACTCTAGGTAACACATTCATCTTAACTGTGGCAATTCGACCTAACCATGATAGGTTTAACTTATTCCATTTTATCATATCCCTTTCTATTTGTGTCCAGAGCTTTTCATAGTTGTTCTTAAATAAATCAATATTTTTCGCTGTTAGCTCTATTCCCAGATATTTAGTCTTATGTACCACTTCACACTCTGTTAATTCACTCAGTTCATGTTGCTTCTTTTTGGTCATATTCTTGGTTATTATTTTTGACTTCTTTTTGTTTATATAAAAACCTGCCAGATCTCCAAATTCCTTAATTCTCTCAAGTAGTATTGGCATAGCTTGTAATGGATCTTCTACTATAAACATCACATCGTTTGCAAACGCTCTTAGCTTGTAAGAAGATCCCTTTATTTTTATTCCTTTTATGTCGTCATCTTCTCTGATCTGCCTTAGTAATATTTCTAAGACCATTACAAATAACAGCGGTGATAGTGGGCATCCTTGTCTTGTACCTTTCCTTATTTCAAACCTTTCTGTCAGGTCGTCATTGACACAGAGTGTTGCTCTTTGTTCCTTATATATTGTTTTCACTGCTTCTATAAATTCTTTGCCTAAATCCATCTTTTCCATTGTTGCATACATAAAATCCCAGTTCAGGTTGTCAAAGGCCTTCTCTGCATCCGCAAAGAAGAAGCCTACTTCTTTGTCAGGTCGCTTATCAAAATATTCAATGACGTTTATAACCACTCTCAAATTATCTTTTAATTGTCTATTTGATAGGAATCCAGCCTGATCTTCTCCTATAAAGGCCTTTAACCATATTTTAAGTCTGTCTGCTAGTACTCTTGCCATTATTTTATAGTCATTGTTTATAAGCGAAATTGGCCTATAATTTTTCATGTCTGTCAAGTCTTGTGATTCTTTTGGGATCAAAGCAATATTCGCTTCATTCCATGTGTCTGGAAGACCTTTTCCTTGAAGAATATCATTCATTATATTTTTTAATATCGGTATAAGTTCTTCCTTCATTGCTTTATAAAATTTAGCTGTGATCCCATCCGGACCTGGTGCTTTTCCAATCTTTGCTGCTTCTATTGCTTGTAAAATTTCTTCCTCTGTTACTGGAGCATTCAGTCTCTGTTTCATTTCTTCTGATATTTTTGGTAGGTCTATTTTTTGGAAATATTGATCTATTTCTTCCAAATTCACTGCCTTGCTTTGAAATAATTTCGCATAATAATAGAAGGCCCGTTTAATTGCTTGATGATCCTTCAATTCCTTTCCTTCCTCAATTATCTTGCTAACAATTTTCCGCTCTTTTTTCTTCTTCAGTTGCCAGGCTAGGTACTTTCCTGGTTTGTTTGCACCTTCAAATGACTTCTGTTTTAATGCCTTTAACTTCCATTCCAATTCCTTGTTGCTAATGGCTCTTACTTGCACTTGCAGTATTTTGATTTCCTTTCTTATTGATTTTTTCCCAGGTTTTTTCTTTAACTCCTTTTTGGTACAATTTATCTTGAATTTCTTGCCATTTCTGTTGCTTTCTTTTCTTGTCATTATTTAAGAAAATTAAATTTCCTCTTATTACTGCCTTACATGTGTCCTATACCATCTGGATTGAAACTTCATTACTGTTATTTATTCAAAAAAATTGCTTTGTTTCCTCTTTCAAATAGTTCAAATTATCCTGATTTTGTAGTAAATCTTCATTTATTCTCCATCTTAACTTTCTCCGACCCATTGTTGCTTTCCATAATATTGGATTATGATCTGAACTCACCCTAGGCAAAATTTCCACTTTTTTTGTATTTAAAGCCAGCTGTTTTGATGTCCAGATCATGTCAATTCTTGAAAATGATAAATGCCTCGCGGAGTAATATGTAAAGTCTTTGGCTTTAGGATTTTCTTTTCTCCATACATCCTCAAGTTGTTCTTGCTGGACCAAGTCGAAAAATACTTTTGGCAGCTTTCCAGATTTCTTGTTGCCTCCTTTAATCTTCCTGTCCATCTGTAAATCCACGACAGCATTAAAGTGTCCTACCATTATCATCTGTTCATAAGAGTCCTGATCCAGTTTGTCCATTATTTCTCTATAAAATTGGTCTTTTGCACCATTAGGTGCATAAAGACCTATTATCAATGTTTTTTGGCATTTACATTAATTTCCACAACCACGTATCTTCCATTCTGATCTTGAAAGATTAATTTAGAATCTATAGTCTCTTTAATATAAATCACTACTCCTTTTTTCTTTTGCTTCGACGATGATATATATTCTTTTCCTTTTTTAGGTATTTAATATCTTGATCTTTAATATGAGTCTCTTGTAAACGAATTATATTGCAATTTTGTTTTTTTAGCCAATGAAAAATTGTTTTTCTCTTTTGGGGTGAGTTTATTCCATTTACATTCCATGATATTAATTTGTATTCCATTGTGTTACTATATTAATGTTCTGGGAAAATCTTCTGCTTTTCCTCAAAATTTTTTTCCATCTGCTCTCTTGTTTTGATGATGACTCTTAAGGCTTTATAGTATAAACAATCCTTCTGGTAGTCCCCATCTATACCTGATATCCTTTCCTCTTAATTTCTGGATCAATTCTCTGTATTTTTTCCTCTCCTGGAGAATGCCTTTTGGCATTTCTTTCATAATCTGAATTCTGTTTCTGTCCACTCTTAATTGCTCTTCAAAATGCCTTTTGATAATTTCTTCTTTCATTCTCTTTGTTACTAGTTGGACAATAATATCTCTTGGTATTTTCTTACGTTGTACAAAAGCTGAATTAATTCTATATGCGAGATCCATATTTATTGATATTTCTTCTGATTCTTTATGTAAAAATTCTGCCAGTATTTCTGTCATTTGTTCTTGTGCGGATTGGGTATCTGATTCTTTGACGCAGCGAAATCTTAATTGCCTTTCCATTGCCTTACATTCCATCAACGCCATTCTTCCTTGTATCCCTTGATTTTCCTGTTTTATATCTGTTGCAAAATCCTTGGTCTTTTGCTCAACCTCCTCCACTTTTTTATTGGTTGCTTGCAATTCCCCTTTTATTGCGTCTATATTTTTTGCCAGTCCCGCTACTTCTTCCTTGATAACAACTTTTACCGCCACCTTAATAGCATCTTTCATATCTTTTAAGTCTTTTGAAAGCATTTCCTGCATTTTTTGCAACAATTCTTTGTGATTCTCCGCCACTCTTCTCTAATCCTTCGATCGATGCATCCACTTAGGCTTGCCACTCTCTTTCCGCTTTTTTTCCAGCCATCATGGGGCTCTGCTTTGCACCTCCCCACATATCTGCTCTTTTTCTTAAATCCGTTTTGACTTCTATAGCCCCTCTCTCCTTTCAGTATATTTAAATGTCTTTTTTAACAGTTTAAAAATAGTTTCTTTTATATCCAAAATGTCAGGCGTTTTTTCTCTATGGTTTCTTAGCCTCTTCTCTTTGGTTACTGGCTTTACTTCGTACCTCACTTAAAATGGCGTACTTCCTGTTCCTGAAGTCCTTGTAGCTTTTCCAGTAGTTCCTTTGTTTTGCTTCCGGGTCTTCCTTCTTCTAGTCGATCTTCTTACTTCCTGCCCTCTGCTGTCTTCTCTAGGCAGCACCTTATCTGCTCCCCTGCTTACTTCCCATCTTGCGATGTTTCCTCCAGCCCACAGCTCCTCTCTCATGCTGCTTATCTCACTTCTAACCGCAGGTATGTGTAAACAATATTTCTTTTCCGTTTTTTAGCACTTAAAACTTCACCAGCATCCAAAATTTTACTCAGTAATTAATCCTTGACATTTATTCTATCAGATTCTGTCCCTTTAACTTTTTTATCTTGGTCTTTTCACTGCCGTTTCAGTCTAAAAAGTCCGATAATGATTTTTACCTTTCGACGTTTCTGCGGGTTGTCTGTGCTGTTTCATTCACTTATATTTGGTCAAAGCTGTTACTGAAGCTTGGTTTCTGCTGATCTTATGCCAATTAAATGACTCCTGAGGTAGTGCAGAGTTGATAGCTCACCCTTCTCCGAGGGGACCTCAAGGTGGTGGGGAGAATCCTTGATTCAGAACCCCCCCCCCCTCACCGAGATCACACTCTCTCGGGGTTGCGAAGTGTTCAAGCCCAACTTCTCCCTGAAGTTGGGTCGGCAGCAGGCATCTAGGTGCCTCACTTTCCAAAAAAAAACAGTGCCTCGGACAGCCCAGACTTGGGCTCCTTCAGTCCATCAATCCCAAGACGGAAGTCGGCAGCTGATTCCACTTTTGAACTACTCTGACTGTGAAAAAGTTTTTCCTAATATCCAGCCGGTACCTTTGTGCATGTAATTTAAGCCCATTGCTTCGGGTCCTACCCTCTGCTGCCAACTGGAACAGCTCCTTGCCCTCCTCCAAATGACAGCCTTTCAAATATTTAAAGAGAGCAATCATGTCCCCCCTCAACCTCCTCTTCTCCAAACTAAACATTCCCAAGGCCCTCAGCCTAACCTTGTAGGGCTCAGTCTCCAGACCCTAAATACAAATCAAATTTTGTGACAAATCAGACCAATTCATGTTTTGCGAAACGCGTTTCGTGGGGCCACAGTTTTAATGAAATTCATGACTTTTTGGGCTGATTCGTTAGATTCGTGAATTATTCATGATGCCAGACAGGCTGGCACCGATTCATTCATTCCCTAGGCAACATAGGCCCGGAATGTCTGCAGACCTTTTGTTGCCATTTGAAACCCCAATCTTAGCCCACATAACCTTGATAGGCAACTCTCCCTGCCAATTGGAGAGCTTCCATTCTGCCCTATACAGCAAGGAGCAGGAGGGTTAATCACCTAGGCAACTAAGCAGATGAGCCTTCTGTAGCCATGGAAACACCAATCTCATCCCTACAAACCCCGTTAGGCAGGTCTGTCTGCCAACCAGAGACCTCCTGTTCTGCTCTATGTGAGCATTTCTTATATAAGGCACAGCTCTCTGCCTCGTGCTTTTCAGTTCCAGTAGACGGAGAGGGAGGATCTGGAGTGAGAGACTGGAATTGGGAGCTTTTGGCTGGATTTGCTGCTGCTTTAAAAGAGACTGAAAAGCCTCTTTCTTATTTTCAGCTCTTGGCCTTGCTGGAAAGGTCGTTGGGTGAGGGTGCCTTCTTTCCTCCACCCCACCCAACCCCAGTCTCAGGGCATTCACAAAACTAATTAATCATTTCGTGAAAGTTCGTGATTTGTGGAATGCAACAAAACACAAAACACTTGTTTGTTTTTTTCCCCATTTCGTGCCCATCTCTATTGGAGAGCAAGGGATCTGTGTTTACCAGTGTATCACTGTTGAAATAATAGGATTCTTCAGACTCCTTTCCATCCCACCCAGCATCTGAGTCATTTCCTCTGTGCAAAAAAAACAAAGCACCTATTTACTTTTCACCTTGCAATTCACATTCATTCCCCACAGCTTATTTGGATGGTTATCCGAGGCCAGTGCTCTAGAAAAAAAGTATGCGTTTTGCACCTTTCTCCCATATCACCCCACCCTTCCTAATTGCTATGATGGATGCGCATGCAAGCCATTTCTTGATTGTCTGCTGTGATATGAACTAAGAGTAGATTTGAAGTGAGAGAGCTATATGCAGAGCCTCTCCCTTTCTGAGCCAAGCATCTGGCATCACACCGGTCTAAAAGTTGCCATACGAACAACAGCTGACGGGTGTAGTAGGATTTGTGATAGTTTTTTCCATGAGATTTTTTTGAAAACCGCAGCTGAACATTCTCATCTGCTCATCTCTGTAACTCCAGCAAGCATGGGGGTGGGATATTGGAGTTAAATGCCTGAGGTGCAACTCCAAGGTGTGTGGATGGTGGAAATGTTTCCTTCTATCTCTGTAGATTTGTTAAGTCTGTCCACATACTATACCTCTGTAGCATACAAAAGTGTACAATATGTGCCAAAAATGAGGTAACCAACAAGAATTGTTTTCAGAGGTCCTGCTCACTCTGTCTCGGATTTATTAGATAGTTAATTAGATGCCCTCTTAGTCCTGTTGGGAAAAGTGTCGTAGCTAGCATTTTGATGAATCGTATCGGAAATGTATGGGTGGGGGGACTGTTAAGGATTTACTGGCATTCTGCTGTTAGTTGTTACACAAACCAGAAGCAAATATAGCAAGATTCATTGATAGCTGCTTACGTTGCATACGATAAAAAAAAATAAGAATTAACATGATAGTGGTATTCTGACAGATATATTTACTGTTTGGCAGTTGTTGGTGCCAAACATTATATTGATAGTATTTGGTTAATGGAGATTTTTGTCTTTTCCACCTTTTTTGGTTTTCCACCTATGTTATCCCATAAAAATTCAGCAACACTTTCTTAAGTAATGAGAAGAATGTATTATTTCCTCTTTAAACTTAGTGCTGCAAGCAGTGCACAATATGGTTTATTTTAGTTTGAAAATGCCCAAAATGTAGCACATTTGAATGTCGAGGATCTTGTTCATATAGACATTCCTGTATGTTTATGATTGCTGTCATTATCATCAAGAGGGTAAAGAGTCCAGTAGCACCTTTAAGACTAATCAACTTTACTGTAGCGTAAGCTTTCGAGAACCACAGTTCTCTTCGTCAGATGCATCTGACTTCCTCCAAATTATTTATTTCTCTGCAACTGTCAGTGATGCATTTTATTAGGGCTGGCTGATTCTTGACTTCCATCCTCTCTTCTGATTTTTCTGAAGAAGGTGGCTTCATAATGCTGGGTATTAGAAAACAGCGGTATTTATTAGCCATAGTGATAAAGGTGCCCAGATGATAAAGTGACGCCTCCCTCCATTTTTAGAGTTTGTGAAGAAAATACTTAAGCTGTCAGAAAGGGTGATTTAATTTCACTGTAGGTTCAATGGGGAAAATGACCTTCATATTTTTGTTTTTGGTATTAAGAGAGCCATCAATAAACCAGTGGGTTTTTATGGAGCACAAATTGTGTTCAAGTTTAGGATAATATGATGAAGGGCTCTAGCTGTATCAGTCATTTGTATTATGGCAGAATGTTTCAAAGCTGTTTGGTTTCTGCTACTAAACATTATGGCTTTGTCTCCCACAGATTCATGGGTGTGAGGAGAAGGCCAAAGCACATGCCCAACAGAGGATCAGCAGAGAAGGTGTTCTGTACTCTGGGAGTGGTTTGAAAGACAGGCCTGTGGACCCTGCCAAAAGAGCTCACCTCCAGAGGCGCCTGGACAAGAAACTAAGTGAACTGACAAACCAGAGAAAGGGCAAAAAGAAAGACAAAGGAAAATGAGAGGATTCCCTTTTGTAAAGACACCATCCCAGCCAGTCTGCTGTTGAGGCACTGTCTTAAAGTAGCAGACCCAAGCTCCAACCATAAAGCCCTTCAGCCTTTGGGCTTGTTTTTTCTTAAAGCCAGAAATGTGCTTCTCAGAGGTCCAAAGGCTATTGAAAAGGCTTGTCAGCCTGAATCTAACTGCACCATTCAAACTATGCTCAGGTTGGACCTTGTCCTATAAAAATGAGTTTAGACCAGTTATATCAAATCCATACAGCACTGCTAATTCAGTAAGAAGGTGGGCAGCTTTTGTTTGGAATCATTATCTTTATTGGCAAAGGTCATATGTGTACACAATGTAAGTGAACAGGTGGTTTTAAAATAAAAGTATGATAAATAATTTGAGCAATGGATTGTGAGTTTGATGATCTATGGTAGGCAGTATTAGTAATCATTGACCCTACGCAAAAGTCTCTTTCTAATAAAGCATGGGACCAGTCAAAACAGCAGCACTGTATTAATGTTTGGAAAACATTAATACATGAAAGTCAACATTAGATATCTCCTTAATGCAAGTGAATATTCAAGAGGGAAGGCCAAAAAAAAGCATTTATGTTTCTAGATGCTGAAAAAGCGTTCAATAATGTGTCTTGGAAATTTCTTATGAAAGCATTGCAAAGAATGAATTATGTGACTGAGTTCCTGAACTGGATGCAAAGTATCTACAGTAACCAGCAAGCCGCAATCCTAGTTAATGTTTCTTTTACGGAGAAAATTGAAATAACAAAAGAAACATGACAGGGGTTCCCAATATCACCACTACTGTTCATTATTGCCTTGGAAATCCTAGCAGTGAGAATTAGGCAAGACAGCAGAATTGAAGGAGTAAAGGAGGGCAAAGAGGTATATAAAATGAAAATCTATGCAGATGATGTGGTCATATCAGTGACAAATCCAAACAACTCTCCGTCTTGTGTGTGTGTGTGTGTGTGTGTGTGTGGTGCCCTCAAGTCAGAGCTGTCTTATGGCGACCCCCTAGCAGGGTTTTTATGGCAAGAGACTATCAGAGGTGGTTTGCCATTGCCTGTCTGTGCAGCCCTGGTCTTCATTGGAGGTCTCCCATCCAGTTACTAACCAAGACTGACCCTGTTTAGCTTCTGAGCTCTGATGAGATCAGACTCACCTGGGCTATCCAGGTCAGGGCTCTGTCTTATGTAATGGAACAAATATCAAAATTTGGACAGTATTCTGGATACAAGTTGAACAAAAAGAAAACAAAGATAATGTTACTTTCTTAAAAACATTTTTTATAAACTTTATTTAAAAGAAAAAAAGCTGGGGGTGGAGCATTGCGGCCTAAAATGGCAGGCTCTTCTTTCTGAGGCTCCAAGCATGTCCTGCGCCTCATCCAGCAATAATAGCCTTAGAAGCGCTCCAACAGCATGGGAAAGACAGGGAGGAGCAAAGGTAAGCCCCCCCCCAACAGCAATCAGCCTCCGTAAAAGCTTACTTCACCCCGGGTGAATTAACCATGCCAGAAGAATCTCAGGCCAGTAAGGCACCTAAAATGGCTGACAGAAAGCCTAACGCTGACTATTTAACTAAGCAAGTTCTTAACCTATCGCTAAAAACCCTAGAACAAAATATTTCTTGTGTTATATCTTCAAGCCTGGCTGAAAAAATAGATCGCTGTCTAGAACCAATTTCTAAACAATTAAAGGAAATTCAAGAATATATGGCAGCAGTTACACAAACTGCAGATAAAGCCATGGAATTGGGACTCTCATTGCAAGAAGAAACAAAGCAGATAATGATTGTAGAGGACCTACTTGCAGCTAAGGTAATGGAGACAAAACTGAAAGCAAAGAATTTAAAAACTAGAGGAATTCCTGAAAAGGAAGAAGCAAACGCTGAACTTTCTATAGCCACGTGGCTAGCTGGCGAAATTCAGCTTGAAGAAGGAGTCGCTCCCAGTATTGACGTGGCTTATAGAATTGGTTCCAACGCTGCAAACAAAAGCAACCTGCTCGGAGACATTCTAGTCACCTTTAGGGACTACAGAACAAAAGAGAAAATTCTACAGGAGGCTAGGAAAAAAGGGCACCTCTTATACCAAAACAAAGAAATCCAAGTGTTTCAGGACCTCCCAGCTGAAACTTTAAAGATGAGAAGAGAGCTCAAGCCCATTACAACTGCTTTATCAAAAGCAAATATCAAATATAGATGGGCTGGCTCGTCAGCCACACTTTCTGTGCTCTATAAGGGCACATTAAGATAAGCCAAAGATCTAGAGGAAGGCCGAACACTACTACAGGTTCTAGAAATAAAGACTGAACCTGACGCTGGAACCAAGGCGGCAGCAAAAGAGACAAGAATCCCAAGAACAATGGATAAATGGAGAAGAATCCCCCCCCCAAAAGTGGAACTTGATCACTGAACTTAACTTTTCTCTTATCTTCCTTGAAAAGGAGCACAGCTTTAAATTTTTTGTGTGTGTCATATATTAATAAGCTGGATTGGGGCAGGGGGTTGGGGGTAGGAGTTCCCTAGAATTACCTCACTTTTCTGTATTTAGTTTTAGATCCCTCCAGAAGTAGGGGCGATGTCCCTTACCACTTCAGCCCTCAGTGCAAGGGTGAACTCAGGATGGGGTATTTATTTTTGGATGTTTTATGTCAGTTACTTTAGTTCTTGTCTCCTTTTCTACTCTCAAGCTGTTAAGGAATTTTTTCTTAAAAACAAAGGATCCTGGAGAGGGTTGTTTGGAGGTGATGGGAGTGTGTCTTATCCTTTTTTTGGACTATACATGATTGTTAGCTTGTATGCAACCTTTTTAATTTGGTTGGGATTGGAGGGGGAGGGGGAGGTCGGGCCTGTTGTAGATAGATCTCTAGTTTTGTTATTACTTATCAGGTTACCAAGAATTTGGCTACTTCACCCAAAATCTACAGGTAGGGGAAAAAATCATTCTTGGACTCCAGTTAAATTTTTTTACTTCTTATTGTTTTGTATAGTGAATTTGCAGGACGTTTTTGGTATCTGTATGGTTAAGGGAATGGTATTTGTTTACAGAGGGTCTGGTACAATGGAAAATATATGTGCAGACAAAAAGGCTTGGTTATCGGAAAAGAGAACAATATATATATTTCAATCCTTTGCGCTTGGATATTATGACACAACATAATTTTAAGATTGTCTCGGTAAATTGTAGAGGGCTAAATAACAAAATCAAGGCTAAGAGAGTAGCCTCAACCCTGACTAAACTAAGACTCTCTTTTTTGTTTCTACAAGAAACTCACTTAAAAAAATCGGCCCTATCAGCCTTGCGTTCGAACTGGTTTAACCAGCAATTCCAATCTTTTGGGTCATCCAAATCTAGAGGTGTGGCAATTTTGCTTACAAAAAGTGTACATTATGTCGTGTCTGATTCCCTCAGTGATCCCCTTGGAAGATACCTATTTGCAAAAGGCCAACTGGACCAGGAGCAAATTACGCTAGCAAATATTTACGCTCCAAATCAAAACCAACTTTCCTTTTTAGAAAATGTATTAACTAAATTACAATTTTTTGCAGCTGGTAAAATTATTATTGTGGGAGACTTTAATTTTATCATGGACTACAATGTTGATAAATCCCAGAAGAAGGGCAAACGTACCAGACAAAAGAAAGGAGCCACGGAACTGTTGCGTTTAATGACCAAAATGGGGTTTCTAGACATTTGGCGTCTGCAGAACCCATCAGCAAGGGATTACACTTACTTTTCCCATATCTATAACATACATACAAGGATTTTTTTCTTTCACCTGTGTTGGCCAGGCACGCTGTTTCGTCCAGCATTGGTGAAAAACTCTGGACAGAATGTACTTTTTCTTTAGGTAACAAAAAACAGTCACACGCAACTTGGAAATTAAATAATTCACTTTTATTTAATACTAAACTCTCCTCAGAAATCTCCTCAGAAATTAAACAATATATGGAATTGAATTCTGGTTACGGAGTTGCACAAATCTATGTTTGGGATGCAATGAAAGCAGTCCTTCGGGGGGAAATTGTTTCACTGGCTACCTATTACAAAAAGGGAAAAGGAAAAATTAGATCTGAGACAATAATCAAAATTAGGAAATTAGAGGAAGAACATAAAAGATGAGGTTGTAGGAAAATATACAAGCAATTGTTAATTGAGCGGAAAATTTTAGAAATTACGGAGACCTGTCAAATACAAAAACAACTTTTGTACACCAAACAAAAATACTGGCATAGGTCACCAAAATCCCAAAAGTTACTGGCACAAAAGGTAAAGGAGAAAACCCTTTTTCATTTAATTAAATATTTACAAGATAAAACTGGCAAGCTACATTCTAAGACAGAGGACATTACCAATACTTTTGCTGACTTTTGCTAAACTCTTTACACTTCCAGCAATCCCAAGCACGATTTGATGCTAAACTATCAAAAAATGGAATTGTACAAAAAATCTCACAAGAACATATGTCAATTATGGAACAACCTATCTCTTTTTTTTAAAAAAAATTATTAGGTGAGTACATGTCTACAATCAATATTTCAATTATTAAACCTAAATATCAAATTTCTCCCACCCTTTCCTCCCCCCCTTTTCTAGTGACTTCCAACAGTTTTCCAACCCCTATCTTATTGTATAACCTATTCTTCTATTCTCCCTTTATATAGTTAGCTTTTTTTACATTTATAAACTAAATACTTTCCATTATCTTTAAATCTATCTAAAATTTAAATTCTACCGTAATTAAGATTTTTCTTTAAATGGTAAAGATTACTGTCCTCACTAAATTTCCCTAATAGCTTTCAAATTGCCACAATTTCCCCTTCACGTCCCACTTTTTTTCCAAATACTCCTTCAGTCTCCCCCAGTCCTTGAAAAATTCTTCAGCATTCTGGTCTCTCAGCCTTCTTGTCATTTTGTCCATTTCCGCCATGTACAGCAACTTTTGTATCCAATCTCCAATAGATGGTATTTCTTGCACTTTCCATTTCTGCACATATAATATTCTTGCCGCTGTTGTCATGTAAAATAACAATGTTCTATGTTGTATAGGAACATCTTCCATATTTAAGTTCAGTAGCAGGAGTTTTGGGTTCTTTATTATTGAAATCTGCAAAATCTCATTTATCATTTCTAAAATATCTCCCCAGTACTGCCTAGCTACCTCACAAGTCCACCACATATGATACAGTGATCCTACATGACTTTTACATTTCCAACATTTATCAGGCATTTTAGCATTTCCATAAGCTATTTTTTTGGTGTCAAATACCACCTATATATCATCTTAAAAACATTTTCTTTAATACTGGTACAAGTTGAGATCTTTATTGTATTTTTCCACAAATATTCCCATGACTCCATTGTTATGTCCCTTTGACAGTTTATAGCCCACTTCACCATCTGGACTTTAACAGCTTCATCCTCTGTATGCCACTTCAAAAGAATTTTGTAAATTTTTGAAATTTTCTTCTTACTTTCTTGCAATATAGCTTCCTCCAGTTCCAATTCTTTCCATTTAATTCCGCTTTTTGAACGATCCGAGTTATATAAATCCTTTATCTGCCTATATTGAAACCATCCATAACATGAACATGAACTGAGAGATCTCTGTCTTTTGGTGCTACACCTCTGAAGATGCCAGCCACAGCTGCTGGCGAAACGTCAGGAACTACAATGCCAAGACCACGGCAATACAGCCCGGAAAACCCACAACAACCATCGTTCTCCGGCCGTGAAAGCCTTCGACAATACATGAACCTAACTCTTCTTATGTTTTGATTCTTAACATATTTTGTTCCTGAATGAGAATCTTTTTATAGGACAGACATTGGTCTCTATTGTAAATAACTCTCGGGTCAATAGATTCATATGGTACCACCCACGAGGGGATACCTTCGCCCAGGTAATTTTTGTATTTTTTACAGACTGTGACGAGACTCCTCACATAATGATGCAAAAACATGGAATCAGCTTTCAATTTATCATGCCACAAATAGGCATGCCACCCAAACAATTTTTATAACCTTCCAAAGTTAGTAGCTTACAGTTCTCCAGTGACATCCAATCTTTAAGCCATACCAAACAAATTGCTTCATAGTATAGTCTGATATTCAGCAGTTGCAATCCACCTCTTTCCTTGACATCACACAAAACTTTCATTTTTACTCGCGGTTTCTTGCCTGCCCATACAAAATTGGAAATCGTCCTCTGCCACTTTTCAAATTGCTTACTGTCTCTGATAATTGGAATTGTTTGCAGTAAAAACATAATCCGTGGTAACGCATTCATCTTGACTGCCGCTATTCTTCCCAGCCATGACAGATTTAATTTATTACATTTAATCAAATCTCTATCGATTTGCTGCCATAGCTTTTCATAGTTATTCTTGAACAAGTCAATATTCTTCGCTGTAAGCTCAATTCCTAAATATTTTACAAATATGTCTTACTTCGCAATTTGTAATTTCCATCAGTTCTTGTTGCTTTTGTTTGGTCATATTCTTACATAATATCTTAGATTTTCTTTTGTTGACATAAAATCCAGCCAGCTCTCCGAATTCCTTTATTTTGTCCAACAGCTTTGGCATGTTTTGCATTGGATCTTCAACAATAACCATTACATCATCTGCGAAAGCTCTAACTTTGTAGGTGAAATCTTTAATTTTTATGCCTCTTATTGTATCATCCTCTCAAATCTGAATCAACAATATTTCCAAAATCAAGATAAACAACAATGGAGATAATGGGCAGCCCTGCCTTGTACCTTTCCTTATTTCCAATTTTTTGGTTAGCTCGTTATTGACTACAATTGCTGCACATGGTCTTTATAGATCGCTCTTACTGCTTGAATAAAGTCTTTTCCCATTTGCAGTTTTTCCATTGTGGCGAACATAAAACTCCAATTTAAATTGTCAAAAGCTTTCTCAGCATCCACAAAGAAGAAACCAACTTCTTTTTCACAGTGTTTGTCGTAATATTCTATCACATTTAAAACAGTTCTCAAGTTGTCTTTAATTTGTCTATTTGGAAGGAAGCCTGCTTGTTCTTCTGCAATAAATTCCACAAGGCCTTCCTTCAGCCTTTCCGCCAGTATTTTTGCAAAAATTTTATAATCATTATTCAACAACGAAATAGGTCGATAGTTTTTAACATTAACAAGGTCCTGATCTTCCTTTGGTATCAATGATATGGTGGCCTCATTCCAAGACTCTGGGACCTTTTGTCCCATTAAAATTTCATTCATTACCACCTTCATAAAAGGTACCAGCTCATCTGCCAAAGATTTATAAAGTCTAGCCGTAATTCCATCTGGACCCGGTGCTTTGCCTAATTTAGTCGCCTGAATAGCTTCTCTTATCTCTGTCTCCGTAATTTCTGCGTTTAATTTTTCCTTCCAATTCTCTGATATCGACGGTAGTTTAACTTCATCTAAATATTGCTCAATAGCATCCAAATTTACTTCTTTCCTCTGATATAATTTTGCATAAAATTTAAAGAATGCTCTACTTATCGCTGCTTGGTCAGTCAATGTCATTCCACTTTCTTGAATCTTAGTTATTACCTTTTTCTCTTTTTTCTTTTTCAACTGCGATGCTAAATATTTCCCAGGTTTGTTTGCTCCCTCAAACGACTTTTGATTCAACTTCTTCAATTCCCACTCCAACTCTTTGTTCTCCATTGCTTTCAGTTGCTCTTGCAAAATTTTAATTTCTTGAAATAATTTCTTTTTCCCTGGTCTTTTCTTCAATTGTAACTCCTTATTTCTTATATTGTCCACAATTTCTTTCCTTTTCTCCTCTTTTTTCTTTTTATCCCTTGCATTCAAATCCATCCTCCTCTAATCCATACTCCTCTAATAACTCCCTTATAAGTATCCCAAACTTTGTGAGTTGGAACGGTATTGTTCAAGTTATGCTGTATAAAGAATTTGGTCTCCCTCTGTAGCAGTTCTAAATTGTCTTTTTGTTGCAGCAAATCCTCATTTATTCTCCATCTCCGTCTTTTGGTGCCTTTTCCAAATTTCCACATAATTGGATTATGATCTGAGCCTATTTTTGGCATTATCTCCACATCTTTTGTCCAAACAACCAAGTCTTTAGAGGCCCAGATCATATCAATTCTTGATAATGTCAAATGTCTCGGTGAAAAAAAGGTATATTGCTTTACCTTGGGGTTATTTCTTCTCCAGGTATCTTCCAAATTCTCCTGATCCATCATTTCAAAGAAAGATTTTGGTAATAATCCCCTTTTCATGTGAGCACCCTTTGTTTTCTTGTCCATATCTAACGCCGTAACTCCATTGAAGTCACCTGCCAAAATTTTCTGTAAGTTAGTCCATCCAGTTGTTTCTGTAAGTCCTTAAAAAATTGTCCTTAGCTCCATTTGGTGCATAAATTCCAATCAATAAAATCTTTTCCGTATTCCAAATAATTTCCACAGCTATATATCTTCCTTCCACATTGTTAAATATCATTTTAGGTTGCAGCTCATCTTTAACATACAAAACTACTCCTCTTTTTTTTTTGCTTCGATGAGGCTGCAAATTCCCTTCCCAATTTAGCATTTTTCAAATATTTCACATCTTACTTCCTAATATGAGTCTCTTGTAGACAAATTATATTGCAATGCTGTTTAATTAGCCCGTGGAAGATAGTTTTACATTTAAAAGGTGAATTAAGTCCGTTTACATTCCAAGATATAATTTTGCACTCCATAGTCATATTCTAGATCTTTTAGGTAAGTCTTTTTCATTGTCCATAAAGAACCTCTCCATCTCGTGACTGGACCTGATTGTTTTTTTAACTGTTTGAAAATCAAAGCTCAAGCCCTCTGGTATTTCCCATCTATATCTGATATTCAAATCCTTCAGCATTTGAACCAGTTCTCTGTATTTCTTCCTCTCCAACAAAACTCCTCTAGGTAATTCTTTCATTATTCGTACTCTGTAATTTTCAGAGGGCTTTGAAACTGTTTACTCACAATATCTTCTCTTGTTCTTTTCATTGTAAATTGCACTATCATATCTCTTGGGAGATTTTTTTGTGCTGCATATTTCGAGTTGATTCTGTACGCCACATCCAGTAAAACCACAATTTCTTCCACTTCTTTATCCAAAAATTCTGCAAGTATCTCTAAAATCTGCTCTTGGGCTGACTTTCCTTCTACTTCTGGGACCCCACGAAATCTGAGTTGTCTTTCCATATATTTACATTCCATCACGGCCATTCTTCCTTGCAAACCCTTAGTTTCTGTCTTGAAGGAAACAGACAAATTATCCACTTCATCCTCCATTACCTTCACTTTCAACTGCGTTGTTTGTAACTCCTTCTTGACCTCATCGATACTCTTGGTTACTTCCGCCACTTCCGATTTAAGTGTCTCTTTAAAGTCTCTTGCCATGTCTCTTATCATATCTTTAATTTCCTTATTTCCATCCGCCACTTTCTTGTCGAGACTCTCCAACGCCAACTGCCACTCCTTCTTCGACATCGTGGGGCTGGCTTTAGCTCACTCCCACGAGTCTGCTCTCTTCCGCAACTCCATGGCGTTGGTAATTTATTATTTTTCAACTTAAGTCCTTTATTTAAAACAAATTCTTCTACGATTAAATAATTCCAATCTCCAAAATGGCGGGCGTCTTTTCTCTATGGTTTTTAATCGAAGATTCTGCCCTTACCCTTCTCCAAGATGTCCCACTTCTGCTTGACTTCAGGTCTTGCCCTTTTCCTTTTTCAAAACGGCGCTCTTCCTTTTCCAGGTTTCCCTTAGCCGCCGCTTCCAGCCTGTTACTCTATTGCTTTGACGCACTTCCTGCTCTGACACAGCCGCCCAGCAGTTCTCGCACTTTTTCCGATTTCCCACAGTTCACTATCTCTCTTAGACCGCAGGTATGTAAACAATAATTACTTTCTTCGCTCTATGTCCGGAGCGGGCCCCGCCCGTCCCGGACTGGGCCCACCCTGACCCACCACCCGCCCCCTCGGAACCTCGCCCCCCTACCCCACACCCCCGCCAGCAGCCCCCACTCACCTCGGAGCACGGGGTGATAAGCCCGAGGCTGGCCGCGGCCTGGGAAGGTCCGGGTGCACCTCTGCCAGTGCGGCGGGGCCTGTGGAAGCCGGCGTGGCCGCCGGAGCAGCGGGGCCCGCCACCACCGGCGCGGCCACCGGAGCGGCAAGGCCTGCTGCGGCCACCGCAGCCACCGGAGTGGCCGGGCCCGATGTTGGCGCCGCGGCCGTCGGAGACGCGGGGCCCGCCAGCGCCGCTGGAGCTGCACGGCCCGCCGCCGCCAGGGCAACGCGGCCCGCCGCCGCTGCCGCCGGAGCAACGCAGCCCGCCACCAGCGCCAACGCCGGGGCAGCAGGACCCGCCGCCGCCACCGCTCACGGCGGCGGGGCTACCAGGGCCGGGCGGGGCGCCCGGCGACCCGGCGGCGGGGCCGCAGGACAGGACTGCCGGGGCATGGACGGCTGCGTGGCTCCCGCAGCGGCAGCCCCGGACGGCGTCTCAGGGACGGGCGCGGCCGGGCGCTGGGAGGGGGAGGGCCAAGGGAACGAGACCAAGGGGAGGGAATCCCAACTAGCCCTCCCTGCCGTGGGTTGGCTGGCTGGCTCCTGGGAGGGCTCCCTGGTGTGAAACGCCGCTGGGGATTGGAGAGGGGCGGGGGAGGGAGACTGATGGCCCAGGGGAAGAGCCGAGGGTGGTGAAGGAGACAGAAGGAGGCGGGGGCCAATAGGGGATGAGAGACAGGGTGACGGGACAGGGGATAGCTGCACCGAGGGAGGGGATTGGTGAAGGGCCAGGGGTGGGACCACCAGAGGAAATATAAAAGAGGCACTCCTGGTGATGCCGAGGAGAAGGATGACTGGAAAGCGGGCCAAGCGAGAGAGAGAGGGAAAGGCTTCCAGGACAGCGGCTAGGAGGCAGAGCTTGGTGCCAGAACCACTGCCCTAGCCAGTCTGAGGCGGAGGGAGCTCCTACACCTCCCCTGGTGGCGGCCCGAGAGGACGGCAGGGCGAGGGGAGGGTGCGGTCGGCGGGGCGGGGCCTCACACACTGGTGGAGAATGCAGGCACTAGCAGCCCCGTGAGGCACCCGCGCCTGCACCTCCCCACCCCCGCCGGCTGGAGCAGCACCTGGCCTCTTCTGCGCCCGGCAGTACTGAAGGCAGGAAGCGCCAAGCCTGCCGTGAAGGCCGCCAGCTCCGCCATGGACCTCGCGCAATTTGGCCAGTGGCTGACTGAGCACCAGGGACAATTGCTGAAAGAGGTGGCTCAGCAGCAGCTGGACGCACAAGCCGCATTGGCCCGCCAGCAGCAGGATGCCCAGGCGACCCTCATCAGAGACCTCCAACAGGCGCTGACCGGCGTGGGAGCCGGTGCTGGTGCCGGACCCAACTCCCGCCCGCCATTTCAACTTGCTAAGCTGGGCCCCGAGGATGATGTGGACGCATTCCTGGAGGCTTTCGAGCGCACTGCGGAAGCAGCGGGATGGGTGCCGGCACAGTGGGCCTTCATCGTGGGGCCCTACCTCACGGGGGAGGCGCAGGCCGCCTTGAAGGCCCTCCCCAAGGCAGAGAGCGCGGACTACGCCAAACTTAAGGAGGCTATTTTGGACCGCTATGAGATCACCCCGGAAACTTACAGACAAAAGTTCCGGACCCTTGCCTTCCAGAAGACGGACCGGCCTCGCACCCTGGTGGCTAAGCTCCAGGATGCTGCCTACAGGTGGCTGAAACCCACGACGGATGAGGGCCAGCGGATCGCAGACCAGGTGGTTCTTGAGCAGTTGTTGAACGTCATCCCCGCTCGAGCCCGGAACTGGGTGGCGTACAACAAGCCCGCCACCTTGAAGGATGCCACCGTGTTGTGGGAGAATGTGATGGCGGTGGAGGCCCGGGAACCCCCAAAACCAGAACCCCACACCAGCAGCGACGGAAGTGTCGGCACAGGCGGAAAAGGGGGACGGGCCCGGACGGGCCTGTGCCCGCCCGCCCCCACCTCCCTGGGTCGGACGACCGGGGGGACCCTGTCGGGGCCCCGGCTGGCCCTACCGCCACCAGGGACCCCCGCACCCAAGCCGGCGGACCCGGGCCGGGAGCCAGGAGACAAGGGGCCTTGTTTCACCTGCGGGCAACGATGACACTGGAAGAGGGAGTGCCCCCTCATGGAATGTGACTGGGGATGGGATACCGCCCTACCCGCGACCACACGGGCCCCCCGCCCTCCCCCCATGCTCGTCCTGGTGTCCGTGTTGGGGAGGAGGCTGACGGCGCTTCTTGACAGTGGCAGCTCGGTGTCGATGATCCGCTCCCACCTGTTGCCCCCCGACCTCCCGGTGGTCCGCCAAGCCGTTATCGCATGCGTGCATAATCACGTGGAGGAGTGTCCAGTAGTCCTGGTCCCCGTGACCTACCGCGACTGGACTTGCGAGACACCCCTGGCCCGCGTGCAAGTCTTGCCCTACCCAGTCTCCTCGGAAGAGATTCCCCCCACTTCCGCCCTGCCATGAGGACCACCATCCCCCCCGACCAGGACGGAGCGGGAGAAACCCTGGCCAGGGACGACGGGGGCGACGACGGGGACTCCGCAGAGGACGGGGAAGACGGGAGGGGCCCAGCCCAACTCTGCAGGGGATGGGGGACGGAACCCTGGTTCGCAGCCGCCCAGGCGGAAGACCCCTCGCTGGATGGCCTGCGCAGGTTGACCGCGGTAAGTGAAGGACGGGTCCTCAACCCTCGGCTGGGGGGGCGGCTGCCGCGGGTCATCTGCCAAGGGGGGCGCTGGTACCGCCTGGTGAAGGGAGAGCAGGGGGAAGTGGCCCAACTGTTGGTCCCGGCCGCCTACCACCCCGAAGTCCTCAAAGCGGCCCACGATCATCCCTGGGGTGGCCACCAAGGCGCCCGTGCTACTACGGCCTGGATCGAGGCCCATTTCTTTTGGCCCGGGTTGACCAAGGAGGTCAGGCGATATTGTCAGGCGTGCCCTCTTTTCCAACGCCAAGCCACCCGCCGCCCGGCCCAGGCCCCGCTGGCCCCCCTACCCATCATTGAGGAACCTTTCTCCCGGATCGCCATGGACTTCGTTGGTCCGTTCCCACGGACCCCGAGAGGAGCCCATTATATCCTGGTCCTGATGGACTACGCGACTCGCTACCCCGAAGCTGTCCCCCTCCGGGACATGAGGGCCCCGGGCGTCGCACGAGTGCTGCTGCGCTTCTTCGCCCAAGTAGGGCTGCCCCGGGAGGTGCTGTCGGACTGCAGGAAGCCCTTCACGGCCCAGCTCACTAAGCACCTGTGCCACGCGCTACATGTCTGCCAGATCTTCACCAGCATCTATCACCCCCAGACCGATGGGCTGGTGGAGAGGTTTAACCAGACCCTGAAGGCGATGATCCGTAAACTGGCCCACGACCGCCCTCAACAGTGGGACCTGTACATAGATCCCCTACTCTTTGCCGTCCGCGAGACCCCCCAGACTTCCACAGGGTACACTCCCCCTTTGAACTCTTGTACGGGCGTCAACCCCGCGGAATACTGGGGCTGGTAGAGGAACAATGGGCCCCACCGACCGCTCCTGAGGGGCGACCCGCCCCCGAATGCGTCCAGGACCTCCAGGCACGGCTCGAAATCTGCCGCACCACCGCCCGCAAGCACCTACTGGCCACCCAGCAGGTCCAGAAGGAGTACTATGACCGGGGGGCCAAGGCCCGGGCGTTCCAGGTGGGAGAGAAGGTTTTGGTCCACCACCGGGTCATGGGGCCGGGACCAGGCGACCCTTGGAGGGGCCCCTACCCTATCACCAAGGTGCGGGGACCCCTGTCGTACAAGGTACAGTGCGGGCCGAGTCCCTGACACCGGAAGAGGCTACACGTCAATGAACGGAAGGCGTGGCACGAGGCGACGCCCCTCTGGTGCAACCTGTCCCCTGATCCGCTCGAGCTCCCGGCAGGCGAGTTACCGTGGACCCTAGGGGGGCCGGCCGAGGAGGAACCCGTCCTTGACCCGGACCTTCGGGGGGAACAGCTGGCGCAGGCGAGGGCAATTATCCGCCAGAATCCGGGACTTTTCTCATGCCGCCCAGGCCGGACCGCCGTGTTGGCCCATCACATACCCACCCCTCCAGGCCAGGTGGCGCGGGCCCCCTGGAGACCTCTGCCCTTGAAACGTTGGGAAGTCGTTGCCCGTGAAGTAGAGGACATGCTCCGCCTCAATGTGATAGAACCCTCCCGCAGCGCATGGAGGAGCCCTATCGTGTTGGTGGGGAAGCCGGATGGTTCCGTCCGCTTTTGTGTGGACTACCGACAGGTCAACGCCATTGCTACCTTTGATGCCTACCCCATGCCCCGGGCCGACGTGCTAATTGACCAACTAGGAACCGCCCGGTACCTGTCAGCCCTGGACCTCACAAAAGGGTATTGGCAGATACCCATGGCTCCGGAGGACCGGGAAAAGACGGCCTTCGCGACACCCCAGGGCCTGTTCCAGTTCAAGGTCATGCCCTTTGGGCTGCATGGGGCGGCAGCCACCTTCCAGCACCTCGTAGACCACGTGCTGGCCCATTGCCAGGGATTTGCCCGGGCCGACATCGATGATATCATCATCTTTAGCCCTGACTAGCCGTTGCACTTAGAACACCTAGCCGCGGTCCTGGAGGCATTGGCCAGCGCAGGCCTACGAGTGAACCCGCGCAAAAGCCGGATTGGATTCCAAGAACTCACGTACCTCGGGTTCCAGGTGGGGTGAGGGGTCCTGCGTCCGGTACCCGACAAGGTCACTACACTGGAACAAAGCCCCCGCCCCCGGACTAAGCGGCAGATGCGGCGCTTCTTGGGGCTGGTGGGCTACTACAGTAAGTTCATCCCCCACTTCGCCAGCCAGGCCAGCCCTCTCTCCGACTGCTTGCGGAAGGACCAACCTGCTACGATCAGCTGGAACCCAACCCGCCTCCGGGCCTTCGAGACCCTGCGGGGGGCCCTGTCGGGGGCCCCGGTCCTGCAGAACCCCGATTTTGGGCGGCCCTTCCTGGTTCAGACGGATGCCTCCGACGTCGGGCTGGGGGCCGTTCTCTCCCAGGAAGCCGATGGCCAGGAGCACCCCGTGCTCTTCATCAGTCGGAAGCTGCAGCCCGCGAAGGTCAAGTACGCCACAGTGGAGAAGGAGGCCCTGGCCGTAAAGTGGGCGGTAGGCGCGCTCCAATTCTACCTCGCCAACAATCCCTTCACCCTGGTCACCGACCACGCCCCCCTGCTATGGATGGCCCGCATGAAGGATCACAATCCACGGGTTCTCAGATGGTACCTCTCTCTGCTCCCTTTCAGCTTCAAGCTGCGACATCGGCCAGGCCGGCTCCACGTGAATGCGGACTATATGTCACAGATCCCGGAGCACCAACCGGACCAGGAGACGCCCGGCCCCAGGGGGTGTGTGTGTCTGAAGCGGGCCCCGCCCGTCCCGGACTGGGCCCACCCTGTCCCACCACCCGGCCCCTCGGAACCTCGCCCCCCTCCCCCACACCCCCGCCAGCAGCCCCCACTCACCTTGGGGCACGGGGCAATAAGCCCGAGGCCGGCCGCGGCCTGGGAAGGCCCAGGCGCACCTCCGCAAGTGTGGCGGGGCCCGCGGAAGCCGGCACGGCCGCCGGAGCAGCGGGGCCCGCCACCACCGGCATGGCCACCGGAGCGGCAAGGCCTGCCGCGGCCGCCGCGGCCGCCGGAGTGGCCGGGCCCGATGTTGGCGCCGCGGCCGTCGGAGCCGCGGGGCCCACCAGCGCCGCCGGAGCTGCACGGCCCGCCGCCGCTGGGGCAACGCGGCCCGCCGCCGCTGCCGCCGGGGCAACGCGGCCCACTGCCAGCGCCAACGCCAGGGCTGCGGGACCCGCCGCCGCCGCCGCTCACGGCGGCGGGGCTACCAGGGCCGGGCGGGGCGCCCGGCGAGCCGGCGGCGGGGCCGCAGGACAGGACTGCCGGGGTATGGACGGCTGCGTGGCTCCCGCGGTGGCAGCCCCGGACGGCGTCTCAGGGATGGGCGCGGCCGGGCGCTGGGAGGGGGAGGGCCAAGGGAACGAGACCAAGGGGAGGGAATCCCAACTAGCCCTCCCTGCCGTGGGTTGGCTGGGTGGCTCCTGGGAGGGCTCCCCGGTGTGAAACGCCGCTGGGGATTGGAGAGGGGCGGGGGAGGGAGACTGATGGCCCAGGGGAAGAGGCGAGGGCGGTGAAGGAGACAGAAGGAGGCGGGGGCCAATAGGGGATGAGAGACAGGGTGACGGGACAGGGGATAGCTGCACCGGGGGAGGGGATTGGTGAAGGGCCAGGGGTGGGACCACCAGAGGAAATATAAAAGAGGCACTCCTGGTGATGCCGAGGAGAAGGCTGACTGGAAAGCGGGCCAAGCGAGAGAGAGAGGGAAAGGCTTCCAGGACAGTGGCTAGGAGGCAGAGCTTGGTGCCAGAACCACTGCCCTAGCCAGTCTGAGGCGGAGGGAGCTCCTACACCTCCCCTGGTGGCGGCCCGAGAGGACGGCAGGGCGAGGGGAGGGTGCGGTCGGCGGGGCGGGGCCTCACACTCTAATTCTTCTAAATAAATTCCTTTTAACTCAGTCACTTTCCTGGAGCTTAGCCAATATATCCTTAACACTTAGCAACTTTTATCTTCCAAATTAATTCAATTATTCTTATCGAATTTCTTCTCAAAAAGAGAGATAGCAATCTTTACCTTAATAGTTCTATTTGCGGGTTGTAATCGCTGTTTCAATACTCACATTCTTCCAAATTAGTCCCAGTTAGTTACTGAAGCTTGGGTACGGTGTTCTTAAGCCAAAACAATGACTCCAAAGCCGCTGCAGAGATCTTTGCCGTCCTTCTCCGGGCGGGACGTCAAGACTGGGTGGGAGATCATTGCGCAGATCTCCCCCCTCAGCCGAGATCAACGCACCCTCTGGATCCTGAGCGTTTATGCCTGTTCTCCACCTGAGAACAGGGGGGCCCAGGCGATCTAGCACCCCGCTGGCCCTCACAAACAGCGGCTCGGACAGCTCCGCTTTTAGAGCTGCGTCAGACCACCATGATCCCAAACCGAAAGTCATGGAACAACCTATCTCGATTGCGGAAGTCCAGAAAGTTATTAGATCCTTAAAGAACAACAAATCCCCAGGCAAAGATGGCTTTACTGCAGAATTTTACAAAAAATATATTGATTTAATTTCAGGCCCTCTCACACAAACTTGCAACTCAGTCTTGATGTCTGGGTGTATTCCACCCTCTTGGAAAGAATCAGAGATCATAGTTATCCCTAAAAAGAACAAAGATGAGATTGACACCAGGTCCTATAGACCAATCTCTTTGTTAAACCAAGACCAAAAAATATTTACGTCCATTTTAGCTGATAGGTTGGCCAGCTTTATAACTAGCTACATTCATCCTGATCAAGCAGGATTTATGCCCTCTAGGCATTTATTTGATAACTTAAGGAAAACTTTGAATATAATTAATTGGTGTGAAATACATAAGACCCTGGCCGCACTTCTCACATTGGATTCTGAGAAGGCGTTTGATAGGGTGGAGGTCTTATACCTTAAAACTCTATTAACTACAATGGGCTTTGGGGAACATTTCATGAATGCAGTTAATGCCTTGTACTCATCGCCAGTAGCCACAGTCCAAGCCAATAACACACAGTCCTCTGTACTACACATTTTACAGGGGACTAGGCAAGGGTGTCCCCTCTCCCCAATCCTTTTTGCCATTGCTATGGAGCCTTTGGCCTCAGTTATTAGGGGGAACTCCAACATAAAAGGTATAACAATAAACAATCAGGAATATAAGATCAGCCTTTTCTCAGATGACATAGTACTCTACATCACCAACCCAAGGCAATCTTTGCCCCACATTGATTCAATACTACTGGAATTCAATCAGGTATCAGGCCTTTCAGTCAACCAGTGTAAATCGGAGTTATTTCCACTGCATTTATACTAGGAAAGTATCCATTTTATTAAACATAACCACAAGTATAAATGGGTCAAAAAATATTGGAGCTACTTAGGTATTAAAATTCCCATCAAAATAAGTGAACTTTGGTCTCACAATTATGAGGAGCTATACTCTTCTCTTTCTAAATTGCTAGCTAGTTGGGAAAAATTCAACTAACATGACTGGAAAAAATTAACCGGATTAAATGTATTATCCTCCCCGAAATTCTTTATTTCAGAGCCCTGCTACTAAAAATCAAAGCAAAAGCTTTAGATACATGGCAAAAACTAGTGAACTTGTTTTATTTGGGAAGGAAAGAGACCCAGACTTAAACGCTATGTTATGTGCAATCCTATCTTGGCAGGGGGCCTGGGCATACCTGATATAAAACTTTTTTATGATGCAACACATCTAACCTACCTCAGCCTTAGGCTTGACAATAATTTTCAATCAGAACAGTCCTACACGATCCCTGAACACCTTCCAGAAAACATCTGGAATAAAGCTTCAGAACGCCCTCATCCCATTAGAAATAATACTTTTTTACAAGCCACTCTAGAGGTGTGGGACAGGCATAGATCTCACCTAGCCCCAGGGGTTTCCCCTTTATCTTCTTTTACGGAACAGGGATGATTTAAACCAGCTGTGTCTCAGGACTCCTACACTGTGTGGAAATCAGGCAATTTAACCAGATTGATAGATATATCACACAAAGGGCTCACCCTCTCTAAACAGCAACTGGAAAATAAGATTAGTAATAAAATCCATTGGTTCCAATACTTTCAAGTTAGCTACTTGTTTAAACAACCTATTGTGAAATAATCTTTAAATCGTAAGTTAACAGAATTCAAGAACTTTCTGTTACCAGTCAGGAGGAATTACAAGGGTCTCCTATCAAACTTGTATAAAATTTTGCTTTCTAGCCCTAAAGTATTTTCTTATCAAAAAGCTTGGGCAAAAGACAGTAATCTTAATTTTTCTGAAGCTCAATGGTCCAAAATTTGGTCCTCACCACTTATCAAATCAAGATCATTTAATATTAAATCCCGATCCTTAAAAATGATAACGAGGTGGTACATTATGCCTCAGAGGCTTAGCTATTGTAATAAGAACATCCCTTCCCTATGCTGGAAGCAATGCGGCGAGGTTGGCTCCTTTCTTTACTGCTGGAGGGAATGCAAAGTCATTAAGGCATTTTGGATTGAGGTGCTAAGCAATATCAAGTTGATTACTGGGTACGAAGTTCCATTAAAACCTGAGTTAATTTTATTGAACCTTTGGATGATCTGCTCCTAAAGAACTTATAGCATCTTTAATTTCTATGGCTAAATCTACAATAGCATCCATGTGGAAGAACCCATTGGTTCCTAACATCACAGCCTGGCATGATAGATTGTGGGACCTATTTTTCATGGAAAAAAATTCATACAAGCTTAAATTAATGGATTCGACAGATCTACAATCTAGCTTTTGGGAAGACTGGTTACCGGTTATTGACTATTTGACATCTTGAGGAGTGAGCTCGAGACGTGCTTATTCTCTTGACCCCTTTACCCTCTAAGGAACATCTGGCACTGCGGACAAATAACTCTTCTTATGTATTATACAAAATAACCATCCTCTGTGTTATGCAATTTACTTGAATCGGTACCTGTTTCATTCTAGTTTTTGGTGTTATAAAAAATTGTAAAAAACTTTCAAAAATTAAAAAAGAAAAAAAGCCATTTGACAGCGCATAAAGGATCTTGAACAAAGAATAAAATAATAATTTAAGCTACAACAAAAAATATAAGCCAGATTGTTACGAACCTCTTTCTTTTTCAGTTAGATTTTTCCTTTAACCCTCTTCTTGCACCCACTGGGTAGATTGCTGCCAGCAGGAATTATATTCCAAAATAAGTAATTTAAATTTTCCTTTTAATAATGTGCCCAAGCATCAGGCTCCTTCGTGGGACTATGTGGCCCTAAGAATAGGAATGGGATATATAGGAATGACATACCCTAGGATTAAAAAACAAAAATAAACTTCTGTTTTTACAAGAAGCATATCGGTTTCACTAGTACAAATTTGATGATTTCAAAGTTAGTTCTCAGTTCTTAAAGTTTCCTCACATAGGCTTAGTCACACAGATATACATAAACTTTCTCTTTCAGGCGGACACAGTTTGCCTGCTTCAGATGTATCAATCACTCATTCAAATATACATCGACTTTTACTCTCAGGCACACACAGTTTTCCTGCTTCAAATATAATTAATATTTACTCTCACAGACACACACAGTTCAGGATTCCACACAGGTTGCCTGCTTTGCCCAAACTGAATACTTTTCTTTCAGAAACACACAGTTAAGGCTTCACACAGAGTGCCTGACTGAACTCATATGAGAATTCTTTCAGGCTTTCACACAGATTGCCTGCTATACCCAGATTGAATGTTCTGTCTCTGCTCAGTAACTAAAAACTGCAGTTTACTCCACCCACTCTCTCAGTCATCAACCAATCATCTCACTCGTCACTCTCTTTCACCCCCACTCTTCATCTGTACCACACCAAGCATTTAAAGACATACACACACTTAAAATTGTTACATAGATACATAACAACATAACAAAATTTCGTAATATTGCTCCTCTCCCTCTCCTCAATTACTTATACCCAAAATTTTATACTCAACATTCTATATTTAGTCCTATACATCACATTTTATATTCAACATTTTTAAAATCTTAGTTTTAACGTTGATCTAATCTATGTTAACTATTCTTAATATTTCTTAATTTCCAGCTGCATATACAAAGAAATCTCTCCATTTTCCTAGAAATTCCTGTGTCTGTTATGCATATAAGAGGTTAATTTAGCCATAGAGGCATATTCATACAATTGATCTCTTGTGTATATAAAAAAAATTCATCCAGTCATGAAAATAAACAGCATTAAGGATGATATTGAAGAAGAGAGAAATAAAGAATATTCTATAACATAGTTGTGTAACTCAACAGTAATTGTAAGTAAAAGTTCCAAAATGCATCTCCCCTCCATCTCCATTTGTATTTCTTTCCTCCGTGCCTTCTTCCAACTTGCATGCCTTGAGTTGATTCTAGTAGATTACTCAGTTTCCAAAAAGCCATATATTCATTGAGTCATCTCATTGTAAGGAGCCGCCTGGATCAAAGTCACCTTGCACTTTCAAACAGCCTCATACTAACCCCCGAAATGCACTCTCTAAATCCAAGTCATCCAAAGTTTCTTGGATTTCGTGAAGATTATTGCTTATGAATTCCATTTCCAAAATTTCCATTCTCTGGTCTGCTCTTATGATGGGCTTGCTTGTAGTGATTCAATTTTTCCTTATATCTCTGAATTCTTTCTGCTACATCTTAATTTCTTGAATGTCTTGATTATTTTCTTGGGTTTTCTGATTTACCAAATAATATTAAGGTTCAAATAACAAACTTTTAAAGAAGCAGTGCTTTAAAAGGAAGAACAGAATTTGAATTATTAATAAGCGGTGACCTGAAGCATCTATTAGGGAAAATTTACAAAAATTTATTACAACATCACACAGAAATGGAACAAGTTAAGATCTGTATGTTAAAATGGATGAAAAACTTTGGAGAAACTATCCTTATGAACCAATTGGAAGATCTACGGACTAAGAATATTAAATTCACAGATTGTCAGTTGTTAAGAGAGAACTGGTATAAAATGTTTCTAGATGGTATACTACCATCTAGAAAGATGTCGCAAGAATTAGTAAGGCCTATAGTGGACAGTGTTGGAAATGTCAATGCACGAATGCAACATTTTATCATATGTAGTGAACATGTAAGAAAGCACGAAGATATTGGATACATGAAGAGATGCAGAAGATTCTTAAGCTCAAGTATGAGCTAAATCCAAAAAATATGCTATGAAATAATGTAACAAAAGAACAGGAAGACCTTTTCTGGTACATGGTGACAGCTGCAAAAGTACTATATGCAGCAAATGGAAAACAGAATTGTGCCCTGACACACTAGAGTGGATAGACAAGATTTACAAATGTGCATCAATGGCCAAATTAACTTTTTATGTGCACAATAGACCAATGGCGTTCTGGAAAAAATGGAATGACTTCTTCGATTAGGTTAAAACTAATATAAGTTAAAGTAATATGATACAAAGATGGGAAATGTAGGCATCCTGGTCTCGCAGCTTCGCTCTCTGACTGCTGTCCAATGGACTTTTCAACTGTCACTTGTCCAACATTCCGCCAAGCTGCCTACATTTCCCATCAAAACTTGAGGGAAGCTGACAAGTGTCCAACCTGTGCCTTTTGTCACTTGTAGTTCCGCTTTTAGTGGCCAATCAGTGCTCACTCAGTTGGTTAACTGGCATTGCTAGGCTAAAAAATAGATAGGGGTGTTTGCGCCAGGCTTCTCAAGGCCAGCAAAGGCTTGCAGGTGCATGTAATTAAAAAGCCTGTGCATACTGTTTCCAAAGCAGGCCAAGTAGGGCCTGCAAAGACAGCCTAAACTCAAGTGATGAAACTTCATAAAAATAGGTCTGATAGCATAAGATCCTGACAATATATCTCTCATTTTCTCTTAGAAATATGCGTTCCTTTTCATTTTCCTCAGAAAGGAACTATACAATCTATCTGGAGCAGCATGACATATCAAGCTGTTGTCAGAATCAAAATTAAAAGTGAAATCCCCTGAGGGGAACTGCAGCATTTAAGAAATAGAGGGGTGGGTGACAGGAACTGGGTAGAACATATAAGGAAAGTCACAAGGCTGCTTGAATCGCCATGCAAAAGAATGCACGCGCACACACTCTCCCCCAAAGTAAGTGCCAGGCCCCTATCCCCCGCCCGGAGGTTGAGGGGGTCTGGCAACCCTATGTGTAGCAGTAGTTGCTAGCTGTAATAGGGATAGGATAGTTGACTACATATAGAAGAGAGTTGTCAGTATCTAATGTATGCATGTTACCACTTGATTTGATTCACTTAATTATTCTGGAATAAAGGCAAATTTGCTTCTCTTTTTTCTGAGGCTATGACATTGATTTTCACCCCGCTATGGGAACATAAGCGAATAAAATGGAATATGGTTCTGTTATCTACAATTATAAATCCCAAATTCCTTTGCTGCAAAAGTCCCAGATGCTTTCAGCAGGTTAACCTCTGCCCTAGGTATAAAAGCTTTGGGGCATCTCTTGTGCCAGTGTTAAACTTGGGCTTGTTACATCTCCAAACTCATTTCTGCTTTTCTTACAACTGATGTACTCACTATCTGTTGACAGCTTTGAAATATACAGTGCATTTTATGTTTTATCATCTAGATCCTAAAAATTGGCTTCACGTTGCTTGTGTGATGCTGATAATGATACAGCTACAACCTTGATTGCGCTTGGAGTCTGAACATGTTATTTATGAATAATCTGAGTCCCCAATAATAAAATGAAATTGCTTTCATAAATGAAGACAATAATTATGTTCTGCATAAAATTAATGTTCTCTGTTTAGACAGAAGCCATGTGACACTTCTGATGAAATTCAGAAGAGTTCATTCAAACCGCATAGTGACATAAGGTCTAAAGTGAGTTTTAGGTATATTGAAGCTAATTGTGGTACTTCAGTCAGCTTAGTATGTAAGTATAACTTATGGGCAGTTCTAGTGTGTTTCATTAGACTTATAATGTGGGATTTAGAAGACCAATTATTTTTATTTATACCCCACCTTTCTCCCTAATGGGGACTTGAAGCGCCTCTCATCATTCTCTTTGCCTCCATTTTCTCCTCGCAACAACCCTGTTAGGCAGGTTAGGCTGAGAGTCTGTGGCTGGTCCAAGGTCACCCAGCAAGCTTTCATGGCAAAGTGGAGATTCAAACATGGGCTTCCCAGGTCCTAGTCCAACTACTAAACCACATTACAGCTTGCCCCTCGTGGGATTGGAATAAAGAGCACCTTTGCATTCCTAAAAAATAACTTGAGGAAGGGGGGCGTGGCATCGGAGCCTTTGGGTATGGATGCACATTGAAAGAGCTCCGTCTCCTCCCTCCCTGAAAGCCCCCCAAAACAGCTGATATCGCCTACCTTACACTTTAAAATGAGAAAACTGGACCAGGGGAAAAAGAAAAACTACCCAAAATCGGCAAAAAACCTGCAGCAGCTTTTTCAAACCACGACGGAAACTGTTCTGCAAGAACACAGTGAAGCTGAGCTACTCAAAATGGCCGACGGAAGACTTCCTGGATCAGTTGCTGCAACAAAAAACGCTGATCTCTCCCTTGAAGCACAGTTTGCAAGACTGGAACAAAATTTACTCAGGCAAATGAAGCTGCTTATCCAGCCATTAACAACACAGCTAGCAGAGATTAAGATAGAACTTCAAAGAACAAATCAAACAGCTGAAAATGCTTTGGAACTCAGCATTATATCTCAAAGAGATGTGAGAGAAATGCAAAGCACAATCGAACAACAGGAGGAAAGAATCCTTAATCTGGAAGTGACTGCTCGAAATAAGAACCTTAAACTTCGCGGAATTGAGGAATCCCTTTTGGAAAATGAGGACATAGCCAAAACAATAACAACTTGGTTAACAAAACAACTAGACTTGGATGGAAAAGCAACCCAATTTATAACCAAAGCCTATCGCGTGGGATCCATAAATCAGCAAAGACAAAGAAACATGCCAAGAGATATCATTGTTGAAATACCAGACTCTACCATCAGAAAGAAAATAATCAATGAAGCAAGAATTAAAGGCTCTATATTATTCAACGATACTCCAATCCATGTATACAACGAGGACCTAATGGAGTCCTCTTGAAGAGAAAAGAATTAAAATCAACTTCTAAAGCTTTAAGGAGAGCTAAAATTCAATACAAATGGCTGAACTATACTAAATTAACGGTTTTCCACAAAGGTCATCGCCTCGTTGCCTCAGACCAAGACTCTGCAACATCAGTGTTAAATGACTTAAATTTAGAAGCTCCAATGGAAACAAGCAAACCCAATCAAAAACGGAAGTTTCCTCAATCATCATCTTCATCTCCCGAGAAGGGAAGTAAGATACCTATAAGGGACAATTGACTTAGTTATTTAATCGCAAGGCTAAAAAGCCAATGGTAGAGCTATCATAATTATTACTATTTAAAATAACAAATGGGGCAAGAAAGGGTGGGGGGAAGTTCGGTCCTTTCATTGTAACTCCTATAAGTTAAGCCCAATAGCTTTGGTACATACCAAACTAGTGTGTGTCTAAAATACACTAGCTAAAGGGGCTTTTGCAAAAAACTATTATTCAAGTGTATTTTGTTTTAACTAGCCAAGGACTTTGTGGGAAAGAAGGGAAGAGTAATTAAGGGAAGGGAAAGAGGGGGTTAAGAAAGGGAGTGAAACATTTGAAGTACATTTATATTGTTGGTTAAGATTAAAAGGGGATATTAAAGTGGGTTAGGGGGAAGGGAGGGAAAGAAAAATTGAGAAGGGGTGGGAAGGGAGTGGGGGAAGAAACAAAGCAAGTCCATTTATTTAATTTAAAAAAAAGGAAGCACAAAAGGAAAAATTAGGTGGAGAAAAGGGGTGAGTTGTAAGAGAAAACTAGGTAAACTCTTTTTATTTTACTTGGACTACCTAGTGTGAAATTGCAACACTTTAAGTAGATTTAATTTTTTTTAACTAATTTTATTCTTTAACACAAGCTTAAAAGGGGGTAAGACCCCAAAATTTTATTTTTGAATCAATGGAACAATATCGAAATTCCACAAATTAGAAGAGAATTAATCAGTAACCTCTTAGTTGTAGCTAAGAATCTGATAGCCTTAAACTGGAAATCAAAGAAGGTACCCTCAACAGACAAATGGCTAGAGAAAGTATGGGATCACTACATTCAGGAAAAAATATATGATAGATTATATCAAAATGAACACTAGCCAAAAGAAACTGACTTTATAGCAAAATGGTTACCATTTATTGAATTTATAACTATTACTAATCAACAACCCCCTAAACATTTATTCTTTGTTGCACAAGACTGAAGAAATGGCTACTAAGTTTATAAAGCTTTAGTTTTCTTTGAGTTAGCAAAGTGGTTTATCATTCACCATCTCTCTTCTTTCTTTTAGTATAAAACTATGTATAGAATCAATAGAAATGACAAGTGTATATCTATATATATGGATATGATTGTTTGTTCACTTGCAGTTGTTTGTTAACTTTGTTTATTGAATTTGGAAATTTAAAATAAAATATTAAAAAAAAACTTGAGGAAAATCTCTAAGATATTGTGTGCATGAGTGCATATAGGGGGGAGGGACAGAATTTATACATACAATCTTAAGATGAGATACTTTGGCCTTAGTGGGTAGTGTTCAGATAATTAAATAGATATAAGAACCAACCTACATGATCAGCAACTCCACATTGCTGGACATATACCACTGGATTGCAGGCAAGGGCTGAACTTTTGAATGTTTCTGCACTAGCAAAAGTTCCTGTATGTATAGAACTAACACAGTTGGTGCTAACCCTTGCCTGTTGTTTGGGGTGCTAGTTTTTATTGTGCAATGAGTTTTTCATATAAGGAAACACTCAAGTATTCAGTCCCCCATAGCTTGAAATGGTACAGTCTATCAATTACATCATCTAAGAGTGTGTCTTGCTTCTATGAACATCAGATGAACACTATCAACAGATTCCTCAATGTACATTAAAAAAAATCTTTCTGGAACAAAGTTTCCCATCAGTGTTATTTTAATACTGTTAGAACAAGTTTGATGTACCCAGAGTGCAAGATGGGCACACAAAATTGCTAGTACAACTATCACCACAGGTTCTGCTCATTCTTCTATTAGAAGCATCTAAATCTGAGAGGAGTGGTGCACAAATGTTCATGAGAGAGGGATGGGAACATAAGAGCAGCCAGGCTAGACCATGTCAGTGGTCCATCTAGTCCAACATTCTGTTTCCAATAGTGACCCATTAAATGCCACAGAGAAGCCCACAAGCAAGGACCTCGAGCACTTGGTGCTTGCCCCCGGAATCTGATAATCTGAGGCATTCTGCCTCTGAACTGAAGCATGGTGCATTGTTGTGGCTACAGAATAGCCTCTTTTGCAATACATTTTAGTGTGTCTCTGTTGATATAGAAACAAGGGTTGTAGTTATCTTAAAGCTAATAAAACTGTGTTGCAACCTACATTTTGTTTCCACAAGAATTTCCTGTTCTCTCTAAATATTTTGATTAAATTTCCTTGTATTGTGAGCCATTTCACTCAACCTATGAATGGTTGTCCTAAGGAATAGTCTTCTCTTAACTTGCTGTGTACAAATGCATACACACAGACATGCATCTTGTAATGTTTCAGGTGGGCAGCCATGTTGGTCTGCAGTAGAAGAGCAAGATTCGAGTCCAGTAGCACCTTAAAAATCAACAAGATTTTGAGGGCATAAGCTTCCAAGGGTCAAAGCTTCCTTTGTCAGGTATCTGCTTACACTCTGGAAATCTTGTTGGCCTTTAAGGTGCTACTGGACTCGAATCTTGTTCATCTTGCAATGTGTTTGGCCATGCTTGTCAGGGTTTGCGATCATCCCTGCTTTCCATGGAACACATTGCCGTGAGAAACTCCTGCAAAAACAACTTCTTTGTAACCATGACTAATTAATCCTGGCAGTTTTCACATGCACCTATAAGCCTCCGGAAGATTGTGCAAAACTCATGGCACGAAGCATCTTCCTAGCATGATTCCCCGGCATGATCCCTTTTAATGGCGCAATGACATCAGAAATCACACCATTAAATGGGATCGTGACAGGAAATCACACTAAGAAAATACTTTGTGCCGTGAGTTTCATGTGATCTTCTGGAGGCCTTGGGTGTGTGAAAATGGCCCTTATTGATTATAGTGGGATTAAGCAAGACTAACCTTACTTGGGTCAAAGCCAATACTTATTAAGCCATTTACTGGAAACAACTGCCAGAAACCTTCCTGCTGGAATCTGATAGCAGTAGTTTTGCCTCCTGCAGAAAAGAACGTAAGAAGAGCCCTACTAGATCAGACTAGTGGTCCATGTAGTTCAACATGCTGTCTTATGCTGTGGCCAACCAGTTGTTCTGGAGGGCCAGAAATAGGGCATAGATGCAGAGGTCTTCCCCTGAAGTTGCCTCCTGACACTGGTATTCAGAGGTTTACTGCCTCTGCATCTGGAGGTTCCCTTTAGTCACCATGGCTAGTAGTCACTGATAGAACTATCCTCCATGGATCTGCCTAACCCTTTTTAATGTTGTCTGTCCCTGTAGCCATCACCACATTCTATGGCAGTGAATGCCACATCTTAATCACTCATAGTGTAAAGAAATATTTCCTTTTGTCTGCCCCGAATCTACTGCCCATCAGCTTCATTGGATGCCCCTATTTAGGAGAGGGAGAAAAAGTTCTCTGTTCAGTCTCTCTACTGTGTGCATAGTTTTATAAACCTCTATCATGTTCCCCCCTCAGTCATCTATTTTCTAAACTGAAAAGTCCCCGCCTCATAGGAAAGGTTCTCCACCCCCGTAATCATCTAGGTTGCCCTCGTCTGTATTTTTTCCCCAGCTCTGCAATTTCCTTTTTTAGATACAGTAACCAGAACTGCACACATTATTCCAAATGAGGCCACACCATAGAACTATACAGGGGCATTATAATATGGCATTATAATATTGGCTGTTTTATTTTCAGTCTCTTTTCTTATAACCCCCCTCTTGGAGATTGCCCTTTTCACTGTTATGGCACACTGGGTTGATGTTTTCATTGAACTATCCACTACAACCCCAAGGTATGTTTTTCTCTCAATCTCACCAAGTTCAGACCCCATTAGCATGTACTTTAAGTTGGGCTTTTTTTTGTTCCGGTGGGGTATCACCAACACTGAACTTCATTTGCCACATGTTGTTGCCCACTCACCCAATCTGTGAAAATTTTCCTGGAGTTTTCACAGTTGACCTTGGTTTTCATCCTGAATTATTTGGTGTCAACTGCAAACTTGGCAACTACATTACTCACTCATTGCTCATCCACTACAATTATGAACAAATTAAATAGCACTGGCTCCAATGGCAATCCTTGTGGGACCCCACTGCTTACCTCCCTTTATTACAAGAACTGTCAATTTATTCCTAGTCTCTACTTCCTGTTGTTTAACCAATTTTTAATCCATGAGAGGACCTGTCTGGCGGGGTATCACCAACAATAAGAGGACCTGTCCTCTTATCCCATGACTGCTAAGGTTGCTCAGGAGTCTTTGGTGAGGTACCTTGTTCAAAGCCTTTTGAAAGTCCAAATATATAATGTCTACCAGATCACCATTATCTCTATGTTTATTCACCTTCTCAAAAGACTCCAAAAGGTTGGTGAGGCAGGTCTTCCCTTTGCAGAAGCAGTGCTGATTCTCCCTCAGTAGGCTTTGTTCCTCTGTGAGCCTAGTAAGTCTATCTTTAATTAGTTGATGACAGTTATTGCTTATTTGCTAGGATAGACATTAGATTAACTGTCCTGTATTTGCTACTTTCCAGTCTTCTGGTACAGTGGCTGATTTTAGTCACAATTTACAAATACTGTTTAGTAGAGCAACCACAACCAGTATATGTAACTTATCACAATTTTTAAAAAGGAGTGCAGAGGGGAACAGAGAAATTACAGGACAGTTAGCCTAATGTCTATCCTTGACAAATTAGTAAAAGCTGTAATCAAAGATAGAATTGTTAAACACACAGAGGAACAAAGCCTGCTAAAGGAAAAAATGCCAGAGGTTTGGCTTTACATGTTACTTGTTTTACTGGGTAAAACAATGGTAGGTCTGACATTCTTTGTGCTTTAATGCCTGTCTTGTTAGCAGCTACAGACTGAATTGCATTTCAAATTGCTGGGCAGCTAACTGCATGATTAAAGAACCTGGCTGTGTTTGAATTTATAGTATATACTGCCTTCCCATGCTATTTTGTTAAATAAGCAACTGATTACTTTAGCAACCCATTCAGCTGTGTAATGATGGGGGGGCTGAGGGGCTCGAGTCCCCCCAGATTTGGCCAGGGGGGGCCTGAGCCCCCCCAGGCGACCGGTGAACTACATGGGGGCTGAGGGGCTCAAGCCCCCTTGAATTTGGTCAGGGGGACAAGCAATGACAAACTCATATGAGGGACTCAGTTATAATGGCAGATGAAGCACAGGACTGTCCACCCCTCAATTTCCATGATTCTTTGGGGCTTTGTTCCTGTTTTTTGCCCTTATGTATTTCTGTGTTTATTAAGAATTTATGATTTTTAAAAAGAGTTGCAGTTTATATAAACAATTTACAAAGAAATGCTACAGAAGAATTAAGAGACTCTGACGGAAGATATATGATTTTGAAAATCAGGCTCCTGGAAGGCAAGATTTACACACCAGCAACAATATATGCACCAAACAATGCAAGAGAAAATTTGTATGAAAATGTTTTCCAATTCTTTTTGATTTTCAAGCAGGTAATGATCTTTGGATATACGAATGGGGTAATGGATCGAAAAAAATGATAGGTGAAAAAAACCAAAGGCAAACTTCCCCAAAATGTGTTTAATTATATGGAAATGTTACAATTGGAAGATGCTTGGAGGATCAAAAATCTGAAAACAGAAGACTATACTTTCTTTTCTGACAGATGCCAAACACATTCAAGGATTGATAGATACTGGATATAAAAAACCCTGAGTTATTTATATTGTTTATTATATGTTTACTCTATCATTTCTTTTTCTTTTGATGTAATTATAATTGTGCTAGCATTTTTATTTTATTTTCTCTGTTCTGCTTATATTTATAAAAATAAATTTTATATAAAATAGAATTTATACAATGCCTTAAAATGCCTATGGCTATGGCCAACACTAAGTAGCTTAGGCCTTAATCCTGGCTGGCTCCACCCACATTCAATGTAGCAACTGTCAGATTGCAAGGCTTCTGTTGGACATAATTGCAACATAATTGCTTGGCTCCAACTTACATTTTTAAAAAAATGGCCCACAGACTGGAAACGCTCAGTCTACATTATAATTCCCCAAAAAGAGGATGCCAAAGAGAGCAGCAACTATTGATCGATCATGTTAATTTCCCATGCAAGCAAAGTGATGCTCAAAATTCTAAACCAAAGACTCTTACCATATCTGGAACAAGAAATGCCAGATGTTCAAGATGGATTCAGAAAAGGAAGAGGCACCAGAGATCACATTGCAAATTTATGATGGCTAATGGAACATATCAGGGAATTTCAGAAGAACATCAGCTTGTGTTTTATAGATTACAGCTAAGCTTTTGTCTATGTGGATCATGAAAAACTATGGAGACTGTTAAAAGAAACGGGGCTGCCATAACATCTTATTATTTTGATGTGCAACCTGTACTCGACAAGAGGCTACTGGAAGGACAGAACATGAGGAAACAGAACAGTTTCCAGTTGGCAAAGGTGTCAGACAAGGATTCATATTATCTCCCTATCTGTTCAACCTCTATGCAGAGCATATCATAAAGAAAGCTGGATTAGATCTAGAAGAAGGTGGAGTGAAAACTGGTGGAAAGAACATTAACAGTTTGAGATATGCAGAAGACATCACATTACTGGCAGAAAATAGTGAAGACTTGAAACAACTACTGATGAAAGTTAAAGGAGAAAGTGTTAAAGCAGGATTACAACTGAATATCAAGAAGACAAAAGTAATGACTACTGAGGAATTACACAATTTTAACGCTGAGAATGAGGAAATTGAAATTGTCCAAGTTTTTCTATTCCTTGGCTCAATCATCAACCAAAAGGTAGACTACAATGAAGAAATCAGAGGAAGATTGAGACTTGGAAGAGCAGCTGTGAAGGAGCTAGAGAAGATCCCTAAAAATAAAGATGTCTCTCTGGGAACCAACATCAAGATAATCCAAACTGTGATATTCTCCATTACTATATATGGATGTGAAAGTTGGAGAGTGAAGAAAACTGACAGGAAGAAAATGGATTAATTTGAAATGTGGTGCTGGAGGAGAGTTTTACAGATACCATGGATAGCCAGAAAGACAAAAAGGTGGATACTAGATCAAATCAAGCCTGAATCCCCCCTACAAGCTAAAATGACAAAACTGAGGCTATTGTACTTTGGTCACATCATAAGAAGATAAGACTCTCTGGAAAAGTCAATAATGCTAGGAAAAGTAGAAGGCAGTAGGAAAAGAGGAAGACCTAAAACAAGATGGCTTGACTCAATCAAAGAAGCCACATCCTCCAGTTTGCAGGATCTGAGCAAGTCTGTTAATGATAGGATGTTTTGGAGGTCTTTCATTCATGAGGTCCCCATAGGTCGGAGGCAATTTGATGGCACATAACAACAACAAGACTTCACTTCTAACGCTGTCCTTTTCTTCAAGTTTCAGAAGAGGAGAAACCAGAGAGTTAGAAAGATAGACAGGTCAGGGCATCTGTTTACTCCTTTACTGCCCTGAAAAATCCTTTGATGTGTAGATTGTTAATCTCAGAACTTTCTCCTCAGGAATAGATCGGTAGATAGGAATTTTCTCTCCACTTTCCTATCAAAGTACAGAAATCCTATAATAAAGAACTCTTACTTCTTTTCTAAAACTAAGGCAAGTATAAGTTTATTTTCTTTCTCTTTTACACTGACACCAGCCAGCATGCTCCAACCACCAATCATCACGTTTTCTCTGCAATCAATGCTACTCTGTTAAGGAATAGTTTCTGTTCCTTTTAATAGGGAAAAATGAGTCTATTTTATTTTACTTTTCAGTTACTTTATCATTACATTGTATTTTGGAAATGGAACACTGGGAAGGGGTAGACCTTGTTTCCTTGCTGAAATAGCTTTGTTTGTTTGTTTGCTTGCTGTTTTTTTGTGGGGGGGCTGGGTGTGGGAGAACAGTTAGTTTTTTCATGGTAGTGTGTGGGGGTGCTTCAGCTTAAGCTCCTCTTTCAATTTCAATTCCATTTTTAAATGGAGAGGTGGTATCTATTGCCAAAAAGGACAGTTCCTAAAACGGCAGCCTGAGTGCTGTCTCTCTGAAACAATGAAAAAGCCCATCTGCATGAACAAGATTTGGGGGTGGGGATGCAGATCAGCCTTTTAAAAATTTCCTTTTGCCCTGTGCAGCCTGGAGAGAACATTGACAAGGAATGTGCACTTAATTATTATGTAATTTTGTTAATAATGTATTTTGAATGTCTGTGTTTTTAAGGTCGAGTTTTTAAGCAGTGTGCTAAGAAAGCAAGGTATATACAATCCTAGGTAGTATAACTGTGAGTTTTCTTCGGAATCGTGACTAGCACTGTTCTAAATTGCCTCAAAATGTGCTTGTACTCTCTTAGCAGATATGAGTTTGAAGTGAGAAGAAGGAGATTGCTACTACTCTGAACTCTGTACATTGCTCAGAAATGGAGTGCACAGCAACTGTTTTGTATTCTGCCCTGGTTCAAATTTCAACCACACATTTACCAAGTGAAGGCATCTGCAATGCTACAATTTAGTAAATTTCAGTACTAAGTCACCCTTATGAATAAGGCAGAATCAAGACTCCTGTAAATGAATGTCCAGGAAAACTTAACAAATTTTCCCCTACAGACGTTTCTGTGTTAACTTTCTTAGTGTCAAATTTGTGACCATTAGTTTGTCCTAAAGTGACTATCCTAAATGTGAATTTCAAAAACAGGACACAGCGGGAGATTGCTGAGATAGCACTATAACCACTGGCCAACTCCCACCTTTTCCTAGGTTTGGCCCAGCCCAGGGGGATTGTTAGGAGGGTCCTCATGGGTGTCTGGGTCCCCCTAAATTTGTGGGGAGCCCCTCCCTAAATCCTCCATGGCCCCGCCTCCATAGATGGTGGTGATGGAAGCCCCTCCCTATGATGTAATTGGCTCCTCCCTATGATGTCACTGGACCCCGGTTCTTTTAAGGACTGGATATAGCAGTGCTTCTGGCCCAGCCCCAGCCCCGCCCCCCCCCGGGAAAATGGAAAGTCTACGCCCTTGGTTGTGTCAGTTTCTCAAGCTGGAAGACTGGTGTCATATTATTATACTAACAAAGTCCATTATCTGAAGCACAAGAGATTAGAAGGGAGAAACAAGGTCTACAATGTAATGTTATCAATTCAAGCAAGAGGAGAATTCCTGCAGTACTTTGAGCTGATAAAATGTATCTAGAAAGAAGGTATTTTTTAAAAAAAAATCTGAAATGGACATTTAGCCAAGCAGTTAGAACTTTCCTGGGCTTCTTGCCCAGAATCTCACTGATCTTCATTTTCTCATTTAATTTTTTCCTAACAAATATACAAACCAACCAGGGCAAGGGATGTCACCAGCTGAAATGATGAAACTAAATTATTTCAAATCACAATAAAATGAAACAGACTACAGATCTGCTCCTTTCTACCCATATATCCAAATTCCTGGTCAACTTCTGTGTGAATCTATTCTGCCACTGCATAAAGGTCTTGTACACAATGGGGTTAAACTATATGGTATGTTTCTGAATGACCAATGATGGAATATACAACAGTATTCTGTTGTGTATAGTTTACTTTGTTGTTTTGGCAAACTGTATCTAACCATAGTGTTCTGAAGGCCTAATTGCACATTTCTCATGAGGGGCATGGGATTTCTACTGATTTCCCCCCTTCCATTGCAGCCCACTAAAGCCCATCCTCAGTTTTGTTCCTCCTGGCTCCAATCTGTTTATTGATCATAAACACGCATGACCCTACACAAGAACAACGATGTCTTGTGACTGGCTGTGGTTGTTGCTAGCTAGGTGGAGAATGGATGCATACTGCCTTCTAACGCTTTGCATTATAATTATGCAATTCAGCACGGGATAGCGTAATGAGATATATTCCCCTCGCAGCTGTGAAGTAACCTGCAAAGGGAGCTATCCAGAGTTCTGAAAGACCATAATTCTCGTTGTAAAGCTATTCTGGTACAAGTTAAGACATACAATAAACTCCATCTGAAAACGTTATGTAGGGTAACATGTTTCAATATTATTTGGGTGAAGAATTCCTAAACCATCGAGAGGAACTCTAAGTCACCCAAATACCCCCACCTATGTCCCATCAACTCAGTGAAATCATCATAAAGTGAATCTTGGAGGAAATACATAAAGAATTAGAGAAGTTTGCAAAGGAATCTGGATGTTGACAGATGACCATATATGCCACATGAGAGAGTTACAGATCAACAGCAGTAGTCCAGTCACAGAGTTCTATCATTTTAAAGTTATGCATGGTTATTTATTTATGCCTGTTATTAATATAATAATTTCCAGATGCTACACATTTCTGTTTGAAGTGTGTTTTTTCTCATGAAGAAACTCTCCTGCATCTTATAAACTAAAGGGAATTTAGAAGAATCCAGATTTGCAGCCTCTTTATCTGTTGATGGCTCTACAGTGCTGGTGTGAATAGAGAAGCAATAGTTTTATTTGGTCACTAATAAGGGCTTGGTGTAGCCTTTTTTTATATAAAACCCTGTTTCAATTGGTTTGCACTCATTACTAAAACACAATTTCCCTCTGGAGGTGTCAGCTGTGTAGAATCCAGTCAGTCTTGGTAGGATTTGTCTGCATCACTGCTAATAAAATGGACTGGCTATTTTTGCTTTTAAGCTTTCAGCTCCAACTGTAGCCACTCAGATCCTGGATGCTTCTATTGCACAGATGCAGGCAATCATAGCACATTACGGGTGGAAGCTTGATTTTATCTAACAGCTCTATCTGTGATGACCAATCATTAATAATTCAAGCACAAAGCATGAGATCATGCCATTCTCATACCCACTATAGTGCATTAACACTTGCATGCCATGATGTAGTTTGGCCTCTGATGAGCCTGAGGCACACAACAGCATAACACTGGCAAGGTAAGTATGACTTCGTACAACAGGTAGCACATAGGCTCTCATGCACTAGTTCAGAAATGCCATAATCCATTGATCTCAATGTGTTGCTGAGGGGTGCTGTGTCTTTCACCAAAGTCTTTTTTAGTGCCTGCTTGTTTCTTGGGAATACAAGGGTCTTGAATGGAGCTGAAAATAACAGGGAGCTTCAGTCACTTCCTACTAGTGAGTGTGTAGCAAAGCATTGAGCTCCTCCTGGGTAGGCACATCACAGCTACATGCTCAGTTTGTCCATAAAGACAAACTTTCTTAAGTTTCTGGACTTGGAAACCCAAGGAACCTTCTTCTTTGGAAACTGAAACCAAACTGTATCTCCTTCCCAAAGCAAATAGCCAATCTCAGCTTTCCTTTGAGTCTTTGGTACAAGAGAGGTTCAAAAAGCCCACATAGCAATATTTTCTGCCTCCAGGTGTGCCCATTCAAAAGCAGCTGTCTCTGTTATAAGAGGATGTGCAGCTTGGAACACCATAACATGTTGTAGAACAGTTTTCTGATTGGTCTGACATTAGCCATTTTATTATTGGCCTTGCCTCTGTGCCATCTATTTTGTGGTGGCACCAACTACCATTTCCCATAACTTAAAAAGTGTCCCAGGCTCAATAAGGTTGGGACGGCCTAGCATATACGCTCACCACAAATACTTCTAGTAGTGTTATGCTTAAAGTTGTCCCCTCAAGAGCTATGGTATTGTACGGTGCTTTGGGATATTTTTAAGAAGCCCAATCTGACCTAATTCAGGCATTCCCAATTTCAGCATTACTTAAATTTGGCTCAAAACAGCATAATCAGAAGTCTCTTTGGGAGACATCTTTACCTGAGTGTGACGACAAGTTTATCAAATTATACCACATTTTGTCAAATGCGCACAACAAGTGACTGCAGACACAGGCTAAAATAAAATATCTTTTGTTTATTGAATACAAGTTACAGAGAGTGTTTGCAAAGCATAAAGCACTCTTAGGCAAGATAAACAAATAACACTTTTGCTAGCTAGACCTATCTGACTAAACACTTAAAAGCTTGCTATCTTAGCTGCTCTGACATAGCTTCTTGGCTGACAAGTTCTCACCATTAGGTTTAGCAAAGAAGTCCATTTCTATGACAAGTAAGTCGAGCCATGTTGTTGGTAACAGGCATGGAAGCAATCTTCTCTCACACATGATGGTAATGGAATAATGCCTAGGAGAAGGAAACAGTATACAGGGGAGAGCAGAATATAAATTGAATAAAATAGTAATAAAATGATAATAAGGGAGTGCACTTGGTTAACTGGCAATGCTATCCTTGTGAAATTAAGGAGTACAGCTAGGGAGGGTGAGAGCCAGTCTCCAAGGTCGCTTCCCTTGAGAACCAGCAGAGGCCCACATGTGTTGGAAATTTACAGGCCAGCCCATTTTTCTCAGCTAGGCCAGAACCAGGCCTGGAACAACTTACAGATGATCCAGAGTTCAGTGACAATATCCAGGATTTTAAGGGTTGAATGAGCCTGATCCTTACAGTCCCCCAACACCTTGCTTTCCTCTCTTGCTATTTTTCTTCTTCCACCTATAACACATTACAATGCAGCTTGAGTTTGTGTATAAATTGCCATCAAGTCTCAGCCAAATTATGGCGACCCCTGCTGGAGTTTTCAAGGAAAGAGACTGACAGAGGTTTGTCATTGCCTGCCTCTACATAATGACCCTAGTTTTAGGGCTTACTCCAAAGTAAATGTGTACTATATAAATTGATAAATGATTCAGTGCTCCTCTTCCAGCTACCACCCCCTCATCCCTTGCTTATGTTTCCTCCTCAGTTGCTCTTCACAATGGTTTCTATTGCTCCTGTTTCTTACACCTCCTCATCATAATAGGAAATAACATCAAGAGCAACCTGCTTCTTTACAAATCTGTTATTGAAAAATGTTTCCTGCTGGCAACAATTATGAACTGAAAGTGTAGTACTATGGCTTGGATCCAAACATCTTTCCCACTGCTACAAAAAAAGGGGGGAGGTCTCTTTGATCACCAAAAAGTCTGTGCTGGGGATCATGAGACCTACATGGATAAAAGGCAGGTGGGATTGTAATGTGGAAAGGAGAGGAAGCAGAAGAGATTGACTGAAAAACCTGGAATGATAGATGATAGGATGTGGTATAGATTTCACTGCCTCCTCATGCCATTATCTTTAGCAGGTTACACCACAAACCACCAGCCTGGACTCCCTTAGGAAATGGCAATCAAGCTTCATTATTCATGTTGGAATATGTATGATAAAGGAAAGCGTCAAATCCTGCTATTCCGTGTTCAAAAATGTACAGTGCAGCATTCGATTGATCACAGCTTGGATAAGGATTGCAGAGCAGATGAATGAAATGGGAGAATTATAGGCAGAATTCTAATGTGATTAAAAATTCCTTTGTTCCAAAAAGATGCAATGGGAGCTTCATGTCTGCAAAGACTTGCATTTAGTTTCTTTATCTTTGTCTAACATAAATGATGCAGAAATATCACTGATATAGGAAGAGGTTCTGGAGTTCTCCACTAATCTCCACCCCATTTTGCAGCTGGAATAAATAGTGTTTATTTGTAATGGATTTATTTATTTATGCCATTTATAGTTTACCTTTCTCACTGAGATTCAAAGCAGATTACATAGTGTTAGATTAGTATACTTTACATTGTTCATCTTTGTTAATAGAAGGGTTAGTGGAAACAACAAGAAGAAATAGGATTGGATCCTGTGGGGGAAATCTGCATGCACAAGGGGGGATTTTCATCCACCACCCAGCCCAACAGTGGCAACCCTTCAACTCCCCCTTATATTGCTCCTATGGCTCCCCTATTCCCTAGGAGCAGCATTTGGGAGGAATTTCAGGCTGCAGTAAGAGGAGGGAGGTGAGGAAATTGCATTTCCATGTACAGAATTTAAGTGGGATTCTTCCTAGAGACTCAAATGGACATGGACAGAAGAACATTCCATTGCACAGAAGTGAAAGTTACAGTGCCATCATAAGCAGAGTTACATCTAGGGATGTCCATTTGGATATTTCCAGTCTAGATATATATCAAAATGTCTTTGGGGGACATATTTTTGGATATATTTCAGATACGTTATTGGATATATTTAGGTATCTGGAGCGATAGTCAGGATTGTTGGAATAACAGTAATCAGGTCCTGAAAAATTCTAAAAATATATTTGTATTAAGAGTTTTATATAATAAAAGACAAAATCAGAAACTACAATTACACAAAAACTAATCAATCAAACAAAAAACAACTAACCAACAAAGAAGAATAACAAACCATACAAATAATACAAAGAAACAACATAGAAATAACAAGTTATATACTACTACTAATAATAACAATATTTGATTTATATACCACTCTTCAGGACAACTTAGCACCCACACAGAGCAGTTTACAAAGTATGTTATTATTATCCCCACAACAAACACCCTGTGACGTGGGTGGGGCTGAGAGAGCTCTGGAAGAGCTGTGACTGACTCAAGGTCACCCAGCGGGCTTCAAGCGGAGGAGTAGGGAATCAAACCTGGTTCTTCAGATTAGAATCCCACTGCTCTTAAATGCTACACCAAACTGGCTAAACTAAAAAGAAGGCTTCCAATTTTCTCTGCAACTAATACTGGTATCATTTTCAAATTTATGCTTACTCTAAGTAATGATTAAAAGCTATCTTTTCCCTAACATCTGAATTCCTTAGTCACACCAGTCATCATTGTATATTTCATGTAAAAAGCCTATTTCCATTAATCAACAAACAAACTTATTGAATTTTTTCTAATCAGTAAAGCAAGTTTTGCCATCATTGCAAATTCCAACACCTTCGTCAGCCAATCCTCCATTGTAGGCAGTGTCGAACTCTTCCTATTTTGTGCATATAATAGTCTTGCTACTGTAATCATATACAGGGTCAGAATTCTGACACTTTTTTCCCAACTGAATATCCATCATTCCCAAAAAAATGGTCTCTGGTTTCAATTGAATTTTAATCTTTAAAATCTTCTGAACTGATAACTGTATTTGTGTCCAAAAGGTTTTTGTTTTCATACAGGTCCACCACATATGAAAAAAATATCCTTCATGTTGAGCACATTTCTAGCATAAATTCAACTCACCCTTATACATTCTAGCCAATTTCTCAGGAGTCATATACCAACGATACATCATCTTATAAAAAATTTTCTTAAGACTGTAACTTAATGTAAATTTCAATCCTTTTAACCACATATTTTTCAATTATTCCATCAATATTTCATAATCAAAATGTTTAGCCTATTTAATCATACATTTTTTTACTTGCTCTTCCTCTGCCTCAAATTTCAACACGAGTCTATACGTTTTAGCAATAACATGTTCATCGTTTGTACATAATTCTGTCTCAAATTCAATCTTAGATTGATCAAAATCATATTACCTCCTGTCAACTTTAAACTTTTCCACCATTTACATATAAGTAAGCCATTGGCAAGTTCATCTGTGTGCTCACCTTTATGCTTGTTTAAAATATCTCTGCTACCATTCACTATTGGGTCTGTTTCCCTGAATGTCCTAATTGTTGTTCATTATTGTACTTTGCTCATGTCCTAGCTGTCAATTATATTGTATTTTCATTTGCCCTGTTATATACCACCTTTCCTGCTTCCTTCAGAGAGGCAGCCCTTCCAAGGAGAGGGAGGAAGAGTGACTGGAGGTGGCACAAAAGAAATACAGAGGTGCACTCCATGGTGCTGCCACCTCAATCCCTTCTCCCTCAAGAATCTCCTCCAGTCCCTACCACCACCAAGGGGATGTCAAGTTCTGCAGGCCGCTCTGGGATGCCTGTCCTTGCTCTACTGTTTCTGCTAGTACCATGCTAAGCAGGACCATGGTGCTCTCCTTGCTTAGGGCTGCCAGTGACCATGTGAAAGTATACTCACCCCACACTTGTGGGCAAGCCATGCACTTCACATCCAATATTTGGATCTGCTTTTCAATACAGCATGCATACCTCTAACTGCACACTGATTGCAACCTGAGGCTGTTCTGGGTAGAGTGGGAAATCCAGCACTAGGTAGGGTAAAAGGGGATGCTGTGCTGGCTGTTGCCAGTCTTTGCTCCACACCAAGGAACGGGATGAGGACTACATGGTGGTCAACATCTCTGCTACTATCAAGAAGCAGTTAGTGTCACGAGTATGCAAGGATATTTCCATGGGTTATATGGTGACTGATGGAAATGCAAACATTAGGGCAGCAGCAGAGGCTGTGGGCCTGAAGTATATTTACTGCACAGACCACCTCCTCCATCTGGTGGTGGATACCCTGGGCTTGGGTGCTGCAGAGAATCCCAGATTGGACACTGTGACTCATGATTTCCAGGGTCTGCTCTAGGTGTGCCTGGCTATCACAAGTCACTTATTGTGCAGTGAGAGGGCTACCCATCTGCTGCACCAGAAGCAGGTGATGATGGGCAAGCCAGAGCACCTCTGATCACTGATACCAGGACTTGGTGTCAGTGTCTTGCCACGTCTGTCTGGTGGCCTTGGTCGTGGCTTGCCAGGGTGGTTTTGCTGGGATTCTTTGGTCTGGCGTTGACATTAGTTGTGCTGGGCTTGCCACATTGGTCTGGGTTCTGTTTTGCTTTGATTCTGTGGATTGGCATTCAGGAGCATGTGTTATACAGTCTGACAATTCCCATGTTCACTTCTAGAGGGCCTTAAAGACATGGAACCTGAAGCACAAGTGGTGCAACTGATGGGAAGCACTGGACTGAGTGCTTAAATACTCTCTCGCCACCTGCCTCCCTATTTGGGCTTCTCTTTCCATCTAAGGATGCTAATTGACTCTCAGGGGCAATTCATTGGAGCCCTTTTTCATCTTTGCTCTGCCCCATAGTTGACACTGATATGCTACAGCCAGTTCTGATTGTCTTCATTTCTTTTCCATTGATAAACCTGATTGATGAGGTTGTGTCAAATTCAGGGCAAAAGTCATTCTTGAAGCTATGCCATTTGGAGTAAATGGAATGAAATTACAGATTGTGCCAGGAAAAGAAGTGCTGGCTTTGCATAAAGTACAAACCAGCTTTGAATCTGTGGGAAAACAGCTGAACACTCATCGCTAATGGTCATCTAAAGCGCAGAGGCAGGTTCATATTAGGTGACTTGTTCCTGATCCAAAGCTTGGTCGTGGAAGAGGAGGAGGAGGAAGTGATGGTCAAAAGACCATTTTTGCTGCCCTACTTCAAGATACTATTACACAGGAATGAAACATTTACTCTTTAAGTTGGTGACCATTTGGGGGCAGTTTTCTTGCATGGTTTGTTGTATATAATACTATTTTTGATCACACTGTTTTAAAAGTTTGTATTCTATTCTGAGACTCAGCAAGAAAGTAGACCATACATCAAATCAGAAGCCCACTTTGGAACTTCAAGAGGGAGTAGTGACTGAGCACCATCCCAAAATCAGTTCTGCAGGAAGTGGAGCCAAACCCAAAATGGCTTCCAAAGGAGGTGGACCCAAACACAATACCTCCCTCTTTGCTTTGCAAAAGAATCACAGAAAGGGAACAAAAAGACACAAAGGAAACCATGGCTGGGAGGAAGGGATAAAGAGAAAGAGAAATAAAAAGTGAAGGCTGAAGAAGGAATGGAACCACAACCTGGGTACTTGCCAGTACTCTTGATCCTCCAGACTGCAGCAGCTATTGCAACCTCCAGAGACTGCAGCAGCTATTGCAACCATGGAAAACCCTTTCAGTTAATTGAGGACAGCCAATAACAAGCTGAGCCTTGCAATGGCCCCATTCAGTTTCTCAAAAGCTCAGTAGTTGCCAGGAAAAGTACCCAGGGGTGCCTTGTAGAGAAACCCTGCCAGTAAATAAATCAATAAAACAGGACTTGCTGAACATGGAGAGATTTATTTCTAAATAAATATGTATCGGGCTGCACAGCTTTGATGTTGCCTCTGTACACTATATTGCTGATGGGAACTGTATGTGTGCATGCATGTGTGTAGACTTAGTCTATGGTTTGTGCTTATTGAAGTGGTAGAGTAATGTGTGTGTCAAGTTTCAATAGGATTGTGAGAAGGGTTTCTATATATGAATATGATGAATGCTCAGTCTAAATTGCTCTTTTTTGTACATGCAATCCTGGCTGTCATCTTTCAATCAGCCCTGCCACTTTAAGGTCAGCTGAGATTATGGCTGCATGCTGCCATTGGAGCTGCTGGAGGAAACCATGTAGATGGCCATCTAGATGTTGGCTAGATGAACTGAATCCCTGGCACTGGCAGGCTTGCTCCTGCCAACAAGGGAACAGTAGCCTCACCTGGCTATAAAGCAGCAGTGATAATAATTTGAGGTAGTGAAAATTAAGAGTCCTTCTATCAAATGAGCAACCAGAAATAGATCAATTAAGCTCTGTCTCAGGATTATACCAAGCCCCCCCCCCCGCCCCTTTGTACACTGCAGTGTCTAATGAGACTATTTATAATCTTCACTACAAATTGGTGAAGGCCCAAGAATAGAAAGTCCATTCTCTCCATATAGATCAGGCCTGTTAAAAAAACACAGTTTTATTTCTCTTCTTCAGTACTCTCCATGATCAATGCAATTACAGCAATCCAGATCAACGCCATTTGGATAGGAAGAAATGTAATTAGCTAACATAAATCATGTTCAGCTTAATTCCACTACATATTAAGCAGAGCAGAATGATTTATTCGGCACTTCAACTACTGAAGGGTTTTTGTAAAGCTGGAAGTTAAGTCACTGGTGGTATAAATAAAAGGGAAAGCCATTAGGTGCTCCACAATATAATTTTATATATATCACTTTAAGCAGGATGCTTGACTCTATCTTGGTAAGCCTTTGTGGAGAAGACTGGCCAGCACTGCTCTTCCTGTTTTGTAGATGTACAACAGGCCATCCACCTCTAGGGAGCTCTCGACATGGCTGCAGTCATGTCTCACCATAGCAATGTGAACCTATGGCGAACAGACATTCCTTTCTTTCTGAAAGCAAAACACCTGGAATACAAGCTCTTGTTGACAGCAAGAGTCACTCTAAGATCCAAGTTACAAGTGATGCCTGACAGGAGTTGGACACGTGTCAGTTTCTCTCAATGGTTGATGGGAAGTGTGGATGTCACTTGTAGCTGCCCCAGCTGGAAGCATGAACTTGCCCAGCGTCTGCCTCTGCCCCCTCTCCTGGAGCCCTATGGTGTTGGGCTGCAGCTCTGGCAGCACAAGTTCACTCCTCACCACCCCCTGCAGCTGCAGCCACATCCAGTCCCCGTCCCACTGCCGCAGTTCGGAGGCAGCCGCCAAGGGAGTGCATGCCTCCCCCCACCCTCTCCCGGAGTCATGCACTGTCATGTGCAGCCCAGCTGCAGTGTGAGCTCGCCCCTCACCACCCCCTGAAGCCACAGCCCCATCCCTCTGCCACACCTCGGAGGTGGCCACCAAGGGAGCATGGGAAGCTGTGGCCCTGGCAGTGCTCCTGGCTCCTCTCAGCCCAGCAGAGAGAGGGTGGGAGGGTGGCAGACAGCGGGCTAGCTTGCTGTCAGCTTCCCAAGCTCCAGGAGAGGGTGAGAGGAGGTAGATGCCGGGCGAGCTTGCTGCCGGCTTCCTGCACTCCAGAAGAGGGTGGGGGGAGGCAGATCCCAGGAGAACTTGCTGCCAGCTGGGCACGGGAGCCAGGAGCGCTGCCGGAGCCACGGCTTTCTGTGCTCCCTTGGCAGCCACCTCCGAAATGTGGTGGTGGGATGGGGACCAGAAGGGGGCATGGCTGCAAGGGGGGGTGAGGGGCAAAGTTGCATTGCCAGCCGGGTAGCAGCCCGACACCGCAGGGCTCCAGGAGAGGGGGTGGAGGCAGACGCTGGGCAAGTTCATGCTGCCAGCCAGGGCAGTTACAAGTGACGCCTACTCTTCCCATCAACCATTGAGAGAAACTGACACGTGTCTAACTCCTGTCAGGCGTCACTTGTAGCTTGGCTCTAAATGTAGAATCTGTGAGCTGGCCACAAAATCTTGGTGGGTTAGCCAAGTAATCTACAAATGATCTGAAAAACAGTTGATGATGTCCCACCCCCATTTCCATTACAAAGAACTGTATCTGAATTGGCATCAGGAGATGTCAAAGTTCTGTAAAGCTTGGTCTGAAATGGGTCACGGACCCATGGAAATCTGTCAGGGTTGTCACTGCAAAATTAAGGCTAAACCCATCTTTAGATGCTCTGTTCTAGTGAGAGTGATCCACAGCTTACTGCTTATCAGGAATTCAAAAACATTCTGAAAGAAAGGGGGCATATTTAATGGGAGTAGGGGGTGAGTGGAAACACTATGCCACCACATATGTACCACCTACAAAATTAATAGCGTTGTTTAGCTGGGAGGAGAGGAGAGCAGTAGGCTCAATGCAAGCTAAGACATTATCCATGCTATTGGAGTCAGCAGTGCTAATAATCTATGAGGCAAAAGGAGGAAGGATTTGGGGCATGCAGATAAGTACAGCTCCTGCTTCACTTCTGTGTAATGCTTAGAAGTCTACTTCAGCCATCCGGACTACATGTTTTGAAGCACATCTAATTTACCAGAACTGGTAGTAATTTCACCCCAAGTTTTATATACAGCCTCACAGAGTGATAAGCTGCAGTACTGCAGTCCAAGTTCTGCTCACAACCTGGCGGAAGCTGGGTTCAGGTAGCCGGCTCAAGGCTGACTCAGCCGTCCATCCTTCCGAGGTCAGTAAAATGAGTGCCCAGTTTCCTGGGAGTAAAGTGTAGATGACTGGGGAAGGCAATGGCAAACCATCCTGTAAAAAGTCTGCCAAGAAAACATCGTGATGTGACATCCCCCATGGGTCAGTAATGACTCAGTGCTTGCACAGGGGACTACTTTTACCTTTATCTACACATTAGATCTATCCAGGCAGCCACAAAATACTCTGCTAGGCCTGACTTTTTGATCATGCAAGAGTTACTTGATGGAAATAAATCATTGGTGAGCAAAGTCACTGCTGAGCAAAGTCAAAAGCCTCCCTCCAGACTATGGGAGCCTTCATCCCATAGAAGAGCCACTTATTGGCAGAAGATTGCTTGGGTTAGGGGAAATTCCTCCAGCCTAAGGTAGGATGGATGCCATTGTTTTCTATAACCACTTCTCTGGCATCCTCAATTGTCTATGTAATGTCTGAAACTCTGGTTCCCTGATACAAGGCAATTGTACAGCAAATGTCCTCAAGAAGTCATCTACCATCTCAGTGAAAATATGCTATAAACATGCATGAACGTCATTGATTGACCATTCATGGTGTGGCCTGAAGAAGAGAGTCATCTGTCTTTTCAGAAAAGAGGGAGACGCCCTCAAAAGGGAAATCTTCAATTTTACTGCGCTTATCTTGTGGTAAAGCAGTGGAACGTAGCCAAGAATGATGACATAAGACAACAGAAGAAGCCATAGACCTACCTGAACAGTCAGCTGCATGTATTGTCGAAGGCTTTCACAGCCGGAGAACGATAGTTGTTGTGGGTTTTCCGGGCTGTATTGCCGTGGTCTTGGCATTGTAGTTCCTGATGTTTCGCCAGCAGCTGTGGCTGGCATCTTCAGAGGTGTAGCACCAAAAGACGGAGATCTCTCAGTGTGAGTGATCTCCGTCTCTCTCAGTGTGAGAGATCTCCGTCTTTTGGTGCTACACCTCTGAAGATGCCAGCCACAGCTGCTGGCGAAACGTCAGGAACTACAATGCCAAGACCACGGCAATACAGCCCGGAAAACCCACAACAACAGTCAGCTGCATGTTTACCTGCTGACATCTATTGCTTGGCTGGTCTTGTGGCCTCATCTTGTAGGACTCTCACAAGTGCCTTCTTGTCCTCAGGTAGATCCTGGACATAGCTGTAAAGATGGTCCCACAGGAATAGGTTGTAGGAGCCCATTATAACCTGATAGCTATTCAGAATATAAGTGCTGCAGAGAAATACATTTTTCTTCCTAGAGCATCAAGTTTTTGCCTTTTTTTGTCTACAGGGGAGGAACGAGATCCATAATGGCATTCTGATTGGATCTCCTCAGCCACAAGAGATGAAGGGCGGGGATGATTAAAGAGGAATGCACAGTCCTGTTATTTTAAATTATAATAATTCTCAATCTTGAGAGAAATAACCGGTATGGATGCTGATTTTTCCCAGATGCCATGTGCAATATCCAAAAGGTCCTTGACTGCATGGAAGGCCATGGATGCTGGTGAGTCCGTGTAAAGAGCCTGGAGGACCTTACTCTTTGGCTTGGGTGTCACTGTGGAAACAACCAATTTGAGAGCTCTTGCCATCCTCTTTGTTTGGAGAAGAGGCGGAAGTCATCACGGGGGGAAGATGAGGCAATCTCTCTGATCACCTCCTCAGGAGAGGAGTTTGATGCTAGTTTTGAATTGATATGACATCTGAATGGGTGTTAACTTCTCCCCTTCCTCAGAATCCAAGGGAGTCAGGGATCTATTTGGAAGTCTGCAAGACGGAACCGATGTTTCAGCTGGAACCTAGGAGGTCAGAACTGAGAGATTCGTTACAGAAGTGAGCAGGGGTGTAGCCTGAACCTAGGACAATAATTCCCAGTCTCTGGGTTCATTCTGGGAGAACTTGCACACAAGTGCAACTCTAGACACCAGGCTTAAATATATGTTGTTTATTAAGTTCAGAAGAGTGTTTGCAGGTCAGGAACCACTCTATAAGGCACAAGCAAAAGGCAATAAAATAAAAACAGCTTACCTAAGTTCAGCTAAAACTATCTGACTCAACATGAAGCCGGCTAACTTGCATTCTCTGTAGTAGCTTCCAGGTTGCTCATACTCACAAACAGAAAGAAAGTCTAAACCCATACCAGGCAGCTCTGGTCGTCGTAGGGCTTGGCATGGAGCAAAGTCCCTCATGTGCTGATGGAATAACAATTGGAATAGAATTGAGAGCTGAGGATCTGAGAGAGAGATCTGAACTGCTGTGAGGAGCCATCTTTTCTGGGGCCATCAGCCAATCAGGGCACACTTCGATATCAGTGTTGCTAGGCCTGACAAAGTGCAGAGGGTGACCGGAGCTGAGACTTCCTTTCCACCCAAGGACATCTTGCTTTGCAATAACAGGCTGTAAGTGCAGTTAATTAAGGAGCCTGCTCATTCCATTCCCAGGGTGGCTAGCCAGAACTGGGCATGTGAAAACTTATGAGCCTGAACCAAAGTTACTCAGGCTAAGACATGTGAATACGTGGCTATACTATACAGGTGTCCAGTGGCCAGGGCATAGATAAAGCAAGAAGTACACCTGGTAGAATCTATGGGAGGTTCCATGTCTGTGGTAAAGACTGAGTAGGTTGCTGCTGAATCACCTCCTGCATTGGCAGTTGGATGAGTGCACCTGTCATCGGATTGGAGATTATCAGAACTGAAAATGTTGGAACAGATGATGATGGAACAGACAGAGTTGGATGCATGGTAAAGATGGAGTAATTCTTCAGTTGGGCTCACATCCTCTTCCTCATGGTGTAACGTTGGAGTAGGTGGAGGTAAAGGAATAGAAGGAGATGTAATTATCTTATCCTCAACAATCAACGAGGGGGTTGAAGATTGAAAATGATGGTGTTGATGATGCAATGAAGTAGATGCTGGTCTTTTAAGATGTTTGGTCTTGGTCTTTGCCTTTTTTGCAAGCAGTGCCAATGCAGCATGCTTGGATCTGTCTGGCAATTAGTGCTTGGCAGTTTTCACTTTGCTTTTTGGCCATCAGACAGGTGTTGATGTTCAAGACGGGTGATTCTGCAGGTGGTACATTTGGAACTGGTGAATGATTTCTAATCGGATCTGGTGTATGGGATTTCGAATTCAATGGGGACCATTCAGATAGGGGATTGGGTTCTTGCTTGGCAGAAGGCTTTGCTGCTGGCCTGTCTGAACCTGACAAAACCATCTTCCACATTGCTGCCTTCAGTCAGGAGGCCTGATCACTCCTGGCCTTTGAGGTGAATTGTTGACAGTGCCAACAAGCAGAGAAGGTTATGTGATTCCTCCAAGCAAAGAAGACAGAACTCATGCTTGTCATTATGTGGTATTTTGGTATTGCATTTTGTGCATTTTAAAGAGAGCTTTATTTGACATACTTATCTCTATAAAGCTTTTCTAGCAAGAAAATGCTGTAGAGTAAAACAAAGAGTGATCATGAGAAGAACCTTCCTCATCAGCGGTGAAGAAGGAACTGAGAAATACGGGGTTGTTCCACCTAGAAATGCTGCCTTTCAGTGGGAAAACTTGCACACATGTGTGTTGAGTGGGCAGAGCACTCCCTACAGTTTGAGAGCTTGAGAATCTTTCTCCGTGGCTAGCCGATACCTGCACAATCCCAGTGTGGGACTGCACAGAAGACCAGTGATGAATTAACATTAATCAGTGATGAATTGATGATTTGTGCTCTTCTTACCTCCATCATCCAAGCTGTTCAGTGTTGCAGCCACTAAATAAATCATTCAGCTTTACTCATGTCTGAGTAAATGTACTAAAACCACCCCTACAATTGCTGGAAGCTTTTCTCAGAATATCTTAAAAGTCAAAATGCAAGCCTGAAAGTCTAAAATACAACCTGTTTGCATTTGCTTGATGGTTCTTTGCTAATAACTTTGTCATAGCTTCTAATTAAGACTTGCTGCCACCGAACATTATCAGGGACTAAGCAAGCCTCTAAAGGATTATTGATGAAAGGCTGAATAACTTGACTGACTGACAGGCACTGAGGCCAGATAATGCACATGGTCTGCTTCATCAGAACATAGTCATGCAGCTTCTTATGTTACCCATGTAAAAGTTTTGGGGTTGGATCATATGACTCCATTCCACCAAGTCTTGCTACAAAGGACAAAGACTTCCTTTAACAAAGAAAGACTTTTTTCCATCAGTGGAAGCCATTCTTCATTGGAAGAAGTCATTCTCCACTGAGGAAAGATTTAGCAAAAGAAAGTCACAGGATCCAACCAGGGTTTTTTTTCTGGGGAAAGAGGTGGTGGAACTCAGTGGGTTGCCCTTGGCGAAAATGGTCACATGGCTGGTGGCCCCGCCCCCTGATCTCCGGACAGAGGGGAGTTTAGATTGCCCTCCACGCTGCCAAGCTTGGGCAATCTAAACTCCCCTCTGTCTGGAGATCAGGGGACGGGGCCACCAGCCATGTGACCATTTTCAAGAGGTTCCGGAACTCCGTTCCACCGCATTCCTGCTGAAAAAAAGCCCTGGATCCAACCCTTGATCATGTGAAAGGGACTTGGACCAGTGGGTGCCCAATTTTTTCAATGTACAGCCTGATCCTAGTTATGTCTATTTGGAAGTTTCAGTGACATATAAGTGCCTTTAGGATCACAGCCCTGATGCCCAATCTTACTCTTGTTAAACTGGAAACAAGTCCCATTGAATTGAATGTATTTGGTATGTTTTTATCCCACCTTTCCTGTGAAGAACTCGGCAGTGTACATCATTCTCACCTACCCCATTTTATCCTCACAACAATAATGTGAAGTAGGTTAGGCTGAGAGCATGTGATGGTCCAAGGTCACCTAGTAAGTTTCATGGCAGAGTAGGAATTCAAACCCAGGTCTCCCTGATTCTAGTGTGAAACTGTAACAACAGTATTCAGTTTAATAGAATTACATCTCACATAAATTAGCACAATATTGCAGCTTTTAATAGTTTTAGCTTAATGATAGTCCTAAAATTGGTAATATAACTTAATGATATAATTGTAAATCAAGCTTGCATTCTTCTACGTTTCCAAATGTGGGGAAATTTGCCAGTAGCACAGAGTTGCTAGTGTGGTGTAGTGTTTAGAGTGCTTGATTAGGATCTGGGAATCCCAGGTTCGAATCCATGGAAGCTCACTGAGTGACCTTGGTCCAGTTAAATACTTTCAGCTTAGTCTACCCCACAGGGTTGTTGTGCAGATAAAATGGAGGAGAGGAGAATGATATAAGTAGTTTTGGGTGTCCAGTCAGGAGAAAGGTGGGATATAAATGAGTAAAATAAAATTTAAAGGTAAAAAAAAAATGATGTGGAAATCAGAGGATCTTCTCTTTCGTTTTTAAGAAAGCAATCTTTTAATCCCCATGACTGTTAAGAGATATTTGTAAACCTATAGAAACACCCCTGTTCAGGGCTGGTGCTTCTGTACACTGCATGGCTGCATGCATCTCCTCCATGATCTCCAGCTGTTTTCCCCTAACCATACACCTTTGTTCATAGAATCATAGAGTTGGAAGGGACCATACAGACCATTTAGTCAAACCCCCTGCCCAGTGCAGGATCATCCAACGCATCTCTGACAAATATTCATCCAGCCTCTTCTTGAAAACTGCCAGTGAGGGGGAGCTCACCACCTCCCTAGGCTGCTGATTCCACTTTTGAACTACTTGGACCGTGAAAAAGTTTTTCCTAATACTCAGCTGGTGCCTTTGTGCATGTAATTTAAGCCCATTGCTTCGGATCCTACCCTCTTCTGCCAACTGGAACAGCTCCTTGCCCTCCTCCAAATGACAGCCTTTCAAATATTTAAAGAGAGCAATCAGGTCCCCTCTCAATCTCGTCTTCTCCAAACTAAACATTACCAAGGCCCTCAGCCTTTCCTCATAGGGCTCAGCCTCCAGACCCCTGAACAACATCCTCATCGCTCTCCTCTGCACCCTCTCGATTTTGTCCACATCCTTTTTGAAGTGAGGCCTCCAGAACTGCACACAATACTCCAGGTGTGGCCTGACCAAGGCAGTATATAGAGGGGCTATAACCTCCTGCAATTTCAACGCTATGGCCTCTTTGATACAACCCAAGATTGAATTAGCCTTTTTTGCCACCGCATCACACTGACTGCTCATATTTAGTTTACAGTCCACTCTTACCCCAAGATCCCTTTCACATATACTACTGCCCAGAAGTGTATCCCCCATCCAGTATTTGTGCTTCCCATTTTTGTGGCCCAGATGTAATACTGTGCACTTGTCTTTGTTGAATTGCATCCTATTCACAGCTGCCCACTTCTCCAGAGTATTCAGGTCTTGTTGAATTTTAATTCTATCTTCTTGGGTGTTTGCTACTCCTCCCAATTTGGTATCATCAGCAAATTTAATGAGCAGCCCTTCCACTCCTTCATCCAGATCATTGATAAAAATATTGAAAAGTACCGGGCCTAAAACCAAGCCCTGCGGCACCCCACTGGACACCTCCCTCCAATCTGATGAAACGCCCTTGACCACCACTGCTTGGGTGCGGTCCTCTAACCAGTTCCCTATCCACCAAACTGTCCTATAGTCCAGTCCACAGTCTTCCAGTTTGGCCATCAGAATGTCATGGGGGACCTTATCAAAAGCTTTACTGAAATCCAGATAAATCACATCAACAGAGTTCCCCCGATCCAGTAAGCTGGTCACTCAATCAAAGAAGGAAACCAGGTTGGTCTGGCAGGATCTGTTAGGGACAAAACCATGCTGACTTCCCTGGATCACTGAGCAGTCCTTCAGATGCTTACAGATTGAACCCTTTAAAATCTGTTCTAATATCTTCCCAGCAACAGAAGTCAGACTGACCGGCCTGTAGTTTCCCGGGTCATCCTTCTTCCCTTTCTTAAAGATTGGGATAACATTCGCTCTTCTCCAATCTTGTGGCACATCCCCAGTCCTCCAGGAGGCCTTGAAGATGATGGACAGGGGTTCTGCAAGTTCTTTAGAAAGTTCTTTAAGTACTCTTGGGTGCACCCCATCCAGCCCAGGGGATTTGTATTCATCCAGTGCTGCCAGATGCCTCTCCACAACCTCTCTGTCAATGTCAATTAGCCACTCAGGTGTCCTGCCACATTTTCTACTATCTCTAGATGTGCCTGAGTTCTTCAGGGAGAAAACAGAGGCAAAAAAGTCATTAAGCCTGTCTGCTTTTTCTCTGTCCGGCATTAGAGTTTCTCCATCTACTCCCAACAGCTGTTATCACTTTCACATTGGTCTCCTCTAGGGTTGCTACTTGAGGAGCTTCATATCAAGGAACACATTATGAAACCATAAGAAAATGACATTTTACATGTGTCAGAATATCACTGGTACTTTATTTGAGCATGTTTTCCTCATAAAGTCGCTTATTTCTAGTTTTAGCCCATCTCTTCTTTTCCATGAATATTTCTGAAATAAATAAGGAATTGTTCTCTAAAATAAGGAACAGGTAACCAGCTTACTCTCTTCTGGCTACCTCAGCACTCCTTGTGAAATACATACATACATTTTCTTTAAATCCGAATCGAACAGACTAATCTTGCAATCACAACAGCAAGCGCAATAAAATCACCAAGACTTTCTTCTGAGTAAACATGTTTAGGATCTGCTATAAAGTAAGCAAATTGGAAGCATTTATGCAAAATAAGCATATTAACATGTAGTGAAGCAACTTCTTAATTCCTCCTAGGCAAGAAACTGAGTTTTCTGATACAGATTTCTTAAGCAAGCAAAGAAGTAAACCTCAAGCCAGTGCCTGTAGCAGAACATATTAGTTCAAACCAATGCAATGCCTTTTGACAAAACACCATTCTCAGGAGCCTCAATGACAAGTGCTCCTACTTCAAAAGCTGCTTTCGCAACAATTTTGTTCAACTCAATGTTTAATCGTCTTGATGTTCATGTACAAAGGAAACCTGTAAAGTTTTTTCTGTGCCATAGATCCTCTTGTAAAAATAAACCTGCATTGTACATAAGTGACACTTTGATAGGAACCCCACATTAACGTGCAATATTTTACATCAATAAAACATGACCCATACTCTGAACTATCCCTGCTCATATTAAAAATATTCATAATCAGAAATGCAGGCCTGTCAGGCTATGGATGACATGCTATGGCAGATAGACCCCTGTACCCTCACAACAAGAAATCCATGATCTTGGTTGAAAGTCTTTATTCAAGAATCCCATCAAATCCACAGATATGTCCATAGGATTGCTCAGGAGAAAAGCTAGCAAACAAGCAGGTTGGCAAGAATACTTGAAACGTGTGAAAATCATTCTATTATAGAGCATGATTACACTTCCCCCCTCCCAACCGTAAACATAACTTCTGGCGCGAGACTGCCCTGGGAACTCCTCGCATATTTTACATATCAAGTCTAGACACTATGAAAGTACAAGATTAAAGTTGAAACACAGTAAGTCATGAGAATGAACGGTTACAAGGTCAGAAGCCCTGGGAGCTTCAAAGGAATTAGATAAGGCACCTGCAGCTTCATTAGGCTTGTGAAAACAAAGCAGTTATGGCATTGGCAATGTGACATCAAGACACAGCATTAACAATGGTTCTTAGTGACAGCTCAGCTGGGAATAATGGCATGGATGGGGTACAGACACAACAGGACCCATATCCGTGCAATTCAGTCTTCATTGGAAGATGTGATTCATCATAATTTCTCCTGATGTAGAATGTACACGTCTCAGGATATTGCAAACCTTGATCTTAATCAAAGTTGCAGTCCTTAGATCCTGGAGAATTTATTTATTTACAGTATTTATAGTCCACAAGGCAAATTTGCAGAATTTGAAAAAAAGCAGAAATCTGAAACAATGCTGAAACAGAGCATAAGCAATTTGACCTGATTTATTAAACAACACAGAAAATACCCAGTAGGAACTATTTCAACAGAGAGTACAATATCCGACAGTCCCTATCCTTTTCCCAGTGCAGCTCTTTGAACTATTTCCTTACATTGCAGTGTTACCACAGCCCTGCAAACACGTGAACTTGCATATTCAGACTGGTATGGGGAATTAGCTTACCTGTTTGTGCAAGGAGGGGAAACAAGGATCTTTACCTCATGAGGTGGCTGTGAGCAGCTGTGAAGAGCATGATTCAGTAGGAAAAGGAAAACAGAAACAGATTTTAAAAGTTTAAAAAGGAATATGGAGTTTATTGGGAGATTGGGTACAATATTAGGAAGGGGTAACTTATCCTACTAGTAAATATTGAAACCAAGTACAATCAACTAGCACATTTCCAAACAATATCCAGAAAGCATCAACTGAAACTATTCCAATTCCATTTGCAGCATCAGTGTAAATGTGAAAGAAAATGGGGAACAGGATAGTAGAGATGTCTCCAGTCCAACTAACAGAGAAAAGCAGAATGTGGTGCAGTGTGAGCTAGAAAATAAGGGGAGATAGATGAAAGATGGGGAGCAAAGATATACCTTTCCTAGTCTGTGTAGAAATCAGGAGGAAGAAGGAAGGATCCAGTGCCCTGGAAGTCTGCCACAATCCTTGGGAAGCCCAAAGGAGACTGATTTCAGCAAGGGCAGCCAATGGTTTGAATATCAGGTAAAATCCAGGAACCAGCTACAAAAGTTTGGGGGCTGAGAAGTAGGTTTTTTACACCTGTAATTGTATTGAAGGAGGGCAGTTTCTGTAACGTGATAGGATTGGGTCCAGGCTAGAAATCTGATTTGAAGGTTTGGATTTTAGGGGAGTGGAAGGTAGAGACAACTCCAAATACGGATGTGACTAGCTGCTTGATTGACTTAACAAAGGCCAGGAGATGGCTAATATTCTAACCTTCCTTATGATTAATTAGCTCAGGGAACTCTGCATTGTAAAACAGATTCCTTGACGGGCCTGGAAAACTATAACCCAGCAAACTCTAATCTTTAAACATGGCCTGAATTGTGATGACCCTCAGGAAGCTAAAGAATAGAACTAGTGGCAAGGAAGCATCCAGGACCCCAAGGAAGCCTGGCTACCTTCCTGTCTGTGAGTCAGCCTGATCTTAATGTGTTCGTTTCATATCAAGCATAGTGTCTCTCTCTGTCCTGCAATCCCAGATAGCATATTGTCTGAGAAGTCATGGAAGTCACCCTTTGGTGTGCGGGGTTCCCCAAGGGGCGATACTCTCCCCGATGTTATTTAACATCTATATGCGCCCCCTCACCCAGTTGGTGCGGAGGTTTGGGCTGGGTTGTCATCAATACGCGGATGGACGGCCGGCCAGACACGGCCCCAGACAATCTGGCCAGAGCTTTGGAGGCTGTGATGGCATGGTTGAAACAGAGCAGGCTGAAATTGAACCCAGTGAAGACAGAGGTCCTGCAGCTGGGACGGGGGCTGCCAGATGTTGGGATCCAGCTCCCTGCCCTGGATGGGACCACTGGCAACTTTGCCAGTGGTAAAGAGTCTGGGTGTGCTCCTGGATGCCTCCCTATCGATGGAGGCCCAGGTCACGGCGGTTGCCAAGTCTGCATTTTTCCATCTTCGTCAGATCAGGCAACTTGCCCCCTACCTGATGCCCCAGGACCTGGCTATAGTGATCCATGCAACGGTCACCTCCAGGCTAGATTACTGTAACTCACTCTACGCTGGGCTACCCCTGGGCCTGATCCGGAAACTACAACTGGTCCAGAATGCGGCGGCACAGGTCCTGACTGGTATACCTTACCAGTCACACATCACACCTGTCCTGCGCCAGCTGCACTGGCTTCCAGTTGAATTCCGAATCAGGTTCAAAGTGTTGGTTCTTACCTTTAAAGCCCTGAGTGGGTTGGGACCAGCATATCTTCGGGACTGCCTCTTCCTGTACGTTCCACGGAGATCACTTCGATCAGCGAATAAATATGTACTTGTGGTCCCCAGCCCTAAGGAAGCCTGCCTCGCTTCAACCAAGGCCAGGGCCTTTTCAGTCCTGGCCCCAGCCTGGTGGAACGCTCAGTCAATGGAAACCCGGGCCCAGCAGGACATATTATCGTTCCGCCGGGCCTGTAAGACAGAGCTGTTCTGCCAGGCGTTTGGTGATTGAAGGGGGCGGTGCCATGTCAGCCTCCCACCTTTGGGGTGGGGAAGGTTCTCCCCACCACTGCACCTTGTTAATTGTTTTATTATTTGTATATTGATTTTAGATTTGGTTTTATCGATTTTAACTGTTCACCGCCCAGAGCCCCTGGGGATGGGCGGTATATAAATTGAATAAATAAATAAATAAATAAAGTGACTAGAAAACATGGCTCCTGCCCAGGGTTCCTTTCAGGTTTAAAGCTGAGCACGTGTACGATTGTTGGGGGCAGGAGCTGCTGCATTCAAGATGATCAGGATTGATTAGCTCAATGGCCTCTGTGAGTCATAGTAAGCCAAAAGGACTAACTTCAAAACTATTTGTACAACTAAAACTATCAAACTAACTGTTGAACTCTTCCAAAACTTATCAAAGAATCATCAGCTGTGCCTGCGCAACCCAAAATAAATGTACAAGTAATTGTGATCAAACACACACTCAGGGCCAGCGCATCCATGGAGGTGGTGCCAGCAGGTGCCTCGAATCCTGGCCGAGGGGGCACACGTGCTGTGGAGCTGGCAGCAGCAGTGCCGGCAGCTGAATGGGAGGGCTGGGAAGCCGCCTGCATGCCACCCCGGCTGCCTGCCGTGCCTGGCCCACACCTGAGCTGCTGCAGCTTCCCAGCCCTCCCGCTCAGCTGACACATGCTGCCGCTGCCTCCAGCACGCACTCCTGGATGGGCACAGCAGCTGCAGGCCAGGTGGCCAGGGTGGCTCACAGAGCAACTGAATGGGAGGGCTAGGAGGACACACGTGCATCGCCTCGGCCGCCTGACACACCTGGCCCAAAGCTGCTGTGCCTGGCCAGGAGCGTGTGCTGGCGGCGGTAGCACAGGGCAGCTGAGCGGGCAGCCTCCTAGCCCTCCTGCTCAGTTGCCCCATGCTGCTGCCACTGCTGCCAGCACACAGCTGTGGGACAGCCAGGCGTGGCAGGTGGCCAGGGTGGTGCGTGGCAACTGAGCGGGAGGGCTGGGAAGTCACCCGTGCAGCGTTCCAGCTGCCTGCCACACCAAAGGGGTTGCTGGCTCACAGCAGCATACCTTGCGTGATGACATCATGCACAGTGACATCATCACACAGTCTGGGTGTGTGTGCACATGCGCAAAGCGCGCGCACATGTGGGGACAGGTATCTGGCCTCAGGTGCCAAAACCCCTGGCATCAGCACTGCACACACTAGAAAATCACACTGAAAATCTTTTAGCAAAATGTCTGGTTGAGGAAACAAGTAAAACTAGCCAGAGTTCAGAATAGAAAGTATTTTCAGAATGCTAGGGGGTTAGCTGAAGGTATGACATTGAGTCATTCCTGTGGCAGTAATTTTGGGAACAATGGGAAGATTTGAATTGGGGATTCCAAACTGTCACGATGCACTTAACATCCAGATTACATCAATGGTCAGTGATGACATCCCATGTGCCAGACAGTACAGAAAAAGGTGCCTTTGTCTTCCAAACTGGTGGGGCTTGAGTTTATTAGTCCTGCTTTGCAGTTTCTCTTGCAAAAAGGCTTTGACTTCAAAAGTACATTCAGGCTGGGAGTGGGGTGTAAAAATGGGGAGGGCTGGCAACAACAACTCTCTTTCTACCTATGTAAACAAATCCTCCTGAATAATTAAATTTTGCACAGTTTGGAGAAAGCCGGTAGGCTTGCCATTCCCCTGCCGGGAGCAGAGGATCCCCTGCTCCCACTTCCCACCCCCTTCCCCCACTTACTGGGCTAGCAGGGGGAGCACACCCTCTGAGGCGCCCCCCCCCAGCAGCACAGTGCACCCCCAGGTGGCGTGCTTCCGCGCCCTGCAGCGGGCCCATTTCGCACTGAATCAGGCTCCACAGGAGGGCAATTCAGACCTTCATAAGAGCGGGAGTGCTCCCGGGCCACACTTTGACCCGTGATGATGTCACTTCCTGGAAGTGATGTCATCATGCCAGCCGGGAGTGAGGCACACAAGAAGGAGGAGGAGAGGTAAGAGCCAGCATCCCAATCTCCTGTCGGGGGAGTGAAGGGACCTGGCAACCCTAAACCTCATCAGGCAGGCCATTTCATAAGGTGGGAGCCACCCCAGAGAATGGACATGTAGAGGTGGGTGTTGATTTTATCCAACTGCAGGGTGGTATCTGCAGAAGGCCCTTTTCAGAGGAGCAAAGCTGTCATGGTGGAGCATATCTGTGGCAGTTCCACAGATATGAGGGACCAAGGCCATGAAGGGCTTTTTATGTGTTAGCCAAAACCTTATTGAGCCTATTAACTGATGGGCAGCCAGTGGACTGAATGGAGAATGTAATAGGCATGCTCCACCTAGCTTCTGATAATTATTGAGCTTTGACATTCTACACCAACTGGAGTCTCCAAGTTGATTTAGAGGGGACACCTATGGTCTGTTATAGTTTGTTTGGAGTAATTTTTGAGCTAACTGAAACAAATATTAATAAGATTGGAGAGGATCTGAGCCTGCCAAACAAACTCTTTATTTACTTATTATATTTAATCTCATCTTTCCTCCCAGGAGTTCAAGGTGGCCCAAGAAATTTCCCCCATTTTTATCTTCTCAACAGCTCTGTAAAGCACTCTACAGTGAGCAACAGCATCTGGCCCAAAGTCACCCAATGAACATAGCAGGGAATTGACCCCATGATTCTCCAATTTTAGTTTGACACTCAGACTCAGTAGTACTCACTTCATGGTTCAAGAAGAGACACATTTGTAATTACCATTAACCAAATGAGTCACACGGCTACTGTATGCCCTGTATGCCACGCCACTAGACACAGACATTTAATAAGATATAACTATTAATATTAAATATAGCCTTTTAAATGACCGGATTATGTCTGAGTATGCAAGGTTGTCTGTACCCACCACTGCTGAACCTTAGTCAGACCTTGTGTCTCTGGAAAGAGGCAAAGGACTTCCCTTCTCTCTCTCCCCTCAGTATGAGGCACAGCAGCTCAGGCAAGACAGCAAGAAGGCCAAATTGCCTGAAGGAGAGCAAGCTAGCAGTGAAGAATGGGAAGTAAAATCACCACCACCTCACTGAGATCAGCTTGCTCTTTTTCTGGGTGCTGCCCTGGTGGTTGTGATGGTTTTACTGTCTCTTCTCTGTGGCCAGCTTGCTCCCCTGCTAACAGCCACCTGGGTGGAGAGATAGAAGTGCAGATGCTGTGAGAAAGGTGTTGTTGGAAAGGATGTAGATCAAGAGGGTTAGCCATGTTAGTCTGTCTGTAGCAGTAGAAAAGAGCAAGAATCCAGTGCACCTATAACAAAATTTGTGAAAGAGTATGAGCTTTTATGACTGTTGAATTGCAACTGATAATAAAATCTCAAGACAATTTATCAACTTGGATTGAATCATGACCTAGGCTTCCTGTCTCATTACCAGTGCTGATTTCTCCACACCTACCACCTCTTTGCATATCCCATCTAATCCAATCACACCTACTATTGTCATTCACCGGCTATTGTCATTTACCTTCTATTGTCATTCGGCATCTGAAATCACTCCACTCTCCAAGATAAAAGGACAAATGGACTCACATTCTAGCTGTATCTGAAGAAGTGAGTTATGATTTATGAAAGCTCATACCCTACCACAAATTTTGTTAGTCTTATAGGTGCTACTGGACTCTTAGTCTTTTCTGCTGTTGGAAAGAATGGGCCTTTCTATCCCTGGCATGAGGCCTGCAGTTTTCAGCTTCTTCATCTTCTAGTCCCCACACTGGCAGCTGCTTCAGGGTGGGAACCACCTGCCCCCCCACAAGCCCTACTGGGCAATTGCCTTGCTCACTTTCTTGGAATGTGAGAAGGGTGCCACATTGCAGAACAGTGTCCAGAAGAGCTGAAGGAGGATGTCAAAGAGCCACATGCGGCTCCTGAACTTGTGAGTATCAGTGCTCTAACCACTATACCACTAGGGCTTTCCAAGGGAATTTTGATTATACATTTCCTTTAAGGTCTCATGTCTCCAGAGAACAATATGTGTGAACTTACAGCAAAATGTACCCAGGCAACTACAGGAAGCAAACACATTTGCTCATTTGGAGAATAAGATCTGGCTGAACAAAGGTGACTTTATTTTTCTATCAGATTGGGAGTCTTATGCATGATGGAAAACAGCTTCCAGAAACACCCTTATTATTCATGACCATCTGTTCAAACAAAACATATGACAAAAGAGGAAATGTCATTTTAGATTTATGGAAAGAGTGGGGCAAACCCTGAAATGCCATCTGTAACAACTGAGATTCAGGGGTGAGTGGGTGGTCACCAAGAAGAGCTGGTTATATCAGAAAGTAGGTGGGAGAAAGTGATTGATGAAAACACAGGGAGCAGGCATGGCATGACTAACTCAACAAAGACAAGGCAATTCCTGCCATAATTAAGACTTGCAAAAATATCCACAGAAGTTACAAGTGAGCTGAGTGACTTGCCTGTCTACTCTGAACTCCTTTTGTTATCTGTGTCTTATGGATGGTTTGCAAGAAAAAGTAAGCAACCCTTTTCTCATTTACAAACATTTCTCCACCTGGCCACTTAGTGACAATTCACAGTCACCATAGGCCAAGAAGGTAAGAAGCTGCTCAAAAGCCCAGCTATCTCTACAACAGAAAGGCTTCAAAGAATGTAGGCTTGGCAGGACATGGGCATTTTTACCAAATCAGTAGATTTGGTAACAGTAGATTTGGTACAACAAGACAGTGCAACAAAAGACAAAAGAAAGGGAACAAGATGGTAGCAAGAATGGAGAACTCAGCATGGGTTAGATGGATCCAATGAATGTTCTGCTAATGATACTGCTTCCCTCTGGCATAAAGAGCATTCTACTGACACAAGAGGCTCTTCCATTAGTGGAACAGATCTGTAGAAACCAAGTCTCTGTGTGTGGATCATATCTGGATGCACTTTCAACTCCTGTGCATGCCTACATGTGTAATGCAAGTGTGGTGTTAACAGGAACAAATGAATGTGAGCAAATATAAATGCAATAAGCTTCTGAATATCTTTTATTTTCTGCCTAATATTGGCAGAAAATAAAAGAGCCTGTTTGGTGTAGTGGTTATGAGGGCGGGACACTAATCTGGAGAGCCAGGTTTGCTTCCCCAGTCCTCCACTTGAAGCCAGCTGGGTGACCTGGGGCTAGTCATAGTGGAGCTCTCTCAGCCCCACCCACCTCACAGGGTGTTTTGTTGTGTGGATAATAATGACATACTTTGTAAACCACTCTGAGTGGGCATTAAGTTGTCCTGAAGGGCGGTATATAAATTGAATGTTGTTGTTGTTATATTTTTTAAAAGTTTTCAGCATTCTCTGTTCCCTTGGCATTCATGAAGAAGTAAATCAATGGGAGGGTGGACAATATTACCCACTCCGCAGGATAGACTAGACTAGAAATTAATGAATTTAAGTTATCTCCACTATTTGCCTCATTTTATATGGGAAAAAATTTAAAACTATCAATAAGTTTATACATACAAACATACATAAAGAAACCTTCCCCTAAAAGCAGAAATGTTATAGTTATTGAAACCAAAGAAAAAGACTCTTGTGGCACCTTAAAGATCAACTTATTGATATTGTAGGATAAGCTTTCATGGGCCATACTGATGATGTAGGCTGTGGTCCACAACAATTTGTGCTACAAGCAGTCAGTTATCATCATCTGTTTTGCCATGTCAAATTGCTTATGTTTTGTTTCAACATTGTTTGAGCTCTATATCAGATTTCTGCTTGTTTTCAAATTTCTGTAATCTATGCACTATAATATTGTTTATTGAATGTCCTAGCTGTTGTTCGTATTGAATTACTATGTGTAATCCACCATGAATCTCAGTGAGAAAGGTGGATTATAACTTGTGAAAATAAATAAATAAATAAATAAATAAAAAATAAATAAATAAATAAATAAAAAATAAATAAATAGAAATACATCTGTTAGGGTCATCAATTAAAATACTTGTTTCCAATCTTTCTTTTGCTTCTCAAGGCAGCTTATAATTTCATATTAAAGCCATCTACAATATAGTAAAATTCCCTTAACCTCTCTCCCAGAAAATGCCTATAGCCTTGGCCTTATGAAAAGACTTAGCAAATAGAGTGGACTTACAGCTCCTCTTAAGTCTTTTTAAAGACAGATGCTAACTCTATGACTGTGTTCCCCCAACAGAAACTTTTTTCATCCATAGAGATAGAAAAGTCCCAAACCATCAAATACCAACTCCAACCAGTGAATAAGGATAGAGTAGTCAACTGTATCAAATGCCAATTGCTAGATCTCATGATCTCAACAGAGATGACTGTCTCATGTCTTGTTGGTTTATGGCTCCAATCTCTGAATTTCCTCAAATCAAGGCTATTAGTATATAAAATTATTATAAACAATTGTTCATACAATTCCTAAAATCAAGGCTATTTGTATATAAAATTATTATAAACAATTGTTCATACAATGGAATTTTAAGATAGTTGCTTATACTTTTTGCCCAATTAATTTGTACCAAATGTGACTAAGGCTCAGAAGCAGGGCCTTTTTTCAGGGGGAATGCGGGGGAACGGAGTTCCGGTACCTCTTGAAAATGGTCACACGGCTGGTGGCCCCGCCCCCCGATCTCCAGACAGAGGGGAGTTTAGATTGCCCTCCACACTGCCAAGCAGCGTGGAGGGCAATCTAAACTCCCCTCTGTCTGGAGATCAGGGGGCGGGGCCACCAGCCATGTGACCATTTTCTCTGAGGGCAACCCACTGAGTTCCACCACCTCTTTTCCCAGAAAAAAAGCCCTCCTCAGACGTATACTTAAAATTCTTTATTAAGGGGAGAACCTGATAATTAAAGCTAGGAAAACAAGGCATGTAGTATATGAACTTATTAACCTAACAGATTCATGACCCATGTTCTTGAAGGTTAAGGTAGTCTTAAGTAGTCAGTAATTTCCCATATCTGAAATGCTTTGTCAGAAAAGTCTGCTACCTGAGCACTTTTACTAGAAATGCTTAAATTGCCCTTTAAATTTACATGTTCTAATGTTGGCACTGGGACTGTTACAACAAAGACTCCTGCACAATTTTATAAATACACACAGGCAAGAGCCTTCTGTTCTATAGTCTTAAAAATGGGATTGTTTAAACAAGTAAAGTTGTCCAAAGTATCAATGGGGAGTGGGGTGGAAGAAAACCTTGGTGAGGTCAAGCTAAGGATGGTCAGTGTACATCTGCACAAAAACATTTAACTTCTCATCACTAAGATACATTTGGGTTGCAATCCTAAGAACACTTTCTTGGGAGTAAGCACACTGAATAACACACTGCTTACTGTTGAGTAGGCCTGCTTAAGATTCCTGTCTTGGTGACTCACACTGAAGAGGCAAGCTGATCCTACTGAATAGCATTGTTTGAGCTGATATATGGTAACAAAAGTTCTACATGGCATTTGGTCTGGAATGGCTTATGCCACTACCCAGCTCTTCCCTCAGTTCCTTGGTGCAGTCATGCTAGGTCTGCTAGGCAAGCAGGTGTGAATATGCTCCAAGTTTAGAAGTAATGAAGTCAGAAAGATATTCCCTAGCCTCAACATTTGTGTGCTTGAGTAACAGCTATGTCTAGGACCGAATATAAGCATGCCAATTAGAATTGCAGTGGCTATTACTAATACTGCCATGCAACAGGGGAGAAATACTATCCCAAGTATAAAGAGCAGACACATTAAAGCAATTATCTCTAAACATTAGACACTCCCACACAAATATAAAACACACTCAAACTCTGGTTCTGATTCCTTCTTTCAAAACAAAACAAAAATGTCAAATAGCAGTTACTTCAAATTATTTATTTACTTTTCAAATATATTCAGTTTGAACAATGTACAGCAACTCCACATTTTTAATGTGAAGCCATTTGATTTTTTAGTGCTTTATTCCAGTAGAATGGCTAGCATCTTGGGACGTGCACACCAACAGTGCGATCCTAAGCGCAGGTACACCCTTCAAAGGCCATTGACAATTGTATTTAGAAGGGTATAACTTTGCTTAGGATGGCACTGCTAAAAATCAAGCCTAGTTTTTTAAAAAAGTGTTCTATATTAACTCTGAAGGACTTATTTGCATTACAAGGTCACGTGTAGTTAGAGCTTCTCTGCAGCAAGTCCCATTGCCAGAGACAGGTGGCCATTGAGAATGGGATGCCTACTGAAAGTGAGCACTGCAGAAGCAAGCAAGCTCCCACTGACTGTGCAGTGTCCTTACCAGGTTTAATTTTGTGTCAAATATTTGGTGATGTGAGCGTGACTTTGTCGTGCTAGAGCCTGTGCTATAATGTTCAACAGCTGTCTTGAGTGTAAATTATTTTGGATTATGGCCTTTGTGCCACATAAATAGGTACTAATTTTCATTTAATACCCCCCTCAGACCATTATCAGGATTTTTAATCTTTTGTTAATCTGACTATATACACACCCACCTATTCACAATTTTCATTAAAGTTAGGATCAAAAGGAAAAGGAGAAGGGAGAATCCTGGAAAATAAGCAGAAAAAGATCCTGATGTTCTTTGTCCAACTTCAGCATTTTTTTCTGCTTTTGAGCATGCCTCCCTATTTTGCCCGTCATTTCAGCCATGCTCTCTCTCTCCCCCCTCCCCCACTTCATTTTTAGATTCTACATACTTCAGCGTAGTTAGTACCTACAGAGCAAGTATGCTGTGTATAAACCTGGATTTTAAGAACACTTTCCCCAATAATTTATAATTTGGGAGAGGAAAAAGTGCACACCAAATGTAAGAAAAGGTAAAATGTACCAAAAGTCAGTAAAGAAAGTGAGCATTACAGCAGAGAAAAGATTAAATGCAATGCATCAGAAAACATTTTGCACAGGAAGAGGCTGGTGGGCGTGAGGGCTGCCCTGTGGACACAACTTAAACAAACACACAAAACAAGAATGGTACATTGTATTTTAACAACAGTGTGATGGTTGTCTTCTCCCCCTCACTATCAGCTGCTATCCTAAAATACAGTGATAAAAACCAGTGAGCTGGAACATATTAGAATATCAAAGTACAAATGTAATTACAGGTGTCTTAACAACATATTCCTGCACTGCAAAGAGATTTGAAGCTCAGTCTTTATCCCCAAAGTTAACAAATCCTGCAGCCATGATCTTTTAGCAAGCTGATGATAACCAGCAGCACAGTCATCCTCCCCAAGCCCCTGAGTCTTATTGCTCACATGGACTCTGGCCATGGTATCCAGGCCATGTGATATGAATGATCCAGGCTGAACAGCAGACAAGACAGAGATTGTCATGGGCAGTAGATAATGTGATTACATGGTAGGGAGTCAGAGAGAGGGAGATTGGCTGGTCACATGGGTTCATGGCTTTACGCCTGGTCGCTATACCCGGCCACCATACCGGGAAACCTAGTTGTAGGGATAGCTAGGTGTGCTTTTTGCCAACTTCACCTGACAAGAAAGTTGCAACTGTTTTTGTTCAGTACACATCTAGCAATCATCAATGGTGGGTTTGGGTAGCCTTGAAGATAGATGACTGAAATGTGTTGTTAACTGGCTGCTTTCTATTAGCTGTTCAAGAACTTTGGGTATTTCAGAATATAGCTTAGAGTCAGAGATCACCCTGAGCACATTCCACTGGAGCACCAGCATCTGTATCAACTCCCTTGTGTTTTACAGGGACAAATGCTGCAAGCAGTCTTGAAGGCCCATGGTCAGATGAAATATAAACATTATTAAAATAAGGTAGGATAAAACCATAAAAATAAAAGAATACATTTCTAAGAAGCTAGTTTTGACTAAAAACTCTATACAGTCTAACTTCGACGTTGTCTTCTTCCCTAAATTCCACTCAAATCTTTAAGATTCACTGAGGATACTCTCTTGGGAATACCACCCATAGCTAAGTTAATACAATGGGATCATGAAGAGAAGCATTCTAGACAGTTACTTCAGAGCTATTTTATTATCTCTCCCTGAGAGATAATGGATAGGAAAAAACATGGTTAAGGACATGACTGTAATGTTGATGTTTGCACTGAAAATTGGGTATTTTATTTATATATTTTACTAAATTTTGGTTGCAGTGTTGTTGTCTACCTTGGGCCACTGGGGTGCTGAGGCCTTGAGATGCAATTGCATTAAATAAACACCATATAAATGATTCAATATTTATCTAGCTTCTGGGCATTGCTCTTGTTTAAAAATATTGCAGTACTCCCATGATTTTTTTCCTTATCCTACTTCAAGGATGATGCCTGATTTCGATGATGCCTGATTTCTCCTCATGATATATATTACTACCTTCTAGAATTTGCCAAGGCAAGTGAGACCAGGATTATCCCTAAACAGGCAACATTTCCATCTCCACTGCAGGAAAAAGAGAGCACTCTGGATTGAAGGACCCATACCTAATCTTTCCAACTAGAGTAGTATCTTATATATTAATAGCCAAGTGACTGTGATCTGTGGATACTTAAATCTGGAGACTGGAACCATGAACAGAAAGTAAGATCTTTGTGATCACCTGGAAAATGCCCAAGGTTTGTAGAAAAATCTGAAATCTAAAAAAAATACACTGGAGAGTTAAAAAAAAACCCAAAATGGTAAGAAGAGCTTCTGTAGCTTTAACCAGAAGCCCTCAGTGGCTGTTGCTAGGCAACCAGTATTCCATGCTTGGTTTCTTGGTAAAAGGCAGGGAGGGGGCATGGCCCTTTCCAAGACTGTTTTGGCCTTTGAGGGAGGACTCATTGGAAATAATGTTGGGAAGAGGATACAGTAGAGTTCCTAAGTGCCAAACTCCTGACAGTTGCAAGCCACCCAGCAATCACCTACCACTGGAAGGCATCCTGAACAAACAGGTGCACACACCTCTGCGCCCTGCCATGATGACATAACTTTTGGAAGCGATGTTGTCACATGGGGGGCAGGAGCAAGTGTGCACTTCACTCCATGGCTAAGTCCTTAAGAATTGGCTCATTGCAGTGGAACGTGGAGGCATGTGCACAGGGGACACCAAAGTAAGTGCTACATGCAGGGCTGGCACCTCCATTGGGGCAGGGCCAGCAACCACCTCCAGTGCTGAGGTGCTGGAGGGGGTGCCAGGGGCGAGGGTGTGCACTGTGGAGCTGGCAGTAGCAGCATGGGGGTGGCTGAGCAGGAGGGATGGGAAGCCACCTGCGCGTTGCCCCAGCCACCTGCCATGCCTGGCCTGCAGCTACTGCAGCCTCCCAGCCCTCCTGTGCTGCCGCCAGCATGCACCCCCAGCCGGGAGCAGAAGCTGCGGGCCAGGCGCAGCAGGCATACAGGGTGACCCGCGGAGCAACAGAGCAGGTCTGAAGGATGCACACGCGCCTCCCCAGCCACCCGCCATGCCTGGCTGGGAGCGCACGCCAGCGGCAGCAGCCAAGGCAGTCTGAGCGGGCAGCCCTCCTGCCCAGCCACCCGGGTGTGCACACGTGCAAGGGGGCAAGAGCAGACCTGAAGCTGCCCCCAGCCTCAGGTGCCAGAAACCCTGGCGCTGGCCCTGGCTATACCCTGCACTAATCCCCACCCTCCCAAACTCCTGGCAATTCTAGGATACAGGCAGGGTTGCCAAGTGGTATTGAAAATAAAACCAGAGCTACCTGTTTACATGCCTTTGCACAGATTGGTCTTGCTGAGGGGCAGAGCAGCAGAGCGAGGCCCAGGTCCTGATTTTCCTCAAAGGCTGTTGCCAGGTGTCCAGTATTTTGATCTGTTTTCCCCTGGACAGTCTGAGCAAATACTGGACTCTGGGTCAAAACTGGACACCTGGCAAAACTAGATTCAGGGGAAAGTTCTTGCCAGGTCCCTACCATGCAACTGGGCCCAGCTCAGCTGGCACCACACAACTGCGCTACAGGGGAGAGGCTGCCAGGCAGGGGGAGGGGGAAGGTGAAGTCAGGGGGAAGGACAGAAAGAATTAGGAAACAGGGAGAGGCTGGGGGGGGCAGGGAAGGGAAAGTGGACATGATGGAGGAGGGGAAATGAGATGCCCCTTCAAGTCCTTGTGGGTCCCCCACTTGTACAAGATGATTTCCCAGTCTCCTCTACCAGACAGGACAGTATTTTCCATTCTTTTTGCTGCACCGACAAAGGGACTTTGTCCTCTTTCAAAGTTAGCTTGACTGGTGGATTTGGAAAAGAAGATATCTAAAATGGTCAGGAGTGGGCAGGGAGATGAAAATATTTCTGATTTTTTGTGGGTGCAAATTTCTCCCTACTTGCTATGGGGATGAGGCACAGGCACAGAATTTCTGCTGATTGTGGAAAAAACCCACAATTAGCAAGCAATGCGATTTTATTTAAATGTTTAGCAATGGCATCCTTGCTAGAAATAGAGTAGCCTGCTGTGCAGGCAATGAAAAGAGGGAAATGAGAAGCCAAATAGCAGTCTGATTGTGCAATCGAAAAGGTAGTTAGAATACGTTAAGGTTAACTAATACATGTTAAGTGATCATGTATTAGTTATTCAATGAGCAATTGTGAAAAGAGTAGTAGACCTTGATACTTTATGCCATATTATTTCACTTGTAATAAATGAGTGCACGTCCTTAGAGGTGGAGAATACAAGATACAAAAATGCCAAAAGCAGCAGAAGTACCATATTTTTTATGAAGTCTAACTCAGCGGTTCTCACTCCTCTGCTTGCTGACAGCCATATTCACAATTATCTTTGACCAAAAGAGCCACTGTTACTTCCATCCTGGCCAAGTCCCACACTTTAAGGTTTTCAGCTTACCTGTTCCTCTGGAGGTGGCTGTTTCAAGGTGGGAACCACCTGTCAATTACAAGCCCCACTGGGCAAGGGCCTTACCCACTTTCCTGAAACATGGGGCATGTGCCACACTTGGGAAGAGTCCTCAAAAAGCCAAAGGTGGCCTGTAAAAGAGCCACCTGTGCCTCTTGAACTATTGAGTGAATGTCACTGGTCTAATTAAAACATCACCAAGTAGTGAACAAGCTTTCAGCCTCCTTGGAAGTCCTCTTCAGTACAGCAATTTGTAAATCCGATCTTCTGTAGTTGGTATTTCTTGTACTTTCCATTTCTGCGCATATAAAAGTCTTGCTGCTGTAATCATGTAAAATAACAATGTTCTATACTGCATTGGAACATCTTCCATTCCCAAGTTCAGTAGCAGCAATCCTGGGTTCTTATTTATTTGGGTTTGCAAAACCTCATTAATTACTTCAATTATATCTCCCCAGTATAGCTTCACTACCTCACAAGTCCACCACATGTGGTATAATGATCCTTCATGTTTTTTACATTTCCAGCATTTATTCGACATATTAATGTTTCCTAGCGCAATTTTCTTTGGTGTCAGGTACCAACGATAAATCATTTTGTAGACATTCTCTTTAATACTTGTACATGTCGTAATCTTCAAAGTCGTTTTCCACAGGTATTCCCATGCCTCCATTGTTATTTCTTTGTGAAAATTTATAGCCCACTTCACCATCTGGACTTTTACTGTCTCATCCTCTGTAAACCATTTTAAAAGTACTTTATAAATCCTTGAAATTTCCTTTTTACTTTCTTGAAAAATTACATCTTCTAATTCTGAGTTCTCCATTCTTATTCCTCCTTTCAAACAATCCGAATGATAAAGATTTCTGATCTGTCTATATTGAAACCATCCATAACATGGAGACAACTCCTCCTCTGTTTTTATTCTCAATTTTGAAAATTCTACTCGTGTTATCTCCTTGTAAGTTAAACACTGCTGCTCATTATCGACAGTTCTCGGATCTATTACTTCATACGGAACCACCCAGGAAGGAATTCCGTCTTGTAGGTAATTTTTATACTTCTTCCAAATTGTGAAGAGGCTTCTCCGAATATAGTGGTGCAAAAACATAGAATCTGCTTTTACTTTATCATACCACAAATATGCATGCCATCCGAATATTTTTTTATATCCCTCCAAAGCCAGTAATTTGCGATTCTTCAGCGTCATCCATTCTTTTATCCATGCCAAACATATTGCTTCATGATATAGTCTTAAATTGGGCAGCTGCATTCCACCTCTCTCTTTGGCGTCCTGTAATACTTTCATTTTCACACGGGGTTTCTTGCCTGCCCACACAAAATCTGATATTTTCCTTTGCCATTTTTCAAATTGTTTGGAGTCTCGGATAATTGGAATTGTTTGTAACAAGAACATCACTCTTGGCAATACATTCATCTTTACTGCTGCAATTCTTCCCAACCATGACAAATTTAACCTATTCCATTTTATCAAGTCTCGCTCTATTTGTATCCACAATTTCTCATAATTATTCTTGAATAGATCTATATTTTTCACAGTCAGTTCAATACCCAAATATTTCACCTTATTTGTTACTTCGCAGTCTGTTCTTTCCATTAGTTCTTGTTGTTTTTGTTTGGACATATTCTTACATAGTATCTTTGACTTGCTTTTATTTACAAAAAATCCAGCCAAGTCTCCAAATTCCTTTATTTTCTCCATTACCTTTGGCATATTCTCAATTGGATCATCCACAATTAACATTATATCATCCGCAAACGCTCTGACCTTGTAGGAAAACTCTTTTATTTTTATTCCTCGAATTGCATTGTCTTCCCGTATTTGAATCATCAATATTTCCAAAACCAAAATGAACAACAATGGTGACAAAGGGCAACCCTGTCTTGTACCTTTACCTATTGTTAATTTTTTAGTCACATCGTCATTCACCACAATTGCTGCACTCTGGTCCCTATAAATTTCTTTCACTGCACGTATGAACTTTTCTCCCATTTGCAGCTTTTCCATAGTGGCAAACATAAAGTCCCAGTTCAAGTTGTCAAATGCTTTTTCAGCATCCACGAAGAAGAAACCAACTTCTCTATCACAACGCTTGTCGTAGTATTCAATAGCGTTTATAACTGTCCTTAAATTATCTTTGATTTGTCTATTTGGCAAAAATCCAGCTTGCTCCTCCGCAATAAATTCAGACATCCATCCTTTTATTCACTCAGCCAAAATCTTCGCAAAGATTTTGTAATCATTGTTCATCAATGAAATTGGTCTATAATTTTTAACATTGTCAAATCCTGTCCCTCTTTAGGAATCAATGATATATTAGCTTCTCTCCAAGTATCAGGGGTCCTCTGATCTCGCATAACTCCATTAATCACTTCTCCAGGAAAGGCGCCAGTTCATTAGCCATTACTTTATAAAATGTAGCTGTTAGTCCATCCAGGCCTGGTGCCTTTCCTAATTTTGTTGACTGAATTGCCTCTTTTATTTCCTCTTCCGTCACTTCCCTATTCAATTTTTCTCTCCAACCTTCAGAAATTGCAGGGAGCTTCATCTTTTCCAAATACCTCGTTATAGAATCTTTATTCACTTCCTTTTTTTGGTACAGCTTTGCGTAAAATTTTTAAAAAGCTCTACTAATGGCTACCTGCTCCAAATATGTCTTATTCTCCTCACAAATTTTATTTATAATTCTCTTCTCTTTTCTTTTCTTCAGTTGCCACGCCAAATATTTCCCAGGCTTATTTGCACCCTCAAACGACTTCTGATTCATTCTCTTAAGATTCCATTCCAATTCTTTGTTATTCATTGCCGTCAATTGTTCTTGTAGGATTTTAATATCCTGATATATCTTCTTTTTTCCTGGTCTCTTCGGCTTTTATTTTCTCATGATCTCTAACCTCTTCTCCTCTTTTTTCTTTCTAGCTCTTGCATTTAAATCCATTAGTATGCCTCTAGTCACTGCTTTATGTGTCCCATACCTTATTAGTCGAAACTTCCTTATTCATATTATGTTGTATGAAGAATCTGGGTCTCTCTTCGCAACAATTCAATGTTTTCTTCTTCTTGCAAAAGATCTTCATTTATTCTCCATCCTTTTCTTTTATTTCTTTTCCCAAATCTCCACATGATTGGGTTGTGATCTGAGCCTACCATAGGCATTATTTCCACATCTTTAGTCCATAACGCTAAGTCTTTGGAGGCCCAGATCATGTCTATTCGTGATAAAGTGGAATGTCTTGCAGAATAAAATGTATATTGTCTAGTTTTGGGATTCTGTCTCCTCCACACGTCTTCTAGAGTCTCTTGTTCCTTTGTTGCAAAAAAAGACTGTGGTAGTAATCCTCTTTTCTTTTGTGCAGTTCCAGATTTCTTATCTTCATCCAAGTTAGTAACTCCATTGAAGTCTCCAGCTAAAATTATCTGATCGTAAGATAGTTCATCCAGTTGTTTTCCCAAGTCCTCAAAAATTTTTTCTTTTGCTCCATTAGGTGCATATATTCCAATCACCAACAACTTCTTTAAATTCCACATAATTTCCACTGCTAAATATCTGGCTTCCTCATCACTCACTACTAATTTTGGCTGTAATTCTTCTTTTATATACAACACCACACCTTTTTTCTTTTTTTTTGAAGCAGCCACAAATTCACTTCCCAATTTTGCAGACTTTAAGTATTTTATATCTTGCTTTTTAATATGAGTTTCTTGCAAACATACAATGTCACATTTTTGTTTTAATAGCCAGTGGAAGATATTTTTTCTCTTATTAGGCGAGTTAAGTCCATTTCCATTCCAAGATATTATTTTGCACTCCATAATCATAATCTTGTTGTTGGTAAGTCCTTTTCATTGTCCCTAATGAACTTTTCCATCTCCGATTCAGATCTGATGCGCTTTTTAGCTCCTCCGAATTCGAAGGACAATCCTTCTGGTATTTCCCATCTGTATCTTATCTTCATGTCCTTCAAAATCTGGACTAAATCTTTATATTTTTTCCGATCCAACAGCACCGATCTGGGCAATTCCTTTATAATAATCACCGCCTTGCGTCGACCTCTAATGGATCCTGAAATTGTTTACTCACAATCATTTCTCTTGTGTTTCTAGTCGTGAATTGCACAATCATATCTCTTGGTAATTTCCTTGGGGTCGCAAATCTTGAATTTATTCTGTATACCACGTCTAGGAAAGCTGCTATTTCATCTTCCTCTTTCCCCAGTTATCCAGCCAAACTTCTGTAATCTGTTCTTGGGCAGATTTTCCTCAATTTCCGGCAAACCACGAAATCTCAGTTGTTTCTCCATATGTTTACTTTCTGCGACAGCCATTCTGCCTCTCATCGCCCTCATCTCAGTTCGTTGCGTGTCTGCTAAGGTATCCATTGCATTTTCTACTACATTAACCCTTTGCTGTGTGGCTTGCAAGTTGTTTTGTATTTTTTCCATACCTTTCGTCAGTTCTGCCAGTTCCTTCTTAAGTGTCTCTTTAAACTCTTTCACCATCTCTTGTATCATATCTTTAACTTCTTTGTTTCCTTCTGAAACTTTTTTATCCAAGCTTTCAATTGCTGCTTGCCACTCCTTTTTCGACATCGTGGGGCTAGCTTTGCCTCGCTCCCACGAGTCCGCTCTTTTTCTTAACTCCGTGGTGTTTAACTTTATATTCTTTTACTTTTGAAAGTCCCGAATTTAATTTATTTCTTAAAAAAACACATTTACACAGTCCAAAATGTCGGGTGTCTTTTCTCTATGGTTATTTCAACTATACTTCTAATCCAAGATGGCCTACTTCCTCTTCCGCTGAAGCCACAACCTTTCCCTTCTTCAAAATGGCGTTCTTCTACTTCTGTCACATAGAAAAGGCCGCTTCTCTCCAGCTTCTCTATCGTTCTGATGTACTTCTGTTCCTCTGCCACACACAGCAGTTCTCGCGATGTTGAGACTTTCCCACAGTCCACTATCTCTTTCTCTCCGCAGGTATGTAAACAATAATCAACTTTCTCTACTAACTCCGTTATACATAGTCCTTTTAAAAAAATTTTCTTGCCGGAATTTCCCCTCCTTGTAATCAATCTGTGGCAGTTTTTAAATTCGCTTTAGTACTTTATTTCTTAAAGTAATCTGTCCCGTTTCAAGAGATAGTAATCTTTACCTTCTTAGTCGTTTTCACGGGTTGTAATCACTGTTCAGTATTCAATTCACTTCAAGTCCCCTTGTCTCTGTATGAAGCTTGGGCATGCAGGTCGTATGCCAACCAAATTGGCTCCAAAACTGCTGTAGAGATCTTGGCAAAACCTTTCTTCGGGTGGGACCTCAAGGGACAGGAGAGAGTCCGTTGCGCAGGAACCCCCTCGCCCGAGATCAACGCGCCCTCAGGTTCTTGAGCGTTCTACGCCTGTTCTCCGCCTGAGAACAGTTGGCTACGGCAAATCCTTGCCCCTCTAGCCTCCAAAACAGCAGCCCGGACAGCTCAGCTCTTAGAGCTGCATTAGACCTTCATGGATCCCAAACCGGAAGTCGCCCTCCCTCAGTTCTTCATGCAGTAAGCAAGTTGTCCTAAATGCAAAAAAAAGGATTTTTTTAAAAAAAATTAAAAATCACAGGTTGCACCAAGGCTACTCGGACAAAAATTAAATGGTAACTCTTCCTTTGAAAATACAGATGCTGTCCTACCGCAAACAGTAAAGCTTTTCTAAGTGCCCTGAAAATCATTTCTAATAAAGTGGACTAGTTTGTGTGGACATTCAGTGGCCATCTTTCACATGACTACATTTTTTCACATCCTGACACCTCCTGATTACCCTTGTGAGTGTACAGAGATCATTATACCAGAAAAATGTCATTGAAGGGCCAGCCATCATAAAAGCAGTGGATCTTAAACATCATAAAAGTTATGGATCTCTTAACAGGCAACTATTTTAACACTGAGAATAAGATTTTTTTAAAATCATACAACCTATAGATACTCAAACCCAGAGAAGCAATTGGTATTTGACAAATAATATTGTTCCTGGGCAAGCAACAGAATCTGTCCCTCCCTTCATCACTGTTCTCACTGGTGCTATTCATCTGCCTGTTGACAACTTAAAACTAACTGGGAGTGACAAATAAGCAGTCCTAGCAATGAAATCCATCAAGAAATTTATCTAAATATTTATGCAGTGTATTTTGAAACAGTGTCATACCAACATGGGAAGATGTTCTCATCAAGGATGTTCTCAACAAGGTGGTTTCCTTTACATTTTCTTCAAGCACATACTGCTGGACAGACCGGGGAGAATATTTCTTTATCACAGACTCAGTGCAAACAAAAAGCATTGTATCTGTAGTGACAGCAGTGAATAGCAGATGATTCTTGTTTAGAATGATGGAACAAAGATTTCTGGGACCCAAAGAAAACATACAGCCAAGACAACCGTCAGTGGCTGAGCTGGCATCACCACCAACAATCTAATTTGTGCCACTAGAACAGCAATGGAAAGCCTCAGATGTACGTCAGGATTGCCCTAGCACTGACACAAAGTAGGGTTCAAGGTCCCAGCAGCAGCATGAAAAGGGGGGAATAGTGCTACTCCAACTATACCTTAATGATTATTTTCCTTTTTTAAAACTATAAAATAGCAACGGAATTGGTATACAAATGCATTGGGCAATATTGCCTTTGTCATCATCATGACATGTCAAACAGAATGGCAAGTATAGAGAATGTTTTCTACCCACATTTTATTGCAGCCTTGTGCCTCTCCCAACATAGGTGGATACAAATCTGATGTTATCTTGCGGTGATAAATATTATTAGAACCACAGCTGCAAAGTGTGGGCAAACACAAATTTAGTGGCCCTCTCCAGCCAGTTCCTCTTCCAGTTGAGATGGGATTGTCAAACTGATTGCCTTTCATCCCAAACTTGGGACATGCAACTCACTTTTAAATGGTCATATACATTCCTTTTTTCCTCCTTCCTGTGAGATGCCATAAACAGAGAACAGAACTCTTGTACCTTAATAGTACTTCCACCACAGAGATTCCTTGGAGGACAGTGAAGAGCAGACCACCACAAGCCAGCAGTTCCCCACCTGGCCCTGGTGCAAGTCATGGGAGCTGATGCCATCCACAAAGAGGTGAGGATCATCACAGATGTTCTTTGGCCGTTTCCACTGGATATACTGAATCTGTGACTTGTAAAAGAGGAAGTAATTTCTATCCAGATCTTCCGTCTTCTAAAGGAGTGCCCACCCTACTAGCCTGTTCCCAGGATCTCAGCTGAGGAGAGTTGCAATCAACCCATTTCCTTGTCCGTAAGCTCTATTCTGACAACCCTTGTCTGAGCAAAGAAAGAGTTCTTCCTCACCTTAGCCTGCTTGTTTATAAAATCTGGATGGCAGCTTCATGTAGCTTTAACCACGTCCTCTTCTGTAATGCATCTGGGATTGAGAGGAGTGTCCCTGTCACCAGGAAAATTACGATGTGCCTCTCCAGCTCATTGCCTCAGTATCATCACAGTTGTCTGGGTTGCAATGGAAATTGACACTATTTTGCCCGCCCGCCCAATGCTCATCACAGTTTCAGCACCTGGTTGGCTTGACAAACCGGTGCTCCATTGACTAACCTAAAAGCTCTAATTAGGTTCTTGCAAGTGGCTCCTGCTGGCTGGGATTCTTGATCTGACCTGTTCATCTTACATTTGGCTGCACTATACAGATAATTAAGCCATCAATATATGCCTTATGCCTTGGCACATGTCAATGAACCTTTGCAATGAACGTCTGCAGCACCATGCAATAAAATGCCATTACCATAAATAAAACAAATGATTGCAGATGGTCAGTGCTGTCCTCTCATCTTGGGGCCACAGCAGAATTTGCCAGTATTCCTTAGCAAGGACTAGCTCTGTATTATCAGACTTTTCTCAGTAGCTGAGTAGTACACCTCTTCCAATTTGACTACCTGCTTCATGATACTAAAGGCTTTTCTACATGGCACACTTTAAGCCGGCACTTCAGAATATTCATGCCAATTGGTGCTGAATCAGCTTGGGCTCCCTGTATTCTGCACTGCATGATTCTGAAGTGATTTCGCATCTGCTTTTTTCATTCAGGCATGTTAAGATGTGTCTGCTTGAAGCTGCCTTTTACAGGGGCTACATCTGATGTCACTTTGAAAAAAAATTAAAGTGCTTACATTGTAACTTTGCAATGTTGGAACCCAGTGTGCCTACCATGCCCATCCCTCTCCACATATTCACTGATTGGACAATTCCATGCCCACCATTTTTTTTTAGAATGATCATCACCTAGCAAACTTCTGGAAAGGCCAGTATCCCTCAAATCCTTTGCCTATGCAACAGCTTGAAGTGTGTAAAACTGTGGATAATTGCAGAAGTTCCCTCACAGTGAACAGCGCTCAGCCAATGTATAGGTGCTAGCTCAGTGTCATATGCAATAGCCCTCATGCAGCATCGCCTTCAGGGTCTGGTTAAAGTACTCAACTAAATCGTATGTTTGTGGGGAAAGACTGATGGGTACAATGAGTAATTCTCAGGAGTTGTCACAGTATTGATGATATTCCTCTGTTAAATTGCATGGTATAGTCCTTGGAGATGGATCCATGAAGTCCTTGGTGATTCTCTCATATGGTATTCCATTTGGAATATGGAAAAGGGAGCTGGGTAGATCCCTTTTTTTCAAGTAGGTGAGGTAGGTATATTAAATACTACTTTTTAATATCATGGAATATCAAAGGCCAAATACATTTCAAACAAACAAGCAGACTTCCTTGTATCCTTGAGGTCCTGCACATCCATGAGTATTTTCTAGGATCCACATCCTACAAAGCAAGATTTAGAACTAGCCAATTGCTGCTCTACCCGAGATGCCCCACATTAAATACCACCATACTCTTTGATCTTTGCTCCAACTACAGAAGGAACACTGATCACCCACAGAGTCTACTATTTCCTTTTTAATCTGCAATACTGTCTCTTCAGCCATTCCAGTATTTTGTCCAAGCTGCCAAAAATGCAGGCTGTCCACTAGTTATAGCTCAAAGTTAACTCTTTCTCCAATGGATGATTGTGAGACTACCCTCATGGTGAACAGTGCTGGGCTAATGTATAAGTGCTATTCAGTGCAAAAGACAGCAGATGACTTTTTTCTTCCTGAAAATGTATATCCTGAAAATCAGAGGCATTAGAATAATAGAATAATCATTCATTGCCTTTTCACTAATACTGGGATCATGAGGATGGGCATCTGCCAATATCAGGTGAGTTTTGAGATTACTTTCTATCAGACACTATAGTATATGCCATGAATGGTCAATCCTGCAGATAAAACAGGGAAACAGAGGAGGCACCTTGATTTTGTCTATTCCATCCCCATCTCCTCCACACGTCTTCTTGATCTCATTCCCAGGAGCTTTCACAGGGATGTTTGCAGGGTCTAGCACTCCTTGTACTTCTGGGGTTCTAGTCAGATGCTCAGTGTACCACAGTGTATTCTAGCAGTGTATTCTAGAATGGAGACTCCAGGCTGTGCATGCCTGCTGCCACTAAGCACTCTTACATGAATTCCCTGGCCATAGTGAACTTCTTCAGATAGTTCCCTACAGCATGGGTAGTTTACTTAACAAAATCCAAACCTATGCCTAGATACACCCGATTTAGGAAGTTCTTAAAGAAAGATTTCCTTATCAATTGAACCTCCTCTTCAGTAAAGTTTCCAGTCACCTCAGGACCATCCCTTTCAGTTAATTTGCTACAGCTTGCAGCTGGTCAACCTTGTGGAAAGAGAGGAACCAAAACTGCTGTCTGTAGGTTTTACCAATCTCATAAAGATTAAGTAATCTTGCTGTTTTAGCTTGTTGTGATCAGCTGCTTCTCATACTACCAGACTCCACCATGCATCTGGACAAGGAACACCGCCAAGGCTGGTATCCACTGGGGTTTGGAATCACTTTGCCATCTCAGTTGTGCTTACATACGTACAAAAGATTTGAAATCATCCTTGGGTGTTAATTTTGTCAAATGTAAGAAAACAATTCTTCTGATGTCAGGACTCACTGGGCCATCCACTAGAGGAACTCAATGGTTGCCTGTCAGATTTTTCAACAATTTCTGCATGATCCTGGACTAGGCCTCTATCAGTTGCTTTGCCAAGACACAGTAATTTGTCCTGATGTTTGATCAATTACTTGCTGAATTGAGTCAAGCAGAGTTTCGCATTTTAATAGAGCACCAGCAACATCTTGCCCACCCATATTATCCTACAGTTGTGGGGGGTGTATGCCTGCTGGACTTTCTGTGCAGAAGTCACATGTTTCCACTGTGCAGAGAAATTGTTGTTCCAGTAGATACTTCCTCACCTCAACTTATGAGGGTGGAGGTGGGATCAATTGCAATGTTTCTTTCTCATACACTGCTCTGCCCTCTCTCATCAGAGCCATGAAAGAATCCTCTCTAGTTTTGGTCTTCTTGTTTTGTTTTTAACTTGAAGGCATCACATGCTTTCTAATAATAGCAATAATAACAACAGCAGCATTCAATTTATATACTGCCCTTCAGGACAACTTAATGCCCACTCAGCTTAATGCCCTACCTCACCCCTTCATACAATACATCCATGGCTGCATGTCTTTGCATGTCATGGCTGCATGTACCTCCCTGGGTTATCCCAGTGGTTTTGTGATTGCTTCAGGAGGTTTCCCACCTGTTTGGGTCTAATTGTTTATCTTTGGGAACATGACAGATTATATGGAACATTGCTTTCGCAGCATTGGACTTTACTTTGTATTCATTTACTTTGTACATGGGACTTGATATTTCAGTCAGCTGAATGATTGTGTGTTATAAATGAGCTTAAAACCTTTGAAAATTGATATTAAGGTGTTTCTTTTTTGATTCTTGTACCTCCCTGGGTTATCCCGGTGGTTTTGTGATTGCTTTAGGAGGTTTCCCACCTGCATGTCTTTGTTGCCAGGATGTGTTTCTGTGTCTTATTTGTTCCTAGTGCCTGCTTTCCACAGCAATGGGTACTATTTTGCCTGCATGCTAAGGCTCAGCATGGCTTTCATTGGTTGGTATCTCTTGGTTGTTTTGACAATGGGCATTATGTTGGGAACTTAAAGAGGCCCCATTGCGGCTCTTGTCAGATGCTGCTACTGGCATGTATTCTTGGTCCAGCCCCAGTTTGCCCTTGAGTTGTATTTGGCAACCCAGGCTTGTCACTACTTTGCCTCCACTATAACCCTCTTCCATGCTCAGAGAACAACAACATTAACATTTGATTTATATACCCCCCCCCTTCAGGACAACTTAATGTCCACTCAGAGTGGTTACAAAGTGTGCCATTATTATCCTCACAACATCAATGGGAAAACATGTGGGTAAAGGGGCTCATATTAAAGAACATTTCTATAAAATGATGTATCAGTGGTGTATCTCTTCTGATAAATTAGCAAAAATGAGTAAAAGTATGTCAAACAAATGTTGGAAATGTGAGCAACATGAAGGAAAGTTTTATCATCTTTGGTGGACTTGCCCTAAAGCAAAAAAATTTTGGTCACAAATTCCTATAATACAAAAAATGTTAAAGATCAATTTGTAATTTAAACCAGAAGCCTGACTTTTATATATGCTAAAATGGAAAAGTATTGCCTTCAATCAAGGACTGGATTGTGGAAATGATGGAGTTAGCAGAGATGGCTAAACTTACAGAGATAAAACATTGTCTACCTTTATGATTAACTGGAAACCCCTTATTGAGTTTATGCGTGAGATGAAGAAAAATGAACTGATGATTTGTGGTTTTGATTTCTAAGAAGATAAATTTGGGAAAAATAAATAGAATGGAAGCAATATTGAAAATATAAATTTTGGAGATATTTAAATTAAAAGTATAATGTTTGTTAAAATATGATAGGTGTTGTAGAGAAAAATGAAAAATGAAATATGTATTATTTGTCTTTGTTATTTTTTTCTTTACTTTCCTTTTCTGTTTTTCTGCCCTTTTTATTGGGCTTCTAATCTTATTAATAAAATAAAAAGTATTTCTCAAAATTATTATGCTCACAACAATCACCTTGTGAGGTGGATGGGGCTGAGAGAGCTCTGAAAGAGCCGTGACTTACCCATGGTCTCCCAGGAATCAAACCCGGTTCTCTAGATTAGAGTCCAGCTGCTATTAACCACTACACTAAAATCAGAAATACTGATTTTGCTAGTGGTACTATTACGAGTTAATTCCCTGCACAAATACCTCATTAGAGAAAACTAAAGTCTTCAACCTAGAGAGGAAGGATAAGCAAAAGGTCTCTCAGTAACTGAAGCTATCTGAATGTATTATTATCAAATCCTTATGCAGGAATATGGAAACACTTAATGGGATTCAGAAGGATGATGTCAGTTCATGAAATTTCACACAGAATTCAATGAACTGGATTAAGGCATGGAAACTAATATACTTGCCTTTGATGCTTAGCTACAAGACAGTTGAAATTAATACATATCCATAAGAAGTTCCACTCACTCCCGCAATATATAGCACTTCGTCTACTTAGTAAGAACAAATAAAATGACGAAAGCATTTTTCAACTAAATTATCCTGGAGACCCATGAGCTTAGTGAATCTAGATGTCCCTCCGTTTGATTATTCTGTTCAGATGCTAAAGCTAGCCCTGTTGTGGTTTTTACTTGCACAGAAGGAAAATTAAATGGCTAGTTAGCTTTACTAAATGTGGTGGGGAATATTTTCTCCTCCCATCAATGCAAAATCTATCATATTAGCACATGCCTGCTTGGGCCTTAATGACATAATACATGTTGACATAAGGGAGATAGTTAAGGTTCAAAAGACCAAAGAGCAAAGTGCGTCCTTGATGAATTCCCCAAATCAAATGGATTTATGTTCAACATGTACTTTAACAGCCAAGACTCTGCTTTTCCATGGATAATGTCAATCAACTACATTATGTTAAGATCATTAACTGGAAAAGTGAAAACTTGAGACCAACATGATTGGTGGTGCTTTTCAGATCACTGAGGCACGGTTTTATCCCCCCAGCTGTGCATGGCCCTTATTAATGCCAGGCAAAGCAACACATTCTGTGAAAGATCTTTCAAAGCCAAGCTCACATGGTTCAAGTTGAATGGCAGAACTGTCTGGGAGAAAACTATGTTGAGGTATCCATTTTATTGACATTCCCTCTCTTGCAAGTCTATTGAAATCACATATTCACATATTTTTAACCAGTTCAACAACAGGCTGAATTGAGTTTTCACACTACTTAGCCATTTAAAAAATCCATTTTACTACTTATCAGAATGCTCACCCTTTCCACCAGCTACCCAAATTCACAGATTCTAAGATGCCGAGTTCTGGTGTGATGCTCTGTGTGATGTTCAGCTTTTTAACTGATTCTACTAATGACAAAGAGTACTTGTACACTGTGCAGACAGTGAGCCAAGGAAAACTGTAATTGTACACAAGGTTTTGTTTGAATTGGGAAACCTCTCTTTTCTTTTCAGGAAGCCATCCCTTTCGCTACTGAATGCCAATAATTAGAATCCTGTGACTGGAGTGGACCTAAAGACCACCCAATTCATCCTTGTAAAGAGGAATCCTGCAGGCATGCACTAGCATCCACATCACATACTAGCTCCTTCGCCCTGCATTTCTTGGAATGCTTTGCTCCCTTGAACAAGAAAGGCACCCACGATCTAGTTACCATGTGACTAAAACAGTAACGCGTCATCTTCTGGGGTAAGAAATCTAGAGCAGAAAGGAGCCTTCTAAGTGATGATAATGCTATCACTGAGAAACCACATTTAATCAGGATTAAATTTAATCTAGAGAGTTCTTGGATGATCATGTGAGGTCTCTGCAATCATGCAAAACACCTTGTGGTTAAATACTATTGTCACAGAGAAGAGGAAAAAAGAGGCAAGGGACTAATTTTTTGTGGCATGAGCTTTCATAGGAAAGTTACTTCCTCATATGCATGAAAATATGTACCTTTCATGTATCTGAAAGTCTTTTCCTACAAAAGCTCACATTAGAATACATTAGCTAGCCCAGGTAAGTTAACCTCTTGATCTTTGCTGCAATGAACTAACAGGGCTACTCTTCTGGAATCTGCATCAGCTGAAGATGCACATAATTTTGATACCATGGGGCTGTGAAATTAAACACATTTTCTTGGAAGTACTTCCCCTTAAAATCAAGTTCAACGAATGGGTCTTGTGTTTTCATAAATGTGACGAAGACCGAGTTACACAGCTAGGCTTCCAAGTACACCTGTTTGGAAGCAAGATCCATTGAACTCAATGGGTGAAGCTGGGTGGATATTATATGCTTGCTGCCACTGCCACTGCCACTCCCCCCCCCCCACATCCCGGTTAGTGAAAAGACCACATGGGGATTCAATACCCAGTATAAAATTAATCAATGTTTGGGAGTCCCAGTGGGTTCCCCCAAGCTGGTGATGTTAGAATGATGGAGCCACAGTCCATTCAATTTGTCAATAAGCTACTGCAGCAACAAGCTATTGCAAGCTACTGCTTATTCCAATGGCTTCCTCTCCTATGCTTGAATTCTCTGAAGCTTTCTCAAGGTTCCTGTGACTCCATTCAGCAACCAATCTTCTCTTCTATTATTGTTACTTCTTTTTTGTAAATAATTGGGAAAATAGTTTTTGCTCCTACGAGTCATAAACACCATTTGTCAGCAGCTTCTACTTCCTGGAAAAGTTTAGGCAGCTTGCTAGATGATTAACACCAAGGTGTAAGTACATTTTTAGCTTCGTCGAAGTGGATGCCACATGGACACAGGCTTTCTCAAGGTGGCCAACATCTGGTTCCAATGTGTGATGCCCATGCCACCTGCTGCTGGACCTATGACAACATGGCCAATGTTTTCAGCTCTGCCATCTTCACAACATTCTGCCACAGTCACCCGCAGAGATAGCTCCTGTGAACAGATAAGCAGACATTAACAATATTCCAATGTACACAAATCTTAGAATTCTGCTACTTTGATTTTTACCAGCATCTGAAGAATATGAACCTGATCTGGAGATTGCAACTAGTCCAAAATGCAGCAGCGCAAGTCATCGCCAGAGTACCATCTTATACACATATAACTCCGGTATTGCGCCATCTGCATTGGCTACCGGTGGAGTACCGAATCATATTCAAGGTTTTAGTATTAACCTATTAAGCCCTATGCGGACTGGGAACAACATATCTGCGGGACTGCCTCTCCCTGTATGAGCCCTGGAGGACGCTTCAATCCAGCGATAAACAGCTGTTAACGATCCCTGGCCCCAAGGAGGCCCGCCTAGCATCAACCAGAGCCAGGGCCTTCTCATTCCTGGCTCCAGCCTGGTGCAACGCTCTGTCGCAAGAGACTAGGGCCCGGCAGGATGTGCTATCTTTCCGCCGGGCCTGTAAGACAGAGCTGTTCCACCAGGCATACGACTGATGCTGGCTAGGGCCTCCCTGCTGGCCAAATAAACGAAAATCTGCCCTCCCTATCAGATGTATTCTCCGCTCAGCCTCTCTGTTAAACATCTGTGGAGAGGACTGGGTGGTGTATCCTTTTTTTGAGAAGTGCTGCCACATTGTTTTAAGTATTTATAATACTTACGTGATTTTATTTCTGTTTTAAAGTGTATATATATATATTTATGTTTAATAAATCAGTATAATAATAAATCAGTATGCACTATAGTGGAGCACTATGCACTATATGCACTATAGTGGAGTGATTTTATTTCTGTTTTAAAGTGTATATATATATATATATATATTTATGTTTTATATTGTACGTAATTCGCCCTGAGCCTGCTATTGTGGGGAGGGTGGAATATAAATGGAATTGAATAAAATAAATAAATAATAAATCAGTATGCACTATAGTGGAGCACTGAGTGACTTGAGCTGAAATTCATTCGTGTACTTGGAAAGCAAGATGACCCCACAGGTTTCATATCCTAATGATCTTATCTTCTTACATTAGTTTTGGCCAGTATAGCTTTGTATTGCATCTACAGATTTTCCTGCAGCCAAAATGAAATGTTAGGTGTTTGCAAAGGGATGCTGCACATCCATAAAGCCCTTCATACTACACAGTTAGCCAGTAAAAGGACTGGGTGGGGCTAATTGGGGGGAGCACCATGACAGCAGTGCCAAAGACAGCTGCATCACTGACGCCAAGATCCTTATACTGTAACCTTTTCAGGTAAAGCAGAAAACCCCTAGTTATAAGTCTCAATATTTTAAACTTGGCAAAGCCCTGAACATATGAAACACGATCAGTTTCCACAAGTGGCAGCTGTAAAGGGTTGGCATGCTCCAAGAATAAATTAGACAATTTAGACATTTGATCTGAGTTTCAATAACAGCAGTTAATCCCAGACTTTTTGTTCTGTTCAGATTATCTGCAGAACTAATGTAAAAGTTATTTTGTTGCTCATTAAAAAGTCAGCATTTGCATGAATAATGAGCAGTGAAGGGCGTAACTCAAAAATTAATACATTATACTGACAGAGATTTCTTTCCTGCCTGAGCTGAAGAGTACAGTGAGCTTAATGTAAAGCTTCATAAACAATGAAGATGATTTCTGCATGCTGATGGGACCCAGTATTGCTTCCTTGATTTAAATTATTCTGAAAGGCAAACAAACAAGCAATGCAAAATGAAGTGCAAAAGCAAGCACACTATACATGATTTTGCATCCCAGAAATCTATTAAGAGCTGAGAAGAAGATCCATGGCCAGCATTACTGCCAGAAAACAACACGGCAAAGAGATTGTGATGTTGCTTGCTACATAGTATTCTGGACGGGACATTGCCATCTGTGTCAAGTGGCATCAAGGGTTCAATTCAAACACAGATTTTTCCTGACATGTTTCATTATGCTTAGGCAGATTCTGTAGAATTAGACGGTGGTATATATTTGTAAACTGCTCTGAGTGGGCATTAAGTTGTCCTGAAGGGCGGTATATAAATTGAATGTTGTTGTTGTTGTTGTTATATTTGTTTTTCAAATATATCAGTCATTGTACTTTGGATCCAAAAGTGGCAAAATTAAAAATAACAGAGCAACCCAGATCTAGCAATGGGGATACTTAAATGGTATACCTGGTAGCCGCCATCCACACATGGATCCACTTACTGGATCAGAATCTGTGTGTTGAATAGGGTTCTCTGTATGTAGATAGCATCCATGACTGGACACCTGCGTATCCTACCTAGGGCTGCATGTGCAGCTTCTGTTTGAATGGAAGCTATGTATCAGTCCTCATAAAGGGGAAACATCTGATATTTATTGTGTTTATTATGTGGATGAGATGTGCCATTTTGTGATATGGACAAGAATGCACATCCTCCTACCTGAGGCCCCTGCGGTGATTTATTATTCATCCATATAGCTCATTTTTATAAGGAAAGCTGGATTAGATCTAGAAGAAGGTGGAGTTAAAATTGATGGAAGGAACATTAACAATTTGAGATATGCAGATGACACCACGTTACTGGCAGAAAGTAGTGAATAATAATAATAATATCATTTGATTTATATGTGGCTTCAGGGCAACTTAACACCCACTCACAGCGGTTTACAAATTATGTCATTATTATCCCCACAACAAACAATTAGATTAGAGTCACACATCACTCTTAAGTTAACCACTACACCAAACTGGCTCTTTAGCCAGTTGAAGACAGGAAATGACTACTGATGAAGGTTAAAGGAGAAAGCAGGATTACAGCTGAACATCAAGAAGACAAAAGTAATGACTATTGAGGAATTACATAATTTTAAAGTTAACAATGAGGAAATTGAAATTGTTCAAGATCAAGATAATCCAGACTATGGTATTCCCCATTACTATGTATGGATGTGGAAGTTGGATAGTGAAGAAATCTGACAGGAAGAAAATTGATTCATTTGACATATGGTGCTGGAGGAGAGTTTTGCAGATACCATGGACAGCCAAAAAACACAAATAAGTAGGTACTAGATCAAATCACGCCTGAATTCTACCCAGAAGCTAAAATGGCAAAACTAAGGCTATCACACTTTGGTCACATCAAGAGAAGACAAGATTCTCTGGAAAAGTCAATAATACTAGGAAAAGTGGAAGGCAGTAGGGAAAGAGGAAAATCTAAAACGAGATGGCTTGACTCAATAAAAGAAGCCACGTCCTCCAGTTTGCAGGATCTGAGCAAATCTGTTAATGATAGGACGTTTTGGAGGTCTTTCATTCATAGGGTCGCCATAGGTTGGAGGCAAATTGATGGCACATAACACAGAGACATAACACAGAATTTACCTGCCTTAAAAAGAATACTTTGCAACATGTAATTATTTCTGAATTAGGGCCCAACTAAACAAAGCATTATAGGGCAAAACAAATGAATGAGTCACTTTTAACAAGATCTCCAGTCACACTTCATCAAAGAAGCACTGAAATGGTCAAATATGTATTCCCTTACAATCTAGATTTACACTTCAAATGTTCAGCTTAATGTACCAAAAATGACAGTCTCAAAAATATTCATCTTTCCAGATTTCAAAATGTAGTATACGCCTGCAACATGGTGAGATCCAATGCCCTAAGCAGACAAACTGTATGGTGCCAACAAATAACTGATAAAATCCAGCATTGGTTTTATCCCTGCACAGATTATCTGATCTTTATCATAACTTCCTTGGCTTTGTATTTATGGGCCCCCTCCCAAGCAATGTGGGCAACTGCTCCCATTTACTGGGGGGGGGGGGGTGATGAATGCAATAAATTCTACATATACTCATGAGGGGACACAGTCATAAGAACTGTGTACAGCAAGGGGGGCAGGAAGGAGGAACACCCCCCTCAAGCCACCCCAACCATTTTTCTCCCATTGAGTCTTACTTCCAGTCTCACAGCCCCACTGTCCTGGCTTGCAGAAGGCTGTTATGCATAATTTCAACCTATTTTAATTTGAGTCCTATCAGGAGCTATGCATTTCCCAAACCCTATATCCTTTTTTCAAAAATAACAAAGAGGCCTTTAAATAAAATTTTGGGACCCAAATGCCAGAGAAGCTAGCAGCCAAATCTTGTGACTTGGTCCCATACTTACATATTCATCTTGGCTACTCTCTTTTCTCCAGCAAATTTCTCATTAATGCGTTAATGCTTATCTTTTTCTCTTGCATCCAGAAAGAGAGTGAACAGGCAAAATCCACATGTTCAGCAATCAGTTTGTTCCCCAAGAAATCTGTCCCTGCAGCTCTTAAGGTCAGTAGATTATATCTAAATGCACAAAATGTTACAAGATGGAACTGACACTGCAGAAGGGGAAATTCTGTAAAGTGAAATAGGATGTTGCCTGGCTAAGAATGCAAGACTGTTATTTCCAAAGAATGACATCTTCTCTTGTTATTAATGCCCAACAAGAACTACTTCAAAGATTAGTAATGCATATGGTTGCAGTGGAAGACTGCAACCCTGTAAGTGCTTATTACTTGGGAGTAAGCTCCACTGAACACAATGGAACACTTCTGAGTAAACACAGAGAGGTGAACCCTGCACAGCTGCCTTCTCCATGCCATTCATTCCACTGTGGGTCCACTAAAATACATGTTAGTTCTCTAGAATATGTCATTTGTCACCTGTTGCCTATAGTTTATAAGGACTGAGAAAAGGAGGAAATAACCAGATATAAAGGAGGTTAGGGCTCCTCCTGAGCAATTAATTGCTGTGGAGAAATGGGAATTCTGGCAGTTGTATTTTCCCCCCATGCACTTCTGGTGATAAATTCTGCTCTTCCAAAATCCCTCCTTCTCTGCTCCTATAAAAGGAGTCTATTTATCCTTTGTGATTGCTCTGGTCAGCCATGTTGTGACAACTGCCTCGGTATCAAAAAATAAAGATAAGCAAATCACACAGCAAAATCAGCTCAGTACCTGCCATTGTATCTTTTGGGCAGTAAAGGCTTATATATTTTGCTTAAAAAAAACACTTCCTTCTAAAAGTCTGACTACTTACTACTCCTCTTTCTATCAGTGTCTGAATGGCTGGCACAGAGATCCTTGCCTCCTTCCACTTAAATGTAGTCTTCTCAATAATAAAAAAGGGAGAGAGATAACAGGGAATGGAAGGCAGGAAACCACCTGTGGGAACAGTATTGGAAGTACAGCCAGGGCTATAGCAGGTTTGGGGGCTTCAGGGGGAAAGACTGAGAAAAGTATTCAGCAGCACCCCCATTTGTAACCCCTGAATCTCTTAAGCTTTTCTGGGTCATCTGCCGGGGTGCCAAATTGCTTCTTCCAGACCAATCATTTAGGGAACTTCAACCCCTTAATTCGCCAATGGAATCCTGAATAAAGTTACATCCTTCTAAATCCCCTGAAGTCAATGGGCTTAGAAGGGTGTAGCCCTGTTTATAACTGCACTGTCATGCCTTTAACATTTTACTAGCCATCCGTTCTTATTTAATGTATAGGCTCTTTCCTGCTTGCAAAGAAAACCCCTCTCAAGATTTGTGTGCCACAAAATTTGGCTCTGAGTCTCCCACCTTTTAGATATTGTCTCGAGTTCATTTTCTGAGCCATTGTCCTAACCTCCACAATTCCTCCAAGAAAGGAAGAGAGAAACCACAGTGGTAGGTCTTTGCTTGGTCGTTATGGTAACTCATCCAAATTTTTATCACCATGCTGGTGGTGAATAAAGCTTCCTCCTTATTACTGCTCCTTTGAAGATTACTCTTTAAATATGTTATATTAGCTTCCAGCCTTTGAATGATTGAAATTAAAATATATTTGGCCTCCCAAGTGATGCAGGAATTTTGTTTCAAAACCCTCCCCCCCATTCCTGTGGTGTTCTCTCCTTCGTCAGGGTTTAATTTTACTGCCTCTGCCTTGCACACAAAAGCCTTGTAGACAGAAATCTATTTCCCATCAAGAAAAGACTTATGAACTCAGAAAGGCTGAGAAGAATTACAGATGTCAGAGAAATAGTAAACAGAAATTAATGCTGTATTCCTATACTAATTTAGCTGGATGTTGTCTACTAATCTTTTTGCATGGATTCATCTGAAGGTCACATTCCCCCAGTCATTTCACAATCTACCTGCAGTAAATGCTTGAGAAGGCACGCAAAAATGGAATTCAACCAGCAGCAGTGGGCATATATAATGCAGCTGAAAATCAGCATATGCTAATTTTGGAATGCAGCAACCATGCACAGAAATGGCCATGTGAATTGGCTGGGGGGGGGGGCGCTATTTTTGACCCATCCACAAAACGCACCTTCTAATTAACCTTTTGGCTTAAAACCAAGGAACAGACAGACTCTCACAAACCTCCCTGAGCATTGCTGGTATATTTTTTAAAAGCTGAGTTAGACAGCCTGATCCTGGTTTTAACTGCAGCAGCAGAAACAGTACTTTATACCATAAAAGCTTAAGGTATATCCTAACCTTCCCAAATGGGGCAGAAATGTCTTGGTCTATGCAATTTACCTTTGAAATTCTAGGGGTGGGCCACTGTTTCTAACTCCAAAGCCAAGCAACAGCTTAGGATGCTGATTGCAGTCCCACTGCTAGCCCATTTCTGCCAACAACATGCTGACACACAGGGAGACAAGTAGCAGCAAAGCAAAAATACAGCTTCTGACAGTGCAGGATCATGACGGGTTCAGCACAAGCTGAAATGGCTGTAAAAAGGGACGGACGTGACTTGATAGCAGAGCCCATGGTTTTGCATACAGAACATCACCGGTTCAGTTCCTGGCATCTCCCGGTAAAAAGATAAAAAATTAAGATTAAAACTGAAATCTATCCTAGAGACAGCAATTCTTTGGGATATTCAGAGCTACTAAAATGTACTTAGCAACAGCTTCTGTAACCTTTCTATCATTACCTGAAAGAATGTTTAAAAGATGGCCATCCACAGAAAAGAAACCAGCAGAGAAGCTCTGGGTTTGGAATATAACTTGCAAAGGAAGAAGGGGGAGGGGCGCTCCAACGTTTGGACTCCACATATAAAATGTTTCTGCTTCTGAGTGAAACCTGCCACAAAGCTCCAGCAAAGGGAGTGCTTTAAAATGAACCAACAAAAAAGCCTTCAATAAATGGGAACCTTTTTATATTAATGTATTTTATATGTTAACATAGTTTTATAGTCTCCCTCTGTAACAGATTCAGTGGCTACATTTTGAGAAACCAATACGCTGTGGGATTTTCAACATTTTCCTTGAATAAACTGAACGATTAAAAATAAATCAGAACCACAGTTCAGATATTATAGACAAAATGAACCAAGAATCTGACTCCATATAAAGCAGGTTTACATGTGTGTGAAAGTCATGCGAATTAGCACTCAGATGCAACCCAGTTAAAACTGATTGGACAAAATGGTAGCCTGTAGTACATGTACACAGTGGAGGTGTGCAATCCAGGATTCATGAACCGGCTAAATAGCTGGATTTGTGCCAATCCAGCATAATCCCTCTATGCTACATCTCACTGGAGAATCCTATATTGGATCTGGGAAGCTGAACTCTGATGGGCTGGATTATTCAGCTACCTCATGGAGAAAAGCAGACAGCCAGAGGCAGAACAATAGTGAGTGAGAGGGCAGCAGTGCAAAGTGGGGGCAAGCTTCACACCACGGCCAGAAGAGTGGTGCTAGGGTGGAGGGGGATGGGAGGCAGAAGGCACCCTTGCCTGAGCTCCAAAAGAACCTTTCAAGTAGCTGGTGGCTGCCTTTTAAACTCTGCAGCGCCACCCAGCCTCACTCCCCTTGCTTCGGTTTGGGGTTCTCTGGTTTGATATTGGGATCCTCTGGTTTGACATTGATTTCCTCTGGTTCTGTTGGTCTTTGTTGGTTCAGCTTGCATTGAGAGTGGGACATTCATTTGAGACTAGCTTTTGGCCAGGGGTTACCTTTGTTTAATGTTTCCCTTTGCCTGTAGCCTTTGAAATGTTTTCCCCACAGGAAAGAAGGGAGAATGGCTGGGGCACCTTGTTCAGGACCCACAGAATTGGACCCCAAGGTCCAATCTTTCTGAAATTTGGGAGAATCTTTAGTGGACACCCTCCCACCCCCCACCCCCCGCTAGTTTTCCCCATAGGGAATAATTGCTGGATAAAGAGTGATTTCACACACGTTGGATAATGCACTTCCAATCCTCTTTATAGATCATTTGGAACTGATTTTGTTGTGTGCGGAACAAAAAATCCACTTCAAACAATTGATAAAGTGCATTGAAAGTACATTATCCAACATGTGTGGAATCAGCCAAATTTGGGATTCTCTGACTGGGTTAGAGAATCTGAATCAGATTTCAGGGATACTGAATCTTTTTTGTATCCCTGAAACTTGGATCAGGATTAACAAGATTGGTACATACTCCTAGAAAAACGGCTCGATCCGCTCCTGAAAAAGCATCTTCCACTTGTTTGTTATTAGGGATGCCCAAACTCCTGTAGGTTCAGATCTTGCAGTTACCAATATCCTGACTGACCAATGATCAGAATGAGCATTTGGTGAAGTTTGTCAGGGCTTGCAGCGGCTGCCACTGGGTGGGGCACCAGGCGATCTGCTCCTGACATCAAAGGGGTGCCAGGGATGCTGCAGGACCCTGCTCTGTCAAAGGAGGGGCAGTATACATCACCCAGACTCCCTCTCAATCCACTTGCTGGTCTGCTCAAACTGCGCCTCACCCCCTTTGATCTCTGCCATCTCCTCCTCCATCCACTCTCCTCCTTGCCTTTGCTCTCGCTTTACTCCACTCCATTACTCCTACTCAAACCCACCACCTCAGAGCTCTTCCTAGCCATCCTTTATAGGGTTTTCTTTCTCCATCCCACCCTCCTTCCAAGCTTGTTCCCTCTCCTGACTTGGCCCAGCTGCGCCTCCCCTCAGGTGTTTCCCTCCCATCACTAATCCCTTCTAGGCTTCTTTGCCTTTCTGGCAGGGTGGGGTTAAATGTGAACAATCCCCAGCTGAGGTTTCCTTGGCCTTGCTCATGAGGAGCTTCCCCAGTAGGCCTCTGAGCTGCTGAGCTTCCCTGGCCTTGCTCGCGAGGAATTGCCCTGGCTAGCTTCTGGGCTGCCTGCCCATTGATGGTGGACGGGACTGCCCATCTCCTCCCCCAGAATGCCTGTGGCAGCTCCACCTGGAGTCGCTTTGCTCCTGGCACTCCCTGAGCCTGGTTATTGCCCTCTAGCTGGTGGATAGCCTGGGGTGTGGCTCTGAGCTGTTGTGGCTGCTTCTCCTTCTCGGCTGGTAAGGGCTCTGTTTGGGCAGCTGCTGGGTCCCTATTCCCCCTGCCTTTGCTCCCTCCCTCTGCCCTGCTTAGCTCCCTATCTCCTCCTTGGAGGGTGGGGCTGGCTGGCCTCGCCCTGCCCCTTCCAGCCCTCTGGGGCCTTGGGCCTTTACCCCTTTTCCCTGGCACAGGCAGGTTCTGGCTCTGGTGGCTGGCCGGGGCAGTAGGGCAGCTGCCTCCCGGCTGTCTCCCATTGTTTCCTCCCAGCAAGGCTGGGGGCTGTGCCTCAGACCCCGGACAAAGTTCACCAGGTTGCTGTAGGTCTAACACAACAACAGCCGGCATGCAGCACTGGCCTTCGGGTGTGCACACTGTGTAACGCATGTGCAGTTCTGCAAAGGACAATGGGAGCTGTATTTCCCCCATGTCAGGAGTTAGCAATAGTATCTGTCAGTCATATCCTGTGTCACAAATGGTTTTAAACTGGTTAGTATCCTTGCATTGTACCAGTATGTACACACTGGTACAGCAACAATGCATGTATGCATTACAATAGGGAACTGCACAAACACAAAGGCAAGAGAAATCTGTGCGCAAGCCAGGTAGCCCATTGCACATATGCCAAAGAAAGGAAACTGGACAAAGAAATACAGTTAACCAAAACAAAGAAATACATGGTACATCGAACTTCAATTGCTTATAAAACATTTCAATTGCTTATAAAACATTGTTTCCCTCACCTCTGGGAACTGCACCTTCTGACACCAGTGCTGTAGTGAATTTCGGGAAAAAAACCCTTCAGTTTTTAACACAAATATAGTCAGGACAGGGGGGTTTACCATCCTCCAGGCCCTGTACAAACAGCTAAAAAGAGGCTGTGATTTACCAGAGGTAGGTACAGAATTTACAAACATAGCTGGAGAGATATTATGCAAGGCATGAAGACCACCAGTGTTGTATAGGAGTGCATCACTATACTCAAGTGAAATGGAGATTATATGGGGTTGGAGCCGTACAAATGGTTTCTTTCATGCTATAGTTTTACCCTGTATACATGATGCTATAGGCTGCTGCCTCAGCACAGACGTGCATCAAATGGTCCTCACTTTGAACCAGGGGACTCTTACCTGTAGGACGATTGCTGGCACTGAGAAAATCATGGCTTCATTAAACACAGGGTTTGTGTCATCCCTTTTTGTCGCTGTCTTCTTCTTGCTGATCTTCCTCCCATCTTGCAGCAAATATACTTTCACAAAAGGATCTGATTGGATGGTAAGAAGCAGATAATCTTAACTGTGTTGTTGTTTCAGAAAAACTGTATTTTGTATGCAGACTATCTTTGAAACTCTGAAACATTACAAGTTGGAAGTAAGTTCAGAAAAATGTACCACGCTATATTTGGAAGCTGCACACATCCTGCCAATTTGGACTATGTTACCAGATGTAAACAGGGGTGTGATGCATGTAAAACACACTTTAGGACTGTCTGGTAAAATGGTATTTTAAAACTTTTAAAAAGCTGTCTGGCTTTAAACTGCTATAGAGCAGAATAACAAATCTACATAAATTTTAATTAAGAAACAATCAAGAGAAATCCAGTTAATTAAAATGGGAAACTAAACGATCACTTCTTAACCTCTTCAAAGAGAATCACCTCCAACAGATTTTCCGTTTCTGTTGATGGGTATTCAAGTAGTTGAAACAGGGTGTCTGACACCCTCTAGAATATTTAACAACTGCTCCTGCTGTGATGACTCTCGGGAGAGGTTTAAGGAAGCCTGAATTAAAACAGGAAGTGAAATTATTTTCCTCTTTTTCAGATGTCATGAATTGGCTCTTATGCTACCAACGTAAGATGGTGTAAGACCAGTGTACAAACCTTTGGCTATACAGTTTACTAGTTTTAATGACCAAATTCATTATTTTTTTTCCAATGTGTTTCTTGTTATCAAACTTTTTAAAAATAAGTATCTTATTGCTTATGATTTAGAGATTAGGCTGTGGACATGTGTAGTTCATTGCACCCACAGACTGAGAGGTGATGGTGCTGTTTAAATATCTCAGGGGCAGCACAGGGCTCGCCAGGAATTACATCATTCATGAGTAACAGAACCAAAAACGTCCTAACGACTGCTTCTTGTCTAAGCTACAATAAGGAAGAAAAAGACAAAGCACTCCTTATTTCTGTGCTGCTAATGCATGTGTTACTTCAGCTGCAAATCAATAGCTTTCTTCACATTTAAAGCATTTATTAAATCACTGTAGTACAACAGAATAAAATATAAGATTTACTGTGATTTACTGTGAAAGACTTGGTTATGAATAACCACTGAAGTATAAATGTACTACATGATTTTTCTGAATTTTAAACTATGAGATCAAGTTCAACCATTCAAAAGTTACTATTACTAGACTGCATTCTCTTAATGTTGTATGCTCTGCTAGAAACCTTTGATAGGACATCAACTTTTAAAAAATGGATCAGTTTCCATACTTACAGTAGCAATTCTAATTTAATGGAGCTGCTTGAACTTTTCATTGAATAGCAAAGGTCAGCCTAACAACTGATATTCCAAAAGAGTCATTATGGCACCATATGCTTTAACAAGCATATCACCGCATCAAGTAGTAATTTGTATACCAAACATTTTGGATATAGGTATCATTTTCCAATATGTGCTGGCTTTGGTACTCCTGTGTATACTAAAAGGGAAACTAAATTTCACCCGGACACCATGGCCAGTGTCTTCCAGCAGTGTACAATGACAGACAAATTAACACTTAGTTTACAAAAGATTAGAGGCTGGATCCAAAGGTCATTTTCTGCCAACAAGAGTTACGTCCACCCATGGAAGGGGTGATTTTTGCCCATTTTTTCCTTTCTATTTCAGCCTGCTCCAAAATGCTGTTTCGGGGGGGGGGGGGTAAGAGGAACCTCAGGAACAGTATGGGAGGATATGTGGGTTTGCAGTGGGAGGAGAGAATCAGCAAAAATAGCCACCACCCCCTGGCAAAAAACAACCTTTGGGCCTAACTGTAAGGCTACGGATGAGTGGTCACTAACAAATATGGTTCCCAGACAAAATGTTACTTTGTATTAACTACATTAAGTGCTATTTAGCTGAGACTGGAGGAGGCTCTAGCTTGGGAACTAAAATGCAAGGATGGTCATTACATCTCTTCCGATGCATGTGATTTTTAAATTTTTATTTATTTACGTTATTTATAATCCACCTTTTGTTTATGCACAGCATTGTATGTAAATTATAGCACAAGCATTCTTAATCGAATCACTAAGATTTTAGGTGGCATTCTCAGGATCTAACCAGCCACAGCTACATTACAGGTGGGATGGGTATATTTCAAGACTCATTACTAACCTGCAGTCATTTTGCCATTGGTCCACACAAGATTCTTGGCCTTAACCACAACTACTGTTAATCGCTCTGCTGTTGGCAGATAGCTAAGCGAAAGCAAGATTTCACCCACTGAATCAGTTGCCTACAGGGAAACAGAAGGAACCGTTCATTTTTCTTTACTGTACTACTCTTGCATTAGTTACACTGCTATGAATTCACTTTGTCCAGCATAAGAGTTAACTGTTTATAAGTAGCAGTCTTACAGTGCAGTCCTAAATCAAGCTACACTCTTCTAAGTCTGTTCATCATTGCTACCTCTGAGTCATGGCTGCTAGTTTTTGTCCAAAAGAAACAACAATCCAAAGTCAGCTCCTGTGGTATGTCCTCAATTAACAAGATCTTCCACAGCAGGCTCCCCCTCCCTTATTTTCCCATCAACAAGGTCAAACCCCCACATTTCCTAACAAAATTAAGGAAATTGTGGGCAGCACCTAGCAGAAAGTCATGATTACTGCCACTCCAGTTCCTTTATGAAAAAGGGATAATGGAAAATAAATGGGGGAAATACGTAAGGCCTAGGTTATCTGGCCTAGGTTTAGTGCTGTTGACAAGCAGGTTTTCCTCTTGCTCCCCCTCAGCTTCATGGTGCATTGGTGCACCTCCAGGGTTTTCCCCAGCTTTGCTCTGATTTTTCTTGAACCGGCTTTCCTTCAAAATTTTGGAAATGTTGCAGTTAAAGCCTGGGTGACTGCTGTGTGTGTGTGTGGGAGAATTCAGATTTTCCCACCCACATGGCAACCATTTTCCCTGACCCTGTCTCTACGTCAGGCATTTTCTCCCCTACCACTGGGGTGGGGGGTTAATTTTTTTTAAATGGCACTAGAATATCCTTATATCGACATACTGTTTTAACAGTCAGTGCAAAAGGTTCTCTGAATCCTCATATTTAATGAACAAAGGCTCTAGTCTCTTCCCTTGCATAAATATAAGGAAAAGGGCACATCTTCGCAAAAGAAGGGGTTTAGAGATTTGCTCTTTTTTAAAAAACATGAAAACTGGGACTTCACAGAACCCATTACATCTATTGTTACAATGGTATTATCACTATAACATTTTTAAAAAACAATTGCAAAAGTCCAGGCGGCCCACTGCTGGGAGACCAGAGCAAGGAAACTGCCAAGAAGCCTGCCATGTGGAAGCAGCCTCACCAAAGCACCAATGCCAGTTGAAGCACTAGTCCTGACTGCTCCATCTTCCCTACTGAGCAAGCTACTCATGTACAAAGTCCATCAATTAAACCAATGGCAAAGGGACTTTCTCTCAGTCATCTATCACATTTTTAACCTGCCCTTCCTCCAAGGAACTCTGGGCAGCGCTTACGATTTCTCCACTGATGTCACCAACTGATTTTTAAGATCTCTGTAGTGGGATGATTGCTGAAGTTTTTTCATGAATTCAGACTCTGAAAAAGCCCAATTCCTTGTGGTTGTGTTCATTTCAACATAAATGTTGACAGTATAACACAGAAGTTTGGAAATGGTGTAAATAAAGCTTGGGGCCCAGATGTCTCAGAACAAATGCTTTTTTCAAATTGCAGTTCTGTTAGGACAATCCAGCATGCTCAAATATTCATAAACTAAAGTTTGTATTTGTTAATGGACACTAAAATTGCAGTAATTTTTCTGCTCAAGTAGATTAATTTGAAATCACTCTGGAAGGAGAAGTAATGGCAGAATATACTACCTTGTCTCCTGGAAATGGTGATCATTAGAAAACCATCAAAGTAACCACTGTAATATCTCAGAGCTAATCAACATTCAGATGATCTGGGTTGCAACATTACTAATGGTCTCCAGATGTCTTTCTGAACCCCCAATCGTGTCAATTCTGTACTACTCTATCCCCTGCAAGCCATGCTGCACCACAACCAAGTGACAGTTATCTTAGGGTCTGTTATGACAACATGGATTGAGGTGGGTGACTAAAACACTTGCTGTCTCTTTAATATCATTGATCCATCTCTTTTGTAGCTCGATAATTCATTGTCAGGAAACAAAGCTGAAAATAAAAGGAAAGATGTACCAAGAGAGCAATTTTACCTTGTTCATATCCTGCAGATATAGCCATGCATTGAAAGGCCGGATAGAGAGATCCAAGTCTGACAACTTTAGCTCAGCTACGCCAGTGCTGATGTTTCTCTCATCCTCATCAATGCCAAAGACAGAAAATCTCAAGTGGTTTTCCTCCAGAGCAGCAGGATCCAAGGGAATTGAAAACCTCTCATCAAAGAAAACTGAGTAGGCACTTCTTTGAATCTATGCACAGAAAAAAGATAGGATAAGACTCAAAAATTCAGGTAAGACATCTGACATCTGGATCCTGGGAGACAGCTGGATCCTGGGAAACTCTGAAAAACAATTATACCAGAAAGGCAGTAGGTTGGTATATCAGAAGGTCTAGACAAGAACATATCAGGGCTGGGAAAGACCCTCCTCTGACCAAGTCTTTGGAAAGCTGATATTTATTGAGAGTAGAAAATACTAAGCTAGACAGACCAATGGCCTTTTTTACAAGGTTAGGCAGATTCAGACCAGCAAACCATACCTTTGATTCCTAAAGTATTCTTTATCTCTTTTTCCTTCACTTAATGTGAGAATCCCCTAAATGAGATATTAACTATTAAAGGCTGAAATCCTCAACAGCCATATGCATAAGCTAGAGGAAAGTGGGTTTCTAACTTTTTTCTAGCATCTCTGTAACTTTACCCCAATAAAATATCTAATTACTAAAATGAGCTGATTAGCCTTTTAGAGAAGTCTTATCTACTCCTCGATCTCTCTGGCAATGGTTGAGATTCCCTGCAGCCAAGGGCGCTGAGAAATGTATCAGCAAACACTCTGCTTGCCTCTTAAGTTCTTCAGCTAATGAGGAGGCGCTTTCCCCACAGCCATCTTTGGAAAATCTCTGGAATGTTAAGAAAATTAAGCAGGGAGAGAAGGAAATCACACTGCTATTTTACAGCAAATGCTAAGCATGCAGTTGTGCTGATGCTTTGATGCACAGCTCAAGAAGAACACTCCAGGGAGTGGTTAAACAGGAGTGAAGGGCAGAGAATGCTGAGCCAGCCCTCCCACATTGGCGTGAAACTAAGGAACGTGACCTGCACTCAGGCTTGGTGCCAGCTGCTGCTATATATGAAAGACTGTGTGGATGCCACAGGGATCTTTCTTTGCAGGAGGCTGGCAACATCCATTCTTGAAAACATTGCACTTGAGTAGGCTCATGTGAGGGTTCATTGGTTCAGGTTTCAACTAATGGAAATGTACACTGCAAGCAGGAATGTATGCATTAAACAAAGCTGTGATTATGCCATGTAGGTCACAATCAAACTTAGTATCTGGAGTACAGTTAAAAAACCCAGATAAACCAAATGTGCTTCTAGTCCTTATGGATTAGCTTTGGCAGTACTCAGTGAAATCTCAGAAGCCAGAGAGAAACTTTCTCAACAGCTAGCAGAAGAAGAAGAACTATAAAAGCAACAATGTACAATTGTATTAACGCAATTTTTTTCCAGAAGGTGAGCTTTAAAAAAAAGGGGCAAGCAACAGTTTTTGTCCTAGTGTCAATTTATGCCTAAGGGTCTGAAGTTGAACTCTTCAGCAATACCTATGGCACCTTCTGCATTTCTGCCGCTACAGCTTCTTTATTTACTTTTTAACTGCTTACAAGTACCATGATTTCTGGGGCCACATGTTCCCAAGAGAAGCTTTTTAAACCTACCACCTGCTGCCAGAAGCACCAATGCTAGGTTCGCCAGAGGATGCTCTCTGTGCAAAATCTATAACCTTTGCTCCTACCTCTGGTTTCATTCTGAATAATGCTCTCTGTGCACTTTGCTGATTAACACATTTTTCTTATGACTTAAGCATTTGTACTGAACAATTTATGATTTAGCTACTTAAGCAACAACAGCTTCCAAAATCAGTAAGTATATGCCAATCTCTGAAGCCCAGCCAATAATTATCTGCAGGCAGACATGCACCATTACTGCTGTCACAATCTAGACAGTAGCCTGGACCAGCTCACTGGCTTTACTTTCTCTTAGTGTTGCCACCTCCCAACCACACTCCAGATTGCTGTAGTGCAAGTCTCTGGAGGCTGGTGGGAACTGATTAAATGCAACCCCCCCCACACACACACACACAAACACACAAACACTGCTCTAGGTGTGCAAGGCTGCAGTGATCAAAATGCTTGCCTATCTCCCTTCTCATCTGGTGTCTGAAAAGTTACCATGTAGTACAGAGCACAGAATGAGGACAATTCTCTCTCCCCAGACACTTATACCAAGTCTTGAGCCTTTCTGAACCCAGTTTTGCTCTTGCACTGAGAGTGCTAGAAGAACGGGCCAAAAATGGTACTGTTCAGTATTGACCACCTGTATATTTGGAACTTCCATGGCAAGCAGTAAAAGGTCAAATTTTGCTTCCGATCTTCTGAGGCTTCTTTGATCAATTATACAATCCCACAGATGATATTTGTAACCAATACAAGAAAAGAATCAACAATGCATGGCAGCACTGTATATCTGTACCACCAAGTATACAGTGTGCATAACCCACTACTACCCCGTCTCACTTTTTTCTCACTGCTAGAACCACAGCTGGCCCCACCCAGCAGGAATAGACCAATGGATTTCCCACATCAAACTAGGAACCACTAGAGTATATTTTACTATAGTATTTCCATCTCCATGCTCATCCCCACACTCTGAATCCAAAGAAACACTGGTTTAAAGATCAAAGCTGCCTCTATTGATGGTAGCTAAATCAGTAGGTATGGACAGCAACACCACCTCCTAAGGTACTATTACACACATGCTCTTTTGGTTTGGAGTTGTAATTCAGAAACACCGCCCCCCCCAAATATTTTGGTGCACTATCATTTCAAGCTGCCATCCTATGTCCATGGCTGCTGGCCCCCGAAAAAAAGGGGGAGGGGAGCAGGAAAGAAAAGAATTTAAAACAAAACAAGAAATACAAAGCCCTCACTTTCTGTTGCCATTTGAAAGTTGCCATTTGGTTGGTGGGTAGGACCATGACACAGACAGGGAGAGTTCTCCACGAAGTAATGCCTATTTATGTGTCATTGGCTGCCACTCAAACAGCCAATGCTAATCAGGCTGCATTAGAACTGGGATCCCTTGAAAATACCTCTTCACACAGGAAATCTTACCACCAGTTCTCGTAATCAAGCAACACGTGTTTACACAACTGACTGCCTGAATACAAACAAGCGCACAAAGAAACATTAGTCTAAAGCTACTGCTTATATGAGGATAACCTTTTTAATGATCCCAGTGGCTTTTCCAGGTGCAAAACTGGCTGTGGCTGGCATACCCACCTCCAGAGTGTATGAGACCTCTGTACATGGGCTGCCTACAGAAAATATGCCACAACATTTTATGTAAACCACCCCTACAGGAGGCTGAGGCTGCCTGGGAGGTGGCACCCCTAGATGTCAGCCCACCCAGATATTTATTGAGCATCCTTGGAGTGGTGATTCTCTTTCAGGGCTGCATCCAAAATTACTTTTTAGATGACATGAATCTTAACTAACATGAAATATGCAATGAGAGAATAAAGAACAAGGATTTCTGTTGGAGGACATGCAATCTCTGAGCCGGTATGTGACAGTATGCCCTATAAAATGTCTTAGGTACATGTAATCTATTGCCCCAACTACATGATGTTGTCAAATGTCTCAGAGGAAGGTCATCATGTTTGAAAGCAGCTCTCGCCTCAGCTTTTGCCCTCTCTGCTCTCTCATGTCTCTTGATCAAAAAGAGTCCAGTAGCACCTTTAAGACTAACCAACTTTATTGTAGCATAAGCTTTCGAGAATCACAGTGATTCTTGAAAGCTTATGCTACAATAAAGTTGGTTAGTCTTAAAGGTGCTACTGGACTCTTTTTGATTTTGCTACTACAGACTAACACGGCCAGCTCCTCTGCATCATGTCTCTTGGGCTCACAAGTTGATCAGCAGCAGGAAAGGAGCACTTTTCTCCTATTACTCACTGCAGACTGCAATTAGCATAAGAGACACATCACACAGAGGGAAGCATTTAGATACAAATTAGAAGATTTTTCTTGGCCTGCCTCTGAGAATGTAAATTTATGAAGTGAACCTCCTCCCTTCCCCTCCCCTCCTTGCCTGCTTCTGTCTCCCATTTCCAGGGTGCGTGGGCGGTTTGCTAAATAAATGATCAAGCTTGCAGCACAAAGTCAAAGAGGCCAAGGCTTTGGTATTCGGAAGAAAATATTTTAACAAGGTCCATTCCCAACATACCCTCCACCCACATCCCCTTCTTCGTCTTCTCCCTTCACATGCAATGAACTCGATCATGGGTTGCTTATTTCTTCAGCTTCCACTTCACTGAAGCAAAAGCACCATTTCTGGCAAAAAAATCTGACAGAAAATGTTTTGTGTAGCTGTTTTAAAGCAGGGCTGTCAGTGTGACAGAAATGTATGACAGCCACAGGGCTTACTGGAGACCCATATTTTCCACCAACATATTCCCTTACAACTGGTGGGTAAAACTGGATAAAATACTGTTTCAGTCTACACATTCAGTCTGTCCTCAGCCCCACCCCTGTATATTCCTGGAACAGAGGTCCAATTTCTCCACATATTTATACTGCTCTCAAACACATCGTTTACATTTTGCACAGCTATTAAAACACTCTTTGATCCTAATCTAAACTGCATTGGTTCTCAGCATGCATCTGGCCACCCCATTTTCCATGTTCCTAATTACGGGAAACTGTAGTAGGAAGAAGCTACAATGAGACATAAGGTTTCTTGGACAAGCTCCAACAGACTTTTGGGTATAAGGACTGTGCCATCTGTGTTCAGCCCAGGCTTTTTCAACTTCTCCTGGGAAGACATAGGAGCCTAGAACAAGTACCATAATGTTTGTAGAGTTGGGGTGAACAAAATGAGTGCATCAAAGACCCCAAGTCCCCAATCTCTTTTGAAAAGTATGTTCACCAGATACAAAGGAGGACAAGGTTCCAATACACTCACACACAAAAAGGCTTTATCCAGCTTTCTTGAGATTCAGTTTATTCTAGGACCAGACTTGAGAACTTCTGCATGCAAAACTGCAGCTCTCCTACAAACCTATACCCTTCCAATTTCCTTGAAGATGAGTAGGTCTCTTCAGATATTATTTCCATGCAAACTAAAAGCTCCTGTGTATATTGGGAGCATGAAGTCTCCATGATGCAGTCAATATGTGCAATTGTTGTTTCATATGAATTGGGCACTGCATAGATTTTCCATGCATGTACAGCTTTCATAAAAACAGAACCCCTGGAAAAATCACATTTCTATGTGTATGGAAAATCCATGCATTGTCCAATTCTCATAAAATGTTGATGGCATGTATTTTGTGGACCATATAGTCTATATCTGCAGTCAACGGGCTCCCAATTCTCATGGACATAACATCTGAAGAAGGCAGCCTTCTTCTGACTTCTACATTCTGTTCTCCTTTCATTAGGTACTGCTTTCCCAAACATTCCAGCAATATTTTACCTTTTTTGGTGTTTTTTGTTATTCTTAAGAATAGCAGGAAACATGAGTTGTGCATCAGATTGCAGGAACGCAGAACTCATCCATCATTTTTTCCGGTTGTAGTCTATTGACCCTTCACTTGGATCGGTAGGATATGCCTAGTTCAGCACAGGGCAAATTTGCTATTTGGTACAATGCTGAAACACATTAATGGAGTCCCAGAGATATAGATTTCATATTCAGCCATTACAATTTACAACCCACCTGCTACTAGCTGTTAGGTATGGAGAAAATTTACTTGCTCTTATGGGTGTTTAAGTCATGATTATATTTATTACTTAACAAGAGTTTCAGTGCTAGGCACTGTACTAAGCCAAAAAAGAACAAACTTTGTCCACAGGATTGCAATTAAAATCAGAAACATGCAAAATAATTAGGGATAAGGGATAATAACAACAACATTCAATTTATATACTGCCCTTCAGGACAACTTGATGCCCAGTCAGAGTGGTTTACAAAGTGTATTATTATTATCCTCACAACAAGTACCCTGTGAGGTGGGTGGGGCTGGGAGAGCTCTGAAAGAGCTGTGATTGATCCAAGGTCACCCACTCCTCCACTTGAAGCCAGCTGGGTGACCTTGGGACAGTCACAGCTTCTTTGATCTCTCTCAACCCCACCCACCTCACAGGGAATTGTTGCGGAGGATACTGAGTGGGCAATAAATCAATTGTTGTTATGTTTTACTGGTTCCATCAATCGCCACAAGGAATACTTAATGTTTTATTTTATTGGTCATGGTAAGAAATTGTACTTGGAAAAGTATTAGTAATGTGTTGTTCAAGCAAACTCTGATATAACAGGGTTTTTGTAGATACATTATAGCTTTTATACTGGAACCATTCCTGATCTAGCTAAGTGTTCCAGAGTAATTTGAGCAGGAAGCTTGCTGTGGAAACACTGTGTTTTGGTCAGTCCTTCTGCTCTTTCAGACTGAACTCAAAATAAATACCTTCTTCCTTTTTGCAGCAGAAGCTAATGCATACAATGCTCATCCACCTCTCCTCTCCTCTCCAAATGTTTTCATTGTTTTAAAAAATGTATTCCCTTTTTAAACAAAAATAGTACAAATGCACATTAATTATTATTTTATTATTACTTTCCTTTATAGTCCGCTCTTATCACTAGGATCCAAGGCAGATTACAAGCATGATATAAACTTTCAATCAATCAGAAAACAGATTACAAAATATAACATCAGGTAATCAGTGAGCAGATTACAAGCTATAACATTTGAATCTAATAGCAATGATTTCAAGACAAGACAAAGTAACACAGTTGGTCTGAGATTGTAGAAAAGGGAGAAGGGGAAGGGACAATCAGAAAGCATGTACATATTTTTAAAAAGTCATTCAGCCTGCTGGAAGTATGGAGGCAGAAGAAAGACATCCCAATGAATAAACTGTGGATCTGCTAGCCACTTGTAAGGTAGCCAACTACATGAAGAAAAATGGAAGATTTGTTTTCACTTACTATGAAACTTCCTTTCTCAGTGGTCCAGGAGTGAATCAGTCCTTACTCTTGGGATATAGCTCCTCCTCTCTGAAGGCATGGCCAGTCAGCTGATTTTTATCCCGGAGGAGAGGGGCATGTCCCAAGAATCACCAGTCCATTCCCAAGCCTTGACTCCTCATCATGATACCGTAAGAGAAAAAAACTTACCTCAACTCTTTTAAATAGTAAGGTCCCTCCCCTGACACCAGTGGGAGAAAGACTACTGTCCTAACTCTCCATCTAATCTTAGAAGCTGCCTCCAAGAAAACTCGAGTGGGTAGGACTGCTCCACTCCTAGACCACCAAGAAAGGAAGCTTCATGGTAAGTGAAAACAAATCTTCCATTCCCCGGTGGTCCTAGGAATGGGGCAGTCCTTATTTTTGGGACATACAAAAGCAGTGTGCCCCGGGGCGGGCCGTCCAGCTTCCAGGTCTAGAGGGTATATTGTAGTACCCTTCTGCCAAAAGGTGCCTCTGGAGAGGCCAACATCTATCCTGTAGTGCCTGATGAGTGATTGTACTGATATCCATGTGGCTGTCTTATTGATCTTTTCTAATGATGACTAAAGGATTTATAGGCTGCTGATGTTGCTGCCTCCCTCACCCCTTAATGAGTGCACCATGACACCTTGAGGCATCTCCAGACCTCTGGCTTGATATGCCAGAATTATGTACCCTCTGATCTACCTACTTAGCATGGAAATGGACACTCTCTGTCCCAAGGAGGATCTCCTGAAAAACACAACTAGTATCTCAGACTTGTGAAAACAGTTTAGTCCTGCCCGAGAATCTCACGGCTCTAAAAAAGGCAGTAAGATTCCCTTTCCTTCTCATGCTTTGGATTAGGGTAGAGTATTACTATTTCTACTGTCCTATGAAAAAGTGTTCACCTTCAGAATGAAGGATTCGGTTCGTAACTTACTCTGTCATCTTAAAGGAAGGGGCATAGCTCCCTATCTACTGCTAGTGTCTGCAGCTCTGACACTCGTCTAGCTAATGTGATTCCCATCAGAAAGATGGTCTTAAAGGTCAATTCTTTTAGAGGACATGAGACCATAGGCTCAACGGGGTCTTTGGATAATGCTCTTAGTACCAAATTAAGATTCCATGTGAGCCCCTGGAGGATTCAACAATGAGGTCCCCCTTTGGAATCTGTTGCTATGATGGTGATGTATAAGGGAATGTCCCTTCCTAGAATCCCTAATTGTCAAGATGTTTGCTTCTTGCTGTCCAAAGGTGCTGGTGTTAAGACTTTTATTCAACCTTTCTTGAAGGAAGGATAGTATCTCCCTAATTGGCTCCATAAATGGTCCCATGCCTCTATCCATGCACTATGTCTGGAAACTTGGCAAGTATTGTTACAGACTCTGTGGAACTCTTCCTGGTGGCTAACATAGTACCAATTACACCGTCTGCACAATCTAACCCTATTAGTTGTTTGTGTTCAACCTCCAGGCTGTGAAGCTTGGCAGAGCTGGTCGAGGGTGTGGTATTGTTCCCTGCATCAACAGGCCCTCCTTCAGTGGGAGATGCCAGGGATCCATGCTTGATAGTCTCTTCAAGTCATGAGACCACATCCTTCTGGACCAGAAGGGTGCTGTTAGAATCACTTCTGCACATTGTGGTGTTATCTTCTGAACAACTCTATGCAATAGCTGTACTGGGAAAAACATACAGGAGTTGTGGAGGCAGCTTGCAGCTCACGGCATCTATCCCTAAGGCTTGAGGGTTTCTTCTTCTTGAATCTTGCTGAAACTCCAGCAGACTAGTTGAAATATCTGTCTGGATAGCATCCATTCTGATTGGCCCATTACTGTTTGGCTTAGCTAGACCACTAGGGAGTTGTCCTGGTTTGCTATGGGTACTGCTTTTAGAGATTCAAGGTTCATCTTCGTCTATATAAACATGTAGTGACCTGTGAGAAGATCCTGGAATTCCACCAGACCCAGTCTGATGGCTCCAAGTTCCAAAGGGTTTACACTGTTGATCATCTCTTCTTCAACCAGATACCTTATGTCATTCTTCCCTGGGTGTGGGTTCCCCAGCCCCATAGACTTGTGTCCGTGATCATTACCGTTCTCTTTAGTTCCCTGAGTAGGATGCCATCGTGTGATCGGATGTGGTCCAGCCACCGGCTGGTCTCCTGTTTGATGATCTCTGGCAACTAAACTATCTTGGACCTCTTGTGCTCTAACACTTCTTGGTATGGTAACAGGACTCTCTGGAGCGAACGGGCCTAGAACCTTGCCCCCTGGAGGACATCCTGATAGGGTACCCTCATCCCCAGCAGCTGAGCCAGTAGCATCACTTCCACCTTCTGACTCCTCAAGACCTCTGTTGCCATCATCTGGATCTTTGTTGCCTTTCCTATGAAAGACATTGTCTTGAGCCATGTCTATCACTACCCCCAGGGGCAATATTTAACTGGGTTGGAAATAAAACTGGTCTTTTCTTCATTGACCATGAATCCATGATCCTACAGTCAATTTCACTGCTTCCACCCGCTCTAGCAGGGATGGAACCATGACCAAGATGTCATCTGGATACAGGAAAAGGAGCCACTCCCTGCAGTCTAGCTGTGCTATCAGTGCTACTAGGATTCTGGTGAACAACCTGGGTGGTGCTTTCAGGTCAAAATGCAGAGCCCTATATTGGAAGTGCCTCTGAGGGCCAAGCTACAAGTGATGAATGACACAGGTTGGACACTTGTCAGCTTCCCTCAAGTTTTGATGGGAAATGTAGGCATCCTAGTCTTGCAGCTTGGCTCTCCGACTGCTGTCCAATGGACTTTTCAACTGTCACTTGTTCAACATTCCACCAAGCTGCCTACTTTTCCCATCAAAACTTGAGGGAAGCTGACAAGTGTCCAACCTGTGTCATTCGTCACTTGTAGTTTGGCCCTAAGAGAACAATGGAAGCCAGACAATCTCCCTTCTGAATGGCAGTCATGACAAATTTGAGCATTTCCATTCCAAACTTTCTTGTCCCTATGTGTCTATTTTATTTGACCAATTCTTTTGGATCTGGAGGAAAAACCCAGTTGGCACAGAGTTGAATTCCAGTGAATATCCATTGATCACTGTATACAGCACCCACCTGTTGCTTACTGTTTGCTGCCAAGGGTTTGTAAAGCATTGTTAAGCGCCCTCCAATCACAATCATGCCTGCTGCCTTGACATAGTCAGACTGAGTTCCCTTCTTTGGCCCCTTGGTATTCCAACTGGATTTGCTGAGGGAGGAGGACTTCTGTCTTCTTGATATTTTGGTCTGCTATCTTTCTTTGAATGATCTAGTGTATCTTGTGTGGGAAGGATGCTTGGACTCTGGGAAGGACTAAAGCCTCTTCCTCAAATTCCCTTCCTTCTTCTTTGAGGGAAGAATTTTCCGCTTTTTTAAATTCAGAGCTTCTCCAAATAGGTTAATGCCTTTGAAGGGAACCACGGTTACTTGGGCCAAAGGGTCAATGTTCCAGTTCCTAAGCCAAGAGCTGTGCATGGCTACTACGTTGAAACAATGGTTCTTGCTGACCATAGCAGAGCATCAAAGGCTGTGCAAAGACTATTGCCAGGGCTATTTTCTTAGTTCTGTCTTTCAGCTCTTTGAGGATCTTGCTGCTCACTGCAGCCAGGTCTGAGGTCCAAAAGAATGTGGCTCTAGTCAAGAGCGAAGCTACTGCCAATGCTCTGAGAGATGTAGTGGAAGCTTTCAAGTTTCTGTGCAGAGCCAGTTTGAACCGCCTGACACAGGATTCCTTGGGTAGGCCGTCCGTGTCAGTGGGCAGCATGGGATTAGACAGCAGGCTGGTTACTGGATCACCCACCAATGGCAGCTTGATCCTTTTAGTTGCCTCTGGAATCGGTGTATAAGACTTGGAAAAAAGAAAGAGTGGTTAGCTTGGGTTTTGTTGGAGTTTTCCTCTTAGCCTTCCTCAGGAATAAAAGGCTACTAGAAAGGGGAATCCCTGGCAGAGTGGCTTCCTGTTTTTGGGGAGGCTCCCCTCTCACCCTTCTGAGAAATCTGGGCCTGATTCCTCCTTCCTCTTGGCCTTATAGGAACACCCTGGGACTCTCAACACCTTAGGGAGCAATCTAGAATACAGCTCCTGGGGAAAAATTTTGTCTGCTTCGGGATGACTATGTGTACTAGGGGAATATTCCCTTCTTTTAACAGTTCCCCTTTCCCCCTTGGCTGAGGGAGAACCCGATAGCTCAGAGTCCTCCAGCTGGAGGCTTAACAGAGGGCTGTGTTCTCAATGGTACTTATCTCCTCTTTGATCTGGGGGGGTAAATCAAACTTGAGCTGCAGGGAAAAAAAGTATGACTGGCAGTGTGCATTCAGGGGACTGGAAATACTAAGCAATGCAGCTTGTTTTTGCCTTTATAAGCATCACATCCTCATTGTATGACATTTTCTAATGTTCCCAGTGCCCAAGGATACAGCCATGACACAAAAAGTGAAAATGCCCCTCTCCTCCAAATTGTATGCAATTTGTAGACAATCTTGGATTTAAGCAAAGTGAACTTATATACCACATTGTGAAGTTGAGAGATTTATAAAGGCATTCAGAGTTCAAAAGGTATTAATGAGTTTGTATTGGTATCACCGGTTAAAATAGTCCAGTGTCCAGAATGAGAAGCAGCCACTTTCCTATGGAATAAGATCCAGAGGAGTTAGCTGTGTTAGTCTGTGGTAGCAAAATCAAAAAGAGTCCAGTAGCACCTTCAAGTCTAACCAATTTTATTGTAGCATAAGCTTTCGAGAATCAAATTCTCTTCGTCAGATGCATGATACAGAGACTGGTCAAATACAGAGGAGGAGGGAGGAGAAGAGGAGGAGAGAGAAGAGGCAATTAGGGGGGAGGGGGAGGGAGCAACCAAAACCAAAGCCCATGCCAGGCGTGGGCTTTCGGGGACCACAGATCTCTTTGTCAGATGCATCTAGCAGGGAGAGCTGTGGTTATCGAAGGCTCATACTGCATTAGAATTGGATGATCTAGCTGTTTGGCTGCTGCAGACTAACAGGGCAAACTCCTTTGAAGCCAACTGATACACACACTAAAAGGAGATGTTTACATAAACTAGCAAAGGAATGTTTTGGTTGCTCCCTCCCTCTCCCCCCCAATTGCCTCTTCTCTCTCCTCCTCTTCTCCTCCCTCCTCCTCTGTATTTGACCAGTCTCTGTATCATGCATCTGACGAAGAGAACTTGATTCTCGAAAGCTTATGCTACAATAAAATTGGTTAGTCTTAAAGGTGCTACTGGACTCTTTTTGACTATGGAATAAGAGCCATCTATAGGGGATTGAGAATGAATGCTTTTGCAAAAATTGTTTCTTTTTCTTTCTAGGATAACAAATGACTAATACATTCATAACTGAGCAAGACTATAGAGGTTACAAAGGCTAATTACTTTTTCTGGAATTATTTTCAAGCTGATAGAATCTTTTCATATCTTTCCAATGTTTCTTGAGTGAGCTAGCAGGGACCTGAGCCACTGTGTCTGGCAGTAGTTCCTGACATCTCTTTGCTATTCTTTCTAATTCATAACTTTTGCTTTGACACTGTGATGAAGAAAGTGCCTTCTGGCTTGTTTCTGGTTTTACTTATTTCTATGAAGCACCTCTCTAAAGAAGGCTTCAGGGCTCAAGCTTTTGTTCAAAATGCAGTTGGGTTTCTTCCATTCTGCTTCCTCTAGCATCTCTGACCATCTGACACAAACCCTTCCTGTGCTCAGAAAAGACAAAATTAGCCTAGAGAACACAGCAAGTGCCAACACTGAAGCAGAATTAAATTTTCAGCATTTCTCAACAACATGCCATGTTGCAGAGGCAGACTAAGAATGTTTGCTTTCTGTGCTCAACTTGACTGTCACAAGTGCTGTCTGGAAAAGTTTCAAAAGTCAAGAAAAAAAATAACTTGCATGCAGTCTTAACGATCTGACTTGGAAGCAAGTTCTGTTGAAATCCATGGTATATGTATTCAAGTAAACATTTTAAGTCAAGGTTGAAGTCAGGGAATACCTGAATTCCATCCTCTTGGATGGAATTCTATAGAGGATCCTATAACAAAAATATAACCCAAAAATATAACTCTAAAGGATCCTATAACAAAAATATAACCTAGAATACCTAGCATATTAGGCTCTGTTATACAATCATTCATTATATTCTTGTAGATAGTTGGTGCCCTGACCTGGATGGCCCAGGTTTGCTTGATCTTGTCAAATCTTGGAAACTAAGTAGGGTTGGCCTTGGTTAGTACTTGGATGGGAAACAACTATGCAGAGGCAGGCAATGGCAAACTCTCTCTGAATGACTCTTGCCTTGAAAACCCTTTGGGGTCACCAAAAGTCAGCTGCAACTTGATGGCACTTTACACACACAAATCATCAGTTTCACATCTGTTTTTCCTGGCACCTGTTTGCTTTTTGACTCTTGGAGATACAATCCAGAGAGTCTTAAATTTAATAGAATAAAAAGGGAGCTTCAGGTCAGTCCCTACCAGCTGACTGACTAGAGGAGCACTGGACACATGCATAACATCTGTGTGTCCTCGGCTTGACCATACAACTAAACTTTTTTAGGTTTCTGGGATTGAAAACCTCTCCCTGTGACCATGCAGGGAGCAAGCTCTCTCTTTGGAAACTGAAACCAAACAGTGTCTTTTCTCCAAAGCAAAGAGCTGATCAGGCTTTCCTCCATCTTCCTGGTGCAAGAGGTGCTTAGAACAACCCACAGTTCATTGCCTTTATTTCTGTCCATTCAGTAGCACCTGCCTCCATTGTAGGATGCTTGGCTTGGAACCTCCCAATATTTTGTGGAACTTCCCATTTTGTAATTGGCATGCCCTCCAGAGAAAACATTCTGTGATTTGCCCCATCCCGAGTGCAGCCAATCCAGTTATATCAGAATCTTTTGGGAACTCCACCCCAGACAGGTGTTCTCAAACACTGACAAGTAACAAAACCAAAAGTTTTTTTTTTAAGTTTGAAAAATCTTTGAGGGTTGACATTCAACAGTACAAACTAAGCAGCTATAGCTGTGGGAAACATTAATAGGGTATTTTAGTGTGTGTGTGTGCATTTGAGGCTTTTAAAACAGATGTTCTGTGCCTTGGAGCTTTGGAAAGGAACAGGCTAGAAATTGGGGGAGGGAGTGCTACAGAATACAGAACCAATTTCTGTGACCATGTTTAATAAGCACTACTTGTGAATAAACTCTCCAGAACCTGAACTGTCACAATTAAATCAATTAGGGGTGCCAAGTTCCCGAGGAGCCAAGCTGGGGGCAAGGGGACAGAGGGGCAGCAGAGCACTTATCTCTACGTCCACTCATCATGCTGGAAAATGATGTTATTTTCTGGCACAATGTGGAAGCTATGGGTCATGTTAGGGGACAATTCACTAAAATGTGCTCCCAAACTTAGTGTCCCCTGGCATAAACTGCAGTTTCCATGTCATGCTGGAAAACGTCATTTTCTGGTGTGATGAAGAAGTGTGTGCCCTGCATATGACCAAACCAATTCAGGGAGAGCTCTCTCATTGCTTGGTAGCTTGGCCATTATTATCCTGCCAAGCAAGTGCTATGATACAGAGAATTTTACCATTCATTAGCTGCTGATAGATAATAAAACAGTAATCTGTAATCACTCAGAAGTGCAGATATTAGAATGGAATAGTATGCATACTAGTAAAGGAAGATATTAATATTTATTGAAGACTTCCGGAATCTAAAAGTGTGAATTCATCTCTTAGGAATGCCTTGACCCAAAGCACATCCTCTTTTACATCCATCATCCTTTTGTGAGTATTTCATTTCAATGCTTTTCAACTGCAGTGCCAGCATTCTGGCCTTCTTTTTGTTCTGCCAGAATCCATGTAATCCTCCTTCTCTACATCCTAATAACTAAACATCCTCCTTCTCTTTTATTGTCCACTATGGCACTTCTTACTAAAAAAACCTCTCAACAGCATCTTCAAGACAGAGCTTTCTGGCAGAGTATCCTGCAGACCTGTAGTGGTTAATTACCTGATAATACAAAGTAACTTACGGGATGAGAACACCTTCAAGTAGAAAACAGCAACTGAAATGCAGTTATATTGTTCAACAATATAAATGCACCAAGGGTGCATTTTCTTCGGAAGGCACTCTTCACTCTTACACTCAAAATATCAATATTTCTTTTCTCACTTGGCTCCCAGAACACAAGGTAGCCAAAAACTTACAACAGTGATATTGACTAGTTATCATGATGATTATCTCTGTTTAAGATAAGCCTGTACAAATGTCTAAAAGTCTAATCACAAAAGAGGTCACTGCAAACACAGGAACAGCTTCAAAGTTAAGTGGACTGCTAGTCCAATGGCAAGATGAAATGGATGGTGCAAAATGGTTTTCTAAAGCCACCAACTCTTGCAGTCATGCAATTATACATACTACATCTTTATGTTTGCTTTATTAATGGATGCTAAACAATTTTTATTATTTGACTATTGCCATCATAAGAAATATACAGAAATATGAATACGCATGGCTGAAATCTTTTTTTTTAACCCCAAACATTTTAAACATGCGTATTTCTAAAGTTCTAAAGTGTTGGGACCATGAATCACCCCAAGGCAATCTCAAGAAAGCAACGAAGCAATTGAGAAGGCTGGGAGGGCTACAGGAACTTTAAAGACTTGAATGCAAAATTCGTCATGGTTCATAAGAAATGAGCTCCCACAAACCACCAGTTCACGAACCACGAACTGGCCTGGTTTGTGATGAACTTCGCTTCGTATTTCGGTTCATGCCCACCTCTAATATTGAATAACTCATGACTTCTGTTCCTTTTTAAAGATGTAGTTTTAGTTTCCGTTTGAAAGAACCTGTGTTTTGAACCAAAGATATAGAAAACTAGCAAACTTTCTTAAATGGTAAAGGAGAATTTATAAAACCAATAATTTCTAATGTTGTTTGTACCTAGGGCAGTTTTGTATCCCCAGAACATAGCTGTCTATGGTAACAGGTTATAAGGAGAGAGGTATCTCTTTAGAGCACTTATACTTCCCTGAATTGGTAAACTAACCCCACCCCAAAAATATAAAAGAGGTAAAAAATTCCCCCAATGTAAAAATCAGTACATTTCTGAGGTTGCCTCATACCCAGATGGTTTTATGATTACCAGAAGAAAACTGCTACTTTGGAGACACTGTTTACTAATGTGCAGGTGGGCATTGTTGGTAGCAGGGTAGTTTTAATTTATTTTATTGTACATTGCTTTCGGTATTCTTTAAATAGAGAAGCAACTAATATTTTATAATAATAAAAATAATGAATTCTTAAAGTCAATAAAATATGAGTATATGTTAGTATTCTAGTACAGAATGGATGTTTCCAAATTTGTTCCACGTTAGCTGCCCCAAGGTATCACCTTTTGGCTGCCACTGGCTTAGCTGCTGTATCATCACAGTCATGGCACATAGACTTATGAATCATCCTGCTGGCTGCCTTGAGGCAGTGAGGAAGCCTTTGATTTTACATTCCATGGGCTACTATTGCTAAACTAAGCAGCTAACATTATATAATTGCATCCATGGCTTTTGAGGGCATCCATGGCCCTGCTGATGCAGGGCAGTTGCATGGCATGGCAACTTTGTGTCTGGAAAAGGACAGACTTCCTTAGTTTCTTATGAGATAGGCAAAGGCAAATTATACAGCATCACCATTTTTTCCCCATTTGGAAGACTCCAGTCATTTTCTGTTGTTCTACAGAAGACTAATGAGTGCCCTTTGTACAATATAGCAGTGATGAATTTGCTAAGTAGTCACAGGTTGTCAGAAGCAGTATGATCACAGAATCAGAGGACTGTAAAGCTGGCCTTGACCTAATCCTCATCTAGTCAGTCTCCTCTTCTCCCCTTCACCTTAGGCAGATCCATCACATTGTCCTGTCAAATATTCATGTATCCTGTTGCTTGCAATTACAATCAAAAACTACATAAAAGCATTACTGCCTGTGGGGAAGCTGAATTATTGTATATCACAAGCAGAGATCTGGAAGGGTGGAGCTGTACTAATGTATATTGTCAGTGCATTTGCAACTGTACTAAAGATACATTTGCAATTGTACTAAAGATGAATTTCCTTCTACTCTTGTCATTTATCAAGAAGATGATATGTGGGAGAAAGTGTGGTGTATTTAGGAGGATTAGTTAGGGATCTAAGACTTTTAATTGACAGGGAGCATGTTGGACTATCATGTATCAATGGCATAGCTGGTACTCTACAGCCAAATATCTGAGGTGTATGTAGTGATTTACCAAACATAAAGTGTGTGCACTTCTGTACGGAAACCTTTTCATCTTCCTAGCTGCTCTATACAAATGGAAGAACATGTTCATTATGCAGTCTCATTCAAAGCAATAGGAAGAGTAACCCCTATAGAGATAACAGGCCTATATTCTGCCATATGAAACGGGGAGACAATTATTAAGGAAAAAAACATTGCATTCTGATCCAGCAAGAGAAATACCTACATGCAAACAACAAATGCACATGGTTTCTGTTCTTAAGTCAGGAACCACATTTGTTCACCGGATGCAGATGCCCATGTGCACTGTTAGATGTGATATCTGTTGCTGACAGCAGCAGCTAGACTTTTGTATGCGCAAAAATGGAAAGTACAAGAAGTGCCAACTATTGAAGATTGGACTTACAAATTGCTGTATATGGCTGAAATGGACAAGATGACAAGAAAATTGAGAGATCTGGACTCAGGGCAGTTCAACACAGACTGGGAGAAGCTGAAACAATACCTGGAGAAGAAATGGGAGGTGGGAGGAAAACTGTGGCAGTTTGAGAACTACTGAAGTATTGAAGTAGAGGGGGGAGACTTTACCGGGGGGAGAAGAGATAAATGTGAATTAATAAGCAGTCAGATTAATAGATTGACATATATATAGATATATATAGGTTAACAAACAGAACATAGAGAAAATAATTAATTATAAGGACTAAATATAAGGAGCGATTAACTAACAATATTTTCTTTTTTTTCTGACAAGTTTTGTACCAAACTGAATGTCTGAAGATATAGATGGGTCAAATTGATTGACTACGTGAGGAGAGATATATAGAACTATTATAAAAAGATAGAATGAGTAATATATATAGAGAATAAGTCAAATTGTTTGATATAAACGAATGTATGATCTATATGGTTTATGATATATAGAAATACCTGAAATTGAAAAATTGGGATAAATTGTTTATCTAAGATGGAAACAAAGGCTTACAGTTTGGGCATATAATGTTAAAAATAGTTAAGGATGTACTGCTTAGAATAATGGAGAATATATATTTGTTTTAGATAGAGGAAGCTAATAAAAGTAAGGGAAAGGGGACAAAGGGTTGGAAAGCTGCTGGAAGTCAACAAAAAGGGGGGGAAAGGGAGGGGGTTAGAGATGAAAAAATTGGGGAAAATTGAATGTAAATGTGGAAATAATGGATTCTAACCCAATAAAAACTTTTCAAAAAAAAAAAAAAGATGTGATATCTGTTGCAGCTCCACTTTATTTTTCAGTATTTGTTATAGGGTGATATGCTATATATTTCTATCTGTATTTGCAATGCTAATGAAAATGTGTATGCCCAGTCAGGGCATACAAATGTCTTTGGGCTATAAGTGCTTGACTGGGGTCAGGTATATTCACATGCAACAATGCACTTAGAGTATTCTGAAGTACATTAGAGAGGAATTATCTTGGCAATGTCTGTCTGTTTGTTCCTCTGTTGGGACTTCAAGTAGCTTGATGGGAGGCATTTTTGATCAGGGAAACAGTGCAGGGTGGAAGAGTGAACTCCCCTCCCCTTTGCCAGTATTCTAGTCCTGACTCTGCAGCTGCTTTTGAAGAAAAAAAATCACATCTGGAGTTGCAGACACGTGTTTCCATCACTTGCTGAATCCTTAGAGAAGTTTTCAAAGATGAGCACATTACAACAACTTTCTTTTAAATATGCTTATAGACTGGAGGCTAATGATAAGTTTTTTGAGAACTGAAAGCAATATGATAGGGCCATGGATATAACTAGTGTTTCAAGTTAAGGTAATTAATTAGCCAAGAATGTGGATCCTTATCAAGCAGGACAGTTAGCTGTTGCTGAGAGATTATTATCATTGCTCAAAACCTATAAATATGGGAAGTGGAGTTGATCAGGAGCTTCTTTTTAGAAGAGGTTCCTTGATTGTGATGTTCATATCTTTGGGGTAAGGAACTTTTATGGACTCATGTAATTGCTCTCCTTGATCTATGTAGCAGTGATGGATGGTATGATCTTCTGTTGATATAACCAATGTTAAGAATGCTGAATAGTTACATTTTAATAAAGGTTTTTATTAAAGTCTTAGAATGGAAGCAGAGATTCTCTAACAGTATTTAGTTGTGTACTGTACCTGTAACAGACCAAAAAAAAAACATTACTGAGGTGTACCTCTTGCCAGGAATTAAATGATCTGATATAGGAAAACTAACTAGACACCTAGGGCTTTTAAAGTGCATGCTATATCTGAATCAGGCCTGACCAGAGTCGTCCAGAACAATAAAGCCTTGGTTGCTTGTGGGGCATACACACTTTTTCCTATTCCACTGATGTTGATGCCAATCTTTTTTTTAAAGGCAAAAAGCAGGAATTATCCTTTCTACCACCATACTGTGTTTCTTTGCCTCCAATTTACAAATTTGTAATAGCTTGAGTTGAGCAACTAAAATACTATAATGAATTTGTATAAGATTAATGATTCCCTCCCCCCCGCTTTACCTTTCTTTCCTTTAATTCCCTTAGAAGCTCATCGATTAGCAAATCCTGAGCAGCAAAAACTTCTTATTCATCATGTTTTGGACGCAAGGGATAGAAGGATTGAGACAAATTTTGCTACCGCCAAAGAAAACATAGCATCATTATTTATCAGCAAATAAAACATTGTTTCTGAGGTGTAGGGGGAGAGGTGATTGATCAGTAATAAGTGGCTTTATATAGTAATCTATGATATTCTCATACAAATGGTATTCGAGCAGGACTTTTAAAGATGCATCAAACCACAAGGACAGATTTTATTAGAATAAGGCCTATTCAAAAATCTTCGTTCTAAAACCATAGAAAGTATAATATTCAGTCTTGCAAATTAAAAAAAATACATATGGGGGGCATTTAAAGATTTTGGAGGAGTAATGCCGAAAAACACTGGGAAGCAGAAATGGTGAGCTCTAAGTTTCAAACTTCCATTGTCAATTTCAAAATGCACTTTTTAATTAAAAAGAAAGCTTTTGATTTGTCTGTATCAGAAATAAGATCAGTCATCATACCAACTAATGACAGTTTCTCATCCAAAGCTTTCATCCAAACCAATTTGAAAGTATCCTGTTTCAAGGTAGCCAATACATCATCTTCAGCAAAAACCCAATTTTAATCTCAGTTTAAGGGTGGAGAGCCACACTCTTGCTTCCAAAGATATTTGGCCAAATTCCGCCTGCAATGTAACATTTGAGATACAATGGGGTACTCTCAACAGTTTTCTTAGAAATTGACCAGGATTGATCAATATTATCGGATTCAACTTTAATCCAAATAGCAGAACTGTAAAGAGTAAGCAGTTTACTCCATAATTTGGGGCAATTTATAAAGGCCTCTTTAAGTTCAATCTGCTCATGACCCAACACAACGTCCAATTCCATCCAATCCAAGGAACCTCTAGGGTCATCTAGTCCAATCCCCTGCACAACGCAGGAAATTCATAACTACCTCCCCACCCCGACTGTTCCAGTGACCCCCTGCTCCAAGCTAAGAAGATGGCAAAACACCTCCAGGATCCCTAGCCAAACTGGCCTGTGGAAAATTGCTACCTGACCCCAAATAATCCAACAAAGAGCAAGTGCTCCTATGATATTTCATAAATGATATATGCACTTAATAAATAGTATATTGCTCCATTCCACTTATATTGCAAAGTTCACTTTTAAGATTCTCAAACATTCATAATAAAGAGCCTCCAAAGACGATTCGCACTAATCCTTGTTCTAGTGGTAGTTCCACGGTGTATGAAGCTTTAGTTGGTCGTTTTGCTCCAAACTGGAGAGGCTGTGATAATGTACTTGCTCCTACAGATCGTCTAGATCCACATTCTCCCATTTCAATAAAGATCTGTCAAAGAATCACAGTCTACATCCAAAAATTAACATTCAGATACAGGCAATTCCAAACCAGTGTAGCAACACAACACACCCTATGCTGAAGTTCCTTTCTTTGCTCCCTTTTCTTTCCTTATTATGAATTTTCCACTGGAGAACAAGCAGTGCTCGTTGGGTTACAATAACACTTCCATGGGAAAATCCCAGGGAAATTAAACCGGTTTTGATTAGCCAAAATTTGGGAGGGAATACTGGAATTTTAAAAAGAGAGTTGAGCAGTTTTCCCTGAGAAAGCCGGGCTTTTATCAAAACGTTTTAAGTCAATATTCTTTGGGAGAATATTTCAACAAATACCTTAGGTGCTATTTTATATCCAATTTGTTATGTCAAGATATCACTCTCCACCTAAAAGGAAAGATAAAGTGAGATTTTACATGTATCTAAAGCCATAGGGGAAGGAAGAAAGGTAAGTTTTTTAAAAAGGGACCCTGGCAAAGGATCTTTGTTATTTTTGCTGTTTGAAAAGATAGGATGACCTTCATCTTTCTTACTAAAGCCAGTTCTTGGCATAGAAAGAGAAGTTAATTTACCCCCAAGGGAATTGACTTTATCATATCTTTTCTGGAGGGTTTCGTCTGTGAAGCTAGAATACCCAGAATATCAGATTGATCCTTTTTCTTTCCCCCCTTTTCCAAAGGACAAAATTTCTTTGGTGAACCCTCGTCAACATTATAAGTAGAGTCTAGAACAGACTTCACCTACATATGACATCCTCCTCGTTCCTCAACAGCATCATTCTCTGACCATTCATCATGTAGGGTATGGAATCTACTTGAAGTTTCAACTCCAAAAGTAAAGACAGTGTCTAACTTTGCTTCGTTTTACGATGGAAGAATTAATAGAGTTGAAAGGACAGTCCCTTTTCCTATTCATTCCAATCACCTATGGTAGTGTATAATGTGATTGGTGGAAAAAGTTAAATAGATAAGTTATTTAAAAATTATTTAGTAAATTTAAAATTATGAGTTTAGTTAGAACGATAAAACTAGATATTATGAGATTTAACAGACACACAATCACTTCAGCACAAGAAAGTGAGATAAATAAATTGGTAATAAATAAGTAGTAAATAAGAGGAGGTTGGTTTCTTCTTTGTTGATGCTGAAAAGGCGTTTGATAATTTAAACTGGGACTTTATGTTTGCCACTATGGAAAAGCTACAAATGGGAGAAAGATTCATTAGAGCAATTAAGGAAATTTACAGAGACCAAAATGCAGCAATTGTGGTGAATGATGAAGTGACTAAGAAATTAGCTATAAGTAAAGGAACAAGACAAGGTTGCCCGCTGTCTCCGCTGTTGTTCATTTTGGTATTGGAGATCCTGATGATACAAATACGACAAGATGAAGAAATCCGTGGAATAAAAATAAAGGATTATTCTTATAAGGTCAGAGCATTTGCGGATGACATAATGCTAATTGTAGAAGACCCAATGGAGAACATGCCAAAAGTGATAGATAAGATTAAGGAGTTTGGGGATTTGGCAGGTTTTTATATCAATAAAAAGAAATCAAAGGTATTATGCAAAAACATGACTAAGCAAAAACAACAATCGCTAATGGAAATAACGGAATGTGAAGTAACAAATAAGGTGAAATATTTGGGAATTGAACTGACTGCAAAGAACATAGACTTATTTAAAAATAACTATGAAAAACTATGGACTCAGATAGAGAGAGATCTGATCAAATGGAACAGACTGAATTTGTCATGGTTGGGAAGGATTGCAGCAGTGAAGATGAATGTGTTACCAAGAGTAATGTTTTTGCTACAGACAATACCAATCATCAGAGACTCTAAGCAATTCGAAAAATGGCAGAGGAAAATATCAGACTTTGTATGGGCAGGCAAGAAGCCTCGAGTGAAAATGAAAGTTTTACAAGATGCAAAAGAAAGAGGCGGAATGCAACTGCCCAATCTAAGACTTTACCATGACGCAATTTGTCTAGTGTGGTTGAAAGAGTGGATGACGTTAAAGAATAAGAAATTACTAGCTCTAGAGGGATACAAAAAAATATTTGGATGGCATGCATACCTATGGCATGATAAAGTAAAGGTGAACTCGAGGTTCCTGCATCATTATATACGGAGAAGTTTATATATAATCTGGAAGAAGTACAGAATCTATTTACAAGAAGGAACCCCTTTCTGGGTAGTTCCATATGAGGTGATAGACCCGAGAGCTGTTGATAATGAGCAACAATGTTTAACTTACAAAGAAATAACTAGAACTGAAGCATCTAAACTCAGAATAAAGACTCAGGAGGAACTATCACCTTATTACGATTGGTTCCAGTACAGACAGATTAGAGATTTATATAACTCGGACTCTGTAAAGGGAGGTATACGAACAGAGAATTCGGAACTAGAGCAGACCCTTTTTAAAGAGGACAAGAAAAGAATATCCAAGGTATACCAAGTACTGTTGAAATGGTATACTGAGGATGAAATAGTTAAAGTACAAATGGTGAAATGGGCCATAAACTTCAACAAAGAAATAACAATGGAGGCATGGGAATACTTGTGGAAGACTACAATGAAGGTAACGACATGCACCAGCATTAAAGAGAACATTTACAAAATGATTTATCGTTGGTACATGACACCAAAGAAGATTGCGCTAGGGAATTTGAATACTTCTAATAAATGCTGGAAATGCAGGAAGCACGAGGGCTCCCTCTATCATATGTGGTGGACCTGTGAGGTAGCTAGGCAGTACTGGGGGGAAATAATAAGAGAAATGAGTGAGATTTTACAATTTCAAGTAAATAAGAACCCAGAACTCCTGCTACTAAACCTGGGAATGGAGGGAATTCCAGCCCACCATAGGACGTTGATATTTTACATGACGACTGCAGCCAGACTTTTGTACGCGCAAAAATGGAAAGTACAAGAAGTGCCAACTATTGAAGATTGGATTTACAAATTGTTGTATATGGCAGAAATGGATAAAATGACAAGAAAACTGAGAAATCTGGACCCAGGACAGTTTAACACAGACTGGGAGAAGCTGAAACAATATTTGGAGAAGAAATGGGAGGTGGGAGGAGAACTGTGGCAGTTTGAGAACTATTGAAATATAATAAAATGCAGAGGGGGGCGACTTTACCGGGGGGGAGAAGAGGTAAAAATGAATCTCTAAGCAGTTATGTTATTAGATTGATATATATAGAATAATAAATAGAATATTGATAGAAAATAACTAACCATAAGGGTTAACTATAAGGATTGACTAACTAATAATACTTTCTTTCTGATTTTGTACAATGTACCAAACTGAATATGTTTATATGAAGGTATATATGAGTCAAATTGATTGATATTATATATAAAATATTAATGTAAACAAATATAATTAAAACAGAAAGAAGAAGATAGAATGAATAATATATAGAGTATAAGTTAAGTTGGTTGATTTATATGATTGTATGGCTTATATAGTTTATATAGTTTACGTTATACAGAAATATTTGAAAACGGAATTATGGGATAAATTGTTTATCTATTATGGGTACAGAGTATTAAAAATAGTCAAAGAAGTATTGCTTAGAATAAAAGGAGAATATACATTTGATTAGATAGAGGAATATATAAAGAGTAAGGGAAAAGGGACAAAGGGTTGGAAAACTGTTGGAAGTCAACAAAAAGGGGGGGAAAGGGAGGGGGTTAGAAATTGGGAAATGGGAGAATTGACTGTAATGTGAAAATAATTGATCCTAACCCAATAAAAAATTTTTCAAAAAAAAAAAAGTAGTAAATAAGATAAGAAGTGAGAATGAGAGCAGTAAAATTTACATTTTAAAACAGCCAGCTGATGAAAAAGCTTATTATGAGGGACAATTATTGACCTGGTCTGTGTGACTGAGACCTGGCTGAATGAGGAGGACATGGTCCCTCTCACACAATTAACACCACCAGGTTACTCTGTCCTTCATCAACATCAAACAGAAGGTTGGGGGTAGGGCTGGGATAACAATACTACTCCAAGATACTTTTCCCGTCTGAGGGGTCTCTATGCCAAAGATTTCTGGCACTGAATGTGTAGGCCTGGCATGGGAAGCTGGAGAGAGAATAGGTGTTTTGCTGAGGCTATCAGATGCTGCAGTACTCCAGGTCAGTGGTCCTGGGGGACTTCAACATCCTCACAGAGGCTATCTTGTCAGGATCAGCCTTGGACTTTATGGCTACCATGGTGACATTGGTAGCCAGGTTGCATCAGCTCCCATGCATGAAGCTGGACCCATGCTAGATTTGATCTTTTGTGCAGGGGTTCATCTGGAGTCTGTGGTTGTCTGTGAACCAGTGCCATGGTCAGATCATTTCCTTGTTAGGGTGGGATTGAAGTTAGCTTCCCCTTCCTGCTTGGGCAATGAGCTGATTTATGCTCACTCATGGAGACATATGGATCCTAATGGATTCTGGAATGCTTTGAGGGATTTCTCTGAGGGCGAAGCTACAAGTGACGAATGACACTTGAATGGCAAGTGTATTTCTCCCTGTTCACTTGCACTCCACTCAATCCACTTGCCGTTCAAGTGTCATTCGTCACTTGTAGCTTGGCCCTGAGCCTGCTGACAGCTCGCTCAATAGGCTTACTGAGCCCTGGAATAAGGGTCTTCAGGAGGTCATCAACAGAGTTGCTTCCTGATGCCCTTGTTGCCCTCAGTGGCTCCATGGTATAATGAGGAGTAAAGAAAGGCTAAGAAGTTGCTAAGATGGCTAGAGTGTAAATGGTGCCACACTCAAAATAAGACTATGAGCCAAGCTACAAGTGACGAATTACACTTGCCTGGCAAGTGAACAGACTCACGTGTATTCCGTCCTGTTCACTTGCCATTCACTTGCTCTCCACTTGATCAAGTGGAGTGCAAGTGAATGGCAAGTAAACAGGGAGGAATACACTTGAGTCTGTTCACTTGCCAGGCAAGTGTAATTCGTCACTTGTAGCTTGGCTCTATGAGAACACATTATAGGGCTCAGTTGAGGGCCTATGAAGTGGCAGTGAAGGCGCCTCTACTGTGTCCACTAGTTCGCATCCAGCTCAATTATTTAGATTTATTCGGTGTCAACTACACCTTCTATGGAGTCTAAAGTGGTAGATGATTCAGTTTTTAGCTGTGACTTATTTGTAACTTATTTTACAGATAAAGTCTCTGTGCTTCATTTCAACCTGGCTGCCAAGTTTGTTGATAGTAGCATATCTGTGGTTCCAACTGCATTGTTGGGTCCATTCTTAGACTCCTTCAGTTCACGTGTTCCCACAGGGCACCAATTAAACAATAATAATAAAACATAAACCAACATGCGTACCATTAACTAAACTACTAGGAAAGCAGAAGTCAGAGTGAAAGCAAAATAAAAACAAAACCACACTCCAATGTTCTAACAAACCTCTAAATAAAAAAAAATCCACTCCCACTCCTTCAGTTTCCTCATATAGATAAACAAGGGGGGGGAGAACTAGAGCTAAGTCTATGCAGCTCCATAAGTACATTGAAATGATAAGAACTACAAAACATAAAGATAAGAAAATAGGGAGGGGGGATTTAAAAGCCTCTATAAGTTAAAATTGGAAGCCTCTAAGCAGAGCACAGCTATAAGCATCCTACACTATCAAACAGGAACCAGAAATCTTTCCTGCTTTACATTATTTTGAACTGATTGGGGTTTTTATTTCAGAAATTTATACCAGTTCTCACAGCACCTGTTACAATGTCACACTGTATGCTCATAACAGAAGTTTTCAGCTATGAACATATACCTTTGGTCATTTCAGTACTTTATTCCAAAACAAGGATCTCTACCCTCTAGGGTAGAGTTTTAGCAGACCTTTGTTGGGGTTTGTGTGTTACTTACAGAAAACTACCAAGAAAAATAACACCCTTGCTAAACTGGAGTTTACAGCCAGGGTTTCCAGGAGGCCCTGATAAGTACAAATACTGTCTGAGAAAAATGCTAGCAATAGCTTTGGCTAAAGAAAAATCTTCAGCAAATAAGGAACGATTTATATTTATGCCTCACTGTTATTTATTATTTATCTCCATTATTTACAATTCACTGCCACTGTTTATTGTCTTTTCGGTGTCTTGAGAGTAGTAATAATGACACATTAGTTTCTTTCCTTTAATGTTCTACAGTCTTTTTAGAAAATGAGTGCATTGTAGAGCATCTTTCATCTGCAGACTGTTCAACTTTATGTAGAGATCAGTCTATGACTGATAAAAGCCAAAAGAAGAGGTCCTAATGAGATGTTTTGTAGTAAAGGTATCTCAAGCTCTTCCGCACTGACAATCTAGATCCAGAGTACATAGAGCAGAGATAGGCAGCACATTTATTTATTTATTTAAATAAATTTAAAACATTGTTTAAAATGAGGTATTTATTTAAATATTTAAATATTTACAAATCAGTAAAAACATAGACCTACAAATGCAACACAACCAGGTAGAAGTGCCAATAAGAGCTACTGAGGTACACCAGACAAAACAGAAAGTCTTCATCTGCTAGTGGAAGACAATGCTAGAGGGAGACAGATGAATTGCCCTAGAGAGAGAATTCCAAAGTTTTGACATGACAACCAAGAAGGCCCTTTTCAGGTTGCCTGTCTAGCCTCAGATGGTGGGGGCACTCAAAGCACAGTTTCCAAAGATGACTGTAGTGGACAGGACCCAAAGAACCCCATGGTGACCCATAGAAAACATTACTTCCTATTCTATGCTTCACAAAGGCCCAGTAATCTATACACAGAGCATATAGAGCAGATGTGTGCAGCACACAACTGTATCATGTGGTCCATCCATCCTCCCCTTGTCAATATTAACCATGGTGTAGTAATACATTGGACCTACTGCTGAATAGTTTGAACCAGGATTTTCAAACTAGGTTGAAACCATGGTTTCAAACTTTGCCTAAAAGGTAACCAAGTTAGCATAATTTTATTTATTTAAAAAAGAGCAAGTGTCCAGTAGCACCTATAAAACTAACAAAATTTGTAGTAAGGTCAGAGCTCTTTTGAGTCAAAGCTCACTTCTTCAGATACAACTAGAATGTGAGTCCATCTGTCCTTACATCTTGGAGAGTGGAGTGATTTCCGATGCCAAATGACAATAGCCGGTTAATGAAAATAGCAGGTGTGATTAAATAAGGTGGGGTATGCAGAGAGGTAGTGGGTGTGGAGAAATCAGCATTGGTAATGAAATAGGAAGCCTAGATCTTGATTCAATCCAGGTAGATGCATTGTCTTGAGCTTCGTTATCAGTTGCAATTCAGCAGTTTCTCTTTCTAATCTCCCATGAAATTTCTCTGCAGGATAACTGCTACTTTTAGGTTAGCAATTGAATGTCTTAAGAGGTTAAAATGTTCCTCCACTGGTTTTTGAATATTGTGGTTTCTGAATTATTTAGATATTTATAACACACTTTTCTCCACAATGAGAACATAACAACATAATTCTCTCCTCCATTTTATCCTCACAACAACACCCCTTTGGCAGGTTAGGTTGAGAGAGAGTGCCTGACCCAAGATCACCTAGCAACCTTTCATGGCAGAATAGGGATTCAAACTTGAGTCCTCCAGATCCAAGTCCAACACTTTAGTGGTGGTGCAGAGGTAAGCAACAGTCAGCACCTTTATTCTACACTCATTCCTATCATTTGTAAGAATGTTCTGGTTTTCTAAATGGCTCTTACCTAATCTGCTTTCCCACTACTCATATGTGCTGCTTCTTGTCTTGTCTTCTAAGATGCAGTCAAAAATACAAACCCCTTAATTAAGTTAAACCCCTTTATTAAGTTAAACTACCCTAGTTCTTTTCATTTTTTTCTCATCAGAGCTATCTTTTGAAACTTGCATTAACCTGGTATCTTTTATCCTGAACCCCCTACTAGTCAACATCCTTCTTTAATGGTGATGTTCAGAATATGGTATTGCAGATGTTTTATCATTGTTCAATAGAACGTTATTGTTCAAGTTTGGGATAGAACTAAAAAAACCCCAGTTTATCATGGAGTTGGTATTCCTAATACATTTTTAATGATAAAAGATACAGTTTATTCTTTGCTTTCTTCAATGGCCTTTTAAGGAACAGCTCCATCATAAAACCTTCAAAATGATATTTAGCTTTCAGGTATCAACATATGATGGTTAACAGGGATTATTCCAAGGAGGAGGATGAAGATCTGGTTCTGTTCCATGTCTGGCAGTTCTTCCCTTTCTACATCCTCTGCCTGCATTCTAGTAAACATGAAAAATGGCCGTTTTTTAAGATGTGGAAGATGTATTATATTTTTGGACAGTTCCATTAACATTGCTTGTACCTAAGGGCAAGATCATTATCTGAAGAGTTAATCTACTTAGCTGATTTGAGTGGAATCTGATCTAAATGCACATTGTGTCAGCATTCAGAACTTCAGTGCCATGGCACATTGGTTCTCTTGCCTTGCATGCCTCTAACAGCATATCCAAGCCCCCTGCTGCAGTGCAGCCTGCCTGTTTGGCAGCCTCCGGTATACCTGGCATCTTAGGACACCTGTCAAGGTGTCCGGAGAAGACAGACGTTTTGTGACCTGCAGCATGTTTGTTTAGTGCCATAGCTGAGCTATACTAATATTCATCTACAAATAAGAGTCTTCTTCCCATCCCCCGGTTGTGCTGTATAATATAAAGTGGAAAGCTAATCTTTTGACAAAGTTAAGGATTTACACATATCATGGTTGCTGGGGAAACAAGAGATTTCAGGTTTCTGAATGATATGTGTGAGAGCTCAGTTTCAAAGGTAGATTTAATGTTGTTATTTGGAATGAGATTTGTGGTGTTTTGCTGCCTTTATGTGAGTCGTACATTATAACTCCTGTAATGGCACCTTGCTGTAAGTCTATGAAATGGCCTGTATTATGCTCCCTCTCTGCTTCTTGCTTTGTGTCTCAAAATGGGTTTCACTGCCACCAAATGCTTTCGCCTTAGTTTTCTCTCAACTGGACTTGTAATATAGGAAAGCTTAGTGATAGATGGTAGTATGACAGAATGGTCAGTGTACAGGAGGTGGCTGTGAGGGGAAAAAAGAGATCCTATATTCCACATGAAGCAGGTGTTCTGCTTAACCAGAAATAGAGTTTATTTATAAATACATATGTATAATGGTGGCAGAGTATTGATAAGCATATTGGTTTCAGACTAAGTTGATAAGTTTGGCAATTTCGAATTAGGTATAGATCCTTAAATGTTTATTCAGACGCAGAATAAACATTTCACAAAAACAAACTTTCCACACAGTTGCCACTTAGGCTAGAAATAATAAACAGACTCAGTCACAAAGACTTATTTTCCTCAGTTCTTCACTCACAGAATAATACAATAACTCTCTCCTCTTACCACAGACTTCCACACTGATTGACTGAACTAGACTAACTCCCTAAACTAGACAAGCTAACTAAACTTTCCCTCTGCACTCTGACTAAATTCCACTCCACCCCATCCCCCTCGGGTACTGCTAACTATACAATCACAGCATGGTTCACCCATCCATTCAGCCTCCCCTTCTTGCTTTAGAGGTCTGCATTTTTCAACTATAACAACAAATATCCAAAAAGCCTTATTAACCAGTAGAAATAAAACACAAATTATTTGTATGGCAAAACTTTGCAGGATTGTATACAACAGTTGAAAGAGGCTCTAAAAGGTTCTGTTTTTGTTGCTTCTTTTCCTTCTTTTGCAACAACATCTCAAATAGTTTAAGAAATTATGCTCTGAGGATAATATGCTGTTTTAAACAGCCCTTTGTAAATGGGCAGGGAACCGCAGAATCTCTTTGCCACATCACCTTCCCTACTGGGTCTAATTTAAGCCGCCATGTGTTTGTGCTGAATTTTGAATCGCAAGCATTTCTTCCCACTGGGAATAATGACCATTTTATTCTTTGCAGAGAACCACTTACCATTAATCAAAAGAGGGTTCATTCTTCTTTTTGTTGCATCCTCTTCTTAGACTGCCAGCGCAATCCAAAGCAGAGTTAAAGCCTAATAAGTCCTTTGAAGTCAGTGGGCTTAGAAAGATGTAATTCTGCTCAGGTGCGCTTCTGCTTTATGTTCCAATGTTCCAGAACAAGACCTATCAGAAGTCCCTGTGTGGGTACAATCATAAGGTTCACATATGCATTATTTGATGTCAGATATGACTGAATGATCTGCTTGTTCTCTTTCACCTCCGAAATAAGGCCTTCCCTGGAATCAGTTCACACTTTCAGCCACAAGATGATGATGAATCTAGTTGTGAACATGTATTTGTGAACCTGTCTTTAGAATCCTTAATTCCCATGGAAAATGGAAGCTCCTAACATTTGTATCGAAATATACAGTGGGGTAACCATAATGTCTGTACTTTAGCAGTTCTAAGCAATGCTCTTTCCCAGATAATTTAAAATCATGTGTGTGAAAGATGGCAGGGTTTGTTTGCCAAGCTTGGAAATCTTTGCTAAGTAATGTGATTACACTTAATACTGTAATGAATGGCTGAAGCTTGGTGATACATGTGTTGCATAGAGTACTGAATTAATGTGGGAGGAACGTTGTTAATATCATAAGAATTCCAAGCAGTTTACAGAGCAAACTAAATAGGAGAATGGTGGAGAGACAGATTATCTCCCAGTGGAAGGGAGCCAGATTGATTGAAAGTTAGGCCAAATATAACTCAGGCTTTGGGAAGGGGCCATGGCCCAGTGACAGATATATTCAGTCCCTGGCTTCTCCTATTAAAAGATCTTTCATAGCAGGTGATAGAAAAATCCTTTCTCCGCCTGAGACTCCAAAGAGCCCCCTCTAGTTGAACTAGGCAATGCTGAACTTTAGTGTTCTGACTTAATATAAAGCAGTTTCTTATGTCTGCATCTGTTCCTTCAGTATACTGGGAGAATATTTGGGGGGAAGAAAATTGCTTGTTTTTTAAATAGTTGTAACATGTCCTATTTTCAAGAAGTTTAATTTTCATCTTACCTGAACCCTGTGAGGCTGACTCAGCTGACAGTTAGGCCGAACCCATACGGCACTGGATATTGCACTGTGGTTGGGCTATAAGTAATGCTCAGCTCCTAGATTGTCTTGCCCACACAGAAACAACCAGTTGTGAATGACTGCACTATCTAATAATGTGTGGATGCAGCTTAAGTGATTTACCCAAGAGCACCAAGCAGCCCATCGTTTTTGTATAATCCAGGGTACAATAGCTCACTGCAAATCAGTTTTCAGTCTTCTCATATTTTGTCAAAAGCTAGAGAGGCATATGAAACCATTCTTAAGAAACATGAATAAAAGGCTAATTCACAGAAAGCCTGCTTTTGCTTTATCCAGGCAGTAGAACTTGCAGGTAGATAATAACAGGGGCTTGTGCACAGCTTTATAGCAAATGATCATTAAAAGAAAAGTGGTATGGTTGTGGTATTAGCATGGCCCTTGCAAAATAGGAGGTCTTCATTTCTATGTTCTGGAAATTATTCTCCAGCCTGTTTCTTAAAAAACTAAAGATCTGCATTTTAGGGGTCCATCTCTGTATCAGAAGGATTAACATAGCTTTGCTATTTGTTTGGGATAAAGGACCAGTTCACTGGTTCATATGGTGGTAAAGAGGCTACTTTGGAGTCCTCAGGTCCCAGGTCTTGCTGGTAACATCTGTATAGTAACTATGTGGTTTAGGAAGTTCTCAGGATGAAGCCACACAGGCATGACAGGGAAAGGAACTACATTGTCTGCTGATTCCTGTATACTAAAATTAGTGGTATAACATTAGATCAGACTGCTTAGTTCCTGGGATGCAGCAGTAAAAGGTGGTGAGATTTTAAAATGCAAAGGTGGCCCTATACAGTGTGCTGAATCTCTGAGTTATAGCTGTTTTTCAGATGTTCGCAAACATTTATCTCAAATGGCCTTTAAAATGCGCTAAAATGAGTTATATCCCCAGTGTACAGATTTGGCAGACAAACAGTAAACACTGCTACTGGACTGGCTATGAATTGCACTTATAAGTAGTCTATGATAAAACTGTCTCTTCCTTCCCTTACTCTCATCCTTTCTCCGTGGTTTGTTTTATCCATTTACCTGACCATGTGAATTTAATACAGATAGGTGCTTATACTAGGAATGAGGGGGGGGAACCCTGTTAATCACTTCCCTAATATAGTAATCACTCAAACAACCACTTGCATTTTGGGCAATGTTTGCTCACACACATTTCTTTAGTTAGTAGATTCCTGAGTTTTTTGGAATTTTATTGGGGGAGGGTTGTCACTGGGAAGATCAGCAAGATCTGACAAGCTTCTTGGATGCTTGCCCACCAGTACCAGTCTCCCCTGCAATGTGCAGCTACAGGAAAAGAGCAACAGTGAGGCTCCACATGACTAGCAGTACCCCAAGACATAACTCTGTGATAGAGCACATGTTTTGCATGCAGAAAATCCTGGGCTAAACTTCCCCTAGCATCTTCGGTTTAAAGACTCTCAGACAGCAGAGATAGGAAAAGGCCCCTGCTCAAGACATTTGAAAGCTGCTACCTGAATAACTAGTATTGGGCTAGATTGACCAATGATCTTTCTCAGTATAAGGATCCAGCTAAATTACATATGGCCCAATAAAATTGACAAATTAATCTATGGAGAAAAGGTAGAAAGTTTGAAAGCCTCTGAGGTAGGTCAGAAGATTTTAATTCCAATCTTTTTGTTTAGTATTTTTGCAGTTCTATCTCTCCTTTGGGCAAATTTTTAAATGGTTATGCTAAAGTTCTTTGATTGGAAGTCACTGGGATTTTAGCTGCCTTAAATGCAATTCTACTATTGCCTATCCAGGCATCACTGCTCTACTATTAACCCAGGCCAAGCACTCTGTACGACTATATCATACTGAATCTTGCTGTCTCCCTTTTCACTTTTGCCCTCTGTCTTTTTTTATAGCATAAGTTCTTGGGACAAACATTATACATATATATGTTATGTAACACAGTGCTAGATAAACGTAAATTAGTAGCTAGTGTTTCAAAATCATTATAAAAAGTTGATCAGATGCACAAAGATGCCAAGATTGCATCCTAAAGAGTTCTTGTGCCTTTTAGAACCTTGTGGAAGAGAAGTTAATAATTGTAATAATTCTGTAATGTAATAATTATCAGAATTGTAATAATTCTGTAGTGACAGAATTAACCCTTTCATTACTTGCCCCCCAACGAACTTGCCCTGGTTCACAAACCAGTTCATTTGGTTTGTATTTTGGTTCATCACTGCAGACAGCCTGGTGGTGATCAATCAGTTTCCTAGGCAGCAGGAGGGGCTGGGCTCTCTGCAGACCTTCTGCTGATCCAGAAGTGACATTTTCACAAACCGAATGAACCTGTTCGTGAACCAGGGCAAGTTCATGAAAGTTTATGGTTCATGAAAAGTGACAAACCATGAACACCACAGTTTGTAATTTTTCTGGTTCGTGCCCATCTTTATTCAATATACAAAAAGAAAGGGGTAAATCTACTCAAAAGAAACATTTTGCCTTGTGTAAAAGTGGGTTTTCAAGTTCTGGGTGTTTGGGTAGTGTGAAACAAAGTAACTATTTTACCATACCAAAAAAGTGGGATATTTTTACTCCCAAATACACTGGCATTTGACTTAGGATAAAAATATGAATTATGAAAGTTTTTGCTAGCATGGATAACCTATTTAACACAGAAAACATAAAGTTATTGAAATCATAATCTGATTAAAAACAAGCTCATAATTGTCCACATTTGGTATGAGCATGGAGAAGGCAGTAAAGTTCATTTAACTAGAAAACGAGAAAAAATGCCACAGAAAGAGATGTGGGAAAAGTGCTAAATTACTTGCCAGTGAAAGCTTTGACTGTTGTTAAAAAGATCTCTGTAAGCAGCAATTAGATGAAACATCTGAGGATCAACCCTTTGTTACAGCAAATGTCTCAGTTCAGCTAGATAATCTGCTGAAGATAATCATAGAAGCAAACAGAACTGAAGTAGCGGACGAGCAAGCCTTGGGGATTTGCCTTACTCATAACAAAATCCCCAGAAGGCACAACACAAAAGACATCCAATCTCTGCCACAAAGAATACCAGACCAACATCGATGCTAGTGATCAGCCCAAACTCTAGAATAAGCTATTATCAGGGGCCAAATTGATACAGAAACTGAGCTCAAATCCCACTGTCCAAAACCACATTCCAGCAATACAGCATAACACCTGCTCACTTGAGTAATATTTGTTCACATGACCAGAAGTCTTTTTGAACCAGTTGCCATAGCCATAGGCCATGGACCTAGCTAGTCTTGCAATGCACCCAAAGTATAAGAGAGGATGGTGAAGAAACTTACCCGAGAAATGCCAACAATTTGTTCATCTGGAAGCAAACTGATGCGCACAAAGCAGGACTCAAAGTTGACATCTTCCTTCTCCATGAGATCTTTCCCTTGCAGTAGTGTGACATGTAAAGTGTTGGAATTTATATTGTATTCCATGTTGACTTCCACTTGTCCCACTGTGAACTCTTGGCCAAAATTATTTCCAATGGAGGAGATGGAACTGAGAGAGTCAGTTGAGATGGATTTTTTCAGAGGTCCATAAGGTGCTAATTCAAGATCTTTGTTCATCAGCTCCAGAGTGCCTAACTCATTAATGTTTTCAAAGGTATCATCCATTTTCAAACTTGGCTTGTGAAGAGGAGATGTTCTTTCTCCAGCCCTGCGGTAGTTGTTTGTACCTCTCTAGAGACCAGAAGAAGAATGGCATGACTAGTGAGAGTTTACTGAGAACCAACTTCTAATGATTCACTCGTGTGTATAAATGCTGTGAGTGAACCCTAAGCTATACAACCAGTATTCAAAGCAACATGATGAAAAGGGGGCCTGTTAGGGGTGCGCAATTTATTATTCAGTAATTGCCGATTTGGTATTGACCAGGTATACAGAATCACACTAGAGAATCCTGAATAAAATTGGGATACAGATTAGATCAATGCCAGGTAAACCCTAATTAATTTGGGTTTATCCAACAAACACAGCTACAGCTTTTTTAGAGCTGGCTGGCTGCTCTTGCAAGCTCTTCCTCCCAACTTTCCAAGGCTTTCCAGGGCTTTTTTACTTCAGGGGAAAAGGGAGTAAGGCAGGAGGGAGGGAGAGTGAGTGAGTGAACAAGTGAGGTTTCCCCTCTTTGCAGGGTTCCCAGACGTTTCTGGCAATGATTTGATGTTGGTTACTGGTTCTGTTGAGTTGGGTTCTGTTGGGATTCTGTGGTTTGGGGTTGGTTCTGTTGTGCTTGTACTGATCCTGCGTTCTGCTTGCCCTGGGTTCTTTAAATGACTCTGGTTCTGTTGGGCTTGCAACAGTGTCCTTCAGTTTGGTTCTCATCAGATTCTCTTGATTGACATAGATCCAGAGGAGTTAGCCGTGTTAGTTTGTAGCAGCAAAATCAAAAAGAGTAGCACCTTTAAGACTAACCAATTTTATTGTAGCATAAGCTTTCGAGAATCCGTCAGATGCATGGAGGGCAGAAGGAAACTGGTCAAATATAGAGGAGGAGAGGGGGGAAGGGGGAGGAGGAGAGGGGGGATGTAAACAACTCCTTTGATATGGAGATGCAGACAGCTCCTTTTGGTGTGGGGATCAGTTTGCTTGTGTAAAGGTTCAAAGGAGTTTGCTGTGTTAGTCTGTAGTAGCAAAATCAAAAAGAGTTCAGCAGCAGCACCTAGCCTATCCAGTTCCACTGCAGCACAAGCCTTTGATAACCACTTGTGCTGCAGTGGAATTGGATAGTCTGGGTGCTGCTGCTGAACTCTTTGATTTTGCTACTACAGACTAACACGGCAAACTCCTTTGAACCTTTACACAAGCAAACTGATCCCCACACCAAAAGGAGCTGTCTGCATCTCCATATCAAAAGAGTTGTTTACATCCTCCCTCTCCTCCTCTATATTTGGCCAGTTTCCTTCTGCCCTCCATGAATCTGACGAAGAGAACGTGATTCTCGAAAGCTTATGCTACAATAAAATTGGTTAGTCTTAAAGGTGCTACTGGACTCTTTTTGATCTTGATTGACATTGTTTCTGGCGGGATTCTCCAATGTGATGTTGGTCCCATTACATCAGTTTGGTTCTTGTGGGCTTCATTGGTTTAGCCTGCATTGGGACCTGCACTGGGAAGTGGCTTTTAGCCATGGGTTGCTCCTGTGCTTAAAGTTTCTCTGACAGAAAAGTCTTGGAATTTTTTCCTCTATAGGAAACAATGGAGTCTGGCTGGGGCGGCTTGTTCAGAGGCCCATAGAATTGGAACCTCTGGGTCCAATCTTCCTGAAACTTAAGGGAGGGGGTGTTAGTGGAAAGGCAGGATTAGATTCCCTGCAAATTTGATTAAGTTTTCTTTAAAAATGCCCCCCAGGTCCCCAGATAGTTTTCCTCATGGTGGAATATATTCAGGATTCCCTGTTAAAACCGAACCCAAATTGAGAATCTGACCCAGATATCAGCAATACTGAATATTTATGGTATTACTGAATACTGGATCCAAATTAAGCCAAAATCTTGGTGCACACCCCTAGTGTTTGTATGTCTCATATAAAAATAATTTTCCAAGCTGTAAAAAGTTATTTATTATATTTTGAAAACTATTAATGGCATTCTTGGGCTTCATTTTTCAAAAAGATGTTTTGAACTTTAAAAAAGTAGTTTCCTCCTCTGCCCCAAGAGAATTATTCATATTAAGGGAAGGATACTAAAATCAAATTAAAATTGAGACCAGGCAGAGGTATTGCTCCATTAGGAATATTGTTATTTCTCTATCCAATTTATTCTGCGCCTTCTCCAAGGGCAATGTATATGTCTCCATCCTATCTTCTGTTGTCATACCTAGTCTGTGAGGTATATTAGACTAAGAAAGCATGATTGGCCAAAGATCACCGAATGTGTTTTGTGGCTGAGTGGAAACCTGAACCAAGGTTTCACAGGTTCTAACCTGATGCTCTAACCACACTATACCACATTGAATCTCATGTTATGGTTGCTCTCCAGAAGCTGCCAGGAACACTTGCTGCACAGGGGAATCTCCACATGGGGGCTTTAAGTTGGAAGTTGCCCATAATGTGGATAATCCTGATTACAACTCCTCAGGGCAATCTCTTTGATCTAAAATATTTTAAAACTATTTGTTATTGTAACCCAATTCATCTTTTTATGAATATACATTTTAACAGAACTCTGTTACCTTGGTTTTAATCTGGATATTTTTAATAATTTTGTAGGCCACCCTGAACTATTTATTTATTTAATAAATAAATAAATAAATAAATAAATAATATTAAATTTCTTATTTTTACTATCAATGTACATCTTTACATCGCACTTTCAGGGGGACTTCATGTCTTTCCTACTTTATAATTTAGGTACCCATTTTATTTCTTTATTTCTTTCCTTTCTGTTGTTCTACATAACTCAGTTAATGGCCATTCCACAGTTACTTTTTCATTCAGTTATTAAATAAAATAATTATTAGACTATTATGAAACAGCATTTCCAAGCATAACTCCTACATTTACACTGTACATGCATGAATAGGATTTAGGTGAGTTACAAGGAAAGTGTTTCCAGAGTATCAGCTTGAATGGAAAATAACCTGCGTGCAACACTCTGTAAACTCTGGAAATGAAGAGTCAATACCATTAAGCATGTGTTTCTTGGTGTTTATTAATAAGCTTGATGCTCTAACATCATAAGAAAGTTTGCCATTGACCACAGGTTTTATGTCATACACAATAATGAGCGTGCCTGTCTTTTATGTGAGTAATCCAGACTGTTTCTAACAAGGTGACTAGAACTATGGCTTCAAGCCATTAAGTCCTCATCCTCTGCTGGAATATATTGGCTCTGACTGAGAATCAATAACTCAATTTATGCAGCCTTGAGTTTTCCTGTGTTCGTCGGTGTTAATAGCCCTGTTGAAGACTTTAGAACGGCATCCAATTCGGTCCCCCAATTCTTTTCTCCTGCCAGAGTTCTGTCTGTCTCTGGAGGGGCTATATGAGTCAAAACATACCAGTTATTCCTATTTATGAAGAGAATGGCCTTAATGACTGGAGAATTGATCCAAATCAGAACAACCAGTAACAGTCTTTGATTCTTTGGTATCATTAGACAAATATAATTTTGAACTTTCTAATTTCTCCTCGCTTTACCATTTCACATTAACATGATGACAACATAGTTGCTATAGCAGATGATGGAGACCAAAGTTTATGCCTTTATTTTTCCCTGAAACCCACTCTGAACTAGTACTCCCCGGCGGCAGGCTAGAGTCTGGGGTTGTGGTGCCCCCTCCAGTGTCCCTTTCTTTGGCAGTCACACCCAGGGTTAGCCTCAGAATATGGCTGGTATGGGGAGGTTGGTTAATCCCTGATCTCCTTCTCTCCCATGACTAGTCCATGAGAGCAGACTGGCCCATCTTCCCTGACTCTCAATGGGCATGCACTTCAAAAGGTCCTTTAGGGGTTGGATATCCCTGGATCCTCTTCTTTTCCCCATCCTTAGGATGAGGCCCTGGAGAATGGCAGAAGCACCAGCCAATGGAACCTCTGGTTGGGGCTCCCTCCCTCCTGTTCCATCTCCCCTGGCTGCCTTTAAAGGGCCCTGCTATTGGTGTAGGCACTCTTTAAGATAGAGGTGCATCCTGAGCTGGGTGCCCTGTGGCAGACCACTAGGAAGCCTGGGGCACGCAGGGCCGGTGCACCCATTGAGGCAGGTCCAGCCCCTGCCTCGAGCACTGAGGTGCTGAAGGGGGCACCGGAGGGGGTGCCAGCGGTGGGCTCATGCACCACAGAGCTGGCATGCCTGGCCTGCAGCTGCTGCAGCCGGCCAGCCCCGTGCTGCCACCGCCAACTCACGCCCCCGGCCAGGCGCAGCAGCCGTGGGCCAGGTGCAGCAGGCATCCGGGGCAGTGTGCAGAATCTCCCCAGCTATCCGCTGTGCCTGACTGGGAATGTGGGCAGCCTCCGTGTGCCGTCCCAGCCACCCACTGGCCAATGGGGCCAGCTTGCTGCATGATGATGTCACATGGAGTGACATCATCATGCAGTCCGGGGGGGGGGGGGTGCGTGTGCACGTAGGGGCAGCCGTAGGTGCCAAAAACCCTGGTGCTGCCCCTGGGGGCACGTCAGTCTTTGGTGGGCCTAGATTCAGTAATACATTGCCAGATACCTGCTCCTCCCTCTTCCCTAGACTTGCTGGAAGCTGCTGGGCTTGGTGACACGTCTTGCTGCTGTTGTGGTAGCCGCTGCTGCTGCTGGCTTCTTCAGTTTGGCAGCAGTGGCCACACCTCCCCAAGGCTTGGGTGGCCTGGGTGGTCCTCCGCTTGGTGCCTGCCCACTTTTGTGGCTGCCACAACCCCTGAAGTTGGCTCCCATCATGGAGGTAAGAGCGGAGGTGGGGCACCCAACCCTGGACAAAATCCCAATAAACTCTGAGCTACAACACATCATATATCCTCCACAATGATCTTGATTTTTCAACATTCTCACTAGAAAACAAAATTGACTTCATGATCCATACTGAAAATGTGTTGGTTTCAAATAGTCTTTAGTTATTTAGAGATCTAGCTCACCTCATCCCAGCTGGGAACAGTAGGTTAATAATTATGACATGAGAAAATAAAATCTTTAAATGAATAAGATGCCCAAACTCTACCCATTTAACAACTTAACCTTGGCCAACAAATGGGCCAGGTCTTGCAATGCTTCTAAAAATATTCAGATTCAGGCTTTTGCAAGTCTCAGGAGGAAAGATTCTGATACTTGGGAAGCAGCCACAAAAAAATGACTCCATCTTTGCTGCTGCCTCACAAATGCAGAACGTTCTCATTGCATCAACTTGAAATGCAGATCCTGAACTTAAGAGAGCGCTCTTAGTCAAGTGTGATTGTTACACTGGCACACAGATGGATGGATGTGGTAAATGATGGATTTCTCAGCTGCTTTACAGTCAGCTAGTCTTTACCTTTTGTTTGATCTGAGAATACGTAGTCCCATACTTTTGCTCCAGGTATCTGTAGTCATAATTTGGAAATGGAGATGGTGCAGGGTAGCTTCCAGATTTCCACAACTTCCATAGGTTTACTCCAGCTATTCCCAACAGAGCAAGTGCACCAGTTATATAGATGCCTATTTCCCATCCAGGTGGACTCTTTATGACTGCAAGAAAACAGTCATATGGAAGAAGCATGTAACCAGATCCAGCACATACCTACAGCATACTTAAACCTCACAGAAACATTTCTGGACTATATAATGAATAGCCCTCTATGTAGTATCTTTCTAAAATAAATTAGTGATGCCAATGAGTGAGGCAAGTTGAAATTCCTAGTACAGATTATTTTCAATTTTTATTCTACAGAAATACAGCATTTTCCCACTCAAAATGCAGCAAAATGAATCCTCCAAAACTGTCAACACTTTTCTAACTGTCAAAATTGAAATGCAGCATTACCAAGTGTTTTTTAATTGATGAATTTTTGCTTAGAATGACAGCAGTAACTCCAAATGCAATGAAATACCTGCATTTTACTTTTATCATCATTGTATCTTTTCCTTTAATACAAAAAAATCTTTTGTTAAATAATTTTGTTATTCTGTTCCTGTTCAACAGTAGTATTGATCTGTGAATGCGATCATTAGCTGTTTCTATGGAATCCTTTTGCTTCTTTTACCTTGGACGTCCATAGCTTTTAGAATGTATCTATTTTTCATCTTGACGATTATCAAAATGTTTCCTTTCTCTGCAGTTTTGAGAAATAATCTTTCACTTTTTGACAGTCTATTTTGCACACATTGTGTTTCCATATTTATCCAAACAGCCTTTTCACCAGTCTTTGCATTGCAATTATCTTTTCATCAAAGATTTATTGCTAAGATTTCTACTTCATGCTACATGCATTTTGTACCTGCACAAGAAGGTGTTCCTGCTTATTAATGATAAACTTCACCAAAGTAAACATATATGCTCTGAGACTACAAAGAGTTACAAAGGGGCAGCAATGACAGAAATGAACACATTTTTAAAAAAATTCTTTGTAAACTGTCAGGAGGACGCTCAGGATTTCTTCCGGTGACATTTTCCAAAAGACCCAGAAGCACATAAGTGTACACTGCATTCTGTTCAGTTCCCAGAGATACCAATTTGGAAATCTTCAAGAAACCAGGAACTAGGAAATGGATGGCTCTATGGCCTTTACACGCGTCCTTAGACAGGAACAGTCCTTTAAGAAATAAGTCTTAGACATGGCCCCCAGACAGCACATTTTTAACAAAAGCACTTCCTGAGTACTGCCCGTATCAGTGATGCTGGTCTTCTCAGAAACAGGACATTCCTCAATGCTTTAAGCCAAAAGGGGCCAACCCAGAGTACAGAATGTGCCAAGAAGGAAAGGTCTGTGTTAAGGGGGGAAGAATAAGTAAACATAAAAAACTGTCTTGTGCAAGTCAGAATCTCCCTAATTATACCCTAACAATTTCTTCAGTGTTTGAGATTACTCACCGCTGAGCTGGTGTTCAGCAATGTTACTGTCCATGGCCGCTACTCTGGGCTAGAGCAATGGCCTAAAAGAGTGAAAGAGAAAGTGATGAAAAGGTGGCAGCAAAACAAATTGGATGACACTGGGACAATGCTGCACTGAGACTGTGATCAGCTCATGGGATCCTCGAAGACAGTTCACTTGTATTCTGGGCTCATTAATAAAGAATTAATAATATCCCCCCCTACTTCTGTTCCCACAAACACATAGATTTTTATTCCACACTTTGCTACACATTTTCAACATTCTTTTCAAAAATTTTGTTCTTTGCCACATCATTTGTTGTTGCATTCATTTATTTAGATTCCCACCAGAGCAGACAAAGCCTCCTTTTCCCCACTGTCTACCTATAGTTACTGAGCTATGGTCTCAGGCTGCTCATGGGGTGCTGCAGCAGCCAGGTAAGCAGGAGGCAGACGGGGCAGGGGAGGAGAGGCTGAGGAGGCAGAGGTGGAAGAGGAAGTGCTTGAACAATAAGGCTTGAATATAATGCGTGAATAAACAACATATGAGGCTTTTCCCATTCAGTTACATTACTCAAACAAATTAAACAAAATGGGGCTGTCCGTTTTGGTTTTCCCCTCATTTAGAGAGACATACATATTTCTGCTCTCTGCCATTAGCCTTGGGAGAAGCTGTGCCAAAGCAATTCAGGCTAATTCTCGCCACACCACCAGTGAGACCTCTCGCTATGGGGAAAGAGGACCCAGGAAATAGTCAGAATCAGACCTGAGACATAGGAATGAGAATACTAGCTTTTCCTATGGGCTGTTGTGTGCCAATTTTTTTTTAAAAAAAAGGTCAGGACGATTAAAAAAAAAACTCCATGTGTATATTTTTCAAGTTTCTTTATTTTTAACGCTCCGATGAATGGGGACTGAAGACAGCCCTCCCTGCAGGGTGTTTTGTGGAAATGCTTTGTTAAACTCTGCTTCTCAGGTATGGTGTCCAGGATCAGAGGTCACTGATTGCTCGGAACAGTGCAAAAGTTCAGCAACATAACCTGCCATTGGGGGACACCTGGCTTATCTTTCATTCCCGAAGCTGTTTTCCTTGCTAGCTAGCAAAGAATTACTACACTGTTCCATTTCTTGATCCAGATGATGAATGATTCCGTAAGGATTTGCCCAAGACTTCCCTGCTTAGCCTCCATGCTTCAGAGCAGCTAGTGACCTGAGAGCTTCCATCAAGTTTTTTCATTAATGGGCTGTTCTAAAAACTAAGGACCCCTCTCAACTTCATATGGTTTTTCTGTAAAGGCTTTATTTGGACTGAGATGCAGAAGAGAGAGATTCACTGAGAGCCAGTGTGGCCTAATGACTGTTCAGAACTGGGAAGCCCCAGGTTCAAATCCCTACTCTACCATGATGCTCACTGGGCAACATTGGGTCAGCTACTTTCTGTCACCCCAACCTGCCTCTCCTTGTTGTTATGAGGAGAGGGGGAAAGAGGGAAAGAGAGAGAGTATTTTTTGTCATCTGAGAGATACGGGGAAAACATTAAAGCAGAAAACACATATTGTAGCACCCCAAAAGCATATTATTTACACAGAAACATTATCTTACGGTTACAAAAGGACTGGCAGTATATGTGGATAAAATTAAATGTTATAGCATTGTAAGTAATGAACTCTTCCACAGCATATTATTACCATACATATTATGGCATACTGTTCATAGACAAAATTAGTCATGCTTGAACAATAAGTACATCACTGAAAATACTGTACATGGCGTACACAGCAATTATTCTCTAATGCAATAGATGGTTACATAAAAAATTCATGCTACACTTTTTGAGTGAGTAAAACCCTGTCTTCAAAAGTATTTAACTGATTCTGAAAGAGAAAATATTTCATAGGAGTCTTTTTTTCAGTGCCCTCCAAAATAGTTAGCTAGTTAGCTAGTTTTCAAATACTTCAGAACTCTTCCTTAGACTGGATGTTCAGCACAAGACTAGCACAGGAGAGAGACAAGATGTTTCCAGGCATGGTGGAAAAGCAAGTCTGACATTTTAGCAATCCTAAAACATCACTATGTGGGATTTTTTTTTTCAAATTGACCAAGATGGCTACCTGCAATCTTTATCTTTTCTATTGTAGAGACTGATGTTAAAAACAATTCCATGTGTGTGTGTTATGTGCCATCAAGTTGCCTCCAACCTATGGCGACCCTATGAATGAAAGACCTTCAAAACATCCTATAATTAACAGACTTGTTCAGAACCTGCAAACAGGAGGATGTGGCTTCTTTTACTGAGCTGAGCCATCTCATTTTAGGTCTTCCTCTTTTCCTACTACCTTCCACTTTTCCAAGCATTATTGACTTTTCCGGAGAATCTTGTCTTCTCATGATGTGACCAAAGTACAATAGTCTCAGTGTTGTCATTTTACTCCTAGGGAGAATTCAGGCTTAATTTGATCTAGTACCCACTTATTTGTCTTTTGGCCGTCCATGGTATCTGCAAAACTCTTCTCCAGCAATATATTTCAAATGAATCAATTTTCTTCCTGTCAGCTTTCTTCATTGTCCAACTTTTACATCCATACATAGTAATAGGGAATACCATAGTTTGGATTATCTTGATCTTGGTTCTCAGAGACAACTTTATCTTTAAGGAACTTCTCTAACTCCCTCACAGCTGCACTTCCAAGTCTCAATTTTCCTCTGATTTCTTCATTGTAGTCTCTCTTTTGGTTGATGATTAAGCCAAGGAACAGAAAATCTTAAACCATATAGTAAGCATGAATTAAGAACATGAATGAATCTTCTACAGCACGTGTTACAGTTTTTTGCAGCATGAAACAAAAGAACAATGATGCACTGGAAAAAATAAACAATTTTTTCCACTGCACCATTGTTCTTTTGTTTCTTGATCTGTTCGTTGTGCAGCCCTCTTCTCTGGCACTTACAGTTTTATTGGCCAGTAAGTCTTTACACCTTAGCTGATCCTACAGAACCCTCCTGAAATCTCCTTGAGGCCTGAGAGACCAAAAAGCATTAGAAGAATTAAAGAGAAATAGTTAAGTTCTGGAAGTTAAGATAAAATGACAATCTTGAACAAGGCTGCTTCATTTGCAAATTCTGTATTACAGGGAAATAAGCACACTGGTTTTACGTTAACCATGAGAAACACAGGCAAGGAAGACGAAAACACTTGAGGGGCAGTTAGTGATATGTCTTTGCCCACAACTTTTTGAAATAGTAAGTGTAACAAGTGTGCCTATTTATATTTAGAAATCATAACTGTCTACATTATTGTCACTGAACATCTCATTTCCAAAACAACAATTTCATAAATTCAAATGACATTACACACCAAGATCCTGATACCAAGTAAGATGGAAAGCACTGAGCCAGCCAGAGACATTATAAAGAGTTGACAAGCAAATTCCACAGTGCAGATTCAGTACACATCAGCAATCTGCTCCATATAATGAGAACAAAGAGGTTTTGTCTATCGTGCCGATATACAGGGAGATATGCTGCTAAGATAGCCTGACTGTTTAGGTTGGGACTCTGGAGATTTCCAGAGCAGCAGCTAGACACTTGCAGCTCACACACTGGAGTGGAATTTAGAGAAGCTTCTGCTGGCTAATATGTTTGTGACAGCAAATCTCCCCAGTGAATGAATTTCAGCCTTCGGAGAATAGGATAGTTCCTTTCCCTGTCCCCATAGCTTCTCCCACTTCTGCTTCCATCTCTCCTTCCCACCCACCTTTGAATGTCCCCTTGTTTCACCTTTCCCCCTCTCACTCCTAGGACCCAGTTGCATGGTGCTGGCCAAGCTAGGAATTCTTTCAATACAACGCATATTTATAAGCATTGAGGACCCTGTAAAATTCACAGGGGGATGAATTGTAGAGGAAATCCCTGTCTGACAACTTCGGGCAGACAGCACAGTCACCCTTAACTAGGATTCAAGGGAGGGATATAGACTCAGATTGTGTGGCAATAGGCCCAATTCCACATACATCCCCTGATGGAAAGAGAAGATTCTTCCTTTCTTCCCCCTTAGGATGCTTGTTAGGGAAGGGACTGTAGGTCAGAGACACAGGCCAAAGGACATACTGTATTGGTCTCCAATTTTAAAATGAAAGGGGAAGTGGAGAGGAAATGAGGTTAAAGCAATCTTCTAGGAGGGCTCTGCAGCTCCTATTATGGTTGAGTCCTTGCTTGCTTCATCTAATACTATAAACTCCCCATCCCCGTACAGGGCTAAAACCATTTTTGTAGAGGTGAGGGGATGCTTTCATCTTGCTGAATATTTTTCTACGCTACTAGCAGACAACTTTTCCTAGCCTGTCTTTTCCTCATCTCTGTGTTCACAACACATACATGCACATGAATGACAAGAGTCATTTATCATAATCTGGACACATATATAAAGCTAATAGACAAAACCCAGTGGACTTTTTACTGCTAATTTACTAAAAAACATGTTTTTATACTTCTGTTGAAAGTGAGAGTGGTTGGCAACTGGATCTCAGATCCTCTGCATGATGCTCATGCCTCTGCTTATAAAATATTAAGTAAGACAGTAAGTAAAATAGACAGCAAGATACTCCTGTCTGAGAAAAACAACCATATCCTAAGATGCTCTAAAAGGCATCTTCAGCTAGCAAGACTGACAGAGTGGTGCACGCAAAGATATCAGTATCAGCAACCCGAAATGGAAAATCCAAAAGGGATAAAATGAAATCTCTGATCATACTGGAATAAAAATCCATCTCTGCCACAAGACCATTAGGTCGGCAGCTCATAGTTCCTTCTGAATATAGACAGTAACAGTGCAATCCTTAGCATAGTTATACTCTTTTAAGCAGATTGACTTTAATGGACTTAGAATGCTGTAACACTACTTAGGATTACACTATAAATCACAAAATCGAAAAGAGTCCAGTAGCACCTTTAAGACTAACCGACTTTACTGTAGCATAAGCTTTCGAGAATCACAGTTCTCTTCGTCAGATGATTCTCAAATTGTGATTCTCGAAAGCTTATGCTACAGAAAAGTTGGTTAGTCTTAAAGGTGCTACTGGACTCTTTTCGATTTTGCCACTGCAGACTAACACGGTTAACTCATCTGGAACTATAAATCACAGAAATGCTGGAAGAAATAAACTGAAAATGAATCCCAGAGAAATACTGCCAGCCCCACTGCCTAAAAGAACTTTTAACCATACTATTTCCATCAAATCCCAACTCTGTTTATCATAGCTATATCATCATGTACAAGTCCGTTCACAAATGCACATACATCACTTCTGCCAACTGAAAGCTGGGCCCTGTACAGCCTTGACTGGGTGCTCACAGGACAATGTCAAGGCCGTGCAGGAACCTTAAAGGGTGGAATCACCGCCAGGAAGGGTGATCAGGAGTAAGACTTGGCAGAAGGCAAGCTGCAGAACCTTGGACAGCTCCAGTAGCTGCTAGAGACAAACTGCTTTTAAATGCCCGCAGGCTTTGGAGAGGACAGGTCTTCCACAACCTCTTACTACATACTTTGGGGATCTGAACAACTGGCACTGAGGATGAGGACCTGATATAGAAACAACACCTTTTTGATTTGAATCCATTTATTCAGATTTCCTACTCAGGAAGTAGTTGGTTCTTAAAATACCCTACAGCTAATTTTTTTCTTTATGAGTAGGGAAAAGGGGGGGAGAGAGGAGAAGAATAAAGCAGAAGAACCTACAGAATAAGACAGTGAATAAAATGGTAAGAGTCCTAGACACCCCTTTCTGTTTCATTTGGCAAAAAGCCGTATCTTTGAAGAAAATTTCACCTATAATTAGTCTCATGATTCTCAGCATTAGGAGAGAGTTTGGGGGGATTCCAAGTATGATGGAAGAAGACACTTTACACATATCTCAGAATCCCAGGAATGGGCTTTAGATCATTCTCATATACATTTGGGATTTGTATTGTATGTTTTTCAACATACGTTTAAATATTTCTAAAGCAGGGGTCTCCTTTATGGGGCCTGTGTGTACCATGGTGCCTGACACCTTTCCTTGGTGCCCGCCAAGTGTTTCTAGAAAGTGGACAGGGCTAGGGCTTTTGCCCAGGAGAGCTTCTGATTGGACACTGAAGATCTGACTGGCTCTGCAAATTTATAAAAACATTGCTTTGGCAGCAGCTGCCACCGCAACACAACAACCTTCATTGTGTCACTGAAGGTAAGCTGTGAGTATGCAACAAAATGTTCCCCCTCTGCATTCTTCCAAACTTCATGTTATCTCCAGACTCCTCTGCAGAGATGGTAGGGTGTTCACTAAAGTTCTGCGTTCATTTCCTAAAGTAACATTATTTAATTCTGACAACTTGTGTCACCAGCAGTTTCAGTTACACAGTGGTGAAGTCTGTGGTGGCTGGTAAAAATCTAATGAAGATAAAGTTGATTGGAGACCGATTCTCATTAGTTTTCTTTATGAGCTGCTGTAAAGAGTGGTGACAGGAAAGGCTAAATAAAGCTAGAGAAATCATTCCAGAAGAGAAACAATATTTGGAAACTGATAGAAAAAAGACCTTCAGGAACAGTTAAATATCCACCTTCAGGATGTGAAATACAACTTTGATCCAAAATGGGTCTGTGTGCTTTTATCAGCGAATTAATCAATGTATCAATGACAGCAATATTTTTATCTGTGGAAACAAATCTTAACTGGTAGAGATGAGGTGGAAGGGCATGCTAGTTTCTGTTCTGAAGGCTTTCTAGCTCTGGTGTATAATAGGAAACAAAAAATCTATTAGATTGTCTTTTTTCCTAACAATGCATGGCTGCTTTTGCTGATTAAATGTTATTTCACATTTCTTTCAACATCCTCAGAGAAGCAAGTATAGTGATGTTCTCATATATAATATCATAGATTGCATAAAGTCATCTGGATCAACTGATAATACAGAATTTGTAGACAGACCAATTTGTCTTTTCAGTATGTGACTATGTTTAAGTGGTTTAAAATCTTAAAACCATTCATCCAACCAATTAAGTGCCATGGGGGTGGGGGGAGACATAGTATTTATTTCTTTGTTTGCTTTGTTAACACTTGGATGAAAAGGCAATGCACAATTTATTCAATTGGTTCCTCCAACCTAGTTATCAACTTCTCCTCCCCTTTTGAAATCAAATCCAGATTCCTGAATCAAAATTTTTCCGGTGACAAAACTATGATACACATGTATTTTAAGACATGTATTTTTATAATAGCCTCTTTGTAATGAAAGTCACTATAGAACCTTACTAATACTGAATCTTTTACCTTTTTTGCTCAAATATCTAGTTTGTTACCCCCAAAGCCAGTTACTACATGCATTATAAACCAGTCATCTCTGGGATACCTGTTTCCTCTCTGGAAATATCACATTTGAAAATTAATGTTTGTTTAGAATTTTCCCTGAATAATCAACATTCTCTCTTGCCTCATCTTTTGCACTGGTTGGATGATCACAGGAGGTCAAAGGTTATGAGAGAGGGAGTTCAAATGCTTTTTAATAGCAAATTTGCTGGGGTAATTTAGAAATTAACACAAACCTGTTTCTTATGATATGGACCTGGAACAAGTTCCAAGATGAATCTGTGGTATTGAAAGGAATTCAAATAGTGAGACCGGGAAAGACAACAGCCACCTGCTACCTGTCAGATGGCTCCATGGTCTTAGGTATAAGGTGGTCATATGATACATTTTGTTGTTGCATCCCACCTTTGCATCAGTTATGAAGGTATGTGTGTGGACAATTCCCAGATTTCCCTTTAAATACCTTGCCAGCCATGATCAGGTCTGTATTTGCAAACATTCTGAATGTAAAAACATCATGCATGCTTCACAACCTATACACTGCAAGTTTATTTTATGTTAGGGTAATGGAATCTTTACTGTAAAGTATTACAGAATGATTAAAAATATGCTGTATATGTACTATTCTATCATCTTGGAATTGGAATATAAGACTGGGCATTTTTAAATCAGTTGTAGAATAAAAGCCTATTCATGCTTTGAAATTCTTCTCTTTTAAGCAAAAGAAAAGAAGATTACCCCTGCTGGATCAGACCAATGGTTTCTATCCCAACATCCCACTTTCTACAGTGGCAAAACTTGAATGTTAATATGACATCAGTGCATATTAGATTAATAAGCCCTAGCGAGTACAGTTTATGTTACTGGATTTAGTAACAGTATTACTAGAATAGATGAACAGATTACAACTGCTTCTCCTGTGATTTGAACATTCATACATATGATATTCAGTGAAGAAAAGACAGTTTTGGTTTTTTAAAATAGTTTGTTATCTACAGTTCTCAGATTTTATTTTACAAGATTTTTACCCCACCATTCCCCCTGCATATGACCACTAAGGCAGCTAACAAATTAAAATATACAAATTAAAATCTCATCTTCAAGTTAAGTCTATAATACAAACACCTATCATGTTCTCAAATCACTTCATGCATGTGATGAAGCAGGAAATTATCCATGAAAGCCGATTCTTGAATAAATAAACCTGTTAGTGCCTAAAAGGGATTCCCCCCCCCACTCTGCTTTTTGCTGTTGAATGTAGAGAATACTCAACGTGTTCAGGGATGTGCTGAAATTTATGTTGGGAACATCCAAGTTGCCATTTGTGCTCTTAACCACTAAATTACATCAAGTCATACTCTCCTTATCCAGATACTTTTCTATCAGCTGTGCCTGCCCACACACCCATGGATGCAGATAGGGACCAATACAATGTACTATCTGACATCATCCTATTCACATGGCAAAATAAACCATCAATTTTACTGGATCCTACAGCTGTTTTGTCTGCTACATAAAAGTTTTCTGTCCTCCCCCCACCCCCAGCCATTACATGGGAATAATAATATCACCACAGCCCTTCTCATAAGGCTGTTGTAAGCATTGCTGAGATAATACACAAACATGTCTGCTGGAGAACTTCAGCTGCCATCAAAGGCCCTTGCACTCCATGTGTTCCTGCCCTCAGAAGAAGTGGATAGTGACTACAAACAGGGCCACTCCTGTTCTGGCTCCTCACTTGAAGAACGTCTGCCCTCTTACTTTCAGTCCAGTGCCAAAAGCATTAACTTTTCAACACCAGGTTGTTATCAAATGTTTGAGTTGGCCATTCTTCGCACAAATTGCTTTTAGAAATGGTTTCTAGAGGTTTTTAACAGAAGTTTTAAGAAGCTGTTTCTGAACAAAAATAGTTTTAAAGAACCATTAAGAACTAACTTTTGGCTGCTTTTTCTATTTATATTTTAATGCTCCTGGGTGTTGATGCATATTGTTGTTTTTCCATTGTATTTTACTGTCTGTTTTTTATCTTTTGGAAACTACATCAAGCACAATATGGCGAAAACAGTGTAGAAATCAGGAGCTAGATCCCATAACATGAAGGTTACTTCTATATGGAACCTGAGGGCATCATTTTTATAGTTGGAAGACTTTCCCATCATCCTTTGAGGCAGGAAACAAGCAGTAATCCTTCAGCTTCTTCTCCCTCTGTAATTGCTCCTACTCAGTTCTGAGACTTCCAGAGCCCCAAAAGAACCTATTATAAATTTAAATAAAGAGGAACATATGGCCACATTGATTTTCAAATTTTTATTTTTAAAAATCAAACCTCATACAAAAGAGAGAGAACAATATGAAAACAACAGTGGAAGGTCTACACATAAGCATCCATACAAGGTTTCCAAATATCTAAAAATAAGTCTATATGCAACTGTTGTCTATATGCCATACATTTAATATTGTATGGTCCTCAATCCACTGAATTATGGAAGGTTGGAATTAAAAGACTTCTAGCTCTTTTAGGGCCCATGAAGGGTTCCCTCAAAGCTTTCATTCAATATGTATAATTTCTCTCACTCTCTCTCACTACGGCAAAAGTCAGCATGCCCCACAACTGTTATTCATTATGCAGACTGCGAATTGCCAGATCCTCACCCTGTTGCAAAATGGCAGTTCCACCCAAACCAAAGAAACTATACTGTTGCCAAGCAGGCCCCCTCTCCTGCTTTAAGGCCTGCCATGAACTGTGTTAAAGTTTCCTGCATTGCTGTTTCACTGCTGCACCAAAGACTGCTTTGCAGTGTGTGCTCTAGTACACGTGTCGGTTTCCTGCCTGCTGTTTAATTGCCTTGCTGCTGCAATAGACTGTGTAGTATACTGACTCCATGTTTGGCTAACTGCACAAAGGACTCTCTTTCTGGGCAGCCCTGCCCTGACCTGTATCGGGATTTCCCCGTGTGTGCTTTGGACTCTGTTACAAGTGTGCCCCGTGCCTGCATTGCCATCTGCCACGGACCGTGCCTGTTCCCTGCCTTGGACTGTGTTTTGAGTGCTGTTTCCCCTGCCTCCATGGAAGCCTGCCTCATATGGGCCCAAGCCGCTGCTAGCAGCCGGGCGCCTGCCGGGGAAACCTCCAGCAAGCCTGGCTAGGCGCTCCCTGGTCAGTTCCCGCCTGGAGCCTCCCGCGGGCCGGCCCCCGAGCTTGCCCTCGCTACCGGGCAGCCTGCAAACCAGCCCCAGCTATGCCCAGCCGGCATCCATGTTCTCAGGCCCCCAGAAGACCCAGAGGAAGAGACTGCTTTGGAAAGCCATTTTGGCGAAGCGGGCACACCACGTCCGCAGCAAGAGCCCCTCGCCCCGCTCTGCATATCTTAGGAGCCGCCCCGGAGAAGGAACTAAGTGCCGACCATCCCAAGCACTTAGAGAATGCATCTCAAAGAAACCTCCGCATTCCAGAGCTGATGACATCAGGACAAGCCCTGTCCGCTGGAACATCCATTCAGCCCACTCGGATGTCCCCCTCCCTCTTTTGTCCCCTCTTCCTGAGGTGTCACTTATCGCGATCTGATTACCAAAGTGGCCCATCTAAGCCATTCAGTAGCCCATTAGAACCTTTGTTTTAAACTGTGAGAACCACCAAGTATAGCACCAGCCCCAGGGTACATTTTGGGGTATTTAAGCTGGTCTCCCAGACCACTCGGTGCTCGTGCCATCCTATCCAGAACCCCTCGCTGTCCGTCCGTGGTCCCAGTGCTGGCATTGGGCCACCCTCGCTGCTGTGTCTCTGCTTCGCTCCAGGATTGTGAGTATTTCCCTTATCATCGTTGGGAACCTGCTAATGCGAAAGTCTCTATATTTCCTACTCTGTATTTCTTAGGTCTTGTATGTTCTTTGTATGCTTGTGCAAGTTTAGGCTTATGCCACACTGAATACACGTGTTTGGAACCTATTTGTAGTCTGCCTCTTTTTCACTAGAGTGTCTGGGATCGGGACCTCCGTAGACATAGGTTAAGATCCGCGCTAATTTTAAGTTACAGACTGCTACAGCTAATTCCCCATTATAATAAAGAGCAGTTCTGGTAACAATACCACTTAGTACCGGCCTCAGAATCTGGACTGTATCTGGTGAAATGAGAGTTGGTTTACAAAAGTTTATGCTGGAATAAATTGTTAGTCCCTAAAGTGCAACTGGACTGCTGTTGTATTGGTCTTTTCTGATATCTGTTATTGCGCTTCAGTTTTGCACACATTAATGTTTGAAAAAGTGGTATGCTATGCATTGAAATGAATTCTTCTCTACCAGTTCCATCTCAATAATCAGCAAAAGATAAAGTACTGTATGCAAGTTCACACATGCATGCACAAGTGCGCACACACAGAGCAATGTGGGCACAACTCTCCCTCCAGATTCAACCTTGCTATTAGGAAAAGAGGACACATTCCTGTCATTTGAGAGTACTGTCAGCTAAGCAATGGAATGTGACTTTATGTACAGTCTCATAGTACACAACTGGAAACAAGTTGGCATGGTGATTGTGAGTCTGAAAATTAATTTTGCAATATCAAGCCTTTTTTTTTTACATTTTCCAATCTGAGAAAAATACAGTAAACACAGGGACATATATACTTGCCTACTTTCACTATGAAATGTGTCACACATTGGGATGATGCTTAATTTCTGTCTTCAAATTTATCTTTAGGGACAAAAATATAAGTTATATAAGGATGTAGGGAGTTTCTACATAACTATTGGTAGAAAAATGCCAAAGCACACCACAGTTACCCTAGACAGGCTAAAAAGGAGGTCCGTTTTTTCCTCATGCTGCATATTTTGGAGGTTATCCACCTATATCATCACGACATGTCAATGAATTACAATCAAAGATATTCACATATGTTTGTCAGATTTCTTAAGTAGTGCAATATCACTCTTTATAGCAACAGTTATTATCATTCTGGATACTGATACCAGCTTGTAATAGTTATTGGAGCATGATATATCTTTTTAGGAGCATTCGGGAAAGCATTTTACCGTGACTATAAAATGTTAGAGAGAAGCTCTTTATTCAGTTATATTGGCCTATAGCTCTGTTGACTTTAAGACTCCAACTCTCAATCTACACAGAAAGAGAACCAGATTCAAGCCTGCTAAGTAAAAGAAAGTGCCAAGTACTGGAGTGCTCCTTGTCTGGTATAGTGCATTTTCTTGCTCCCGCTCTCTACTTATTGCAACATTACCTAGATCAGTATCAGCTATATGTCCTTAACCTGTAGAAGGTGGTCCTTCCTTGGCCAAGCTACTAAGGCACCAGACCCAGCCTAGCTGCAATGTCAGTGCCGAGCTCTGAATATAACAAGAGAAGCATGTGAGGGTGGGAGTGCTCTAGCTTCCTCTTCGCAGCTCTGGTGGGAAAATGTCCCATCTGGCCCTGCCCACTTTCTAAAAAAACTTCACAGGCACCAAGAAAAATATTGGCAGGTGCTATGCACCACAGGCACCACGTTAGGGACCCCTGCCCTAGGGGGATACAGGATAGATCTGACAAGAAATTACTTTTTAAAAAACTAGAACTGCATGTGTTCGCAACTAGAGGCAACAAATCCAAAAGACCATCAAGCATCCATATAAGAGTCTAACAGAGTTCCTATAATGAATATACATACACTCCTGCTTTAAGTATATCAATGCATAACATATTCCAAAGCCATAGGCAGACCAAAATTACTATCTCTCTGGGGACTCCCAATTGCAGAAGCTCATATAAACTATACACAACTAAAGTAGTAGCAACAAACGAACAAAAAACCCAGCCAGTGTGACCATTTAATACTTCTCTGTCCCAATAGCACTTGGAGCATCTTGAAATCATTTCTGCATCCAGCACCATGGAACACAAATAACCCTGCAACACATCCTGCATTTCATTTTAAGACTCTACAAACAGCAGAGCACACACTGCCCCACTATGCCCTGAAACACCTTTTTCTCGTCCTTTCTTTTTGGATGGAACATGCTACCCCAATGGAGAATTCTGAGGAATTCAAAAGCTTGCACACTGCTTTGTAATGTTTTAATAAAAAGGTATTATGCGACTTTGGGGGGCATTTTTCTGTGGACCAACACAGCTTGCCTACATTCTTTGGCTAAAGCACAGTATTACAACAAAGAGACTGAACGTAAGAGATGTTTCCTGAACTTTTATCTCATATACACAGAACTCTGACAAGATCGTACAAGTTACCCAAAACATAACTGGCAAAACGTATACCCTGGACTATGGCCACCACTAATTTCTATTAAATATCCCAGGTGTCACATGGCTGTTTTCTCCATTTAGTAATATTTTGTGTAACAGCACGTTGCTTTTTGACTACCCCAGGCAACATATACAATTTGTTCCATAAAAAAGCAGAATCATCTGGAGTATTTGTTCTGCAGGCACCTTCCTGGCTCACAGTGTGCCGCAAACAGTGCAAGACAAGTTGTCTTGCTCTCTGTTTGTGGCACACTGTGAGCCAGGCTGTGTAAGAGAGAGAGGTGAGACACCCCTCCATTGCCCATCTGGGAGCATCTACCATTTGGCTCCTCCCCTCTCAGCACTGTCTCCTCCAATGGCTGGTAAATCAGGCCACTGAGCAACCATTATGTAACTTATCAAGACTTTTTTTATCAGTTTGCTTTCTTTCTTCTTCTCTTCCTATTCTTCTGGTGTCATGCAAATTACATTGAAAGCAATTGTTTTGAATTGTCAACTGCCTTGCATGCAATGGCAGAAAAACAGTAGATAGTAAATACAAGTTGAACTGCAGGGGCCGAGTGGACAGAATTCAATCCAGCCTTTGGCTCCTGCTTTGCATTTGCATGCTGATGCTGAAATACTGGTGTAAACCTGTTGCATCCAGACTGGAAGCAATTGCAATGGAAAAGAGGTGCCATTTGTAACCAATACAAACTCCTACCTCACATATAGCATAAATGGAGTGAGACATATGGGGGGGCAGGGGCGGGGAGCACATTAGCACATCCCCTTGGGTCATGGCTTCCCTAAGGAAAAGCAGTGCAATCCTAAACAGAGTTACACCCTTCTAAGCCCACTGAACTCAATGAACATAGAAGGATATGATTCTGCTTGATGGTGGAAAATGTCATCAAATCATAGCTGACTTACAGCAACCAAAGCAAGGGACTAACAGAGATGGTGTGCCATGGTCTGGTTCTGCAATCTTGATCTTCTTTGGAGGCCTCTCATCCAATTACTAACCAAGGCTGACCTCGCTTAGCTTCCGTGATCTGACACGATCAGGCTTGCCTAGGCTATTCAGTTTTGGGATGACTCTGTTCAGGATGTACTATAAGTTTCCCCTTTCTCTGGCAGAACAATTGCTATAACTATTGCTGTTGTTATTTATAATCTATACAGCAGGTTGTAAGTAACCTGTGGCAAGTTTAGGCATGCCTCTAGGAAATCCAAAGAGAATTGCTGGCAAACTGGAAAAGAATTGATTTTTTTCCCTTTCAGACTGGCAATGCAGCAGAAATACTTACATAGGTGTTTTAAAAAGTTGGCTAGCACCAAATTTTAGGGGCTACTGCTTTTTGCAGGCTCTTTTCAAGGATGCCATGTAGCATCAAGGAAGTGCCAAGTGCTGTATCAACTCAGGTGCTGAAGGAAGATAATTGCTCAAAATGGTTTAGTTAATACAGAGAGATTTGTGACACCACCTGTTTTAGGGTATGCTGAATTATGAAAAGAATGTTATCTGTCGGTGCATTTTTGGAGGAGAGAGGAGTAGGGACAAAGCCAATTTTGCAGTTCTCATTAATTTTGATTAAAAATTAAACTATCAAAATAAATGAAAATTGCAAAATTGGCTTTTTGTCTACTTTCCCCCTCCTCCAGAAATTGTGTTCAGTATTACAAAGTAAGTGTGGTACAGAGTGCAGAGTTTGGGTTTGGACTGGGTGAAGTCCAGAAGGGAATTCTTCTTCAGCCCTGAAACTCACTGGGTGAACCTGGGCTACTCACTACATCTCACCCTAAGCTGCCTGGCAGCTCAGCCGCAAAGATGAAATGGGGAAAGCCTGCACAAGCATCCCACCCTGAGCGACGGGGCTCAAGAAAAGACCCATCGAGGATCAATGGAATGCTTGTCTAAAATAGTGATAAAGGGTCTTCAATTGCAAAAGGTAGATTTATTAAAATTGTAGATTTGTTCTTCCAACGGATATTATGGGAAGTGAATGTTTTTTTACCAACAAATCCTATCCTGCTGTTACTGAACAGTGTTTCTGAAACTGCCACTAGCCAAGAGTCTTGATTTACACGTGAGAAATGTATTCCCTGTACAAGGCAATTCATTATTCATGCACTAGTACACATCCTGTTCTCGCAGGGCAGGCAGTTTTCTCGGGAAGGTAAAAAAATGGAACTGAAGCACTCCCGATATCTCTAGAGGGAAGGATAGCAAGCGGGAGGGGGAGCTGGGTGCACTGCCAGCAACCAGAGGGCTCAAAGCGTCTCAAGCCCGCCCAGCCCCCTTCACAAGGCAAGCTTCTAACAAGCTGCTTAAAGGCGGACCTAGGCTGGAGCCTTTTCTCCGCGCTCAGCATGCCCTTTGCCTCCCCCCGCCCCAGTGGATCTTGTTCCGCTACGAAAGATACGAAGCATAGCATCACATCCGCGCCCCGGGCGTCTGTTAGCCTAGTCAGGGGCGGAAGGGTAGAGGAAACCCTATCTGAATTTCGGGCAGGTCACCCCGGCCTAGATGCATGGCCAGACCTCGCAAGCCTTTGCCACGGCGGACCCCGCCAGAAAGCGGAAACTTCCCAGAGAGCTTCTGCAGCGAAGGGATCTCGAATCGCTCCCGCCCCAAACGGGCCGGGAGCGAAGAGAGAAAGCCTACACGCATTCGGAGAGCGCGGATCGCTTAAAGCCTCCGGTGTAGCAGACTGCGCCCCCGGTCTCTCCCTGGACGGAGCCGGTCACTAGCAGAGAGGAGCAGGGCTGCGGACGATCCGAGCGAGCCCGGGCGCCTTCAGGGTTTCCCCTCTCCCGTCCCGCGACCATTTTTTTGACACCCCCCCCGCACCGCTTTCCGCGGGGCTCGCTTTGCCCTTGGATGCGCTTCAATCGCGACCTCGGCTCGTTCCGCCACCCGAGCGCCTCTGCCGCTATTCCGGCTTTTATCCCAGCCTTGTGCTTCCCTCTAGAGAAAGACTCGCCTCCGTAGCCTGCCTAGGCTTGGCGCCCCGCCGACACGCGTCCTGGGGACAGGCAAGCTGGACTCTACAGGGCAATTCCAGGGAAGGAAGGTTCCCACGCCAGCCACTCTCCCACCCCCAGACAAGCCCGAGGCGCAAACTTTGCAAGAAGGCTCTGCTGCTGCTCGGCCTCGGGATCGTGCCTTGAAGGACATGGGCCGCCCGGGAGAAGTCAGCGTGCAGCAAGACACCGCTGATCCTATCGAGAGTGGACAGCATCTTTTCTAGGGATCAAAGGGGGCCGTAAAGCAGCTCTGCAAGCTCAAAGCAAAAAGCGTGCCACGTTGCATTACACGCGCCCGCTCCTCCACGGAAGCGCCTGCCGCCTTAGCGATCCTCTCCCGACCAGACAGTTCTCGCCCGGGCTGAGTTCCCAACCGCCGCCGGCGCCACTTACCTCGCGGGGAGTTTGGTGCAGCACTAATGACCTGCGAACTCTGCAGCTCGGCTGGGGCTCCCCGGCTGCGCCTCACCTGCAGCGTGCTTTTCACCCCAGCGGCCGGAGAGGAGGCAAGGAAGGAATCCTCCGTGTGCAGCTCCTCCCACGGAGGAGCAGCAGCCTGAGTCAGCCCCGCTCTCTTCCAGCTGGAAGGGAAGGAAGCCGTCAGCTCCTTTCCAAAAGACCGAGGCGAGGAGCGCGACTCAGCCCGGGGAGTGAGTGGCGTGGCGTGGACTCGCCGCCTCTGCGCGCAGCTCTGAGATGTGGCGCTAAAGCCGGCGGCGGCGTTCCTCCGCGTCCACCCCCGCCTGACTGCAGGAGCGCCATGTACCCCTGCAATGCCTGGAGAGGTGGCCCAGCGCGCGCGCGCGCGCGCGCGCTCCTTTGCCCCCTGGAGGGGATCCTCGGGAGAGCCATGAGGTCAAGGGGGCGGCGGCGCGGAAGGCAGCCCGGGCCAGCGCGGAGGCTGCAGCGACCCTCCCTGCAATGAAGCACGGCCGTGTGTCGGAGGGTTCGCGCAGGCTGACACGACCATCGGCAAGGACACGCTGACCGTGTCCTCCCTGTGCACATGTACGAGGGAGACCCAGGGCAAAGGGACGGATGGGCAGGGCGAGGGCCAGACACCAGCGGCCACCTCGCCCACCTCCATGCCAGTCCCAGGCGGACTTCCAGCAGTGTTCGGTCCAAGGTCGCTTTTCGAAATTAGCGCGGATCGGAACAAGCAACGGCGGCGGGGCTCCTGTACGGGGCCATTTTTGCAAAACGAGGGGCCTGGGCTTGCACAGCTGGTCATCCAGTTCCCTCTTTTGCAGAACTAGGAAGCATGCGAAGACTCTCCTGTCCTTTTAGACATTGTCACTTTGCCTTGTCTTCATGGTGCCTCAGGCAAAAACAGAATCAATGGGTGCCAGCCTGACCGTCCTTTTAATGGAAGAGCAAGATCTGCCCTGAGGTGTTGAACATAAAGCTTTTAATTGACATTAGGAAAAATAATTCGCTAGCAGCTCCTACCATACAGAAGGAATGGACGATCCCTTTTAATAAAAGCTGAGTAAACTAGGAGCAGAGTCAGACTCCAGGAGCAAAGTCCAAGACTTTTCCTAGTACTTCATGGTCCATTTCCTAACGTCTAAATATGTCACATTTTTCCTGCCCTGCAAACCTGCCAGCAGTACCTCTGCTCCAGACTGTACAGCCAGTCACAGGCCTTGCAATATATCAATCCTTTGACTAGCCACCTACTCAACAAGGGTACCTGGTCCCTATAGAGTACATCTGCATGCTTGTGGGAGGTGGGGCAGCATTTCCACATGTAAGGCCAATTTACTAATGAAAGTCCAACCTGAACCTTGATTATTTATAAATACAATAAATTGGTTGAATCAGAACAGAATTATTTGGACATGGAAGAACACTTGGATGCCTTCTAATTAGGTAGTTATGCTGGAAGTGGGAGCAGCCACAAGTGGAAAGAATCAGAGGAGTCACCCATGTTAGTCTGCAGTAGGAAAATAGTAAAGAGTCCGGTAGCACCTTTAAGACTAACCAATTTTATTGTAGCATAAGCTTTTGAGAGCCACAGCTCTCTTTGTCAGATGCATGGAGGGTATGAAGAAACTGGCCAGAGGTATATAGGTGGGGAGGGGAGGGGGAGTAGATGCAGGGAGTAAGGGTCATGTAAAGGGTCATGTGGAAACGATGACTCAGTTGACACATGGCCAACATAGACAACATCCAGTCTTCCTGCCGAATAGGATCATCCCAGTTGTGCACAGCATTTTGACTTTCCATCAGCCATTATACCATGTCACTAGCTTTCAGAAGGCTTTGTGAGCCTGTGTTTGCATGAGTTCTTGTGATCTGGAGCTGTACCCACTAATGCAGGGACAAATTTTTAGACATCAAATTGTTAGATGGAAAATACAATCCCTAAGAATGTCACCCCAGTGCAGGGGAAGGATAGTTACATCTGGAAATGTGTTTCCCATTGAAACAATTACTGAATACTTAAATTCAGAGATTGGAACAGATCTTTCTACAAACTTAGAAAAAGTTCCAATTTTGCAGAAAAATCTGAAATCCATAAAGAATTATATTGGGAGGTTAACCTCTCCAAATAATAGAAACAACACCTGTAGCTTAAGAAACAAATGTCTCTCCGTGGTCATTACTAAACAACTACAACAGTATTGCTAGCCTTCAAGCCTTGGTTTCTATCAGTAAAAAGTGGGGGGGAAGGGCCCTTTCCAGAGTGGAAAGGATCCTTTGTAGAAGGATCATTTTTAAGCCTACAATATCAAGTTGGTTGGCACGGGGGCGGGGGCACAAGTAGGTATCTCGCCTCAGGCGCCAGAAACCCTGGCACCAGCCCTGCAGCCAAGCTTTTCCCATGGAGAGGCTGCCAGGGATAGGAAAGGAGGGAAACTTAAAGACAGATAAAGGTTGACTAGGTGGGAAGGTGAGAAGGAAGCAGGCCCAGTGCCAGCAGCTACTGCACAACTTGGTGCAGACTTGCACTGGTAGCCACCATACAACTTGGCTTAGGTATTCAAGGGAGAGGCTGCAAGTGGTAAGGAAGGAGGGAAAACTGCTGACAGAAAGGGGCAGATAAAGGTAAGTTGGCTGATAGGTGGGAAAGACAAAAAAGCAGGAAAAGGGAGGGGAGGGGGACTGTCAAGAGGAGAAAAAGAGGAAATAGTGTGGGGAACGGGATACGGGGGGGGATTAGATGTCTTCTACAAGTTCTTGCAGGTATCCCACTTGTCACATCTAAAAAGCAATTACTAGCTTTCCTTTGCTGACCAACATTTTTAAAAGCCTGCAAAGAAGTCATCCAGGGCTAGGTTGTATATGTTTGCAGAAACATAAAGAATTGCAGAGCAGAGGGAGGGGTAGAATCAAAGCTGTGAAAATTCAGGAGATAGGCAATGTCTAGTAGAAGGGGGAGGAAAACAAGTGATTTTGCTATCTTGGAAAGGAGAAGAAACCAGGCAGGAGAGGGAAAAGAACAGGTGACTTGGCAAAGCGAGGAGGAAGTGGTGGTGAGCAAGAAAACAAGGTTGCACTTACTTGTAACTGCAGTTCATGAGATACATGGATGAGCCCCTTTAGAAACTGTTAGATATGTAGTGTGAGAAAGTTGTCTTTATGGGAATAAGGGAGGACATACAAAGTTAAGGACTGAGTTATCTTCTGGAATACAAGAAATAAGCCAAAAAAGCAAGAGAATAAACAAGATACTCAAGAAATTAAGACACAGCAGAAGGAACTCAGAGGGACACAAGAAAAAATTGAATTAGTACAAGCAAGTCCCTTAACAGAAGCAGACTGGAGAATAGAAATCTTAGAAATGAAACTCAGGAGCAACAACCTAAGGATTCATGGAATCTCAGAACGGATTTTGAAAGCTAATGCAAGATTATTTGAAAGTACAAGGCGATTTTCCAGAAATTGAGCAAATTTTTAGAATCAATTCAAAGTACGCAAGTCAGAACAAAGTACCTTGAGACATATTTGTTACTTTTACTCATAAAAAATTGAAGGACACCATTTTATCTTAACACAGGAAACATCCATTAAAGATTGAAGGAAAGGAAATAAAAATATTTCAAGATTTACCACAAAATATAATAAAGAAATGAAAGGAAATTTGAAGTGTGTGTTTCAGCAGAAGCAAATAAGATATTGTCGGAAAATTCCATTCACTTTAGAAATATTCCTGACAGAGGGCAAGAAAATAACAACAACAGGGGAGCAAGCGTAAGCACTCTTACAAGACCTGCAAACAAAAGACAGTGATCAAAGCTGAAGTACAGAAGATACAGATCCTTCAACTAGAGTAAAGGAAGGCGTGATTAGCAAAAGAAAGCAGAAAAAAGAAGAGAGGGGATGAATGGACTTTGAGTTAATTTGAATGATCCTATTAGGTATGACTTGTTGCATTTTTGAGGCACTTTTTTCTTTAAATGCAGTCCTGACTTAGGCAGAGAACCCTTCTTATTTCCAAAAGTTTCTGCATTGCATTAGCATTCTTTAGAAAAATAATTCCTGTAGAGCCCAATTGTAAACCAAGCCAGCTGCCACACCTAGGTCTGTCTCTAGCAGTCATGTGAAGTCTTTTGTGCATGCTACTCATGTTGAATCCTAATTCTGACCACACAGGAGGAGTCTCATTTTTTGTTAAGAGTTGTTTTTTTTTTTGGAGGGAAATGACAATTTTATAATACAGCCAAGTGGATGCTGGATATATTAACTTTCCAAATCAGGCAATTAACAGATTTTGGCAACACTTCTACTACTTATTCTTCCTCATTCTTAGAAGAGAGAGGTAGTAAAGTCCACTATTTCTCATTGTTAGTGTTAGCATGTTGTGATTTCCAGACATGGACAAAAACTATTATTAGCTTATATTAACTTATTCTTGATTTATGATAGACAGGATATTACTCTTACTGATCATTCTGTGAAAGTGCACATGGACTACAGTGCTAGCTGCTGTGATGGTAGCAGATGTAAAAAAAAAGTCTGTACTGTCTATGAAGCTGTCACTGTCATTTAACTATGGTATTTTCTGCATGATCACTTCATAGTGTTTCAGAATCTATTTTGCTTCCCAAGTTCACCAGAGCTGTGCACCTGCAAGTAGTCATGAGAAGCAGAAACGGGTTTTGTCCATCTTTTCCCCATTTTTCCTCTGCTCACATTCCGTGATTTTTTTTAAGCTACTGCCCAGTCACTGCTCACACACATTCTGTCCATGAAGAATCAAAAACTTCTGTTCTGCTTCTCTTCCCCCCTTTCTTTCACCAGGAGCTAATTGGTCTGTCTGCTGGTAACCACTCCCACCCTCCTCAGCTCTCTGAACTCCTTTTCCACCATTTTTATCAGTAAAGTGGGGTAAGGGTCATAAAGCTGCTTCTCCGTTCACTTCCTTCTTTCCAGGTATGCACATACTCTTATTTTTTTTCAAAACTAGGAACAGTTCTTAACATTGCTGCTTATTCCTTGCTGGCTTTAAAAGCTAGGAAAGGGTTAAATGGCTGTTTCCCCCTCCCTCCCGGATGTTTCAGGCTTCTCCTGATGCTAAAGAGAAAAAAAATGAGCGTTTTGCACAGCCATTTGGAAACAAAACGGCAGGGAAGCTGCCCGGAGGGGATGAAGCAGCATCATTTTAACCCTTTCCTGGCTTGGCTAAAAAAATGAGAGGGGAACAAGCATGAAAAGTACGTTTCCCTCAGAACTCTGCCACCAATTGCCTATCCAGTGGGCATGGGACAGCCCAATCAGCAAATACAGGGAGGATGGGTTCCAACATTGCAACCTTACCACACGTGAAAAAAAATGACATCAGCTCCAGCCCCCATAAAATGCAGCTCCAAACAGACACATCTCATCAGCAGACACCAAATCGCCTTGAGGTCATGCAGTGCAGAATGATGGGACCCTAAGCTGTTTCAGCAGTGATTGGTGTAAATGCTCAGCATCACTGGCTTAAAGTGTGCCATTCAGAATGGGCCTATGTGACCAACTCATATCACCAATCAGTTTTCTATTTGCCAAGTATCTCCTCTCATTTTAGATACATTTTCTTAATTTTTGCAAACATGTAATGCAACTTATGTGATTTTTGCCCATTGCCTCCCCTCTCATCTCCCCTAAATCTAAAATCCTTTCTAATTTTTAATTTGATTTTTAAATCCTTTCTATTTCCTTGCCATGTTTGTTTTGGTATGTTGGGGGAGTGGTGAATTTGCAGACTTCTCTGCCATGGCTAGGGCTGGAAACTACAATTCTCAGGAAGTAATATGACAGGCTGCATGTTTAGAGCTTCATCAGTACAAGTGTTAACAATCCAAGAGAGAACTCATAAACAAGTGAGCTTTTTCTAAAGGGTTGCTGAGAATGCTCATAAAGTACCAAACAGATTCCAAACTGAGCCAAGGAAGGTTTGTCCATCACTAACAGAGAGATTTTTGGCTGATTTAATAACAGAAGGCAAGGCAAGAAATTACACTGAAAGCAACATCTCATACTCTGGTTATATAATTTATTACTAAATCAAGAGCATAGAAATTTGTGACCAGAAAAAAAGACTAGAAGTTGCACAAGGTTTTATACAACAGCATCTGAGCATTCTTTTGCTTGAGCTGTCTGATCCACAGGGATCCCATACCCCAAACTAGAAATACTTGCATAAGCAAACCATCTGAATGGGGCCTCAGGAGCACGGAGGTGAAAGTATAATATATTGTCTTCTCTGTTCTCTGAGATTAACAATACTGGGACTTCATTTGAGTCAGGGAGTGAATTGCTTTCAGTGTATTTAGCTGCCCTATAAGAAGTCAGACTGTTGCAGAGTTTAACTTTAAATCACTGTTTAAGATGTTAAGACACCGTAGACCTGAGAGTTTGTTTTTAGGTTCTTGTATAAATCTGTAAGCGTGCCTTTTTCACTGTTCCAGCAAACCTAGTTTCAACCTTGAAAAAGATCACTTATGAATTGATGGCTTTATATCCAGAATAAATTCTAGAACAAATGGAACAAAGTTTACAACTGTTATTCTTTGGAATGCTCGGAAGAAGTGCCTAACATCACAGCTTGAGAGAAGATGAATTAGATGGTTTAAGAAAACCATGCGAGGCTCATGTAATTGTGTCTATATAAGATACCCACACCTTAAAAACCCCAAATCTCTCAAATCTGGGTTGCAGTGAGACTATCTTTTCCAGAAAAGTAGATAAGAATCTTAGAAATTGCTTTTTATCTTTAAATGCAGGCCAGGTAGAAAAGAGATGACATGTATGCTTTTTTACTTATAATCTCATATACATATGCTAGTGTTGTCTGTGTAATTGTGATTCTCGTATATTTAATCTGTTCAAGAGTAACACAGCGATTTTAAATAAAGTTCTTAAAAGACTACATTGCATGATCCTTGGCTGGGATACACGGTTTTCACCAAGACCTGGAATAAACTTCTGACCTCTTTCCAGACTGGTGCCTGTACTGACTGATCACGGGAAAGACTGACCATTATTCACACAACCTCACTGGTTAAGTGGTTAATGCACTTCTTTAAAACAGGCAAAGAGACTTGTGGTTTCTATATGCCTGTTTTAAGTAATGCCCCTCCATGGGTGGGAACAACTCCATAACAAGGCAATTGGTCCATCTAGCTCAATAGGTAATACCTATTACCTATTCTGGCTGCCCAGGGTTTAGGGAAGAGCATCTCTCAATATCTGCTTCTGGAGATGATTTAACTGGGCCTGAGAACCAAACTAGAAGAGACACCTAACATGTGGAGGACACGTGTCAGTTTCCTGCAAGTTTCCATGGGAAATGTAGTAAGAAGGAACCTCTGTCAGGTAGAAGAGGGAGAATCCCCCCTCTCCCTGGCAGAGGTTCTTTCTCTAGGTGTCTCATCTAGTCTGTTCAGCTCCCTCTCACCACTGCCTACCCGCTCCCCTTGCTCCCCTAAATGCACTCGGGAACCAAGTGTGCTGGTAGCAGCAAGAGGGAGCAGAGCAGACTAGATGAGACACCTAGATAAAGAACCTCTGCCAGGGAGAGGGGGATTCTCCCTCTTCTCCCTGACAGAGGTGCCTTCTCACTACATTTCTCTTGGAAACTTGTAGGAAATTGACACGTCTTCCATGTGTCAGGTGTCTCTTCTAATTTGGCTCTCACTTTAGGATCTTCTAACAACTGCTCCCTCCTCAACAGCTCTTGAGGATCTCACACAGAGAAATGACTTTCCAAAGACATGCTACCCCAAATTCTGTGAATTGGAGATGCCAGGAAAGGAAACCAGAATATTCTTGGAGTGCTCTGCCATTGAGCCATACCCTCTCTTGCAAGGCTTGGACATTGTGATGCAGTACTGATAGAGAAAATGTCTTGGAAGATGCGCACAGTGCTTTAGCTACTTTTCTAAATGGTGACAGTCCAGTGCAGTGACAGACTGCAAGGACTCACTGAGGATTCCAGAAAAAGAGGCACCACCTTCATCCTCCACTGCTCAGCCACGGCTGGAGGAAGAATGCTGGACAAGATGGACCTTCCTTTGAGCCAGTAATGCAACCCCTCTCATTGGCAGGGCAACATTCTGGAATGTTCTCCCTAGGATTGTTGCAGCCACAGAGAACCTCACAGGCAGCAGCACTGAACAGGCATGCATGTGTGTCAAGGGTAGGGGGGGGCTAACTTTGCTCATATTCATGATTTTGTTGATCACTGTATTTGGGGTTGAGAAGGCATTTTCCTCCACATCAGATTGGCTAATGGCTTGGTGGAAGGGGTGTGTCCCTGCAGCCTTACTCAAATCATTCCTCAGCTGTTGGCTGGTCTTCCATGCACCTGCTCTCAATATATGACAGTCATTTAGATAAGACTGGCTTAGTGGTGGATGGTTCTGCTTCTGGGAAAAAGACTTGAGTGAGAAGACCTTTGCAGTTTTCTTCAGTTAACTTTTCCAAACACAGAATGACTCCTGTAACCCCTCCCCCCTCCCCCCTCCTTATATAAAGGATTTGGAGAAATCTCAGTGGTAAATACATGTGAAGTGAATAGAGCAAGACTTGTGAACTGCAATACCTTTGACTGCAACTCTGTCATTCAAGGATCAGGCTTGTAGTCGATCGATACATTATCCAAACAACATCTTTTGAAATACTGGAGTGACTCGCATCTCCATGTAGAGACAGCATGGCAAATGCTGGGGAGGGGGGCACAGAGGAGAAAGCGGTGTGCCCAGTTTGGGAGGTTCCAGAGGCAACTGACTGGCTGTTGTAGAAAAAAGGAGTGCTGAACTAAATGTCTTTCATCTGTTCCAGCAAGGCAATTCTGTGGTGCTACAAATTAATTTTTAAATGATGAGCTTGCCAAATTCTAAAAGAATGTGCAAACCGCAGAAACACATTTCTTACCTACAAGAGACACCAGTTATTCCTTCAAATGACCCATATTTGGGGGGGGGTGGCAGGGGTTGACAGAAACTATATATTTATGATATAGTTGGAGCCACCAACAATGAAGGAATGGATGTAATTTGCTAAGCTCAAAACATTAGCTATTGAAATTCAGTGTTTAGCATTTAGCTTACTTGGACCCACATAGACCCATGAAACAGTCTTATACTGAATCAGACCGTTTGCCCATCAAGATCTGTATTGTCTACTCAGACTACCAGTGGCTCTCTGGGGTCTCAGGCCAAGGTCTTTCATATCACTACCTGATCTTTTTAAACTTGAGATGCCAGGGATTGAAACTCGGACCTTCTGCATGCTGGGCAGAATGAACCATGCCCACCTCCCCCCGCCCCCCATGCATCTAATAACACAGCCTTGTTTCTACAAAAACTTGCATTATCCTAAGCTAGCTCCTTGGAGAATGACAGGATGACATGTAATAAATAAGTCATTAAATCTAATAGCAAAGGCCATATCTGCCCAGCGGAGGTCAGCCACAACTGTGAGTTAGGGTCATGTAAGCTCCATATTTGTAGGGGGAGGGGGAAAAGATATTTAATGTGGGGCAACCCCTCCCCCAAAGGCATAATCAAAACAGAAACTGCTAGAGATGGCAGGCAGAAACTGGCCATGGCCAGGACGAAGCAACAGCAATGGCTGCAGCCAAAGGCTGAGGGGGAAGGTGAGCTTGAGCCTAGACGGGGAGGCAAGCCAAAAGAGAGGCGAAGGGTGGATGGGGTTTCTCCTCCACTCCAGGTCCCCATCTTGCTAATCGTGCTCCACAGCAGAGCAGTGGTGCTGAACGTAAGTTCAGTTCAGATTTAGCCTTATGTGACTCTCCCATGGGCTGCTTCATAACACTGCAGGAAGGCCGGCTTCAGTTTTTTAAAAAAATCTTAAATGGCATTTTCTTGACCTTTTAAAGGCACAACGAAATCAGAAACCAACCTGAACATCCTAATACCACCACTACAGCATTTTTAGAGCCCAACATACAAATCAGCCCTGGGTGGCAGACAATGTTGCAGACAGTAGGGGGCTGAGAATGGCTTGCCAAGCGCTGCTTAACATGCTCGTAGCAAAATCTTAATTTCAGTCTCTTAGTCACTATATTCATTGGCTTTTATTATAGAAATTACATGTTCAGACTCCCTTAGGCAACTCACTGCCTTCATTACTTTACCTACACTTGGTCTATAAAATCAGGCTGCCCTCCTTTCACTTTGTTTAAAAACTTATTTGGACTTCTTGAATCCCTGTCTAGTGGCACCCCCTTGTGGCAGATAAGCACACTGAAATCTCCCTAATAGTGTAAAACTGCTGCACTCGTGTACACTCTCCTTCCTTCTCATTGCATTGGGACATTTTCTTTTTAAAGCTACATTGTTCTTCTAGCAACTAATCTGATTTTGATGGTCTCTTTCTTGACAGCTAATTGTAGCCATAAAGAATCATGTCCATACATGCTTTCTAGCTGGAATTTTTACTATCATAACCAACATAGTCCCTGGCATTCCACCCACTGCCACTGCTTTGGTTTAGCTTTAACTTGGCAATGAAAGCAGCATGAACTGCATGAAGAATGGATACACGCTGAACACTTCAGTATAAATCTGGTTTAAAAGGTTTGTCAACACTGCAGTCATCTGAAGTGTTCAGATTTAAAAATCTGAGTCTAGAGGCTTTTGAAAATTGGTGACAGGGAAGCCTTGACAGCACAGGATTATCTGTTGTTATAACAAATGAATTCCCGATGACCTCCCCACTCAGAAATTTTTAAAAGCAAAAACCTGTTTTCACACAGGGCTACAGTTTGTACTGTACCCTTTGATAAGAATTATTTTCTTTTGGGGGATGAATCACATTATGGGTTTTAGGAAGCGCTTCTGTTTTGGTTGGCATTTGCTATAAGGGAAGTGTCAGTTGCGCTCATCTTCAGACAAAGAAAAGATTTCTTCATCAGAAACCAAACTGCTGTGTTTCTAGGTCAGCCAGCAACCAAACCAGCATTTGATACAGTGTAGCAATCTGAGCCCCAATTAGTTGACTGCATGACATAAGTTGCAGACTCAGCAATCACCCATGTTATCATTTAGCCTTCAAAACAGCCGGAAGAGTAGAATTCCTCAAATTAAAAATCCAGTTGCAGTTTTGGAGGAGGAGGTGCAACATAACAGAAATACTTTTCACAAATCAGCATATGCATAATGCTGTCACAGTGGTTGAGAGAGTGAGCCATGAATCAGACTGTTCTGAGTATCCTAGTATGAATTCATCAGGCAAGCTTATAATTGCTATTCTTCTCAGCACCAACACCCACATCTGCAATTTGAAGATACTACTACTGAGCTACCTTACAGGGGTGTAACATTTTTAGACATTTCAACAGGATTCAAACTAAAATGTGCAGTGTGTGCATTTTTAGTGTTTGTTAACCCAACTGGGATAGGACAGGCTACAGATTTAAGGAGCCTCTGCACACTGTATCTTCTCCAAAATAAAACCGAAGTCTAGCGTCATCTTAAGTATCTTCTCGGTGTTTGACAATAAAAGTCTCTCTGGGCATTGCTTTAAGGAACTGAGTAGCTTGCAAAGTGCTAGCAAATGAAAAGAACAGCCAGATTCTGGTAGAATCTAGACAGCATTCTCTGACTAGAACACACACCATTTGGTCACTGAAATTGCTTGGCAATATGATGTTCTGATGGTCTAGATAATGTTGAGCCTCTGAGAAAGTGGGTATTGCAAAACGGGAAAAATAAAATGCTGGCAAATGCCCCGTCAGGCTCCATCTTGGCAGTTTCTTCCTCAAGACTCTGTACAAGTAATTCTTCCAGAAGTCAGGCATCACAGCGTTTCCTATATGGATTCATAGAGAAAGAAGAAACAAGAACATATTCATGGACTGAAAAAGGTGTTACTTACCTGTAAAAATATGTCAGCATTTGATTGTTCATGTACAAGAACTAGTATTTATTGCATCAAGCAGTTTAGATTTATAATGCTATGTATGGCGTGTTTATTGGAAATTGGTGTTCAGTGTTAAGCTGCTTTTGTACTCTTCCTTGAAATCCTACTGTTATATATTGTATGCATAAAACTGTATTTATTATATTCATGGTTTACAAAATAGAGCACTTCTAGCACTTTAAAAAAGTGGATTGATAATTCTGAAGTGTATTCTAATTGTTCATAGTTGTTACCCTCCGGTGGGCAGGTGCCTTCCTTCCTTTGCAGATTCTGGTAGCAGCCACTTCTGTCTGATCATTTTCAAACTGCTGTTGTCAATGTGATACCGATTCCTGCCATCTCAATTCAGATACCATGACAGGCATGCATTCTCCACATCACTTATCATGTTGAGTATTACCATTTCCCAAGTCTTTTTTATACATGAAAAGAGCTAGTTTCTTTCATGTTACTTAGCTCACAACTGTATTGCACATTCATTCCATGAATTCATATCAATATCCAGCTCATTCAAAAGGCTTCCATGACTAGGAAAGTTTTTTTGTTCAAAGCCTGCTTGGCTTATTCTTTATTTTTCCCTGTAACAGAAGAACAGGGAGCTTGTAAAAAAATCCACTGCTAACAGCCATGTCTGTTTCTATCCTTCAAGGAAGGGCTGATCCTTCCTATCGCACATTGCACTAGTGTTTTACTCTTCACTATTTCTATCTCATGCGTCTTCAGCAGACAGAGTTCACCCATGTGACTTTGCACATTGCATCTTGTTCAGACTAGGGCATTTCACAAGCATTCCCCCTACATTACAGGGGCTACATGTCTGCTGTGCAAACACTGTATGCCTAGTGGCTGGGTGCCTGAGTTGTCTCAACTCATGGGTAGAAGTGAAGACAACAGGCCTTCTTTCGCAGCTGCAGTAGCCATAAAGCACTTACCACACAGAATAAGTAGGTAGCCATGTTGGTCTGCAGTCGAACAGCAACATCTTAGAGGACAGGTGACATGCAGGAAGACCGGTGGGGCGGGGAATGCTATCCCAATCTTTGAGAAAGGGAGTAAGGATGACCCTGGGAACTACAGGCCAGTCAGCCTGACTCTGTCCCCAGGGAAGATACTGGAACAGATATTAAAGGCATCAGTCTGTAAGCATCATGGTGATACAGGCAAGTCAGCATGGATTTGTCCCCAACAGGTCCTGCCAAACTGACCTCATTCCCTTCTATGACTGAGTGACAGGCTTGCTAGATTGTGGGAATACTGTCCATGTAGTTCCTCTGGCTTTCAGTAAAGCTTTTGACAAGGTTCCTCAGGATGTTCTGATGGGTGGACTGTGGACTGAACTCTAGGATGGTTAGATGAATAGGGAACTGGCTGGATAACCACACCCAAAGAGTATTTGTCAATGGCATCACATCTGACTGGAGGGGGGTGTCCAGTGGACTGCCACAGGGCTCAGTTCTGGGCCCATTGCTTTTCAATATTTGTATAAATAATCTGGATGAGGATGTGAAGGGATTACTTATTAAATCTGCAGATGACACCAAACTGGGAGGAGTAGCAAACACCCCTGAAGACAGGGATAGAATTAAACAAGATCTGAACACACTGGAAAAGTGGGCAGATTTGAATAGATGTGATTTAACATGGGTAAGTGCCAGGTTCTCCACCTAAGTAACACAAATGAAAAGCACACATACTGGATGAGGGATGCACTTCTGGGTAGCAGTGTGTGTGAACAAGATCTTGGGACATGAGTGGATGGATAGCTAAATTTAAGCAATTAGTGTGATGCAACAGCAAAAAAGGCGAACACACTCTTAAGACTGTATCAACAAAGGCATAACATCCAAATCACATGACGTCATTTGTCCCACTATATAGCATGCTGGTATATAGCTAAGAGCCCCGTGGCGGAAGCCAGGTTCAGGTAGCCAGCTCAAAGTTGACTCAGCCTTCCATCCTTCTGAGGTCAGTAAAATGAGTACCCAGTTTCCTGGGGGTAAAGTGTAGGTGACTGGGGAAGGCAATGGCAAACCACCCCGTAACAAGTCTGCCAAGAAAATGTCGTGATGTGACATCCCCCATTGGTCAGTAATGACTTGGTGCTTGTGCAGGGGACTACCTTTACCCTATACCATGTTGGTTAGGCCCCACCTGGAGTATTGTGTACAGTTCTGGAGGCCTCACTTCAAAAAGGATGTGGATAAATTGGAATGGGTGCAGATTTGCTGTCACTTAGGGGAGGGAAGGGACCTGTTCCAAGGTATGAGCTTTCGAGAGTCAAAGCTCAAAAGCTCATACCTTGAAATCTAGTTGGTCTTTAAGGTGTTATTGGACCCAGATCTTGCTCACAGAAGGAGGAGTAATTTCCTTTCACCTTCAGTACAGTGATACTAAGTGTATATTACATATGGAAACAGAGCTGTATATACAGTTGCTTCTCTGGCCGTTTCTGCTGATAAGACACTTGTCAGTGGAACACAGTTTTTCCTCCCCGCCCCCCAGCAACCCACTGATCTCCCTGAAATGATACTCCTGGGAGACAGGAGACCCTCATGAATGGCACCTCTGCAGTCTACAGCAAGAATACAGAATTGACAGAAATTATATCTTCCTTTCCTGAATCTGGATCTAACCCACTATGCATATATCTAAAGGCAAACCAGTTAGAAAGAACTCTCATTCTAGAAGTAATGATATTACGCTGAAAGACTCAGGAGATCTAAATGACAGTTATAACAAAGGATGTGACTGACCTTTGAGCTAGATCTATCATCCACTGAAAAGATGCAGCAATGTGAATGACTGAAAGAAGCCAGCTAAATGATCTCTTTTTGAAACATTTTGTCACCAAATGCCACACAATGCCTTCATGCTGAAGCCAGCACCAACAGTTTGTTCATCTGCTCAGGGTATCTCACAAATCTTGTTCTTTAGAAGAGACACTCTTTTGTGAAGAGGGCAGGTTGACACCCAGATATGCTGCACTGTAAATGGAAACCGAGCAGCAAGCTGTAAATGGAAACTGAGTAGCAATTCTAGCCAAGCATTTCTGAGCTCAAGTTAACCAGAAGAGAAATGCCAACACAGCAGCAATCATGATCAAGCACCTTGCAATGTGGTCTTGGATTTCTGGCCACACAGGAAGTACAGCACCTCTACTCTGGCACCATGTACGGCTGTCTCGGTTCCATCGTGACTGTAAAGATATGATGAGCAATATGTAGCTAGTGTCTGCTAAAGAAAAGACCAATAAACCAAAGATAGTCCCTGTATTCAAAAAAGGTGAGGCTCCAATAACCTAGACTGAATTCTGCTCATTAGCATTTATGATCCTGCCCTACCATTCTCCACCTCCCTTCAATAACTTCTTCCACTCTGGTCCATGCACAGGACTCTTAGGGAGTCCTAAATAATTTCCAGTGAGAAAAACACTACACAAGCACCACTAAAAAGACATTTAAATTACTTTAATATTAAGCCAGACAAACTAGATGAGGAAATTGGAATTTGCTATAAAACATATTTCATGTGGTAAAGTGAAATACTGAAAAGGAACTGGCACATATTCATGACTCAAACAAGCTAAAAGGATTTATGACTGCAAGACAGGCAGCTAACACTTTTGCTTAGAATAGCATCTAAATTAATATTCATGTCAGTAATATTAGTAACACAGCTCATTTTGTACCCCTTGACACCTATTACAGTATTGCAACTCAAGCTGAACCTTAAACTCTGGGAACTGCAGTACTACTACAGCAAAAGGTCAAATTGCAGAACCCAAAAGAGGGGTCAAGAGCTCTAGTTTTCTTAACCACAGACTAAGGAATTAATATTCCAGCAATGAGAACATTAGCTTCCAGTATCTAAAGTCACTCTAGTCTTATGGGCTCTCTAGGGTCATCTTGCCCAATAGGAATAAAAATCTCAAAGCCACCTCCCAAGCTCAGTCCAAACCTGCATGAGTGGATCTCTCCAGCACATTAGGCCCAGCTCTATGAACAAGCAACCTGAAAGGGGCACATCACTTTGTTATTGTTAGCACAGCCGAGTATGTTGCTTATAGGGCAGCTCAGAGGATATAATTTAGATTAGCAACCATCCTAGGATACTATAGCTTTTACTTCAATATAAAGTAACTTGACTTTATTTCCATAGGAAATTGGGGAATTTAGGATGACTGACCTGAAGCATTGGGCACAATTCTGCTCAAACTTTCCAGGTACCTCTAAAATTGATAGTTGTTGTTGTTGTGCCTTTCCTCTGGACAGCATCCCATTATCCTCTGATAATTAGGTATCAAACCTGGAACATTTTGGAGCATCTTAGAGCTGTGTAACACCAACTTTTAGTGCCTCCACAGTCAAAATGCTTAATTGTGCATCCAGGATGTTCCACTGGCCTTATAAAACCACAACTATGATATCCAATGAAGCCTGGCATTCTATTCCACCCAGAAACACACACAGAGTTTCCAAGTCCAAGATACATCAGCAAACATCTTTTTATTACACCTGTTCAGTTATACAGACTAACTGCAAAACTCAGTATTTCAATGAACAAAGATCAGTATAAAAGTAAGCTTGAGTGTAGGTCAACTTTAACATGGGAAACAGTTTCCCTGCCTCTTATTCTTCAAATTTTATGTAACAAAAGAAAATTAAAAACTCTTATCAAGTTCTTTCCATTGCACTTGCTACCATCAGAATTACACAGAGAACATTACAACACAAAATTACAAGGGCAGAATTCACTAGTACAAGAACAGACTACATGCCTATGCAAGCCTTGTAAAACTGGGGTCACACCAGCACACGTACTATCTCTAGTTAGTTCACAAGACAGGTACAAAATGAACCTGAACAGTTTCAAAAATGTACTGCATTCATATGTAGGAAAGGCTTCTTATGCATACCAGCTCAACTCAGCATATGCCCTTAAGAGAAGTCTGTTAATGTCTAGTTACAGCCCACAGTATATTACTGAACAGCAGATAAATTTTAATTTTAAACAGCAGCCATTCAATGTCTTAACATTATCTTATACATAATTCAATAACCTTCATGTGATCTTCCTTATACTGATCATGAAGATGAGTTCCTTCACTTGTTATGTGCTAAAGATTGCTTCATTTGCTGAACTTTGAAAAATTCATTTAAATGGAAATGTTTTTATTTTGCTCTGCTGAAAGTGTCCATTGTTTAAAAGAAAAATATATTAGTGTCTTTGTAGAAACAAGGAAAAGGCAGACTTTTACCATTCAAGTATCAACTGAAAGGAAGTCAAGGTCTGTGCATTGTGCTTTAACCAGCAGCATTTTTAGAGATTTTTTGGGGCAGGGGGGTGGCAAGACAAGGCTTAGAATGTTTAGCTTATACTTATTTCAAAATAAATTCTAGAAGTTCCAACAAACTTAAGACTGATGAGTTAAAATTTAATTCAGTGTTCCACATAAAGGAAAACCCGCATAGCTGTTTTAGGAATGTGCAACAAGTACCTATGATGACAACAACTATCATCATAGAAAAGGTGTTTATAAACATGGACACTGTTTCGCCCAAGCTTTGTTCTGGGAGGCGAGATAAACACAAGACAGCCAGCATCCTTGAACTAGAGGCTCTCAGGTGATGTTGTCAGCTGTAGCTGCCAATCATTCAAGGGATGATTGTGTACGCTGCAGTTGCTTATTCCCATCCCTACAGTATTTAATGCACTTAAATCTACTCAGGAGAACCGTACAACACTCTCTGCCTTGCATAATGGGGATCCATGACTGAAGCAAGCACAGCCTAGGAGAGCAGAAAGCAGTGCTGGAGGAATAAGGCAAAGAACACACACCTTTGGTGGATTAGCTCTTTTCTGCTTGTTTTAGCTTTCACTTGCTCTGTTTAGCTAATGGACCTTGTTGACCTAAAGAGATGACCAAGATAAAGACGGACTAAGAGGTATTTGTTATCAATATTATGCCATATAAAAGTAGCAGGCTGCTTCAAGGTAATGCACCTTTGCTTTGAGGAACAAGCATCAAGAAACAGGACTTCTGGGGTGATCATAATAGTAGGTTGTGCAAGTTATGCAGTTTGTTCTCATGCTTCAATCATGACCCTTCATTTATCTTGCTGATAATTCCCCTAAATAGGCGAATAAGAATCAAAAGGACATGAGTATTACACTACAGTTCATGGTAGTTGTTTCAGCAGAAAATGTCCAACTGTTCTTCACAGTGCACATAATTCCATAATATGTGTTCTTGACGCCCCAAGCAGTAACAGTGTTCCAGAATTGGGGCCACTGAATTCCTTTGCACCTGTTCAAGCCTTCCTAATCTTTCTTTTTGTAAGGTGACACACACATTTAAACACACACTCAGATGGAGGCCCCCTTGTTGGGGGGGAAATTGCTTATAATGTCAGCTGTAAACGTCTTCCGCAAACAAGATTAGATGGCATCTTTCCCAACTGGCTTCTCACACATGAGAAAACATTGAAACTTAGAAAATTAGGTAGGGTTAAACTTGCAAGTCAAGTTAGATGGACTCCTCTTAGCCCTTAATTTGTTACTCTAGTTCAAAGTTTTTTCTCTCTCAGTTTATTCCCACTGTGCTCATCTGCCAAAGCTGCATGTCCATCACCATTGCTCAGACCCTTGTCCTTCCCGTATCTGTGTTCTTGCTTTTGCCTTCTTATCTCTTTGTACCGCAAGGTGATGTCGCTAGAAACAAAACAAAACATTTTAGTGCAAGAGGTTTGAAGACATTCTACTTTTAGTTTACAAAAAGAAACATCTACTGCACTTTTAGTAGAGGAAAAACTTCTGTCCTTTTTTGCTCGCTTTATTTCCCTGAACAACGCAGTACACACTGGACTCCATAAACAAACACTAAACATTTCCTAATTCTAAAGAGATAGTAACTATAGTTTCTACAGCGGCCTTGCAAATAATCAGGGGTTGGCAGAGAGCTTACCTCCTGAGTCTCTCCCACTCCAGGACACAGAGAAAAGAGCTATTACACATACCATCTCTACTGGAGATGATAAAAGCTGATCCAGCAGAACATTTCTTATGTTATGATTTAAGGTTACCAAGAAAACATACAATACAAAATTAACACATGAGAACATGGATTTTTGCTCCTGCTTACCGAATGAAGAAGCGCCATACTGTCCATACAAGCACAAGCATGATTCCAAGGATCCAGCACTGAGTAATGTAGAAAGGAAGCGACAGTGTTAAGGTGTATGGATCATATTTTACCACTATAAGGAATTCTGTGGCTGTGATAGCAGCAACCAGCCAAGCTTGCTGACCCAACTTCTTATGGAATTTCCTGCAATAAAATAACAGCATTAGTGTATAGGCATAGCAAGTTCTTTATTCAAAGCTGCCTTTACAAAGCAAAAACAGAATATGTAGTATTCTAGAAACTGTGGATGTAAAACTAGACTACCATTCTTGAAAATTTCTTCCACTGTTATCACTAGCTTGAGAAGTTTTCCTGTATTTTGGTACTCAATAGGTTATTTCAGGGAACTAGCACTTAAGCAGTGTGATTTCAGAAGCACCTGCTAGTAGATATGCTACTGTAGAGCTAATACTACTAGTGCTAGCAAGCAACACCAGGTGAAGGCAGGGTCGACCCTGATCTGAATTTGAATAGGAGACTACCAAGGAAGGCCAGAGTTGCTATGGAGAGGCATACAATGGCAAACCACCTCTGGATGTCTCTTGCCTTGAAAATCCAATGAAGTTGCCATAAGTCAGCTGCAACTTGACAGCACAAAAAAAAGTATAGTCACACTTAGCTGTGTTCTTGGGTATCTTTGCTTCCTAGCTTTTGTCTTTAAATGGATCCCATATGATCCCCAGGCGCTCATGATATAATTGCAAAATATCTGTGATAGGTATGCACATGTGTTGTAAATATTGGTTACAAATAACATCCACACCTGTTAAGGAGACTAGATTCCATATAAGCATGGCAGTTTAATTAACCAGACTGCTTCCCTTTGTAACTTTACCAAAAAAAGACTGGAAAAAAGAGTAATTTGATATGGCTCAGCTATCCACATGCAAACATTCTTTGTATGCAATTTCTTCTTGAATATTCACAAAGTAGAATTGCATCAATCAAAACTTCTATGAAATTTGAATACTTGCAAATAAGTTTAACAATTAGCGTGTGTTTCACACACATTGGTTAATGTACTTTCAATGCACTTTAACTGTTGTTTGCAACTGGATTTTCCTGGGTTAAACAGGAAAACCCACTTGCAAATGATAACTAAAGAGCACTGAAAGTGCATTATCCAACATGCGTGAAAGCAGTTTATGTTTTTCTACAATAGGAAATAAAAGCACACATTCAATATTACTTTATTTAAAAACCACTTCCTAAAAAAACCTACAAAAAAGAGGCCTTTGGAAACAATGGTCATTAGCAGCCTTACCAAGGTAGCTTAATCTCTGAGACCTTTATTATTTCTACTTACTTGCTACATTCTGATTAATGAGGAGGGGCAGAGATTTGCATTCCAGCAACATTTTTCCACCTTCACATCTATGACTGCCACTCTTTCAAGGTAGGACCAAGCCTGCTTTTCCAAACCAAACATCATTGCCTTCATATCTTAAAGAAAAAAGGAATCTTTTTCCTTACTCCAACCCCGATTAGTAAGGTTGGGAGCAAGCAGTGCTGAACAATGCTTCTATCTTTCCTCCCTCTAAAACAAGGACCCTGGAAGGGGTCCCTCTCATACATTCACTACTACATTAGAGACATTTTCAGGAGAGGATGGCATACTCAGCACTGCTCTATCCTGGACTGCAGCAGCTGTGCGTGCCAGTGTCTGGGTCCATGGGCAAGCTAAATCCCGTTCAAAATGAAGGAAAGCAAGAAACACCACTGTGGTGTGAGATAAACCAGCCAGCTGTGCTCAGAGATCGTTGTTTTTCACTATACATATAAAAGTTTGATCTACTCTGTTCTGTGTTTCAGATCATGGAGTCTTCATTAGGACCTACAGAAGTAAATGGGAGCCTACTCAGATCTAAGCCAGCCTCATCTGACTTGCATTGTTTTCTTTTTCTAAGACTACAGATTAGGATCTGACTTCGAAATATCAATTTAGGGGGGTTAAGAATCTGTATAGAATCTTTTATAAAGATTGTTTGGATCATATTTAGAATGTATCCTTATTCACTAAATTAACATATTACTAAAGGATGAAGAGAAATCATTCATAACATACAGATAAGTTTTGTAAACATTGGGAAGTTTTTATTATGTACTAGAATTAAAAAGTTTGTATTAAGCTATAATGTAATGAATGCAATAAAAGAATCTATATAGCCTGAAATACACCTTGCAAAAAAGAAGTCAACAGCCTTCTCAAAACTTTGCAAACTTCACAGCTAAACCAGATGCCAGGGGAGTATCCCCATGTATAAAGCAGGGGTGTGTGCACTGGTTTCATTTTCTTTTTAAATGCAGGGGAGAGGTAAATCCTGCTACCTCCCCCATCTTACTCTGTACAACATTAACCAGAAGTATTTTCACCCAATGCTCCAATACTAAAAGAGAGTAGAGCAAGGAGAAAATTCCTTCAAGCAATTATGTACAGTGATGGGGGAGGGGACAGTGAAAGGCTTCCCACTCTCATGTACACCAGACACAATCTGTTCTGTTTTTGAAAACAAAAAGGCTACAGATTTCTTTGCTGCTGCAGCACTGTCCATAGCTCTGGGTATCCCTCAACACACACATGCAAAGTTGCAACAGTCCCTAGTAGTTCTAAAAATAAAACAAAGTAAGGCAATTATTTTACTTGAACAAGAGGAATGACTTACGGGTCATCCATGAAATCATAGATTTCTCTCATGGCTACACCACCCACATTTACAAAAAAGACAAGTCGCAGCAGGACCAAGTAGTGTTCTGGAGGCATCCAGAGGACAAACTTCAAGTAAAAAGTATTCAACTCTGCTAATAAAAACTGACAGACATAAAACTGAGTCATTTAACTTCAGCACACTTTCAAATAATTCAAATCTACTACACCAGCATTTTGGAAAGCATAAAAATCAAGAGTATTCTTACTTCATGAACAGAAGTATATCACAAAGGAATGATTTAGCTGTTTTGCATTCTGCAAAGTTATATTTTCATCAATTCTTAATCTCCACCCCTAACACTCTTTTGCAGTGCAGTGAACTGACATTCACTATCATCACAAAGGTATTAGCCAGAGTGTTCCTTGACAGAACCTTCCAAAATGAAAGGTATCACCCTCCTGCAATATCTACTCAAATTCTGGAATAAGAATATGGAAATTGTCCCTTTTTCATAGTTTATCAGTTTATGAATTCAAACTCAAATGGACTACATGGGCTTGGATCCTGCCTGGAATTTTCACAAATGCAGGAGGGCAATTTTTATGGATTTCTCACCTCTTACAGGAAACTGATCCCCCAAGATATTTGGGGAGGGGGGGTTCCTCCATCCCTAAGGGGGCATTTGGGGGGGGGAATTTTGCTGCAATAAGAAGGGGAAATCAGCAAAAATCACAAAAATCACATACCCCTCCTTGCATCGTCAGAAATTCTAGGCTGGATCCAAGCCCCAGTGTCCTACTGGAGCCAATGAGATATGACAACAGCCATATCTGTTTGCATATCTGTTTGACTACGCAAAATATTTTAGAATCCCTAAATAATATGGTCCATTTAAACAGCTTTATTCAAGTGATCAACACTATGTTTTAAAAAAGAGACTTTAGGCCAGTGTTCTTAAAGCATGTGGGAGTGCAGTGTCCCAGAAAGCAAAAGAATAGATTTGCCACAAATGAATGCTTATAAATTATTAGATGCAGAATGCCATTAGAAATCAGGAAGTTGTGTTTTTGTCCCTTTTGTGTGGCCTCACTCACACAAACAACTTTGGGAAGACAGGACACCTTTCGCTTTTCAAGGTCTGTCACATGAGGAAAATTATAGATGCAATGGACTGAAAAACCCCTTCCCATTTTCATTTGTATGTTTGACTGGCTTGTTTTTGGGATGAAGGAAGGAATGGTTCCAAATGAACCATATCTTTTTATATGACTAAAGTTAAACTCAGAAGCAGTTTTTATGACCTAGAGATGTTTGCTGTGCAAATCTGAAAATCCATATTAATAATATTAAAAAGGCAAAATGGAATAGTCATATCAATTTCTTGCAGTTAAAAGAAAGTAAAAGGGTTCTTACTATAAACATAATACCACAGACTGCTAGCCATCTGCGAAGGCTGGATGCTGGCTTCCATTCAAATTTAACCCAACTATATGGTGTGAACTGGAAGGCAATTCTCTTCATTTTACCTCTGAGGGGGAACAAAATCAGAAATATCCCATGATAAACTGTTGTGATTTGACATGTGTAGCATATTTAAAATTATGTTTATACCAGTATCTACTAAAACTGGCATACTTGCAACTGCAAGTCACCCACCTACTTAGTATGCAAGAAAAAGCTATTGGCCACTGACTCACCAACTGGCCAGTTTGTGGGGCCATGCGGGGAGAGCGAGCCACAGAAGTTCCATGCCGCATCTCGGCCCAGGCTGCTCTTGCCGGCCCTGTGTGAGCCAATAGCCAGGCAAGGGGGCATGCCTAGGTAGTGTTGGCTCCCATCAGGCCTGCTCTGCATGCACTTAAGGCGCTGCTGCCCAGGCTCCCACATGTTCAGCCACTAGCCTGCTATTCCACCTGGCCTATCCTCACTTCTCGTTTTGCTATTCTGTGTGTCATTGGGTTTGTTTCTGTAAGCTACTCATCACAACCTAGGGGTGGTTTGGCATTAGGCACGGATCCGTTTGGGGTTAATACGGCCTGCATGCTCTGTTTCCCCATAGCAAGGCATCCCCTTATGGGATCTTGGGAGCGATGCAGGATAGGGACATGCCCAACTCAGGGGCTGCTGGGGCATGCTCACTCCCTTGTGACAGGTGAAACATGCAGAAGCATGTTCCCATTTACTGTCATACCATGCTGCGGTCTGAGGGGTGTATCAACTGGTAGGCAGGTCAGCCAATCAGGGTTCCATGCCCCATGCAGTGCCAAGGCTCTGATAAGCTGTAAGCAATAAAGTTGTGGCCTTTTTATCTTCACCACAATCTCTGTCCTCCACCTTAGCCCTTTTCCCTCAAGCTGGCAACAAAACAACTGTTTGTAACCTAAATCTGACTGGGGGAAATATATTAGTATATTGGGATTTCAAAGCTCTTACATGTTTCCACTTTATATATGATTTTTATAACTTAACGTACTTATAAGTGGGTATGTTCCAAAGCCCTTGCCATTTATATGTTTTCAAGGAAAGCCATCCTAAAGTCTTCATTCCACAGTAAATGCCAAGTCCATTGCATAAGAGTACATCCATAATCCACTGAAAGAAAAAATGGAAATACACTCAAACAATTACCACAACCTCAGTGACACAGCAATAGGAGCACCGTGGATTGACTTGTATATGCTTCTATAATCCAATCCACTGAGATGTGCAATATAATGTTATAAATAACTTCAAAAGTCACTCATAACAACAGCCGTTGGATAGGTCAAAAAGTTCTTCCACATTCCTCCAAATATAAAAAATCTCTGTTGAACACAGATTCTGCACTGAAACTACTGAACCCTCCAATACCGAGACTGTTCCACCAACCCTATTTTCAGTTAAATATTTTTGGCATTAGTTTATAGTACAATGCATTTCTTCTACAACAGTTAAGAAATTCCTTTGATGGTCAGTTTATCATGTCCTATATTAATGTGATACAACATTGGTCCAAAATCTTAAGGTGTGGACTTGCAGCCACCTCACTGACATTTTCTTCTAAATATTCTAATTTCTCATACCGGGCCCAACATCTCCTCAGTAACCACTGTATATACTATCTGTTCTTTCCCCTGGATTGCAACTTTTGCTTCAGTTATTTTTGGCTATGCTTTCTCTTCTCTAATTCTTCAGCAGAAAAGTGTATCATTTTAAAATGTAAATACTAGCTCGAAATGCTGCCAGATAACCCAGCATTTACACTGTAAGAATAAATGTAATTTTTATGAAGAACCCATAAATAACCAAAGAATTCCCTCCATGTATGTCATACTGCTAAGGTTGACAACAGGCCTGGAGAAGAATGCCCTATCCATAGCAGAGGCCTAAGTGTGCAGACGTAGGCAGCTGAGAAGCCTTTCACTGCACAGGAACAAACATCACCAAATGACTTTCATTATGTTTCTATTAAAGGAACAGGATATTTTTTTTTCTCCAGGCCTGTTGGTATCCTTCTGAGCTAGGCAAATTCAAACTTTATTAAGTTGGATATCTTTTTTCTGCCACCATATTTCCAGCACATTTAAGTATGTAAAACTACAAAGACTTTTTCCAGACAGAGGTAGTCCGACTGAGAACTATCTGCTGTTTAGACTCTAAATGTTAAATAATTATTTTCCTTCCCAAGCTACTCAAACTTAACTAGTAACTGAACATCCTGAAGCAGGATGTCAGTGGAGGAATCTGAGCCACTGAGTCGGATCCAGCAGGAATTTCTGCAGATGAAACAGATTTTTGTCTGCAGCCCTGCTTCCCTACTTCTATCTTCCCATCCCAGACTAAAATGACCTGCAAAATGCTGCTCCTCTGGGACAAGGGAATACCCAGGACCATGAGAGGTATGTGGGACGTATGAAGCTAGAGGAGAGGGGTTTGACACAAACTGCATCCCCTTCCAATTTGCAGAAGTGCTCCACTGAATCCAACCCACAATGCTGTGTTGAATTTGTTTTTTTACAGAATAGTACTCACATGGTCCCACCAACATTCACTGAAGTTTGGAAGCTGATGCTCTAGACTGTACTCCAGAAATTCAAACATTACGCTGATGATCATGCACATCCACCAATCGCGAATCATAAGTGTCTGAACAAAAAACAGCATCCAATTAATCCAGCCAATAACTTCAATTTTTAAAAGCTATTTAAACCCATTAAAAACACAAGAAGTAGACATTACACACTGTATAAAAAGGTCCAGAAAATTCTCAGTGAAGTTACATGACGCTCTGGACTGCACACCAAATTTGTATGTTCCTTTGAAGATTATCCCAGCCCTCTAGAAGAGAAGACCTGAAACTGCCTGACAGTGCTGTAACTGTTGAACTTATTTTCAAGCAGGATATGGATTCAGGTTTTTTCCCTTTTCAGAAAACTAGATCTTAAGCATGGCTGCATTTGAATCAGAGTGTACTACTTATGTGCAGATTTTCCTCTCCTACTAGGACAAATTCAACATTAACTAATGTTCCAGTTATACCAAAAAGCAAGGGAAAATTACCAGTCTACCCTCCCCCATATGTATTTGTGTGGGTCAGAGCAGTAGGTCTGATCAGCTAATCAACTGGAAGGCTTGCCTTTTACTAAGGAGCAATGGGCTAACTGCTCAGCTGCTTTGTGAAGTACCAAGTAACACTCTGAACATCTTATCTGGGAAAGGAATGTGAAGTGTCCATGATGACTGTACTAAAATAGTGAACTGCCCTGATGTATCAGAGTTTACTTCAACACTACCAGATGAAGCATCAGTAAGAGAATACTAAACTAAGTTCCATTATATAAAACAATAGTTCCTAAAGCTACAATGAAGACTATACTATAACTTGAGCTTTCAACCACAGACAGATAATGTATTTTTCTATAATTATATGCCAAGTTTTAGCTACAGAAGCTGCACTGTAACCCATAGTTGGAAATGTGTTTTACTTAGAGATGTGAAGGCCTGGGAAGTCTCTCTCACCTGGTCCAACTTAAGATGCCAATTTGAGGATAATTCCTGTATTGGGTCCATCACTGGCAACCTTTTGTCATTGTTTTATGGATAGTTTCAGGATGATCTCCCTGATAGATTTGACAGAGTGTTTGGAGTTGTGAAGATCATTTCCTGCAAACTGGATTCTTGCCAATCCTGGCTCTTAAGATCAGGCCAGGAGAAAGTGGAAACCTATTAATATGTCTCTCTTACAAGATGTGTCTCATTCACAGCTGAAGGAAGCTATGATTAAAGTCTTTAAGAAGTCATCTCTGGATAAGAGGAATATGGGCAACTGGCAACCTGTGCCCAATTTCCTCTTTTAGGGAAAGGTGACTGAGCAGGCTGTGGTAAAACAACTGCAGTTTTTTCAAACTGGTTTCAGGCTAGGCTTCAGCACTAAAACAGTACTATTGTCTCTGGTTGATCTCCAGCAACAGCTGGGTAAGGGCAAGCCATTACTGCTGATATCATTAGATTTATCAGCAACATTTGATATAATCAGTCATAACAGCATTCAATGCTGGTGATAAAAGGGACATCCACAATCCTTGCATTCAACTTTGAATACAAAGATACATGTTGTTCATGTATGTAGGCAAAGAAACATGCTGTTTATGTATGTTAGTGTCATAAGAACCTAGAAGTAAGCTGTTCTATTTGTCTGGAAAAAAATAATTCAACTGCACACAAAGTAAATTATATATACTATGTAACAGGGAATAGATAAGGTGTTTATTTTAAGTTTTATGTATCAGAGGTGAAACATTAACTCTGAAAACAGACACCCTCTTAACTGAATGATATTTAGGAAAGAACTTAGATGATTAAGCATTGTGAGAGAATATAAATCGAACAATTTAAATTTTTTCACAGATGACTGTCTTATATAATTGATTCTGAACACTGCAACACTGAAAAAGAGACAGTCAAGCTTTCAAAACTAACTATCGCTGAACACAGGACCACCAATTTTTACCTTTATATACCAGCCAAGAAAATGAGCAGGAACAAAGCCATCCAGTTTGTCCTATAATTCAAGTAGAGAAATTAAGTTCTATACGTTAGTCCCTATTTTCTCAAGTAAAATAAATCTTTACTTAGGAGAGCCACTGAAACAGAGAACAATAAAGTTGCATTGTGGAATATTTACAGTAGTAATTGCAAGGCACCACAAATATCCAATTTCATTTACAAATAAAAATGTAATGCTTATCTATAATATATTTTAAAAGTCCTGTAATCATGCAGATAGTCAAGCAACTATATCAACACAAGTTTTCATCTCTTATGTCAATGGCATCCTCAGACAAATGATTCGTTCATTCTAAATTTGTGGTTGGATTGCCTAACTTCTAAATAACACGGTTATTTAACCCAAAATAGGAATGATCCAACCAACAACAGTAAACACATTGAAGTAACTTTGATTTCAATGTGAGTTAACACACGTTTAAACATCCTCACTGAAATCAAGTGAGACTACAATATGATCAACTTTGGCTAAATCATACCCTGCATGCTTTAAAAAAAAAAAAAGACTGCTCTAAAGTCACACTCCTGGATACAAGGAATTTACGTCTTGATCAGCTATTTAGATTTTATGCCTTTATGTTGGACTGTCTATTAAATTCAGGCACACCTTCTGAATTCCATACGTGATAGGATGAGGGCAGATGGGCTTGGACATCTGTGAAAATTTACAGGCTAGCAACCTTTCCATGTTTCATTTATTTTCTTAGTCTGTTACTATATTTACTGTATTTACTCTAGGGCAGTGCCTGTAGTAATAACAGCGATAAATTAAGGATGTATTGTCTTGATTCCTACCCGTACACCTTAGTCTGTTACTTTATCTTGTATACTATATTTACTCTAGAGTTGTGCCTGTGGAAAAAATGCTGATGAATTAAGGATGTGTTGCCTTGATTCCTACCCATACACATTGCTTCTAGCTCATGTTATGAATACTGCCCCATTTTGGCAGATGCTCCTGGCTGCCAAAATAGGGAGGGAGGAAGCAAATAACAGGAGGTGGTGGTAGGCTACTAAAGGGTAGGCCCTGCTTACCAGGGGGTTGAGGAGTCGCAAGGGATTTCAGCTGGGACAGGTAGATTTCCCTCACCAGAAGAATGACTTCTGTACTAGTTTCTGAGCAGGGCTGCATCTCTCTCACTTGTTCAAGGGATGTTTGCCTGAGCAAGGAGTGAGAGTAGCCTGCTAGGGCAGAAGTATCCCAACAAAGTAGAGCCAGCTTTCCTGTAAGGGAAATAGGGCAGAAGACTCTAGCTTTGCAATAGCAAAGTAAGCCTGAGCTTCCACAAAAACAGAACAGATGTAGATTTACATTTATGTATTCTGAAGGCAAAAAGTAATTAAATAATTTAGCTCACTAATAAAAGAGGTAGATTACAGGGGATTGGATAACATGATCTGGTCAATAGCAAAGACCAATACTGGCATTAGCAGAATAAGCAGCACATATAATCAGCATTAAATAAAAATCAAAACGTTGCATTAGGAAAACTTTTGCATTCAACAGCTGGCATAAATAAATGGTTTGCATTATTTTGTTTATTTTACATGACTTTGCTGATTTTAATAGCCACAAGGAATGCCAAAGAGCTAAACAGGGCACTGAAACCTCTCTTCTGACTGATAGAAGCTTTATTCAGCTATCTTTCAGGCATTTAATCAGACACTACCCACTTATTTTCAAGCCTATATTGAAAATGAAAACTTGATTGAAACATGCTTTTTCATTTTTTTAAATTGAAGTCAGTAAGCAGCAAACTACAGTACACGACTTTTTTGATTATGAGACTAAATTATGATGGATGATATTGACTTAAGAGCTACTAGATGTATACAATAAAAACATAAAATGTTAATAATTGAGTAAAAGCTCTATTTCCTTTTCTCACCCAGACATTATGAAATGGATCAGTCTCATTGCCTGGATCATATATGAGGCAATTTCCACCATAGTCTCTTTCTGGCAAGGGGACTCCTAAATTTGTGTCGATGAATTTCATGAACTGTCTTCCATCATGTACAGTCTGCAGAAACATATGTATCAGAAGTAAACCATTTGGCAGGTTCTAAAATTTGACAGAAGAAAACACTCCTAGAACAAATTATTTTTACATTTGTTAAACTGCTGGTGTAGATGGACAGTCAAGTTCTCTTTAAAAGATGAGAGAACTTACACATTCAGTCTCTCACCTCCAGAGACAGACTGAAAGAAGTCAGGTTTTCATTCAGTGTTCTTAAATAGGAAAAAAGCATACACTAATGAGACTAAAGACCAATTATTTTAATAAATTGTGCATACATGTGATCATGCCCCAGTACCAAGTGTAGAGTTAGCACTGCAACCCTAACGTATTTTCTTTGCACCACCTTCCTGCCTCAGACGTGCAATGCTGAAACTGCATGCTAGTTTCATTGGAAAGGCAAGCTATCTGTGAAATGTTCTCTAGGAAGATGGCACTTGGCCATACGGGTCTAGTAACCTGCAGAGTAAGAGCATCACTATAAAATAGAACATTCTTCTAACCAGCAAGCTGAGCAGGAACAAAGAGCAATATAGAACCTGAGTTTAAGACATTTCTTTCATGCTTACATATGTGGGCTCCAAGCTGGAAAGGAAAAAAAGCATTGCCTTACATGTAAATCTTTATAACAACTCAGTTTAATATGGAACCTCTTCAAGGTGTGAAGGAAGGCTTTACTGGAGACAGGTGACTAATGGCAAAGATGCTGGTAGCAAGCCAATGTTATCTGATGGCAGTCAGCACCATAGAAATAGAATACAAGAGTGCATTTCTTCCAAACCTGCAGGATCTCTGGGGCTCTTCTTATGGTCCATTATCATAGAACTGATATTAGAATTTGATAGCATTTCAACAGGGAATAAAGGTCTGGGTGTCCAAGGCTTATTTACACAGTAGTCAAGAATATATACAATGTAGCACCCACCAAGAAGTGCTTCAAGAAGACCTTCTGTAGCTTAGATACAAATGATTGTATCCACTCCCAGTACTATAGGAAGACTGCTCTCTATGTGCCATAAGGCACCAATACAGATTTGAGAAGTCACGGGATCAGTTATAGGACACCACATACAATGTTTGTTGCATATTAAAGGAGAACATCATAATTTGCCAGGAAGAAAAAGGTTCTGCCAAAAACTTCCCACTACTGCTGTTTATATAAATTCAGAAAGGAACAAGGCAATAGTCCACTTGCCTCCTTCCCTTGCAAGCAGGAAAGACAGCATGGCTGGAAGGAAAGTTAGGACCTCCCCTTCCTGCAACAGAACTTTCCAGAGCATTTTGTTCTACACAAGTGCTTTTCTCTAAACTGGACAACACGGACGCCACAACAAATAAAGTTATATAAAGTTAATTACTCTCAGAGCAACATGACCACAGCAGTAACCAACAAGGGGTTGCGGATAGGTATGATCTCTACATTTCAGAAAGCAGCTTCATGAGACTATTTTTAAATTTCTTACCTGAAAGAGTATGAAGATGAGGAAAAGCTCATACACAACACTGACACATAGCCAGAACCTCCAGTAGGCTATAGGAACAAACAAGAAAATCAAAATGCACATGTACACAAAAGGGACAATTTAATTGATAATTTTTTAAAAAATTGCAAACTTTTAAAGCAAATTATGAAATGATCATATCTTCAACAGGAAAGATTGGACAACATTTTTCTAGGAAGCAATACAGGTTCAATGGAGTCAACACTTAACCAAGACTGCTTATTCAATAAGTACTGCTCATCAAGGATTATGTTTGCAAAGTAGAACATTATATAACACCTCTGATTATGGTCCACAGACATATTTAAGCCCTGAAAGAGGAATTCGTATGTCCAGGTAAGTGCCTATCTACAAGGCTGGGATAAATATACAGAGGATTTTCATAATTTAAGCACTTTTTCAATTATTTGTTTAGTTCATGATCATAGCCCTTATTTACAGAAAGCAAAAACAAAAGGTGTAAGAAGAGTTACAGGAGATCTGAACAGTTGTCGTTTCTTTCCTTTACTTCCCAGCTCTTTCCAGTCCACACTGGACAGTCTGCTATTCCTTCCTCCTGATCCCAAACTCTAAAACAGTTTTCAAAACCCCAAGATGCAAGGGGGGGGGCCTTCTTGACACACAACTCAGAAACTCATTTTTCCCTGTTATTAAAAGATGGACAACTGAATCATTATACAGAACCTCAGTATTGAATTCTATCTAACTGGCACATGTGCCATATCTAAGCACTCAACAAAGTCTGGTCTGCAAGGGGCCAAACTTTTCAAGATCAAACATCTTCAAATACAAAAGGAAAGGAAATGTTCTTCAACATTGGTAAACAGTTAAAAAACAGAGTTAGAAGAATTATCCAGTACAATTTGACTAATACCTCCAGAACACTCCATACATCAATAACATCCATAATAAAAATCCCATGACAAAACTTACAAAGCAATATATAATCACTAACGACCATGTAACAACCTTTTTTGGACAAAGTCTTTTTTAAGACTACCCTGGAAAGGCACCAAAGTGAACAATTTGACAAACATTTAAGAGATGCTACAAAAACAATCAGCTGCTACACATATGCATGATAAAAAGTCCCCACATATGCTGATGACAGGAAACCAACCTCCATCATGGCCCACAGCAGCTACAGTCGTAATACTCAAACAAAGATCCAACAAATCCAGAATCATATAGACCAATCTCTCTCCGAATCAGGATTACAAAATATCTACAACAATCATGGCAAAACTGCTTAATACCTTCATAGCTAAATACATTCATCAGGATCAAGCCAGATTTATTCCAGAGAGAGATTTGATTGACAACATGCTTGAACAAGCTTGAACATAATAGCTTCCTGTAGCAAAAACTGAACTGAAACAGTATTCTTTTCTGTAGATATCGAAAAAGCATTCGACTCCTTAGAAACCTCTTATCTTTTTGCACTTTTATGGCAAATGGGATTCAGAGATAACTTCCTACACATCATTAAAACAATTTATTCAAAACCCACAGCTCAGATTAAAGTTAAGAGAGTCTCATCTAAGAACATCCAATTGGAATGAGGAATCAGACAAGGATGCCCTCTCTCACCAGCACTATTTTCAATAGCACCAGAACCTCTGGCAATGGACATTAAAGAAAACTCTCAAATCAAAAGAATAACTGTAACACCAAATACCTACAAAATAAACTTATTTGCAGATGAAAATTTACTTTACATTACAAATCCGGAAGAATCCCTTTCACACCTACAAGACACTCTCACAAAATTTGGTCAAATAAAAGGTTTAAAAGTCAAACAAACAAAAACAAACCTTTTACCTATCAACTTATCTGCTCAAACAGAAAACTCAATAAAACATTATAAATTAAAGGGGGCTTTAACTACTGTCTAGAACAGTGGATAAGTGGCTAATTAAGTGCACCTGGTGGTTGTCCTTGATTAGGCGGCTCCTCCCCCAGGCTTAAGAAAAGGCGGGGTGGATCGAAAAGAAAGAAGGAAGAGGCTGAATCACAGGAGCATGGAGGTTGGGTACCTATTTGTCTAGTGGGCTTTGTTTTAGCTCAGATTAGGTCAAGCTCTTTTTTTTATTGCCATTGCTTTGCCTCAAGAGTGAGTATGGTTAATTTGACTGTTCTCTTGAGCTAATAAATAATTATCCTTCCTGTGTCTTGAGTGTCTGCTTGCTGTGCACAATGGCTTCCAGCTAAGGACCCTGAAACCTGTGAGTCTGGTATAAACAGGCGGGGCATACTACTCTGGGAGAGCTTCTGGGGTACTGTGTGGCTGTTATCAGCACCAGAACCAGGCCCAGAGGGTTTGCCCACTCTTTACAACTACCCGGACTTGGACATCTATTCCAAAGTGACACACACAGTTAATATTGCACTAATGCTTCATACAAGATAACAATGAGACTGGACAAAGATTTTGAAACCATTTCACAATCCACTGACCATTCAAGAATTGATCTGGTGCAAACCAAGCTCTCATCCTCCAACAACAAAAGAAAACATATTCCTCAAATCATGGAACCTCTAGAACCAAATCAGTTCCCAAGATATCTTGTTTATCCACATTTCTAACACATGAAAGATTCTTCACAAAACAAAAGCCCTCTCAACAAAGAAATCTGGAGACAACACAACATAACAAGATTGAAAGACGTAGCCACTGAGGAAGGGATCTTACAGAAAACTGAAATAGAAAGAAAAATCAATCAGAAAATCACTTGGTACACCTATTTACAACTTAAACATATGACAAACCAGATACAATTATCACAGATAATGTGAAAACCCAAATCTGATTTTGAAAATATAATAGACAAACCGGTACACCCATGTAAAGAATTAATTTCCAAAATCTACAATATTCTTCTTACCAACAAACCTAAAACACTCAGCTACCAGGAAAAATGGTCACGAAGTTGGTCACGAACTGGGCCGGTTCATGCTTCATGAACCAGCAGTTCGTGGAAGCCTGTTTTCCATGAACTGGTCTGCCAGTTTGTTCAGTTTGTGTAAAAGCCCAAAAGCTTCACAGTGGCACAGAAAGGGGCATTTAACTCTCCCATCAGCTGCTTGTCGGGGAGATCCCCAACAAGCAGCTGATCCAAGCCTGCAATGGTAAAATGGCCCTTTCCCTGCTGCTGCAAAGCAGCACAGAAAGGGGCATTTAAACCCCTGGATCAGCTGCTTGTCAGGGATCTCCCCAACAAGCAGCTGATGGGGGGCGGGGTTTAAATGCCCCTTTCCGGGTCACTGCAAAGTAGCACAGAAAGGGGCAATTAAACCCCTGGATCAACTGCTTGTCCCTTTCCCTGCCGCTGGGGAAAGCAGCCCCTTTCCCCAGTGGGTCCTTTCCCTGCCCCTTTCCCTGCTGCTGGGAAATATCCCTTTCCCTGCTTCTGGGAAGCAGCACAGAAAGGGTTATTTAAGCCCCATGAACCACGAACCTGTTTGCGAACTGGGATAGGTTTGTGAAAGTTTGTGGTTCAGGAAATGGGACGAACCATGAACCACATGGTTTGGGTTTTTTCCCAGTTCGTGCCCACCTCTAGTATTGATAAATTGGTAAAAAGGAATTCAGAGAACATTGACAAGTTTGTAGGAAATTAACTGATCAGCATATTTTGATAACATTAGTATTTTAGTCAATCTTACATTTTTATAGAAAAAACCTGACTTCAAGAAAGATCTTTGCCAGTATTTTCTTTAGACAAAGATCCGCTTTCTTGATAAAAATGGTTTTTTAAAACAAGAACAGGACTAAATTTATCTAACAGAAATACTAATTAACACTTCTTTGAAATACTTTTTTAAAAATCAACCGGAGAAGGGTGCTAAATTTCATTTCAGGCTGATCTAGTTTACACTAAATAATAAGCCTGGGCAAGTATCAGGTGGTTCATTTTAAGTTGACAAATTATCAGTTCTGTTAGGAGGATTGTAGAGTTTCAGTTATTCCACTAAAATCTCTTAAAAGAAAATGGATGGTAGCACATGCTGCTGTGGAAGGAAAGTGTACCTCACAGGTATATCTAGATGTTATCCAGCAAGCATATTGTATTCCTTAAGATCACAACTAATTATATATGCTGCCCATTTCTGAACCTCTCATTTTACAGTGACCTTATTATGAGACTTTCCATGATAAATATGCTCCAGTTTACTCATTAAGAACTTATTTATCCACAATGACAGTTTGCTCTTTTATTCTACTTTCATGATGGAAATTTCTCTCTTTACTACTTTAACAGTGCAATCCTAAACAGAGTTACACTCTTGTTAGCCCACTAATTTCATCTGAGGATGTAATTTTGCTTAGGGATGGGGCCTGTAAATTCAGTAGAAAAATGATCATACTAAAACATTCCTATTACAATCACTTTCTTTGCATGGTGAAAAGGAGGGTTTTTTTGTGTTTTTCAAATAGTTTTGAAATCTTGTTTATACAGCTGTCAAGATGTTTGAATTGCCACAGGAGGTGGTGGCAGCTACAAGCATTGCCAGCTTCAAGAGGGGACTGGACAAATATATGGAGCAGAGGTCCATCAGTGGCTATTAGCCACAGGAGATAGATGGTATTCTCTTTGTGGGGAGGTGGTGCTCTGTTGTCTTGGTGCTGGAAGGAAGGCAGTGGGAGGGCTTCTGGTGTCCTGGCCTCACTGACAGTCCTTTAGATGGCACTGGATTTCTAGCCACTGTGTGTGACAGAATGTTGGACTGGATGGGCCACTGGCCTGATCCAACATGGCTTTGCTTATGTTCTTATGTTCTTATGAATTGATTGAAAATTATGTGATTCAGGATCAGTAGAAAAGGGCCACTTGTTCCTTTCAACATTTTCTGATGTTTCAGTCATTCAGAATTACAAAAGGATCTTCATTTCACTCAGTTTGGTTCTTTTGTTCTCCTCCCCACAAGATATGTGAACAGAAAAGGTCAAATTCCTGAAGTGAAGGTCAGCATAAGCTTGCATTTTCTAAACTGTTAACCACTAAACTTTGTCTTCAAACTCCATGAAGGTTCAAAGCCCTCAGTATATTGTTGCCAAATAGTATAGAGAATCAAGCAAACATTTGGTGACTAAGGCTAGAACGTTCTCCAAGTGTTCAATGGCAAAATTCATTTAAAACTACAACAGTGAGTATGCTGCATTGTCAGAAGAGTTGCATATTCTTATCTTCTTATAGGAAGCATATTTAGTAAATTGTCTACAGCAGGGATTTTTGTGTGTGAGAAAAACCTGTCACAGAGATCATAAGAGAAGGATTGTCAATATACTCATTGGTAGCATGGCACTATTGGCGGGGAGGGGGGTGAGTAAAAGATATACCTTTCCAGGTATAACTAAACCCAGGGCATATAATCAGTCCTCTAAAAACTATGTTTTATTGAGCTTAAGAGTGACAAGCCGTATCACTTAAATTAAGAGTCTGGCCAGTCAACTCATGTTGAAAAGATACTGGACACAATGGGTGTCAGCTGATACTCCAAAGGAAATAAAATGGTAAACAAAAAGTTCACTGTGCCATCCTGAGCAGTTACATCCTTTTAAAATCCATTAAAGTTGATGGTTCTGCTAATCTGGAAAGTGACGTCTCAGTAGTAATGCAAGAGAAGGCTTTCCATAATACCAGGTTAAATTAGTGTAAATTAATAAAACTACATTTTACCTGAAGGGCCTGTGGTGTTAAGCAGAATTTCCTAATTGTTATACAAATCTTAACATTTTGGTAGCATCTAGGTATATTTTTTATTTTATACCAGCTTGGATTACCTGGATGAGGTCTTGAAAATGGCCCATCTTTAGCCTGAGTGACTCCAAAACACAAGAAGACTAAAATGCTGGCAACAATACCTCTGGAAAAAAATCAAGAACAAAATACTCTTCAGTGTACATCTGATAACAAAAGACAAAGTCACTTGTTTCAACACTCAACGTCTAAATTTAAAATATTAGTTTCAAGGAGTTGTTTTAAGATTGAAGGATCATGAAATACTCTAAATTCATACTAATTAATAAGCAGCCTCTTCAGTAAGTTTCAGCAGACAAAAACATGCAGTAAGGAAGAAAATTCTGCCTGTGTGCTCATTAAAATCAACACTCAAATCCTTTAAAAATACAGATACAAAATACCTCTTAAAAAGGATGGTGGGGGAAGAGAGAGAAAGGTTCATCAAAAGATTATTTAAAGTTAGCCTAGGAATAAAGGACCTCAAGCCCACTGGTTCCAGCTACAGATCCTACACAGAGCCTCACAGGCTTTTGGTCTAGCCTTATCAAGAAGTGGAAGAACTTTTGTAAAACATAAGGTATATAGCTGAAAGAAGTTTCCTAAATGAGAAATGCTTTGGCAAAGGAATCCCTTCCTGATTTCCCATAGAAGTCTGCTAGGTATCTCTGGTCTGTTAGGTTAAAGATCGAAGTAGTAATTTAACATAGCAAGAAGGCACCCCACTCCAAACTAAAATTGATTAAGGTAACATGAGGACAAACAAACAAGCATACTGCATGCCTAGAAAAGTTACTAGTTGCCAACAGTAGACTTGTATTTACCTGCTTTCCTGGTCACCTGTAGCAAGTAAAAATCAACTCTCGGTACCTGGAAACATCTTCAGTTACCCATTAACTTTACAAACTATAGTTACAAAGAAATAGGGCAGGACCACAGAGCCGAATTACATAGTATGCTCTTCCTGCATAGTGGAAGAGCCACTATTTGCCTTGCTAGGGAAACGTGTGCTGATGGGCACTCATTTTCCTAACAGGAAAAATAGAGTCCCCACCCCAAACCACTTCAAGTTGGGGAAACAGTGGGGTGGGGGAAAGAGGCCAAATGCCATGGGTCTGATTCCAAACTGACCCAGCAAGGCTGAGAATCTCAATTTCACCCAAGAACTTCCAGTATAATCTACTTGGCATGATCTGTGGCATTCCAGAGAACAGTGGTCTAAAGAGAAATGCAACAGTGGGACTAGATTAAAATACTTTTCTATGACATCATGGTTTTCTACACACTTGGAGCTACTTATGTAGGTGAACATTCAAAATTGTGACCCAATCTGTACTCTCAAGTTATTATACAATAAGAGTTGCATCATGTGTTATTTCTGAACATTTGAATCAGTTCTTGGACAAAGTAAACCAAGTATCTAAATAAATCCTATACAGAAGCCACACAGTCTATTGCTGCTGATTTATTCATATTATTTACAGTCTGCCTTTTTCACTGAAACTCCAGGCAGATTATACAGTGAAGTCAATGTAATCAATAGGATGAGACATCTAACATGTGATGTAATAAGACTAGGATTATAGAAATCTGAAAGAAAGCTTAAGTATTAGATATGGCAAGTATTAGACAATACAGAAAATGGTATTACAAAAGCAGAAACAATGCAGTGACAGCAATACATACAGCAAATGGATAATAGATACAATATTCATTTGTATAGTCCACAGTTCAATTCCCTTTATGTAAGCACCCTTCTGAACTATTCTGTATTCACTTGTAACTTTTATAAAAATGCTTTTCTGAACAATTGTTTTACATAGTTTGGAGAATGACAGAAATATGGGAACCTTCCTGATCTCCTTAGGCAGGTCATTCTTTAAGGTGGGGACCACAGCAATGAATGCCCATATATGCACAGTTATTGATCAGAATAAAGACATCAACAACAGGCACACAGAGAACTACTACTGAGGAAAGAAAAACTTTCATAATTAAACAATATTGATTTGAGTAGTTTTCTATTCACTTAAGTGAACTATACGTTAAAACACAGTCAAAGTTTTAATGGCAGATACTGTTCTAAGATCGAAATGTTTCAGTACTCAAAGCACTAACATTGTAACATCTTATATACTAATAACCAAGTGGTCCTGATCTGAGGATACTTACATCTGGAGACTGGTGCCATGAACAAACAAGACAGATCTTTCCATACACCTGAAAAATGCCACTGGTTTGCAGAAAAATCTGATTTTTTAAAAAAAATACGAGGTTTTTAAAAAAACAAAATGATAAAAGGAGCACCTGCCAGATGCCCTTAGTGGCTGTTGCTAGGCATCCATGATAGGTCAGTCAGTATTCCAGGCTTGGTTTCTGTCAGTAAAAGGCAGGGGGAGAGGGCAGGGCTCTTTCTAAGGCTGTTTTGGCCTTTGGCCCAAGGTTGTTGATGGGATAATACAGAGGCAAGGAGAACGATGTAAGCTGCTTTGTGTCACCATTGTGGAAAAAGGCAGTATATAAATGAAGACAATTAAAAATATAGATGGGGCAGATAAAAGGTAAGTTGTTTAGTGGGTTTGAAGGAGGTAAGGAGGACAAAGAGCATATCAGGGCTGCCAGGAGGAGGGAAAGAAGAAATTGTGTGAGGAAGGGGATACAGGGGGAAGTAAAGCAAACACACCCCAAATGCACACACAATTCCTTACAGGATCCTCACCATGCAACTGGGTCATAGGAGAGAGGCTGCCTGGGATGGAAGGGGGAAAGATGAAAATGGGGACACAAACAAAGGTGGGTGGGAAGGAGAGAAGGAAGCAGGAAAGGGAGGAAAGACAATGGGGGCAGGGAAGGGAAAGGTTTCTAACAACAGTTCCTTTATACTGAGGCATATTGCCATATGTGCTACTGGACTATGTCTGAGCTAATGAGCACAGGGATTCTAATCTGATCTATCATGTGTTAAATACAGCAGTTGTGCAGCCCCATCCTAAGAACCCAAAGCATTACCAGCATAGCACTGCCACTCCTAGTCTGTACTTTACATTTATCAAGGTGAGAGGACAGATGAAGAAAAAGCCTTGCTTTTAAAAGGGTATTAGACAAACTCATCGACAATAGGTCCATCCTTGGATATTAGTCATTGTGGCTGGCCTCTATCGTTGAAGGCAGTATGCATCTGAATGCTAGTTTCTGGGGTGGGGCAGCTGTAGGAAGAAGCTGTGACATGTGTCAGAATCCACAGCAACCCAATTAAGGAGCAGTGTACCAACACAACCCTCATGCCAGACAGATTGAAACAGCTAACCAACACATGATGACAAAGAACACACCAGAAGCAGGAACAAAGAACCTTCTACAGAAAGGAGCACCATAGCATGACTGAGAGGAGGCCTGGAGAGAATGTATTCCATGGAGGGGGAGTTCATTTCTGCAATCAAATTCCCTTTTGCAAGGCACATACAGAGGGAAAGAAACATGACCACTCCAATCATAGCATTCACGTGATTCTGTAGCTTGCTCACCACAGCCATCACCAAAGAAACTTCCAGGGCCTCTCACACACATTACATTCTAAGTATATACAGACCCAATTTTGAGTTCAAAAGGTCCAATATAATCCTTACAGTTACTCTATCAGTGTCACTGTAACAATGTTGTGAAATTGTTTGGTACAAATACAATGCTGGTCAAATATAACAGATTTAAGGAATATTTAATGAATGTGCGATCTTTATTCCTTAAATTTTTCGTACTACATAATTGTATAGATCTCTGAATTAAACACTATGACCTGTGGACAAATCTGTTCATAGTATTAACAATTATCCTGTTAATCAAAGAGTAACTATTTCAAATTGTGGAAAGCCGTAAACACTGGGAACTTGCAGCAAGACGCTCCCTTCAGAGAAAAATCTTGTTGGTCTCTTAAGGTGCCATTGGACTCAAATCCTGTTGTTGCACTGCAGACCAAACCCGACTACCTACCTGAAATTATTTTGATTGCAATGGGTCCTTTCAGCCTTTCATTGTAGGATTAAGAGGATTTAAGATTCCTGCTCCAGTCTCTCTTGAATAAACAGAATTGTAAGTGTATCTCCAGTTAAACTTAAAGTTCTCTTGGGAAAAAGGACTAAGACTTAATTATATAAAAAAGATTTTATATATACACTCATGCATACATATCTTCATTCATATCTTCATTCTTTGGCATTTAAAAGAATTTTCAGTTGAGTTCTAAGCAGACTTATACCCTTCTAGATTCAATGAAGTCAGTAGGCTTAGAAAGGTATAACTCTGTTTAGGACTACACTGTTTGGTTATCAGGACCGCAAGCAACATTTCCACTTAGATTTTGGGCTCAATCAGCCATTGACATATCTGCTAGTTTACTACTGGGTCCCATCTTGCTTATCTCAGTTGGGATCATGCATTAACTACTCCTTTATTCCCAAAATATAAAGGAAAAATAAATGTATCAACCTGAATTCATAATTAGACTGAGGTCAGCTTTAAACACAGCAAATTAACATGTCTCATTCTTAGCTCTAAAGTACTGTTATGTTAAAGACCTAAAAATAACAGATTACTCATTATCCATATTTCATGTGGAAAAAACTAGTTTTTTCTATTCATGAAAGAAGCGTAGAGAGGCAAACACCACAGAGATGGCATTTTGAAATGTTTAGTGAGTCTCCCCAACTGTACTTATTTGTGTGGGGTGGGGGGAAGGAATGGCTGGATATTAACAGTTTCTGAAGAGAAACATCTCTCTTAAGACTACAGACAAAAGCCTCAATCATGTAATCCGAAGCTTTGTAACTGGACAGAGTAAAAGATGTGCCAATACTGCTGCCTCCAACTCTCTGAAAAGCTATTATCTATATATAGCCATTAGAGATAGGCATGGAACAGAAAAAAAAGAACCGCTTGGTTCGAGGTTCGCTCATTTTGATGGAACACGAACCACGAACTTCCGAACCGCACCCTATTCCCGAACCAGTTCAAGTTCAGGGTTCTGCCACTGCTTGGCGGCACCCCGTGCTCACCTGCACAGCCCTATGGGCGACTGCACACCTGGTGTGTGGATCATGTAGGCGGCCGCCCTCTCCTTGCAAGTGGGTATTGGGAGGCGGCTGGCCACCTCCCAACTTGGGGCGGGGGGGTCTGGCTGCTGCGTGGTGTCATCCCGTTCCCACCCTCACAGCCATACGGGTGCGTGCATGCAAAGGCGAGCTTAATAAGCGTGCAAGTGGGGAGCCTGTGGACAGAAAAACTACCCTTGCAGTTGCGAGTCAGCAGGCAGCCCCCAAAACCAACTCCACCCAGACACTGTCCCCAGCTGGAAAGGGGCTCAAAATAAAATGAAACTGTGTGTGCACTGATGGTGTGCGTGCGCACAGCAAAAGCAAGCTGCCCAACAGAAGTGTGCAATTGGGGAGCCTGCAGACAGAAAAGCTACCCATGCAGTTGTGTGTCAGCAGGCAGCCCCCAAAACCAATTCCACTCAGACACTGCCCCCAGCTGGAAAGGGGCTCAAAATAAAATGAAACAGTGCATGCGCTGATGGTGTGTGCAGCAGAGACATTTGAGCAACCCTGTGCAGATGTGAATCTGCACACCAGAGGCGCAAGCCCAGTGGCACTGGCTGGAGAGGCACTCCAAATAGAAGTGAAGGGCACTGGAGGAGTGTGCAGAAAAGCAAGCAAGCAAGCCTTTATTGGCATATATAAAATATAAAATTGTAAATACAGAAACTCCATACAAAATGAGATTAAAATTACAGATAGGAACAGGGCAGCAGTGCAGCAAAACCAGTAAAGAATATTACTTGTCAGGGCGTATAGCCATGGCACTGTAGAGAAACTTTGCTACTATTTCAGTTATTTCCACATCTGGGTTGTCAAGCAGAAACTGAACCTTAAAATCATCAGAAAACTCTGAAAGTTGGGCTAATATAGGATGTAGAAGATCCCGGCGTGGCGCCAGATAAAGAGAGCACTGGAGAAGAACATGGGAAATAGTTTCAACACAGGAAACTTTTCTACACAGGAGGAGTGTGCAGAAAAGAGGGCAGACTTCACTGCACCACACAAGTCCACACAGAGAGCAAACAGCCCCGTGCGGGTGTGAGTTAGCTCACTAGAGGTGCAAGCCCCCCCAAACACCACCAAGTCAGTGGTGCAGGCTGTAGAGGCACTCCAAATGAAAGTAAAGGGCACTGGAGGAGTGTGGAGAAAAGAGGGAAACTGCACCACACTACACAAGTGCACACACACAGGGAGCCAGCCTACAGAAAAGTGAGGCTCCTTGGAGGGGGGGCACACAAAACAGAAGACAGACCCTCCAAAAAGCAGAGGAAGAAAGAAAAGCAAATAAAAGAAGGGCTCCTTGGGGAAGGGGGGCCACAAACTCCCAGAAAACAAACCAGAAGACTGGAGCTCAAAAAAGCAGATGGAGAGAAACAGAGAAAAAGCAAGAAACCCAGTCCCACTCAAAGGCCTAGGACTAGGCTGGGTGTGTGTGTGTGTGTGAGAGAGTGAGAGAGAGAGAGAGAGAGAGAGAGAGCTAGCATTGGAATGGGGTGGGGGAAGAAAGGGAAAAAAGTACCCTTTTCCAAGAACCTCCCCCAGTCCCCAGTAAGAAAAGGAAGAAAGAGAAAAGAGGATTTTTAGTGCCTTCCCAAGAAGCAAGAAATGGCCACAGATCCTCTCCTAGCAAAACAGCCAGACAGGCAGCCAGCAAGCTCTCTACAACCCACTCAGGAGAAAAATGAAACCAGGTCACATGGCTTTCCCTATTTATAGAAAAAGCCAAGATTAGAACAACACAGGAGCACTCTGGTTGGGAGAAAAAGGTGCCTACCATGGTTTTGGAGGAAGAGATTGGTGTTACCATGGCTGCTGAAGACCCATCTCCTCAGTGGCCTTAGAGATCCTAACCCTCCCCCCCTTTCCCTGGCTGGATTGGCCAGACATGGGAGCTCTCTACTTGCCAAGGACAGCTGTCAATCAAACGTGGAGGCTTCAGATTGGGGGCAACCTGAAGACTGCCACCGTTGCCTGGGTGATGGAATGAATGTGTGTTGCTGCTAAAACCAGGAAAACGAAATGCTAGGAAAGTTTGTTTGTTCCTTAAAAATGTGGCTGCTCGGAACGTGTTTCTTTAAAAACGAACCAGCCGTTCCAAACAGAATTACGTTCCGTGGTTGGTTTTCTGCCCATCTCTAATAGCCATTAATATATATATTGATTTGCTGTTTGTTTTTAAACGTTTTCGCACCTTTGCTTTTGGACCTTTAATTCAGGCCCTCCTTACATTACCTTAATCTTATACTTCAAAAGGGCTCTGGTCAACCAGCTCTTTTTATTTCCACTCACACAGAGCTTCAGGTGTCCTCTACTTTGCTCAGATTTTTACCTCAAGAACACTTTCCCTTTTGTGTTTGTACAACCTTCATATTGCTGTCTCCCTAACTCCCTCAAAAGGTTTTCATTGCCACTGAAGGCTTTAGCCTTAGAGTCCAGTTTAACTGGTAATATAGGAAGGCTTGTTATAGATGGTGGTTTGATAAGTATTGGTTTCAGAACAGGGTGGATAAAAATCAATGATTTTTTTAAAAAAATTTAAAAAATCGGATTTTTTTGATTTAAATTGGATTTTTTAAAATAAAATGCTTTTTGAGGAAAATATATTACCATCCAAAGGTTATTCCATCATGAAATAAAGATTAGTTTTTAATTATGTAGAATAAGGCTGTATATATTTAATTTTTTTGGTAAATAAATTCCATTAATCCATTCACAATGTCATGCTCTTCCAGAGGTTTTGTAAGATTATTGGGCAGTTCCTCTGCCTACAAGATATTATTCTGATGACAGTTTGTGAACAAAATTGAGATAAAATAGATGGCACTGTCACGGCCAAAATCCTCAACATTGGGCTTAAGAGAAATGTTGAACATATGCTGAGCATCCTGAAACCCATCTCTGAAGCTTTAAACAAAATACAGAAAAATAGCTGTTTTATTGCTGTTGCTGTTGAAATTTGGAAGGAACTGAGTGAACACTTAAAAACAGAACTACACATGGACAGAATTAAATTACAAGCATTAAAAAAACGAATGGGACAAGCATTGTCTCCAGCTCATTTTTTGGCAAATATTGTCAATATCCAGTACCAGGGTCAAAACGTAAGTGCTGAGGAAGATGAGTTAGCTATGACATGGGTATCCAGCAATCATCCATCTGTAATGCCAACTATAATAAACTTCAGAGCTAAGGGGGAACCATTCAAGAAATATATGTTTGCTGAAGATATTTTAAAGAAAGTCATACCAGTGAACTGGTGGAAGTCACTTAAGCACTTGGATTTAGAGACTGTTCAAGTAATGATTTCACTTTTAACAGCAGTAGCTTCTTCTGCAGGCATTGAAAGAATATTCTCTTCCTTTGGACTCATTCATTCTAAATTGAGAAATCGTTTGGGACCCAATAAAGCAGGAAAGCTTGTTTTTCTTTTCCAGATTATGAACAAAGAAGAAGATGAAGATGACGAGTGAGCTACAGAGGACAGTATTTAAGTTTTTCAGTCTAAGTTTCTTAAAATATACATATTTTGTTTAGCCAAATTAGTTAACAAACATGGATGTTTGCAAATAACATATGCTGTAATGTTATTGTTTCAGTTGAATAAATAAAACTATTTAAATTGTTATTATTAAGGTAATGATTATTTTTCTCCTTCCAATAAAGTACAACAGAAAAGTTGTCCAAATATGAATGATTAACCTAAACTGGGGATAATTCATCTCACAATAAATTAACTATAATGTGTTTCTAATAGTATTAAAATCAGTATTTTATACAACTGTAAAACTAATATGAAAAGTTCTTATTCTAAAAATCTTCATCTACTTGCATATTAAAGTTATACCAGCAAGAATTAGTCTTTATGTAGAAAACTATGATTTAAATCAAGCCTTACTGACTAGTGATTTAAATCAGTTTGATTTAAATCAAATCCACCCTGTTTCAGAATAATTCTTAAGCTTGTTGGTTTCAAAAATAATTCTTTTTTTTAATGAAATTTTATTGGATGGGTTAACATACAATCAAATTAAAAGCAACTACATTTCTTTTCAGTTCCCGTAAGTATATGTTCCCCACCCCCTCCCCTCCCCCTTTTCAATGTTGACTTCCAACAGCACTCCAACCCCCCATTTTCTGATCATATTTCTACACCATAATTATTAGTCTGTTACTACTGGTAAAGATCTAAAGTATATCTTATCTTATTTAATATACTTCAAAAGACCACAATTGTCCATTGACATCCCATTTTCTTTCTAAGTACTTTATCATTTTCTTCCAATCTTCGAAAAATCCCTTTGGATCTTGGTCTCTCAGTTTTCTCGTTAATTTGTCCACTTCAGCCATGTACAACAGTTTTCGTATCCATTCTTCAATTTCAGGTGTTTCTTCTCTCTTCCAGTATTGTGCATACAATATTCTTGCTGCTGTTATCATATAGTACAATAATATCCTATCATTTCTATTAACGTCTTCCAAATGTAAAGATAACAGCAACATTTCTGGATTTTTAACATTATACTGGAGTATTAAAGACATCTCGGCACATATTCTAGCCCAAAAGTCTCTAGGCCTTGCCACAAGTCCACCACATATGAAATAGAGAACCTTCATGCTCCTTACACTTCCAACACTTGTTAGACAGCTGTTTATTAGTTATGGCTAATTTTTTCAGTGTTAAATACCATCTATATAACATTTTATAGCCACTCTCTTTAATACTGGTACATGTTGAAATTTTTAAGGTATTTTCCCACAATTGCTCCCATGCCTCCATCGTTATTTCATTATTACAATGTATCGCCCACTTTATCATTTGAACCTTGACTGCCTCATCTTCTGTAAACCACTTTAATAACAGTTTATACATTTTAGAGATTGCTTTATTGTTATCCCCTAACAAAAGTTCTTCTAACTCTGAATTTTTAATTCTAAAACCTGTCTTCCTTTGATCTGAGTCAAATAAATCCTTAAAAAAATAATTCTCTTTTTAAAGGCATATTCACAGACTGTTACATTGCAATTTTCCACACAGATCTTCACTAGCAGAATACACAGTCTTCTCATCCACACACAGATTTACTTGGGTCTTTCCACACAGCTTGCCTGACCTACATAGGGTTCCCAGGTGTCCCGCCAGTGGCGAGCAAACTCCCAGGGATTTGCCCCCTCACTCACCAGCAATTAGCAGGAGGTAGCAAGCCCCCACAGAGGTTGCCCACCACCAGCAGGCACCCAGGGAACACACATTGCACACGTGTTCCCTGACAGCACAGTGACATCATTAATGCTGGAAGTGACATCACCGCATCAGCCCTGGGGCGCGCACGTACTCATGCTCAACACAAGGTAAGTGTCAGGTACCCTACTCTCCCAGCGGGAGGGGAGAGGGACTTGGCAACCCTAGACCTATATAGAATAATCATTCTCTCAGATATACACAAACTGACCGAGGCGCACACACGGTTTGTCTGACTTAGGCTTCCACACAACTTGCTTGATTTAGTCTGAGATACCCAAAGACTGACAACCAGAATATTGCTAGACTCTTACAAGTTCTACACAGTTTTCCTGACTCAGCAAAAATGAATACTTTCTCTCTGCACACTGACTATAAACTGTAGTTTGCTCTGCCCCCTAGGGTACAGCTACCATCCAATCAGATCGTACTCCACTAACCCATCCAGCCTCCCTCCTTTTTTCCTTAGAGGTCCATATTTAAACCTACAGGAACAACTTTAAAAAACCCACTCACATTAGTAATCAGATATAAAATCAAAATTAAATAGCATTGCATACAAAGCATTACAATATAATATAATTCAATTTTTAAAATGCATGATGGAATGATCTGAGGCTTGCTTTTCTTCAATGAGCAGACTCCCTTGTATGACTGCAAGCCTCTCCTAGATCCTTTTGCACAGTGGATGGGGGCATACAGAAAGGCATATAATAGTTTGCTTCCTTTTGCTCCTTCTTCCATGGTAGATTGTTCCTTGCTCAGCAACTGCCCCAGTCTCCTTAGAGGCTTACTTTATACCTCTAACTGTGACTGTAAAAGTAAAGTGAACTCCATAAGTATCAGTTAAGAACACTTGGGCTCAGCTTGGTTAAAGCCAGACTTAACTATGTTCCTCAAGAGACTTGTTAGCATAAACTATCAAAGAGATAAGACTTACAAGAGGGACCAGACAATGGTATCCTCTTTCATCACTCATTTTTTCCACAGCATTTGAACCTCTAGCTGCAGAAATCCAAAACAATAACCAAATACATGGAATAAAAATAGCATCCAAATCCCATAAACTCAGCATGTTCGCAGATGACATGCTTTTATACATTACCAAACCAAACTCAATTTTACCTCAACTACAATGATTCTTAGATTTATTTGCAGAAATATCCGGACTAACTATCAATGTCTCAAAATCAAATATACTTCCTACCAACCTATCGCAAGCAACAAAAGACAAAATTAGAGCATCCTATACATTCCAATGGGTAACTAGATATCTACCATATTTAGGAATTAACATTCCTTCTAACCTAGAACATCTTACAGCTATAAAAACAACATTTTAAACTGGAACAAACAACAGTACTCCTGGTACGATAGATTTCACTTAAAGCTTTTATTCTCCCTAAACTAATCTTTCTATTTCGTGCAATACCTATCTCATTCCCCCACAGCATGATAAATCAATGGCAAACAATGCTTAACAACTTCCTTTGGAATTACAAAAAAATAAGAGTATCATTTTATGTAGTCAGACAAAATACTAATAACGGTGGTTTTAAATACCCAGACATATCACTATATATGAATGCCGTTCAACTTTCAAAAATAATACAAATACTAAAAAACAAAGAAGACCCAGCTAGGATCCAGATACAAGAACCTCTCTATACCCCCATGTCTCTCCAAGAAATTTTATGGAGTAAAAATAATCTTCATCCAATTCGAATCAATGATGATATATTTTTGACAAATCTACTTAAAACCTGGGATAAATTCAGATCAAAAGTAACCCCTAACATATCAAGATTCACTACTATTTTGTCACAAGAATGGTTCCCTCCAGGAAATAAAAAATCAACCAGCAATCAATGGAAACTATCTGACAACAAAAGACTAATTGATATAGCATCACACAAAGGTTTATTAACTAAAATTGAACTAGAAAAAAAAGGAGAACACTATACCTTGGTTCACCTACTTGCAATTATCACACATGGCGTACCAAATCAAATTAATAGAGATAACACGTAAGCCAAAAACTGCATTTGAAGAAATCCTAGATTCTAATAAAAAAGAAAGGAACCATCTCACATATTTACAAAATTCTTACTGAAATAAACAAACCAAAAATGTTTAAATATCAAAGTAAATGTCATCAAGATTGTAATATAACTATAACTGAAGATCCATAGAAAGAAATCTGGACCTCTGGACTATTTTAACTCCCAAGAAATAAATACAAAGCTTCAAACTTTCAAAATTATGACACGGTGGTACTTAACACCAAAAAAATTATCAGTAATTTACTCATCTAACTCACTCTCATGTTGGAAGAAGTGTGGTAACATTGGATCTTATGCACACTGCTGGTGGCAATGCCCAATTCTTAACAAATTTTGGGAAGAAATCATACAACAAATTGAACAAATAACGAAGTATAAAATCCCATTATAGCCTCAATTAATATTTTTAAACCTATGGCAAAATATTGAGATTCCAGCAATAAGACATGACCTAATAAACAGCCTGCTAGTAGTAGCAAAGTCACTGATACCCTCACACTGGAACAAACACCCCCTACATCAAAACAATGGCTTTTAGAAATATGGGGTCAAATTATTATTGAAAAAATTACAGATAACTTGCAACAAGATGCCATGTCTACAAGGTCAACAAAATTTTTTGAAAATCGGTGGCCCTTTTTTGAATATATCAATAGAGAAGAGATACAATCTCTGAAACAATTATATCAAAACATTCTTAATCAGTAAACATAGTTACCAAATATCATGTATAAAGTTAATGTTGTCAACAAGCCACATAACAAATAGCTTAAGTTGTATTAACATCCATATCTTGATACAAGTTGTAAGTTGCATGTTTTTGTGTTCTGTATAAAAGTTATAATAAATAAATTTAAAAAGAGAGACTTGTTAGCATAGAGAATTCTTTAAAGTGTAAAGTGGAAGTGTAAATTTTGTTTCTTTTAACAAACTGGCTTTGCTATTAATCATAACAAAACCAACCACCATTTCCTTATTGGAAAAACAAAGAAATCTTGTTTTACACAGGCTATTTGGAAGTTATGCCTAGTAAAACACACAAGCGATCTGTTTTTCTTCCTAGATGTTTATCCCTACTCATAACGAACATTCAGAACAAGTTCCATGGAATCTACTGGGACAACATTCAGATACACTCTTTCAATTACCTTTCAAATTTATGAACTCTTTAGGAATTTAAGTGTGGTTAGAGGACTGCCTCAGAGTGTGAGTTGTATGTTCTAGTTCAGCCTCTTAGTTTTGGATGCCTTGTCCTGTCTTAATTGTTTTTTTCTGTTTTGTAAACCACTTTTAGTCTTGTGATAAAGGTGGGCTATAAATGAAGTAAATAAAAAGTAATATCACAAAATGACAAACTACATTAATCATATGACTTAGAGGGGAGCTTTGACTCTCAAAAGATTATACCCTTAAAAAAATCTTGTTGGTCTCTAAGGTGCCACTGGATTCAAACCAAAATAATATTTCTGGTTTGTCCAGCAAATAGAAATAATCTATGCTTCTTGTAGTTAAATGGCAAAGATGAAGAGACGAGCCAGAAAAGGAACAGCAGAAAGCAGCAGCAGTTGCTAGTGTTGATTCCAACTGACACCTTAAGAAACCCTGTCATGGCTGCTGCAGGACATAAGAGATACACTATTTGCAGTTATAAGTGCATCTAAAAACAAGTAGTGCAACAACGTAAGAATGCCAGTGCCTTTGCGCTGGATCACATAAATGGTCCATCTAGTCCAGCATGGTTTCTGACCAAATACCAAAGACTCACAGCACAGGACACATGTCACAGCTTCCTCCTCCTGCTGCCCCACCCCAGAAACTAGCATTCAGATGCATACTGCCTTCAAAGATAGAGGCCAGCCACCATGACTAATATCCAAGGATGGACCTATTGTCCATGAGTTTGTCTAATACCCGTTTAAAACAATTTAAGCTTCCAGTCATCTCCACAAACCACTGCAGTGAGATATTATGTGCTGCATCTCATATTAATTATGTGCTTCCTTTTCTCTATCTTAAATCTACTACCCTTAATTAGCTGCCTTGGTGGCCCTTATGAGGGAAGGCAGGATATAAATTTTGTTAAATAAGTGGTCCCAAGTCTTTATTACTTTAACCATTTTTTTCTAAACTGAGAAACCCCAAATGGTTTAGACTTTCCTTGTTCAGGAAACCTTTAGATCACATTACTTGCCCTTTTCTAGCTTTTTATTCTTTTTGAGACAGAAAGACCAGAACTACGCACAATATTCCAAATGCAGCTGCACCACAGATATATACAAGGTCATTGCAACAGCAAAACAGAAGCCCAGTGGTACCTTAAAGTCTGTGTGTTCTGTGCCATCAAGTCACTTTATTATGAGTTTTTATGAGACAGAGCTCACTTCTGTATTTTACAGAAAATTATAAGAAAGGAAATAGTTCAGCAGAGTGAGGCCTAGTCTAATACATTAGATAATATTCTCTATGTCTGGACTTAAATTGCTTCAATAGTTTAATAGATGATGGGAAAGGTCTGAGGCCAGAACCTTTGACCTCTCCCATCCTCTAATAAACTATCCAAGTGGTCCTCCCTTTTTATAATTTTCTGTAAAACTGAGGCTAAGGGGTTTATTTCTTCTATGGTATCTGAAGAAGTAAGCTCTGTCTCATAAAAGCTCATAGAGGAATAGATGCTGTTAAGTCTTCAAAGTGTCACTGGACTTCTGTTTTGTTTTACTACAACAGACTAACAAGGCTATCCTACTAGAATCACATAAAAGCCATTTTATTTTCAACCCATTCACCAATAACCTCCCTAACACAGGTTTTGGCTTTTTACCACTGTTGTCCAATGAATAAAGTATATTTGATGAAGCATGCACAGGACTCCTGATGCAGAGGTCTCTGCCAATTTAGCCCCCATCAGTGTCTGTTGTCCCAATCTGCATCATTTTACATTTACTTAAAATTATTTGCCATATTCTTTCCCAATTTGGAGAAATCCTTTGGATTTCTTCCACGATCAATTTTGGCTTTCATTGTAATGAACTACCCAATATCATCCACAAACTTGATCACTTCACTGCTTGCCCCCATAAGATCCCACTTCTTACTTCCATATATTGGCAAGAACTGATCATGTATTCCTAGCCTCTGCTTCCTGCGTAATCAATTATTAAACACATGAGACCCATTTTCTTATTGTATGACTAATACTCAAAAGTATTTTGAAAAGTATTTTGAAAAGTATTTTGGAAGATTTTGCCAAAAGCTTTTAAAAGAACATAATATCTTCTAGATCATGCTTATTTTATAGTCCATTAATGTGTGGATAATTAACTACCTCTAGGACCCTACCAGTTTGAAGAAGCAAGGCTTCCTTTTGCAGATGTGCTGATTTTTCTTCAGTAGATCTTTTTCTATATACTCCATATTGTAAAACATCTGTTAAACCACATATACAGATGCCTGTGTGAGTCACCCATGCATCACCCATTTAGCATTGGTGTTTTCTCGCTGCTGCCAGGCTGGAGCTCCTGGCATTCCTCTGAATTACCTGGATGGTGAGGAGGGCATAATAGTGTCAGAGATATGGCCAGAAATATAGGGAGTATTTGCTGGACTTGACAAAGAAGATTATGAAGGATGTCTTGGTACACAGAAACAAAGCTAACCTGGCCTCTCAGCTAACATGCCAAAAAGAGTTTAGAGACCCAGAATGTAATAGCCTTAGAGAGGAGCAAGAAACAAAAGTAGCCCAATTATATGGCCTTGTATAGACTGGAAGCCATCTAACCTATATGAATAGATATTATGTGTTGAGACGCAGGTGCAGAAGCACTGGAGAATGGCAAGAACTTTGATCCTCACAGAAGGGAAGATATAGTTCAAAGATGATATAAGGAACCTGCCACCTTGCCTCCCAGTTCAAGGCACTGATCATAGCCACTCCAGCAACCAGGCAGGTAGAATGAGTTCACCTTATTTGTGAAAACGAAAGCTCTCCCTTTCCCAAAGACCAGGCTTTCCTATCTTGAGTCTGTTTCTGGGGTGTTCTCATGCACAAGACATGAATTCCAGACTGAGTTTAGTAAAAGATAAGTTTATTAATTAAAGAGTGTCTCCAAAAACATGAAGCACTCTTACTCAGGCAACAAGTAATAAAACAAGAAATCCTTATTGTTGCTAAATATTAAAACTGCCTATCTAAATCTTGAGAGCTAACTACCTAAGCATCTCTAAGTGGTTTCTATTGTTGCATCTCTCACCCATCCGTCAGAAAGCAAGCCCTCTCTCATGCCTAGTTGATCTGGCATAAGGACATGCTAAGGTGATAGAATAGCATGCAGCTTTTAACTTCTCTCTAGCATACTTGCATCATGATGAAAACTAGTCAAACTGGGAAGCCATCTTTTCAGGTCTCAGTGAATCACCCAGCAACTCAAGAACCAATCAGGGTCAAGCTGTTCATTGGTGTTACAGCTGTGTGAAAAACTAGGGAGTCAACACAGAGCTCTCTAAGAACAGTCTCTCCAAGGTCAAATCCCTGGGGAACTTAAAGACTGCTCCAGAGGTGTTTCCAATCAACTCTGCAAATACATTCCTAGGCTTGACCACAAACCTTACAACATTTACAGTCCTGAACCTAAGTTCAGCCATTTTCTCTCAAAGACCTAGTTTTGGGTCAGCAACTTTCATACAGATAGGAGTATGATGAAGCATCAAATGATATTCATATGTATGATAGACTAGTAATCACTATTTTAATAGATTTTGTTAAGAGAAAAAGTGGCAAGAACGAACTAACAATTTTCATATATTTGAAGACATTTTAAATATAGATAATCTTATAGGGCTTTTGAAGTTATACGATTAAGTTAGATACAAATGTGCATCCTTATCAAGCATGACAGTTAGCTACTGTTAGGAGATGATTTTTAAAACCTATAAATATGGGAAGCTAAATTGATCAACAGCTTCTTTTCAGAAAGGGCTCCTTGCTTGTGACTAGACATGGGCATGAACAGGAAAAAACCCCCAAACACGCTGTTCGTTGCCATCCACGAACAACGAACATTGACGAACATTACCTGTACACGAACATGTTTGTTGTTCATGGCCCTTTAAAGATCCCTTTAAACTATCAGCTGGAAGGCGGCGGGGGGGGGGATTCCTCCCTGCTGCCTGCCAGCTGATAGTTTAAAGGGCCCTGTCCTGCCACTTGCAAGCAGCAGGGCCCTTTAAACAACCTACAACCCCCACCCCCCCTGCCCCACCCCAGTGTCACCAGGCTGCTGCGGCCCGGTGCGAGAGGGGTGAGGAGAATCTCCATGGGATCCATGGGTCCCTCCCTTTCCTGTCATTTTCTTTTGACAGTGGAAAAAACTGAACTGTCTGCAGAAGCTACTTTAAGGGGTTAAAGCCAGAAGGGGTTCAGACCGTCCATGCCTATGTTGCCAGGGGAATTGATTGAAAGGTGCCAGATTGTCTGGCTTGATGAACGGCTGACGAACACCACAAACGAGGCTTGCAACGACCACTTGTTCGTTTGAAATGGGGCCTCACGAACCGCTTGTTCGTGAACAGCCTATCAGGCTGTTCGTGGGTTTTTTCAGTTCGTAATGCTGTTCGTGCCCATGTCTACTTGTGACCTGCTCAGCTTTAGGTAAGATACTTTTATGGATTCATGTAATTGCTCTCCTTTAATTATCTATGTAACAGTAATAATGGATGGTAGTTTTGTGTTGATTTAGACAATGTTCAAAATGTAATAGTTAAGTTTTAATAAAAGATTAAAACAGAAGCAGAGCTTCTCTAATAGAATTACTCAGTACTTCTAGAAAGAAAGAAAGAAAGAAAGAAAGAAAGAAAGAAAGAAAGAAAGAAAGAAAGAAAGAAAGAAAGAAAGAAAGAAAGAAAGAAAGAAAGAAAGAAAGGTAGGTAGGTAGGTAGGTAGGTAGGTAGGTAGGTAGGTAGGTAGGTAGGTAGGTAGGTAGGTGCTGGTACTCATGATGTTTGCTGCATTGGAGGCCCAAGCCTGCCAGGTGGAAGAGGTGCCAGTTCTGCAAAAAGAGGTGCTGGTACCACATACTGGTGCATACTACCAGAAAAAAAGCTCTGCTATTACCTGTACACTGTACCCGTAACAAATCTAAGACATTATTGAGGTGTACCTCTTGTAATAAATTAAATGATCTGATGTAGAAAAACTAACAAGATGCCTGCAGCTTCTTAAGTACATGCTTATATCTAATCAGGCCTCATAAGAGCCATCAAGAACAATGTGGTGACACTGCCAAGCAGGTGGCATTGGAGGTTCCAGCCAGGTTGATGCTTCTGCCATGTTAGTGCTGGATAAAAACTTGGTTAACCAGCATATTTGGTTAACCAGCAACCACTTCCCTGTGGAAACTGCTTAATAAAGCTTTTACAGTAATTCTATATTTAAACAATAATTTCTGCCAATTTACCCAGAATAGATATTAGGGTAACTGGCATGTAATTTCCCAGACATCCTCCTAGATCACTTTTTAAAAATAAGCATTAAGTTTCTTACCCTCTAAAACTACACTAGGGGGGCCACTTTTATGAACAAGTTGCATGTTTTTAAGAGATTAACACTTTGCAAAGAGTTAGATTTATATTAGTTTTTAAACCTTTTAATATTAACCACCAGCAGTCTTATGCCACTTTGACTGAAGTGAAGTCCATCTCTTTTGCACAGACTACAAAACCCAGCTACCCAACTTGATCTTTTGCAAAGAATCAATCGGCTGTAAAACATTCCACAGTGCAGCAAATATGAACTCTTCCTCCCAACATCACAGTTTCACCCATGATCGGAAAACCTTAATCTCTACTTGTCTAGATAGCCCTTTGCATGAAACAAGCAACATTTCTAAAAATGCTGTCTAGGAAGTCCCAGCCTTTAATTTCATGCCTAGCAGCTTAAATTTATCTTCCACCACCACACAAGTACGGTTCTTTCATGCAACACTGGATTACCCACATCCCCCAGCTGACTTTTTACTTTCAAAGCATCAGCATACTATCATTTTCTAAAACAGCAAAAATATTAACAAATTAAGAAACATAGTATGCCCTATATATTGTCGAAGGCTTTCACGGCCGGAGAATGATGGTTGTTGTGGATTTTCCGGGCTGTATTGCCGTGGTCTTGGCATTGTAGTTCCTGACGTTTCGCCAGCAGCTGTGACTGGCATCTTCAGAGGTGTAGCACCGAAAGACAGGGATCTCTCAGTGTCAAACTGAGAGAACCTTGTCTTTCGGTGCTACACCTCTGAAGATGCCAGCCACAGCTGCTGGCGAAACGTCAGGAACTACAATGCCAAGACCACGGCAATACAGCCCGGAAAATCCACAACAACCATAGTGTGCCCTCTTGGAATACATAAACCCTCAGTGTTAAATTTATTTATTTACAACATTTCCTATACACTTTTATTTAGGAAGTATCCACACAAATGGAAACGTTTGATTTAAATTGGCTTTTCCTCCAATTTAATTAATTGATTTAAATTGGCCTCTTCCACTCAGTGATTTAAATCAATCCATCCTGTTTATGATTTGTAATATTTTTACAAATAAGACTAGTAAATCAAACAAGAGCCAATGTACAGTAATAGTTAGAGTTGGGAGACCCAGATCTGAATCCCTGCTCTGCCATGGAAGCTTGCTGGGTAACCTTGAGGTAGTCACATATTCTCAGCCCCAGAGAGGAGTTGTGAGGATACAATGAAGGGGAAGAAAAATGATGTAAGCCACTTTGGGTTCCCACTGAGAAAAAAGGGAGTGTAAATAAAGGAAGTAATAAATATCATTGCTAAAGATACAAAAGTACACTAAAATGACAAAAGTAATGCTTAAGAATGTTAATAGCTAATTAATAAAAACTTGTCAAGGCAAAGTTCATACTGTTCCGCATTATAAAAATTACCTTTTTGTGTTGTAGGCTGTATCCTGAGGAGTTTCTTCAAGCAAGGTCACATATCCCAGGGTACAAGTAAGGATAAACAGGACTGTTAACGTGTGTGCTTGCCTGTCGCATAGAAAAAAGCAAGTTAACAAAATGTTTTCGTTCTATTAACAGATGGCTCAGTATTTTCAACAAGCTGAATGCAGCAGTTATTAGTATTACATGTTGCTCTCTCCAAGCTCAAGGTGGCTTAGACAGAAATGCAAATAAAAATAATTACATCAGCAGACAAATACCAACAATTCAAAGCAGACCCTTTGCCCACCAAGTCAAACTTCAAAATGCACTAAAGTTATGTGGGTAACCCTATCTTTCTGAGGAGCTAGATCTGGCCTTCATAGGAAGGTCTAGAGCCTCAAGACAATTGTGGTAAAAGTTCTGCTTCTAGCAGTTGATATTAGGACAAATAATGATCAAGAGGTCGTGAACAGTGTGGGAACTCACATAGACAGAGGTAGTCTCTAAGGTAGGTTGGTCCCATACCATGAAAGGTTTTAAAGGTAAACATCAGTACCTCAAATTGGAACCAACAGAGCACAGACAGTCTGTAGAGTTGCTGCAAAACTGGTTAGATATGTTTACTTCCCTGCAAGGCAGGCTACAGAATTTTATACCAACTACATTGTCCAGGTTTTCATCAAGAGCAGTTCAGTTTTAAGCACATTACTGTTATGATTACGAGAGCACTGATAAGCATGATGAGAGTCCCCTTGAAGTAAGTGCAATACGTGCAGCTGATAAAACACATTCCAAATAGCTACTTTTCCTAGAGGCGAATCAAACACCAGGAGACTCTTAAGGTTCCAAACCTACCCCACTAGAGTGATGAGATGACTGCCCAAACACAACATTACAATTCAGTTTGTTTACTCTTACATACTAAAAGCCAAGTGGCCCTGAGCTAAGGATACTTAAATCCAGAGATTGGAGGCATGAATGGACAAGACAGATTTTCCCACACACCTGAAAAATTCCCAAGGTTTGCAGAAAAATCTGTAATCTATAAAAACACATGGTAGTGGGTATTAAAACACAAAAAATGATCAAAGGAGTGCCTGTAGCTCTAACTAGATGCCCTCAGTGGCTGTTGCGAGGCAACCATAACCATAAGATTGCCAACCTCCAGGAGGTGGCAAGTGGTTTTCCAGAATTACAACTGATCTCCAGGCAAGAAAGATCATTTCCCTCAAAGAAAATGGCTACTATGGAATTTGGCCTATGTGGCATTATACCTGCTCAGTTCACTCCTCTCCCCAGGCTCCACTTCCCAAATCTCCAGGAATTTCCCACCCTGAAGCCGGCAACCCTACATAACAATTTATCCAGTATTCCAGGTTTTCTGTCAGTAAAAGGCATAGGGAGGAAAGGGCTCTTTCTAAGGCTGTTTTGCCTTTGAGAGAGGACTCAGTGGGGCCAGGCCCAGCAGCAAGCAACCACCAGACAACTTGATACCACAACTCAGATGATTCACTCAGGCCCAGCTGCCTGCCAATGCTCAACAGGAGCCCATCCCCTCCAAAACCAGAGAAGTGTAGTGGTTAGAATTTCAGAGTAGGGTGTAGGAGACCCAGGTTCAAATTCCCACTCTGCTGTGGAAGCTCAAAGGATGGCTTTTATCCAGTCACACACACTGTCTAACCTACTTCTCAGGGTTGCTGTGTGGATAATAGAGGCAAGGAGAACAATGTAAGCCACTTTGGGTCCCCTTTGTGGAGAAAAGTGATATATAAATGAAGTAAATAAAAATACAAGTGAAGATGGGGGCAGATAAAAGGCAAGTTATTGAATATGGATTGTTTGAAGGAGAGAAGGATGCAGGGAAAGAACAACATATGGAAGCTGCCAGGAGAAAAAGAGGAAATAGTGCGGGGAAGAGGATAGAGGGAAAAGTGAAGCACCCTTCTCCTCCTTGCACATTCCCCACCATGCAATTGGGCTCAACTCAGCCTGCACCAGACAACTGGGCCATTGGAGAGAGGCTGCCAGGGGGAGGGGGAAAGGTGAAGATGGGGGCAGACAAAGGTGGGAGAGAAGGAAGTAGGAAAAGGGAGATAGACTATGGGGGCAAGAAAGGGAAAGAGGACATGTGGGGGATGGGGAAATTAGATGCTCTCCACATGTCCTTTTGGGTCCCCACTTGTCTAATCTACTACAGGATTGGCACACTTTACTAACTGACCAATCCAATACATACAATTGAAAACAGTCATATAGTTAAATTATTCCCTAAAATATGGAATGACAGCATAGTTACTAGGCTATTGTTTGTTTTATTCCATATGGTATCATTTGCTGGCAAGGACAGGAGGCCTGCTTGGCCTGCAACAGATGGGACAGGCAAAGCAGCACAGAAAAAACTTTTCCCACTGGCCTACTATAACTGCAGGCATCTCTAAACAGAAAACATTAGCCAGGTGCTGGTTTACTATAGTGGCACCTTAAACATTGCTATCACTTTTGCTTTATTTCTGTTTTATGTTTTAAAATGTAGGCAGGTCTATATGTTCCAGGATAAAAACCAAAGTGAAGAAGTGAATCAGCCACATTTATAGAAAACTGTCCTTAATTACACTGTTATATAAGGCTTTTTAAAATTAGCAATAGTATCAAAGCTGATGCTGTTTAAAATACCTTTGTTTTTCTAATGAAATTAATGTTTTTAAAATGTCTGCCTGATATTAAACTATTTTTTTTATTTCAATGATCTGCCAACTCTATTCCACTCACCCATGACGTCCAGGTACTAGAGCTTAGAAATCCTTCTAGTTGTTTATGTAAAAAAGAGTTGGGTGCCATTAATGATACTACCTAATCACAAAATCTCTTCAAACAGCTTCACACAACATTTAAACAATACTGGCAAAAACACTGAGCCTTTAGAGACTCCACAGGTGTTACAGTGCTGAAGTAGCCTTTTCAATGGCCACAGTTTGAATCTAATCAAACAGAAAGGTTTTACATGACTCTCAAGTGTCAGCTAAACACCAGGGTTCAGTTTTAGCCCAAGCATCTGCTCAGTCAGGATGCCATGAGGAAAGGATGCCTACATGTCACTGGCACTTGCTCCCAGTCTTGCACATCCACTGGTTGGGTTCAAGGTGAGCTCCGACCACATTGCTCACTCAGGGAGACAGAACTCTGCCAGATACCTTACCCCTACCATATCTTCAAGATGGCCTTAAAACAATTGTACTGTCTACAGCATCAAAAATTGCTGGGAGAATCAGAGCTGTTCTCCCATCAATAACCAGCTAAACACAAACTAAATGCAGCACTATAAACTATCCTTAATAGACACCTGGATTCTCACAATAGGATAGTAACTTGAGCAATGTGAAAAATGAGTTCACACAGAGTAAGCACTCAAGTACTTTATTTTTCAAAGTTAGTAACCTAAGAGGCTGATGCACTAATTTAAGACAGTATGTTGCAAAGAAATGCATCAATTTAGTAAATATCTGTGCTTTGTCAAAGCAAATTATCAGAACAGATTTCTGCAGATTTAAAACTGTATGTAAGTGCCCCAGCATCCAGTGGGCTGAAGTTCTTACCTTTAAAGACTGATAAGCTCATTTTCAGTTGTAAGGGCCACAGTCACACTTGATTTACCAATCAAGCATGAGCTCCTATGATCCATCACATAAAATGAACACCAGAAACTGAGAAAGCAGCATTATTCCTTCAATAAGTCAACTGAAATGTTATCTTTGGCAGATTTTACCTAAAAAATCCTCCAAGCCCCTACTGCCTTTGTACCCCTGCTTTGCAAAAATTCAGCAGAAACCAAAGTTGGATTACAGCTATCTGGATCTTCAGTAGAAACTTATTAAGTGTTAAAAGTTGATATACAAATCATTTGAAGAGTCACACTAATATTTGTGTCCAGAAAAGAATAAAATGACACCAATAAATTGCAACATTCAAAAAATATTCTACTGCTAACCAAAAAGTCACCATCACTAAACAAAATGAACTGAAAAATTCAACTGAGTGAAACTGCTGAACTGGAATTTATCTGCAAGCTTTAGTTCTAAGCAAATAGAAAGGCAGAAGGTTCTCTCCCCACTATAGATGTTTAACTAGCGTAGAAAAGCTAAGAAGATCCTGTTGATGCCAATTATTGCTTTTGTGAAAGCGACTGTTACGTGCTTATCTTGCACCCACAGCTCACATTCATACAAATTCATTTACACTTCACAATCTTCTTCCTCTATGCCCATGTACGTATGAGTTGTTTAACTAGATGACGCATTGGGAGATCTATGATGAGCTCTTCCCAGTGGTTTTTAAAAAGGAAAACAGCAACAACAAAGGGCCTCTGCAATGCCCAGGTTTGCCAATCAACATCAATTCCTTCCATCGGCTGTCATGAGACCTTGACAGGGGGTGCAGACAAAAGCACCTTCACTGTCTTTTTTTCTCCTTTTCAGGGCTAATAGGAGTAAGGGGGAATGCAGGTTGTGACTATGGGGGAACGGGGGTGGAAAAGTTAAATTCAAACTGGAGACCAGCATGATCTTTCACTTTTAAAAACGCTGAGAAGACTTGATCACTAATCTCCCAGCATCTTGACTACTTAGACCACATCTCCTGAGAACACTGAGGGGAACACTAATGCACAAAAGACTTTTGTCAGAACAAATGAATTAGACTTAAGTTGACAGTATTTTTTTCCCAGTACCATGCCTTTTCTCTTTTGCTGCAACAGTCTAGTATGGCTAACCCACTAGAATTCTATCTAAAACAACTGGTTTCGGGTGAAAAGAAGAAATATCAAAATATTAGTTACCTATAGAAGATCAAAAGATCTTTTAAAATATGTTTTTCTTTTTAAAAAGGTTGCTTATAGCATTTAAAGGACAAACTCTGTTACACCTTTTCATCTCACTCAGAGCTGTTTACCCTAGCTTTTTTCCCCAAACATAGTATGACTTGAAGGATATAATTTGTTTTTCAGGATGTTTTAAAACTTGAAGCATCTCTTAAAAACTACGGGGAAGAAAGTCATATTTACAGCAAGTCTATCCAGATGGTTATTCACAATACTAAACTTTATTACAATGTCTAGAATGTACAAATATAGCATGAACTTTTAAAAGTAATCAGAGTAGACTGTTACTGCCTTCAGAACCACAGAAAATAGTGCAATATTCACCCAACTGTCATTTAAAGCAAACAAAAACAATGTCACATGACAAGCACAATTTCAAATGTAGTTATGTTCAGGCACAGGCCTTTTAATATCAAACTGGCCTCTGATTCACCTTTTCATAATCAAGCTCTGAGTTAACCTGCAGAGGCAGGAAGAGCAGGGCAATTGAATTGTCATTTGTTTCTCCCTTGACACCTCTCTTTCCAATGTTTGGGGAAACAGACAATTTGCAATAAATTATTGTTCTAGCCATCATAAAACTAGAGACATGTGAGCCAAGAGATAGATACGTGCAAGGAGAACCACCTAGCCATGGATGGCTAGGAAAGAGGCTGGGTTTTAGGGGATGGAACTTTTCTCCCCCCTTGGGAAAGAGAGGGTACAAAAAGAGCCTGCAACTGTTTAGCTGTGCTGCTCCGGTAAGTTCCTAGGATGGTGGGACAGAGGTTCATGGATGCCAGGATTCCTTCCCCGCACCAGACACTGGTATCCATCTCAAGTAGGAGATGAATACAGTACACTGTGGTAAACCTTGAAGTGACAGACACTAGCAACTGCTTTTGTTTACTTTCATAGCTGCAAACCTTTTGTTCAAGATCTATTTTCCCTTACCTGTGTGCTCTTCATATTCTGTAGTCTGCTGTAGTTCAATAAAGACCTTTCTTGGTTAAGATAAAAGTGGGTCAGTTCTCACCCATGTGCCTACAGTTTGGTCAGTTGCCAGAACTCTGTATGCTCAGAGGCTAACCAACTTTCCCAATGGCTACTGGATAGAAAGCCTGTTTTAGCTGGGGTGGTGGCAGCCCTATTTAGGAGACACTAGGGGACCAGAGGGAGGGAAGAACACAGAACCACCACCACCCCCGATCCATAACACTAGTAATAAGGGTGATGCATTAGATCACTCAGTATTTTTCAAAATGCATTCTATACAGTAATACTTATGGTCAAAGGTGAAAACTGCCCATGTCCCCTTAACTAAACTTATTCCTAACGGATATAATTAAAGCAATAAGCACTTAATTCTAAGAGGAACAACCCTTCAGGAAAGTTCTATTACCCTGAGATCATGATTTGGGTTTTTCCTCATTGTTTGGCTACACTAGTCAAAATGGAATCCCAGAGAATCCTTCATACCAGCTGTCATGAGTCCAGAGATGAGAGCAAAACAAGAGAGCCCAGGAACACAGAGCTTCCCTTTACTGTTCAGAGAATTTATCACCTGAGCTACTCTCCCTTGTTGGGATTATAGTTTGTCTATTTCTGTTTGACAGGGGAAGGTGGCCTAGCTATCCTTCGTTTCTGCTGCCCCCTCTGGTTAGACTTGCCAGTCCCCCACTGGGGGGATCCCCTGCCCCCAGCCTCTTCTCCCCCGTCACCTCTCACCTGGCTGGCAGGGGGGAGGTGTGGGAATGCAGTGGTAGCAGCAAAGGAGCACCCCCATTTACCCCATGTTGGGCCAGGAATAATGAGTAACCATCAGCCCCCAATCTAGTGTTTGGGGCTTATTTTTACTCAATTGGCCTCTGGCACAACCCATTAGTCCCACATCACACCAGGAATGATGTCATTCCTGGCACATGTGGGGCACTTCTAGAGTAAGTCCCGTCCTGTCCCCCCTGCACATGCCCTCATCCTCCAGTTTGGCCCTCCAGGGACCTGGCAACCCCACCTCCAGTAGAGGTAGGATTTCTCCCTTTTATAAAATTACACAAGCAGAGTCCACTTGCATCACAATTGGACTGCGCATCCCTAGCTGGGAGTCAGCTTCTAACCTGCTAGTTTGCTCCTACCATCTTACCACAACCCTGCAAAGTAGGCCAAATAAAGTGAACTTTAACAGACAGTTGTAGAGTAAAGGACCATTTTCCACAATAACCACTTTTTTTCTCTTTGCAAGACTGTGGGTCAGTCACAGCTTCTCAGAGCTCTTCGAGTCCCACCCATCTCGCAGGGCAATTGTTGTGGGGATAATAACAACATGCTTTGTAAACCACTCTGAGTGTAGCATTAAGTTGTCCTGAAGGGCAGTATATAAACCAAATGTTGTTGTTAATTATTATTATTATTCATTTAGTACAAAGAAAAAAATTGGCAAGTTAAACTAGAAACTGCATTTATTACCACGCTTGTGATAAGAACATTGTTTTCTAGGAGACAGCTGTGTTCTCAATCACAGCAAATAATTTGATTTGCCAACTGTGAGATTAACAGAAGAATCACCTTATCAAACACATTAAAAGTATGAGAATCAGTGATGTAGGCTTCCAAAGAAAATTTGAATTGAAAATTTTCTGATTCCAATGTTTGCAAAAGATGGCAAATACAAGCCAGGACCGTGTATAAGCGCTGGCATTTGTCCATACTTCATATCTTACACTTAGACCACCTAATGATCAATTTGCAGAATAGCCCTGAAAAAATACACTATACTAACATATGTGGGGTAGAAACTTTTCCACAGACAAAATAGAACACTGAAACAATTTCCAGAAAATTTCTGCTTTGGAAAACTTTCTGCAGAAAGTTTCACAACTGTTGAGAATGGTATTGACTATATCTGAAATAATTAAAAAAAATTACAGTTCTTACTAGAAGAGAGGAAATATGTGCATATGTAACAGAAAAATAAGATGCATGGATGCTATTTACTAGATCTGTTGGGAAACAGTAATTATCCAGAGTTTAACAGTCTTTTTACTAATGCCATGCCCCAAAACATCTAATAGAGTCACACTTGTCATGCTTCATTCAGTATATTATGCTATCAGTATCCAGGTACCATTTCTATCAGGTACCATTTTTGCTTTGCAGATGGCAGAGTATTAAGCTGAGGTGTCAATTCGTTCTTTTTTCTGAAAATAAACAAATATCCTGCAGCCATTTTTCCCATGCCCAATCAACTATAAACAGGCTCCATATATCTCCCTCAATGACGCCTAGATACAAAAGATGGGCACAAACAAAATAAGAGCCAGAATACAAGCAGAAAAAACTGAAGCCCACTCAAAAACATTAAGCACTTGGAGAAATGGACAAATCCCACCTGCAGGCTAGGAGAGTATTTCCCCAATGCTCTGAAAGATGCCTTTTCAATCACCTGATCGGGAGCTGCAGCAGCACTGGGGAGGATTTTTTTTAAAGCTCTTCCCTTTCTAGCTCTCTCCTCACAGAGTGTTTCTCTAAACAGAAATTCCCCTCCACCACCTTTTAAGCCTAGAAAGGAGGTAGCAAGTAGAGCATACGCACATATGTTTTTCCTACTCAGATTTAAAGCAAGCAAATGGGAATGCCATGTGTATATCCGCCCCCAAACCTTTGGTCTTTAACTTCTCCCCTCCTCCCAACATGCAGCTAAAAATTCGTGTCAGGGAATGTGAGGATAGAGGGCCAACTGAATGTGATGGTATAACAGTGATTTAAGAAAGAAGTCAGTTTAAGGTGGATGCTGAGTTCATCTCCGCGTTGGCAGGAACATCAGCAGCAAGGGGAGATTCACCTGGTCCCAACTAGATTACAACGCCCGTTAAAAATTCACCTTGGGGTTTGGCATTCTTGAACTTCCCCTCTGAACCTCTCCCCTTCCGATACACTTTCCTGGCGGGCACAGAGACACAGAAGCCTGGTGTATGCCTGACTCGCGTACTAAGCCCAGCGACGGCCCAAATAACAATAAATCGATAACGGTCTCGATCCCGCGGCCGCCAACTACATCGTTCTGCTCATAAAGGAAAGCGGGGAGGAGGGTCGTTCTCCGTCTCTCACCAGAAGAAAGTGTTGGTCCCGTCGTCGTACACCTCAGACTCCGTGCTGCGCCGGGCCCCATGAGTAACAGCCGGGGGACTGGTTGCCAGCGAGTCTCCACGAAGCCCAGAAGCCCCCGCAATAACGGGGACTGCGCCGCCGTTGAGCTGCTCCTCTAATGCTGCCTTGCCGGGCCCCGCTCCGTGACTCCTACGCTCACTGCGCCTCATGACGGGAATGAGAGGAAGAAACAAGGGTGCTCAGTTGACTCCGGGCGCACACCAGGCATGACCCTCCGCCGGCCCCATCAGACAGGCAACAACAGCCAGAGACTGCCAACAACTCGCCTAAGGAGCCTCCTCGCCGCTCCCCGTGACCTCACGTAGGACAGAATGGAGAGGCGGGGCTAATCCGAGAGGAGGCCTGATTCGCTGCGGAGCCTGCGCGCCTGCGCAGTACTGATATCCAAGGGGGCGGAACGAAGAAAGAGGCACGTTTGCCTGTGGGAGCGGAGGGCTGTCAATCTGTCCTTTAAAGTTGCAGTCCGGTCTAACGCATTGGTAGCCGATGGTCCCCCAACACTGCCCGTTAGGTAGATGAGTAAGCCTTAGGGCTGCAATCTTAAGATTGAAATCCTAAACATATTTGGGAAAGAAGCCGGGATTTAATTTTGAGTAAAGACACATCACAGCAATAGGCTGAGTGTTCTAGTAGAGAAAGTCTGCAGACGGTTTCCTATGGAGAGTGTTGATGGGGGGGTTGATGTTCCTCTGCCTTTACCACTTTACAAAAAAAATTAGCACGAAAATGCAATCACGGGTCATTGAAGTCGCAAGAAGATACGCGCCAGGGTGGGGGTGGAGTTGTAAACTAGATGGCAGAGAACCCGTGTTGGATTTATGCACAAACCTAGTCAGTTACAGTTTAGTAATTGGATGGGAGACCTCCAACGAAGACCAGGGTTGCAGAGGCAGGCAATAGCAAACCACCTCTGGTAGTCTCTTGCCTTGAAAACCCCAGCAGGTGTTGCCATAAGTCAGCTATGACTTGATGGCACTCTCCACCACTACCACAGTTGCTGCTATTAACTTTTTTTAAAAGTATCCAACTACGCCCTACTACCCACCCACTACTCTACTCAACTGGCATCATCTCTCCAGGGCCATTTGATAGTGTGTGGAACAAGCAGTAAACAGAGTAAAAATAGAGTAGGACATAGTTGGATACTTTTTGTGAAAATCAATTGGGAGACACTCTCAGAAATTATTAGGTCAGCTGTGATGACATTAGCAAAACGGCCACCACACTTCATTCTTTACTTTTAACTATCTCATGAAATAAATGATCTATTTTAATGCATAAGGTCTCATCTGAAAGGTAACTGAATATTCAATACTTTTTCAGTATTGAGATAGACCTTATGAATGTTTCTATGGATGTATTTTCCTAAAACTGAGATATTTTTGGCATTGGTTATGGAATATTAATGTGTTTGACCCAATGTTTGGGCAGTAGTGTAATTTACAAAGTATTAATAATTTTTGCACATATTGCACTTCCACTTTCTAAAAAAATACTAAAAAATAATATATACTAGTTGGTGGTCTCTTTGGACCTTGGGTCCCCATTTTATGTCCCATTCCTTATACCGGCAGGACACTGCCCTTTAGCATTGTTCGCTCACATCGGGAAATGTTATCTATAATGGTATGTATGTTAATTTAACTTTTTTCCATCCCTAGAGGCACAGATGATGATCTTGGATTTTGGTAGACAGGCAATTTTTCCACATGTTGCATTAAAAACTCTTACATTTTAAGTGTGGCATCAGTGCATCTGCTATCGGCAGGGCATTTTCAATGGTTCTGTTCATTTTTGAGAAAAGAATCCTTTGCACTAGGTTAATGTTTCTTGCTGTGCTAACAGCATGATACATTAACATCACAAAATGCTGAAGTACAGCAAAAGATGGGCTATCAAGTGTTACTGTTGTTGCGATGTGTGAATATTCTTGGAAAGCCAAATCAGCATCATGAAATGATAGCCATGTTTTCCAGGAACTTCTCTTTCCAATACCAGAAAAGGATGAAGTGACACTACGCCCTGTGAAGGCATAGGAAAATGGTACCAGGTCTGGTATACCACACAGAAGTTTGGAATATAATTTATGAATAAGTCAATTACTATAAATGCTTCCCACTTCCATACTCTATCCACAGTTCTTCAATTGTAAAGAGTAGAAACACACAAAATCAACTATGTGTTTCTGGAAGTGTTTGGGAAATGGATTGCTGTCTTCATGGTGTTTATTTTCAGAAGATGCAGCTTCATGATTCAAGTTAACGACTTCTTCCAACTCTGAGATCAAGTTTGTGATTTCAGGATTTGCAATCAGCCATCTTTGTAATGCACTTTTATTACTACGAAGTGACAGTTTTGTAGCATCAGGTTTGACAAGTTTATTGTTTTGCTCATGGACTTGATTGTGAGTCATGCCTGAGAAGTTCCTTTGTGTTTCCTTCAGTGTTTCCTTTCTCAAATTCTTTGTACATCTGAGGATGAAGTTGTGAATATTGCCTTGGTATATGCTCTGAATATACACGAGAACTTCGAGTTCCATAGTTGTGTTCCAGTACTTTCACTGACCAAATTCCTATTGCATTCTTCTAGATCACTCAGAGAAGCTTTCTGTCATGTTCTCACTGTCATAAGCTAGCTGCTGAAGAATGTGAAGCCCTGTGAGACTCAGTTCATGAGCAAATCAACACCTTCAGGATGCTGTCTGCTCTTTCTGATGTCATAACTCCTGACTAGACTAGGTTTTTCACTCCAGCCACTATCATTTAACCACATTCTGCTCATTGAGATTACAGCCAGTTCTATATAGAGGTTTCCTAGCATGAAGAAGAACTTGTCTTCCCAATATAATTCAGGGTATCTCCACTTAATTTGATCAGCAATAGCATGCACTGGTTGGTCTGCAGTTATGACCAGTGTCTGTTTATGATTAATGTTGCTGAAAATTAGGGTTGCCAGTACTGTAGGGGATTCCCCACTGCCAGCCTCCCCACCACCACTAGTAACCTGGCCAGCAGGGGGAGGGGGAGGTGCAGGAAAAGCCCTCCTGTGGTGTTCTCCCAGCACAGCATTGTGTGACATATCTTCCAGGAGTGACGTCATTGCACAAGCTGTGGGAGTGCTCCTATGTTTCTCACCAGGCCAATTTGGGCCCAAAACGGTCTGATTCTTTAAGAATTGGCCTGGTGCAAAGTGTAGGAGTATTCCCACAGCCTGCACAATGATGTCACTCGCAGAACATGAGTGCTGCCCCCCCCACTGGGAGGGTAAAGGGATCTAGCAACCCTATTGAGAATCCACACACCTACATACTGAAGACAACAGTCTACCTGATCATGGACAGCTTAATGGCACTGTCTGATGAATCAATTTTGAAATTTGCTCACTTTCCTTTCTAACTTCAGCTGCCAAGATTGAACCAATATTGATGAATGTGGCTGCCAAGTTTGACAGCTGATCATTATTACTAAGAATATTCTGTCATTTAAAAGAATAATATATGAGCTAAAACCTTCAGTTGCATTCTAGTCTTCCTTCCCATTCATTATTCTTTGTGCTACTGAAGGGGAAACATGTCTGAGTTTCAATCATGTTGCAGTTTTTGTAGTGTATTTGATGTCAGTTCAAATCCAAATTGGTTACTAGATCATCTATACAGCAGCAACTTTTTGTTGTTTGCAGGCAGCCATCCACATCTTCCAGTACAGCTGGTGTCATACATTAGGTACCTGAAAGCAGCAGTCTGATGATTGTTCCAAATAGGTGGGTTTTAAGCAGGTTATTATCTCCTTGGTATATTTGAATGGCTAGAAATTTGAGTGTATCCATATTGACAGCTGCATGAGTTCACCAAACTGACCTTAGAACACATCATGGTTCCTATTAGGATAGGCAATGTCAATACCTGTGCTGCTGAAAAACTAAAACTCCCCCAAAAGAACAGAGACTTTACGGTTGGGTCATCTCATAGCCACAGCAGCAGCAACAGCATTAGAAGCTGGGGAGAGAGATCCCAGGCCAAACATTACCTTCCATGGGTTATTACAGTGGAAACAAGGTTGGAAAAATTCTAGTAATCAGCTTTGTAGAGAAACTGAGAAAGGATTTAACTTCTTATACACCCATTTGTTTCACATTCCTTTGAGCCTGTAGACTTTTCCAGCCCTGACTGACAGTCTCTTTAGTGTTCAACCAGACAAGCAAGCAGGTATGATTTCAAATTGCTTATCAGCTAAGTCTATACAGATGATATTCACAGAATGTAGCCTAGCTGGTTTTTTATTCTGTTAATATAATATGGAGAAGATGGGATATTGATATAAATAACAGATTTCCATTCCACACTAGAGCTCTTAAGTCAATCACATGGACTACCCTTTTGCTACACAGTTTCTTGATACACTCTGGGCCAATTATCACATTATGTTTTGGTCCATGGGAGTTTTATACATGTGTGTATTCTTTATAGTATACCTTGCTTTTCACATTGTTCTCTAATTTGGTAATCTTAGTTCTACTGCATCATTTACTGATGGTCTTATGCTGTCTGACTAACTGCATTATTTTATATCTTGTAATCTGCTTTGAATCTTTGTGAGAAAGGCAGAATATAAATAAAATAAATAAATAAGCATGCAGGAAGTAACATAAGAACAGTTTCCTTCAACATACATGTGAGCCAATACCCTCCTTGGTTTCTTGGTATGTTCTTCTACAGCCTGATAATTACTTCATACCAAGTATAAGTACTTCATTTTGAGTAAACGCTCAAGGTAAAACAAAGCAATATGAGTGTCAGCCCTGCACTGAATACCCAACAGAAAAAAATCCTGCTCTTTTTATCCATCTCTCCCTCAGCAATATTATCTCTGGAACACTGAAATCAAAAAGACATCCCCCCCTCCACCACACCAATTTTTACTGAGTTTTTGGAACTGGTCTTTGAAAGCACTGCTATCCAAAATATGAGTACACTCTTATGCACAATCAATTCCAGGGCTGGATTAATCATTCTGCGCTATACTCTGCAGAGTAAGCTTCTGCCAGATGAGGATTCTTGTAATACTTAAATTATTTGGGAGACTTCCCAATATGAAGAGCATATGCATCTTGTTGCTTTCATTGCAGTCTTTTAAAATTTCCCAGCAGTTCACAACATGGGTGCTATCATCACAAAAAAGGAAGCCAACAATGGCGGGGGCGGGGGGGGAATAGAATATTGGGAGCTTGCACAATTCTTTGTAGCACACAAGACAGTATTTATGGGCCTGTGTCCATGTTTGTATATGAATGCTGGGAAATTAGAAAGTGTTGCTCACAGATTTGGAACTGCGGAATATGACTTGCCTTGTCATCTTGCCATGGTCTATCCCACCTTATAAACACCAACAAGCTGTCTGTTCCCTGTTCTTGACCAGAGGATGCTCTGAGGAAAGTATGACTTGAAAGCCTATTTGTAAATACACTCTACAGCTATTGTGTTTAAGCCAAAGTTTGTGAGATTCAGAATTCAAATTAAAGTGTTTCTTGGGACAGAAACATAGACCTGTTGTGATGTCAGAGCAGGTGAGCCTATTTCATCAAGAGAGTTGTGACAAGTAAAGAAGACAAACAGATTCTATAAAAGGTCACATGGATTGTCAAACTAACAGAACATTTGCTAAAATATACCCATCACCTTAGCATCCAAGATACTTGACCATTTGTTGTGCCACAGGATATAAAAATATTACACATTTAAACAGCAGTTTTCTTAGCCACATCATGGAGGAGCAGCAATCCTAATGAGATACTGTTTTATTTTATTTTATTTTATTTCAAATTTGTAATTTACATATGGGAGCTCTTAAGAATATGTTCTCCTACATCATAGAATCACATGATAGTACACACATTTGTCTATAGCTGTGTATACAATTATGTCAAACATGAGCCAGCCATTTTTATCATCATGCCAAAAGGAAACCCACAACCACAGGACTTAATGCAGCTGTATCCAAGTGCTGCTTCAGTGTATGTTGACCTTTTCCCATACATTTGTGAGCCTACATACATGAGCATGTGAAAAAAAGAGAAGCAGGCACAGATAAATTGACTTCCTCATATTTTATTCTAACTGCGTCTTTCAGGGTTTTTTTCTGGTATGGAAGAGAACTACAGGGGAATAAATAGGCAGTGGAGATGTTTTCTGTGGTTAAAAAGAAAAATAAGCGGGTTGGATTGAGCCAGCTTTTTCACTCCATCTTGTCCAGTTTCCCTCCATACTACCACCCCCATCCCACTTGGCTTTTGTACACGCAGATCCCTCAGTTCTTAGCATAATATTTTTGGTTGGTCAAACAGGATCCTTCCTTCCTTTTTCAAAAGCAGAAAAGCTGATTGGATCCAACAAAGTAAAATGAAAGCAGAAAAGTGACATTGAAATTATAAACAAAATGCCTACATTAGTAGGAAATACAGTGGTGGAAAGTGCCATTGGGTCAAAGCTGACTTATGACAACCCCTGCTGGGGTTTTCAAGACAAGGGGGTTTGCTATTGCCTGCCTCTGCATAGCAACCTTGGTCTTCCTTAGAGATCTCCCATCCAACTACTAACCAAGGCTGATCCTTGCTTAGCAAGACCAGGCTTGCCTGGGCTCTCCCAAGTCAGAGCATAAACATAATAATCAATTATTTGAATCTGGAGCTACATAATGAATGATGTGCCTTGCAAATACCAGTTTCAAGAACTGTTTTATCAAATGTAAATTTCCACTTACTCTGACTAAATTAAACTCTAGCCACTGGATAAAATGGCATAGATTAATTGTTGCAATTTACTAACAGCACAGTAGATGGTGCTGAAAGACAAGTTCAGTTCCGAAATAGTTCCTTTCAGTTCCAAGATACTTTCATCCCAACATTATGGAGCAATCTAGTCCTTACAGTTCGTTCATTTTCTGGACCTGACAGCCCAACAGTGAGCTGTTCATATAAAGCAGTAACTTATACTTGAAACACAGTGAATGCTCACACATACTGTAGCTACTTGAATAAAAAGGAGTCTTGTGGCACCTTAAACACTAGCAAGAATTGTATCATCAGATGGCGAAGGCACATGACAGCTTTATGCAAGAATCCAAATGTGTCAGTCTTTAAGCTGCCCACAAAAACTCTTATTTCCTTTTCCTGTAACAAACGTACAGTGCAATCCTAAGCAGATATATGGCTTCCAAAGCTCTGCTACTCTGTGACCTCTGTAGGATGGCATACGTACTTGCTTTAAGCTACCACAAACTATGTGATCTAATGGCTACAGCCAAGCCCTAAAGTACAAATGCATTTGTTTCGATTCCTGGGTAGGGACTCATGCAAATAAAAGATTCTAGGATCTATACCCATTTGGTTTTACAAATCCATTCATGCACTAAAATGCATGGAAGGAAATTGTAAGTTAAGGCTCCTGTGTTGTTTTTGACTTGGGTTCCATGCACCCACTAAATCCCCTTAGTCTTTCAGTCTTATTTCTCCTTTTCTGCAAGGTGAGCGGGCACTAAAAGCTGGGATCAGTGTTATACCAATGTTTAATATATTCTTGCAAGCATTGCACTGACAGAACAGTCTCTTGTGAAGCCCAGTTTGTACCTGTTCAATCAATAAAAAAGCTGTTATCCAGGCATTTTCTGAAAATTAGGCTTCCATACTTAGTTATTCTTTGATTGTAAATTCTTAATTAATTAATTTAAAGCAAAGCCAATCCAGTCATATGCATATTTCACAACCCAGGGCATCCTACCTCAAGGGAAGAGGAGTGGAGCAGGGGCATAGTCCTAAAGAGGGCAGCCACCCAGTGGATGAACTGGGAAGAGAGCCAGGTGGGGCAGCAACAGCAAGGAAGGAGCAGCCAGAAGGAAGGCCTGCCAGTAATAGCTTCCTGTGGAAAAAAGGACTACTCTGAGGGGAAGAGCTTGCTTGAGAGTTAGAGCAGGGAGGGGCCAAGGGAAGAAGGATAAAAAGCCTCAGCTGGGGGCAGTGAGGAGGCAGTTGGTTGAAGATTAGGAGAGGCAGGCTTGGGCCTTTGCAGACAGGAACATAGACTGTTTCCTGAAGCATTAGAGGTTGGTGTTTCTGGTCAAGAAGACAGCCAGGAGGAACCTTGCTCAGCTTACCCAAGCAAATGGATTACTCCCTGGCTTAATTGTGCAGTGGCCAGGGCAGGAACTTAAGGACCTAGAATGAAGACCCAGATGGGGAAAGTGGCCCTAGCAGCCAGATGTATGCAGTAGTGGGTGAGGTATTGTGAGCTGGCAGGGCCACAGGGTGGGGGTGGATCTTGGGAGTTGGCAGTGTACAAGAGTTATGCCATTAAAGTGGAAGCTACATAGTTCTGGTGTATGGGCTTAGCTCTGGCCATGAGGAGAAATGATGGCCCCTGGCCCTGGGGATCTCACAGTCAGTTTATTCATGAACATAGGATATACATTTTCCTTTCTTGTACTAACTTGTATGTTGCTTCCTGACAATGGAAAATCAAAGAGTCCAGTAGCACCTTTAAGACTAACCATTGCTTATTTTTGGAAAAAACAGACACCCCCACCAATCTCACGCTGGCTGTCAAAAGTATGGGATCAACTTATCATAGATAAAATAACAGATAATTTAACCAGCAAAGTACACAAATCCAACTATGAAAAATGGTGGCATTTCTTAGATTACGTTGACAGAACAGAAGCAAATCCTCCAAACCATCTATATCAGAAAATTCTTGATAGTTAGGTATAAGATAAGTTGTTTCACTAGACTCTGTATACTATTTCTAACTGTAATGACTGCAAATAATAGTATTCTGTTATCAATTTCTCTATGTAAAACATCTTATTGTTATTTCTATACCTTACCCTTTGTATTTACTGTTTATGTGATGTTTGAAGTTGTTTACTGTTATGTTGATTTATAAAATTTAATTAAAAAAAAAGACTAACCAATTTTATAAGCTTTCGAGAATCAAGTTCTCAAAGAATCAAAGAGAACTTGATTCTCAAAAGCTTATAAAATTTGTTAGTCTTAAAGTTGCTACTGGACTCTTTTTGATTTTGCTACCACAGACTAACACGGCTAACTCCTCTGCATCCTGACAATGGAGACACTCACCTGAATGGCTGGCTGACTGCAGTCTCATCTCCATCTGCTTTCAGCACTTATCAACCTTGTTGCCTGCATAAACACCCCATCACTGCAGTCGAAGTCCTAAACATTATAAGGAAAGTGGTGAGTGTATATGTGTGGGTGGGATGCATAGCCACCTATCCACTGCCCCTATGGTATCCTCAATTTCAGGATAAATGCATGGAGTCTTAAGCTGTAAGTGAGCACAATACGTGAGTGTGTATCATTTATGTGGCATAGAAATTGGCAGGAATCTTAATTTAAAATTTTCATGCTTTGGGGGCACAAGTGAATTTGTAACAGCCTTTTTACATTATCAAAAAGATTTTTGATCTTGGAACTGTCATTTTTAAAAAAAGAAGAAGAAGAAAGAAAGAAAAGTATGTTGAATTGCACTTCTACAGAAGCATTAACTTTTATATAATTTCTAAACACGAGATAATTATACATACATGTTGCAAATTGGGAAACTTGTACCTGTCAGGTTTCTGTCTTTTCACTAAGTACTACACAAGACTACTGTTTTCATGTATCAGTGGTTTCAAGAATTTTTCTCCTGTACCCGGAGATGCAGAGCTGGGTCAGAGAATGCAGGCCAGAAAACAGTTTGCAGATGGTAGCTCTGGCATGAAGTGTCCTCCTCAGTCAGACAGAGAATATTAGTCTGGTTCCTTGTCCCTCTCATTGTATGATTCTTATATTACTGTGATTCCAAAACCTGGTGTCTAAAGAAGGGAGTTCTGACACTCAAAAGCTTGCACTCTGAAAATCTTGTTGGTCTCTTTAAGATACCACTGGACAGAAATCCTGTTGTTAAATCAGGTAGAAATTCAAAGTTACATATTTAGCAAGTGGTTGGGTAAAGTGGACCTATGAAATATCTTCTTGGACATTTTCTATACTTGTTAGTATGCTGAATTTTGCATAGTTTTTTTAAATTATATTCCTTATAAAATCAAGATGATTTGTCTTCTCTGTATGATATTTGGTAAGGGGGTCTATTGGATGAAGAATAGAAACATTCCATATTTGACAAAAATTGAATGCAACATTTTTATTTTCCTGTTCAACTAATCAGAAGCTACATTCCATTGTTCCCACATCCTAAATAAAATGGCTGTTCACCAGCAACAGCAGGACCACTCAGGGACTAGTTTCTGCAATACACTCCAGTGCCACCTCTGTCCCCTGTCAACATAGGCAACATTAAGCAGGATCTAACAGACAATAATCAGCAATGTCCTTCTATCGTTTATGTTGAACATATAGGCCCTATGTATAAACTATCCTATTTTCCATAAATATATCTATTCCTGTTGTTTGAAAGCCATCTAAGGTACAGCCATCAACATTACTTATGGTAATGTAATGAATTTAATTATATATTCTGAGAGTCGTTTTCATCCTGTGAGTAGTTTTCATCTAAGATAGTAGCCATCACTGTATCTTGTGATAACGAATTCCACAAATTATGTGTTGTGTGAGTATTATTATTTAAACTGTACCACTGATGTAGAATGCGCTTCACAGAGTTACAGCAACTCAAACAAGTAATGAGTTCCCTTCCTTGAGGTGCTTACCATCTAAATATAAACATTTTAGAACTTTCATTTTGTCACCTTGCATTCCAGTACCTCAGGGAAATGTAACTCTCCACAAGGGTGCACACACTTGCAAGCACATGCATACATCCCCTTCCCATAATCTTAATAGTCAAGTTTAACTGGGTGATGTCAAATTCTAATATTATGAGCTGGGGGATAAATATTTCTTCCCACTTTTCCACATTCTGTTTAAAGTTGTATTAATCTTTATAACAGCACCTCTTTAGCCAGTTTAAAAATCTAAAATACAGGACAGTTGAACCTCCCAAAGAATCTTTTTAAGTGCTAAAGAGCTCATTCACAGGACAGTGTAAGCTGTGCCATTGTTAATAGCCTTTCAGCCACAGGGCTATGGAAACAGACTGTATGAAAACCACCCACGGCATGCTCCCCTCCACATGTGGAGCTTTGCATAGACAATTGAAACCCTCCCTGTACAAGCAGTTGTTATGGGTGATTTGTGTGTGTGAGAAAGAAAAAGAGAGGGGAGAGGGAGAGATTAAAAGATCTTGGGCTTTCTCTTTTGCTTCCCCTTATGCCTAGAAGTCTCTCTCTCTAAACACTTTCTCAGTGCCACCCCACCCCTCAGTTTAAAAACCCACCTTATCTGGAACAGCTTCCTGGAGGCATCTGCTGAAGCATCATCAAGGTTATGGTCTAGATGGGCCCTTGAGACTACTCTGGCGGGGCTCTTCCTATGTGGCAATGTGGATGAAAGTCCATGCTCTCCCGGCTTCAAACGGCGGGCGACGCAGACGGCAGTGCCACAGAGCGGTTAGCCTTGGGTTGCTCCTGTCATCTCCCCACCCGCCGGGCAGAGAAGAGCCTCGGCTCAGCCAGTCGCGAATGACAATCTACAGGTGCGCTAAGCCGTCCCTGCCCAGCCTCGTCGTCCCACACAGGTAAGGCAGAGGGGGCGGAAAGGGCAGCGCCCTCTCCATCTAGGGCAAGAGCGACAGGCGCCTCCTAAGAAGGAAGAGTCAAAACCGCCACACGCGGAAGTCCTCTCATCTCGACCGGTCTGGAGTTGACGAAACTCGAGAGAAAGAGAGGCTTGAGAGGGTGCCCCCCCGCCCCGCACGCACACACCCGGGACGATCTCAGATTGAGCCTCTGAGTGGCGAGAATCGCAGGCGAGAGCTCCGTGCCTAGGACGGACCTTTTCGCACGAGGCAGGAAAAAAAGAGGGAGCCGCGCCGGTTTCTTTCCACCATGCAGGTAAGGCAAATGCGCTCCTTCGTGCGATTTATAGCCAAGCTTTCTGGACAGCCTGTACTTTGCACGCGGGCTTGACGTTCCTTTCATACTCCCGCGGTCTGCGTCTTGACTGTATTTGATCGCTCACGATCGTATCTCGAACGAGCCTTGCCTTTCCCCAGCACACAATGTGATTGGACGGGAGAAACCGGTGCAGTCTCTCCGCGCCGACCGTGGCTAAGTTTTCTGTACGGCCTGAAGGTGGCTAAGGCTGCTGTACGCTTTAAGAGGTGGTACGGCAGTCTTTGGAAAGAACAAGATCTGATTAATATTCGGATTGCCAGCAACGATCTTAAAGACAGGTGTCAGATTTTCAGACCGCCATCGACTTCCGACTTGTGGTGCACGCTCAGTTTCGGTGGCAGAACCTCTTTCGGTAGAATGGATTACACCGCTTCAAACAGCAAACGGTGGATTGAGGTTTTGAATCTTTTTTCACTTACGCAAATAGCATCCTAGCACACAGCCTGTAGAAAGTTTCTAACCCCCTCCCTTTTGTTTACAATGTTGGTTTTCTGTTTCCAGGGAGTCTTAACATAAGGGACATACGATCGTGACACTCTGCCTCTAATCTGATGAGATACAGACTAAACCATTCTGCCACTTCAGTTTTCTACCATCTTCCGGGATCATTCTCTTGCATGTGTGAATCACATAGGTGCTAGTTACCATGATCATTGACATATAACATGGCTGAATTTTCTGCTCTTTAAAAGAATATATACATTTAAAAAACACCACATTTTACAAATGTGTTAAATTGGTTACAAAGATATAAGGGCCTCTATTTTTTCTCATGAATAATAAAAATTGATTACATGTAAAATTGTTCATATATTTATGTAAATCAAACATTTTCAAAATTAATGTAATGCCTCAGCTAGGTAGTTCATGATAGTCATTGCTTTTTTTTCCTTTTAAAAATAAAAGACGTGCCAATATTCATGATGTTCTCTTGTCTCAGCCCAAGTCCTAAATGCCCAAGAGGTGCCTGTACTCCATATGGGTGCATGCCCCTGAAAAAAACAACAACCTGATTTTAGTTAATCATTTGTATCAGCAATACTTAAATTTTCAAGACACTTTTCAATATGTATGTTTGTCCTCAGAAGAATGTGAGGCTCTTATTGGGGAACTGTTATTATCAATCAATATTTGTTCCAGTGTTCTTGATACCGAAATAAGCTGATTAGAGAAGCTTTAAGGAATGTTTCATGTGCATATCCCTTAATTTGAGTGACTTTGCCAGTGTCACGGTGTTTAAAGAAGGGAAATTACAAGACTGTTTGTTAAATTGAAGTGTACCCTGACCCTAAGCTTCTTTACTCAGGAGCAAATCCCAATGAATTCAATGGGGCTCATTCTCAAATAAGTGGGCAAAGGCTGCAGCTTCAAATTATCACTTGGAATAAGCTACAATAATATCTAAACAGTTTTTAGCTGATTAAAAATTAAAATGGCAGACTTAATTGGGTGACACCTCTAATTTTGGTTAGGTTATCAGAGACAGATGTGAACACATACAAATAGTGCTAATTGCCAATGCAAATAAAGTTTCCCAACAGTCACATTTCTCCAGGCTGGGGTGGGAGCCTGCAGTGTTGCATGGGAAGGGGGAGGAGGAAGGCATTGTTTACCATAGTTTATGTATATGGGCAAGATTTTCTCAGCCTGATAGGAAGATACCAAGAGAGTTGCAAAACAGCTTAAGCCCATATTTCTTACTTTCATTAATGGCTCTAGTCTTTACCACATGAGCATTTGCACACAAGCCTTTTGCTTAAAAGGAAAAATTGACAATCATTCTGAATCTGATCAGGTATCTGATGAAGAGAACTTGATTCTCGAAAGCTTATGCTATAATAAAATTGGTTAGTCTTAAAGGTGCTACTGGACTCTTTTTGATCAGAGGAAGCAATTTGCTGAGAGAATCACAGATAAAGGAGTTATTTCAAACTGGAGCATAGTCATAGGAACCCCGGGAACTGTAGTTCTGTGATAAAGTGAAGGAACTGCCATACACTCATCAAACGACAGTGTATAGAATTCATTGATGAAAAACTACAAGAGTTAAAATGTATAAAACTGACACGTTTGAAATAAAGAAAGATGCTTCAGGCTTCTTACAAGTTATTTTTTATAGTGATCCATGGATAAAAAAAACACTTGATGAAATGGTTTGTAGAATTAAACAACATTTAATTGTGATTAAACAGCATTTATATTTCTACCACTGAAAGCCTTTTTAACATTTATTTATTTATGTTATTTATAGTCCACCTTTCTCACTGAGACTCAGTGTGGATTACACAGTGTGAGATTAGTACATAAAAAATGCCATAGGGTAAATAAACACAATTTTACATTGCATTAACACTAATTCTGTCTAAACCCTTTCAATCCCTAGCTTGCAAACAAACTAGCTGTAACTGTTAGTTTTATTTGGAGATATTTGCAGATTAATTAATTGAACAATGCTGAGTACAGATTAAGAAAATCTTTCTTCCACTGACATTTTTAAAAAGTCACATTGCATGCTATCTAGAGATTGTGCCTTGGTTCTGGGCCACTTTATTTAATTATTAATTTAAGCATATATAAACTGTTTTTCTCAAAATGGCTTACAATACCAAAAATACAAAGTAAACAAGCAGGAGAAGAAAAGTACAAGCATACACTTAAGAGTTTGCAGCTGACCAAAACCCACAGCTTTGTCTGCTGTTGTGCATTTTTCTAACACATGATGTTATAGTACCTGATGATGCTTAGTGCTGTCCAGGGCTTTTTTTCAGCAGGAACGCAGGGGAACGGAGTTCCAGAACCTCTTGAAAATGGTCACATGGCCGATGGCCCCGCCCCCTGATCTCCAGACAGAGGGGAGTTGAGATTGCCCTCTGTGCCACCGAGTGGAGGGCAATCTTAACTCCCCTCTGTCTGGAGATCAGGGGGCAGGGCCACCAGCCATGTGACCATTTTCTCTGAGGGCAACCCACTGAGTTCCACCACCTCTTTTCCCAGAAAAAAAGCTCTGGTGCTGTCTAATGGCTGCAGTTCACACCACTCCTAGAAGCACAACTGAAGTCACAATTTTAGCAGTTGACAACCCTATTTGTTGCAATTAAAAGAAATTTGTTTGGTTGAAGAGACCTGTCTTCAAGTGTGTGCTCAGCAAAGAAAGCAAAAGTCAGGCTAGCTAACTTCACACCAGATATTCTTCATCACTGGGATGTTGTAACGAGAAAGGAAGAGAGCAAATTTATTAACTTTATTAAGAGTTAACAATGAGGGGAAAACCCCCAAAAGGTGAGAGGCTGGAGTGGAGGTACCACCCAACATTTTAAATCCAACCAAAACTCTTTATTTTAGTGACAATAAACTCAAGAAAAGGGAACTGATAGCCAAACAGCTCTATACTCCTGCCCTACACACAACAACAATAAAACTTGAGCATTCTGAAAAAGCCAGAGTTCAATTACAAGGTAAGACTCAGGTGGTGAACTCAGACAGAGAGCTGAGGTGGTAAAACCTTTTCCTTGAGATGGTGAGCTTGAGATGAAAGATTTCCCCAGTAATTTTAATGTAAAGGAGCTTGTTGGCTAATGCACAGCTAACACTTGTTTTATGGGAAAATAATGGTATTTAATCCCACAAATCCACTTGAATGCATGAAGCCCCCTTATACTGAGTCAGACCATTGGTCTATCAATGTCAGTATTATCTACTTTGATTGGCACTGGCTTTCCAAGGTCTCACGTACTACCACCTGGTCATTTTAGCTGAAGATGCCAGCAATTGAATCTGGGACCATGCAAAGCAGATTGCCATTGAGTCATGGCCTAACCCCCTTTTGTAATATTACAAATACACATGTATGATTGATAAACATAACACATATGACAACTTAAACATATGTTTGTCGTGCATATATATTTGTAGCATTTACTCCTGATTTTCTTGGCAATCAATCCACAAATATTGGAATTGGTTTGGGCACAGTTCTTATGCACATCCCTCTGCATTTTTACAGTGGGGAGTTGGTTTATTTTCTTCTACATGTGCCTTAAATAATCAGGATTTTCAAGGGAGAGTGCTGTTGTCATTGGTGGTGTCATTGGTGGTATTGCAGCACACACACATTCTTTTTTCATGTGTGCTTATATTGATATAAAGGCTGGATTTTTAAAAAGATTGAAAATGAACACATGCTTAGCATCCCATAAAGAGGGGCAAAGAGAAAGAGTGAGGAGGCTCCACAGACACAACACAAGGCTGCTTGTGGCAGGGGGAGGATTCCTGGGCAGTGGGGCTGCAGCTGGCTATTAGGGAACGTCAGTGCTAGCCCACACCCATGCCTGCCTCTCTTTGCATGAGGAGGCCCAAAAGGGGAGCAGATCTGTCACCCATATCCCACAGTCCAAACCAAAGTACTCCGCCAGGGAGGGCCAACCCCAAGTGAGCAGGCGTGGGCCGGCACTGGGGCAAAATGACCTCTGTTGAATGGCACCTGAAGCAGTGGTGACTGGCTGCCATGCAAAGAGGCAGTCCACGTCAACCAAGGCACAAAGAGCCTGCTGAACATGCAAAGCCACACGGAGCACAGCTTTGCCTTGGTGGAGGCTCCCTCTTTCACTCACACCATATCTTCTCCATATGGTTGCAGGCTCAGTACAGGAAACCATCAGCTTAGAGCTGTTACCTTTTGCCCCTTTCCTCCCCCATTGATTTTTTAACCGCAATCTCGCTCTCTTTTATGCATGCTCTCTCTCTCTCTTTGTCTCTCTCTTTCTCACACATACAGACTGCAGAACTGCAACAGGGACCACCCCTCCCCCCTCCAATAATGCCTTGTTAAATTGCTGAAAAGACATTTTGGGAGCTTATATCAATAAAAGGGTTTAATTTTTTTTAAAGATTGAAAAAGAAACCAGTCATTCTCAGGGTGGAATGGATATCAGAGAGCGAATAGTTTGACGATGACAACAGTTCCATCATCAAAAAGTAGGTTGGAAGCAGGTGGGATTTAAGGTTCCCAGCCCCTTGCTCAGGGTGTAAATGCCCCCCACCTGCTGCCCCCCACCTAGGGCTTCCAGGTACCCTGGTGGGGTGGATCAACCCACTTCCAGCCTCTGCCCCCAACACCACTCACCTGGCTGGGGGGCGAGCAGGGGAACAGGCCTCCCAGGCACACTCCTGACACAGCACAACAACGTCACTCTCAGGAGTGATTGCGCAGGCCTCAAGAGTGCTCCCACACTCCTGGGGCTGATTCTTTAAGAGAAAAAGAAGGCAAGTGCCTCTTACCAGGAGGGTAAGAGGAACTGCCAATCCTACCCCCTCCCATGCTCACTTGGCTAGTGGGGGGTGGGAATTGTTGGGAGGCTGGTTGGAGATCACAGAGCACAAAAAAATATGGCATACACATGCTCCAGAGGCCTCTGTTGATGTCACTTCTAGTTTAACATGAAAGCGATGGAAGCTCAGCGGGGCCAAATTGGCTCCAAAACATAGCAAAATTGCTGTCTGGGGTTGATTTGACCCTGCGGAGGCCCTATTGCTTCCATTTTAAACTGGAAGTGACGTCAGCAGAGACTTCTGGAGCATGCACTCCCCACCCAGCTGGCACCCCTGCTTTCAAAATAAGGGGGGAAACCTTAGTGGGATTGGGTGAGACAAAGAAAGCTGAAAAAACATTACACGTGAGGAAAAAAGTGACTCAAAATCAGCTTCCAAAAAAAAGATTGACGTAAAGTGATCTCAAAAGAACTGGAAGAAACCCAGGGGAAAAAACAAAAACAAAAAGAAAGAGAAATCTAAAGTGACAAATATGTGCAGAAACTGGGGGATAAACAGAAGCTTTATGGAGCCAGAACCAACTAAAAAAACCTGTGTGTAAAAGCCCGATACATAGCAAAATTAATATTCAAGAAATATTTCTTTGAATAAAAAATAGGCTCACGTAATTTTAAAGTGGGTAATGCTTTTCACCAAGCACAGCACCCTTTTGCTGGAAGTGGATAGACATGGTCGCTTAAGGAAATTTAAAAGCTGAATCACAGCTGCTCAGTTATAGCCTTGATTTTGTATCCCAGCTGAAATTAGACCTTACATATTTTAACCAACCATTAGTGTTAACATACTCAGCTACAGTGAACTTCAGTGCTTTTATTACTTTTTATAGTTTAGTAGATTTAATAATGTGAGTAAATAATAGCTTAATATTTTCAAATGCTTTGTAGCATCACATCCCTACTGAGATCCCACCCCTCCCCAAACTTTGCTCTTTCCAGGCTTTGCCCCAGGAATTTCTGACAGCCAGAGTTGGCAGCCTTAGGTGCATCTAGGCTTCCCATCCACCCACCCGAGGCTGGGGATCCCCTGCCCCCACATGCTGTCCCCTGGCTCTGCTCTCCGGGCTAGCAAGGGGAGAGTATGGGGGTCGGTCTGTTTCCTTCATCCCATTGGAAAATGAATGGGACTGGGTGAAGGAAGGAGCCACGGAGCATGCATGCTCAAAGTGAAAACTGCCTCCAAAGGGGTGGTTTTCAGTCAGCGCGCACAGGAATTCCTCTGCAGAGGGGGAGTGTGGGAGCATGCATGCAGAGCACATGCACAGGAGGTAAGTGCCCCACTGTCCCCTGCTCCTCACCTCCCTGCCCCCCCACTTGAGTCTCTGGGACCCTTGGCAATCCTAGATACATCAGACAACAATAGTTGCATCATCTGCTTCATGCTCTACTTTCAAGCACTTAGCCTCTGTTAGAATCTGAATGCCTGACTAAATGGACATTTGGTCTGATCCAGCAAGCCATTTATGTTCTCTCTTTTCATTGAAGGCTGAATTATCTTTTAAGCTTTTTGCCTTTAAATTAAACAGTTACAGCTCCTGTCCCTTAAAGTGCTTTAAACTTTTGCAGTAATATTTTTTTAAAGTTTATAATGGTCAAAAACAGCCAGGACTAGGCTTACCAGGTGCCTGCCAGTGGTAGGCAAACTCCTGGCAAGTTGCCCCTCTGCCTGCTGATCACTGGCAATAGATCGGATATGGTAAGCCACCTGGGGATCACCTGCCACCAGCAGGCAACCCAGGCAAATGAGCAATGTGTGCGCCCCCAGCCAGCACACTGACATCATTTCTAGAAGTGATGTCATTGAGTTGTCCACAGGGATGCTCCTGTGCTTCGTGCAAGGCCGATTTTGTCACCCTACAGGCTGATTCTTAAAGAATCAGCCCTGCACAAAGTGTGGGAGTACTCCTGCAGCCAGCATGATGAAGTCACTGCCAGAAGTGACATCATTGTGCGCTGGCCAGGAGTGTGGGCTCAAAGATTGAAGACCCAGTAAGTACTGCCCCCTCTACCTGTTGCCAGGACTGAGCTCTCATTTATTTTATTTTTTATGTTGTTTATAGTCTGTTTTTCTCACTGAGACTCAAGGCAGATTACATAGCATAAGATTAGTCCAATCAATATCAAGGACATTATCATAAACAATGCCATAGGATAAATAAATACACATTTACAAAGACATAGCATTTGCAAGAATCCAATACAGAGTTGAAGAAATGCTGAAACAGAAAATAAGCTAATATATTTTTAAAAATTTATATTTGATTTATATTCCACCCTCCCCACATCAGCAGGCTCAGGGTGGATTACATCATATACATTATAAAAAACATTAACATTTCAACTTTAAAACCAATAGACAATAATATATCATTTAAAATCTAAAATACCGAGTACAAAAAGCAGCAGCACAGAAACAATTCATATAATCCATCATCCAACCGCCCCTAAAAGAATATCACAAAGGGTCGGGTGGTAGCTATTTCCTGATAGGGAGGGACGATCCCTTCTGTTCAACCAGTGGGGGCCCTGCCCAGCGTCAACCATACGCCTGGCGGAACAGCTCTGTCTTACAGGCCCGGCGAAAGGATAGCAAGTCCTGCCGGGCGCCGGTCTCATCAGTCAGAGAGTTCCACCAGGTTGAAGCCAGGACTGAAAAGGCCCTGGCTCTGGTCAACGCTAGGTGGGTCTACCTGGGACCAGGGACCACTAATAGCTGTTTTTCACTGGAACAAGCGTCCTCTGGGGCTCATATGGGGAGAGGCGTTCCTGTAGATACGCTGGTCCCAGTCCGTATAGGGCTTTATAGGTTAAAACCAGAACCTTGAATCTGATTCAGTACTCTACCAGTAACCAATGCAGCTGGCGCAATACTGATGGTATATGTGCATTTCCTGGCACTCCAGTGATGACCCATGCCGCCGCATTTTGGACTAGTTGCAACCACCGGATCAGACTCAAAGGAAGCCCTGCATAGAGTGCATCACAGTAGTCTAACTTAGAGATGACCATTGCTTGGACCACTGTAGTTAAATCGTGGGTTGACAGATAGGGAGCAAGCTGCCTGGTCTGACGAAGATGGAAAAACGAAGACCTGGCAACCTCAGCAACCTGGGCCTCCATTCCCAGGGAGGCATCCAGGATCGCCCCTAGACTCTTCACCCTCAGGGTTGGTGTAAGCACTGCCCCATCAAGAGTAGGAAGTTGGGGTCCCAAACCCACGTTCCCACGACTTAAGTACAGGATCTCCGTCTTCGTGGGATTTAACTTCATTAACACAACCAGAGCGGAACTCCGCAAGAAGACTATAAACACTACCAGGTGTTATCCAAAGTTAATTATATTAATTTAAAAGTGCAAGTGCTCAATTGTGAATGATTTTTCAAATATTTATAAATTCCTTTAGTCCGCATTCCATGTTGATAAAGTAAGTCCATAACTTTATCAACTTGGAATGAGGACTAAAGGAATTTACAAATATTTGAAAAATCATTCACAATTGAGCACTTGCACTTTTAAATTAATATAATTAACTTTGGATAACACCTGGTAGTGTTTATGGTCTTCTTGAGGAGTTCTGCTCTGGTTGTGTTAATGTCATTGGAGACCTCCCTCTGTTTGTGCATAGGGATTTTACTTCAGCCGACTCTGCTTCAACCATCCAGTCACGGCCTCAAAAGCATGCTCTAGGACCTCTGGGGCCGAGCCAGGCTGGCCGTCCATCAGCAGGTATAATTGGGTGTCATCTGCAAGTCTGAAGCTTTGCACCAACTGTGTGAGGGGGTGCATATAAATGTTAAAAAATAACGGGGAGAGCAGTGCCCCCTGCAGCACACCACAGACCAGTGGGTGGCAGGATGACAGTTCTTCCCCTAGCGCCACCCTCTGTCCCCGACCATGGAGAAAGGAGACAAGCCACTATAGTGCCATCCCCTGTATCCCCATGTCGGCAAATCTAGGACTGGTATTAGACAACATATAACTACCCAGTAGGATCATACTTGAAGCACAGGTATCACATACTTAAAGCAACAGATAGAATGTAAGGCAACATAGTGGTGAAGTCTATGATCCCTAACTCATTAGCGAACCATCTGAGACCCCCTCCCTACAATACAGCCCTCTTATCTGAGTAAAAAGCCCTTTTGAATAGTTCAGTTTTGCATCATTTGCTGAAAACCATGAGCGTGTGGGCTCTCCTGATCTTCTCAGACAGGCCGTTCCACAGGGTAGGGGCAACCACAGAGAATACATGTGTTCAGATAGCTGTTGATTTTGCCTGTGTGCACCGTGGCACCTTCAGGAGACCCTGTTCAGATGAGCGAAGCTGCCATGGAGGAACGTAGGGAGGGAGGCGGTCCCATAGGTATGCTGGATTGAGGCTGTGAAGAGCTTTGTATGTGATAGCCAATACCTTGAACTGAGTAGGCCCATAACTGGTGGGGTGGGTACACTTTTACTGGGGCCTAGAGGCCCAGATCGCCCTGGCCCAGGCTGCAATTCCTATTACCATGAAGAAAAAATTGTGGATAAACTGTAGACCATGCCTGGGGATATTTTTAGAAACTTATTTCCTTATGTATTGCCAAATCTTGTGAGATTTGCTAGAGCCAATAAGAAGCAGTGTTAGTGCAGCAATCTCAAGCAGTATTCTGAAATTCTGGGCCTAGTGAGTCTATCAAATCAAGCACCCCAGTCCCAGAGTTCTTTTTGCACAGGCAGAAGGGAGGGACAACTGTGAGAATGGCAGAGCAAAACACTGTCAGACAATGGGAGCAAGGGCAGCTGCTTCTTTGGGCAGGATTTGCAGGCTCAAACTATGTGTGTCTAATTCACTCACAATCCAAACACATACTCCACACTGCCATGTCATAGTGAGTATAAATACAAATTGGGCAGCCAAAAATATAAGAAGGTAAAAGAAAGGGAAGGAAGCTAAAATAAACCAGTCTCTGCTCCAGTTTTTCAAACCCAACAAGGCCCTTCTGTGGTCAGGCAAACAATTCAGTAACTAGGGAAACAGATGAACAAAATCAAAATGAAAATATATTTGAGTCTATGGAAAGCCATTTTCAGAGAAGTGTGCATAGCCCTACAGATTTATTCAACACTGCCAGTCTCTGTGGAAGAAGCTGAAAGAAATTTCAGCAACCAGCACTCATCAAAAACTGCAGGTGTTTTACAATGGAGCAGTTAAACCACCCAGCCATCTTGTCCACTGAGTGTGAACTTGCAAGAGAAATTGACATAGTTGATGATTTTTAATGAAAAACTCCCCCCAAAGTATAAAGCTTTAAGTTAATTGGCCTAATCTTTGCAGCCACTTTTGTCAATTAGAATTTTTTAAAAAGACATTTACAGAATGGTCAATAAGTTACAAAATAGTTCTTATAGGGCTCTCAGGCTGGGTATTATTACTAAACAAAAGTTGCAAAATCAATAATTTTTCAGAAATGTAGAATGTGTAGCAATAATTTAAAAGAAACTTTTTATGGTTCATGAAATTTCATGTACGGGTTGATGGAGTGTTGGGGGGCATTTTACAAATTTGTACTAGGCCTAAAAAATAATGGTCGGACTCGGCTCATCTGTAACACTGGAAGAATAGAGCAACACAAACAGAACATATTCTAGAGTGGAGGTGATATCAAACTGGTATATATTTACTTTATCCCTGATTAGTATGGGCTTTTATAGACCATAGTTGATAATCTTGTAATGCTTACAATATGCTGAGCTGCATATAATTTTCAGCTCTGCTTGATTAATCTGTAACTTAAATGCTTGATTAATCTGTAACTTAATTATCCTGTGACTCTGAACCCAATTTATCTCAGATCCTGCAAACTCTCAAACACATATTTGTTTGAGACAAAGAAATATATGAAGCCATAGTTGTCCAAATAAGAAAGAAACATCTTCACTTTAAACTGTTGCTTTGAGGCTCTCCTGCTGAACAATTAACTCTGATTCTTTAATTTCCACCTTGGGTGATTTCAACCCAAGAACAGACCTGTGTTGTTTCCCAATTGCTGCTGCTAATACAACACAGTGTCAACAGGGCTTCAGCATGGCCGATTTCCTTGCAGTTTCTTACGGTTATATCTATACAATGTTATAACAGTAACAGGATCTGTGAATTCCCAACTTTTTTAAAAATTTGTCACTTAATTTAACTTTTTAAAGTAAGTCTTCATCCCCCTCCCTTGCAGAGATATAAGAGGAAAGGAATGGATACTTTAAAAAAATATAGCTGAAGGTTCGCAGAACCTTTCCCACTTATTGTTATCATTATATATTAATATAATGATGTAAAACTGACAATTAAAAAAAACCCTGAAAAAGCCCCATTGGCCTAGAGGAGTAGAAATGGCCGCTACTGGGGGAGTGGGGCAGGGAGACTGCAGAGAAACCTGCTATGTGGAAGCTCCATTGCCACTGTGCTGTAGCAGCTGCACCAGCAATGGGAAAACCCAAATGCCCATTCCTGTGGGGAAATCACCTTTGCTGTGAACTTTCCCCATACTTACAACAAAAAGGGTTTGAGAAAGTTTGGAGAAAAGCTGGGGATACTCTAGGAGGTACACCATTGCATCACACCATGATGCTTGGGGACGCAGGAAAAAACTAATAGCATTCAACTTGGGGCAAATAGCCCATGTGATAATGATCTTTATTTTCACCAAGGCAACTTTTGAGGCTGGAGCCAGACCATAGGTTTTTAGGAGAGTTAACTGTGAAAAAAAGTTTCACTCTCCTGATGCGCGCACAGATTTTTTTTTGGCCCCATTGTGCAAACAGGTTTTTTAAAATGTTAAAAGCAGGATGAATGGACATATCACAAACAGCAATCTTTTTTTTTCAAACTGCTTCCACTTTGTTGAAAAATATACTGGCTCCAACACAACTTTTCCTTGTGATATTATGACAAAAACTCAATTGCATGCTAGGGTGGTTGCCAATTTTTTTTTATTTATCTTTTTTGCTGCTGCTGCTGCTGCTGGGCAGAAGATTAGTAGGTAAAATGTTCTACATGGAGGTAAACTGATGGAGAATGCTTAGTAGCAGCTGACATACAGCAATTTAAAGAAGCTGGCAATTCTGCTTGGAAACTGTGCTAGAAGAGGTTTGTTTTGTGCAATTATTTTTTGCCATTATAGAAGAAAGGTCACTTTTTAAATCTCTCTATGCCTCCATTTCTTTCTCTCTGTTTAGGATAACAGTGTATGGGTGCCTATGAGAGACCATCCTTCAGAAGATGTTGATGCTCTGATTCCTCCATCCCAGGTTGGAGTTCTTTAATACCATAGAAAAGATTGATATAGTCTTAGATGACAGCAAAATGGAGATTCAGACCCAGGGCTTCAACCCAGCTGTATCCTAAACCATGAACATTTACAGCCGTATACTTTGTTTCCTAGTCCTTACATCAATAATGGATTATGTCTGTGGCTGCTAACTAGTCTGTCATCCCTGCTTATGTTATAGTTGCTATTTTTCTGCAGCAGCCGGTGGGTAAACATTCCTTAATCAATCAACCTATATAATTTCAGTTCAGTTTACTTGCAGGAATGTTGAGTTCTAGGGTTTAAAACAACTCACCAGGAGACATTATTGTTTTGTTTGCCAGAGAAACACCTAGGTTGTTTTTCAGCTTTGCAGTCTCTCTGCACAAGACATCTTACATGAGTAGGATCAAGTGAAAGATCTTATACTTGTTCTCCCATTGTGGATCTAAGTGCACTACTTGGGAGGCAGTGTACACTTGAATATAAGGCCACACAAAGTAAGTCACTTGACCGTCCCCATGTAAGCTGTCTTGTGTACAGAGACACTTAGACAACTTCCTATTTATTTTTATCCCACTCTTCCCCCAAGGAGCTCAGGACAGCATATATACCTCTCCTGTCCTTAGAAAAACCCTGGGAAGTAGGTGAGGCTGAGATAATAACTAGCTCCAGATCATTCAGTGATCTTCAGGGTGGAGTGAAGGTTTGAACTTGTTACTTAGCTCTACTCTAACCACTGTACCACACTGGTACTAAAACATTACCAGAAGTTTTTATTCCTATTTTACCCTCCCACAAGCTCAAAGCAGCTAACAGTTTAAGAAAAAAAATCTCAAGATATAGAATAAATGCAAGATCTAAAGATTAATAAACAAGATAACGGCAAAGTATCCACTTATTAAGTCCTACCACATAGCTAAAGCATTGTAGCATTTCTCAAGAACAGAAGAGACAAGGCCAAACAGGAAAGACTATGTAAATGACAGTCACATTCTCACAAAATGGTATTTGGAGAAGACTATGATCATTTTATCAGGATCCAGGGCTCAAATGGAAATTCTGTGACCTTCCAGAGATGATATTTTTCTTTAAAATGGTTCCAATTAGCAATCTGAGCAGGAGCTGAAGAGTTAAATTCATCCCCCCCCCTTCCCTCATGTGGCTACAATATATGGTTTCATAAGCCAGCAGTTTGTATTTTATAGAGGAACAGAGTCCATGATCTTTATTTTATCTGTTCTTCCCCCCAGATTAGGCAATTGATACTGCCTATATGGATAAATCAACCCTACAAGCTAACATTAGGATTGATAATATAGCATGCTATCCCCACTGAGCTCCCTCCTCACCCCCAAATCGCCACCCCCAAATCTCCATGAATTTCCTTACAAGGAGTTGACAACCTTGCTATGAGCATATATTACAGATGTGTCTGAATGAAGAAGCAGAATCTTGAGATGTATAATAGACTATACCAATTCAGGCCACAGGTGGGATCACATTCTTTAATGTTCCTTTGCATAAAATGGAAAAAAATGTTGCAAGTAGAAAACCAACATGGAAGTGAGTAAACCAGGACAGAACCTTTCTCATGGCTAGGTGGTGTTGTGTTTAGTTGCGTGTAGATGTGTATGTTACACCCCTGTCTACAGCCTGAAGTTGGTACTATCAATTCTTCCACCACATTCTGTTGCTCTGTTGCTTTGGTCTCACCTGGTAGTGGTTACTTTCCTCTTAGCTGTGAATGGAGCAGGGTATGAAGAGGTAGCAAACTTGGCAGCTATGAGACTTGTAGGACACAGGAAGCAAAATGTAGGTGTGACATCTGTTAATACAAGTATTATTATTATTTAGCATATGTCTTCATTATGAGCACATTTTTAGCAAGAAACACTCAACTATTTAATATAAAATATTGCTATGTCAATTTATTTAAGATTACAGTGTCAGTTTTGTAAAATAGTGACATTATTTAATACACATATCTTGCTTTTCTTCTAAAGTAAATGAGATTCCAGGTCAGTCTGACATACAAATTCTGACCAAGTTGACCTGCTTAGTTTTAGCAGTCTAGTAATACTACATTACCTCACATGACATTTTTTCTTCATCTTCTGTTCTCCCACGCTCTATAGCTTACATGGTTTATAACACCTAAACAACAATCAGGGGGATGGTGAACCCCAAGGAACCTGCCCTTACTAGAGCAGAACTGTACAGTCAGTGGATGACACTTTCAGCAATCTTCTATTCTGAAGACAGGTGAGGTTAGTAAGTAGGGTCTGGGAATCAACCCATATCTACCCAATGCCATTAAAACAGAGACATAGCTGCAGGAATGGAGTTCTGAAAGTTAGTCAGATAATTGGGTGTCCAGTTATCTTGGCATAATAAAGCTTCTATGCCATTGAAAGCTGCACCAAGAGATTACAGAATCATAGATAACTGCATTCTCATAATAGGTACAACTATGGTGGTCCATCAAGTGTATGTTGTGCAACTTGCAGTGGTGTAGTATCCAGCCTAGAATAGGAGATAGTTGTTGTGGATTTTCCGGGCTGTATAGCCGTGGTCTTGGCATTGTAGTTCCTGATGTTTCGCCAGCAGCTGTGGCTGGCATCTTCAGAGGTGTAGCACCAAAAGACAGAGATCTCTCAGTGTCACAGTGTGGAAAAGATGTTGGCAGGTCATTTATATCTACTCAGGAGGGTTGGGGTTGGGCTGAGTCATCCTGTAAGAGTTTCCCAGGGTGTGAAATGCTAATGGAGGGAGGCTTCACTGTATCCTGAGGAGGTTTTTTGCATATGGATTGGTGCTTGATGTGCTAATCTTCTCTGCAGGGCTATTGTCGGGTACAGAGTGTTTTGTTAGCCTAGTGTTTTTCAGGACTGGAAACCATGCTCTATTCATTCTTAAAGTCTCTTCTTTACTGTTGAAATTGTGCTTATGCTTGTGAATTTCAATGGCTTCCCTGTGCAGTCTGACAGAGTAGTTGGAAGTGTTGTCAAGTATTTTAGTGTCCTGGAATAGGATACTGTGTCCTGTTTGAGTTAGGCTATGTTCAGCCACTGCTGATTTTTCAGGATGGCCAAGTCTGCAGTGTCTTTCATGTTCTTTTATTCTTGTCTGGATGCTATGCTTTGTGGTCCCGATTTAAACTTGTCCACAGCTGCAGGCTATACGGTATACTCCTGTAGAGGTAAGGGGGTCTCCACTGTCTTTTGCTGAACGTAGCATCTGTTGTATTTTTCTGGTGGGTCTGAATACCGTTTGTAAGCTGTGCTTTTTCATAAGCTTTCCCATCTGATCAGTGATTCCTTTGATATATGGCAAAAACACTTTTCCTGTAGGAGACTGTTTTTCCTTAGTTGTTTGATTTATCCTTGGTTTACTCGCTATTCTGATTTCATTTCTGGAGTAGCCATTTGCTTGAAGTGTGTGGTTTAGATGATTAATTTCCTCATTGAGAAAGTGCGGTTCACATATCCGTCTTGCATGGTCTACTAATGTTTTTATTATGCCTCTTTTCTGTCGAGGGTGGTGATTGGAGTTTTTGTGTAAGTACCGATCCGTGTGAGTTGGTTTCCTGTAGACCTTGTGACCTAACTGAAAGTTTGCTTTGCGGATGACCAAGGTATCTAGAAATGGAAGTTTACCCTCGGTTTCTCTCTCCATGGTGAATTGTATGTTCAGGTGGATATTGTTGAGGTGGTTTAAAAACTCCATCAATTCTTCCTCACCATGGCTCCAAATGATAAAGGTATCATCCCAGAGCACAGCTTACAAACGGTATTCAGACCCACCAGAAAAATACAACAGATGCTACATTCAGCAAAAGACAGTAGAGACCCACTTACCTCTGCAGGAGTATACCATATAGCCTGCAGCTGTGGACAAGTTTACATCGGGACCACAAAGCGTAGCATCCAGACAAGAATAAAAGAACATGAAAGACACTGCAGACTTGGCCATCCTGAAAAATCAGCAGTGGCTGAACATAGCCTAACTCAAACAGGACACAGTATCCTATTCCAGGACACTAAAATACTTGACAACACTTCCAACTACTCTGTCAGACTGTACAGGGAAGCCATTGAAATTCACAAGCATAAGCACAATTTCAACAGTAAAGAAGAGACTTTAAGAATGAATAGAGCATGGTTTCCAGTCCTGAAAAACACCAGGCTAACAAAACACTCTATACCTGACAATAGCCCCGCAGAGAAGATTAGCACACCAAGCACCAATCCATATGCAAAAGAACCTCCTCAGGATACAGTGAAGCCTCCCTCCATTAGCATTCCACACCCTGGGAAACTCTTACAGGATGACTCAGCCCAACCCCAACCCTCCTGAGTAGATATAAATGACCTGCCAACATCTTTTCCACACTGTGACACTGAGAGATCTCTGTCTTTTGGTGCTACACCTCTGAAGATGCCAGCCACAGCTGCTGGCGAAACATCAGGAACTACAATGCCAAGACCACGGCTATACAGCCTGGAAAATCCACAACAACCATCGTTCTCCGGCCGTGAAAACCTTCAACAATATACTAGAATAGGAGAGTTGGCAATCACACCAGCGAGTAACTAGATGCATGTGTTGGGCAGTTCAGGGATGGTGCAGAAATGTTGGACAGTGTTGGGGCAGAGTGTTGGGCAGAAGTAGGTGGCTGGCACTGCACTGTGAATGAACTCCATCCTTGCCTCTGCTCAAGGTCCTGTTCCATTTCCTATACCTCTCCCTTTTGGAAAGGGAGGTTTCCTCGTGGCAAGTTGCACTGAAACACTATTTGCAATATCTGCTTGAACTTTTTCATGGGATTCTGATCATGCAAGGCAAAAATCATCATGAGTGTGTGGATAACAGTAACTATGGCTGGGGTGGGTAGATTTTAAAAACTGGTTCCTTAGGAAATGGAGATGGTTGTCAAAAGAGCCAGGGATGCGAGAACCAGGATTTAATTCTTGGACAATTCCTTGGGGCTAATTTCCATTTTAAACAACTCCCAAAGCCAACTGTTCATTTTTTTAAAAAAAGCTGTCTCTCTACAAGCTCAGGGTGACTTGCAATATCTAATAACACGTACAATTTGCCAGCGTCAAATTAACCCTTATGACGCTCCACTGTGAGTCAGATAGTTTTTGGGAGACTGGAGTATTTAAATTAGGTTACAGGGATATTCAGCCCAGAGCTGGCAACCCTTGGATTGTGAATCCAGGACAGAAGGGCTGCTATTTACATTTCACCTTTAATCATACAAAACAGGGAAATCAGCATGGTTTGGGATGGAAAGAATCTTTAAAATCATGTAAGCGAAGGAGAGATTCTTATTGTGACACTCTTGATTCAGTTGGTTGGTTTCTTTGGCCAGATGCCGAACAAATGGGATTTTGTCCTGGTATGTGATGATCACAAACCCTTAAGTACAAAGAAAAGCAAGGAAGAAGAGTTTTTGGAAGAACTGCGTAAGAAAAAGTTAATTGTCGAGGTGAGTGGGGTATTTTTCCAAGTATTGTTTTTATTTCTTGAATGTATTTATCTCACCTCCATATAAAATGCCTGTTTACAATAAAGTCTTAAAGTCAAATAAAACAACAGCAGTATCAGTAACACTTTATAGCTAGCACAGGTTCTGACTTGACTGTAGCACTGAAGAGAGTGATAAAGTGGTGGGTTGGTTGTGGAATGCCCTCCTCACAGAGAGTCACCCAATCTTTTAAGTTTTAGGTACCAGGTGAAAATAGTTTTTATTTGTCTTTCTGTTAGTATTCTGCTTTTGGACAGCACTTTGCATAAGCTGCTTTATTGTCTTTAACTTTTGCTTTCTGTATTTTAAGATTGCTGATTTTCATCTGATTGTGTTTAATTTTTTTAAAATATTTGAGTGTGTTGACTTCTGTTTAGAGCATATTTTATGCGAAAGTAGTAAACAAATGACTTAAATAAAATAGCTTGTAACTTTAAGTATTAATAGATTCTATGCATCTGATGGTGTGAGTTCTGCCTCATGAGAGTTTATGCTAGAATAAATGTGGTTAGTCTTTAAGGTACCCTGGACTTTTATTTCACAGCAACAGGCTAACACAGCTATCCTTCTGGAACTAAATAAATAAAAACCTTCAGAACCAGCTTGTAATGTTTTCCATGTAAATAAGTTTTTGTGTTTTATTTCTGTGTATTCATGTGGGGTTTTGAATATATGTTTACTGTGAGTTTAAATGCAGGCCTCTGGATGGGTAAGTGAAGTGTGCTGTAGTTGGATGGTAATTGTACCTTAGGGGGCGGAGTGAACTGCAGTTTTTAAACAATGTGCTAAGGGAAAGTATTCATTTTGTCAAAGTCAGGCAAACTGTATGTGAGCCTGGGTCAGTCTATGTATATCTCAAGGTCAAGCTAGACATGAAGGTTTTTAAAGAGTTTGGTGTGGGATCCCCAGCCACACAGCAGCTTTGGGGAATGGCTGTTAAAAAAATTAAGGAGAGCCCAAACAGCCTCAGAAAGAATGCCTCCACAGGGGGAGGGGGGCTCCTCCCTTCTTGCTCAAGCCATCCCCAGTGTCAAAATAGCACAGAAATTAGGTTTCCCCCCTGTTTTTTCTGCTCCACATGGAGTATTTTGTGCATGTGGAGCAGTAAAAAGAGGGGGGAAACTCTGTGCTATTGTGACACTTGCTGACTGTTCTGTCATACTATCATCTATAACAAAACCTTTCTATATAAAGTCAAAGCCTTTGGTAATGGTGAAAACCTGTTGGGAATACTGAGGATGTCAGGAGGCAGCAATATGCAGGTCGCACAAAAGAGGCAAAATACCACAAGTGGTGTTATTGGTGGGATTCAAACCCCAAAGGGAAGGTTTTATCAATGTTAAAAAGATCTGAGTAAAGCAGAGAACACCTGAAGCTCTGTGTTGGGGGTGGGGGGAAGAAGTGTTGGTTGTTACCAGAGCCTACCTGATGCAAAAGTTTAAGGTCACATAAGGAAAAGCTGTATAATAAAGGTCCAGGGCAGCTTAAAACAAAAAAAAAATGTGAAGCCCTGCATCTTAGCATGGAATTGGTGCAAATTGTTTGTTTTCCTAGATGGAGAGACTGATTTTCCAGTCACAATGGAGCATTGAATCTAGGCAACAGCTCTTTCTTAGTTTTGATAGAGTTTTGATCATGTAACTTTTATGGTAATATTTAATTTGGAAATCTCCAGGATTCGGACAGAGTTCTAAGTTGTCACTTACGGGTCGTACCTTGTTCCCATGCTGTTTTAACATCTACATGAAACTGCTTGCTAATGTCATCCAGGGATTTGGTTGATGTGTCATCAACCTAACTTTTTGTTAAAGTTTGATGGTACAGTGAACATAGTGAACATTCTGGAGGTGGCAAAGTTCTCCAGATCTGGGTAGTGGCATGGGACCTTTCACTCTGTCTAAAAAGTTCATGTCCACAGGTTGGGAGTGTTTTTTGTATCCAGTGTTATCTTTGAATGCCTAACAGTGCAATCCTAAGGGAGTAAGCTTTATTGAGGAGGCCTGCTTAGGATTGCACTGTCAGAGGCTTGATGATTCACAGTGCCTTTTACTAAATTTGGTTGGCATTCCAGCTGCACGCTTTCTTGAAAAGGAATCTCCTTAGGTTTATCCATGTTCTGGTTCCTTCAAGATTAGAAGATTGTACTGTATTGTCTTTGAATACATATTGGAAACGTACGCTGATCTAATAGTTGCAGCAATGTTGATAGGGATACGTTGCAGTTATGTTATCATGTACTGCAGGACTTGCAATGGCTTCCTGTGTGTTTGTGGGACAGTTCAATAAGATCTTCCTTCTTGGGCTTCCTTCACCATTTGAAATGAAGTGGGTGGTGATAGGTGATTGTCCTCTTTCAGGCATAATGGAATGCCTATGTCTATTATTTATTTAAGATGTTTCTATGCCACTTCTTCAGAGTCCTGGGCCATTTCCCCACAGTCTAAAAATAGTGCAAATGCTTCCTCGCACTATTTCTGACATTTTGTAACGGGGGACATCAGAAATCGTGTTTTGTAAATGGGGGATGTTGGAAATTGTGCAAGGAAGCCTGCAGCGTTCTGTGAGTATCACACTATTTTTAGACTGTGGGAAAATGGCCCTGCTCAAGGCAGCTTACCATTAAAACAACAGTATTTAAAAACAAGCCATTAAACAAGCCTCTATGAGGTTTTCTTGATACTGTTAGTTATTGGTATTTAGGTACCAGGTGAAGAATTTTTTTCAGATACACTATTTGCCCTGACATGCATGGCCCAAGCTAGTCTGATCACATCACAAGCTAAACAGGGTCAGCCTTGGTTAGTACGTAGATGGAAGCCCACCAAGGAAGTCCGGGGTTGTTATGTAAAGGCAGGCAATGGCAAATCACCGCTGAATGTCTCTTGCCTTGAAAACCCTAAGGGGTTGCAATAAGTCACCTGAGACTTGATGACACTTTCCACCACCACCCCAATGTTTGCTGATTTCCTCCCTGCTGTGTATTATGTAGTACAGATTTAATGATTTGACTGTTTGCTGTGGTTTGTGTTTTATTTTGTTAATTTTATACCATTATTGAAATTTTTATTCTGATAAACTTTTGTTACTTTCAACAATCTACCTGGAAATGCAGGGTATAAATACTTATATAAATTTGTATAAATAATAAAATAAATGGCTAAGGCTTGCTTAGAAACCTTAAAACATTAAGGCAGAAACTTTAAAAGGCCTGTCCAGTCTCACTCCCAACCCATACTATATTATTCTCTTTATTTTATTCTCATTCTCTCTAATTATTAGACAATTAAGGACAAAAAGCTATTTCATGGAATCCGTGCCCAAAGTTCAATTATCCAAAAATACAAGTGCCTTTTGAGCGATCCTGACTATGAATTGGATTATCTGAACACACAGCCAGAAGATGAACAGCAGGGAATGACTTGTACAAGGTAAAAATGTTTTTTAAAAATCAAACTCTATAATATTTTCAGGACTGATCTCCATGTGTCACTCACTGTGCGGAATCTAGGTTGCCTCATATGACAAATGTTATAACTTGATTTGCTGTTCAGATGGAGAAGCTCACCACATAGATGGGTTGATTTTCTCCACACCAGTGCAAAAGTTAGAGGGGGAAAAGTGTTGCACTGTTGCAGAGAATGCTGTCCCAAATTTATGGTGATCTACTCTGTAGTCTGAAATCTTGTGGCTGACAGGGCGGAAAGGATCTATAGGGATACCATCTCTCTTACCAGGTATCCTGTTCAGCTGTCTTTGTGAACCTGACATTGGGTTCATGAGACAGATGGGGGAATCTTTTAACATAATTTTGTATTATGGGTTTGTATTATGATTTTGTAGATAAAATCACTTGTATTTGCTCTGATTTGGATTCTGCATTAAGAATGGATGTTGTGGACATTCCTGAAGTTTCCAGTGGTTCTGTTTTTTAGGGATATTTTTAAGCTTGCTCAGCCTGAAGATTGAACAGGATCCTTGGAAAAAGAACAGCCACCACTTGTGTCCTCAGCTCTTGGTTGTCATGGCTACTACCAAGGAGGGCTTGAATCAATGATTGGTTAGGCAATCGTTTATCACAAGGTGGATCCTTTCCAAAAGTTTTAAGGGAGGCAGTTATTACACTATTATTTTTAAAAGCCTTCTGTTCCTAGGTTAAATACTTTCCATCTAGTATCAAACTTGATGTTTGTGGGGAAGGTGCTCAGGAGAGCACTAACAGTGGAACTTCAGAGTTGTCTAGATGATACTGATTAGCGAGACCTTTTTTAGTCTGCCTTCCAGAGTGATTATAAGACCAAACTCAATGTGCTAATGTTTACCTTTAAAAGCTTAAACGGCCTTATATTAAGTTTTCTGAGGGACCATTTTCATTCATATGAAAACGATTGCCATTTAAGAATAACTGTTGTAGGCCATCTCTGTGTGCTGACATTGAGGTTGGTGTTCACACAGGACAAGGCCTTCTCAGCCATGGCCCCTAGCCTTATGGACTCCTGGCCCTAAGAGGTTTGATCAACTCCTTCATTGTTGTCCTTCAACAGACTGCTGGATTTTTTTCTGGAGGGAGCTGAACCATTGCTATGATTTTATTGCCTTACTTCCTTGTCATTTCTCTGAAATAACCACTATGCTACTTGATATCACATGATTTGCATGGGTCACCCAGGCCTGGTTGCTTGCTATTGCTCAACAGCAGCTCACCTCCCAACAAAAGCCCACATAGTACAGTGGTCAGAGTTTCAGAGTAGGATCTGGGAGACTCAGGTTCAAATTACCACTCTGCTGTGGATGCTTACTAGGTAACTTTGATCCAGGCACACAAACACAGCCTAACTTACCTCTCAGGGCTGTGAGGATAATATGGAGGCTAGGAGAATGATGTACGCTGCTTTGCATCTTCGTTGTGAAGAAAGGCAGTATATAAATGAAGTCAATAAATATAAATGAATATGGGCAAGTAAAAGATAAGTTGGGTAGTGGTTTTGAAGGAGAGGACATAAGAAAGGTGAGTTATATAGAGGCTGTGAGAAAATAGTTTGGGGATGGGGATATAAGGAAAAGTGAAATACCACCACCACTCCACAAGCCCTTGCATATTCCCCACCATGCAACTGGACCTGACTCAACTGGCACCATGCAACTGGGCAGTAAGGGAGAAGCTGCTGGCAGGGAGTGAAGATGGGCAGAAAAAAGTGGGTGGGGAGGAGAGAAAGAAGCAGGGAAAAAGAGAGAGGCTATGGGGGCCAGGGAAGGGAAAGAGGATGACGTGTTGAGAGAGGGGAAAATGAGATGACCCCTGCAAGTCCTTACAGGTCTCCCACTTGTCAACTAATTCTTGATTCTTGTGTTTTTTAGGATACGTATTGTCAACTTTATCCTGCAGAACACGGATATATCTTCAAAGCGTATGGAATTATTTTTCTTTGTTGTTTCTATAATACTAGGCAAAAAGACAGGGGAAATGGTCCCAAACTCCAAGGCAAAGGCACACTAAGGACACGCCAAAAGACCGCTGCTGCAATCCAAAGCTTTATTCACAAATGCCGAGGGTCAAATCAAGAAAACAGGGGAGCGCCCACACTCTCCGGCTGCTCCCGGCGGGAGATTGGCAATGGGTTTGCCTGGCTAAAGTGTCCCGTTTCGCAAGGCTCACAGCTTCATCAAAAGCCACAAATGAATTCTTAGTATAAAACGTGTTTCTTTTACTGAAAAATAACCTGCTGGACAAGAATCAAGTTTCTTCAACTTGATTCGCAAGCTGTGAGCCTTGCGAAACGGGACACTTTAGCCAGGCAAACCCGTTGCCAATCTCCCGCCAGGAGCAGCCGGAGAGTGTGGGCGCTCCCCTGTTTTCTTGATTTGACCCTCAGCATTTGTGAATAAAGCTTTGGATTGCAGCAGCAATCTTTTGGCGTGTCCTTAGTGTGCCTTTGCCTTGGAGTTTCTATAATACTGTCAGTGTATCTTTCCCTTTTGTCTGGTATGTGCAAGGGGGAGACTTGAGAAGCCAGATTCTGATTCCTAATCAGGGCCAAACTATGTAAGATGGTAAAGATCTGTGAGTGGAAACCTGGGGCAAATCCACATTACTCATTCTAAGTCGCATGTTCCCCGCATTCCCCATGCAATCCCGAGTGCCGGTCACATTACCTCATTAAACAGACGCATTTCATTCGCATTTCTCCCGAATATGTGGTCACAGGTTTTCAACGGGAGTTTCACGGTGGCCGTGACCGGGCCAATGCGCAATTTACGCAGTTTTTTTTAAAAACCACCCCCCTTCCTGTCTCTCCGGCCGTTCCGAGAGTTCCTATTGGCTGATTCAACTTGCAAGTGCTCCGTAGTCTGCAAAAGACTGTTTCTGACTTCATAGCATTGGATTTATTGATTATGCTGTTTCTGAATCAAATCTGGTAGTTTGAAAAATCATTTTGGGGTGAATCCATCCTCAGAACGGACTCGCAAATCTTCCTTTTTAACTGTTTTTTTTATTTTATATTACTGTAATATCGAAATTACAAAATATCGAAATAATGACACTCCAAGGAAGTGAAACTTCAGTAAAATTCAGGCACTGAACTGTCCTGCTTAGGAAATGCCCACGAAAGCTTCCCACATGCTTCCAAATTTCCAAAAAAGAAACGGGAGAGAGCCATCAGTGCTGTCAGTGGGGGAAAGAGAGGCATCATTATCTTCAATGATGTTTCTTTATAAGGCAAGATCGAAATAACGGAAAAGTGCGCTCAAAATTTTTTTAAAAATGGGTGGGAAAAAAAGGTCCCGCCCAAAAAAGCGGTTTTCGAGAGGCCATGTGACCAGAGGGATGCACGAGAAAGACGGATTGGAAGCAGGAATGTGAACGAAGAGGAAAAAATCGCGGATTGGAGGCAAACGGAAGATATCCGATAAACATGCGGGTAATGGGTGAATGTGGATTTGACCCTGATCTTATACATTTCTCTCAACAGACCCCACCTAGATGGGAATCATAGTGTGGGGAGGGTATTAATCCTCCCTTTTGTGCTACTGTTTGTTTCAGTAAGAAAAACAAACTTCATGTTTTCATCTTGAAGTAATTGGCTACTGTGTTGGTTTATATTAGGAAAATGGCTTGTGGGGGAAAGTGATAATCCTGCTGCCAGTATCCAGGTCCTAATGAAGTTTGGGTCTTTAGCCCTGCTACTTATAGAAACATTAAAGATATAGGAAATCTGATCACAGATCTCCAAAGTCTCTCAGAGATGCCTAATTTGATTTTGTATTTAGGTTTAAAGTTCTTATGTTTAAATGGCAAGATACATGCATGGCACTGTGAGTTGTGAATGGTACTTGTGCATGACATGGGCAGACTTCGTTTTAGTTCTCACGCTAATGGTTGCCTAATACAGTCTCGCATGTTGTATGCAAGGAAGGAAGCATGGCCTTTTCTATAGACCTTCAAAACAGAAAACATGAATTGGCTCTTGGCTGTGGTGCTCGTTGGGTACTTTTCTGCAAGTCATTGTCTTTTTGTAGGATGATTGAGAAGTTAAAATGCTTCTGAGTTTCTTGGAGGAAGGGTGTTATTCAGATGTATGAAACAGATAATAAACAAAAGATTAAACTACGTACCACCAGATGAAAAGGGTCATATGAACTCGCTTGCATATTAGGCTTGTGCAGAAATCTCCACATTTCCAGTTTCACATGTGTTGCACTGGCAGAGTTTCAGTCCATCGTGTATCTTCAAGAGTGTTAATCTTACATCTCAGTCCTTTTCCTGATGCTGATCAGTTGGCAAAAATGAAGTTTTACTAGAAAACTCACTTTCTAATACTTTAATTCAGTTGTTAATTTTTTTTTGGCGCACACATCTTTATACAGAGGTGGGTCACACTGATTTCACTGAGACTTACTCCTGTGTAAGCACACCTAGGAATACACCTTTAGAGTCAACCTCCAGTGAGTTCAGTTGAAGTTTGGGGTGGGGGAAGGATCTTAGGCCTAAATTATGAGAGATGTTCTGTCATGGATTGGGTTGAGGCTGGCCTAAGTGCCACAGAGCTTGATTCAAATCAAGACTGCTGTGCATGGGGAGGCAGGGCTTCAGCCATGCTGTTTTTATGACCCAAAATGGCCCCAGAGGTATTGTTTGCACCATTGCACTACTTTATGTACACTGAGTATGGCATATGCAGCCTCCCAACCCCTCCCTCATACCAGAATCCTGATCCCAATCAGGCCCTGGAGCACCCGGAGAAATAAGTTTGCCATAGCTTCTGTGTGGCTGCAGGGAATGCAAGTCTTATAAGATGTTTCTCCAATGACTCATGTAGTTTGGGTCTTAAAGATGGCTCACCTATTGTTGTCATTTCTATATTGTTTGAATAATCAACGTGTCAAAGGAGGCATGAAAACATGATTTTTGTAGCTATGACTGAATTTCTGGGCCTGATTTCCTTCCAACTGCAGAAATATCTGGGTAACTGTTGCTTCTTGGGGTTGGAATGCAAAGACAGATTGTTAACTGACAGTCAAAAAATATATACAGCCTCTTGAGAGAGATTTTTTTGATAGAAACAGCGCACCTTGGAAACTTGCTAGGCACACTGTCTAAATTTCTGAGATAATCTATCTAGGGCTGAAGGGATGGCCTGCAGTAAAGAGGGGGGGGGGGGCGGGAGCGGTGTTATATCTGGCTCCCATTCTAGTACTACTAAAGCTCTTCTTAGTCATTAAGTTTGGGTTGCCCTGTGAAGTATACTGGGACTGTCTGCTACCCACAAGCCTCTCAATATGTGCAGCTAGTCACCATTTCATAATAGAGCACTATGTGAAACTGCAAATACATGTGGTTCCCCAGTCAGATGAAATGGAGACAGTGCCTGCCAGGAGAATCATGGGCACCACGTGCTGTCAGTATGTATGGTTGGACACCCCCAAATGTAATGATTGAAAGGGACTTTTGAGAGGTTTACTTTTTGCTGCTTCATGTAAGGGTAGCTAAGAAGGACTTAAGTGTCTACTTTTTGTTCTAAGAGTCTACCCTTAACGAAGCAGCCTTACAGTAAGTTCAGGATATATGCCTTTTTGTCTTTTAACTTTTTTCCTATTCTACTATTAGAGAATTTTCAAGACTTGATGAAAGAAAATGTCTTTGAAACAGCATTTCCACTCCATGAGGTGAGAATGAGTATATACTGAAATCCTGGTAGTTTTGTGTGTTTCAGGGAACAAGAATATAGAACAAGGGGGGTAATATGGGTCAACTTTATATGGAACAAAAGTGTGAACATTTTCAAATTCCCTTGAACGCCCAGACTGATGAGGAAGAGTTTTTTGTATGGCATTTTTCATATGCTGTTCCCAGTGAATTTGCATGCATGTAATTGTCAGCCTTGGTAATAATTGAAAACTCCCAAGAGAAGTAGGCAGAGTAGATGACCCCTGTTTCAGGTGTCATTTTCTCTCACTTGCTGCATCTGATTGTTCCTTTCTGAACTCTCAAGGGAATCAGTTTATACTGATACGTGACCAGTGCAAGCTGCACTGTCTATATGGCAGGCTTCCTGGTATTCAAGAGGTTTTTGAGGGGGGGAGGGGGGAATGAATCCCCCCCCAATGTTTCCAGAGCTTCTGGCTGGGTGCTATATTACTCGCTTTGGGGTTGTTTTTGTAACTTGGTTTTTAAAGCTATATTTCAGCTGCTGTAGGTACATCTTGGATCAGGAGGACTCCAAAGACAAACAAGATCCTAATGATTCTTCCACCTCTGCATGGTTTATCAAAACTGCACCCCTCTCAGTTATTAGTCTTAGAAGGAAAAAAGATAGGCAAAAGACAGATGCTGTCTTTTTTTTCTTTTCAAAGATAATTATTTGCTCTAGATTCATTGTCTGAAACCAAATTTCACAATTTGTGAAATAGTTATAGTCATGCAGTCAACCTTTATCCCTGTCAATAAGTGAACCAACAACATAAGAACCCTAGGTGGCTGGAGCATTAGGTGGGGAGTGGGTTTAGACACCCCAAGCCTCCTGTTTTGGGTGCTGAGCACAGCCACACCAACAGTCAGGCAGATGAGGTGCCCTAACCTTTTACCAAAATGGACTGCGGGCTCTGCCTTCACCAAGGCCTTGACTCTCCAGTCCCTGGGTTCATTCCTGGGGTGTACTCATGTCTCAGTCAGCAATTCCAGACACAGCTTGATTAAAATATATTTTATTAACTTTAGAGAGTGTTGCAAAGCACAAGGACACTCAAACAGGCAACAGGTACAAAATAAATGACCCTACTGTTGCTAAACTAAAATCTCCCTGTCTAAAACTTTAATTGCTGACTAACTTAAGCTTCTCTGGTTGGCATCCAGTAGCTGTTCATCTTACCTATCTGGTAGAATAGGAGCCCTCTCCATGCCTGGGTGGTGCAACAGGGAGGCTTGCCAAGGTGAAGAACAGAGAATGGTAGGTCAGTATCTATACTGAAAGGCCATCTTTTCTAGCTCTCAGTGTGTCACTAGGCAACTCAGCAGCCAATCAGGGCCAAAGCTGCTAGTTGGTATTACTGCTCTGAGAACATTCAGGGAGGATAGATAGCACTCTCTGAGACTGGCCTTCAAGGTTGTTTCACTAGAGACTCAGAAACCAGTTGCAGTTGTTGTTGATTAGCTGAGCCAGCTTATTTCAGCTAGGCCATGGCCTGCAGACACCACCCAGGCCTATATTGAACCAGTGTTCAGCCATTCTTGCTGGAATCCTGAGCCATAGGTCCAGCTTCCACACACGGAGGGAGACTGCACTAAATGCATGTGAAAATACATTTGAGGTAGTGGGACAGGGTTACTGAAGGAGAAGTTTTACATGATAGATGTTTATTCAGTATGCTTACACGTACTTGGTAGTCTGGCCTAGAGAAATGGCCTATGAAATATACGGTGTGTCAGGAGTCTTAAGATGTGTTATCATGTTTTTGTACCCAGAAAGAAAAACGATACGTTCCTGAAGATAAACTGGAGAAGTATCCACAATACACATCTTATTGAAGAACTTAGGTAAGGGATTATGTGATCTAAAAATCTCACGATAGTTAGGCTCTCATTACATAAACCTATTGTAGGAAGATTTTCATGATATTCATGAATTCAAATTTTGATTGTGAATAAGGATTTTTTTCTATATACTTGAATAATCTTTGTTCGCTGTGAATGGAGTAGATGATCAGAAGTTACAAACTTGCCATAAAATATAATAAGATGAAGGCATGTAACTCATAACTGCTGCTGCATCTCAAAATTTATCTGTCATGTTATCTAACTCTGCAAACTTCTAGTAATCTGTTTCAGCCAGAAAATTGGTTCTTCAGCATTTCAGTAAGCTGTTAGGATGACTGAATTAAAGTTCATCTGTAACTGGTGCAAACCAGAATGACCCAAAGAGGTAGCCATGCTAGTCTATGGTAGCAAAACAAAACAGAAACGTAATGGCATCTTAAAGCCTTACAGCATTTATTCCAGCATGAGCATTCGTGAGTCAGAGCTCACTTCCTCAGATACAGTGGAAAGAAAGAGAATCATTATTTTCTTTCTTTGCATTGTGTCTGAGGAAGTGAGCTCTGACTCACAAATGCTCATGCTGGAATAAATGCTGTTGATCTTTACGGTGCCATTAGATTTCAGTTTTGCAAGCCAGAGTGAACATGTTATAATTTTGAGTGATTAGGAGTTGCCCAGTTGGATCAAACCAGTGATCCATTCAGTCCATTATATTGATTATATTGTTTTGGAACATAATGTATCATCAGACAGTAGTGAAATAGTATTACATAGCATAGTTTGTTCTACAGCTAAAGTTTTGGAATCTGTAGTGTCAAGGGTGATCTATGGAGTTTAAGCCTCTCTGTTTGCCTTTCAGGATGTATTCTGGGGAGAAAGTCGCCCTATATTTCGCCTGGCTGAGCTGGTACACTTACGTCTTACTCATAGCTGCAGTGCCAGGCATAATTCTTGTCATATATGGCTTCATGTCCTTTAATTCCAGTCAGGTCAGGTGAGTGAACCTGAAAAGATAAACTGTGTTTATGGAAACTAGTTAGTTTTATGGAAGTCACCAGTGTATACATACATGCACGAGCATTTATCTGTTTATATGCCATATCCCTCTAGAGAGATCTCGTAGATGTCAAAAATGGCTCTCTGCATGGAACCTCTTTAGTCTTTTGAAATGCAAATGGTTTGCAGGACTGTAGGTTTTGCTTGTGATGTTGTGGCAGGATTCTTTTACCAAAGCAATATCTAATTGCAGTCTTTACCTATACTGGCAATAGTAGCATATTGGGCCAAGTCGTGCTGCTATATAACCCTGCTTCTACTCTAATGCAGGAGTTATACAGCAGCATGACCTGGCCGAATATCCAAGAACATGCCATCACTTATTATGATTGCCAGTCTGCATTAAGGTTTTGTTGGAGAGGGTTAGCAGACTTTCAGGATCAGCTCAGGAGAGGCAATGTAGGGGGGGGGGTTGCAATGGGAATGGGAAATTGCAAAAATGACTGCCCCATTTTTTTGAAGACTGAAGTGCCATTTAGTCTTTGGAATGACATAGTTGGCTACATGCCAGCATCTGCCTATGACTGTGAGTACCATGGGCAGGATGGACCTTTCGTTAGTTCCTTCTTGCCTTGTTTGCATGGGACTGGGTTGAGTTGGTTGAATGAGACTGGTAATGGAGTGTGAGATGCTTTAGAGCTAGCTTACGAATCATGGTGCATTTTGCTGTCCTTCTTGCTCCAGCCAAGAGATCTGTGCAGCCAACACTACTATCATGTGTCCACTCTGTGATCAGAAGTGCCCATTTTGGCCACTGTCAGATACTTGCACTTATGCTAAGGTAAGATTGCTCTACAACATGAATTGAATACAGTTCTGTCCTTGACTCCAGCATGATGCATCCCACAGGATACAAAATATTCATTTCTGATTATGATCACATAGTAAGAAATTAAATGAATCTTTATTGATTTAAGCAATGGCACAGAGGCATCATGGCCTTTACCAGTACAGGGAAACTCCACACTTGGCTTCTTTGTCTTTTTATTACCCCTTTTATCATGTTCTGAGTTTCAGTGAAAAGTTGTTTGCAAACTGTTTTCCATGGCATTACTTGTGAATGATCTCCCTTGCCTTTCTCGCTGAGACTCAAGGCAGATTGCACAGTGAAAGTCAATACGATCAACAACAGAGATACTAAAAAAAATAATACAATAGGTTGTGGATTGCAGAAATTTGAAAACAAGCAGTTACAGTGCTGAAAACAATGCTGAAACAAAACAGGAGCAAATTGACATGACACAGAACTATTCAATAGGAGCATACTTAAAGCAACAGACAGTATACGGTAATATAGTCTGTAGTCCCTATCCCTTTACCAAAGCATCTCTTTGAACCATTTCCTTACAGTACAGCCCTTCTACCTGTGTAGATAAACCTCTCCTGAATAATTCAGTTTTGCATAGTTTGCAGAAAGCCATAGAGTGGGAGGCCTCAAAATCTCATCAGGCAGACCATACCATAAGGAGGGAGCCACCACAGAGAATACGCATGTACAGGCAGCTGTTGATTGTGCCCATATGCAGAGTGGCATATGTCATAGTGGAGTATAGGGAGAGAGGAGATCCTTCTTTCAGAGATCCCCCTGCAGCTGTGAGACTCTTCACTTGAGTTGCTTTATTTCTTCTTTCCTTCCCAATTAGCTCACCCATTTGTTTGACAATGAAGGGACGGTACTCTTTGCAATATTCATGGCTGTTTGGGGTAAGTTTCTGGATGAGTCTGTTTTGGATCTGATGAGACAATCCCTAACTTATATCTAGGGATCTCCCCCTCCCCATCCTTTATTATCTTAGCAAAATGGGAAAACTTGACATTTGTGCTGATTAAAAAATTCTAGACCTCTACGTCCACATCAGAGAATGATGTATGTTTACAAAAGAGAGAAAATTGTATATGTCGAAGTGGGAGTAGAAAGGACAGGTGAGATTATAACTGATGATTCTGGACAGGAAATTTATTAGAGAGATGATGAAGATTTTCATGCCCTGCTTCACTGCTTAATAGCTTACAGCAGGTGAATGCAACAGCTCATTCATTAATACTCTTACCACAGTTGTATCTGAACTGAATCAATTTAGCTCTCAGATTACAAATACATGCTTGTTTGATTGTATCCTTGGCACTTGAATAAATTTCCATAAAAAGCTTTAAAAGCCACTATTACATATGCTGAAGGTTGATCTGAGCTCCACTGAACTACATGCAAACCTAAACATTGACGCAACCAACTGTTTGTTTGCAATTGAGAAATAAATCACTTGTGAGAGTAGGTAAGAAGGCATAACTCTAGAAAACAACGTGGTGGTGGATGCTGCGTAATATGTCTATGGATCTAAATGTGTGTGTATTTTCTAAATAAAGCTTCCTAAGATTCATATGATCAAAGAAGGGCCTTAAAATATGTTCTGATCTCCTTCTCATTAGAATGGCCAACAACTTAAAGGAAATCAGTTATCATATCAAAATGATGCATCTTGTTCATATCCAGGTTCCCTCTGCTTCTTCCATGGTGTAAAATGGACTGCCATGTCTAGTGTACTTGGCTGGAGGATCTCTACAAGAAGGGTGAACAGAAAGTCTTTTTGGTCTCCACTGCACATTCAATTCTATGTACTATGTTGTGTCTTTATATTACAGCCACTGTATATTTGGAACTATGGAAGAGACAAAGAGCTAAAGTGGTTAGTGAATGGAACCTATATTGGTGGGATGAAGAGAAGGTAAAAATGACTCACCTCTTGTTGTCTCTTTCTTTGGCCACTATATCATTGATCTAAATGGAAAAACAGAATTACATTAGTGTTTGTGGGTATCCTGCTGTGAATGTGCTAGTACTTGTGTCCTGTTTGGCAGAAAGATTGGAAGAGCTCACACTGTTGATTTCACTCTGTGCCAACCATGATGATGTTTGAAGATGTTGATAGAGGTTTTAGGAATCCTCCAGTTCAGTTCTGTATTAAGGCAGATAGATATCTGTAATAGAGCTTGGGAACTAGTGACCTCTGGAACAAATATGGACTGTTGAGAGGCACCATCTGTCCCAAGTTGCCACTGCAGCGGTAAGTCAGTATATGGAAGGAGTGCCATTTGTAGACCTTGGACTGTGGGAATGGACTGTGGCCCATTACCCTCTATCCTCTCTTCAAAGTGGCTTTCCAATAAAATTTGATGCTGATCAGAGCTCTCTCTCTCTTTACTATGGTTGTTCCCTCTGTTTCCGGAAAGTTCATTCTGCAGCACTTCACAGGGGCAGGCTTGCATATTATCTCTGTGCTTGACAAAGCAGCATTTCCACCACAGATAGGTCTTGTACACACCATTCTTGACTCATATGGTCATTATCTCAGTGGCAGAGAACATTCTTTGCCTGCAGAGGGTCCCAGGATCTATCCTTGCCATCTCCAGTTAGCAGTATGTCAGAAAGCAGAGATAGGAAAGTCTTTTGCCTCAGATCTTGGAGATGCTATCAGTCAGAGTAGTTGATCTTGAGCCAGATGGACTAATAGTCTGAGGACATAAGGCAGTTTCATATGTGAATATGTCTTGTCCATCAGCCACTGGAACAGCATACCATTGATTTTAATAAAGGAACTTCTTTAGGGAATTCCTCTCTGTCTTGGTTACAGAGCTATCAACCAATTCCACAATATTTGCACAGTTAGAATACCAAGGGTGGCTTGTTTTGTGTATGTCTCAGTTCTGTAGGAAGTGATGTCCTAGTGTTTAGAATATTTGTCTTTTGGGAGGGGAACCAAGCTGCCAGCAATAGTTGCTGATGACAGTGTGTGTGGTTCATATAGTTTTCCTTCCAGGTCCTAGGTCAGGATGCACTGGCAAATCCAAATTAGAGTTAGCATTTTGTTGGTGGAGCTCATTGGTCTATAAAAGTTCATCAATATGACTTATATTTTTACTCTCTGCATTTAGGATGATTTGGCCATGGAGCTCATTAGTAATCCAAAAGGCCGTGAAATCCGGATGTACCAACACTCTTATGTGCGCACCACAATTGTGCTCATCTTATTTACACTTATGGTATGTGGTTTTTTCCTCTTGTCCCTTCAGTGCATATTTAAAAACATGTTTAAAACTTCCTTGGATTGAGGTTAGAAAAGTCACTTATGGGGAGCAGACTTGGCAGAGTATCACAAGACTTGGTAATAAGACTTTGACAGATACCTCTAGAATGAGCTATTTAAATAAAAAAACTAATGAGCAAATAAGGCCCAGCTTTCCCATTAAAAGGGGGCAATTAACAGCATTACTCCCTGCTTAAAGCCTCAAAAATTAATTTTAAGCCATTGCTTATTGTTGCCATCTGTACAAATATTGTCATGCCAAGAAATGACCACAAGTTGGAATAGAGTGCACATTAAACCTGCCATTTCTGAACATATGAATAGTACAGACTAGAGATGGGCATGAACAGCAATACAAACAAAAAAAAGCCACGAACAGCCCAGTCCGCTGTTTGCAAGCAAGCTGTTCGTGAGGACCCGTTCCCAGCGAACATGTTCGTTCCAAGCCCTCATCGTGGCGTTCATCAGCCCTTCGTAAAGTCAGACAGTCTGGCGCCTTTCAGTCAATTCCCCTGGCAACATAGGCATGGACTGTCTGAACTCTGTCTGAACTTCTGGCTTTCCTTCTGGCTTGTAACCCCTCAAAGTAGCTTCCAGCAGACAGTCCAGTTTTTGCCACTGTGAAGAGAAATTGACATTAAAGGGGGAGTCCCATGGATCATGCCTTTTCTGGCTCAAGTTCAGCTAAGTCCCAAGGGGGCTGTTCTGGCTCCCACGAACCTCCAATTATGAACATGGTTGTGAACAGGTCATGTTTGTTGATGTTCGTGAATCCCTGTTCGTGGATGGCAATGAACAACGAACATTGTGTTCGGGTTTTTTTCCTGTTTGTGTCCATCTCTAGTACAGACTGAAATGATTGAATATTCCTTCTCTTCCCCTAGGCAACCCTGGGAACTGTCATTTTGTAAAATCAGTGGCAGATTTCTAACCATCTTTAAATCTACAGTTCTCAGGATTGGGGGGGGGGGAAGCTTTGACAGTTACAGTGAAATGAATATACCTTTCTGTCAGAGATCAGTCCCATAAATCTGCAGTGAAAATAGTACATGACTATTATCAATTACTGGATTCCTGTATTTGTTTCTTCTAGTATTACTGATACATTTTTGCCTTGTAGATCTGTGTGCTGATTGGTATTGCACATGCAATTGTCCTTTATCGGGTCGTGGTGACAGTTCTATTTGCTCAATCCAATTCTGGATTCTTTCGAGAGCGAGCCACTACTATGGCAGTAGTAACTGGGGCTGTGTTGCATTACTTGTCCATCATCATTATGAGCAAGGTATGAACACTATATAGTGGGGTATCTTTCTGCTCTCTGTCTTATAGTTCTTTTTCATGGTATGCATCTTACTGCTTTTGTGTGCCTCTTGTGTCTTACAGGTGAATAGGCACGTAGCTGTGTTCCTCTGTGATCTGGGTAAGAGAAGCCTCATTTTATGTACATGGATTAATCTGTTTGACATGTATTTGAACTAAATATCAGAGATATTTAGAGAGGATAAGAGTTACCTGTGGACATGAGGAGATAAGAATTACCTGTGGACATGACCTCAGTGCCATTCAAAATGGTCTTGGAGCAGCCTTACTTGAAGGCATACAAGAATAAAAATGGGCATGCTAGATGCTGCCACTAACTTGTGTGTCTGTATTCTTGTTTCCAGAGAAACCAAGGACATTCTCTGAACGAGAGAACAACTTCACAGTCAAAATCTTCATCCTCCAGTTCTTCACCCACTTCTCTTCTCTAATCTACGTTGCTTTCTTCTTAGGGAGGTAAAGAAGCAAGTGCCAGTGTGGTTCACAGTTTAGACTTTCAGACTAAGTTTTCTAGATTCAGTTTCTGCTACTTTTTCTCTGCTTCAAGGTGACATCTATGAAACAGAAAAAGTGGTGGCTTTCCTTTTGTGGTTGTGAGAACAAATCTACACACTGTAATCACTTTGCAAATTTTAAATCATGTTTTACATTTATAAATTATCTTTGGTGTTAAAGACTTAGATATTACTTTGGAGGTGAAAACAGAGATGTAAAAACTGCAGAGTTGCTTGCCATAGTGCCTTTTTGACAAAACCAGTGCTGCTGTATTCAGAGAACAGGGGTTGATGGTTTTTCTCGTTCTCTGTTTATCCTTTTTTCTTGCTCTTTGTCAAGCTGGCACCAATTTTAGTTTTCCTTATCTGGGGATCTGCTTCCTAATCCTTCTGCATCTCCATAATCATTGTGCATCTGACTATTATCTTCCAAACCTGTATCTGAGCTCTGGCTCTTATATTTGATCTGATGCTGGAATAAATGTTCTTAGACTTTAATAATAATAATAACAACAACAACAACATTTGATTTATATACCGCCCTTCAGGACAACTTAATGCCCACTCAGAGCGGTTTACAAAGCATGCCATTATTATCCCCACAACAAAACACCCTGTGAGGTGGATGGGGCTGAGAGAGCTCCAGAGAACTGTGACTAGCCTAAGGTCACCCAGCTGGCTTTAAGTGGAGGAGTGGAGAATCAAACCTGGCTCTCCAGATTAGAGTCCCACGCTCTTAACCACTACACCAAACTGGCTCTTTAAAGTGTTACCGGACTCCTGTTTTATCTTCTAAACTGTATGTTCTTGAGAGAAAGGATAGATGATAATAAGAACTGAAATATTTTAATCTTAATTTCCTTGTTAGGATTAATGGCCACCCTGGAAACTATGTTCGTGTTGCTGGCAAGTGGAGACTGGAAGAAGTAAGTTTCTTTTGCCATACGGGTTCTTTTTCCATACCTGGCATATTTGATTATAATGGGCAAATCGGAATCTGATATGCATGAATGGTGGAAACTTTCTGGAGCTTTGTCAATTTCATGTTACAGATGTGCAGCATTTTTTGGACATTTGTTTGTTTTATTTTTACAGCATTTGTATTCCACCTTTCTACTCTTATCAAGGGCACCAAAGTGGCTAACCATTAAAACAAGCATAATAAAAATATAGTTTAAAAACAACTACAAATCTGAGCTAAAATAAATATATAAAACTTAAGAGAGCAGATTAAAATATAAGGCAGGTAGGAAGTATTATTGAGAGAATACCAGACAAAACAAAAAAAATCTTCACCTGCTGGCAGAAAAGTGATAGAGGTAAACAAACAAATATCCTTGGGGAAGATGTTCCATAAATTTAGTGCCACCACCAAGAAGGCCCTCTCTCAGGTTGTTTCCCATGAACATTTTTTTTAGAACATGAATAGCAGTAAGTGATCTTGGGACCAACCTTTAGATACAACACATCTCTCTTTTTCTTTTTCTTTCTAGTGCCACCCTAGTGGTTGCCTTTTAGATCTCTTTATCCAGATGGCTATAATCATGACATTAAAACAAACCCTGAGCCACCTTCAGGAGTATTTGTTACCGTAAGTAAGCATAACTCATGCAATTGGAACCGGGTCCACCTTTTCTCTGGGTATTGCAGACCTCCATAGTTAGAAAAAGGATACTGTGGTGATTGCATGTGCCCAAATCACATTCCTTTGGTGGGAAATATTTTGTGAATTGTACTTTGTTCTTGGGAGAGAATCAGGTGAATTTGGGCAGGATGTATGTTATGTTCTTTCACACCAGATTGGGCAGTGATTTGGAGTGGGGTTGGGTATTTCCTTTGCCTGCAGCATGGGGCTAGGCTGACTTGCTTGAGATGTTTTGTTCTCAAGCAGAGCAATGTCATGTGCTGCTCAGCATTTTTATGGAATACCATCTGTTGAAGAGCTAATCTATGAGAATATGAGTCTTGAGGGGTGGTGTTGTGATATAATGATCTTATGATCATTTCCACTCCATGTGACTCTATGACCCAGTTCATATTTTATTTTATTTATTTATGTCATTTATAGTCCACCTTTCTGACTAAGACTCAAGGTGAATTACATTAAGTAAGATTACCACAATCATTATCAAAGACATTTCAATGCCATAGGATAAATAAATACATATCATTAGCAAAAATCCAATACAAAGCTGAAAAAACTGAAAGAGTATAAACAATATATATATATATATATATATATATATATATATATATATATATATATATATATATATATATATATATATATATATATATATATATTCTCTAGCTCCATCCCATAACTTTTTGGTGCTGCCTGCAATGTGTTCCAATGGAGCCTATGTAAGTCACAGGGACACACACACATACACACACACACACAAAATATTTATATATGGTGGCCCTTATATAAGTTTTTTCAGAGCATGTAAGGGTGTTTGTGGACTCCATTCATGTAGGTGATTTTTGTGAGAACTGCTGTCTTTGTGTAGGGGCTACGCTCATGGCTATTTGGGGCATGTGCAATTCGGGTAATCTTTTTGTAAGGCCACCAGGATACAGAAACTGCAGCTGCCTCTGCAGAATTTATAAATTTATTAGTTCTGGCTTTATGCTGCTTCTCTACCTCCAAGAAAAAACAAATTAAAATTTTCATAAAACATAAAACCAAATTTAAAATAACTTAAAATCCCATTAAAAACCATCTCAGGGTGTAATAACCAGCACCATCTCATCAATCCACCAACCATTCAAAAGTCTTCCAGAATAGAAAAGGCCTTCAGAAAGCCTGCAGAGACTGTATCAGCCTCACCTTCTAGAGGAGAGAGTTTCTTGATACTCCCTACATAGATTTACTGGTCACAAAAGTCCACCAGGGGCCCATCACATTCCCATGAATTGGCCACCTCAAGTGGAGCCAGGCTTAAGAGGAACAGTTCTCTTTGCAGAAGCATGGACATTCAAAAATTGAAGTGACACCCAGGGGCGGCGCAAGGGTCTGCCGTGCTTGTGGCCGGCCGGCCAGCCGGGCTCCCCTGCGCACGCACGAGCACGCGCGTGCACACCAGCCTGCGTGATGACATCACGCGTGACATCATCACGGGAGTGCGCGCTGCCGCCAGCCCAATTGCTGCGGCGGGCAGCCTCCGAGCTCTCCCACTCAGTTGCCTGCGCCGCCGCAGATGCCTGCCCGCGGTGGCTGCACCTGGCCGGGGGCTTGTGCTGGCGGCGGCAGCGGTGCGGGGTGGGAGGGATAGGAGGCTGGTGCTTTGTGGCGTGCACTTCTGCCCGCCGCGCCTCCTCCGGCGCTCCCTCCAGCACCCCGCGCCTGCGGCCACCGCCTACCTGGCCTTAATAGGCGTGCCGGCCCTGGTGAAACCTTTTTAGTTGGTTCTAATCAGTATTCAGAAAGAGAATGTTCTAGACTAGAGATGGACATGAACTGGGAAAGAAACAAACTGTGGTTCATGGTTCATCGCCTTTCACAAACCATGAACCATGAACTTTCACAAACTTGCCCCGGTTCACAAACTGGTTCATTTGGTTCATCAATTCCCCAGGCCCTAGAATTGGCCCCCTTCACATGCAAAGATGCCAAACCCACAGGGACTCTTCAGCAGATTCTCCTCCAGTCCTCCTTGAACTTTGGTGAAGATTTCCTTTCAGATCTCCAAGTAATAGACCCCCAGGAAAGTCCCATTAGATATAATGGGAGCCATGAATACTGGTCGACTTACATAGGCTCCATTGGAACACATTTCAGGCAGCACCAAAAAGTTATGGGATGGAGCTAGAGAATTTTCCTCTGAGGATGGAATGACAGCCCCCAGACATGGGTTATGATAGTGACCACCTCCTCCTTGCAGGCCCAGGAGTTGGTCAATGGACTGGACCACTTCCCTTCTGTCCCCCAGGGGACAGTCTCCAGGGGTGGCCCGCAGCACTCCACTTGTCTCCAGGGGCGGCCACCGCATTGGAAAAGGTGGGTTTTGACAGTGGTTGCCTCCTCTTCACGGGCCCAGGAGGCAGCCAATGGACCATCTCCCTTCCTCCCACTGGGGGCTACAGGCTCAGAGGGTGGCCCATGGCACCCCCTTTCAGGGAGATGTTTTACGCCTAAGGAAATGGGACAGCCAGACCCTCCTAGACAATTGTTCTCTGAGTCTGGCACTGGCACAGAGACTGGGGCAGAGTTGGAGCTCAGCTCTGAACATCCAGCTCCCACTATTGGGATACAGCCGGGGATGGCTGCCGTTGGTGGACCATGAGGAAAGGAGATTTAAGTTGGCCTTGTGGGTAGTTCTCCACCTCAGGTGAGCCAAAACCCACCTCAATGACTGGGTGGCTGCGAGGGAACCTGAGGGTGGGCAACTGAGTCTGGCAGCCGGACAGAGACTGGGGTGGCTCACAGCCCCAATATCTCCCTAAGGTCAAGGGAGGGGTACCCCAGCAGGGGGAGGTTAACCTTTATGAAGGACAATTGATCCACCAGGGCCGGGTCCAGGCGTGAGCTGCGGGCATGGAGAAGAGCCATTAGATATAATGGGAGCCAGCCACAAATGCCAATTGACTTGTGTCAGGCTCCTTGCCAAGTTTGTCAGAGTCTGGGGGGTGGCATGCCCTCCATGTTGGCCTGGGCAGTAGCTAGAGCTCAATGAAAGCCTCAGGTATGGAGGGGGGTTGAAGACACTCTGGATCCCTCACTTCCTCTATTGGGATGGCCAGTGTCGCTCCTTCTCTCTCTGACCTTGTCACGCTCACTCATCTCTCCAATTCACTCACTCCCGACTACTCATCACTGGCTCCTTGTCCCTGCCCATCTTTATAGGCCTTCCTTGGCATCCTTCCCCAGTCAAAGAGCTGTTCTTGGGGTCACAGGAATATTCTTTTCAATGAGAGGAGGACAGAGACAGTCTATGAGAGGAGGTTAATCTTGGAGGTGTTCCACACAACTTGTGGCCCAAATATCCCTTAGCCAATCATAATAAGAGACAGACGCAGAGTCCTGCGGATGAAGCAATCTATAACCGTTTATTAAACGATGCAAGAACGATGGTTACACAGAGAATAAAAGGTCTCCTCATGTCCAACGCTCATCAGAGCTACAATAGCAGTACAAAGCAATTAATACCTTTTGGTTAATTATAATACTTGTTATTCTATTGGCTCAGAAAATATAGTGGCCCCCATTGGCTCGGATGGGTGACCACCTCTCATGGCAGAAGTGTCCAGGGGTATCCTTATTGGAAGAAACAACTTAGGTCAACAGCACAATTACAATATTACCCGATTGCCATTGCTTATCTTATCTGTCCTTGGTCTATCTCTTGAAGGAACATCTCCCTTCCTTTCCCACACATCTCTTTCATAGGCTTTTCATTTAGGCCCATTCCTTTGGTCCATGTAACATTTAGTAAATGTTCCCCCCTGTCACTTTTGGCAACCTTGTGGGTTTCAAGCGGAGAATATTTCTCTGGGTTCCGTGGGAGAGGAGCGCTCTCCCTTCCCTAGGAATGTGCTTAAAGTTATATTCAGCACCCATTCCTCTGCTTTGTGGTTTCCTCTCACCCTTGAAAGGTTCTGCTAATCTAATTAGCTTTCAGCTAGCTTTCATTGCAACATTTTGCATAAGCAGTTTCACAAAGGGGTTTCTGTATCAAGTCATGAACAGGTGTCAAGTCATAAGCAGGTGTTTGGCAAGCGCAACCTACCTGGTAGGAAGCTTCACAGTATTTTGATCTTACTTCTCACAGTGATTTCCATGTATAACATACATTCTGCATTGGTCTTTTGTTTCAAGTCTCATTTTCTTGCAAGTTGCGTTACAAATACTACATTAGCTCCTGATAATAGTAAAAGTGCATAACTGTAATAGAAGGCCCATAAAGGTACATAAAATCTCTTTCATTAAAGCCACTTCCCATAGAGAGAAGGAGAAGATGTTCTTTGGGGAGACAGGATATTCTTGTACAGGAAAAGAAAAAGGCAATCCATGAGGGGAGGTTAATCCTGGGGGGAAGCAGACCTTGAGGGAACAGCATTGCATTCCATAATGAGGAGCCCATAAACCTGGCAGTGGCAGAGAGACTGGGGTGGGGTCGGAGCCATGATACCTCCAGGTGAGGGGGGAAAGCTTAACTTTCATTGTCGGGGAACCTGGATCTTCAGTCCCCAAGGTGTGGTGAGGGGTAGCCCAGCAGGAGGAGGTTGAACTTTATGAAGGCCAATTGATCCACCAGGCGTGAGTGGCAGGCACCAAGCAGGTCTCCCAGATGGGAGAATACTCACTCTATCTGGACACAGGTGGTGGGGGGAGAGAGGAAGTTCATGGCCGCAGATGACAAGTTAGGCCAGATGTCAGCTTTGTGTGCCCAGCATTCCAGGGGATCGGAGTTGGGGGGCTGGTGGGGCTTGGCAAGGTGCCTGAACCTCACCTCCTCCAAGTCTTCTGCAAGGGCATGCGTGGACTCCCTGATGCCGCCAACTGTCCAGCTCATCACCGAGGACCAGTGTGGGGAGGTTGTTGGATGGGCTTTCATGGCCTGGGGCACTGGGCTGATCGGCTTCCTGCTCTGCTGCCACCGCCCAGTCCCTCTTCCATGCCCTCTTCCCTCTGGCCAGATAGTTTTTCCTGGAAACTGCACACTTCTCTGTGGAGGTCCTGCATCCATCGCTGGAGCTCAGCATTGCATGTGGCGATGCTGCCCTTTATACAGGGGTCACACATGCAGGCCTGGCTGTACACCCCCTCTTGGCAGAGAGGATGCAAGCAGGCGTCCACACCTGCCTACAACCTCATCACCAAGTCCCTGACGTTGTGGAGAAGGGCTTCCCCCTGCTCTAGTTCTTTGGCCAGCATCTGGTCCAGCCCAGGATCAGGGGGATGGCTTGCCTCAGGTTGGCCTTGTAGGAGCAGGGAGGTCAGTGGTCTCCTGAAACAGCTTCAGGACATGGACCATTTGGGACTAGCCAGTCCGTGGACCTAATGCTGAACTCTTCTCCCCCCTGCACAATGGGCACAGAGGACCCTGCACCACATTTCTTTCCTCCAACTGACAAGTCATCATGACGTAGGTGGAGATCCAACGGGTGGGCATGTCTTTGAAGAGCTGGTGCTTGGGATCCCCCTCCTCCTCCCACCTCTCGTGCAGCTGGTGGGAAGAATGAATGTTGCTGAAAAAGTAGCCAGCTGGAAGCTGTCCAACAAGTCACGCGTGTCCAATGTTCCCCGGTCCCAGGTGGGATTGATGTTCTGACCCCAGCCCAAGAGCATCCTTCACAACCAGGTGCAGCTTGTGCACCAGGCACCCAATGCCCTCAAGGGATGTGACATCCATGGCTTTCACTATGGTTCTACCGGTGAATGTGATCATGTAGCCATGGACAACATCACCCGTGGGTGCCCAGTCCCTCAGTCCACCCTTGATTGTGGCAGCAATGTTCATCCCCCCATGCAGTCCTCATTCATCCCCCGCACCTGGAGCAGAACTACTCCATAGCCCGGCAGCAGGGCTGTCCCCTCCTCCCAGGACCCTGATTTTGTCCTGGGGGTCCAGAGGTCCTCTGGTTGCCACTAGTGGGCAGTGAGGATGAGGTAGCAGTGCTGACGGATGCTCCACAGGTCTGCCGTGAAGTGCACAGTTCGCCCTTGTGCACTGGACAGCTCGTCATGGACCAGCTCTACCATAGAGCAGTAGACGGATGGCAAGACTTTCCGGCCAATTGTCTGCTGCAAAGACATGGTATACTAGGGGGAAAAATGATGCAGCACCTGTCAAAAGGCCACACCCTCAACAACGGACAAAGCCCATCTCTGCCACCACACGAGTGCCCGCCTCCTGAGCCCTCCCCCTGTTTCCTTTTCTTGGCATTGCCACCAACCCCAAGGAAACAACCTCCTGAAGGAGAGCCTGCCTGGAAGTTCCACTCCCACCCACAGCACCCTCAGTACGAGTCTTCTTCCTCAGGGTGGACTCCCGTTCCCCTCCCCCTTCTCCTTGCTCAGAAGCCCTCTTCGTCCCCCTGCTGGATGGTTCTCCTTGCTCCAGAGGCAACAGACTCATGTGCTGCCTCTGCAGATGCCTGTGGAGGACGCTGGACAACAGGTGCTTGGGGTCCAAGCCCCTACGCATCAGGATATCACAGTGCCAGCAACGTACCACACAGGGGCCATTGGGGAGGGTTGTGAAGTGCTGCCAAAGTGCGTGCCTGAAATGGGGACTGGGACAGGTGTGGCTGGGGTGGGAGGATGCAGCAAGGGGTGGACTGCAGGCAAGAACATCCCCAAGAGGTTGGGATTTGTAGGGCTGTAGAGAGGACCACCACCCCTGGGGGCAGCTCCAGGGCTGTTGCTGCCCTCCGAGCACTTACACGCGTGCACCTGGATTGTGTGATGATGTCACTACACGTGACGTCATCACGTAGGGCATGCTGCTGTGAGCCAGCTGCCCCATCAACGCGGCAGGCAGCCAGGGTGGTTTGTGGTTGGCCTCCCAGCCCTCCTGCTCAGTTGAGATCCCTCCTCCTCCTCCTCCTCCTCCTCAAAAAGTTTTAGCAGCTGCTCTTCCTCTGGCAACACTGACAACTCTTCTGCCTCCTCCTCCATCCCCACAAGTGGATGTTGAAAAAGAGGCCCTTTGCTGGGCACTGGTGGGACTGCAGGACGAGTTTGGGACTTCTCTCCATGACCACCTTTGCCCCTCACTCTGGCCTAATGGAGCTAATAAGAAGAGCCCTCAGCCAAGGAAGCCACTAAGTTTGGCCTCAGAGCCTAACGGTAGTCCTGGGACTGGGATGGGGGAAAAGGGCCCTCACCCACCACACAAAACATCTTCCCAGCCAGGAAAGGTACTCTATATAAGAAAGAGACTGTTTATCAGTCTCTTTTTAAGCAGCAAGCCTGCGACTCCACCAACATGCTCCAAAATCCTCCCCCCCCCTCTCTCCAACTCCCAACAGCAGCTCTTCCTTTTTTCTCTGCCTGTTGGAAAGTGGAACCACAAGGCTGAGACCTGGTTATTATACTCGTTGCTCTCCATAGAGCAGAATAGGAGCTCTCTGGTTGGCAGGCAGAGCTACCTATAAAGGTTTTGAGGGCTAAGATTGGTGTTCCCAAGGCTGCAGAACGTCCATCCCCTCTGTTGCATAGGGAATTAATTCTTGCTTCTTGCCCGCATAGAACAGAATGGGAGCTCTCTGGTTGGCAGGGAGAACTGCCTATCAAGGTTTTGAGGGCTAAGATTGGTGTTTCCACGACTGCAGAAGGTCTGCAGACAATCATCCCCTCCGTTGCCTAGGAAATTAATGGATTAGTGCCAGGCTGTCTGGCTTCATGAACCAATTACAAACCAAACAAACCGGCCTAAAAAGTCGTGGAAGTTCATGAAAAGGGGGTTCCCTTAAACTGTCAGTTAGCAAACGTTGAACCAGCTTGGTTCGTGCCAAATTTTGGTTCATAATTGGTTTCGTGCCCACCTCTATTCTAGACCTTCATCAGAAAACAGATGTTTTCTTGTGATAAGGAAATCTCAGTGTTGACTGTAGCTATTGTTGCCCACTTCTGTGTCATGATTTATGGATACCTTTGGCAGTTCACAAGTCCAGTACTTTGATGCTTTTTCTGTCTTGTTTTATTTCCTCCCATAGCTGGATAAAGTGTCAATGCAGAAAGCTGTGTGCCAAGCCCAAATCCCACAGCAGAGTTCACATGGAGGAGAGTGCCCAGAACCAATGCAAGGATGAATGGTTGCAGAACTACCAGCTTAACGAAGTCGATATCTTCAGTTTATTCAATGAGTTTTTGGAGATGAGTAAGTTATCATGGGGGGAAGGGGGAGTGGCTCAATAACAGAGCTTTAACTAGAATGTACAAACTTAATTTCTTTTGTCCTACAATTGTTTCAAGTCAAATGAATTTTTGAAGTGCTACAAAAAAACCCTATCAACACTGAATGGGACAGGGAATGATATATGCATGAAGCATCTGTCATATCACCTTCCATTCTCTGAAGAAAATGTGATCAATAACTAGCTTTAGATTACATTGTGAACTTTGGAAACAGTGATTAGCCTTAAGTATACTCTGCAATAAAAAGCACAAACTTTGCTTTAAGAAAAGCTAAATTCTACAACCTGTATTGCTCATGCAAGTTTCCCCATGTTTGTTGACTTGCCTGCCTCCTGGTGACTTGGCAGTTCTGTCCACCTGTGTTAGGTTTTTTCAGGTAGAATGCCAGAGATATGACGATTTGTGCATAGATAAGAATTCTAACACACCAATTTGTTCTGAAATTAGTACTAACATAATTCTGCCTAGGACTGCAATCTGAATTGCCCTAGCTGCTAACAGAATACCCGCTCAGATACTTCACTCCCGCTCCACTTAAACTTCACTCCTGTTGTTGAGGGCAAAAATAGATTAGATGCAACTGATTCTTAAGGATCTTTTCTAGTCCCTTCATGGCTGCCCTTCCAAGTCTCAATCTCCTTCTGATTTCTTGGTTGCAGTCTCTGTTCTGGTTGATGATTGAGCCAAGGAATAGAAAAACTTGTAACAATTTCAAACAATTTCAATTGAGCCAGCCTACCCATCCATTAAGATCATTGTCAGAGGCTCTGCCTCTGCCATATGAAGTAGAGTGAATGGCCTGCAGCCAAGCCTTGCAACCAGTGCGAGGATGGGGGAGGGCAGTGGGAGAAAAATAAATATGAATAAAGCTCCAGCCTAGTTGCTGATAATGGTAAAATGATGGTTTTACCATAGAGTTTCCAGCAATTCCGAGAGCTACCATGGTCACTTCCAGGTTGTACCCTAAAAGTGACGTGACAGCAACTCAACCAAAACCTGAAGATTGCCCACTGTAAGTGGGCAAATGGTAGACCTATCTCTTGTGGTACCTCATTGTGGAACTTGCTCTCTCACCAAAATATGAAATAAATATTTTGCATAATTTTATTCTGCTGTTACTTTAGATGGGAGGGCCATAAACCTGTACAGAGCACTGAAGTCTACCATCCTACTACTGGAAAGCTTACTCAGTTCCTCTCCATTTTAGCATCTCAGATTTCAAAAGAATTACCACACGTTTTTGGAATTATCTTTGCCTTCTTAAGTATTAGCAACTTGTTTGTTAAAAACATGAACTTTGAATTCTCAGGATGCTGAATTCTGTGTCTGGAACATTCTGCATATGAAATGCAGTCTCAGAACTGTGTGATACACACAGCTTTGGCAACGCCTGGTGTTGTCACTTCTTCCTGGGTATTAAAACCTGTGTCCAGGAAAATAACGTATTCTTGGGATTGAAACACACCAATCTGAAACTCATGTAAAACAACTGATGATAGGAGTTGACCTTAGGTTTGTACCAGTCTGCTTATGGTATGTAGGCTATTGGGCTTTGGTGCATCTCTGGAAGTCCAGAAAACATATTCCATGCCAGAATATTTCTGCCATTTACTACCTCTTTTCACTGTACTGTGTTCTGAATCTTCAGTGATCCAATACAGCTTCACCACCATTTTTGTGGCTGCCTTCCCACTTGCCCCATTGCTGGCCTTTTTCAACAACCTCATTGAAATTCGATACGATGCTGTCAAGATGGCAAAACTGCAGAGGCGGATGGTGCCCAGGAAAGCCAAGGATATTGGTACGGTGGTGATCAGAGAGAAAAGCTCCCTGTTCAGACAATTCAAGACAGGCTTCTATATTACCTCAGGATTTTTAGTGTGGCAATACTGGGCTCATGTACAAAGTGGTAGCTGACTTATATCAAGGTTTAGTGAAAAGGTTACTTAGGAAAGAGGAAAAGTACATGACTTGAGCAAACTGGGGAGTAAGCCCTAAGACTTGGACTTACTAATACTCTGCTTCTTTGGGGAATACTCTTACCCAAGTTATTATGAGGATACAGTATTTCCAAGACTTTTACTGTGACTTGTGCAGAGCCTCTCTGTGAGATAAAGCCTGGGGAAATGGTTTAAATAGGAGCCCTATAGGATTCAGCATCAGGAAGGGGAAAAGCCAATAAGAGAAGAAGTCATTTGCATCTGAGACTTGGACCTTGTCTGGAGAACTAACATTAATTAAATATCCTCAAGCCTCAGAATCAGTGTGCAGCATCTGTTCATGACTGGCTGGCAAATGAAGTTTAAGCCTAGCTTAAAACAGCTAACCCTGGAATAAATACTTGGAGTCTGCCCTCCTGCCTTTGCTTGGTCAACAGGACAATGAGCCACTTACACCCCAGGCTCCTGCTTCTCTTGCCTGAAGCCACTGATCTCAGGGACCCTCCCTCTGGGTCTGAATTTGGCCCAGAGACCTAATTAATTACAAACTGGAAGGGGAATGAAAGAGGAGGACATGGGTCTGGTTGTTCCCTTTTCCTGATATACTTGCCTTGGCTAGGGACCAATAACCAGATTGTTCAGCCAATGCTGGAAGCCTGGCAGGAGGGATTGCTCTCAGCATCAAGCTGACCAAGGGAAAATGTCTGTCTGTCTCTCCTCCTCTCCTTTTGCAGGTATTTGGCTGCAGGTCGTGGAAGCGATTGGTATTTTGGCTGTCATTGCCAATGGCCTTGTGATTTCTATCACTTCAGACTTCATCCCCATGCAAGTGTATAAATATACACGCGGTCCGTGTATGCAGAAGAATTACACTGGCATAGAGTGAGTTCTATGCAAGAGCAGGCAAGCAGGGCTGTGAATGTAGTAATCATGATTTTCTTAAAGCTGAGGCTGTTCCCCCATTGCTAAAAACTGTGTGTAAGAACCATCCATATAGTAGGTCTGGGAGAGTGAGGGAAAGATATTGAAAGGTGTGACGAAATAAGAAGTTAGTATCTTTTAAAGTGGGTGAACTGTGGCAAGGAGGGAGGAGGAGGTTTTAAAAATCCTTGAAACGTGAGCATAGTTCTGTTCCATTGGCTACTGTATGCCTGATGTCCTTCTCCAGCATAAGGCACATTCCATTGATAAAAATAAGAACATGCAAAACAACCTTGCATCAGAGAAATAAATCTTCGTATTGGAGGGATGTGCTATGGACACAAATTGATATACAGTACCTTGCTCACAGCCCCAGATAGGCTCTGATCTGCATCCTCCCACCATGGTAGGATTTTGTGGCCAAGTGCGCGTTGGAATCAGCTCTAGAAGGCAGTGCTTCTTCTTTCCTTTGTGCCCTTTCTGCTTTAGTTTGTCTCTTCTCCTTGATCCTGTAACTGCCTGGTACTACCCTGTCTTGCCATATAACACCCACTCTACAAAAGTTAATAATCTCAACCCATGCAAGAGCTGGTAGGAGCTGCTGGGTGGATCAACATTCTCCATGAGATGGGGAAGTAAAATATCCACGTTCTTTGACATTTGTGATAGGAGTTCTGAACCACTTGCAAAGATCAGTTTGTTACGAAGCATAGAACAGGAACATACGTTCATCTGGTTGGATCAGGGGGTGATACTAGAGTGATTTGCCCATCCCCGCCCCTAGTATCAGTCTGTAACATGAATTTTTGTGCTGTGTGATGACAAAGCTGTTTTGCCAAAGTTTTTAAGCCAAGTGCTTTGTTGTTTTTAAAAAACATTCTTATAGCTGGGAAAAAACTGTTCGGGGGGATTTAAAAAAATTACATATATCCCACTCTTTCCCCAGTAGATCCAAATCAGCTTACAATATTGTTCTTCCTTCTCTATTTTATTCTCACAACAACTACCCTGTGAGGTAGGTTAAGCTGAGGAACGATGACCAACCCAAGGTTACCCAGTGAGCTTCCATGCTAGAACAGGGATTCAAACCTAGGTCTGAGATGTCTAGGGGTAACCAGTGGCAGTTCAAGTCTCTGCCTGGCACTTGCATCCACATGGTGCCCCCCCAGAGGGGCTTCCTGTCCCATGCCCACTGCCACCACTTGGCCTTAGTGGGAATTACCCATGGAGAGGGCCAAGGCTGCTCACTCACCTGTACAAGCTTGCCATTCTGAGCCCTGCCTTGGTCACCTGCTACCCAGCACCTGGTTACTGTAAGACTGTTTATGGCACTTGTGCACCATTGGTGGATCAGACAGTTGTCAAAAGACCACCCCCTTCCTGTGGCACTTGTTTAAGATAGCGTGGTTGAACAGTAGGAGTCTGTGTGGTACAGAAAAGAAGCTACCAGCATTTAAGATTATTACTAAAAGCATTTATTAAAGAAAAGAAAAAAATGATCACACTCACACTTTTAAGCACAGCACCAAAGCAAACAAGGGAATTAAAAAAGAAATGGGTAAAAATGCAATTCCTCTATTCCTCCTTTTGTATGTGCCTAACTTAGATCTTTTATTTAGGAAGGCTCTCTATTTTAGAAAGTTCCAGCATATTGAGACGTCTTCATGCCTTTCATGGTTCAGGACTCCAGCATCCACACGATCAACTGCCACCATCTGCAAGGGCCCCCTCTCAGCTCCTTCAGCTTCCAGCTCAAACCAGCCAAAGAGAGCCTCCTCCCACCCCCTGGGCAGGTCAAAGGTGCAGGTCAGAGAGGCTTTTCCTGGATGTTCCAGGAAGTAACCTTTCTGGCATTTTAGTCCTCACAACCTCCCCCCACCCCAATACCTGGAAGGCTAAGCTTTTAACAGAAGGTCTTCTGGCCACATCTGCATGACTAAAGCCCCAGTCTGGATATGGCTTAGAAAGCATCTGGTTTTCCTTCCTCCATCCTACCAGTTCTCAGCTAACTGGGGTGAAAGTTTTGACACAGTCCAAACAAATGCATTTCTCCATAATGGCAAATCTTATTTTTTTTCTACAATAATTAAGTCAAGGAAGACTCTTCCAGTAAAAGCAGGATCAGACTAGATATTTTTACAAGTAACTAGGAAACTATTTAATACAAATTATGAGAATTGATGTAAACTTACATTATACAAAATACAGAAATGTCTCAATTTATTTTGTTACTTTAACATTGAAAATAAAATGACATCAACAGCTCTAAGTCTAATGCATCTAGTTTGAGAAAATGTACACAAATACATGATACAAGATGAAAAACAAGCGCATTGCTGAAAACTTTTCTAAGCCTTGGCCAGGGGCTCATAACCTGCATAATTTGTCTAGGATACAATTGCAGTCCAGTTAATAATGTTCCTGCTTTTCTTTTTTTCTTTTTTGCTTGTTTGTAGCTGTTTCACAGGTTATGTGAATCACAGCCTGTCTGTGTTCTCCATCCAGGACTTTGAGAATCGTGATGAACTGCCAGTTCTTAAGGACTCCATGGGGAATAAAATAACCCACTGCAGGTGCTGGCAACTATGACTTTAACTTTCCATATTCCAAGCTTTATCAGGGAAGCCTCACAGCCCAATCCATTAAGTGGAATATGTGTGTAAGCCCCATTTTCTTTCACATTATTAGGACAGCATTATAATGATGTGGCTACTTCTTTTCCCACATGAAATACAGATAACCAATCTTGGCGTTGCCTTCCTTCAAAAGCCCAATGAATGGAAAACCAACCTAATGCTTGGCTGTTCTAGAGATGGCTTTCACTCAATCACAATTACATTGCAGATGTGTTGGGATGAAGATTAGCTGGTACAAAGAAGCCTTATCTTTGTGTGAAGGCAATTAAAACAATTTTTAAAATAAAGAATATATGAAATAATTCAGTAAAAACAGATGAACACACACAACACCCAAACAAGGAACAAACGTCAATACCAAACCAAACCAAACCAATGGTTGTTGTGGATTTTCTGGGCTGTATAGCCATGGTATTGGCATTGTTGTTCCTGACGTTTCGCCAGCAGCTGTGGCTCGCATCTTCAGAGGTGAAGCACCAAAAGACAGAGATCTCTCTGTGTCACAGTGTGGAGAAGATGTTGGCAGGTAATTTATATCTACTCAGGAAAGTGGGTTTGGGCTGAGTCATCCTGTAGGAGCTTCCCAGGGTGTGGAATGCTAATGGAGGGAGGCGTCACTGTATCCTGAAGAGGTTCTTTTGCATATGGATTGGTGCTTCATATGCTAATCCTCTCTGCAGGGCTATTGTGGGATGTGGAGTATTTCGTTAGCCTGTTGGTTAATGTCAGATTTGTGTCCATTTATTCCTTTGCGCAGAGGTTGGCTGGTTTGTCCAATGTACAGAGCAGATGGACATTATTGGCACATGAGGGCATACATCACATTGGAGGGTGAGCAGCTGTAGATCCTCTGGATCTATGACCACAGTTTTGTGTGGTTTGTGGAAAGCCAAGAGAGTAGGAGCTTTCCTGTTGTCTTCAGGTAGTCCATTTTATATGGTAGGGGTCATCACAATAGCATCGCCCATACACTTGTATGGACAGCTATTGATTTTGCCCATTTGCAGGATGGTATCAGCAGAAAGCCCTTGTGATGGACAGGAATGGTCCCAGCTCTGCCTTTCCTGAGAAACAACCAATGAGAGTGGAGAGAAGGAGAACGTTTTTGGAGCAGCTTTGCTTGCCTTCCCTGAGCCTCACCAAAATCCTTCTCTTTCTCTCCCTTTCTTACAATGAACCTCAACTCTTCCTGGCCCAGCATTCCATTCATTCTTACTTGTGGTTTCTCAGGAGAGGAGGAGTTGGGACCAGTCCTATCTGTTCACATGAGCCCTGTTCAGATTAGCAAAGTTGCTGTGGCAGAGGGAGAGAGGCGGTCCTGTAGATATAAGGGACAAAGTCCATTAAGGGTTTTGTAGATGACAGCCAAAAGCTTGGCAGTAACTGATGGGAAGCCAATGGAGTTACTGCAGAATGGGAATAATACACATATTTCACCTTGTTCCTGATAATAATTGGGCTGTGACATTCTGCACCAACTGGAGTCTTTGAGTTGATTTCAAGGGAAGACCTATGTAGATTGCATTACAGTAGTCTTGATGTAACAATGGAGTGGATCTAGGTAGCCATATCAGTTGTGTTAAGGTAGAAGGCCATCTTCTGGCCTAAAGGCATTTTTTGCAGCTGCATTTACTTGCTTCTCTAGCAGCAGTACTGGAGCCAGTATAACCCCTAGGCTCAACTGAGTCTGCAATGGTCAACTGAATCCATCAAAAGTGAGGAGTGCAATGTCCTTCAATATCTCTGGCTTCCCAACCAGCATTACCTCATATTTTCTGAGTTCAGTTTCAATTTGTTTGATTTCAGTCATTTGACTGCAGATGTCAGGCAAGATTTGGGTCCAGTAGCACCTTAAAGACCAACTAGATTTCCAGGGTATGAGCTTTTGAGAGTCATAGCTCCCTTCATCAGATACAAAGGTCTTTACTGCATCAGCAGGGGATTTGGATAACGAGTTTCAGGGCTGGGTGTCATCTGCATATTGATGACATCCAATTCTATAGCTACAAATGATTACTTCTAAAGGCTTTACATAGAGGTTGAATAACATGAGGGATAAGATTGCCCCTTGTGGAAACTTGTAGGGTAATTCATACACTTAAGATAGCTGGTCTTCAACAATCTTTTGAGTCTGTTCCTTAAAGAATGATTTCATCCAGTCCAAGGCACATCCCTCTGATACCTATTTCTGCCTCCGAATGTCTCAGTAGAATGGCATGATCTACCGTTTCAGAAGTTGCAGATAGATCCAGGAGGAGCAACAAAGAAGCATTGCCTTTGTCTATATTCAGATGGAGGTCATCAACTAAAGCCATTAGAGCCATCTTCATCACATAGCCCAGCCTGAAATCAGACTGAAAAGAGTCCAGAGCACCAAAGTTATCCAAGTAGACTTGGAGTTGGTCCACTACTGCTCTCTTAAGTCACACAACTGGGCAAACTGGCACCATTGGACCATCCAGTCCTTTGACTGCTAATGCAGAGTTCAAATTGGAATGGACGCAAGAGAATTTATCTGCAAAATACTTAGCAAAATTATTGCAGTTGGCTACAGAGCAGTCCACCTCTTCCTGTAGGCCAGAGCCCAATAGGCCCGACTACCCAGAAGAATTCTGCAGGTCTACACTGTTCAGATTCAAAGGTGGCAGAAAAATATTGTTTCTTTGCTTCCATCACCACTGTGGAATAGGCTTTAAAATGATCTCTAGGCTGCACCTTGTTGGATTCATCCCAAGTCTCTCTCTACTGTTGCTCTAGCTGTGTTTCCCTCGTCTCTTTATCATCCACAGCGTCTCAGTAAACCATTGGGCTGCCTTGGCTCTTAGACCTGAGAGAGGGCACCTAGGAGAGATCATGTGAATTGCCTGGGTCATTTCCTCATGCCAGAGGTCAACCAAGGCATTGTTAGGAGCACCAATAATATCAGGATGAAAATCCCCATATGCTATCTGAATACCAATCAGATCCATCAGGCTATGGGGGAAGATGATCATAATCGATCCCCCACCCATATGGAGTCCTGGTATTCATGTAAGTCTAAACCCTAGCAAGTAGTGATCTGTTCTTGACAAGGGGACTAACTTCAATCCCCCCACCTCCAGATAACCTTCTTACTTCCCAGAGCAGAATATCAGATCAACACTATGGACCTACACAGTGTGTGGGGCCTGTCATTACTTGAGACAAACCCATAGTAGTCATGGAGACCATTAAATCCAGAGCTTCAGCATGGATGTTGAATTCCCTCCAAAATGAGCCTAGGCATCCTCAACACCACCTCTGAGACCACCTTCACTAGCTCAGGCATAGAGATGGCTAGGTAGCAAGGTGGGTGGTACACCAACAGAATCCCAATTCTGTCTTGCGCTCCCAACACTAGATACACACTCTCAAAACCAGCAGAGTCCTGGACAGGGCATTGAGCCGGGGGATAGAATCCCAAAAGACAACAACGACACCACCCACCAGGCCTATGCTGATCTAGGCATTAACTTAATTGTTGCCCGGATTTGGAAGCCCAACTGAGAACAGTACTCTGTTGTTACTAGGTAATGATTGAAGAGTACTGATTGTTCCATCTCTGTCAGCTGGCTCTGAAAAAAAATGTATGAAAATAGAAGGTTGGATGAGGCAGTGCACAGTGCAGCATTAATGTTTTACTACACCCCTTCCTGCAGGTACCGAGACTACCGGAACAGTGATGACTACAGTTACTCTGTTGAGTTCTGGCATGTTTTTGCTGCACGCCTTAGCTTCCTTATCGTGTTTGAAGTAAGTATTTTTGGTAGAATGCTGTGGGAGGCAGTCTCTGGTGGAGTCCCAGCAGGTTGGTTGAATGAGCAGGAGTGGGGCATCTCCTTAAGAGTGTTCCTTTAGATGCGTTATGACCTGAAGTGCTTCCACTCTGAATTGATCATTTTGGTAAGTTCCAGATATAATGTTCCTTACCAATTATTGAGTAGAAAGGCACTAAAAAAATCTTCCAGGTGCACCAGCACTGCTAAATTGGGTTGAAGTCCAGAGCTTCGGTTGGTTGACATGCATGTTGAACTGATGCTTTGCACATAAGAGAAGAAACATACAGCTACTGTTCCTTTCAGGAGCTCCATAGCAAGAGAAGTTTTCCTTAGTAGCAGCCATATGGATCTATAGGATATAGGAACTTGCACTGCACAGGCAGAATGAAATGGCAGCTGGACACAGAATTAGAGAAAACAGTTAGAGAACCAGTTTCTCTAACTGATCCAAGAAACCACCCTGCCCAAAATTCCTTTACACGGAGCTGTTCACTTATTATTTGTAACATCTGTATCTCCTCTGTATTTCACAGAGTTCAGGGTATGCATGTAAATGGGGTTCCAGCTAGTCTCCCATCCCAGTACAGACCAGGCCAAGCCTCCTCAGTATCAAATACTGAATCATATCTTTAGTCTATTATCTGGGCCCAGCTTCTTGCCAGCCAGCAAGAGAGTGCCAGTCTTGACTTTCCCAGGAATAGGAAGAATAGTGAATTATACTTGGGGCATCACCTTGGATTGCCTGTGAACTTGGCACAGCCTCTCAGACCAGTTCCTTTACAGTCAATGGAAGGATCTATATTGAGTGTAGTAAGAGTTTGATCTGGATCTGTATTTCTGAATTTCATGATGTAGTAATGTGTTAGCAGAGTAGCATAGTGGATGCAGCAGAGGACATATGAGGTGTGAATGCGAAGTGTGTCCTAAGGAACAAACTCATACATGGAGCCCAGCTTAGACTTTAGAAAAGAAATATGAGCTATTTATTTCAAGAACTCCATTGAGGATAGGAAAGGAATAGAAATGACATTCTGTTCTGTCTATCTAGTCCAGGATGCTGAGAGATGCAGGATGGCATATCCTGCTCTCACAGTAGCAAGATGGAGAAGAAGACAAAGAGAGGAAAGTGTGGTGCAAGAAGGAATGAAGTCCCTGAGAAAACTATTGACACTTCAAAGGGATAGCCCCAGGATAGTAGAAAGGAAGGATGGACAGACCCTTGACCTCTCTGTCTTGCTAACTCTCTTATAGTCCCCTTCTGAAACCTGAGACTAAGGATAGCAAAAAGTCCTTTACTTCTCACACAGTGAAACAGTTGACCATCCAAAAGAGCCATTGTGAAGCAAGTAAGAACAGAAGATTGACTGGCTATTGTTGTCACTGCCTAGAAATTTTTAGCAGCCTGTTTCTTATGACAGACAAAATCTGATCTAGTCATTAACTTTTTACAGCATGTGGCCCTGTGCATCAAACTGATTGCAGCATGGTTTGTACCTGATGTCCCGAGAAGGATTAAGAATCTGCATCTGAAACAGAAATGTGAGAGGCTACGGAAACAACTAAGGTAGGTAGTTTTTGTCTTAGGCATGATTCTCCTAAGAGCCAAATGAGACATTACATTTTACAAAAGTTTGTCACAGGGACTTGCAGCCATTCTGCAGCTGTGAGTTCCTGGTGGCAGCTACATATAGAAGTACCACAACCACAATGGTACTTCTATATGGACCATGACAAGGGGGTAGGAGGGGCTCCTGCTTCTCCCCCCACAACTCCATTTTCCCCAATCCCAAACAGCATGAGGAGGCATCTCCTGACCAGCAAATAACACTCCTGGGGCCATTTCACCATTTCAGAAAATGGTGCAAGGAGGGAAAGCAAGAGTCCCCCACCTTCACACCATGGTCCTGATTCAAATTAAGTTTCTGCAGCCCTTCTAAATGGAGTTGGCAGTGGGAACTCACAGCTGCAGCATGGCTGCAAGTCACTGTGGTGAACTGGTATAAAATGCAACTTCTAGTTTGGCCCTAAGAGGACAGAGCAAACAAGAGTTTAAGACTGCCTGTTGACTATCAAGGAAACTGTGATCTTCGCTTATACATGTCCCTGGAATTTGTTTTTATTCTTCCACTAATGCTTTGTTCTTCAGTTACAATGGATCCATGCTTTGAGCATTCTGACTTAATAACTATATAATTTGATGCTGGACAGGACTTTTTTCTGGGAAAAGAGGTGGTAAAACTCAGTGGGTTGGCAGCACATGGGGCAATTCCCAGCAGGAGATGGTGCCCCGGGTACCATGCATGCGCGTAAAGTGCACACACACTGCCAGGACTGTGCAGGGCACAGCAACCTCCGGAAGTGCTCCCACAAGAGAGGGAGTTTAAATTGCCCTCCATGCCACTGGCGATTTAAACTCCCCCCTTGCTCCAGCTGACTGGCGCCAGTCAGCTGGAGCAAAGGGTTTTTTTTAAAGTTTAAATTGCCCTCTGCATCACTCACAAGCGGCGTGGAAGGTGATCCAAACTCCCACCCTTTGTCCAGCTGACTGGCGCCAGTCAGCTGGAGCAAGGGTGGATTTTAAAGTTTAATGATCACCAGCCACATGACCATTTTCTAGAGGTGCCAGAACACCATTCCACTGCATTCCAACTGAAAAAAAGCCCTGATGCTGGAACCTTCTCACCTCTGCTGCTGAATTCCTTGAACAGATTGGATACCATCTTCTGGCCTGATTTCCTTTAAAAGGAGCCCGTTTTAGGCAGGTAACCATGTTGGTCTGCTGTAGAACAGCAGGATTTGAGTCCAGTGGCACCTTAGAGACCAGCAAGATTTTCAGGGTATAAGCTTTTTAATGTCAGAGCTCCCTTCTTCAGATAAAAGGAGCCAGTTATACTACACTTAATATAGAAAGTAATGAGCTTGGGATCTGATTCATCCTACATGCCAAAGGGAATGGTAACATGTCTTAAGGACTCTGAATGTCTTCTTAGTTGGCTTTAATTGTTAGGAAATCGGTTGTTCAAGTAACCCATCAGGGAGTTAGCAGGTGTGTGAGCATGACAAAGAGAGAAAGAGAAGAAAAGCACAGTTTTAGATACTGGAAGAGAAGAGAGGGAGAAACAGACTCTGCTTAGATTTGCATGAAGTACCTTGGATATGTAGGATCTCTGTCTGATCTGGGTAGAAGATCTGCTGCCTGAAGGTTCATTTCTTTGCCTCCACCTGTGCTGTATTTGTATATTTGTAAATAAAGCAAACACTACACAAACACAGTCATAGTGCTGTTTCCTCCAAAGGGAACTAATCCAAGTAATTTGAGAGCCAGTGTGAGAAAGTGGTTGGACTATGATCTGGGGGACCCAAGCTTGAATCCCCACTCTGCCATGGAATTTTTCTGGATGACCTCAGGCCAGTCATACAGTCTCAGCCTAACCTACTTCACAGTGTTGTTGAGAGGATAAAATAGAGGAGAATGATGTAAGCCATAAAATAAATATCTTCCAGACTGGTTCTTGCACTTTAATTTAACTATAGGTTATTCTCTTGACATGTAATCATTGTGTCATCTTTATTCAGATGGGCACCCATGTCATGGGACAAGTTCTAAAAGCAGTTACTAGTCCCACCATGGAGACAGTCATTAGAGCACCTTTTCATATCTAGACAGTAGATCTAAAAATCCCTGCAAGCAATTTGTTCTGCACATTTTTACCCTGCCCTTCCTTCAAGAAGACCATGTGACTTTCCTCATAAAATAAATCCTGCTGTGGCCTTTGGAGGCTGGGCAAGCCCTATGAGAAAGAACTCTGAATAGCCTACAGATTTGACATCATCCCACCCTATTCCTTTCTCAAGCACAAAATTAATAACCAAAGCCACCAGCCAAGGTTTAATCTCTCCACACTGACTCTGACCTGCCAGTAATTCAGGGTTACCTTCTGATTTAGCAGGTGAAACAAACTGAAGGCAAATCTAAAGAAGACATGGCAGTGGCTCTGGTACCTATGGCTCTGACTATGCTCTTTAAAGTAGTATGGCCCTGCAGTAGTAATATAAAGTAGTTTACTTTCTCCAAATATAGTGCCAGACTCATCCATAAAATGAGAAGGCTAAATCAATTGAAGGAGTTGGATAGCACACTGCAGGAATTACAGCAGCAGAGAAGATGGTTTCTTTACTGCTACCACCACTATGGTTTACTTTAGTGCAAGATAAAGTCCACATGTGCTTAAATATAGTGAGAATTTATGTCCATATGTACTTGCCATTTGACCACTCAATTATTCCTTTGTATGAAACACAGGTTCTTTAATATGCTCAGAGGGTTTTACATGGGACTCCAAGTAATCTCCCATCCAAGCACCAACCATTTCTACATCTCCTTACTTTTGCCATTGCTTACAAGATTCTGCTAAAGTGATACAAGATGCAACTGGGAAAGGTGATTGAGCAGGCAGTGGTGGAACAGCTGCAGGGCTTCCTGAAGGATGTCTCAGCCCTAGACCCCTTCCAGTCCAGGTTCCGTCCGGGACATGGGACGGAGACGTTGCTGGTTGCCCTCTCAGACAATCTTCGTAGACATCTGGATCGAGGCGGCTCAGCGCTGCTCATATTATTGGATCTGTTGGCAGCGTTTGATACAGTCGATTATGATCTTCTGACTCACTGCCTCGCCGATGTGGGGATACGAGGGACTGCCTTACAGTGGCTTGTCTCTTTTCTCCATGGTCGGGGACAGAGGGTGGCGCTTGGGGAGAAATTGTCATCCCGCCACCCTTTGGTGTGCGGGGTCCCACAGGAAGCAATACTCTCCCCATTATTGTTTAACATCTATATGCGCCCCCTTGCCCAGTTGGTGCGAAGTTTCGGACTTGGGTGTCATCAATATGCAGATGACACCCAGTTGTATCTGATGATGAACGGCAAGCCCGGCTCAGCCCCATATGTCCTGGAACATGCTTTTGCAGCCGTGACTGGTTGGTTGAAGCAGAGTTGGCTGAAACTGAACCCGATGAAGACGGAGGTCCTGTACTTGAGCCACGGGGGATTAGGTTTGGGACTATGGCTCCCGGCCCTCGATGGGGCACCGTTAGTGCCAGTTCCAAGGGTTAAGAGCCTGGGGGTGATCTTGGATGCCTCCCTGAAAATGGAGGCAAAGGTTACAGCGGTTGTCAGGTCCTCTTTTTTCCATCTGTGGCAGACCAGGCAAATTGTCCCTTACCTGTCAACCCGTGACTTACATACAGTGATCCAAGCAATGGTCATCTCTAGGCTAGATTACTGTAACTCGCTCTACGCTGGGCTGCCCTTGAGCCTGACCCAGAGATTACAGCTGGTACAAAATGCAGTGGTGCGTATTATTATGAGAGTGCCAAATAAGGCACATATAACACTGCTCTTACGCGAGCTGCATTGGTTGCCAGTGGAGTACCGGATTAGATTCAAGGTTCTGGTATTGACCTATAAGGCCCTGTATGGACTGGGACCAGCATATCTACAGGACTGTCTCTCCCCATATATTCCCCGGAGGATACTCTGATCAGGGGACAAACAGCTGTTGGTGGTCCCTGGCCCCAAGGAGGCCTGCCGAGCCTCGACTAGAGCCAGGGCCTTTTTGGTCCTGGCTCCCACCTGGTGGAATGCTGAGATCAGGACCCGGCAGGACTTACTATCCTTCTGCTGGGCCTGCAAGACAGAGTTGTTCTGTTAGGCATATGGCTGAGGCTGGGCCTCCACCGGCCTGAAAAAAGGGGTGTATAAAACCCTCCCTGTGAAGGCTGTCCACCATCCTGTTTTAAATGTGTATGGATTTTTATTGTATTTTAATATGTTGTTTTTATTGTATTTTGTATTTTAATATGTTGTTATCCACCCTGAGCCTGCCACAGGGAGGGCGGAATAGAAATTTGAAATAAATAAACTGTGAAATTATTAAACCTTTTTTCTATTGTTTAGTGAAATGGATAACTCCACAGAAGTATAGAGAAATGCCAAGGAAGGTGTTGAGAAGGTATTCAGAGCCAGTGCCTTGTGGAATGGTGCTATTGGTTTTGAAGATGACAGAAGAACTCTGGAAGCCTTGTGATTCTCTTACTGATGTTGTTGAAGTATTTTGTCTCTTTACTGAAATGCAAAGTTAGCTTTATATGGTAAGGCAGCTTTGAATATTTCAGCATTCCTTGAAGAAGTGAAAGTATATGGTAGGAACAGAGCTATACATAAGAGAATCAGGCAGAATTAAATGAGAATGTTTGCACAGTCAAGTAAAACGATTTGTAGACAGGCTCTCATAGCATTTTGGTTTACCAGGATTTCCATTCACTTCTACCATAAGTGACAGGCAAGATCTTAGAACTGACATATCCCATCACTCACAGCACATCTGACATTTATAATGACACCTGCATAGAGCTATATGTCTTGTAAGCACTGATCATAAAGCAACACAAAATCTCTGTCTCCATTCATTGGAGTGTGTCAATGTTACATTTAATTGTCATCTTTATTTTGCTATAGCCCTTGATTTAAGTAGAAATATATATTTTTGTGGAGTCTGGATTCTTTGGGCAAAATCCAAAGGAAAAATTTGTATGTCCCTACATTGGCAGAGAAATCCCAACAAAATCTACAAACTGGTTTTGAAAATTCCCATGAATTCATAAGGCAGCTTGAAGGATAGGGTATGAAAGATGCTGGATGAGAGATTCATTAAAAGAAAGAAGGGAAACTGAATAAAGCTCTACCATGAAAGGCTCAGAGGCCCTGTGTGATTACCATATACAAACAATTTGGCGTTTCATACCTGGTGTAGAAGGAAGTTCCAATTAAGTTATGTCAGTTTTGCGAAACAAAGTACATTAGAAAGAAAAGCAGCAAAAGCTGAGGCTTCAAGTTTTCTTTTAGATGTGGTCCAACTTGTGTCATTCATCTTTTGTTATGTGGATTGAGTTAGAACATTTAAATAAATATTGTAGTTTAATCTTTTTTTAAAAAACAACCAAACAAAATCTTTGACTCTGAATACTTTAGTTTTTCATTGTTTTCAAATCTTACATTTTGTACATATTAAATTACTTACAATAGAACTATTTCATAATGTTGAGAATGTAAAACTGCAATTTATACTAAAGGACATTTCTGTATTATTTTATTGTAGGGAAAAATCCTGACTCTTTGCAAAGAATTTAGTTGTTGATTTCAGTGGTCACACAATTATACTTGCTGGCTCCTGAAGTATAATTGGGAGTTTTGTCCCAAAACAGTCTGGGTCCAAAGCCAAAAATGACCTTCAGATGCCTTATACACATGTACTTTCCACTGACGGCTCCTGTGTCCTATTGTGGCTTTGGCAAAATCTAAATTTCACTGTAAGTTAGCAATACTTGGCGAACAATTCCAAGTACATTGCTTGAAGCACAGTGAAATTTGATTCTAGGTAGATTTGTCTGAGAATCTGTCAGTGCCTCAATCCTTAAAGCATTTTTGCTTAGGAAATAATATTTTAATGATGTCTTACTCCAGTATGAAGTGCAGAGTTTGACTCTGTGGATTACTTGGACAAAAACCTTATACATTGAAGGAGGGGGGTGCCTTAATTCTACTTAGATTATTCGTTGCTGGGTTGTGCCTTGTCCTGTTCAATGTTGTACTTTTAAAGAAAAACAGACATTTACTCTGAAATTCTGTGCAATAAGTGTAATTTTTATTAACAGAAATTTTATAAAATAAACATGTTTAAAAGAAAAAATAAAAACTATACCATTTAAACAAAAAGAGTAGCTTCATTTTATTTTGGCTTTGCATAGAGTTGGCAGACATCTTGGGTTCAGAGCATAGATGTAAACTACGGGGGGGCTGAGGGGCTCGAGCCCCCCTGGCTTTGGCCAGGGGGGGCTGAGCCCGCCCCCGGGCAACCAGTGAACTACATGGGGGCTGAGGGGCTCAAGCCCCCCTGAATTTGGTCAGGGGGGCAAGCAATGACAAACTCATATGAGGGATGTATTGTCGAAGGCTTTCACGGCCGGAGAACGATGGTTGTTGTGGGTTTTCCGGGCTGTATTGCCGTGGTCTTGGCATTGTAGTTCATGACGTTTCGCCAGCAGCTGTGGCTGACATCTTCAGAGGTGTAGCACCAAAAGACAGAGATCTCTCAGTGTCACAGTGTGGAAAAGGTGTGGGCAGGTCATTTATATCTACTCAGGAGGGGTGGGGTTGAGCTGAGTCATCCTGTAAGAGTTTCCCAGGGTGTGGAATGCTAATGGCGGGAGGCTTCACTGTATCCTGAGGAGGTTCTTTTGCATATGGATTGGTGCTTGATGTGCTAATCTTCTCTGCAGGGCTATTGTTGGGTGTAGAGGGTACAGGAAAAGTGTTTTTGCCTTATATCAAAGGAATTACTGATCAGATGGAAAAGCTTATGAAAAAGCATAACTTTCAAGCAGTATTCAGACCCACCCGAAAAATACAACAGATGCTACGATCAGCAAAAGACAGTAGAGACCCCCTCACCTCTGCAGGAGTATACCGTATACCCTGCAGCTGTGGACAAGTGTACATCGGGACCACAAAGCGTAGCATCCAGACAAGAATAAAAGAACACGAAAGACACTGCAGACTTGGACAACCTGAAAAATCAGCAGTGGCTGAACATAGCCTAACACAAACAGGGCACAGTATCTTATTCCAGGACACCAAAATACTGGACAACACTTCCAACTACTTTGTCAGACTGCACGGGGAAGCCATTGAAATTCACAAGCGTAAGCAAAACTTCAACAGGAAAGAAGAAACCTTAAGAATGAACAGAGCATGGTTTCCAGTTCTGAAAAACACCAGGCTAACAAAACACTCTACACCCAACAATAGCCCTGCAGAGAAGATTAGCACATCAAGCACCAATCCATATGCAAAAGAACCTCCTCAGGATACAGTGAAGCCTCCCGCCATTAGCATTCCACACCCTGGGAAACTCTTACAGGATGACTCAGCTCAACCCCACCCCTCCTGAGTAGATACAAATGACCTACATCTTTTCCACACTGTGACACTGAGAGATCTCTGTCTTTTGGTGCTACACCTCTGAAGATGCCAGCCACAGCTGCTGGCGAAATGTCAGGAACTACAATGCCAAGACCACGGCAATACAGCCCGGAAAACCCACAACAACCATCATATGAGGGACTCAGTTATAATGGCAGATGAAGCACAGGACTGTCCACTCCTCTTATTTATATTACAATTTCCATGATTCTTTGGGGCTTTGTTCCTGTTTTTTGCCCTTATGTATTTCTGTGTTTACTAAGAATGTATGATTTTTAAAAGGAGTTGCAGTTTATATAAACAATTTACAAAGAAATGCTACAGAACAATTAAGAGACTCTGACAGAAGATATCCGATTTTGAAAATCAGGCTCCTGGAAGGCAAGATTTACACACTAGCAACAATATATGCGCCAAACAATGCAAGAGAAAATTTTTATGAAAATGTTTTCCAATCCTTTTTCGATTTTCAAGCAGGTAATGATCTTTGGATATACGAATGGGGTAATGGGTTGAAAAAAATGATAGGTGAAAAAAACCAAAGGCAAACTTCCCCAAAATGTGTTTAATTTATATGGAAATGTTACAATTGGAAGATGCTTGGAGGATCAAAAATCTGAAAACAGAAGACTATACTTTCTTTTCTGACAGATGCCAAACACATTCAAGGATTGATAGATACTGGATATAAATAACCCTGAGTTATTTATATTGTTTATTATATGTTTACTCTATCATTTCTTTTTCTTTTGATGTAATTATAATTGTGCTATCATTTTTATTTTATTTTCTCTGTTCTGCTTATATTTATAAAAATAAATTTTATATAAAAAAGAATTTATACACTGCCTTAAAATGCCTATGGCTATGGCCAACACTAAGTAGCTTAGGCCTTAATCCTGGCTGGCTCCACCCACATTCAATGTAGCAACAGTCAGATTGCAAGGCCTCTGTTGGACATAATTGCAACATAATTGCTTGGCTCCAATTTACATTTTTTTAAAAATGGCCCACAGACTGGAAACCCTCAGTCTACATTATAATTTCCCAAAAAGGGGATGCCAAAGAGAGCAGCAACTATTGATCGATCATGTTAATTTCCCATGCAAGCAAAGTGATGCTCAAAATTCTAAACCAAAGACTCTTTACCATATCTGGAACAAGAAATGCCAGATGTTCAAGCTGGATGCAGAAAAGGAAGAGGCACCAGAGATCACATTGCAAATTTACGACGGCTAATGGAACATATCAGAGAATTTCAGAAGAACATCAGCTTGTGTTTTATAGATTACAGCTAAACTTTTGTCTATGTGGATCATGAAAAACTATGGAGACTGTTAAAAGAAATGGGGCTGCCATAACATCTTATTATTTTGATGTACAACCTGTACTCGACAAGAGGCTACTGGAAGGACAGAACATTAGGAAACAGAACGGTTTCCAGTTGGCAAAGGTGTCAGACAAGGATTCATACTATCTCCCTACCTGTTCAACCTCTATGCAGAGCATATCATAAAGAAAGCTGGATTAGATCTAGAAGAAGGTGGAGTGAAAACTGGTGAAACATTAACAGTTTGAGATATGCAGAAGACACCACGTTACTGGCAGAAAATAGTGAAGACTTGAAACAACTACTGATGAAAGTTAAAGGAGAAAGTGTTAAAGCAGGATTACAATTGAATATCAAGAAGACAAAAGTAATGACTACTGAGGAATTACACAATTTTAACATTGAGAATGAGGAAATTGAAATTGTCCAAGTTTTTCTATTCCTTGGCTCAATCATCAACCAAAAGGTAGACTACAATGAAGAAATCAGAAGAAGATTGAGACTTGGAAGAGCAGCTGTGAAGGAGCTAGAGAAGATCCCTAAAAATAAAGATGTCTCTCTGGGAACCAACATCAAGATAATCCAAACTGTGATATTCTCCATTACTATATATGGATGTGAAAGTTGGAGAGTGAAGAAAACTGACAGGAAGAAAATGGATTAATTTGAAATGTGGTGCTGGAGGAGTTTTGCAGATACCATGGATAGCCAGAAAGACAAAAAGGTGGATACTAGATCAAATCAAGCCTGAATCCCCCCTACAAGCTAAAATGACAAAACTGAGGCTATTGTACTTTGGTCACATCATAAGAAGATAAGACTCTCTGGAAAAGTCAATAATGCTAGGAAAAGTAGAAGGCAGTAGGAAAAGAGGAAGACCTAAAACAAGATAGCTTGACTCAATCAAAGAAGCCACATCCTCCAGTTTGCAGGAACTGAGCAAGTCTGTTAATGATAGGATGTTTTGGAGGTCTTTCATTCATGAGGTTGCTATAGGTCAGAGGAAATTTGATGGCACATAACAACAACAAGACTTCACTTCTAACGCTGTCCTTTTCTTCAAGTTTCAGAAGAGGAGAAACCAGAGAGTTAGAAAGATAGACAGGTCAGGGCATCTGTTTACTCCTTTACTGCCCTGAAAAATCCTTTGATGTGTAGATTGTTAATCTCAGAACTTTCTCCTCAGGAATAGATCGGTAGATAGGAATTTTCTCTCCACTTTCCTATCAAAGTACAGAAATCCTATAATAAAGAACTCTTACTTCTTTTCTAAAACTAAGGCAAGTATAAGTTTGTTATTTTCTCTTTCTCTTTTACACTGACACCAGCCAGCATGCTCCAACCACCAATCATCACGTTTTCTCTGCAATCAATGCTACTCTGTTAAGGAATAGTTTCTGTTCCTTTTAATAGGGAAAAATGAGTCTATTTTATTTTACTTTTCAGTTACTTTATCATTACATTGTATTTTGGAAATGGAACACTGGGAAGGGGTACACCTTGTTTCCTTGCTGAAATAGCTTTGTTTGTTTGTTTGCTTGCTGTTTGTTTGTGGGGGGGGGGGCTGGGTGTGGGAGAACAGTTAGTTTTTTCATGGTAGTGTGTGGGGGTGCTTCAGCCACTCCTAAGCTCCTCTTTCAATTTCAATTCCATTTTTAAATGGAGAGGTGGTATCTATTGCCAAAAAGGACAGTTCCTAAAATGGCAGCCTGAGTGCTGTCTCTCTGAAACAATGAAAAAGCCCATCTGCATGAACAAGATTTGGGGCGGGGGGGAATGCAGATCAGCCTTTTAAAAATTTCCTTTTGCCCTGTGTGCAGCCTGGAGAGAACATTGGCAAGGAATGTGCACTTAATTATGTAATTTTGTTAATAATGTATTCTGAATGTCTGTGTTTTTAAGGTGGAGTTTTTAAGCAGTGTGCTAAGAAAGCAAGGTATATGCAATCCTAGGTAGTATAACTGTGAGTTTCCTTTGGGATTGTGACTAGCACTGTTCTGAATTGCCTCAAAATGTGCTTGTACTCACTTAGCAGATATGAGTTTGAAATGAGAAAAAGGAGATTGCTACTACTCTGAACTCTACATTGCTCAGAAATCGAGTGCACAGCAACTGTTTTGTATTCTGCCCTGATTCAAACTTCAACCACACATTTACCAAGTGACGGCATCTGCAATTCTACAATTTAGTAAATTTCAGTACTAAGTCACCCTTATGAATAAGGCAGAATCAACACTCCTGTAAATGAACGTCCAGGAAAACTTAACAAATTTCCCCCTACAGGGTTTGTGTTGACTTTCTTAGTGTCAAATTTGTGACCATTAGTTTGTCCTAAAGTGACTATCCTAAAAGTGAATTTCAAAAACAGGACACAGCGGGAGATTGCTGAGATAGCACTATAACCACTGGCCAACTCCCACCTTTTCCTAGGTTTGGCCCAGCCCAGGAGGATTGTTAGGAGGGTCCTCATGGGTGCCTGAGTCCCCCTAAATTTGTGGGGAGCCCCTCCCTAAATCCTCCATGGCCACCGCCTCCATAGATGGTGGTGATGGAAGCCCCTCCCTATGATGTCATTGGCTCCTCCCTATGATGTTACTGGACCCCGGTTCTTTTAAGGACCGGATATAGCAGTGCCTCTGGCCCAGCCCCAGCCCCCCCCCCCAGGGAAAATGGAAAGTCTACGCCCTTGTTTCAGAGAGACCCTATTAGAATAAAACCACTGGAAAATGCCCATAGGTAGAGCTACTGGGTAGAGGAACTACACCCTGGTAATTTTGCTTATTGTTTCTGCCATATTATAAACAACTTATGTTTCTGCCATATTATAAACAACTTATGTTTTTCTTGTATGTATGGCTAAGAGATCCTGTTTTATTCTTTAAATACCCCTCTATACAACATATTTTTCTAGTGTTGTTACTGGTAGCTCTGTTATTGGGAAACTTTGACTTGGCAAACTTCTTGTGCTTGAGGGAATTTTTTAAAATTTTGCGAAAGAGTAGGGGGTGCAACACAAAATGGCTGCCATGGAGGTGGAAGTCAGTCACAAAAGGGCTGCCATGGAAGGTGGGACCAATCACAAAATATTGGGAAATTCCAAACCAAGTATCCTCCAACAACAGACAAATGGTTCAAAACAGATGCTCCTTTGAGACACAAAAGTGATGCCACCTTGGCTTTTCTGAAATATCTGCTGCTCCCAGGAGGTAGTGGAGAGGCAGAAAAAGCCATTTGCACAAATGAGGAGATATTGTTCGGTTTCAGTTTCCAAAGAAAGGGGAGGGGGTAGGGTTTGCTCGCTGTACAGCTGTAGAGAAAGTTTTCCAAGTCAGAGACATAAGACAGTCTGTGTTTATGGGCAAGCTGAAATGTGTCTATGACATGCCTTCTCAGAATGAGCTCAGTGCATCGCTTGCTTTCAGCTTGTAGGGAATAACTTGAAGCGCCTTGTTTTTTCCTCTACCATTCAAGACTATGATAATTTTATCTCCAAAAGTCAACAAGCAAGTAGACATTAGAACATATATTGGTGATGGGATTGCTGGATTGGAGTATGAAGATGGTTTGAGATATATACATGACCTAAAAATTCAATAAATCTTTTCTAGAGAATACTTCTATACATAACCAATTGACTCATATTCTTTATTATGATAATTGGTCCTCATACCCTTTGGGTTCTATTCCAGTATCTAATGTACAGTTGCTATTTCTCTGAACAGTCTTGCTAATTTTATCCTTTCCATTTGCAATTATTTAAAATCAGTGAGCTTGCGCAATAACACAACATGCCACCTTTCATGCTCTATTCTTTCATGGACAGTTATTTAATAATAATAGATAATTATTCAAAAAGGCTTTTGTATGGTAGGGCGGGGGTTTCAGATGCTTCGCTAGAGTTATAGACCATAGACTTCACCATGTTGCCTTATGTACTATCTGTTGTTTTAAATATGTGCTCCTAGGAGCTACCTGTGCTTCATGTCAGTCCTAGAACTGCTTATGTTCTGTTTCAGCACTTCTCCAACTCTGTATTGGATTCTTACTAATGCTATGTCTTTGTCAACTTGTTTATTTACTCTATGGCATTGTTTATAGAAATGTCTTTGATATTGACTGTACTAATCTCACACTGTGTAATCCGTTTTGAGTCTCAGTGAGAAAGGCGGAATATAAATGACATTCAATAATAATGTAGCCGAGGAAATTGGTAAATTGCTACATGCAGCTAGTATAGCCAATAGTTATGATCAATGGTCAATATCTAATCATTTTCAGCTTGTTTCAAACAACCTGTCCCTTGCTAATGTTTTATTAACTAATAAGTGTTATAATATTGTTCTGATAAACTAACATTTAGAAAGTTAAATAAAATCCTTCTTCAGAGTAAAATATAGCTGTCAAGCTGAAGTCAGCTAGATACTATTGAAACCGGAAGCCTGTAGCTTGGGAAAAGAGGAAGTTACAGCATTGTGTATCTTAGAATAGACTGCTTAAAAGATAAGACTGATGATTTAAGAGAATTTGTCTGAATTTATGCCGCACTAAGAAAAGGTCATGTCTGGGGCAATGATCTTGATGATAAAGCTAAATAATGGTACACTGTAACTGTATGTTGTAAGATTGCAGCCACAGCAAATTGTAACCGTTAGCTAGTGAGTAACCACCTTCTGTGACGTAACTGTAAGCTGTGCTATATCAGAGATGTTGCTTCCTTATACTGGAGCTCAGTTCTTTGTGGCACTAGTCACGCTGAGCTCTGCCGGCAATAAACATCATTCCTTCCTGAAGATTCTGTCTGGTCTCAATTCTTGGGAACACGATACCCTGCTACATTTTGGGGGCTCGTTCGTCTGGGATTGAGGGGACCCTTGGGGTGCCCCCTTGACCCCTAGTCCGTGGCCGCTGGTTCTAGACTGGTAGTGGACCTGTGGGCGCCCCCTGAGTTTTTCAGGAGCAGGCCCTGCCTTCCTCGGGTGCCGGCGGTGCGCCACTGGGGCGTCAACGACCCGGTGACGGAATCAGGAACGAGTGATCCAGGAAAGTCCCGGGACAAGTAAGTATGGAGTAACTGGGGTTACCGTTTCCTTTTGAAACGAAGAGGGGCTTGATCACCCCCTAGCACGGCCCAAGTAGGGGAGTCGGTGGGACTCTTCCGAACCCGCTGTTGCTGTAGGTACTGGGTTGGAAACTTGTCGTGTGGAACGCCATATGGCGTTCCACATGAGTGGAACGCCATAAGGCGATCGGTGCATTGAATCTCTGAGATGCAGTTCCTGGCCGGGCGACCGCGTCCAGGTCGTCAAAGACGAGAAGAGTTTGTGTAGGGACCCCTGAGAAACAGACCCCCTACTGTTTCTTGCTGTTATTTGTTCTCCCTAGTCTGTCTTGTCTTGTCTGGGTGCGCAACGATGGGTGGTTCTTCGTCCAAATAAACTCCACTGGAATTGATGTTGGAACATTTTCAAGAAGTTTATGGAGGATGGGTCCAGTCAGGGGAAGACCCAACCCCTGCAATGTTGAGGCTTTTCTGTACCTATGAGTGGCCTACTTTCGATCTGGACTGGCCACCGGAGGGCACGTTTGATGTATCAATTGCACTGGATGTGTACCAGTTTACTCTTAAGTATCATGATGACCAGATTATCTATGCTCAGTCATGGTTCGACACTTGTCTGAATCCCCCTCCCTGGGTTAAGAAATGGCCGGGGTTCCGGGCTGGGAAGAAGAAGGCGAGATTTTTGGCCCTAAATAGGAGGCAGGGGATGCACCCGCCATCCAGAAGGCGAACCCCAAAGGGAGGCCTTTACCCTGTGGTGCCGGTGAAGCTAGGCCAGAATAGAACTCGCCCCACTGCTCCTCTAGACGCGGGGCTCCAGCCAAAGGCTAAGCCTGTCCAGCAAACCCAATAAGAAGAGATACCCCCGCCACCATATGCTCCCTCTCTGCCTGAGGGGGGAGAGAGAGATGAAGAGCCTGTAGAAGAGCAGGCAGTGGGAGGTGGAAGTGGATCAAAGAAACCCTCTAATGCTACCCCTGCCATAACCAGATCCCAGACTCAGAAAGCAGCTGAAAGGGCAGATGATGAGGTCCCAGACCTAGAAGGAGAAGAGGGAGCGAGCAATGTCTGTCCCTTGAAAGAAACTAAGGCTTGTCCTTTAAGAGAGACAATGGACACACGCTTTGGGTTGCACCTAGTGTATGTACCATTTACAACCACCGATTTATATAACTGGAAGACGCAAACTCCTCCATTCACTGAACAGCCAGAACCCGTAACTACCTTGTTCCAGTCCATAATTAATAGCCACAAACCAACTTGGCAGGACTGTAACCAGCTCCTGATCACGTTCTTTAATACAGAGGAACGCAAGCGTATTATACAAGGAGCCAGAAAATACTTAGTGACGCTAGTAAAAGAAGGAGAGGATGCAGAGACAAAGGTGAAAGAGGCATTTCCCTTGGCAGATCCAAACTGGGATGCCAATGAGAGGGAAGGCTTGGCGGACTTCCGGTTTGGGATTTATGGAGGTCTGAAGCAGCTCCATTTGCGGAGCTGACCGGACTGCCGTTTTAAGCGGCCGGCGGGGTGAAAATAGCCCGCGGCGACTGCTCTCAGGCGGAGAGCAGGCAAAGAACGCTCAAGACCCTAGGGTGAGTTAGATCTCGGACGAGGGGGGGCTCTACACAACGGGTCCCCTCCCGATCCTTGAGGTCCCACCCTGCGACAGGTTGGCTACAATCTCTGCGGCAGTTCTGGGGCCAATTCGGCTGGCATAAGACCTACATACCCAAGCTTCGATTGGGGGAAGAAGTGGAGAGGAGAAGCTAAAATCGAAACAGCGATTACAACCCGAGAAAAGTGAATGAGAAGGTAAAGATCACTATCTTCTGATACGGGACAGATTGATAAAAGCAGAGAGGAATAAAAGTAGATTTTTAAACTGCAACAGGCTAATGAAAAAGAGGGGAAGACTCGGCAAGAGTTGTATTTGAAAAGAGAGTAAGTTTAAAGAAGTTATTAAAGAAACTGGACTATTGTTTTGAATACTTGCGGTTATGGAGCTGTGAGAAAAAGATACCATCGCGAGATCTGCTGTGGGAAGTCGGGAGACAGGAAGTGCGTAATAACAATAGAGTGGCTGGAGAGAAGCGGCCCTTGCTGGAGGGCAGGAAGAAGGGAATCGCCATCTTTGAAAGGGGAAGGGTCGCGGCTTCAGCGGAAAAGGAAGCAGGCCATTTTGGATTACAAAATCATAGAGGAACCATAGAGAAAAGACGCCCGACATTTTGGACTCTTTAAAAATTAATCTATGCAAGAAGACCGGGACATTTGAAACAAAAAAGGTATTAAATTTTACGCCACGGAGCTAAGGAAGAGAGCGGACTCGTGGGAGCGAGCTAAAGCAAGCCCCACGATGTCGAAAAAAGAGTGGCAATCGGCAATAGAAAACCTGGATAAAAAACTTTTAGAGGTGATTAAGGAACTTAAAGACACGAAATTGGAGCTGATCAAAGAGGTTAAACAGACAGTAAAATTGGAGCTGTCAGAAGTGAAGAAAGGTATGGAAACAATACAAAATGAATTACAAGGAACGCAGCAGAGAGTTAAAACAGTAGAAGGAGCGATGGAGAATCTAGCAGACATGCAACAAACAGAGATGAGACTGATGAGGGGAAGAATGGCGGTTGCGGAAAGTAGACACATGGAGAAGCAGCTGAGATTTCGCGGTCTGCCGGAGGTGGAAGGAAAGACAGCGCAAGAACAGATGACTGAGGTGTTAGCTGAATACCTGGGGAAGGAGGAGGAGGAAGTTGTGGCTATCCTTGATGTGGCATATCGCGTAAACTCGAGAATTGCAACCCAGAGAAAATTACCAAGAGATGTGATTGTGCAATTTACGACACGAAATATGAAGGAGAAGATTGTGACTAAACAGTTTCAAGACCAATTGGAGATTGATGGCAAGACAATTATCATAATGAAGGAATTACCCAGATCAGTGTTACTAGATCGGAAAAAATATAAAGCGCTAATCCAGATGTTGAAGGACATGAAAATCAGGTACAGATGGGAGCTTCCAGAAGGTTTGTCCTTTGAATTTGGAGGGGCCAAAAAGCGCATTAGATCTGAGCGAGAGATGGAGCGATTTATAAGGGACAATGAAAAAGACTTACCAACAAGACTATGAGTATGGAGTGTAAAGTTCTATCTTGGAATGTAAATGGACTAAATTCACCGAATAAGAGAAAAAATATCTTCCACTGGCTATTAAAACAAAAATGTGACATTGTTTGTTTGCAAGAGACCCATATTCGAAAGCAGGATGTAAAATATTTAAAATTGGGAAAATTGGGCAAGGAATTTGCAGCGGCCTCAAATAAGAAAAAAAGAGGTGTGGTGTTGTATATAAAAGAGGAGCTACAGCCAAAATTTGTAATGAAAGATGTGGATGCCAGATTTATAGCAGTGGAATGTACTTGGAATTTAAAGAGAGTGTTGGTAGTCGGAGTCTATGCACCTAACGGTGCAAAAGAAAGCTTCTTTGAGGATTTGAGGAAGCAACTAGACGATCTTTCATATGACCAGATAATTCTTGCTGGAGACTTCAATGGAGTGACAAACTTGGAATTAGATAAAAAGACAATAACGGCACAAAAGAAAAGAGGACTATTACCAAAGCTCTTTTTTGAGTTGATACAACAGGAGACTCTAGAAGATGTATGGAGAAGAGAATATCCTAAAAGCAGACAGTTTACTTTTTATTCTGCAAGGCACTCTACATTATCAAGAATTGATATGATCTGGGCCTCAAAAGACTTAGCGTTATGGACTAAGGAGGTAGAAATAATGCCGATGGTAGGCTTAGATCACAATCCAATTATGTGGAAATTAGGGAAAAGGAGAAAAAGGAAAGCATGGAGAATAAATGAGGACTTGCTACAGGAAGGAGAGAACATGGAGATGCTGAAAAGAGAGACAAAGTTCTTCATACAATACAACGTGAATAAAGAAGTACCAACTGATAAAGTTTGGGATGCTTATAAGGCGGTTATAAGGGGCATACTGATGGACTTAAATGGCAGAGCAAGAAAAAAGAAAGAGGAGAAAAGACAAGAGATTGAGGAGAAAATAAAAGCCAAAGAAATACAGTTAAAAAAGAGACCAGGGAGAAAGAAACTGTATCAGGAAATTAAAATACTTCAAGAACAGTTAACAGCAATGAGTAACAAAGAATTGGAGTGGAATCTTAAAAGACTGAATCAGAAAACGTTTGAAGGCGCAAATAAACCTGGGAAGTACCTGGCATGGCAATTGAAGAAGAGAAGAGAAAAGAAAACAATAAATAAAATTTGTGAAGATAATAAAACGTATTTGGAACAGATTACCATTAGTAGAGCCTTTTATAAATTTTACGCTAAGATGTACAATAAGAAAGAGGTAAATAAAGAATCAATAGCGTTATATTTGGAGAAAACGAAACTTCCAGTAATCTCAGAAGTTTGGAGAAATAAATTGAACAGTGAAGTAACGGACGAGGAAATAAGTAAGGCAATACAATCTGCAAATCTAGGAAAGGCGCCAGGGCCAGATGGACTTACGGCTAAATTTTATAAGACAATGGCCAATGAACTGGCACCATTCCTAAAAGAGGTGATTAATGGAGTTCTAAGGGATCAAAGGATTCCAGATACTTGGGGTGAAGCGAATATATCATTGATCCCAAAAGAGGGCCAAGACTTGACCAATGTGAAAAATTACAGACCTATATCGTTACTTAACAATGACTATAAAATCTTTGCGAAGATATTGGCGGAGAGACTGAAGGGGTGGCTCTCGGAAGTCATAGAGGAGGAACAAGCAGGCTTTTTGCCAGACAGACAAATCAGAGACAATTTAAGGACAGTGATTAATGCTATTGAATATTATGACAAGCGTTGTGACAAAGAGGTTGGTTTCTTCTTTGTTGATGCTGAAAAGGCGTTTGATAATTTAAACTGGGACTTTATGTTTGCCACTATGGAAAAGCTACAATTGGGAGAAAGATTCATCAGAGCAATTAAGGAAATTTACAGAGACCAGACTGCAGCAATTGTGGTGAACGAAGAAGCGACTAAGAAATTGACTATAAGTAAAGGAACAAGACAAGGTTGCCCGTTGTCTCCACTGTTGTTCATTTTGGTATTGGAGATTCTGATGATACAAATACGACAAGACGAAGAAATTCGAGGAATAAAAATAAAGGACTATTCATACAAGGTCAGAGCATTTGCGGATGATATAATGTTAATTGTGGAGGACCCATTGGAGAACATGCCGAAAGTGATAGATAAGATTAAGGAGTTTGGAGATTTGGCAGGTTTTTATATTAATAAAAAGAAGTCAAAGATATTATGCAAAAATATGACTAAGCAGAAACAACAATTGTTAACGGAAATAACGGACTGTGAAGTAACCAGTAAGGTGAAATATTTGGGAATTGAGCTGACTGCAAAGAATATAGACCTATTTAAAAACAACTATGAAAAATTATGGACTCAGATAGAGAGAGATCTGATTAAATGGAACAGGTTGAATTTGTCATGGTTGGGAAGGATTGCAGCAGTTAAGATGAACGTGTTACCAAGAGTAATGTTTCTGCTACAGACAATACCAATCATCAGAGACTCTAAGCAATTTGAAAAATGGCAGAGGAAAATATCAGATTTTGTATGGGCAGGCAAGAAGCCTCGAGTGAAAATGAAAGTTTTACAAGATGCAAAAGAAAGAGGCGGAATGCAACTGCCCAATCTGAGACTTTATCATGACGCAATCTGCCTAGTGTGGTTGAAAGAGTGGATGACGCTAAAGAACAAGAAATTACTAGCCCTAGAGGGATATAAAAAAATATTCGGATGGCACGCATACCTATGGCATGATAAAGTAAAGGTGAACTCGATGTTCCTGCATCATTATATACGGAGAAGTTTATATATAATCTGGAAGAAATACAGAATTTATCTACAAGAAGGAACCCCATTGTGGGTAGTTCCATATGAGGTGATAGATCTGAGAGCTGTTGATAATGAGCAACAATGTTTAACTTATGGAGAAATAACTAGAACTGAAGCATTTAAACGTAGAATAAAGACGCAGGAGGAACTATCACCTTACTATGACTGGTTCCAGTACAGACAGATTAGAGACCTATATAATTCGGACTCTGTAAAGGGAGGTATACGAGCAGAGAATTCGGAACTAGAGCAGACCCTTCTCAAAGAGGACAAGAAAAGAATATCTAAGGTATACCAAGTACTGTTGAAATGGTATACTGAGGATGAGATAGTCAAAACACAAATGGTGAAATGGGCTATAAACTTCAACAAAGAAATAACAATGGAGGCATGGGAATACTTGTGGAAGACTACAATGAAGACAACGACATGCACTAGCATTAAAGAGAACATTTACAAAATGATTTATCGTTGGTACATGACACCAAAGAAGATTGCGCTAGGGAATTTGAACACTTCTAATAAATGCTGGAAATGCAGGAAGCATGAGGGCTCCCTCTATCATATGTGGTGGTCGTGTGAGGTAGCTAGGCAGTACTGGGGGGGAATAATAACTGAAATGAGTGAAATTTTGCAATTTCAAGTAAATAAGAACCCAGAACTCCTGCTACTAAATTTGGGAATGGAGGGAATTCCAGCCCATCATAGGACGTTGATATTTTATATGACGGCAGCAGCTAGAACTTTGTATGCGCAGAAATGGAAAGTACAAGAAGTGCCAACTATTGAAGATTGGATCTACAAATTGCTGTATATGGCAGAAATGGACAAGATGACAAGAAAATTGAGAAATCTGGACTCAGGGCAGTTTAACACAGATTGGGAGAAGCTGAAACAATATTTGGAGAAGAAAGGGGAGGTGGGAGGAGAACTGTGGCAGTTTAAGAACTATTGAAGTACAATAAAATGTAGAGGGGGGTGACTTTACCGGGGGGGAGAAGAGGTAAACGTGAAGCTCTAAGCAGTTAGGTTAACAGGTTGATATATATAGAATAACAAACAGAATATTGATAGAAAATAACTAACCATAAGGGTTAACTATAAGGACTGATTAACTAATAATATTTTCTTTCTGGTAAGATTTGTATAATGTACCAAACTGGATATGTTTATTTGAAGATATGAGTCAAATTGATTGATTATATGATGATAGTTATATAGATTTACTATTGAAGGGGAATAGAAATATTAATGTAATCAAATATGACTAAAATAGAAAGAAGAAGATAGAATGAGTAACATATAGAGTATAAGTCAAATTGTTTGATTTATATAGATGTTGATTTATATGGTTTATGATTTATAGAAATAATTGAAATTGGAATTATGAAAAATGGGATAAATTGTTTATCCAATATGGAAATAAGGACTCATAGTTAGGGTACAGAGTATTAAAAATAGTTAAAGAAGTATTGCTTAGAATAAAGGGAGAATACATATTTGTTAGATAGAGGAATTTAAAAGGAGTAAGGGAAAAGGGACAAAGGGTTGGAAAACTGTTGGAAGTCAACAAAAAGGGGGGGAAAGGGAGGGGGTTAGAAATTGGAAAATGGGAGAATTGATTGTAATGTGAAATTAATTGATCTTAACCCAATAAAAAAATTTTTCATAAAAAAAAAGAGAGGGAAGGCTTGGCTAGATTAACCGGGTACCAGCAAGCCTTGATGCAAGGAATAAAGGCTGCAGGGGAAAAGGCAACTGATATGAGGAAAGTACAGGAGTGCCAACAGGGATCAGACGAGCCACCTGGTGCCTTCCTAGAAAGGGTCTACCAGACTTACCGCCAATATACCCCCTATGACCCAGAAGCAGACGAAAACAGGAGAATGGTTTTAAACACCTTTGTCACCCAAGCGGCCGGGGATATTAGAAGGAAAATACAGAAGCAAGAAGGGTTCCTGGGGATGAATATAGAACAGCTGCTAGAAATTGACCATAAGGTCTTCATTAGTCGAGAACAATTGGAGAAAAGAGAGACCGAGAGGAAGATGAAGAAGAAGGCGGAATTGCTGGCGGTGGCATTGGCACAGCAACCCCAACCGGGACCCTACCCACCAGAAAGGGGCCGTATGGGAGGCTCCATGAAGGGTAGAAGAGAGGGCAGACGGCCTTTAGAATTCGATCAGTGTGCATATTGTCGTAAGGAAGGCCATTGGAAGGGCGAGTGTAAAGAAAGGCTCCAGAATATCTGGGGCCGAGGAAAGGGTCGAAATGACAAAAGAGGCAATGGAAGAGGTTTCCAACGCCGAGGGGAAGTTCGGGAGGGGATATATGAAAGACGAGGACCAGCTATGGCGGCAGCGCTGAATGAGGATGAATACGGATGGGATGGCGACTCCGATGGGGAAGAGGAGTGGGAAGCATAGGCCAGACCGGGCACCTTCAATCTTGGCCCCCAGGAGCCCACGGTCGAAATTTCTGTAGGGGGCCAAAACATTTCCTTCCTAGTGGATACTGGGGCTGAACATTCTGTTGTGACGCAGCCAATAGCTCCAGTGACAGATAAAACAATCATTGTAAAGGGAGCAACAGGGACTTGCCAGAAGCAACCATTCCTGGCTGCCCGGACTTGCAATTTAGGCTCACATATAGTGTGCCATCAGTTCCTGTATGTGCCCCAATGCCCTGTCCCACTTCTAGGCCGAGATTTGTTATCCAAATTGCGAGCTACCATCTCCTTCGAGGGGCCAGACGATGTTACGTTACAGATCGCTCCCCCTGTACTGCATTCAGCCGATGCTGGAACTTACATATTGGAATGCCCATTGGAGTGGAGGCTGCATCAGCCTGGGGGTGACCTGCAAACAGCACCGCTCTTACCCGAGTGGAATAGAATTCCCGGGGTCTGGGCAGAAGACAGTTCCCCAGGTTTGGCAAGGCATCATGCCCCTATAGTGGTCCAGAAAGAGCCTGGAGCTCAGCCCATTCGCATAAGACAGTATCGCCTCCCCACTGCAGCGATCCAAGGAATACAGAAACACCTGGACCACCTTCTGAAATATGGTATCTTGAAGGAGTGTCAGTCTCCCTGGAACACACCTCTGTTACCAGTCCAAAAGTCAGGAGGGGATTACAGGCCAGCGCAGGACTTGAGGGCAGTCAACCAGCGGACAGTGACCATTCATCCCACTGTCCCCAACCCCTACACTTTACCAGGACTCGTTCCCCAGAGAGCGTGTTACTTCAGTGTGCTGGACCTTAAAGACGCATTTTTTTGGCATGAGGCTCGCCCCAGTGAGCCAGCCCCTCTTTGCCTTCCAGTGGGAAGACCAGCACACGGGACGCAAGTTGCAGTACACCTGGACTAGGTTGCCCCAAGGCTTCAAAAACAGCCCCGTCCTGTTCGGTCAGGCGCTAGCTCAAGATTTGGCTCACTTCCCCCTCGACCCCCAGCAGGGGGTGCTGCTGCAATATGTGGATGATTTAATGGCGGCGGCAGTAAGTCAAGAAGCTTGTTGTGAGGCTACCCAGAGGTTGCTTGGGGTGCTCTACGAGGCCGGCTACAAAGTGTCGCGAAAGAAAGTGCAGCTCTGCCAGCCCTGGGTGAAGTACCTAGGGTTCGAGATATCAGAAGGAACCAGGTCCCTAGGTCAAGGGCGCAAGGAAGCTGTCTGCTCCATTCCAGAGCCCACTTCCCGGAGGCGGGTGCGAGAATTCCTGGGGTCTGCAGGGTACTGCCGAATTTGGATTCCCAACTTCGCAGAAACAGCAAAACCCCTCTACGAAGCAACAAAGGGGGGAGAACGGGAGCCTTTCCTGTGGGGGGAAGAACAGAAGCTAGCGTTCCGAACACTTAAGAGACAGCTATTAGAAGCTCGTGCCCTGGGACTGCCAGATATTGGAAAGCCCTTTTGCTTATTCGTACATGAGCGGAATGGCACTGCAGCAGGAGTGTTAACCCAACGACTGGGGAATTGGGAACGGCCCGTAGCATACCTGTCTAAGCAGTTGGACGCTGTGGCGAAGGGCTGGCCAGCTTGTCTTCGTGCAGTAGCAGCCACAGCAGAGCTGGTCAAAGACTCACAGAAGTTAACTTTGGGCCAGAAGGTCTGTGTTAAGGTTCCCCACTCTGTGCTTGCCCTGATGGACTATAGGGGGAGCCACTGGTTTACCAATGTGCGTATGACTCGATATCAAGGGCTGTTGTGTGAAAATCCACAGGTGGAGCTAACTGTAGTCAGTGCCCTTAATCCAGCATCGTTGCTGCCAGTGGATGAAGACAGACCAGTTCATGATTGTCTTCAAACCATGGATGAAGTTTATTCTAGCCGAAGAGACCTGACCGATGTTCCCATGCCAAATTCAGACATTGACTATTTTACTGATGGTAGCAGTTTTGTCGAAAATGGGGTTAGAAAGGCAGGCTATGCAGTGGTAACCTGGACTAAGGACATAGAAGCTAAACCCCTGCCCCCTAATACCTCTGCTCAGAAAGCTGAACTTATTGCGTTAACCAGAGCCCTTCAACTAGCAGAGGGATTGAAAGTTAATATTTGGACTGACTCTAAATATGCATTTCTGACCCTGCATGCCCATGGAGCTTTGTATAAAGAAAAGGGCCTCATTACTGCTTCAGGGAGAGGAATTAAAAATGGACCTGAGATTTTGCAACTACTCCAAGCCGTAAATGCCCCACTGAAAGTGGCTGTTATGCACTGCCGTGCCCACCAGAAGCCGTTGAGCCCTGTGGCAAAAGGGAACCGCCGGGCAGATGAAGCAGCTAAGGTGGCTGCCAGGGAAGAGTATTCACAGTCGTTGAGCCTTCAGTACCCTCTTTTCCAAGTCCAGATGTCTGATTTGACTCCGAAATATTCTCAGGAGGAAGAGAATTGGGCTGGTCTCCAGATTAGTCAGAGATGTGACGGTTGGCTTCAATTCCCTGATGGAAGACTCTTTGTGCCTGAAACAATCGCCTATGCAGTAGTAAAAGCCGCCCATGAAGCTACTCATTATGGGAAGTCCGCACTGGCTGAATTGTTAAACAAAGATTTGTATATTGCCAAGTTACATGGACTGTGTGCAGCTGTTTCCAGAAGTTGTGTCGTGTGTGCCAGGAACAACCCTCGGCAACGGCCAGGTCCGCCTCCTGGGTTCCAACCCCCGGGTTCCCTACCATTTCAGTCCCTAATTGTAGATTTTACTGAACTACCGTGATGCCAGGTCTTTAGATACTTGTTGGTATTTGTCGATTCATATTCGGGGTGGGTAGAGGCGTACCCCACCAAAACTGAGAAAGCAGGGGAGGTGGTCCGTTGTCTCATAAGGGAAATTGTGGGAAGATGGGGTTTGCCAGCGATCATAGGAAGTGACAATGGCCCGTCCTTCGTGGATAAAGTGGTCCAGGGGGTGTCCCGACTCTTAGGCATCCAGTGGAAGCTTCATTCGGCATATAGGCCTCAGTCCTCAGGAAAAACGGAAAGAATGAACAGAACCATTAAAACCCAATTAGCTAAGATATGCCAGGAGACAAGATTACAGTGGCCCCAAGCTCTGCCGATAGTGCTCTTTCAAATGTCGGCCGAACAAGCGGACCAAGTTGTCCCCATTTGAGCTAATGTTCGGCAGACCGCCTCCTATCCTACAAGGAGTTACAGGAGACCCTTGTCAATTGGGGAATTTAGTGCTCCGGGAACAAATCATGGCACTGGGGAAAAGTTTGCAGCAGATTCGAAAGTATGTTGGGGAACAACAACCCCTTCCGGTGTTTAACCCAGTCCATAGGTACCAGCCAGGGGATGAGGTCTGGGTAAAAGACTGGCGGGTAACTCCTTTGGGACCTAAATGGAAGGGCCCTTATGTTGTTCTGTTAGCTACCCCCACAGCAGTTAAAGTAGAAGGCATTGCAGCATGGGTTCACTGGACTAACATTAAACCAGCTGCCGTGCCTTGGGTTTCAGAACTCTGTCCAGATACTCCCCTCCGACTCCGTTTGAAGAAGGTATCCTCTGGATCTCAGCCTACCGGGAACGGCTAGATTCACAGGCAACGGTTCCAGTAGCCCTGAGCCCGAGCACTCCGGACGCTGCCGGGCCCACGGCCAAAGAGACGGCGGCGCTCTGGTCCAGTCGCTCTGGAAGCCGGCTGGTCTACCCACAGCGGAAGATTGGATCGTCAGAAAGATTCTATGTCATTCCTTGGTAGCCATTTGAATCCCTTGTTCGTCATTACTGGGTGTATACTTGGGGTGTGGATAGCTTTTTTCTTTTTCTGCCTCCTCAGGTTCTGGATAGATAGCCGACCCGCTATTGAAACTTGTCCAGTTTGTAATTGCCAGCATTATGCTATCACCACTTGTCCTAATTGCATGTTGCCTCCTCCTCCCTATACCCACTCGTCCACAGAGGTGTAGCAATTGCTATGGCCTTAAACGGGGAATCCGGACTTTTTACTCGGAAGTCTCTGTTAATGCAAAATGTTACCATCGGCATCTGGCCAAACCGTGTTATTATGGGAGAACACAATATGTTATGGTCCGGAATCTGGGATGGTCCTGGTCCGGTACGATAGAGGGATGTCCCAGCATTCCTTGGGTATGCTTTCCGGCGGTCCGGGTTAAGGCCTCTGCCGCTACCGAACGGTCAGAGCCTGTAGCTACTACCAAACCCCCAATAGTGGTGTATTCTTCCCTGTATCAAGAATTAGCCCCTGATGTGCCTGTCCCGGCCCCTGGAAGAAACCTTTTTCTGATTCTTGCAGAGCAAATAACCTTTTCTTTGAATGTTTCAGATTGCTGGGTTTGTGGGGGGGCCCTAATGAGTGAGCAGTGGCCTTGGGTAGCATCGGAGGTAACCCCTGATATGTTGGCTCAATGGAATTATACTGTACAGGCCACCCCCCGAGCACGGCCTTGCAGCTGGGCCCTGGCCTCCCCAACTGAAGGCACCTTTTGCCTCATTCGGATTGCAGGTCCCAATTATACTATCCAGGTTGGTGAAACCCCTTGTCAACTGGCCCTAACTGTCTCCCCGGGTTTCACATCTCCCATTTGGGTAAACAATACTGACAGGCGGACAACTCCAACAGAGAATCCCTGGGCAAATCTCACCTTTTTGAAGCCGTTTTGGGATGATCCTCAAGTTCTTTCCCTCACTTGGGAAGCCCCAGAAGGCCTTTATTGGATATGCGGGTCAACTGCCTACTCCCGGCTCCCCAGAAGGTGGGCTGGGTCCTGTACCATGGGGACAATCCGGCCAGGGTTCTTCCTCTTGCCAAAGGGAAGAGGTGATAACTTAGGTATACCCTTATTTGATGACCTGCAGCGTTCAAAACGTTCAGTGGACATTGGAGGTTCACAATGGGGTGATGAGTGGCCGGCACAACGCATAATAGAATACTATGGACCGGCCACATGGGCGCAGGATGGGTCTTGGGGCTATTGTACACCTGTTTATATGTTAAATCGCATAATTCGTCTCCAGGCAGTCCTTGAAATCATTACCAATCAAACTGCTATGGCCCTCGAGCTTCTGGCCCGACAGCAAACGCAGATGAGAGCAGCCATCTACCAAAATAGGTTGGCTTTGGACTATTTGCTAGCAGAAGAAGGGGGAGTATGTGGTAAATTTAATTTATCTAACTGTTGTCTACGAATTGACGACAGTGGGCAAACAGTCACTGACATAGCTACCAATATCCGTAAAATTGCCCATGTACCCGTGCAGACGTGGAAATCTGCCTGGGACACTGCTTGGTGGGATTCTATCTTCGGAGGGGCCTGGTGGAGGAAGGCTCTGCTCTTGGTGGGATGTGCTCTAGCTAGCTTTATATTTCTCCCTTGTTGTATCCCTTGTATAACACGCTTAATACAATCAACTGTTTCAAATATGACAATGCTAGCAACTCCAGTGTCGCCTCCGCCCAGTAAGGGAGCCCCACCTGCGGCCCAATTACTGACAGTTACCTCACTGTCCCCAGACAGGGTGCGCTTAATTAAAATGTGCAGCTTGGAGTCCTCAGGACCTGATGAGGAGGAGGGGGCGTATTGACCCTAGAGGGGAGATATACTGTCATTGTTCGGCCTCTCCTGCTTCGCTATCAAGGCCGAAAAGGGGGGAAATGTAGCCGAGGAAATTGGTAAATTGCTACACGCAGCTAGTATAGCCAATAGTTATGATCAATGGTCAATATCTAATCATTTTCAGCTTGTTTCAAACAACCTGTCCCTTGCTAATGTTTTATTAACTAATAAGTGTTATAATATTGTTCTGATAAACTAACATTTAGAAAGATAAAATAAAATCCTTCTTCAGAGTAAAATATGGCTGTCAAGCTGAAGTCAGCTAGATACTGTTGAAACAGGAAGCCTGTAGCTTGGGAAAAGAGGAAGTTACAGCATTGTGTATCTTAGAATAGACTGCTTAAAAGATAAGACTGATGATTTAAGAGAATTTGTCTGAATTTATGCCGCACTAAGAAAAGGTCATGTCTGGGGCAATGATCTTGATGATAAAGCTAAATAATGGTACACTGTAACTGTATGTTGTAAGATTGCAGCCACAGCAAATTGTAACCGTTAGCTAGTGAGTAACCACCTTCTGTGACGTAACTGTAAGCTGTGCTATATCAGAGATGTTGCTTCCTTATACTGGAGCTCAGTTCTTTGTGGCACTAGTCACGCTGAGCTCTGCCGGCAATAAACATCATTCCTTCCTGAAGATTCTGTCTGGTCTCAATTCTTGGGAACACGATACCCTGCTACAATAACAGTGTTTTTAAATTTTTCCTAGAAGTGTTATAAACAAACAAAGGGAATTGGTAGTGAATCTGCTAACTGCTGCAAGTATTGTGAACGCTGAAACAAATATTTGTGAATAGTTTTATGTACTGAATTTTCTAGTTTCACTATGCACATTTTTGAATGAGAACTTATGAAATAAAATGTGAATTTGCATTTTGATCTTGAAATACTTATCTTAAAATTTGTATTGGTATTTCTTGATAAATTTTGGTATTTCTGTTGATCATTTTTTAATTTTGCAGAATGTGAGCATGGGGACCCATTATCATTACATATTATGTATTTGTTGTACTAATGTCACACCCTTCTAACACATGCCCATGATTACATTTTGTAAAATAGTTTGAAAAGTACAGGTATATCCTGTCTATAAAGAGTTCTGGTAACTTATCAGGATTTTCTCAGTGAAAAGGAAAACTGAACAGAAGTTTGCCCACTATTACTGATTTTATTTTAACAATATTTAGCTTATTCAAAATTAGCATCCTCTGCCACATGCTGCTATAGGAGAATGTTGCATATACTCCAGGTCAAAGTTTGCAAGTTTGATGCCTTTAACTACTTCTTGTGAACTAAGTGTATACACTAGAACATGCCCTCAAGTCTTCTGGCCGGTTTCTTGGCAAATTTTGTGCGGTTTTTTTGTTTTTTTAATATTATTTTTCATTTTATTACAACAGATAACAAGCAAAAATTCACATAAAGAAACAAGAACATAAACATGAAAAAAAAGAATGAATGAAAAAGAGCATCAAGGGAGACTCATTACTCATTACATAATCAATAACTCTTCCGTAATACCCATATCTTTACTAAGTATATAACTTTGACTTTACTGCGAAGATATCCGCATTTTTCCATATTTTAGCCTATCATTTGTTGCCTGCCTTACATATCTAATTTTTGAATCTGCAAATCATTAGCTCTGACCTCTTTTACATATAGAAAGTCCATGAAAGGTTTCCAGGTCTTCACAAAGTTGGCTGTCGTTTTATCCTTCAGCAACTCCATTAGTTTTGCCATTTCCACAATCTCCAACATTTTCATTAACCAGTCATCTACTGTTGGAAGTTTATTCGATTTCCAATATTGTGCATAGACTAATCTTGCAGCCGTTGTCATATATTTAATCAAAATTCCAAATTCACTTTCTATTGAATTATCCACTAAGCTCAATAGGCACATCTCTGGCTTTAATTGTAAGTTACTCTTTAATATTTTTTGCATTGTTAAGTATATTTGTTTCCAATACTTTTTAGCAATGGGGCAGGTCCACCAGATATGGTAGAAGGAACCCTCATTTTTTTGGCATTTCCAACATTTATTTGACACCCCATTAAACATCTTTGCTAATTTTTGTGGGATCATGTACCACCTGTACATCATTTTATAAAAATTCTCTTTCAGATTGTAACAATGTAAATTTTAGATCATAATTCCACATTTTCCCCACTGCTCCATATGGATATTATATCCAAAATTTTTAGCCCATTTAATCATGCAATCCTTCACTTGTTCTTCTTCCAGTTCCATTTTTAACACAAATTTATACATTCTAGATATTAAGTGATCTTTTGTGCATAACTTTTTCAAATGTACTAGTTGTTTCTTCCATGTCATACATTTTAAGGTCATTTTTAAACCTTTCTGATAGTTCCATATACGCAAACTACTGACAATCCAGGCCTTTCTCTTTCAGTTCCTCTCTTGAGTGCATTTTTATCCCCCCTTGTGAGAAATTACATAAATCATGTGTTAGCCACTTATCTTTATGTAATATTTCTCTCCTGAATAGTGCCCCATGTGGTAAAAACCACAGTGGTGTTTTTGTTATTATTCTTGCCTTAAACTTATTCCAGATTCGTATCAGGGCTTGGCGTATAATATGATTCTTAAAATCTACATTTACTTTGATTTTATCGTACCACAGGTAGCCATACCACCCATACCTTAAACCATGTCCCGCTAATTCCAAGAGTCTCCTATTCTTTAACGTTATACAGTCCTTTAACAAAACTAAACAGGCAGCTGCATAATATAATTTTAGATCTGGCACCCTGTCCACCTCTTTCCTTTGCATCTTGCAAAGCCTTTTGTTTAATATGTTTCTTTTCCTTTGCTATATAAACTTCATTATCTCTCTTTGCCAAAGCTCTAACTGCTTATCAGAGCTTAAAATTGGGATTGTCGGAAACAAAAACATCAGTCTTGGCAAAACATTCATTTTAATAATGGAAATTCTTCCTAACAATGATAGTTGTAATTTCTCCCATCTTTCTAGGTCTTTTTTAATTTCATTCCATACCATGACATAGATATTTTGAAACAACATTGTGTTTTTGTCAGTATTACCCCTGTCATGATCTGGCTGTGCCAGAAAGGCCTAGCAAGGCCTCAGAAGCCTGTTAGTAGTGGGAGTGGGCTTGCCTACAATTCCCAGGAGCCCCTGGGCCATTTTGGCACCCTTTTTGGCCAATCAGAACACAGGGGGCTAGTGCTATATAAGCCTTGAGAGGAAAAAAAAAGCCTGTGTTCTTTCTCCCAGGGAGCAGGCCAGAGGAGATATTTCGGTTAGGGGAAGAGGCCCTCATCCAGATAGGGTGAGAAGACAGGCCTGGCAGACAGGGACAGTGACTTCAGTCGCTCTAGGGCCTTTTGTTTATTTTACTTTCACCCATCTATTGTTGCTAATACACCTTGCTTGATATTAACTGACCTCCTTGTAAATAAACCCTTTTGTTTGTTGTTACTCTGCTGGGTCCTCACTCCTGTTTATTGGCCAAGCTACAGAGGTCAGAAGGGTTGGGAGGGTACTCTGGGCCTTCCCAAGGGACCCTAAATCCCAGAGTGCTGGCAGCATAAGGTGGCTCACCCTACCTGAGGCATGACAACCCCTAAATATTTAACCCTTTTTTTTCAATTAGAAATCCCGTTTTTTCCATTAACTGACTTTTTTCTTTTTCCTGCATATTCTTTGTTAGCATCTTTGTTTTTCCTTTATTAACTTTAAATCCTGCTACTTCACCAAATTCCTTTAGTTTAGACATTAATACCTCTATTCCCTCTAAGGGGTTTTTTAAGGTGAAGACCAGGTCATCTGCAAATGCCCTTAGTAAAATGTCATTTGGCATTTCTATTCCTTGGCTCAATCATCAATCAAAAGGAAAAGTGCAACCAAGAAATCAGAAGAAAACTGAGACTTGGAAGAGCAGCCATGAGGGAACTAGAAAAGATCCTTAAAGATAAAGACGTCTCTCTGGGAACCAAGAGCAAGATAATCCAGACTATGGTATTCTCTATTACTATATGGATGTGAAAGTTGGACAATGAGGAAAACTGTCAGGAAGAAAATTGAAATATGGTGCTGGAGGAGAGTTCTGAGGATAGCATGGACAGCCAAAAAGAAACATAAATGAGTTCTAGGTAAAATCAAGCCTGAATTCTCCCTAGAAGCTAAACTGACAAATGTAGCTATTGTACTTTGGCAACTTCATGAAAAGACAAGACTCTCTGGAAAAGTCAATAATGCTTCCTTGGGAGGTGGTGGGCTCTTCTTCTTTTTAGGTTTTTAAGCAGAGGCTCGATAGCCATCTGACAGCAATGCTGATTCTGCGAACCTAGGCAGATCATGAGAAGGAGGGCAGGAAGGGTTACATCAGTGCTTAGTTCTCATGGCCCCTTCTTACATGCCCAGGGTAAGACCAATCACCACCCTGGGGTCAAGTTAGGGTTGCCAGGCCCTCTTAACCTCCCAGCAGGGGACTGGCTCCCTGCACTTACCTCTTGGTGTGGGGGTGTGCGCGTGCATGCCCCTGCAAGCGCGATGACGTCACTTCTGGGAAGTGATGTCATCATGCAGCCCGCTGGGAGCACGCCCATGCTCCGCAGGGACTTGGATTGGGGTCGCTGCAGAGCACGGGAGCACTCCTGTGCTCCGCAGCGGTCCAAAACGGCCCATTTTGGCCCAAATCAGGCTTGTTTCAGGCCCGTTTTGGTGCAGATCGGGCCTGTTTTGGCCAGGATTGGGGCAGCTGCGGGGTGCAGGAGCATTCCTGCGCTCCATAGCAGCTCAAAAAGGGGCTGGTCTGTGCCAAAATGGGCCTGAAACAAGCCTGATTTGGGCCAAAACAGGCCCGTTTTGGGCTGCTGCGGAACGCAGGCGCACTCCCGTGCTCCGCAGCGGCCCCGATCTGGGCCAAAACGGGCCTGATTCAGGTGGTTGCTGCGCACGGGAGCGCACAGCACCACACCGCAGCACGCACGGAAGGTGCACCCCCCCGCTGGCCAGGTAAGTGGGGGGTGGGGGGTGCAGTGCAGGGGATCCCCGCCGGGGGTCTGGCATCCCTAGGTCAAGTAGTAATTTTCCCCAGGCTGGTTTGACTAGGGATCCTGATGATGTTTTGCCATCTTCTAGCCATGGAGTAGGGGTCACTGGGTGTGTGCATGGGAGGGGGAGGTATTTGTAAATTTCCTACATTGTGCAGGGGGTTGGACTAGATGACCCAAGAGGTTCCTTCCAACCCTATGATTCTATGATTCGATTCTAGGAAAAGCTGAAGGCAGTAAGAAAAGAGGAAGACCTTAAACAAGATGGCTGGGGTCAACAAATGAAGCTATGTCCTCCAGTTTGCAAGATCTGAGCAAGTCTGTTAATGATAGGACATTTTGGAGGTCTTTCATTTATAGAGTCATCATGGTTCGAGGCAACTTGATGGCACATAACAACAACAAAGGGGGAAATCCTGAGGGGAGAGGAAGTTAGCTTGCTTGAGTTCCTGAGAGCTTAAGAATCTTGAAAAAAGAGATGTATGTGCAAAATGGCCTGCTCAGTATTGAGCATCTTTGTTGGCCTTACAATGTTGTGTGTAAGTTAAAAGTAAAGAAAAAGCAGAAGGCCATATGGTTTTTAGCCTGTTTAAAGCCCATCTGATGATTAGCAGCCCGGCTTCTGGGCCTGTATGCTGTTGTCTCTACTAAATCTCATGTTCCAGTCAAGTGTCTATCAAGGGACATCCAAAAAGAAGGTAAGGATTTCTGTTCTAGGAGGCATGGAGAAAAAATTGACTTGTGCACTAAACACACACATTCAGCCCTGTGTGATGAAGACTGGGCATACTAACTGCGCTTCAGGGGGCAGACTTACAATAATACTCATTATTTCAAGGAGGGAATAGAGGGGGAAGATATTATTGGCCTGCTGAAACCCCATAAGAGTTTAAGGTAAGTGAAAAATTAGAATGGGAGGAAGTTTCCATTTACTTATTTCCCACCATGATTCCTTGCTGGCTTCCAATTTGTAAATTATGAGATCTGGAACTAGCAGTATTGTGCCCTTAGGAACAGGCATTGCCAGATTTTTAATGGGAAATAAAGTGATATTTTTGGCATAAAGTCTCTAGTGAGCCAGAATCATTATGGACAGTTTCATTTTAATTCAAAAGCGTTTGAACTCATACTGACATTCCAGGAGCAGAGGTACTTCAAGAAAATTGCTTAAGGATTGTTGCAGAATGTATCACTTAAGTGTTTCCAGATGCTATAGATCTCAGTGATTTGGCCTTCACACTGCTCATTTTACATTGACAAAGCTATTATAATGAGTGGGAGAGACCCTGACACTAAGTATTGTTGATATTCAGGGTTAGAAATTCAGTCTGTACGGACTGAATGGAACAGAGGTTTATTCTAATCATGCTCGGGGTAACATGGCAGCTCCTACTAAAAGACACATCTAATACAGACAAAGTTTTATTTGAAGCATGCTCAGAAGAGGGAACATCCTGGCACCTGCATCTGAATTGCTATGCACAGACACTCACTACTTTGTGCCTCCTAAATGCTTTTTATGGTGCTGGCAGCTTCACATGATAAAAAGGGGTTTATTTTGGAAGACAAGGCTTTTAGTGTTGCAGTAAATTCTCCTTATACACAAGATTAATTTGATGGACTCATTATTGTAAGTGGCAGTCATTTATTTATGCTCCGGAGTACAGAAGCTGGAAAGTGAAATTACACACATCATTAATACTGATTCAAAAGCTTGTCTAATGTCAGCCATTGCTTTCTTTCCTACTTTAATTCTGTTCAGTATTTTCTCTCCCACTGTAGCCAATGCTGTAGGGAGGTATAAAAATTCAGGTGCCACAAGAAGCTGGGTTCCCCTTACAGCTGACTAAAAAGTGTCTTCTCCCTATTGTTCAGTCTCTAATCTGCTCTTTCTGGACAAAGTGGTTGAGAGAGAAGTAGATGACCAACTCCAGGCCTTCTTGGACAATTCTGATGACTTGGACCCTTTTCAGTCTGGTTTTAGGCCAGGCTATGGGATGGAGGTGGTCCTAGCAGCTCTAGTTTGATTACCTCTGCCTAAATGTAGACAAAGGCCATGCTTCATTACTGCTCCTCCTACATTTATCTACAGCCTGTTGCGGCATTTGGAGGCAGAAGTAAATATCAGATGTGTCTTGGACTGGTTTAAATTGTTCCTCATGGGACAGACTCAAAGAGCTCCTATTGGAGACCAGCTATCCTCAGAGTGGAAATTATCTTGTGGGGTTCCACAAGATGCAATTTTATCTCTGATGTTATTCAACCTTTATGCAAACCCCTTAGGAGAACTCATTCGTAGCTATGGAATTAGATGACAACAATATGCAGATGACATCTTGAAAGCTGCTGTAGCACAGTGGTTAAGTGGTCTGGCTGCAAATCAGCACTCTACTGGTTTAAATCCCACTACTGCCATGAGCTCAGTAGGTGGCCTTGGGTAAGCTTTTCAGCCCCAGCTGTATTGTGGGGATAATGATAGCACAAACTTGTTCATCACTCTGGGTGAGGCACTAATCTGTCTAGAAGAGCGGTATATAAGCACAGTTGTTGTTGTTATACAAATCCCCTGGTGATGCAGTAGAGGTACACAGTCAGTATCTCTGAGTCACTGCTTGACAGACTGAGTTGCTGCTTGACAGCTATTGTCAACTGGCTGAAAGCAAACAAATTGAAATTGAACCCAGACAAGATGGAAGTGACGCTGGTTGGAAAAGCAGATATCTTGGAAGAACATTGTGCTTCTGACCTTTGATGGGGTTCAGTTGACCCTGGCTGAATCATTTAAGAGCTTAAGGGTTATACCAGACTCAGCACTACTGCTAGAGAAGCAAGTAAATGAAGCTGCAAAAAAGGCCTTATCACAGCTCAGACTAGCCCAGAAGATGGCTCCTTACTTTGACATGGCTGATCTGGCCACCTGGATTCATGGCATAGTAACATCAAGACTAGACTACTGTAATATACTCTACATTGGGCTCCCTTCAAAGTCAACTTGAAGACTTCAGTTGGTGCAGAGTACTGCAGCTTGTTTACTCTGAAGGACTTGATGGAGCATGTGTATCACTCCCATTCTGCAGTCACGCCTTTGGCTTCCCACCAGTTACCAGGCTCAATTCAAGGTCATGACTATCACATTAAAAGCCCTTCATGGCCTTGGCCCCTCGTATCTGTGTGACCATCTTTCTCCCTGTGTTCCACCACAGCAGTTTTGCTAATCTGAAAAGGGTCTTCTGAAGATGCCACCATGCAGCTGGGCAAAATCAACAGCTGCCTGCACACATGCTTTCTCTGTGGTAGCCTCCACCTTATGGAATGGCCTGCCGGAGGTGGTCAGGAAATCCCTTACTCTCCTGACTTCCCACAAACTATGCAAAACTGAATTATTCAGATGAACTTCCTATCCAGATTACAGGACTATGTCATAAAAATAGTTCAGAGAGATGCCTTGAGAGGGACAAGTACTAAACACTTCACTATTGTATACTGTCTGCTGATGTAGATATGCACCTACTAGCGATTTTCCACACTGCTAAATATGCCATGAAAATTAGTTGTGCTTTGTTTCAGGTCGATTTCATCTCTGTGCTTGCCTTTATGCTTGTTTAAATATTTTTCTCCTACCGTTCCTTACTGGATGGTTGGAGTTAGATTGGATGGAGTTGGATGTCATCAATATGCAGATGACACCCAACTCTATATCTTGCTATCCCGGTCCCCACAGGATGCAGCAGAAATCTTAGATCGCTGCCTGACAGCTATGGTATGATAAATATAGCAGTCCAGTTGATGAAGCTCTTCCCAACATGCAGAGTACACTGAAGAAAAAGTTTTCATTTGCTGAATTTAAACTTTTCACATAGAGCAAGTTATAACAAACCAAGCCAGATGGAAGGTTGGCAGCTCCTATTCCAGCTGTCTCTGACACCCTGGCACTCTGGCAGGGCAGTTTAAATCTAGAAGAGATAGCCTGCAATAGTACTGTTAGTACACATGTAAAAATGGGATACTAGAAAACACAGACTTAATAGGCAGCAGGAAAGGGAAGTAAACCAGTCTGTTAACTCTAAAGAGTTGTTAAATCTCCATTTTCTTTCTAAAAAGGGATACTGCAACTGCAATATTTGCTTTTTTAATAATGAGAAACTAGGATGCTACAGAACTATTTTTTAAACTAAAGCATTTCCACATATTTTTATGGAGTTGAAAACTAAATAGATATATTGATCTCTTATAATGGTTCAGTGGGACAGCTTTAATTTTTATTTTTTTTATGCTGCGCACACACACACCTTCCCATCTCCACATGGCTCACAATTTGCAAAAAAAAAAAAGTTGGAAACCACCAGTTTAACAATGTTCCCAACTTCACTTAAAACAGAAAGCAAACAACGAACTCTGCCTAATCTTAGCCCAAGAAAACATAAAAAGAAAAGCTAGGAGGTGCTGTAATACTGCGAAATGCCCAGTCTTACCACTATTTACCATGTGCCTAGTTAAAACTGTTGAATCAGTACTTTGAGGGTAACAGCATTTAATACTATAACGTTTAAGGCAATTCCTTGTTTGCTCTATAGTTTATATAGGTATCTAGCGTGACACCTTTATTGAATCAGCAAAATAAAATATAATAATCCAGTACTGACACGATAAGTCTGATACACTCTGCTAAAGTTAAAAAAAGACATTTGTCCCAACTCCCAACTAGCGCCGAACGATAACCAAACCTTGCTACTCAACCCGTTTGGAAAGAAAGCTGTGTCAAAGTTAAAGTCACCGTAACTCCCTGCCCCCAAACAACAATTCCTTCCTAGCCTACCCTACTAAACAAGCAACAGCCTGAAACTAGCTATATTACTCCGCGTTGAAAAAACAAATACGAACGTCACCCTCTTCAGGTGTGTTGGTCTGCCCGATGGTTACTGGGAGATGTAGTCTTTTCTCTCAAGAAATCTCAGCATCGGGGAGCTCCCGAACTGCATTACCCAGAACGCTCCATCAAAGAAAGTATAAGGAACCGCCCTTTGGCCTACCTGAGCACAGGGTATGGGTTACTATGGTAACAAAGAAGGAGGAAATGAAAAAGAAGGACATGAAAAAGAATCTTTGTTTCCTCGGTAACCAACAGTGTTGGTTTCCAGCAATAGATTACTTCTGACCAGTTGGTATATGACATCATCTTTGAATGGAGGTAGGCGGCCCCACGCATTAATAGTTTTTTGCTTGCGGTTTCTGTGGTCCACGAAGCTATGTACAGCCACTTTTTTTTTCTTTACTCACATACTAGTAGAAAAACTTTATTTTGTAAGGAATAGGAGTTTGCCTGATGCAAGATAGCATAATGAGAGTAGCCAGACAGTATCTTACATTGGGCAAAATGTGTTTGTGTGTGTTTGGGCTCTTTCCTTTTGTTGAAGCGCAGTAACGTTTGATTGGCCGAGGCTTCACAAAGTATAACTTGTGAAATCCTAAAAACATTTTCATGGGGTTAAGCGTCAATGACTACGCAGAAGTATTCTTACTAGGGATCTTAGAAAAGGTAATGTAAAAAAATACGACTAGTTGGATACGTGTTTACTTGGAAGTGCCTCAATCCCACTTGATTCAAAGGTGCTTACTTCCACTTAAATTACTTCCCCCTAAAGTCAATTAAGCAGAAGAGGACATATACTAATACTTATAAAAGTAAAATCGCTTAATTGTAGTGTTGTTTACTTATGTGGAAGTCTTTGGGTTCACTGCCTTAAGTTCAGTTTTGTTATTTTAATTGTAAAAAAAAATAAAATAAGGGCACTGTAACTAAATCTATGCATTTAATATGCAGTCTCATAAACATTACTGGAAAATAAATCTTATTGAATGCATTAGGATTGCTTCAGCATAATCACTTAAAATTGCACTGTAGATAGTGATACAACAAACTCATGCAAACAAAAGGGATTTATATGCTGGACTTTGGCTGTATGTTTAACCTTTGTTCTAAAACTATACTGCTATTTCTGATTTCTAAAAATTCCCCAAATAGAATGCAGCTAATAGGAGCACATATTAGATGTTTGGCATCTTATGTTGAGACTGTTGTCTTAAAACATAATTTCAATTTATTAGCTATAAAGTGAATAATAGACAGGAGGTGGAAATATTTTGAAAATGATTGATCCCTTTGGAACTTGCAGAGCTGAAAAGTGTGTGCAACAACGTTGTCTGGTAGCTATACTGAATTAATCCATGAGTAAGGGAGAAGTCTCTAGTCTATTGGGAAGATTCTGTCTAGTTTCTTGAGTGCTATAAACTATCCAAGCAAATGAAAACAGAATTTCTCAAGAATTTGGATTAAAATTATAGCTGTTAATATATATATCTTGAAATTTCCTGGAATGTGTTCTTTTGAGTTCCTTGGAGATAGGATGATTGCAAGTATTATTGCTCATAATGGTTAAATGTACTGATGGGCAGTATATATGGAAATATTTTTTATGATTTCTGAAGCTGTGCATTTTATAAAATTGGTGTAGGATGCGAGTTTGAGTACCTATTTAATGGGCAGAATACATTAAACATTGTCCCTGTCACCTCTAAATTGGAAAAAAATCACAGCCACACAATTACCAGTCATCCTATTTATGCAGAAATTTTGTTTTTTTAAATGTAGAAGTTTAATAGAAAAGAAGCACAAATATATATGGCTGGCCAAAGCTGCTGTGGTTCAACACACTTGGAACTGAGTAGCCTCAATTTCACAATTCAAACAGGCTTACTAGTTTATGTTTATGTGGTTTATGTGGTTATGTAAATAATGTAATTGTTGGGGAGTTAACAGTTTTTAAAAGCCAACATAGTTCTGCCTCCTCCCTAAGATTGTCTTCTGAGGCCTTGCTCCTGATGCTCTCACCATAGACCTGAGATGGAAGGTAGCTAAGGAGAGGATTTTTTCTGTGGAGGCACTGCATCTGTGGAACTGGTGTGTACCTTTGGAGGTTTGCATGGCACTATATTCTCTTTTAGATGTCAAGTGAATATATGTTTTTTTTAGTTGATTTTTGAAGAAGCCAGTTTGAAGCTTGGGGTTACTGCCAGAACCTGTCTTACAGTTGGAGGTCTTAGGTCTGCTCTGTGGCACATTAATCGGGCTGTCAGCCTCTAAGTGGTGACTGGAGATCTCCTGGAATTACAACTGATCTCAGGCCATAGAGATCACTTCCCCTAGAGAAAATAACTGCTTTGAAGGGTGGACTCTATGGCATTATAACCAGCTGAGGTCCCTCGTCTCCCCCAATGCTATCCTTTCCGGGATACACCTCCAAAATCTTCCAGAATTTTCTAACCTGGAACGGGCAAAGGCACATTGCACCTTTGATCATCTTTGGCTAATATGCCCGCTATGGCTACTCTTCAAAAAGTGTGATCAGGCCACAGTGACCTGTGGTCTGGTTACATCCAGGTTAGACTACTGTAATGTACGCTATCAGTTATTTATTTATTTACATACTTACTTAATGTATATCCAACATTTCTCCTCAATGGGAACCCACAATTCTCTTCTTTTCCATTTATCCCCACAACATCATGTGAGGTAGGTTAGGCTGACAGTGTGTGACTGGCCCATGGTCACCCAGCAAGCTTCCATGGTAGAGTGGGGATTTGAATCTGGGTCTCACAGATCTTAGTTTAACACTCTAACCACTACAACACACTGGCTTTTTGTGTGGGACTGCCTTTGAAAATTGTCTGAAACTGCACATGCACTGAAGCCCTTCAATGGGGTATCCCTCCCAGTGCTGTTTCTGGTTGGGAAAACAGTGCTGGGGGAGGTGAAAAGGCTGAAGCCCCCACCCATGTACCAGAGTACATGGACCCTGTGGCACTTGGGAACTTAGTTTCCAGCTGTTTCTGTCTGACTATGATGATATGAAAACTTTATTGGAGACCTGACTTGTGGCAAAACATCACACACCTAGTTTGGCCCTTATAGCCAATGACAAAACATTAATTTTTACCAATGCTTTTAAATGAGGTATTGATCTTTTAACATGATTTTTATAGTCTGCTGTAGCCTGAGAATTGCTTTATGAGACTAATTTTAAGCTGTTCAGTGTTTATGCTGTTTTATGCTCTGATTGGGTTTTTAATGGTTGGCTTTTTAATTGTTATGTTTTCATTATGTTTTATTTTGTAAGTAGCTTCAAGCAGGTATTCTGAAAAGATGGCATAGACATTTTCTAAATAGTTGATCTGTTATTTATTTTGGTGTTACTTTCTAATATTGGATTAGTTTGATTTTTACCGCTGCCATTTCTCTGGTTTTTGTTTTGATTTCTTTGCAGCTGTTCATAATTGATTTTTTATGTTTGTTTGTTTTATTATTGTGAGCTGTCCTGAGTATCTTATTGGAAAGATGAGATATATTAATAGTCCTTGCTTTTTATTCCTCTTAGTGGGGGGAAAGGGACAAAAAATTGAACACAATATAAGTTGCAAACAGAAAACCTGCCAGGTGTGACATGTTTGTGTCTGCAGTTTAAAATGTTGAAACAGAAAGTTGTTTGCATGAAGATTGGTAAATGCAAGTGAGCTATATCATCTTTAATCAGTGTCTTCTTGATTAAAATTGACAAATGAATTACCTGCCCCCCTCCCCAATTGCTTAATTAGATTGCTCACTGGAAATAAATGCATTCATTAAAGACAATACATTATGTTGTAAAGAAAGGTTATGGTCACCCTCGTTTGTCAAGAGGCAGCTTCTAGGAGATGTTTTATGTTTCAGGCAAAACAGAAAAATGTATTGTTCTGTTAATACAACAACGTAGCAGCGAGAAAGTTTCCATGGAGCAGCTATGACAATGGTTGAAAGACAATTACAGGTTTCTGTGTTATATTTGGAATCTGATTCAGATGCTGTTATTCTCCCTGAGTAGCCCTTTTCTTATTGTAGTGTCTGAGAAGCAAGATGTTAAGAGAAGTAGCCTGCTCCTGTGATCTCTTGCTCAAGGCTAAAAGCAGACAGGAAACAAAGGAATGTGGTGCTGGAGCACATTTTGATTTCTGGTATATGTTACTGCAGAATACCCAGAAAATTGCACTAGTGTGAACTCAGTACAGTTTATCTGCATTGTGTGAGGTCTTGTACAAGGCAGATATAGGCAGGGTGGAGGAGCATGGCAACATTGCACAATCTTACTCCTACCTACAGGACCAGAGCTCTCCCACCTTGACATGGTTGCAGTGTTGGAACATCAAGTGTATATTTTAATTAAATGACATAATTACAATCACGTGTTTTGCATGTTGAAACTACTATGTAAGGAAATGTCTATTGTCCCTCATGGTGACCAGTAACTGTGTAGTGTGAGACTTTCAGGCAATATGAGGCGGCATATTTGGAAGTACTGCTAAATTGACCATTATTATTTGGTTTTTCTGTTTACCCTCATGATTTGAATTTTGTTGTCTTGGCACCCAAATGTCTAGGGTATTTTTTTGGCTCTGTGGGAACACATGTTCAAGTTTGCATATCATAGATAAGATATCCCTTAATATGTTATGGGTTACTTTTCAGTGCATGTTCATGTGGCGATTTATTAATTGTGCACTGATTTTGAATGGTGGACCCAGTGGATAAATGGGTTATTCCAGATTACTTAAAAAGAGAGGCAGAGTTCTGCCTCCCCTTGAATTCACCTACAAGTGGAATCCTCCTCAGCACAGCTTAATTAGCAGAATTGCCTGGACCCTTGTTCTGAAAGTGCATTTTTCTTCCGTATGTGTTGCAAAAATATATTTCAGTCTTTTAGTGTTGTCATTTGATTCAGTAATATTCCTCATGGCCAGGGAGTAGCTGTGCAGGTTTGACCTTATCTTGCAGTTGCAAGTCCCCCACCCCACCTCATACATAAAAGCAGGGCTGGACTGAGGGTGTTTTCCTGTTTCCCCATCTATGGTCGCAGCTTTGCAGCAGCCTTTGCTGAATTCTGGGATGACTGGCTTAGTTCCATAGAGTGGCAAATCTCACAACTGCACCGCTCTTGAGCAACCTGCCTTCTGGCTCTGTACTGAGCAAACTCTTGGTCAACTGGTTTACTGGTAACAGGTTGGGCGGGTTTTACTGTTTTTTTTTTTTTAAGTATTCTGGTTTCGTTTTCCCATTACATACAGGTGGAAAGATAGCAGGAGCAATGATAGCAGGTGGGAGGGACCGGTTGTCTCTAGTGCAGGCTTGGAAGGGGTGGAGAATCGAACAAGTGACAAGTCATTAAAGGAGGACATGGGTTTGAAAAATGAGGGGAAAGATATTAAACAGGCAACAGCAGTCTTTTGGACTATCTTGTAATTAACATGGCTAGGATCAAGATCACATGGGAAGGACGTAGAAGAAGTTTCAAGATTTGAAGGTTTCTGCCTGAATCTGGAAGAAGAGAGTTCAGAAAGGTAATGCTTTCCTCTGTATTTTTTTTCCAATTTGCAGGCTGCTACTTGTGGAAAAGCCAAAATGACTGTGAAATTTTTCTTTCTTCTTTCTTTGACATCTGTGCCCTTGGCTCTTGGCACAGGGAATGAGCAGGAAAGGACAGCTGCCTTACAAGGTGAGACTCAAGGAAGAAAAAGTAACATTTTTTGTGTGTGTTTGTTGTTCTTTTAATAGATACAGAGTTAGAGAAGTTGGCAATAAAGGTCTTCAGTCTCACTCTTTTTTCCCTCTCTCTAGCCTTGTAGCCTGACCTTAAAAAAATCAATTGCCTTAGCAGTCCTTATTACTTTTCCTAGTAAACTCTCTTCTCTGTAGAGAGGTGGACATCTTTTTTTCAGAAGGGATGGGCCTTCATTCTGAGACAGTATCAATATTTTTAGGGACTATTTGAAACTTTGACAGGCCATTCTTGTTTCCAACTATTTAGCATAGATGGTTTCCTTAGGCTTTGCTTCTTAGTTCCCTTCCCCCCTCCCCTTTTTATGCTTTGGTTAGTGAGATTTTTGTGGTAAAGTTCCTCCATATTTTGTTGTCCTCCATATTTTCTCCCTGGTTCCATATGAGTTTCTAGTTGCTTGACAAGAGTTGCTTTTGCCATCTAAGACTTTTAGGAGGGAATCTGTATCTGTCCAGGATGGCCTCGTCTCCTCCATTAAGTTTATTCTAAGGATGCATAAAGTAAGGGAATACTAAATGCATCCAATGTTCTTCTGAATTTCATAGTCCAGCCTTGTGTGTAGCCTCTTCTCATTCTTGCCCCATGTTGCAAGCAGGGGGTTTGCACTGTAGACCTGGAGATAGGACCTCACAGTGTAGGCAGCAGCTCAGCTGAATTTGCCACTGAATTGGTGGTGGTCAATCGTTTTGGCCAGGGTGTTGTATGCCCAGTCCAAAATATGAATTGCTGCTGCTGTAGTGTGTGTGACCTGTGCCTAGGGGTGGTTTTGCCTCTAGTCTGTTTTGCTCAGGAGCAAGCAGCAGTGTAATACTGGATAGGCACACCAATAGGTCTGACTCTGCTAAAACGTAGGGGCTCTCATGATGCAATTTGAATGTGTTGCAAACTGTCTTCTGTGCCATTTGTACCATACATACATCAATTGCTTATGAACTAAATTAAATGTGTGGTTGCACACAGAATTGGCACAATTAGGCACATATTTTGAGTTTTGTAAAACTTGGTCAAATGAGAGTAGAAGGAAGTAAGCTATAAATCTAGGAAGCAAGCAAAACATCCTGTAGGCTGTTTGATGTGCCATATACCTGCATACTGGGCCAGTTTGGTGTAGTGGTTAAGAGCGTGGGACTCTAATCTAGAGAACCAGGTTTGTTTCCTCACTCCTCCACTTGAAGCCAGCTGGGTGACCTTGGGTCAGTCACAGCTTCTAGCTCTCTCAGCCCCACACACCTCCCAGGGTGTTTTGTTGTAGGGATAATAATGACATACTTTATAAACCGCTCTGAGTGGGTGTTAAGTCATCCTGAAAGGCGGTATATAAATTGAATGTTGTTATTATTATTATTAATGTTATTTGTTGTAAGTGAAGAAAGCTTTCCATTACTAACTTACTCTCCCCAAATATGGGACAGTAATTGTGTGAAATTATCTCAGTTGTTTGGATCTCCTAATGCAATACTGTTGCCTTGCTGTGTTTCCTTGGAATAAAATAATGGTGAATATCCCATGGATCTTGTTGAGTGTTGTGAGCTCTGTTAAACATTCCATGGACAAACAGGGACCTTTGGATTGCAAAGGCTATTGGTGACCTGACATTCTTGAGCTTTTAAAGGAACTGAACTATGGATTCTTGAACACAGAGAAGAATCAGAGAGAGTATGAAGGAGAACTCTTTATTGGCTTAACATGAAATCAAAGTGTTCCCCAACCTCCTAGTATGCTTATACTCATGAAAAGATTAATTTGGCAACAGTAGTCTGATGTTCTGTCCCTTTAATGAATGGGGGAGGGGGAAATTTGCTGCTGTTCCTTTCAGCCTTTCTTTATGTTGCTGCATACAGTAACTTGATCTTGGAGAAAGGTCATATCTTGTCTAGTCTGAGAACTCAGTGGTAGAATTTGGCCTTTATGTTCTTAGTTCAGTCACTTCCCAGTTTAGGATGGTGGGTAGTGAACTGTATGATGAAAGCCAGAGGATGGTCAAATTCTCAGTTATGTGGAAAGAAATACTTCTTGTCAGTACAAGATATCATGACTTTTGTTTTAAGTAGATTTTTGTTGCTGGAATGTGTAGTACATTAACAGTTTTGCGAATGCAGGCAAGGAAGCATAGATGAGTGTGTGTGGTTGGAAGAGATACATGTATTTTATTACCTAACCCATTCCAGTATAACTTTATATATTACCCAAGATAAGAATTCTGAAGGGCGGATGAAGAAGGGAATGCTTCAGTATTGGCTGTCTGCCTGTTTGGAATACTAAGAGCTTTTAGATGAGGGCATATATTTCTTCAACTTCTTCATTCTTAAGCCAGAACAGCAATATACTAAACCATTCTAATAATAAAGGTGGGTGGCTCCAGCCCATGATAATCAATAATGTAGCAAAGCAAAGCCAGGCCACCCACAAACAGATGGAAACGGTCTGCATTCCTGGGGGAACACCCAAACAAGCAGAAAAAAATTGGTTGTCCCTTTTAACCACAAAAGTGGCAAACACCCCAAAGACAGGGAAACAGAAGGCTGCAATTGTGCTGTAACCTTGAACACAGAGCACAGATGTAAGCCCTCATCCTGCTCAGCAGCCATTAGGTTGAAATGAAGCAAATTGCTTGCTTCCTGGCATGTATAAACCTAGGGTGGGATGTGTGTATTGAGTCATATCAAAGCTAAATTTTCTTCCAGGATTCTTTAAACTGGTAGATGGTCTGCTCACCTTTGCAGTTTAAATAGTCCTTTGGAGATCATTGATTAAAACTGATGGGAAAGTGCTTCTTTTAATCTTAATCAATTCATCTGTATGTATGTATGTATGTCATTTATAATCCGCCTTTCTTACTGAGACTCAAGGAGGATTACATAGTACGAGATTAGTACAATCAGTATCGGAAACATTTCCATACAGCAACAAGGACATTTCTGTACAGTGTTAAGGACATTTCCACAACAATGTCATAGGATTTTACAAAGACGTAGCATTAGCAAGGATCCAGTACAGAGTTGAAGAATTGCTGAAACAGAACATAATCAATTCTAGGACTGACATTAGATAAACGTGAAGTACAGGTAGTATAAGAGTACATATTGGAGCAACAGATAATATACAAGGCAACGTAGTTGTGAAGTCTATGGTTCCTAATTCATTAGTGAAGCTTTTGAGACCCCTCCCTATAATGCTTCCCTCCAATCAGAGTAAAAAGCCTTTTTGAATAATTCGGTTTTCCATCGTTTGTGGAAAGCCAGGAGAGTGGAGGCTCTCCAGACCTCCTCAGGTAGACCGTTCCATAGGGTAGAGGCCACCACAGAGAAAGCCCGTGTGCGGGCTGCTGTTGATTTCGCCCATGTGCAGGCCTGCACCTGCAAGACACCCTGTTCAGATGAGCGAAGCTGCCATGGAGGGACAAAGGGAGGGAGGCGATCCTGTAGGTATGCTGGACCAAGGCCATGAAGAGCTTTGTATGTAATAACCAATACTTTGAATTGAGCACGGTAACTGATAGGTAACCAATGGAGTGACTGTAGGCTGGGAGTGATGTTCATGCTCCTGCTCACTCCTGCTGACAGTTGAGCTGCATCAATTGGAGCCTCCTACTTAACTTAGATGGGAGACCAATGTATAGTGCATTACAATAGTCAAGTTTTGATGTTACCATAGCGTGGATCCAGGCGGCCAGGTCGGCCGTGTTGAGATGAAGCCATCTTCCAGGCTAAATTGAGATTGTAGTAAGCATTTTTTGCCACTGCCTTAACTTGTTTTTCTAGTAGTAGTGCTGGATCCAGTATAACCCCTAGGCTCTTAACCGAGTCTGCAAGGGTCAGACAAACTTAATTGAAAGCGGGGAGTACAATGTCTTTCAAGATCTCTGCTTTCCCAACAGCCCCGGTGCCAGAGCTACCGGCGCCTGAGGCAATCCTCGCGTGCATGCCCCGGGCTGCGCGATGACATCATCACGTGATGACGTCATTGCGCAGAGATGCCGGAGCCATTCGCCGGCAGATGGCTGAGGCGGTGCGAGGAGGCTGCCCGCGCTCCACATGCGGCCCGGCCTCCTGCCATCCCCGGCCCGCGGCTGCTGCGCCCGCCTGGGGGCGTGTAGCGGCTGTGACGGCAGCAGCGCGGGTCTGACCGACGGTGGTGCTGTGCGCGCCTCTGCCCCCAGCACCTCCTCCAGCCCCACGGTGCCCTCAGCCCCCGCCTCACGGCCTCAATGGTGGCACCAGCCCTGCTTCCCAACAAGCATCACTTCAGTCTTGTCTGGGTTCAATTTGTTATTTTTCAGCTATTTCACCATGGCTGTCAGGCAGTGATCTAAAATTTCTACTGCATCCTGTGGGGACCTGGATAGCGAGATATAGAGTTGGGAGTCATCCGCATATTGATGACATCCCACTCCACAGCTGCAAATGAATTCTCCTAAAGGTTTTACATAGAGGTTGTATAACATGGGAGATAAGATTGTTCCCTGCAGAACCCCACAAGTTAGTTCCCATTCTGAAGATAGCTGATCTCTGACGGCAACCCTTTGTGTCTGTTCCTTGAGAAATGATTTAAACCAGTCCAGGCCACATCCTTTGATGCCCATTTCTGTTTCTATATGCCTCAACAGGATGGCATGGTCTACTGTGTCAAAGGCTGCAGACAGATCCAGGAGGAGCAATTAGGACCATATAAGATGCAAAAGAGCAGTTTAAAAGTTTTGTTGGGTGGGGATTAAATTGGGGGCATGCATACCATTAGGTACACACACACCCCATACCCCAGTTACAGCAAGGACTTTTACATACAGCGTGGGAAGAGCAAATAAACACACCCATCTCCCTGTTGCAATGCTCAGGTTCAGTGATGGGTCAGAAATTATTTATTTATTTATTTATTTATTCAATTTATATACCGCCCATCCCAGGGGCTCTGGGCGGTGAACAGTTAAAATTGATAAAAACAAAAACTAAAATCAATATACAAATAATAAAACAAATTAACAAGGTGCAGTGGTGGGGAGAACCTTCCCCACCCCAAAGGTGGGAGGCCGACATGGCACCGCCCCCTTCAATCACCAAACGCCTGGCGGAACAGCTCTGTCTTACAGGCCCGGCGGAACGATAATATGTCCCGCTGGGCCCGGGTTTCCATTGACAGAGCGTTCCACCAGGCTGGGGCCAGGACTGAAAAAGCCCTGGCCCTGGTTGAAGCGAGGCGGGCTTCCTTAGGGCCGGGGACCACAAGTAAATATTTATTCGCTGATCGGAGCGATCTCTGGGGAACGTACAGGGAGAGGCGGTCCCGAAGATATGCCGGTCCCAACCCACTCAGGGCTTTAAAGGTAAGAACCAACACTTTGAACCTGATTCGGAATTCAACTGGAAGCCAGTGCAGCTGGCGCAGGACAGGTGTGATGTGTGACTGGTAAGGTATACCAGTCAGGACCCGTGCCGCCGCATTCTGGACCAGTTGTAGTTTCCGGATCAGGCCCAGGGGTAGCCCAGCGTAGAGTGAGTTACAGTAATCTAGCCTGGAGGTGACCGTTGCATGGATCACTGTAGCCAGGTCCTGGGGCGTCAGGTAGGGGGCAAGTTGCCTGATCTGACGAAGATGGAAAAATGCAGACTTGGCAACCGCCGTGACCTGGGCCTCCATCGATAGGGAGGCATCCAGGAACACACCCAGACTCTTTACCGCTGGCAAAGTTGCCAGTGGTGTCCCATCCAGGGCAGGGAGCTGGATCCCAACATCTGGCAGCCCCCGTCCCAGCTGCAGGACCTCCGTCTTCACTGGGTTCAGTGAATCTGAGATATAAAAAGGGAGGGTAAGCGTCTCTGTTTTTACCTCTCTTCCTGTGATTCCACTCAGCACATTATTTACTCTTGAGTATTTATCTATGTAACTTTGACCATTTGGGATCATTAATAGTGATCCCAAATGGTCAAAGTTACATAGTACAGTTACGTGTCACAATTCATGTACAATCTGAAAACAGTGTTCAGGGATACATGGCAATGTGGATGGAAAGGAGTGCCCCATCTTGCATCTGAATGTGTGTGGAAATGCAAATGAATATCCAAATTCTTATCCACATCCAATCTGTGTTCATGTTTACTTGTGCTACAAGGGAGCCCCTGAATTGACTCTGCTTCCTTGCATTTATCTCCTTTGCCAGATGAGAAAATTAATGTTATCCCAATATTTACTTGACATTCTACACAAGTCATTCAGAATTTTTCTTTGTTTAACATGCATATAAATATATTTTGCTACATTCTTTCTCTTATTTGAGTCAGTCCCGAATGCTTCTAAATGGGCTCTAAGTTGCATCTATTAACTGAAGCTGTTAACACTGCAATCCTAAACAGTTATACCCTTCTAAACTCGTTAATGTTACATCTAATTGAAACCAATGTATTTAGTGTTTTTAAGGGAATTTAAGTACACGTAGCTTTAATGAACCCACTATGTGGAAGAGTATATTTCCGGTGATCAGGAGGAATAAATACTGTCTATTGGTGAATGTATATTGGACTTTGATACTTCTGAATGCACTGGTGTAAATTCATTCCATATAAGCAATTGTTCATTTGGAGTAATTCTTCTGTGGTTATGAAACTCTGTTCGATTTCTGCCTTTCTGAGTGCATATTATTTGTTTAAAGCCTGTAGAATATTACATTTTGAAATTTTTATATAGCTGTAGTTTTTCTGAAGTATGGGCAGTTTCTGGCCTTCCATGCTGAGTAATGCTGACACTGAGAGATCTCTGTCTTTTGGTGCTACACCTCTGAAGATGCCATCCACAGCTGCTGGCGAAACGTCAGGAACTACAATGCCAAGACCACGGCAATACAGCCCGGAAAACCCACAACAACCATTGTTCTCCGGCCGTGAAAGCCTTCGACAATACAATGCTGAAAACTTTTACCTGTTGTCCATGAGAGAAAAAACCCTGATGTCATCTGGGTCTGATCTCCTGAAACAATGATTTGCTTCATTGAAAATGACTCCTTTGGCGAAATGTAATTTTCCACTCATGCTTGTTGACATTTTTTGAGACTCGTGCTTCTGTAATCACAGAGGCCTAGTTTGTCATGCACACTAAACTGCAGTGTCAAAGCCCCGAATATCAAAGTTATAGTTCAGTTGGAAGTTAAGATAAAGCTTATCTCTCTCTCTGCCCCTCCCTGGTGCACAAAGTTTGCATATGTTGGCTGTGGCCCTGGGAAAAATACTGAGAGTGTCAATACAATAATGTTCCTGTCTGCTACACTAATAAAGAGAGTATAATCTTTGAATTTTACATTAAAGAGCCCGTTCAGTTTTCACTGTTGCAACAGACCAAACTGTAAAGGAACCTGAGAGTAGGTCTTTGGTAAAAATGGCTAGACTTAGGTTCAGAACTGTAAGTGTTGTCAAGTTATTGCCTAGATCAAATATGTGGTTGCAAAGCTGATTAGTAACTCCTGTGGAGCAGTCTCTGAGTTCCCCGGAGATTCGTCCTTGGGAGACTGTTCACAGAAAGGTTCTGTGTTCACTCCTTAGATTTTCACACAGCTCAGCCCTGATTGGCTCTTGAGTTGTCGGGTGATTCACCAAGACCTGAAAAAGATGGCTTCTCAGCTCACCCAGTTCCCCAGTTAGTTTTTTTCAACCAAGCTCTGAACTTGATGCAAGTATGCCAGAGAGAAGCTGAAAGCTGCATGCTATTCATCACCTCTGCATGTCCCTATGCCGAACCATCTAGACATGGGAGAGGGCTTGCATTCTAACAGATGGGTGAGATACGCCGTAATGGATGCCAAACAGAGATGCCTAGGCAGCTAGGTCTCATGTTTTAGATAGGCAGACTTTATTATGTAGCAACAGCAAGATTTTCTTGTTTTAATGTTTGTTGCCTGTGGAAGAGTGCTTTATGCTTTTTGCAAACACTCATTAAGCTAATCAATTTAACTTTTATTTAAGCTGATTCTGGAGACGCGGGTACACCCAAGAATGAACCCAGAGATTGAAAAGCCTGGCCTTTGGGGAAAAGTAGAGCTTTCAGTGTCTCACCACACAAGACAAAATACACTCAAATTACACAGGTAATTCAAGTGTATTTTGTAATTCAAGTGAATTCGAGTGTAATTCAAGTGTACTTGGTCTTGTGTGGTTTGACCGTCAGTCTCACAAACAAAAAGGGAACATGTTTGTTTGTTTGTTTATTTATTTATTTATTTCAAATTTCTATTTCGTCCTCCCCATGAGCGGGCTCAGGGCGGATAACAACATATTAAAATACAATAAAAATTCATCTACATTAAAACAGCAGTGTATTTCTATTAATACACATTTAAAACAGGATGGGGGACAGCCTTCACAGGGAGGGTTAAGATTTTATACACCCCTTTTTTATGCCAGTGGAGGCCCAGCCTCAGCCATATGCCTGGCAGAACAACTCTGTCTTACAGGCCCGCCGGAAGGATAGTTGGTCCTGCCGGGCCCTGATCTCAGCAGACAGAGCATTCCACCAGGTGGGAGCCAGGACCGAAAAGGCCCTGGCTCTAGTTGAGGCTAGGCTCTAGTTGAGGGTCTCCTTGGGGCCAGGGACCACCAACAGCTGTTTGTCCCCTGATCGGAGTGTCCTCCGGGGAATATATATGAATGAACTATACTTGGATGCTGTCTGGGCTTGAAAATTTATGAGTGAGTGAGTGAGGAACCAGAGAAAAGAAAATATTGATTTGTTGACCCATTAATAAATTCATTCTTCATAAACTTCCATCCTTTATTATGGCATTTCTACATTTTTATGACAGGGTGCCTGTTACTTAAAGGGTAAGTTAATTACATTCCTGGTTGCACAATGCTGATCTGCGTTCTCTGTCTCCAGAGGTTTCTCAAACCTGGTGTCAACAGTGTAATACCACAACTCCATGTAATGGATGGAGATGAAGGGATAGCTATGCTAACAGTCACCTTTTAAAAAGGTGTTTGGTGAATGCTCCAGTGCAAGCTTAGAATAATGGGGAAATGCTCAACCAGTAAGGAAACCTAAAATGAAACTTTCTGCAGTAAATTTCCTAAAATGGGGAGGCTATTTTAAATGAATGCCAGTTAAATGATCTAGCACTACAAAAGCACATATTGCACAGCTATGTCAGCCATTTAAAAAAAGTTCACAAAACAGGTGGTCATGGACTAGAAAGGGGCAGTTCCAGACTCCAAGATCGATTAGAGAATCCTTCTTCAGCTAGAACAAGGAAAACAATATGGATTGTGCCCAAATAAAGCACTTTATTGGCTAATGAATGATTGAGAGTATATGCAGCTTGCTCTGTCTGTATGTTGTTAATGCTTATCCTTAGTGATGCTTTTGGCACTGTAGGAGCCCATGGCATTTGTGCAGACACATTCCACTCAGCACTCGCAGCAGCAATGGTTGTGTTAGCAGCAAGAAGAATTTCCTTTTCCCGTTGATAAAATATTATGGCTTGAGTGTTGGGAAAGTGAGATGCCCTGAACCAAAGTGCAACCTTGAGATAAAACCCCTGTATTGCATATATTTCACAAGAAATGAGTAACTGTAGCCCATTTGTTGTACTATCTATCCATCACCTGGAAAATCACTAGTATTTTGGCAAATACAGTTTTGATGTGTTGACTTCTGCAATTTTATGTTGGTACATTCTTGGCTATCTTTGCATATAGTCTTTTGTGGTGTTTCCATTTGATTATTTCAATTTGTTGTTGGTCTGTCTAAGCTTTGGCCTGGGGCAAGCAAGTGCCTTTTTTAAGTACAGGTACCTTTCAAGTGCCACGATTGGTGTGGGACAATGAATGAAAAGTCTGCAGGCCGTCGGCGCTGTACTTTAATATTGTTTCGACTGCTAGAACCCTGAAGGATTTCATAAGGAAGCATTTTGTGTGACAGTTACTAATCTAAGTTTATTGTGGTGGTTAAATAATGGAGGAAATAATTGATTCTCCCTTCTAGGTTCTTTTGCCCTTTTATGAGGCTGTGAAACCAGTTTCTCACAGCAGCACATGCTCAGTTTGCCTGCCATAAATATTATTATACAGAGAACAGGTTGATGCTTAGGTCCAAAGGGAAAGGAATCCCTCTGTTACTTGTCTTTGATCAGGGCTAGTCAGGATTTTCACAAAACCACCTTTTTGCTCTCTATGCAAACAGAAAATCCATCTAGATTAATTGCATCTCCTAACATAACAGAGACATTTCTCATCTTTTTGTAATTGCTTGCCTAGGGCTCTAATCCTAAATACACTAGGTTGGAAGTCAGCTTTTTTGAAATTGCTAGGGCTTGTTTCCAAGTAAATATGTTTAAAAGTGAATTAGCAGTCTCCTTCAGCTCTTGCAGAAGAGTTTATCTATCTCGTGGACTTAAATGGGTTCACTAAGGTGCTACATTGTATCTCTGGATCAGAACCATTATCTTTAGAGGCTTGTAGGTATTTTGTGCAGTAGAATGCAGTATGGCGTGGGGTCACTAATTGCCCAGATCCATCCTGTTGCTTATCATATATGTGAGCTAATAATGATACGGTTTAAAGTGTAGTAATGTTTGAGTTGACTCTGCAGGATATGGGGTTGTATTACTGAGGGAACAGTTCTTGTTAACAGACAGGAATGCTAAGGGCTGCCTGAAAGGTAAGGAATGTTTGGGCAAAAGACACGAGTACTAACATGGAAAAGCCAAGGAAGAAATAAGAGTAAAGCAATAGAACTTGATCGAGTTTACAAGTAAGTGGACTTAAGTCCTGTTGAAATAAATGAAACATAAAAACTGGGAGTGGGATTGTGGCCTTGGACCTTAGGTATGGTGTATAGTGGCATCCAGCCATACATGTATTTGCTTGGACTCATTTTTCCAGGAACATACACATGGTGACTGACTGCACATTGAAGCAAATGCTTATGTGGTGATGGCTGCAGTGCACACATCTCAAGGTTAGATCATTTCTCACAGCTTTGTGTTGGCAGCTACAGTAATGAGGCACAGGTGAAGGGCTGTCCCAGTGGAGACAAGTGGTTGAGAGTTACTGCTGTAAGGCCCTAGCAGCAGCTCAGATTTTTTAAACTGAAGGTAGAGGACAGTTGAAAGTGGCTTGCCACTTTGTTAAAAACTTTTGTCTGCTAAAACTGTTGCCTCTGTTAAAACTGTTCGTCTGGGTTATTCGTAGTTTTGGAAAAAGTTATATAAAAATGCAAAATAAAGTTTAAAAAAAAGAAAAAAAACTGTTCGTCTGCAGCTTCATTCTCAGAGCACCATGTTAAAATATTAGTGCTGTTTTCTAGCCCTTCCGGTGATACCTTCTTTTAAAACTTCCAACATGCCTGCTTGTGGTAAGCAAAGAGATGGGAGGCAATCATCTGTCATCAACATTTCAATACATCTTGTACTTAAATGACATCTTATTTCGTGTGTGTGTGTGTGTGTGGTGGGGTACAGAGGATAATTAATCTCTTGAAAACTACCTGATTGTGACTATAGACACGTTCACAGTTACCATATGATTTCCTAGCAGTGTGTGGATCTGTTGTTATTCCATGTGATGTCACCAGGTCCTGTCTCATGACTTTCAGGTTTTGGGCATCTAGGGACCTGACATCTCAGATGGGACACACATGGGCTTTTTGCCCCACAATTTCTCTTATCAGATGCAAGTGTGACATGCATGCCAAACATATTTTTAAAGCTGAAAATGAAATCAGGATACAGAACATGAGCAGCTATCATTCTTTCAGAACACTTTCCCGGTTGTCTTTAACTACTCCCCTGGTTGTCGCCTTTTAGTTCTATCCTTTACCACTGCTTTTGCCACCTGTTGTCCTGTGCACAACCTCCTAGAAATGCAATAAAGACTGTAGAAAGGCTGGAGTGAAAGAGCGAGTGGACACACTCATCGCTTTATGAAACAAATTTACTGAATAGTTGAGCATATGATCTGATATTAGAGAAGGAGGGAATTATTGAACAGATAACTGTATGAAGTGTCTGAAACAAGTGACACCGTCTGTATAGAAAGATAGATGAATCCATTATTCAAGTGAAGCTATGATGGGTTTTCCTAGTTGAAAAAATATAGTTCCTGTTCTGCTGGGGCAAAATGCATGTGAGACACACGTGCATTAATTTTTTAAAAACAGAGATTGTGTGTATGTGTGTGGGGGATCCTAAATTTAGTCTATATAGGAGGAAGCTACAACAGCTAAAAGATTTGTTAGCAAGTCAACACTAAAGCTCATCTGAATATCTTTTGAGAGGTGAAATATTTGAGAAGTAACCGTGTGGAAATTAATTTTCTTTGAGTCCTCAATTTTTACCTTAATGCACCCAATATCTGGGATTTACATATCTGAGGGCAGTGCTGTGACCTACAATTTGCCCTCTTTTTAAAATCAGAGATTGGTGTGTGCTTAGCAGGTTATTTGTGTAAGCAAGGGGAAAAGGTACTTCCTCCTGTAACCTATCCCTGGAGCCAGGTACAAGAGGTTTAAGTCAACAGATAGGCAGCATGTTTACACAGGGATCTAGCTCAATTGTAGCAAGTGGCCCTTGGAGCTTGAACAGATTACTACATGAAAATGCCTTATGCAGAGTCTGGCAGTTGGTGCTGTCTACACTGACTGGTCGAAGCTCTCTAGGTTCTCAGAGGTCTTTCACATCACCACCTACTATGTGTTCCTAATTGGAGATGCTGGGTTTGAACTTGTAGAGCATCTGTTTTGCATAAAGAAGGTCACAACTGAGCCAGAGCACCCACAGTGATGGAGTTACCATTTTGTGTCAAGAAAGTTTCCTGATGTACAAAATAATGTAATAGTTAGATGTGTCTTCTTAAAAAAATGATATTTTTTTGGATTTGGGACCCAGCCCCTTCCTCAAGTATGCTGAAGTGAGTTGGGGTTTTTCTTTGTTTGTATTTGCTAAAGGGGAGAACATGAAATAATGTGGCAGAGCTGCTCTAAAGATGATTTTTTTTAAAAAAACCTATTTTGATTTTTTCCAGATTTTTTTTTAACAATAACAGTATATAAACTTTTAACACCAAACAACTGAACATTGTAGCGGTATGTGAGATATTAAGATAAATAACTTAATATACAAGGTTATTTGCCATATACAATTAATATAAGATTTTTAAAAATATTTTTTGGTACAAAGAAGTATAGTTAGCTACATATTCAAGAAAGTGGGGGGGCAAGTTTCTATATATGAGGATTGATAGTTGCAATTATTCATAGATGATAACTGATCAGTTATTTTCTCCATTATCAACAGATCCCAAACTTTCAGCAACCATTGTTTAACAGTGGGGATTTTATCTGTCTTCCAAGTTTGAGCTAATGCAGTCTTGACAGGTGTCAACAGTAGAAAAACAAGATCTGTTCTCAAATTTGGAACACAATTATCATTCCACAAGTTGAGCAGGATAGTTTCTGGACATTGTTCTATTTTGTATCCTGTGATCTTTTCCACAACATCTAGAATTTTGTTCCAGTATTTTTGTACATGTAGACAAGACCACCAGCAGTGGTTCAGTATTTGTGTACATGTGGACAAGACCACCACCAGTGATCCAATTTCACTATAGGCTTTCCAGCATCTCGGGCTTTTTATTGCTTTACAATAATAAAGTTTTTGTGTGTAAAATACCATCTTGTAAAGATTTTGTACGATTGCAGCTTGATGTTTAAGGCATAGTATTACATAATTTGGAAGACCAAACAAGATTCCATTGATTTTCACTTATTTCCTTACCACAGTCTTTTTGCCAAGCTTTTTGTGGTGAGGTTATTATCCATATAGTTTGATTTAATAATTTATAGAAATTGATGCTTTAATCTGTTTCAAATAGAGTTACGGTTCTGTCCAATAAAATATTAATTAATGTCTGTTCTATAAATCAAATTATTGATTTATTGATATTAATACTAAGGAATTTCTGCTTTATATTTTGTTTCTAGATGAGCTTTTGACCACATTTGTTTTTTTACAATATATATCACAGAATCTATAGATGCTTATATTTCTCCAGGTTTTAAAAGCATCTGGGTTATCACCTGGTATAAACCATTTTTGTCCTAAAAAAGCCACTATAGGAGAGGTACCAGGTGCTAATAAATATCTATTCCTGTCCCATGTGTATAGGGTATCCTTCAAAAATGGGTTGTCCCAAATTCCTTTTGGTCTTTCTTTAGGTTTGTTCCAGATGATTTCCTGCAAATTTTTTTGTTCAATCTGTAACCATGCTTGTTTTTCATTCTGTGTGATACATAACAGTATGTTCTTAAGTTGTGCTGCTTCATAGCGTTTTAATAAATTTAGAAAACCTAGACCTCCAAGTTTAGTGGGTCTTGTTAGTAAATAAAAATTTATTCTAAGTTTTTTTATTAGACAAAATGAATGTGTTTAGCTTTGTTTGCCAGACCTTTATTTCCTTTGAACAGATTTTTATTGGGATGTTCTGAAACAGAAATATATATTTAGGTAAAATTATGGCCTATATTAGTTCAGGTTTTTCCAACCAGGTTAATTGTGATTTCGACCAATCGTGTCACATATTTTGTATTTGTTTGTTAAGGAGTTTAAAATTGTATTCAAATAGGTCTTTTAAGTTAGTTGGAATTATAACACCTAAATGTCTCCCAAGATTTCATTACCCATTTGAATTAGTAGTTATCTATGATTGCTTTTTTAGTATTTGAGAGAATATTTATGGGATAAATTTCAGCTTTTGAGTAATTAATGGTAAATCCTGAAACGACATTGAAGAGCTGAATATTTTTGACATTACCCAAAGCAAATAAGCTTAGTTTATGAGGTAGAGAGTCAATAGTGATTCATTTCAGACTTTGATCCTGACGAATGGCATGTGCTAGAGGTTTGATTGATATCACAAACAAAATGGGTGAGAGGGGGCAGCCCTGTCTTGTTCTGCTTGTTAATAATAAGTTATCTGTTCTATAATTATTTATACACAGTTGGACCATAGGAGATTGATATAAAACATCAACGGTCCTTAGAAAGTTTAAGCTGAATCACATATGTTTTAGAACAGTTTTCAGATACAAGATTTCTAATTTATCGAATGCTTTTCCAGCATCCAGGGCCAAAAGTAATGAGTATGTGTTTGGTTGTACAATAATTTATGATATTCAGTGATTTTCTAATATTATCTGTAAGGGTTCTGCCGGGTATAAAGCCTGATTGATCACTGTGTATATATTGGGCAATAATTTTGTTTAAACTAGTAGCTATAATTGTAGAGAATATTTTCAAATAATGATTAAGGATTGATATGGGTCTATAAGATTCTGTTTTGGTATGATCTTTACCCTCCTTAGGGATTACAATAATCTTTGCTTCTTTCCAAGTATTAGGCATTTTCTCATTTAGTAGCAAATGGTTACAGGTTGCTGTTAATCTGTTCAATTAGTTGTATCTTGAATTTTTTTATAAAACTCTAAACCATCCCTACCTGGCTTTTTTTATTATTCTTAAGATTTCGGATCGCTGTGGTTACCTCTATATTAGCAACAGGCTGATCAAAATATTCTAGCTGTTCTGATGTGAATTTAGTTTTAAAGTTTATATTATTTAGATATTCAGTTATGAGGGTTTCTTTTGGATTTTCAGATTTGTTTAATTTTTTATAGAAATCATAAAAAGATTGGGCTATTTTTAAAGATGTTGTTAGAGATTTCCCTTGGGGGGTGGGGGGGTGTTAATCAGAAAGATGAGATTTGATGATTTTTTTTCTAAAGATGATTTCTTGTGCAGAATCCCTGGCTATGACAGTACAAACAAGGAATAAAAGCAACATGCTACTTGATCCTAAGTGTGTAACCTCAGATAACTTTTTTATTTATTGACATTATTTTTTTATTCAGGTATTGGGAAGGCCATAAATTTTGGTATTACTGATATTTGGGACCAAAAATGCCGGTTTTGTATTTGTATTTGTATTTTTTTTGAAGATTCTGAAATTAACTGGATTCATTATTCTCTATGGGGGAATCTTTCTGGAACTGTGTTTGGAACAAAATTCAGTTGAGTGAGGACTGCCTGTCCTCTAAAGCCCCCCCTCTTAAGTTTCAATCACATTGGGTCATGAGGTCCAATTCTATGGGCTCTTGAACAAGGTACCCTCAGCCTTCCTCTGTTGTTTCCTATAGGGGGGTGGGGAATCCAATGCTTTCTCCATGGCGCAGAAGCCTTAGTCAGACATACAAACATGCATACTAAACAGAACCAACAAAATTAGTACCAAAACAGAGAATCCCCAGTGAACCAATCTGGCAGCAGAAGGCACGTACTCCAAAAAAAAATTCTCCAATTTGACAGCTGGTTGCAGCCGTTTCTCTCTTACCATTTACACAGCTTTCCTGGGCAAAAGGAGTGGGGAGGGAATTGGTTTTCACTGGCAAATGGAATTGCATCTTAGTCAATTAGAATGCCTCTGCAATCACAGCTCATGTGAACTATGAGAGAATTGTCATGATTGGACAGAAAGTTGAGCACTCCCTAATGTGCGATTCCACTTGCCTGTGAGAATTGCCCCCCCCCTTTTGCCCTTAGGAAAGGCTCCAAAAGGTAAAAGAAAAGCCCTGCAATCGTTAAAATGCTTGTCCCATTAATTCCCACATATTTGGGGATTAATCAGGACTCGACATGGGCACGAACAGCATTACGAACGGAAAAAACCCACGAACAGGCCGCTGGGCTGCTTGTGAACGGGCTGTTCGTGATGCGCCATTCCAGCCGAACAGGTGGTCGGCGCAAGCCTTGTTCGTTGTGCTCGGCCGCCGTTTGGGAAGCTAGACACTCAGGTGCCTTCAATCAGTTGCCTCGGCAACGGAGGGGGCGGAGTGCCTGAACTCTGTCTGCACTCCCTCTGTCGCCCCAGACACCCCAATCAAAGCCCAAGTTAGCTTGACGGGCAGGTCTTCCTTCCAAGCGTAGAGCTGCAAAATCGGTTACAATTGGTAACGTGGGAGCAGACACCAGGGGGGAGGGAGGGAGGAGGGGGTTGTTTTGTGGCCGTGGGAACTCCAATCTCATCCCTGCAAACCCTGTTAGGTAGTTCTGACTGCCAACCACAGGCCTCCCTGTGTTTCTCAATCAGTCCTCAGCTTATAAAAGGGCACTGCGCTCCCAGTTCTGGTTTCACTTTCAGCAAGCAGTGGAGTGGGACAGAGTTCTTAATAGCCTTTTGGGAGAGAGAGAGGGAGAGTGCATTGGAGCTGGGCTTTTTTCTGGGTATGGTGGGTGGGATAGGGAGCTATCCCCTCTGGTTCCAGGGCTGCTTCCAGGCCCTGGGGCCAAGCTCAGTGGGCACCTTGGCTGAGGGCTCTCCCTGATTATTACTGCCTGATCTGGTCAGGTCTCTGGGAGTGTTGGGCTAGGGCTCTACCCACTCCCTCTGGTTCCGGGGCTGCTGCCAGGCCCTGGGGCCAAGCTCAGTGGGCACCTCAGCTGAGGGCTCACATTATTATCACTGCCTGATCTGGTCAGGTCTCTGGGAGTGTTGGGCTAGGGCTCTACCCCCTCCCTCTGGTGCAAGGGCTGCTCCGTGGTGGAGGGCTCACAGAGTCATCTCCTTTTCTGTCCTTCATTCTATTTTGGTGGCACAATGAGTCTTCCTGTTGTGTTGGCCACCAAGGGTGGTTGTGGGGTGAAGTGTGATGGCAGTCCTCCTGGTTTACTTGTGGAAAGCAGTAGTGGGTGTGGCTCGGCAGCAGAGAGTCCTCCTGCTCCCCCCAATTCACCTGTGGGGGCTGTGGAGGAGGCCAAAGAGGTCTTTCCACAGGGGGGAGAGAATCTCTCTCAACATTTTGAGGAGGGGGTAGGTGACGGATCCCTGGAGGAATGGTTTGTGTGTTATGAAAGATCCCTCCCATCCCCATCCCAAACTCTTGGTGATGTCCCCGTCTGCAGTCCACCCCTCACCCATGGGCCAGCTCCGCAGCTTGTCCATGGCCAGCTCCGCAGCGCAGCCTGTAACCGTTCGTCCTCCTTCCCCTGGGACAGTTAGCGGTCCACGTTTCAACACCTCCGTATGGAGGCACTTTTGGACCCTTCCTAATGACCCCCGTGTGGTGCGGTGCCATGCCTGTGATGTCCTGGTGCGCAGGGGCAAAAACCCGAAGCACCTGTCTTCGACGGTCCTGACTTGGCACCTGAAGACGCACCACCCGAGGCTGTGGTCTCCGTCCTTGCCCAGCGAAACATCCATTGGGGGGAGAAAGGGGGCGACCAGCTCTTCTGAGTGGGGATCAGTGGGAGGGTCACCTTGCCTTGAGGGTGACGCTGGTGGGAGTGGAGCGCTCAGGTAGGCTGTGCTTGCAGAGGCTGTCCCCTTGGGGTCTGGGACAGTGCCGCTTAGAACGTCGAGGTTGAGGGCTCAGGAGGTGAGCGCATCTTGGCAGAGATGATTGCCCTACCTGGCTTGCCCATATCCATTGTGGAGTACATGGGGTTCCGCAGGCTACTAAAGCATCTTGCCCCTTGGTTATCCTTGCCATTGCCTGTCGAGTCCTGCAGGTATCTCAAATGAGGGCTGGCACATTTGGGTCAGGTTTAGCCAGGCCCACTCCCACTGCTAACAGGCTTCTGAGACCTTGATAGGCCTTCCTGGCACAGCCAGATCATCATGACACCTTCTTTCTGCAAAGGCAGGAAAGCAGGTGATGCTGGCGGCAGCCTCCTTTGGGCACTTGCGCAACAGCTCAGGAGCTGTTGCATATGTAGTTGAGCTGCATGGTGCCCCTATCTATTGCAAACGCTGTGCCTTCTGAGCAGCGGGGAATGGGTCCCTCGACTCATGTCCTTCCTGCAAAGGCAGGAAGGTGGCTGATGTCAGCTGCTGCTGCTGCTGTCCTGTTTCTGTCTCTCCCTCTCTGGAACCACTCTGACCCGTCTAAGCAGTGTCTCCTGTCTTGCCCATCCCCTTCTTTCCGCAAAGGCAGGACGGCGGGTCATGTCAGCCGTTGCTTCACGAGGGACTATCCTGTTACTGCTCTCTCCTTGGTCACGAGGGACAGCTCGGCTGCGAATGCGCAGCTGATTGTATTGTATAGGGATACAGTCGGTTGCACAGCATGGCGGCTCCCCTGTCAACGGGACTGACTGGACCCCTTTGAGCCGGGTGGGAATGTGTCCTGCAACTCTCATCCTTTCTGCAAAGGCAGGAAAGGTGGGTGATGGCAGCTGCTGCCGCTGCCCGATTTCTTCCTCTCCCTCCCTCTCTGGGACCACTCCAAACCCTCCCAACTACCTCTCGCTTGGGAGCTTTCCAGTTCCCGGTCCATACCTCTCCCTCCCAGGTACTGCCAGGAGTCCCTTCCCCACCACTTGCACCACCCCGTCCCCTCCTTTCCATGATGGCAGGGAGGTGGGTGAAGCCAGCAGCCACTGACAGATCGGGGTCTTCCCGTCCCCCTCACAGGATCTTCCAGGTGCGTCCCATTTGTGTGGCTGGAACCCCTGAGTCCCCCCTCCCACCCTGACCACTTTGTGTCCGCTCTTTCTTCCTCTCCCTCTCGGGTACTGCCACGAGTCCCTTTCCCAACACTTGCACCACCCCGTCCCCTCCTTTCCGTGATGGCAGGGAGGTGGGTGTGAAGCCAGCAGCCACTGATGGATCAGGGTCTTCCCGTCCCCCTCGCAGGATCTTCCAGGTGCAGCTCGTTGCTGTGGCCGGAACCCCTTGGTCCCCCCTCCCACCCTGACCACTTTGTGTCCCCTCTTTCTTCCTCTCCCTCTCAGATACTGCCACGAGTCCCTTCCCCGACACTTGCACCTCCCCGTCCCCTCCTTTCCATGATGGCAGGGAGGTGGGTGAAGCCAGCAGCCGCTGACAGATTGGGGTCTTCCCATCCCCCTCACAGGATCTTCCAGGTGCAGCTCATCACCACGCCCAGAATCCCTGGGTCCTCCTCTCCCTGACCACTCGGTGGCCACAGTCTTCACCCACCTTGCTGCACAAGTGGATGCGTTGTCCGTCTCTGACCCGGAAGCCTGGTGGGCAGGCACATGGGGGGTGCTGCCGGGGAGTGGCCAGACCCCCCGCCCCCCTGAGCGGAGGTGGCACACCACCACCTCCGCGTGCCCACCAGGCCCGGTGGCCGCAGTCTTCACTTACCTTGCTGCACAAGCGGATGCGTTGTCCGCCTTTGACCCGGAGGCCTGGCGGGTGGGCATATGGGGGGTGCCACTGGCGAGCGGCCAGACCCCCACCCCCTGAGGGGAGGCAGCATGCCAACGCCTCCCTGTGCCCGCCCAGCCTGGTGGCTGCAGTCTTCACCCACCTTGCTGCACAAGCAGATGTGCTGTCCGCTTCCGACCCGGAGGCCTGGCAGGCAGGCACGTAGTGGGTGCCACTGGCGAGTGGCCAGACCCACCCCCCGGGGGGAGGCGCACATAAATAGGACCACAAGGGTCTCCAGGGCCAAGACTGTATTGATATCAAAATTTAATACGTATCAAAAAGCAAAGTGCTAAGTGCTAAATATATGCAAAGTAAGTCATCAGTAACTCAATAAGACAATCAATTAGAGACTTCAGTTGACAAAAACATACATCAGCCACCAATTTAGCAAGTACAAAAATACATTCCAAGCATATGGAAAATCCAGGCATAAGAAAATTTGTAAGCAGAAACTCCAGTTTCTCTGGTGAAAATAACTGAATGTTTGTAGGTTTCTTCTTCAACAAAGGTGTGTGCAACAGTTCATGCTTCAAATTAGTTAGACCCTCCACGCTTCACTAAAGAAGCAAAAAAGCACAAGGGCTGAAGAGCACAATTGCTAATGGTAATGTCCAATATACAGCCAGACGGGTATATTGCCAACGGGTATATTGGTGATTACCAATTCCCATTTCGTATTGTCACTTGTTCACCGGCTATATTTGAATGCAGGAGGTCACAATTAACCACACAAAATATAAACGCTCCACACCAGGTCTGCTCCGACGGAAACAATGCTGTCAAGCTAGTTTTAGCTAGTTTTACCCTGAGGGGAGGCGGCACGCCAATGCCTCCCTGTGCCCACCAGGCCCAGCGGCCGCAGTCTTCACCCACCTTGCTGCACAAGCGGATGCGTTGTCTGCCTCTGATCCAGACGCCTGGTGGGCGGGTACATGGGGGGTGCCACCGGCGAGCGGCCAGACCCCCTGCCCCCTGAGGGGAGGCGGCACACCAATGCCTCCCCGTGCCTGCCAGGCCTAGCGGCTGTAGTCTTCACCCACCTTGCTGTGTAAGTGGATAATTTTCCTCCCACCCACAGGCCTGGTGGGCGGGCATATGGGGGGTGCCACCGGTGAGTGGCCAGACCCCCTGTCCCTGAGAGGGGAGGCAGCACACCTTCAGGACCACCGCACGGGGCACAAGTGAACTGGGGAGGGTGACTCCATTTGTGTTGATTGGGAGTTTCCTGGGGGCGTCGAATTTGGGAATGTATAACTCCGAGATCCATACTGCAATCTTGACTCAACTTGAGTGGTGGCTGGAGAAGAGCCTGCTGCACAGTCCCTGTGAATATGGGCTCTCTAAGTGCTAAGGGGGCTGCTCTGGCACCAACGAACACTGAACATGTTCGGTAACGGGACATGTTCGGGTCTGGTTGGCTGTTTGTGTTCGTCATCGGGAACGAACACCGAACAGCCTGTTCAGGTTTTTTTTCAGGTTTAAGCTGAACTTTAACTTGTTAGGCATTCATACAACTGCAATAATACATTTTACTAGTCTTGTATATCTAGTAAATTTTTGAGATCTCTCTCTCTCTCTCTCTCTCTCTCTCTCTCTTACTTGACAACTTCTGTAATACAGACCAGGAATAAATTCAGCAAGGTCTGTGACCTATTTTAGTATGGACTGCATGGAGGATGATTGTACTCTGCTTGCTGTGGAAATGCTAGCTTGATCTTGAGTGATAGAAGTAGTTGGAATTTAACTGGCATGCTTTATTTCTAACTTATTTCTCTGTTGATTTCATCAGCCTCTGATATATCCTGTGTGGACCCAGATCGCTTTTACGATCATACCGTGTGGACCCAGCAAGATTCGGTTAATCATTTGTTTTGCCCGTTGGATAATCAGAGCCTCCAGCTACTTCAGACTACCTCAGCCTTTGATGTCCATTGGTACAAAGATTGTCAACCGCTTAACCTCAGTGCTTCAGGACACCTACACAGCATACTGCACAACACAACATCATACCTCTCCTTTGAGCACGCAGAGGCTGAGGATTCAGGCAATTACACCTGCATACTCTACTTGAATGAACAGAGAAACGCCTCCTTCACCATTCGGCTGGTAATGGCAGGTGAGTGGAGTGCTGTTTTCTACCCTGGCAGGATAGTTATGGAATGTTAAGGAATGTTATGCAGGTGGTCTGCAGCAGGAAGGTGAAATGTGTAGAAACGGCTAATTTAGTTTGGATCCAACCCCTTATATCATACAAAAGAATCGCAAATACAGCTGCAAGGACAGTATAAGCCTAACTGCTACAATTCAGTGCAAACCGACCCCCCCCCCCCCGCCCTGCCCCTCTAAATACTATTGTGGAGGCACAATTTAGGTGGGAAAGGAGGCTTCGGAGTTCAGTAACTAGTAATAGTGAGTGGTGGGGATTGAAATGTGGGGAGAGATGGCTGAAGGTGTTGCTCCATGTGAATATATGACTAAGAATAGCTATGCTTGATAGTTAATGTGCATGTTGTTCTGAGTTTTGTTTTGTTTCTCAAATATGCCACTCCTTACAGCATTATAAATTACTCACAGATAAATTTAGTAACTGTTTACTGTCAGCTTTTTAAAAGTGAAATAAAATGGACAAAAGATAACATCTTTTATTCTCAACTGTGTATTAAAGGATTATAACATAGTGGTTGGGACAGATAAGTATACTGTCAGATCTGCTTTGTTATCTTGTATGGCAAATTTAAAACTATAAGCTATGAGACTATAAATTGAGAAGGAACATTATATTATGAAGTTAGTAACATAAATCAGCCTAAAGTGGTTTTATCCAGTCTGTTTTGAAATCCAACTTGGTTTTATTGAAATACTATGTTAAGATCTTGAAAGTTGTCCTGGCTTAGCAAAAGATTGGGTATGGATCCCACAGAAAGTTTCTACTGAAGCAGGAGGTCCCACCAGTGCATGCCTTGCAGTGTTCACATTTTCAAAACAATTAACTGGTTAAAGCAGTGCGTAATGGTGAGCCTGAGATTCAAATCCCCACTCTGCCAGGAAACTCACTGGGTGATTCTGGGCCAGTTGCATACTTTCTACTTAATCTTCCTTATAGAATCAATGTGAGGATAAAATGTGGCGAGGGAGAATGTTGTATGTTGCTCTGAACTGATTGGAAAGAAAGCAGGGTCAAAATGTAATAGATAGATTTTCTGGTTGAGAGAAGGAAGATCTGGTAGAATGGGAACGAATATGAATCACAACTGATTAAAGCGTACATTAGTGCTGAATGCAGTGAGACCTACCTAGTGGTAGAGACTGCTGTCAAGTCATAGCTGACTTATGGCCACCATTGCTGGGATTTGTAGGCAGGAGACTAACAGAGGTGGTTTTCCAGTGCCTGCCTCTGCAACCCTGGTCTTCGTTGGAGGTCTCCCATCCAATTACTAACGAAGGCCGATGCTGCTTCTGAGATGTGACGAGATTGAACTTGCCTGGGCTATCCAGGTCAGGGTGTGACCTACTTACCACTGCACTATAAGACCCCTGTCTACCACTCTGTATGAACAGCAGGTATTTCCTACAAAGGGAAGCAAGTTGTTTTCCCTTTCATTTAAAGAAAAGACTTCTGTAAGCTAATAAAAGGCTAGGCTAAGTTACATGGATGGATGAACTGGCATCGTGGGAGATGAAGGGGAAAGAACATTGTGCTGGACTCTGAACAGGAATAGAGATTAGTTCAGTAGGTCTGTAAAAACAAAAAATGTCACTGCCAGATCTCAGCTACATATAATTGAGCTCTATGTATCCCTTCTGTTCTGAATACCTTTTATAGTGATATTGTACGCTTGGCAGGGATGGTCACTGTGACTTTTCACTGTAGTCCTTGCTTAATTTTCTTAGGTTAAATCAAGGGGGAGAGATTATATACAAAAATACAGCTTGTTATATCTGATAGCTTTCAGAAGGGAGAGGGAAAAGAATCAGGTTTCATCAGCCATACTACAATACCAGAACAGTGATAGTAAGTGATAGTACCTAGATGCAAGGTCACTTCTGGGTTTTTTTGCCAGGCTTAAATATTCTGCATAGGATTTGCAGAGTGTAAACTGCTTCTAGAGTGCCCTTATTCAAAATCTGTCTGATAATATGCTATTGTTTTGTTTTTCTATTAGATCTTTGCAATGTGCCACCTAAGTTCCTTTACCCTTCTAAAAATGTGACTTTTGAGCATACTTTAGGGAGCCAGTTAACATTGAATTGCACTGTGCAGCTACCTTATGGCAAAAACTGTGACCTTGCCCTCCATTGGATGAAAGATGACCAGTGGTTAGATGGCGAAATTTACTCTTCTACCACTCAATGGTAAGAAAACTAATCTACAAAGTTTATGTAGAATGGAGACAATGGATGAATGAGCTGTATAAAGTGAAGCAAAAATGATTCACAAGAATTCTTTGCAAACTCTGAATAGTTTTTCCTATGTTAAAGTCGAACCATTTTGCAAAAAATAGACAGGCTTCCATAGGCGATTAGCCTTTTAGCCTTTGTGGAATAGAGGTCAATTGTGCAGTGTCTATATACAATCTAGATATAACCAAAGGAATATGATAGCTATATATTGGGGAATATGATTGCTATATTTAAAAAAGTGTGCTACTTTAGTTCTGAACAAGATGTGCAAAGAAGAAATGGTAGTTCTCAATAAGATAACAGCCTTGCTAGAGTGTGCAGTCCAAAAACACGAATACTCCTTCATATTTTGCAGCAAGTGAAGCACTCATTCCATAAAGAAGTTTAGTTTAAATTAATTTTATTATATACATATAATATCTAAAAAGAGTTTACAAAATGATGGTTGATCACAAGGAATGTCACGGCCATTTACCAATAGGTGGCCACAATCTCATTCAAAGTTCCATACATCATTTAATATTTAAACAAAGGCATGGAAACCCTAGTTGGGAGGAAAAATACTTTCCCAGCAGCAGTATTTTAAGCAATAAGAAATCTCTATTGTAACTGCATAACAGAAACACTTATTTAAAGGAAAACATTTGGATCTAAAGCAAGAACTGAGCAACCCCAGTACGTTTGTTAAAAAATAGTTCAGAAAAGTCCCAAAGAAGGTGAACCTCTGAGAACAGAGACAGTGGGGCAGTCACTTTTCTATTACCAAATATCTTTATGCTAAAATAATGACTGTATTCCCAGAGAGTAGAATTGTATGAGAGTATTGAGATGACACTCACGGCCCATCTATGTCCACAATTCAGTGGTTCATAAACAGAACCTCTCCAGTCACGCTTTTTGACAATTCCCTGTTTTTTCCCAGTCTTTTTTCCTTTTAAAATAATATAAAGTTGGCACTATGATAACCAAAATCTTTTTTACTCATCAGGTTCTTTTTTTTTTTTATAAATTTTTTTATTGGATTAGATTATAATATCATTCAACACGTACATTACCCCCTTGTAAGTCTATTTCTAACCCCCTCCCTTTCCTCCCCCCTTTTTAGTTGACTTCCAACAGTTTTCCAACCCTTAGTCTATCTTATTACTTAATTACTTAGTATCTCATATATTCTATTAAACACACTTAATACTCTTTTCTCTAAGCTTGTTAAATCTCTACTAACAGCCCAATCCTAAGAAGGGCACGGAAAGTGAACAGGAACCGAACTAAGGCTTGCGAGGGCGCATCTAGCCCGTACGCCCGCGTAAGTGGCCTTCCGCCCGCGCTGGGACGTGGCGCTGGCCCGCCGGCGGGCCAGCACCGGTGCAAGCCACAGGCGCCCGGGCGGCGGCGCAGAAGTGGCGTAGAGCCCTACGCCGACGCAGGGGGGGGCGGGGAGCAAGGCGGGGTCAGAGTTAGTCCGCTCCCTAAGCTCCTCCAGAAGCGGGAACGCCCACAGCGGCGCAAAAAAGCTACGCCACGGAAAAAGAAGGCGTAGCCCATAGGCGTCCATGGAACGGCGAAAAATCAGCCCCCTCTCTGAGCGCCTCGCCCCGCCCCTATGGCCCGAAGGAGCATAGGATGAGAACTATCCCGGGGACCAATCAGCGTGCGCGCCCGGCGTGGACGAGCCCCCCTCTCTGCACCCAATCACCTGCGACCGCGCCCTACAAAACATCCGGCCAGCGCCACCCAAACCCCCAGGTAAGTGAGCACTCGGCCGGAGGCTCTGCCCGTCTGCTGAGTGGCATTGCCCCTTTGAAAACCGAAACGGGCTGAGGGCATTCACATTGGCAGGCGCAGAATGCACTCCGGGGACTTTGCGAAAAACTGGGGGAACTTCGCATAAAGGGGAAGAGGTGCAAATGTCTGCCTAACTCTCTTTCTACCGTGATAGAAAGAATGACTCCACAGCTAACTGATGCATGCTAGTTGCTTCTAACTAAGCACAAACAAACTAACCCTTCCGTGGCAGAAGGGAATGACACTTTGCAAATTAACCGCATGCTCTCCCGTTTCCTTGCAGGTGCCCTGACTCTGGCGCTCCCACCTGGTGATGACCGACGGAGCGCTGACAGGTAAGGAGGAGGTGGGGGGGCATTCCGCAGATTAGCGCAAACCGCCCATTCACCTGAACCCACCCGCTCACTTGCCGCTTTGGGTGAGGCCCAGCAGGGGTGGGGGGCAACCATGGCCGCCCCTGGCTGCCTCAGAGGCAGGCGCCTCGAAAACCACATGTGGCCAGGTGTTTGTTGTGACCAGCTCATTCTCTCCCTTAAAGGTAAAGGCTTGCCAAGGCCGAGTGCATCCTCACCAGACCGTCATGCATCAGCTGCTGCCCTCGACCATGTGCAACCCCCCCCGGATGGCGGAGTGTGGGGCTTGCCTTGCCAGTGGAATGAGGCAAAGCCCACACGTGTCTTTTTCCCCCACAGGCACGTCCAGGGCATGGCTGCTCCCCCGCGCCCCGCCCTCCCCAAACATCTCTGACGGACGGTTGGCTGCAGCCCAGGAAGCACCGTCGCGCCGCGGCCTGCATCCCAGCCCCGCCCCTCCGAGCGGGAAGGAGGGCTGTGTGGAATGCTCCAGCTCCCTCGCCAGCCTAAACGCAAGCCCGCTCTTTCCAGTGCAATAAAACGAGATGTACAACAACTGTTTTCTGTGTCTGCGAGTCTGACTTCGTCCTCCGCCCCTCCCTCAACACTCCCGTCACATCTCCCCACCTGCACATTGCCACAAATGTATCCGACACACCCCGTCTTGCCTCCCCGCCCCCTCCCTCCCTCCTCCCCCCCTCCTCCTCTGTATTTGACCAGTGTCTGTACCACCCATCTGCCGAAGAGAACTTGATTCTCAGAAGCCTGTGCCACAATAAAATTGGATAGTTGTAAAGGTGCTACGGGACCCTTTTTGAATTCGCTACCACAGGCTAACACGGCTAACCCCCCTGTATCTATGGCCAGGTAGAGGGTTGGGGCGGGGCATGTGAGCGGGGATCCCCGGTGGGGAGAGTAGCTGGCACACGATAAGCCAGGGAGAGGGTGGTGCGAGCTGCAGCTGCAAGGGGGCGGGAGATGGCAGGGCAAACGGTCCGCTCGCTGGAACCCTAGCCCCCACCAATGGAGAATCCAGGGTGGTGGCAGGTGGATGCCATATCCCGGGCAGGAGGTTTCGCGCGCCTGGGGAGGGTCGCCCCCATCGCAGCCGCAGCCCCAGCAACACAGTCCCATGAGCGGCCGCCTCCCAGAGTGGGTCCAGCCCCTCGGGCGTCTGCAGCAGCCCCATTGGTCATTCCAACACCTTCCACCCCAGGGCGTCCTGCCTCGCATCCAATCCCGTGGAGCAGTTGCCAGCCTCCCACGCCAACAGGCCATGGTTGTTGGGAGGGGTGGGGTGTGCCTCTCAAGTCCGTGCCGAAGCCCTGCTCGGGCGGCTCGTCGCCATCCTCGACCCTCCGGCCCCACCCGCTGCAGCAGCTCCACCCGCCCCAGAGGCACCCCTCCCTCGGGCCCAGTTGCGTGCGAGAGGCCGGGCCCGTGGACGGCCAAGGGGGTCCGGCCGCCGGCCTCGCCGGTGACCGCCGCTGCCGCCTTGGGGGTGGGGTGGGGTGTTTTGCTGCACAGACGGCTCTCCTACACGCCTCCCCTTCCTCACGTCTGCTGGGGGAGGTGGGATGATATAATAATAAAGGCTGATTTCTGTGCAATGGGTGTCTGTGTTCTTTGCCTTGGGATGGGGACGAGGGGGCAGGCCCGCTGTGTCTGCCTCTTGGTGGCGGCCTCAGGCCAGCCCTCCCCTTCGGCACCACTTGGGGGCTGTCCCCTGCTGCCAGAGACTGGCTGCTGCCCTGGATTCCTCATGGCAGGGCGCCTGCCAGTCCCATGCCAACCTCTCTGGACGCGGCCGCCAGGGACTTGGTGCTACATTGGGCAAACGGGGGAAAGGCTTCTCAGACTACGCCCACCCCTCTCCTTCCCGACTGCGAGTCCCGCCCGACACACCAGCCGAGGCAGTCTGCCAGCATGGGTGCGGTTTGCCTGCTGCTCTGGGGCCTGGCCGGGATCGCGTGCTGCCCATAGGCTGCGCCTTTCCTGGCCCCTCCCCCTGACGCTTGTCAGGAACAGCACCCTTTGGCTGCGCCTGGCGGCGGCCGTGGATCAGACCCGCCCACAACACTTTCTGGTTCTCCAAAATTGCATCTCTGCGCCGCTGCGGGCGCCGCTGCGGCCACACTTTGCTGGCACAGGATCCGGCCCGGCGGCGCCGCCACACCACCAGTGCAGCCGCGTCGGCGTTGGGGCCGGCCATAGGATTGCGCTGTAAGAATATCTCTGTAATAGAAGTTTCCCTTTAAATACCTCATTTAAACCATATATTCTACATAAGATAATGCTAGCATAATAATATATATTAGCAATCAAGATATTAAAAATATAACATTATATCCGTTTACTTTCCGTTTACTTTAACTCTTTACTTTCCACAATCATCCTGATTCTGATATTAGCTTAGACTCTAATATTCTATTACACACCCATCTTTTACTATTTCTTATTCTGAGCATACTTTAAGTCTATAAGGTAACTGTTATACTCAAATATCCATTATATACTCTTTACTTAAGCTATATATTGTAAATAATATCTAACTAGCTTAATCTTATATATCCATAATAAAACATCTATTATTTCATACTCTATAATTTTTAATTTTATCATAACCCCAATGGTAGCTTAGATTTTAATAATTAAATTCCCCCTTTCCCGGTAAAGTCACTTCTCTCTTCTATTACATTTCAGTAATTCTCGAACTGCCACAGTTCCCCTTTCACGTCCCATTTTTTTTCTAGATATTGTTTCAATTTCTCCCAATCTGCATTAAATTGTCCTGGATCAAGATCTTTAAGTTTTCTTGTCATTTTGTCCACTCATCAGGTTCAATGACAATGTAACAGACATATTTATCTCTGGTACTTTGGATGTGAATGTGACTACTGATGAGAATTATGGAGTTTTTGCCTGCTTGGTTAGAAACAGCACAGCAATTTTCACACTTCAAAAATCAGGTATTGTTTTATTGTACTGGGAATGGATCTATTATTTTCTTGAAGGACTTATTGAAAATACTTTTTAAGAAAGATTCTGCTATCTGCACCATGCATTCTACCTTCAATAAAAGTCCCACTAGTATTGATAAAATTTGGGGTGAAGAAAAGATGTAACATTGATAAAGCAGAATGACCACTCTAAATGATCCTAGGGAATTCAGCCCTATCTTTCCTCTTTCAGTTCAAGTTGCGGGGGTTGGGGGGTGGGAAGCATTCTGCAGGATTGCTCCTGAAGCTGGCTGGCTATGCATTTTTCAGTTTATTCAGAATGTGGACAGAATCCTTGAAGGTGTGAGTCCTAACACTTGGATGTATAACCCTTGTTCTTCCTGGCTACTTAAATCTGCCAGGGGGAAGGCTGGCTGAATGGGTCTGAGAGGTGGTTAATGCCTGGGAGGAGGGTATGTCCTCCTCTGAAGAGCCCTACCCTGGTCCAAGGAGATTTCATTAAAAAGCAATTCTCAAATGTTCCATGCTTGACTGGGGTGTGTGTGTGTGCAAATCTTGAAACTATTTCAAAGTAGCATGCCATGCCTTTTTGCACAGAAATCTGACTGCTCTTACATATTTAGCTGTAGAGGTAGAATATTTTCTCTTATTTTTCTTTGCTTTTATGCTATATTTATTTTGGGGGTTTTGTTAGTAAGAAACACTTTATTTAACTCTACTATGTATTGCATTGGATAATTCTGCCTGCTTTAAAAGATTGTTATGCTCTACTTGCAGTAGGGTGGCTAAGGGTCCTCAATCTGGACTGTCTGCAGTAAAGGGAACCATCTTAGGTGCTGGCTATGTAACCCTGTTACAAGATTGAGCTGTGCTCTTTTTAGGGACTCAGTTTGCAAACTGATTTTGTAGTAACATTAACTGTGAATTTGATGACAGAAATTGCCACATGATGGCACCAGCAGACAATGGAAACCTTCATAAGATATTAATCTCCGCTTCCCAAGTTATTCTGGTTTGAAATGAATTAGGCTACATTCAGACAATGTGTTTTTCTACTTACGTATATTTAGCATGCCTGAAACTTTAAAAATCCTGTGTCTGGAAGTTCCTTTAGACTGCTGAAAAAATTTCAAGTTTGGAGCTTAGTTTATTTCAAAGTAACGTAATCATAACTGTGTAGATCAGGTTTCTTCTGCAAACGGTCTCTTTAAGCAGTATCTTTTGAGATCTTTATGAAAGAAGTCCCCATGAAAGATATTTTGATCACTTGCTGTCTCTTTGCTCTTACATAGTTGCTTGCTCAACTTGTTATTGTATTATTCAATGCATTTGTCTTTTCTAGGCCACTCAGCCCTGCTGAGCATCCAACAACTGCTGTCCAGCCTGTCCTTTGCAGACTTATACAGAGCAGTGCTACTGCCTTTCTCACTTTACATGTATCAGGTGATGGAATGTTTGTCATGAATGTTGATGGAAGTGCCCTTTTCTGTTACAGCAGAGGCTGCTGGCCACTTGGGTGCTGTGCTAGCTGCATTCATCATCCTAACACTGCTGCTGCTAATGGGTGTGATGTACGTGAAGTGTCGTCTGAATGCGCTGCTCTGGTACAAGAATCGATATGGCGATCTAGAGATGAATGGTAACTCCTTGGGGTGGGGTTGTAACTGGATTTTTTCTTCTTAATTAAGAGTTTTGTGCTCTGTTAAATGGTTGAGGGGATTTGCATGATGGAATCTTGGCACATTTACCAAGACAGTCTTCTATAGCTTTTCTCAAAAGAAAGTTGTAGGGTGGTAGAACTAAAGTGAAGTCACAGTCTTCCTGCATATCTGAACATCCAAGCAATCAGTGTGGCTGAGGAGTGAAAGGCTTTTAAAAAAATTATTTATTGAATTTTCTTACAATAATAGGAATATAAAAACGGAGCATTCACATTTACCACAACTATGACCAACTGCATGGATGGTAATAATAGATATAGATAAAATTGACTGTCAACTTAACATATAGCAATAACTTTAAGGCTGCTTGAAATCGAGCTTTTTGGCTTATCTTTTTTCCTGTAAATTCAAGAAAAGGAATCCATCTTTCAAAGAAATCAGATTGGTAATTTCAGTTTATAGCCGTTGAGATATGATCAGATATCTCTTATCCATTACTAAGTATTCCCAAATCTTATTAACTCAATGTTGAAATGTAGGATGATCTTTCCAATGTCTTGCAATAGTTGTTTTTGCTGCAGCCAACATAAATGAAATGAAGTCTCTTTGTATCACAGATATAAGAATACCCTTCCAGAGATAAGGTGGAATAATGTAGCCTATAATTTTTTTGATCATTTTAAGAATATTATTCCAATATTTAGTAATCCAGGGACATTCCCACCAGCATTGTAAATAAGAGCCAATTTGGGTACAACCTCTCCAACAATGGAGGTCATAATAAGAAGGATCAATATGATGTGCTTGAGTGGGGGTTATATGCCATCTATATAGTACTAAATTGCATCTTTATGCTTATTGCTTTAGCGAAGTGGGCTTTGGAGGACCATATTATCGACCATTGATATCTGAAAGGTTGATGTTGCCAGTTTAATTATCAATTAAACTGGCAATCATGCTGCCAGTTTAATTGATAATTACATTTCTTAGACCAAAGTTGTTAATCAGTAATTTATATAAAATAGAAATAAGTCTTTTTTCTGGTCTATCTCTCTGTAGTAGGATTTTTAAAAAATCTGTAATTCCTATTAAGGCAATATTGCACTTGTGGGCAATGAATCAGGCGTCTTAAATGAAAATATTCAAACCAAGGGATTTTAATATAACTTACAGATTCTAGTTGAGATTTATCTTTTAAAAACCCTTTGTATGTAACGTCACATAGCCTTGATAGTTTCACTTTTCACCAGGAAGAGAAAGCATTCTTAGAGTTGCCCATTTCTGTCCTAGGAAACCTAGAGCAAACCATTTCTGTCCTAGGAAAGATGAAACTGGAAAGATATCTGGGTCTAATTGTTTCCTCTTTGCATCCCAGATTTGTAAAGTGGCTTCCAAAAAAGGGTTTAAACAAATTGTATTTGGCCTGTCTTTTGGGTTATTCCAAATTATATCCTCAATAACAGCTGGGCCAACAAATGATTGTTCAATTTCCACCCAACCTTTGAGTTTAGCAGAATTAAAAAGGACCAGTAGATTTTTTAGTTGGGTAGCTTCATAATAACTAAGTAGGTCAAGAAGACCGTAACCTCCTGTATCAGGTAGACAAAATAAGATTTGATGGCTTGTTCTGGGATTTTTCTGATCCCTTATAAAGGTATTGAGGATAGATTGGCAAGTTTTTAAATCTTTGGTTGTAATTTGAATGGATACATTTTGAATAATAAAAAGAAATTGAGGAAACAGATTTCTTACTAAATCAGTTTTTTTCAGACCTTATGAATAGTTGGTTGGTCCAGTTTTTAAACAATGTATTAATTTTCCAAAGTAAAGCTTCATAGTTATTTCTAAATAAGTCTTTTAAGTTTTCAGAAATTATAATGATATAATTATATTTCCATGTCTTAAAAATTTTTATTTTATACTATTGCAAGTTGAGAGATTAACTGAAATGGGATAAATTTCTGTTTTGGAATAGTTTATATGCAGGCCAGAGACTGACATTATTTTATTCAAAGCATTGAGGGGATTTATGCATGCTTTGATAGCTCGCATAAAATTGTTGCCAAATCCCATTTGCAATACAGTTGCTTTTAAAAAGAGTACTTCTAGCCGGTCAAATACTTTTTCAATATCTACAGCTAAGATCAAAGATTCCATACCTTTAAATATAATTAATTTTTGCAGACTTAATGTTTTCCTTATGTTGTCACTTGTCAGTGATAGTTCTAGTTGGAATAAAGCCTGATTGATCATTGTGGATGTAGTTAGTAATTATTCTATTTACAGTGAGATCCTAAGCAGAGTTACTCGAGTTTAAGCCCATTGATTTCAGTGGGAATAGACTGGAGTAACTCTGTTTAGGATTTCATTGTTAGACTATGATTACGATCTCTTGACCCAAAAGATAATTTTGTCTTTTATATGCTTTTCATTAGCTTGGCGCCATTTCAATTCATCCTGCAGAGTTAACCCTAGTTCTGAGGCTGTATCAGCAGTTTTTAAAGTTTCATTTAGGGATTGAATAAATTCCTTAAGTAGAAACTGACTCCATAAAAATTTGAATTTTACCTGATATTCTTGAGTCCAGCTGGTCAAGCAGATCTACAAAGTCATTTTTTGTACGTGAATCAGGGTTATTTTGTGTTGCGTTGTTAACAGCCATCATTTTGGAGGCTTCTTCGGTGTCAGAGTTGAAGCTACTTCTTGAATTTTCAGTGTTAAAGAAGATTTGCATAGTCGTATTTTCAGTTTTGGCAAGTTTGGATTTGGTTCCTGTAGCTTTTCCCATTTTAAGTTTTCATTCTGTCATTTTATTCATTCTGATGATTGTTGGGGAAGAAGAGTGGGGATTCGGGAGCTTCAGAGCTTTGCATCCACCATTTCTGATGGTGCCCCGCCTCCCTGAAGGAAAGGCTTTTATTCCGCCCCCCCCATATTTGGAGTACTTATGGCAATTCAGCAGTGCAATCTTAAACAGAGTTACACCTTCTAATTCCATTTATCTTAGTGGACTTAGATGTAACTTTGTTTTGGATTGCACTGTAGTTTAGTTTACCTACCATATCATTGACTTGCATGCAATCTACGTCCAAGGAGAGTCTAAGGTAAAATTGCAAAGTCAGTCTTGCCCCAGCTGTGAAATTCTACAGGAGATGTACTCTCTGTGTTATGGTTGGTCTGCACTTGCAAAAAATACACAAAGATCTGCTGACATGAATTATTACACTGTTTTTTCTCCTTTCTCCTCTGTATACTTTTTCCACAGATGGCAAGCTCTATGATGCCTATGTGTCTTATGCTAACTCAACAGATGACAGAAAGTTTGTGAACTTCATAATGAAACCACAGCTGGAAAATCGTTATGGCTACAAACTCTTCTTGGATGATAAAGACATCCTGCCCAACTCAGGTACTGAACTGGCCCAGCACCTTACCTGTGACAGTTAACCTTGCTATGTAATTCGACTGATAACCAGAAATTGATTAGTTAGCTGAACAGATTGATGCCACTAGTCTAACTCACACAGACAGCATTCTGTTCATTTGTAAGGTGGCTTGTTTATAAGTCGGTACATTTATAAGTTGGTAACTCAGCACTGAGGGATAAACTAGGCAAGACACCATGAAATAATAATTAGATGATCGCCTGTGGTCTGTGGCAGTTTGTAGTTTAAAACAGCCTAAGAGACAGCAACAATAAGGTTAGGAAAATGGTACCGGAGGAGGTTCTGTTTGTTGCTGTTTTCCCCATGTGTGTAGCTTTTCCATATGAAGCAAGTATCGGGGGTCTCTAAATCAAAAAAAGTGGTATGAGTAGAGTGAAAAGCTCCCAGTGCCATGATCTTGAGCAGATTGCCTCCCCCATTCACACATGGTTGCTTTAAAAAAACTGAGAGTCTATCTATTGATTTCTCATTTATCATCTAGTTAGATCCTAGCCGTATACACTTGGACTATTGTATAGGCTGGTGGTTCTAATTGTTTTTCTTTAATCTGTTCCCCCCCCCCCCCGAGGAAGTATTCGGGGCTTGTATATGCATTGTAACTCAACTAGCTATGTACACAGCAAATTGCCCCCACACTGCACACCATCCCATTAGTATTCTGCTGTACTCTTACGTTAGAATGTATACATCCAACACACCACATTCCACCAGCATAAAACTGGTGACAGCAAAAGTGGGAGGGCGAAAGCATGTCCATGGAGGACTTGGGACCATAATTATGCCTGTAATGGAGGGTGCTACTCAGACAAGAAGATTCTACACTGTAACAGAAAAATGGCATTCTCCAGGTATGTAGTGCTATGAAAATGGGACAAACTTGATAAGCCAGCTATTAAATAACACCTGAGAGAAAATACATCTGAACTGTGTTTAGTAGTCTAACCTGGAGGTGACCATTTCTTGGACCACTGTAGTTAAATTGCGGGTCGAAAGATAAGGGGCAAGTTGTCTGGTTTGCCGAAGATAGAAAAACAAAGGCCTGGCAACCGCTGCAACCTGGGCCTCCATATTCAAGGAGGCATCCAGGACCAACCCCAGGCTCCTGACTTTCGAAGCTGGTGTAAGCGGTGCCCCATCAAGAGCCGGGAGCCAGAGCCCCGAATCCACACACCTGCAACTCAAGTACAGGACCTCCGTCTTTGTGGGATTTAATTTCAGCCGACTCTGTCTCATCCATCCAGCCACGGCATTAAAAGCATGCTCCAGGAGATCTGGGGCTGAGCCAGGCTGGCCGTCCATCATCAGGTATAACTGGGTGTCATCCGCATACTGATGACACCCAAGTCCGAAACTTTGCACCAGCTGGGCGAGGGGGTGCATGTAGATATTAAACAGCAGTGGGGAGAGTATTGCTTCCTGCAGTACTCCACACACCAGTGGACGGCGAGATGACAACTTCTCCCCCTGTGCCACCCTCTGTCCCCGACCATGGAGAAAGGAGACAAGCCACTGTAATGCTGTCCCTTGTATCCCCACATCGGCAAGGTGGTGGGTCAGAAGATCATAATCGACCGTATCGAGATCTAATAATATCAGCAGCGCCGATCCGCCTTGATCGAGCTGTCTGCGAAGATCGCCTGTGACGGTGACCAGCAATGTCTCCGTCCCATGTCCCGGGCGAAAACTGGACTGGAAGGGGTCCAGGGCTGAGGTATCCTTTAGGAAACTCTGCAGCTGTTTCTCAGCAATCCACTCAATCACCTTACCCAGAAATGGGAGGTTCGAAACCGGTCGGTAACTGACCGGGTCTGCGGGATCCAGTGAAGGTTTCTTTAGCAGGGATCATACCACAGCCTCCTTCAAAGCCCCGGGAAAGATCCCAGAACTCAAGGACAGATTAATAATAGCCTCCAAGGCTATTGGGTAATTTCTTCTATTACAGTAGGAGTGTGCGTGCTGAACCAATGACAGGCTAGCACCGGGCCTTCACAGAAAGGAGATTTAATTGTCTGCCTTTTCCCCCAGAGCCTTCTGCAGATCTGATCATGAATGTCAGTCGATGCCGTCGCCTCATTATTGTTCTTTCTAATGCTTACCTGGAACAGGAATGGTGCAACAGTAATTTCAGGTAACTGGAGGGCCACCAAGAGACTGTTAGTTGCTGTTTTACTGGATCTTTTGGAGCAGCTTTTGCTATAGTGGCAATGTGTTGTCAGCCAAACTATTGTAGCTGTTATCCACAGTATCCAAGATCTCATATCTGGAAGTGAAGTATAGGAGTTTGCATCTCTCAAACCTTCTGAAATTTAGTCCAATGGTTTAAATGTCATTAAAATTAATGAAGGATTTGAATGTATTTTTAAGGTGGCTTGATCATATGCAAGGCCTTTCTTGTAGTTTGGTTAGGAGCTGAAGAGTTGCACTACAGCCTGAGTGAAGCAGATTTCCTTATGACTTTTTAATATATAGATTATATATATATATTTCCTTACATATGCATAATTTTATTTTTATAATTTTTTTGCAGGGAAGGTCTGTGGAGACTGCTGGAACTGTCTCAGAGGCCAATTTTTGTTGCCTTCGAGAGCCAGTACCGGGAAATAGCACATCCAGCCATTAATCTGTTGAAGCAGCAGAAGAGCACAGTGACTCTGTTGATATGGCGTGCTGGTTCCATGGTAAATTGTGGGCTAAAAAGCCTGTGACTTCACTGCCTTGCTCAGTTTCTCAACAGCAGAGGGATACCTGAAGCTGTTTAAGAAGCGTCGAAATATAGAGCAGCTCGTCTTTAGTGAAGGCCCTCTGCAGTTCCTTGACCTCGCAATGCATGTGCTAACGACATTTTGCTGCTATTAAGGGTGCCGAGAACACTTGGCTGCTATTTTTGTTATTTGAATGGGGAATCTGGTCAGTGTGTGTCCTGGGTGATATGAAAATGGTATCTCTGCAATGAACGCAGCCTGACTGAGAGCCCGTTGGCAGCTCCAAGTACAATTATCTTGTAATGCCCTAGATTTAAAAAAAAAAACAAGCCACAGGGAGGCACCAGCATCTGAGAAATGAGAATTGGTAGCTTCAGCCAGAGAGCCCTTTTAATACAAGGATTGTACAAGGTCAGGAGACAGTTATAGATTCAGAAAGTTGTTCCCCTGTTCTAGCAGTGTAAATACTTCTGGCTATATCTGTTATATTGGTTCTTGTACATCAGTGGTAGATAGTCAAATGCTTTTGACTCTTAATACTGTTTGCAGTTATACATCAAAACAAGGGCTCAACAGAGTATAAGAAAGCTTATTTGTATCATGAAAATATGCAATTTAATATTATTGATAATTGACATGTTTGATATTCCACAAAGTTTCTGAAGCCCAAACACTGGTTGTTGTGAGTCCTTTATTAGGAAGTGGCATACATGAAGTATAACAATACAGAACAAATATACCCAGGAGCATGCTGTGTAATGATTGTTCTGGAGCACTGGCATAAATTCATGCATGATTTGCACTTTGATTACTGGCAGCTGTTCACCTCTATCTTTCCCCCTTCTGTAAAGCATCTCTGAGAAGCTCTTTAGTACCATAAAAATATTTGCCTACCATTCCCTTCACCTACTAGTTGTACCATCATCCCCCCTCCACCTCCACTATAATTGAATGTAAATATTTCTTTTTCTTTTTTGTAAAGCTGTATTTGGCTCTAGAGCCATAGGTGAAAGACCCCTGCATCAATGACTGTTATAACTATGGGTTTCAAAAGGAATTTAGACTTCTCAGGATGTGGAGGAAGTTGCAAGGGACAGCATGAACTCATTTGTTGCTCCCAGTTGAGGTCAGGTGGCTGAAACCATCTGCATTTATTGGGCAATTACATTAAGAAGTGTTGTTTGGAAAGGGAAGTATTTCTATTATCTTGTTACCTTATTTTCTCCCATGTCTCCTAGCACTATTTGCAGGATGAGCAATATTACAATTTGTGAGGCTCAAGATTTTTTTTGTCTTGACTTCAAAGGAGGAGAGTGCCCATTTGGAAATACAGCTGTACTGGAGTTCAAAAATGTAACAGTAGTACAGGTTCAGACTTGCGGAGTCTTTCTTTGGTAAAGCCAAATGGGCATCCCCTTTCGCTGTAATTTTTTTACAGCTCTTAATCACCAAGCCCTCTCTTGGATAAACACCTTAACATAGAGAGGGGGTTTGAGCGTGTCAGTGAAGCTGAGAGCAACACTATCAGGAGCGCAGGCTTGGTCAAGAGTCTAAACTCCTGGAAGAGTTACTCAAGGTGGAAATGGTCAGAGCTGAGACACCAGACGAAGCTGAATCCACCAATCAGTGGTCACATAAAGAATTGATTGTTCAATGGTGATGGGAGTGGAGGAATTCTTGAAGGTTAGCTACTGGGCTGCAGCAGTAGTGGAAGGTGACACTGGCAGAGGGTCTTTCACAGACAACGGCAGTGTCACTTCAACTAACCCTGGTTAGTATTGCACAGAAGAAGGCAATGGTAAACCACTTCTGTTAATCTCTTACCTTAAAAACCCTATGATGAGACAGTCCAAAATGAAACTACATATAGTGCTGGAAGACAGGACCCCTAGGTCAGATGGCACTCAATTGATTACTGGGGAAGAGCCGAAGACAAATACAAATAGCGCTACTCTTAATGATGGGACTAGATTAAAGCTGAAAGGACATCCAGTTGCAAATGTGTGTACATGCAAAAGGGTAAAAGAGTCCAGTAGCACCTTTAAGACTAACCAATTTTATTGTAGCATAAGCTTTTGAGAACTACAGCTCTCTTCATCTGATGCATCTGACATTGGAAGCAGTGCTGTGCTTCCTTGGGTCTGAAAAGACAGGACATCACTAGAAGTGTCCCTGCTAGCTTTGCCCCTCTCTCTCAAGAGCACAAGCAACTCTTTGTATAGTTCTCAAATAAACCTTCATGGCTTTTATGCATGATTTTACCCTACATAAATATATGCTCCAAATGTGTTATGTAAATAATGTAAAATAATTGCATAGAATTGTTTTCTATGCCTAATTTATTTTACTTCCAGGTTTTCAAAGAATTTGGGGAAAATTTTTTTTGGCAAGGACTGAAATGACAGAGGAAAAGGATGGAAGTTGAACTTATGGGGTACTAGTAAGATCAGAGGGTCAAGAAAAGCAAGTTCTGTAGGGCATTGATATCCCATGCTCTACCTATCCAGTTTCCAATCTGAGCCAATACTGCCCCTGTTGTACCCCATTTTGCACTCTCTCTCCTGTGATGTGACATTAGTTTGTGTGTTTTCTCTGCTCTACATAATCGACTAAAGGGAGGGACAAGGAAGTACACGGAAACCAGACATTATAGGACAGTGGGGAGAATGCAACCATGAGGAAGCCATTTCGGGTAGCAGTCTTGTCTGCCATGGTGTAGTTTGGTCTATAGTCCCAGGGTGGATTGTGTGTGGCTTGACCCAAATCTTGCTAATCAGTGACAGAGTGAGAAACTGAGCCAACTGTTGCTAAATCTGGGATATAGGACTTGCTACACTTTCTCTCATGTGCTGGGTTCCTTCTTAGCAGGCTTTGTGTCCCTGTTGGTTATTGAAGACAACCCATGAGAATCATATCACTGGGAATTTTGTACTGAAATCTTAAATTACAGGAAAGGCAAAATCTTATATGGTGTAAAAAAACAAAACCCTTCCACGTGGAATAATGCTACTTAATCCCTTGTAGATTTTGGGTACATTTCAGCTCAAAGAGGAAGGCAAAGCTCAATGGAAATCGTATTGAAGGAATCTGAATAACCAGAGGGAGATAAAGTGTCATCTTTTGGGAAACAATCACAGTGTCTGGGCTTTTGCAGCCCAAGAGTGTGCTTGTGAGAATGCTATCTCCCAAGCAGGAGAGGTTGCTTGTGACTGATCTGGCTTTTCTTTTTGCTGCCTCTAGATGCCTTCATCTGATTTCTGGAAAGAACTGTGCCTCACCCTACCAAGGAAAGTGTCCTGCCAGGGCCTCAGAGGAGACCCCCAAACCCATCGCCAGGAAGATAAGGATCCTATGCTGATCATCCACAGCAACTACCTGGATTTCCGGAGGGAATCACGCTCTGAGGGAGACACTGGTAATGGCGTCATTTTAATTTTGGCTCAGCCACTATTTTTTGAAGGAACGAGACTGAAGTACAAACCAGTCAAGTGCTCTTCATTCCTAAATAACATGTTGACAGAATAAAAGCAGCTGGTACTGCTGTTAGATTTTAGTTACTGATGGATTTTTTCAAAAATATACTGCACTGTTCACAAGAAAGCCACAGTAACAGCATTAGTCAGTCAGCCAAATTCCTTCCTAAGTAGGAATATTTCCACCTACTGGCTATGTGAGCCTGTTTGGGCAAGGAGTTGTGCAATGAGAGTGCCACCACAGAGAAGGCCCTGCTTTTCACCACCATAAAACTTACATCCAAAGGCAATGGACTCTGGAACAGGGCCTCACTCAGATTTCATAATCCAAGTGTGTGGTTATGTGGGAGAAGGCTGAGTGTGACCTTGTGGAAAAGCCTGGTGTCTAGATCTTTAATCAGTTCTTTATTCCAAACAGGAAAAGTCTTGAATTTTCAGGGGTATTAAAGTACTGAAAGCTTAATTTGCTACTGATATTAACATGTAGGCAAAGGTTTGTGTTAAATGCAAAACATACATTCAGCGAGTGAGTCTTATGAAGCACCCTATTGCTTGTCTGTGTGACCATATTAAAGAATGCACCTTGGCTAAAGTGTTCCAGCTTACCGCTGGCTAACCAGTACTTAGGTAAGTTCCTGCAAGACTTAAAGGGCCCTCCTTGCCACATCTCTGTTGCTGCCTGGCTGAATATTTCCAATCTGAACTGTGAGCTGGCTTTGTGCTTCTTTTCTTTCAATCTCTCTTATTTGATATTTCTTACATGAGGATGCTCAAGTGAAGGGAAACGCCATGCTAGCCAGGAGGCGTAGTTTAAAAGCCAAAGGCTCTGTCCGTTTCCCCTCTCCACACGAGGGTAGTTTGAAAAGATAGCCAGCTTGCTCCCCATCTAATTTTATCTAATTAACAAACTCTCTGAGGAGCATCTCTACCAGCTGTCTTTTTAAACTACCCTCCTGTAGAGAGGGGAAATTAACAGAGCCTTCCGTTCTGTCTTTTTAAACTACATGTCCTAGCTAACATTGCGTCTCCCTATCATGTACAGAGACTCTTTGTTTTCTAGTTTTGACAGGATTGCACTGCATATCCTTCTGCATACCCTTGTTGGAGTAAGTTCTATTCTGAGTAGACCTGCATAGAAGGAGGATCAAACTAGATGTGCAGGTTTTTAAAGAGTTGATCCAGGTTCCCCAGACCCATCTCGTGTTCTCTGCAGCCACACAGCAGCTGTTAAAGAGAGTCCAAATGGCTCAGAACACCACTGTGGGGGGAAGCTGTGTTTCTTTTTGTTATAATAGCATGGAGGGTATTTCCCTGTTTTACACCATTATGTGCACATACTCCAGGTGGAGCAGCAAAAACAGAGAGACTCCTCTTGATCACTATTTTGGAAAACAGCTTGTGGGGGGAGGCCAGGAGCCCCTCATCTCCCTGCAAAGGTATTCTGAGGATGTTTGAGCTCTCCTTTATTTTTAAACAGCCATTCCCCACAGCTGCTGTGTGGCTGCAGGGAAACTGAGTTGAGTCTGGGATCCTGGACCCAACTCTCTAAAAACCTGCATGTCTAGTTTGACCCTTGCACTGTCAGATTGATAAAGCATACTAAGGTTAGTCTCAGAGGATAGTTTCTTCAGAGAATTGAAGATGTTTTGAAAGACAGAAGGTTTCTGTGTACACTCATCTAAGCTTAACTTCTATGTAACAGGTTTTTGCATTGTTTAAAAAACCTACAAAACCTATCTGTCAGGAGGTGACTGTATGAAAAATGAAATGCACGTGTGTACAATGGAGCCCAAAGCCTTTCTAATCCCTTTCAACCAAGTCTCTCTAGTTTAGTCAAACTGTGTTTGTCTGACACCTTCTTACACAGCAGCGTACTTTACCTGACACGACTGAAAAACTTTCACTAGCTTCTGAAATTGGCCTCAGCACAGCTGTTATGTGCCCTTCTTCTGTGACTTCCAACTGGTGAAACAGGCCATTCTCATTGACCCCTTTGAGAATGCTATCTGCTTAACAGGCCTTCAGAAAGGCAAAGTAGAGAATCTGGCCAAATTGTTGTTCCTCAGGCAAACACTCATGATCTCAGTCCTCATGAAACTATCATCGCTATCATTGGGTGGTCCGAACAGTGGCACCATATTTTCTGTAAGCCTTTATCTTGGATGAATCCACATAGCTGAAGATTCTTGGTTTCCCTGTCACTGTCACCACAAATGCAGAGGCATTGGCACAATCAATGATGGCTCCATCAGCTGCTGTTTCCCCCTACAGAGCCAATACAGGGCTTTGGCGGGGGGCTTTGGGGGAAATACTGTTATTTCATTATAGTGTAATATTTTATTTTATTTCATTTATGCCCTGCCTTTCTCCCCAGTAAGGACCCAAAGAAGTTTACATCGGTCTCCTCCATTTTATCCTCACAACAAACCTGTGAGGTAGGTTAGGCTGAGAGTGTGTGACTGAACCATGGTCACCCAGCAAGCTTCCATGGCAGAGCAGGGATTTGAACTTCCAGCTCCTAGTCTGACATGCTTACTACTACACCACACTGACAATATTATAACCATCTATTGCCACGATCTCCTAGTCCCTTTGAATTCCCATCCTTGATTTTTTTAATGGCTAGTGTCTAGCTCCTCATTGCATGAAAAGGACTAGAGACTTTTTTAAAAAGTGAAAGCTTCCCAGAGGAACTAGTAGATCATGGCAACAGATCATTACAATATAGTTGTGCAACAGTGCAATAGCAATTACTGATTTCTTTTTAAAAAAATCCTCTAGTGGTACAGTGGGGGGAAACAGTGGCCTTGATGGCTGACAGAAGGAGAATGGCACTGATGCAGGCTGGGCCTTTGAAAATGCACGCCTTCCCATCCGGACAGCATGCTAATGTGCTTGGACTGTGTTCTTTCTGGAAAGATTGTACCAAATCCAGTCAGAGGGAAAACATACTGAGAATGGTGAAAGCCTGGGAAGTGGGTGATTAGACAGCAATGTCATGTTCCTGTTCCAAAAAAGAAAAAATCCTGCTGCAGTTTGGAAGCCAAGGCAGAGAAAGCCATTCATGTGGAGGCAGTCCCATTTGTTCCCGTTGTTGAACAGGGATAGAGTGATAACTTTTGCACAGGCCATATTGCCCAGTGTAACTAGAGATCAGAAACTGAAGGAACGTAATACCCCAAAAGTATTTTTCCAGCCTTAGAGCCTGGGACTATGAAGAGCACAGTAGGTTCTTGTGTCTTCCTTCCCAGTCCTCCAGCTGTGCAGTGGATCAATGTGCAAGAACTGCAGTTATGGGCATTAGTCCCAGAGATTCTGGAGAACAAGTGCTAGCAGTGGATATTTGTTAACACAGCCTGAGTTTGCAAAGCAATACATTTAAATTTTAGTAACATGAACAAAATAAGTTCAGTGGTCATAAAAGATTTACGAGCAACTGGCAACAGAAAGGCCAGCTTGCTGTATGCGGTGATTTTACTGTCAAGAGAAGAAGAGAGAAAATTATGGTTTTGGCTGGCATTGTTTTTTGTGTTCGAACAGCAACTCTGGGCTTATTTAGCTGAGGGTGTGCATTCAGTGTCATAAATAGGTGTTCGTTGCATGGTGTCATCACACACCTTGTTGGATGCTTCCCTCATTAGTCTATTAGCTCCTTCCAGCAGTGTGCCAGGATGCTTGAGACTCTTTGTTCTCTAGTTTGCATGAGGAATAATCCTTCATAAAATGTTCCATACTTAATTGTGGAAAGGTGCCTTTTAAAAAAAAAATTCCCACTTTGGAAGAAGTGATGGATCAAAATATGAGACGGTAAGCTTACCACATAATAGGGATTTCAAAGTCGTGGGTTCTTGGTTGTCTGTTTTCCTAAAATGTGGCCATATTCTGCCATATGTTCTTATGCAGTGGAGAAGTTGGGGTCTTTACCAAGTGGCAAGGCTGTTCCATGTGGTTGAGTACCTTCTGTGTTATCACTCCTCCAAAAGGAGACCCACAAGAATCTCAGGAAGGAAATCAGTTTTCCCCACGGACTCCCTCCCTTCCCGATTGTTGATACCTCCCTTGCTCCCCTGTTATTGCTGTATCCTTCTCTTTGTCCTGGGCTTAAAGGCCCCATGAGTGCTTTGCCCTCTTTTCTATATTTTGCCTGCACAAAAAGACACACACACCCTTTCCCTCACTTTCTATTTCCCTGCTGAGCTGCACTGTAAGGCTACAGCACAGGTCAGCAGGGAAAAGAAAATCTTTAAAAGGCTGAAGGGAAGCAGGAATGGTGCGCAGCAGCAAGCTACGCTGCCGCATTCTGAAATCAGAGTTTAGCAATGCCCCCTCTCTGTTGTGGCTGCAAGTGATGGGTCTGCACAGATGCTGCACTTCCAGCCACCCTGAAGTTTCTCTTTTGACCCAGAGAAAATGTTTTTTATTCTCCTCGGTTCTGGATGGAGAGCGGGTGGAAGGCAGATGAGTTTCCACGTAGATACAACCAAAGAAAAGAAATGAGTTAAGAATGTTAGAGGTCTTGTGCATAGTAAAGTAAGGGGATGAGGATAGCAGAAGTGTTGCCTTTTGATGGAAACTGCAGAGTGGTTAGGAGAAATGGCCAAGACATTTTTGCATTTGACATAGAAATTCCAAATGGCCATTGCTCCCACTGAGGAGTAGCGGATATCTTCCACTTGGTTGTTCCATGTGAGCCCCATTGAAATGAACTACAGCTGGTTCAAAAGATGGCTGCTAGGCCAATAGATGGAATGCATTACAACAACTATATTGGATGTTATTTTGTTCCTGTGCTGGTTTTGATTTTAAAACCCTAAAATGGCTTGGGACCAACCATCACCAAATAACTTAGGTTCTAATGTGAACATTCCCTTACAGGTGTCCAAGGTTCTATTTTCAAAGGTCCAGCACCTCCTCGAATGACTGGCTCTGGTTCTGATGGTCCACCTTTTGCTACACTGGAAGAAGTGCAGCTTGGAGAAAACCAAAGGAATGAGATTGACATTTCTGATCTGGGATCTCGCAACTATGGAGCAAGGACAGACTTCTACTGCCTTGTGACGGAAGATGACATATAAGAGATTCTGGAGTTATTCCTGTGACATCTTGACAATCTTCAGTAGCATTATGTACCTTAACAAGGATAATTTGCTTGGCTAGTTTCTTTCAACCAGTCCCCTCCCCTCAGTGCTATGATTGCAGAAAGGATTATTAGCTAATCTTTGAGAATATCTGGCTATTTTTCAGTAGTGCCTTACAGTAACATTTAGATGATTATTGTCTTGTGTTTTTAAAACTGTTTAGAGCTCAAAGGGAATTTTCAGGGAAGGAAGGTTGCCTTGAATGACAGTGTGGCAAATTCTTAGATATTATTGGCTCAGTAGACCGTCATACTGGGATTTTTTTCTAGCAACTGATTGGAATGTTCCTGCTTTATTGCTAGCATCTGTGGATAGGCCTGTTGTTACAGAAATGGGTATCTATGATACCCGTTGAGCCCTGGCAGGACTGAGACCCTGGCTCTTGCTGTAAATATGACAGCAAGCAATACCTGTGCTTTGGAGTCAACTTTTTAGACAAAGCTCCCTGGAGAGGGCAATTTAGGATCCCAGTGAAAAAGAGCATTAACGCAAGTTCCCTTTAGCAGGCAGCATTTTCTCAGTACACATACTTTGCCTTAAAGACTGACTGTAATAATATTTTTCTGAATGAGTCTTATGATGGCGAACTTTTCTTGTTTCTGAGTAAATCTGGGATTGCTGCTTTAATTGTTCCTGGTTCTGTTAAGTGCAGATGAAGAGACGAAGGAGGGGACTGGCAACCAATGCCTGAAGAAAAGCATAGCACACAGGGCAGAGGCCTTGAGAAGCAGTGGTACTGGAAATCTAGATTACAGGGTCAAGTATTACTTTATGGCCCAGTTAACATTATAGTAAAAGTTCCCTATGCAAGAGTAATGTTAGAAAAGGTTGGTAGGGGTCCATCTATGATCCTGTGACAATATGCTGTCATCAGGCAAGGCTCAATGACTGTTCCATCAGAAGGCCTTGTGTGGGTGACAGCAGAACATCAACAAGCCTTCCTTGGTTGCTTGCTGCCTCATTGGTTCACAGGGCAGCTATTCTCGTTTTTTTTAAAAAAAAACAATGAATGTAATTAAAGCTTATTTTAAGCTAGCCATGATGTGTTTGAGTCTTTGCTGCCAGCAATTTCATGACAGAAGCAGATGGTCATTCATGGGTGCATTGGTCCTTTAGCCACAGAGTTGATGTCATCTTATTAAGTAAAGAGTCTAGTAGCACCTTTAAGACTAACCAACTTTATTGTAGGATAAGCTTTCGAGAACCACAGTTCTCATCAGATGCATCAAGGACCCTAATTTAGAAAAATGGGGGCTTCTGCACATCACAGGTGAGCTGTGTCTCAGGACAGGAGGAAGTGGAGAGTGCTGGCTGTCTTGGGGGAAGACATCAGCAAACAGTGAAGTCAGAATTGATGCTTTATGCAGGCAGAATTCCTCCACTTCACACTGTTCACACACATCTAGATTTCTTCTCCATCCCATTTTGTAGCTGCTTCATTTTTATCTGGTATGGAGACATCCATAACAGAACAGTGTGACAGTGTGGTGTTACAGTTAAGGCCAAACTGGACTTTTGTAGGATTGCTGCTTGGCTTCTACCAGCAGTGGAGAAGTCTAGTGAATGTCTATATGGGAACTTTTCCTACTTTCAGTCTTTAATCAAAGCCAGTTTAAAAGCTGCCCTGAAAAAGAAGGTATAATGTACCACTATGTAATTGTATGCTGATATAGTGGCTGCACTGGTTCCCATATACTATACAGAACAGGTTGAACATTTGCAGCATATATAAACTGAAGGCATCAGAGGTTTGATTCCAGAAGAAAGCCCTGTATAGAAGCACTCACAAACTGGAGATAGCAGCTGGAAGCCCAGCTCATTCAAGATCTATGAGAGTGATAGGACATTTCTTTAGTCAGGACACTCAGCACCATTTTCATGTTAAAATACTTTTATATGAAAGATTTTAAATACGATTTTTTTTTTTTAGTATTGGTTGTAGAGCCAAGAAACATGCAGTCTTTTTTTATGCAATCAATAGCTTTGTTTTGTTTCTTTTTCTTTTTTTGGAAAACAAAGCCAATGCTGGCTTTACCCAGTCTGTGTATATACATACACATGCACTGTCATCAAGGAAATAAAACATACCAAGTAAGTATTTGTGAAATAGAGGGGCAGAGATAGCAGGTGAGTTGTATTGTCATTACTAATGATAAATAAGCGACTGTGTAGGTTCCTGGGACGTTCAAGCAGCCACAAATGGCATTAGCGATGTATACGGTGGTGCAAAAATTGTGTTTTCCCAAGCATGAAGTATTTCACATCCTTGGTTTGGAAACTGTTGGCTCCACAGCAAAAGTGCTCTCTTCAGGGAAGATATTACAAATGGTTAACAACTGCATAAGAAAGATGTGATCCAACTACAGATAAAACCTTTTAACTTCCATTCATTTAAATGGGGAGGTAAAAATTGGCCCAACAATAGTAATTATTGGCCTAGATTGTGCCTTCATTGTGAGATTCTCACCAAGCCCCAAAACAAAAATAGATTTAAAAGTGCTGTCAGTAATTGTTCCTGTCCTTGGGTATTTATTGGACAATGGATACCAACATTAGGCATTAATTTTTTTTTGCAAGATTTGAGTCCAGTGGCACCTTAAAGACCAACACAATTTTCAGGGTATAAGCTTTTGAGAGTCAGAGCTCCCTTTGTCAGATACAGCTAGGAATGGGCGAGTCCCTGAGCTTTTATATCCTCCCCAGGAGGTGGGAGGGGTGTAGGAAAGAGGGGAGCCAGGATGCAAAGGCATAATGGTACAATGACATAAGAATCCTATGACTATTCAGCCCCAGGAGGGTAGTCCATCGTTCCAAATTTGTGAATTAACTCCAATCTTGCACTTTAATTCCCCTTGAAGCTTCTTTGTTTGAGGGACTGCCACTTTCAGGTCAGCAATGAAATGTCCTGGAAGATTAAAATGCTCTTTTACTAGATTTTGAGTGTTGTAGTTTTTTACATCAGACTTACGTCCTTTCATTCTTTTATGTAGGGACTGACCTGTTTGTCCAATACAGAGAGTGGAAGGGCATTGCTGACACTTGATAGCATATATAACATTGGAAGATGAACAAGTGAATGAACCAGAGGTGGTATAATTGGTATTGTTAAGTCCTGTGATTGTGTTGTTGGAGTGAATATGGGAACAGGGTTGGCATCTTGGTTTATTGCAGGTCCGTGTCCATAATAGGAAGGGCATTATTGCAAGTGAGAAGTTAATATTAGGGAACTGTCCGTGGGCAAGAAAAGGTTTGCCTCCCAATGCTTGTGAGAGCATTGTCCAGCATAGGTGACAAGTCATGATGTGTTGAACTGGTTTGAGCTGAGAGCTGTATGTGACCACCAGTGGTGGTCTACTGTAGTTTCGTGTGGGCCTATTTTGTAGCAGATTATCCCTGGGTATCGTTCTGGCTGATCTGTTTCCTTAGCATATCAGTAATTCCAAAAATGTCTGTTCAAGCCAGTTCAACACATCATTAATGACCTGTAGCCTGTGCTGGACAATAATACTCCTGTCTGCCTGATATGCTTCCTGTGTTTTCTACTCCCGTGCTGTAGTATTTGGACCTAGTTACAATACAGTTGGTTTTATTAGCAGACACAGAATCCTGGAGATTGTAATTTTGTGAAGGTGTTGAGAATTATGGTGAAGATCCTTACCCACAGATCCCAGGATTTTCTATGGGAAGGGACTGTAAACCCGTTTGTGTAGACATGCTACTGACAGATATGAAACAAAAGAAAAGAGAACAAAAGCAAGACACAATGCTCCAGGCCTTTATTTAGGTAGCAACACAAACGAATATGCTTAGAGGGTATGCACTGAGTTAAGTACACAGTTCAGTGTACCTGGAGAGAGCACCAGCTTTGGCATAATCATGAATAGGTTCTGCTTTCTGATTAACATGCTACTTTGGAGAAGCAGTCATACCCTGGAGAGGAATATGTATCCTGGATACAAAGGAAGGCAGGGCTCCTGTATTGTAATAACTGTGAAGAACAGAAACCGAATAGGGGCTGGTCATGCTGGTATGAGAAAAGCTGTGCTGGATGAAATCTTTTCTCTACATAGGTATTTAAGATACAGGCTCCATAGCCTCTGCAGCTGGTCAGCCTGTGGATTCCGTTCAAGACAGAGACACCCCCCAGCCTGCTAGTGTATTTCCATCTCAGTAGAACTGGTGTAGTTGATCCACAGTCCTACCAGAAAGTCTTGGATATATATCAGCTATTTATCATGTATTTCAGTGCCTTATGCCCAATGAAAGCAAGCTAGAACTGCTGCAATAGTGAATTCACTAAAGCTAGCAGTTAGAGCTTCTCCAAAAGGCAATGGCACTAGGAGCCTTGTCTCTGCACAAAGAGAATTATTTTTCGTTCTGATTTTATAACCATATGCGTTTTATAGACAAATTGTGCCAAAGGCAGAGACTGCAAGTTTGCTAATGGCTTTCGTTTGATGAAGGAAATATGGGTGCATGTGGAAGAGCAGAGTCAGGCCCTGTGGCAATCAAAGGAATAATGGCAGCAGTAAGCTGGCAAAAGAGTAGTAGCTTTATGTACATGCTCATCTGGCTGAGCCACCAGCTGAAGGATTTCTTTCTTATGCTCCAGCTCAGCAAAGGTGAACAATCTCTATGTCTGGGCACTGATTTCAAACATCCTATCTTAAAAATGTGTGGCTTTTGTCTAGAGGCAGGGCATCTTAACCTGGAAATGAAGAGAAACTTCTTCCTCACATTCTATGCACATGATCAGGTGTGGAAATTAGGCAGGTGATTTGGAAAAGAAGGGGGAAACAATCCCTTTGCACCACACAAAGTATAGATGTCACAAAAACAAGATACCAACTGTCAAATCATAGTTTGTTCTTAAGGTGAGTTTTGCTTTTTGCCTGTAGAACTGATATCCAAGGAAGCATGTAGGTAATGGAGACAAAAACATCTCAGAACATGAAAAATGTCCCTTTTACAACCCCCCCTTACACTATATACAGGAGAATCCAGCCACCCCTTTTGTTGCCCATGTGGCTTCTCATTGGCCCTTTTCGCACTTACAGTTTAAACCGCCATTTATGAGCATTCGCCCCGATCGCAGTGGCTTGCATTTCACCTGTTCATTTCACACTGTCCACTGCAATTTTGATTTGGTGTCTGTGCTTCATTTCAAAACCTCGGTGCAATTTTGGGCTTTTGGGGCCTTGCAATTCACGTCACACTTTTTTTAAAAAAAATTGAGCATGCGTAGTAACGTTGCAGTGTTGGAACCCTTCCCCCCTTTTTGCTGATTGGGCTGTCCCCTGCCCACTGGAGAGGCAATTGGTGGCAGAGTTCTGGGGGAAAACATGTACCACTCTCATTTTTTTTAAATCAAGCCAGGAAAGGGTTAAAATGCTGCCGATTCATCTCCTCCCAGGAAGCAGAGGCTTGTTTCCAAAGAGCTGTGCAAGATGCTTGGGGTTTTTCCCCCTCTTTGGCAAAGTCTGAAACATGCCTGGGAAGGAGGGAAAAGCAGCCATTTAATCCTTTCCTGGCTTTTAAAGCCAGGAAGAAAGTGCAGGAACATTACAACGTTGCAACCCATTCTTGTCTTTAAAAAAAAAAAGAATGTGTGTGCATACCCTAAGGGAGGAAGGAGAAAGCAGCTATTTAACACTTTCCTTGCTTTTAAAGCTAGCAGGGAATTAGCAGCAAGCTTAGGAATCATTCCTGGCTTTTGAAAAAAAATAAAAGAGCATGCATACCGGGAGGAAGGAAACCAACGAAGAAGCAGCCTTATGACCCTCAGCTCGCTTTACTAAAAAAAATGGTGGACAAGGAGTTCAGAGAGCTGAGGAGGGTGGGAGTGGTTAATTCTGCACAAACCAATCAGCTCCCAGGGAAAAGGAGAGGGGGGGGGGAGAGAAGCAAAAAGGAGGCAAAAGTGTTCACATTAGCAAAATGCAGGCCAGCTGCCAGTCAGCAGCGAACTTAAAAAAACATTGGGGTATGTCCGCAGGGGGGAAAATCGGGGATACAGCGGACAAAAAGCGAGACTGCATCCCATGACTGCTTTTAAGTGTGAAAAACTTGCAAACATGGGATGTGGAACAGGTACAAACGCGCTCTAAAAACCGAGTGCGAAATGTACCATTGTTGTGACTTAAGTTTGGCTTCATAGCCATGCTAGAGTAAAACTGTAACAATTGTATCAGGAACTCTAAGGAAAGGAAATAGTAGTTTCACCATCCCCCATCATTGCAAAAGCCTGTCTTGACCTGGCAAAAATAATTAAAGTCATGTTGTTCATCTCTACATGTGGGCAGATACTGTGAGCTGCTGCTGGTTCATAAGAAGAACAGCACAGTTAAGAGTACAATACTCCAGTAAGAGACAGCTTATTACTGGCTCTTTCAGCTAGTCAAGAAAACCAATCCATCGATGGGGCTGAAGCTCTCCACAGCGTAGATGTCCAGCAGTGGGGTGGAAGTTAGATATTGCAGTCCTCCACTTCCTCACTGGCATATTTATGAGTACAGATGGCTATAAACATTATACTGGGGACTCAAAATGTGCCTTGCCTCCACAGGTTCTTTGCAACAGTCAACAATACCCAGGTAACTGAGGACTTGTTTGCAGGAGACTGGCAAGCTCTTTTGCTTGGCGTATGACATTTCTAACACATCTCTATCACTGGACTATATGAAGTAACCTGTGTAAAATACTGGCACATGCTGGAAAAGCTACCTTGCTGCAGGTGTTAAAGATCATTTTGGTCCTTGTATGATCTTGCTCTCTGTTTAATGCACTGTGACCAAGAAAACATAAATGAGTCTGATGGGGTGCTAGTTAAAGAGGACTCTGCTAACTCTGCTTTAGGCAACCACTGATTCATAGTGCAATCCTAAGCACAGCTTCACCCTTCCCAGTCTATTTAAATCAATGGTCTTAGAAAGGTATAACTATGCTTAGGAAGGCACTGTCAGTCTCTCTCTGTGTTAGTACTCTATTTACATTGCTTGATTAATTTCTAGCAAATTGCAGGACAATCCTCCACTGGTATGATCACTCCCTTTGCATGTCGTCTCATTCACGTAACATGCAATACCCCACATTTAGTTGCCAGAATGCACACGCAGTTCTCCTCTGTTGTATATGAATTCCCCGAACAGGTGACTAGCAATGGAAGAGCTCTGATTACCTCTCCAAGACCTTCCTTCCATCCTTCCTCCTAGCAGGTGACCATCTTGTGTGATGTTACAGCCAGCTTTTGGAGTGTAGCCTACTGCTTCATGCATGCTGTAATACCCTATGGCCTTAATCTGCTAATTAAGCAGGTAAGTCCCAGGCATTTTGCATCCATGCAGACCATCTTGACAGCACAGAGATAAAGCAAAATTCTGCATAAACCACAATGAGGTCAGCCAACGGGTACTGCAGAGATGGAGCTCTCCTCTTAGACCAGTGTGCCATGTCAATTCCTCCCTCATCTTACTTTATAGAATGAACAGACACAGTTATAGTATGTATACCAGTCAGAAAATTCTCTCATGCCCCTCTAGCATCCTGACCATATGAATTAAATGAAATTAAAATAAAAGTATCCATCACCAAACTCCACCCCAATATATTCTTTTAGCGCAATTTCAAAAATTACATTTAACCCTCAAAAGTCCATTGTGAGTCCAATACCACTAGAAACAAATGGTCTTCCCTTCGTACCCTATTGTGTATATATCTGCTATAAAATCTATTCATACTCTGAAATAAGAACTCTTTTAAAAAAGAAAGCAAGCAACTCCTTTTGGGGGGGTCATAGGCAGGGTGGGCAAAGTTTTAGTGGGGCTCCAGAGAGTGAAATTAATGAAAGCAGATGATATGTCCCTGAATGGTACAAGGCCTCTCTGAAGAATTCCCTCTGAAGAATTCCATCAGTATCCTTTGCAAGTCTGGAAGTCTTGCTATCCTATTAGTGTCCATGAATTCCAGAAAGCCACAAGGGATCCAAGCCCACCTAGTATGTGATGGGGATGAAGAGTTCCATGTTGACTGGAAGAGTCCTGAGAATTTGCCTTGTGGCTGACTCCTGGCTTTACAGTTAATAGATGTTCTGATGAAATCAGGTGGCCAGCAAAGGAAGATGAACTTCTAACAGGCACAAAGAAGAAACAATAATGAATGTAAAAATAAGGCAGGTCAGGCGAGTTGGTTTGAGATGAATGAAAGAGTTGGGAGTTGCAAGGAAGGAGCTTTATGAAGCAGAACCAAGGCCATTTACAATGGCACTTAAAAACATTTTCATGGAGAGGGCCAAAAAGTCCATTTTCTGCAAACCTCAGAAGCCCTTTTCTTTACAGGCCAATAAAATCCTCTTTTCGGTAGCCCTTCTGTAAAACATAAAAAAGATTCATCAGGTCATTCCACAAGTGACCTCCTAAGTGACACAGATCTATGGGCAAAATATTGTACAGACTCAAGAGTCTTCTGACAGAGGTTATGACTCTGTGATACTTCAGAGAAATATGATCTGCAACAGAGGGGTTGCCCCTTTGCTTTCTCATATCTGTGGTTCTTAACTATTTTGCTTCTGTCTGATGAAACTGTAACACTAATTTTTATGTTCTAAAATCAAGCATTATACGCTGGTGGACCAGGATGTTCTGAAACGAAGCCCAAGCATTTAAAATTAGTACATATTTCCCATATCATGGCACGAACTGAAACTGCAGATCTATTTTGGCTCAGCAGCATCTAGTCTCTATCCCTAGTTATGGTTAAAATGGCAGCCATCAGGGTTACTGTGAACAAACACAGAGGGCACATCCATTACAATTTCCATTTAGTGCTAAACAACAAGCATAGCACGTGCCCAAGAAGCATCCCTTGGCAAAGCTGACCAAATGCCAAGGATGATAGGCCTTCTGCATTGTTAACAAATGAGTAAAAGAGCTTTTAGCAAGTAGGAGGAACTTCAAGTCCTAATACAAGGAGGGGACTATGATATAATAGGCATTACTGAAACTTGGTGGAATGACACTCACAACTGGAATACTAGGATTGAGGGATACAACTTGTTCAAGAGAGACAAGCAAGGAAGGGGGGAGGAATAGCATTATATGTAAAGTTTGTATATACTTGTGAGGAAATACAAGTATCTGAGCATGGAAATTCAGTTGAGAGTCTCTGGATAAAAATAAAAGGAGTAAGAAATAATAGTGATACTATGGTGAGGGTCTGCTACAGACCACCAAGCCAAACAGAAGACTTGGATGAGAACTAATTACACAGTTCACAAAGAGACAGGACACAGTGGTCATGGGAGATTTCAATTACCCAGATATCTGTTAGAAGTCTAACTCTGCTAAAAATGAAAGGTCAAATAAATTCCTGACTTGTCTTGCTGACGACTTCATTTTTCAGAAAGTAGAGAGAGAAACAAGGGGTTCTGCTATCTTGGACTTGATTCTCACCAACAGGGAAGAAGTGGTTGACGAGGTGAAAGTAGTGGGCACCCTGGGTGGCAGTGACCAAGTAATCTTGGAATTTACAGTCCTGGGGAAGGGAAAAGCTGTACATAGTCAGACATATAGGTTGGACTTCAGGAAAGCAAATTTTAACAAACTGAAAGCTATACTGGGATCACATGGTCAAAAATACTTAAGGATAATGGAGTTCAAGAAGGATGGGAGTTTCTTAAAAGCGAATATTGAAAGCACAATCACAAACGATTCCTTTGAGAAAGAAAATGGGAGGAGCTTAAAGAAGCCACAGTGGCTCCATAAACTGCTTTCTAATGAACTGAGAAATAAAAAAATGCTCATTTAGGAAATGGAAGGAGGGCCTTATAACCAAGGATGAATATAAACAAATAACCAGTGCTTGTAGGGAGAGTGTTAGAAAAGCTAACGCTCAGATGCTAAAAACACAAAAAAAGGTTCTTTGCTTATATTCAAAGTAAGAAAAAGAGCAAGGACATGGTAGGCCCATTGCAGGGACAGGAAAGTGAAATTGTAACAGGTGATGAAGAGAGGGCAGAACTGCTCAACTCCTACTTTTCCTCAGTCTTCTCCTGCGAGGGGAATGGTGCTCAACATGGCAATAACAGAACACAAGTTTACAGTCTTGGGGAAGGGAAAAGCTGTACGTAGTCAGACGTATAGGTTGGACTTCAGGAAAGCAAATTTTAACAAACTGAAAGTTATGCTGGGTACAATCCCATGGTCAGAAATACTTAAGGGAGTTCAAGAGGGGTGGGAGTTTCTTAAAGGGGAAATATTAAAGGCACAATCACCAACGATTCCTATGAGAAGGAAAAACAGGAGGAGCTTAAAGAAGCCAAGGTGGCGCCATAAACAGCTTTCTAATGAATTGAGAAATAAAAAAAACTCATTTAGGAAATGAAAGGAGGCCTTCTAAGCAAGGATAAACAAATAACCAATGCTTTTAGGAAGAGTGTTAGAAAAGCTAAAGCTCAGTATGAGCTTAGGCTAGCAAGAGATGCTAAAAACAACAAAAAAGGGTTACTGTTCAAAGTAAGAGAAAGAGCAAGGACATGGTAGGCCCATTGCAGGGATAGGAAAGTGGAATTGTAACAGGCAATGAAGAGAGAGCAGAACTGCTCAATTCCTACTTTTCCTCAGTCTTCTCCTGCGAGGGAAATGGTGCTCAACATGGCAATAAGACAACACATGATGGGGGAAGTGAGTTACAGCCTAGGATCAGCACAGAGGTAATACATAAACACCTGGTTCCTTTAAATGGAACTAAATCCTCAGGGTCAGATGAACTGTACCCAAGAGTACTAAAAGAACTTGCAGATGTAATTTCTGAGCCTCTGTCCATTATTTTTGAGAATTCTTGGAGAACAAGTGAGGTTCCAGAAGATTGGAGATGGGCAAATGTTGTCCCCATCTTCAAGAAGGGGAAAAAGCAGGATCCAGGTAACTACCGACCCATCAGCTTGGCATCTATATCTGGAAAAGTCTTAGAATAACTCATCAGTCAGTCCTTGAGCATTTAGAAAGGATGACTGATTACTAAGAGCCAGCATTGGTTTCTCAAGAACAAGTCATGTCTGACTAACCTTAGTTTTTGAGAAAATTACTACCGTGCTGGATCAGAGGAATGTTGTAGATATAGCTTATCTCGATTTCAGTAAGGCTTTTGATAAGGTTCAGCATAATATCCTTGTCAACAAGTTGGTAAAATGTGGCTTTCGATTCTATTACATTAGGTGGATCTGTAACTGGTTGACAGATCACACCCAAAGAATGCTTGTTAATGGTTCCTCATCTTCTTGGAGAAGAATGACAAGTGGAGTTCCTCGGGGATCAGTCCTGGGACCTGTTCTGTTCACCATTTTTATAAATGATTTGGATGAAGGAATAGAGGGAATGCTTATTAAATTTGCAGATGATACTAAATTGGGAGGGATGGCAAATACAGTAGAAGACAGTCAGGATACAGGATGAACTTGACAGGCTGGAAAAACCGGGCTAAAAGAAATAAAATGAATTTCAACAAGATAAATGCAAAGTTCTGCATTTAGGAAGGAAAAATCAAATGCATAATTATAGGATGGGGGAGACTTGTCTTGGCAGTAGCATGCGTGAAAAGGATCTAGGGGTCATAGTAGACCATACACTTAACATGAGACATCAGTGTGATATGGTAGCTAAAAAGGCAAATACGGTTTTGGGCTGTATGAACAGAAGCATAGTGTCCAGATCATGAGAAGTGATGGTATCACTCTACTTTGCTCTGGTTAGACCTCACCTAGAGTATTGTGTTCACTTTTGGGCACCACAATTTAAGAAGGATATAGACATGCTGGAATGTGTCCAGAGGAGGGCAATGAAGATGGTGAGGGGTCTGGAGACCAAGTCCTATGAGAAAAGGTTGAAGGAACTCGTAATGTTTAGCCTGGAGAGGAGATGATTGAGAGGTGATATGATAACCATCTTCAAGTACTTGAAGGGCTGTCATATAAAGGATGGCACAGAGCTGTTTTCCACTGCCCCAGAAGGTCAAACCAGAACCAACGGCTTGAAATTAAATCAAAAGAGCTTTCGGCTAAACATTAGGAAGAACTTCCTGACAGAGCAGTCCCTCAGTGGAACAAGCTTCCTCGGGAAGTGGTGGGTTCTCCTTCTTTGGAGGTTTTTAAGCAGAGGCTAGATGGCCATCTGACAGCAATGCTGATTCTGTGAACCTGGGCAGATCATGAGGTGGAGGGCAGAATGGGTATAAATCAGTGCTTAGTCCTTGTGGCCTTCTTACACGCCCAGGGTAATGCCAATCGCCACCTTGGATCACAAAGCAATTTTCCACAGCTCAGTTTGGCTAGGGATCCTGGAGGTGTTTTGCCATCTTCTAGGCATGGAGCAGGGGTCACTGGGGCAGTCGGGGGGGGGGAGTTATGAATTTCCTGCATTGTGCAGGGGATTGGACTAGATGACCCCAGAAGTCCCTTCTAACCCTACGATTCTATGTGCATGCTTTTTATTTGGTAAATTTCCTCTTCTATAAAGAACCCTGATACTTTTTTGCAGCTAATCACCCTAGAAGACACCTTTCCATCTCTGGAATCAGATGAAGATGGCCTAACAAATTGATCCCCTTCTTTGATATGGACTTACAGGAACAGAACTGGATTAATATAAGCTTGTGCACTGCATAGACTGGAAGTACTTCCCATCTGCAAAGAGTGCCAAAGTAGAAGTGTGCTAGAAGTGCAGAGTGGGTGGAGGCACATACCGTCTTATAGTCCCGATGAAGCTTGCTATACTGCCACATGTTGGTCAGGAGGCTGGAAGCTGCTCTGGATGATTTCTCACTTTCAGAGCTAGAGAAAGGAGGTAGATATGTTGATGTACTGCAAGACCAAATCAGAAACATGCTCTCGCAATGTCACTTTTCCTACATAATATTCTGGTGGATTTGATTTCAATTAGCTCATGTTCTATCAGTGAACATCTGAGGGTGATGCTGCAATCCTGTGTACATTTACTTGGGATTAAAACCTGACTCATTGCTTCTGAGCAAATATGAATAGGATTGGGCTGGCCCTCTAGAAGAAAAGCGTTCTCTGTTAACAAATGGGCATGGACTGCAGACACAGATGTGTAACATTTTTGCAAAGCCACAAAAACCACTCATGCCTTTAAGATGACTTGAGGCAGAAGCCTCTGTAATAGCAGGTGGGCTGTCTCACCCTCTGATTGTGATAACAGAGCCACATAATTAGAACATGTGCAAAACCAAAACACCACTCATTCTCCCAGAATGGCAGTCTGGAATACTTTTGCACAGTAGCTTCCTTCAGGTGAGTGGTGTGTTCTGTGAGGCCCTGGAGATAATTCACCATATGTGCATTTATGTCAGGATTTTATTTATTATTTTATTTATCACCTGCCTTTCTCACTGTGACTTAATGCAGATTACAAAATATAAACAACAATGCAATCAGATAGCATAACACATCTGATAAATATATCAGGGTCTAAGCCTAGAACCTGAGACAGAATTAGGAAGGGATTTAGTCTGTGTGTTCTAGCCACAGCAGGGAACCATAGACTGGCAACAGAAACTCTCATCATGTTTGAAAGAAAACCCTTTACATATGACTTGTGATAAGACCAGACATCAAAGCTTTCAAGTCAGACTTGCTGTCTGGTCTGAACATCCAGGGGAACTGCCCCTATACCTTGCTGTCTTGAAAGGAGTGTATCTAACAATTATATTTTTCTAATATGTTCAAGCCCAACCACTGCATTTGCAGAACTCATCACAGGGGCTAGATTTCTCCACTCAAATTTGGTCAGCAGTCTGTGATGCAGGAGGCCTGGAGGACAGGAGGCCTAAGAAGAGGTTCTGAATAGGGACTTACGGCGATTCAACTTGGGTGTTTAGAGAATGGGAGCTGGAAAGGAAGCCTGGAAATTCATACCTGTCCCTTTTCTTTTTGATGAAGAAAAGTTTACGCAGGCCATCAAAGTAGACAATATCACGTGCAGCAATGGGGCTTTCCACAACCAAGTTGTTTAGCACTGCAATAATATTGACGACGACATCTGTTGGGGGCCACTTGTCACTCAGGCTCCCTGGGAGCTTCTCAATTAGATGGCTCACCACCTTAGTTGCTGCCAATTGAAAACAAAACTGATCAGTGCTACTAGTCATCAACAGCAAAGTCCCAAGGAAAGGAGGTCTCCCTCCCTCCGCTTTGTCATTGGACAAAGCTGACACATTTATTTGGCCTGGAAGGCAGCTCCTTCCCCAAATGTCTCCTCCAAGCCCTCTATCTGGATTTTCAGAGGCAACTTTTACTGTACTTCCCCACCAAAATAGAACTTACACATCTCATCCTTGTTGCGTGCATTCCGGGACAGGTTGCGAATCAGCCCTGTCAGTGAACGAAGCTGGTGATGGTCAGCTGTGCGGACTCTATCCAGTACTGGGTTCAGGATCCTCTCTTGTTCCAATGCCACTCTGCTGAGAACACCAGCCCACTACAATTGGTGAGAAGGAAAAGGTAAATCAAGACGTCAGGGTCTAGCTTATTAGATTCCTTCAGATCTTCTAGTTGTGTCTTCCAGAAGTCCCACTTTTAAGATACCTCTGTAGAGCAGCTGACCATGTGCTTTTAATGCTGTAGTACAGAAAATTTAAGGCAGGGTTCCTCAAATCTTTTTGAGTCTGTGAGCCCCTTTGGAATTCTGACCCAGCATTGTGGGCAGGGCACAGCCACAAAAGAGCTTCCACAGAAAGTGGAGTTAGCCACAAAATGGCTGCTGCAGCTTACCTTCAGTCACACAGAGAAAATCCTTGTCCTGTGGTGGCAGCTGCTGCCAAAGCAACTTTTAAAAAATCTGCACAGCTAATCAGAAGCCTTGCTGGGCAAAAGCCCTACCTGGCCGCTGCTCACTTTCTAAAAACACTTGGTGGGCACCTGGAAAGGTGCCAGCAAGAGTTACTGAACCAACAGGCACCCCTTTGAGCACCTCTAGTGCTTGAGGACCTAAAGGAAGTAAACGGGGAGGGGGAACCTTTCAGTTGGAAAGTGGTAACAGCAGGGTTCAGAACTGGTGTCAATCCTTTTCTATAAAATACACTTCTAAGGCATTTCAAAACCTCTGTGTATGCCAGATATGTGGACATTGCAACCAGTGTATCAACCCACTGCTCCCCTTCTCCATGCCTCCTGAACTACATTCTCTTCTGTCCCTGTCATGTTTGGCTTTGGAGGCCCTGTTACCTGCAAATAACTTTCCTCACTTTCTGCCTGCCTATTGCTTTGTGTCCTCCTTTCTCTTTGACTGGCCTCTCCCCAACCTCTTTTGCAACAGGAACAGCAACTCTTTCACAGCAGCCACTTCTCAGGTCTAATCAAGGCAAAACATGTTGTGCTGCAGAAAAAAAAGTTAGACCTCTTTTCCACACATGGCTTTAGAAGTGTATAAACTTAACAGCTTCTTGCCTATTTTGAAATGAGAAAAACAGGTTCCCTGAGTCTACAAGCTATTTTGTTCCTCCTCTACTCGTTTATCAGAGGGTCCTTTAGAAGATTCTAGGGCTGCAAGCCTCCAGGTGGTGGCTGGAGATCTCCTGGATTTACAACTGATCTCTAGGCCACAAAGATCAGTTCCCTGGGAGAAAATGGTTGCATAGAGTGTAGACTCTATGGCATTAAACCCGGCTAAGATCCCTCCTCTCCCCAAACCCTGCCCTCTTCAGATTTTACCCTAAATCTCCAGGAATTCCCCACCCTGGAGCTGAAAACCCTATAAAATGAATGTGTCTGGTTCTTTAAAAGAGAAGTTTCATGCATTCAGTCTTACCCTCCGGTCTCCAGCTGTAATGTTCTGAAGCGCCCCAGAGGCTGCCTCTGTGGTGTGCTTGTTTAACTCACATCTCTGCAGCAGCCTGTTATAGACACCTATAATCTGGGGGTTCCAGAGCCACTCCATCCCCTTGGGATCCTTAGACACCTCTGTGAAGGTCACAATATCTGAATTCAAGTAGAGCTGCAGAGAAAAAAAACAGATACTATGCAGCAAACATTCTCTGAAGCTCCACCTCTAGAGTTATCATCTCCTTCATACTTCAGACCTCAGTTCAATCACTGCCTCCTCTGTCCTATCACTAACTCTTGCCAATTGAGGTAAATCTCTCCCCTCCTGACAAAATGACCTCCTAGGTTAGTCCAATAGCTGACAAACAGTTTCCAGGACTTTATTTCTAGAACACCAAGACCCACTGATATGGAATCCTTTCCCCAAATGTCTGCTGTGTGGAGTTACTTAGTGCTGAGGAAACATATACTCTGCACCTGGCCAGGGACACTTTAGTCTACTTTTTCTTTATATGTTTCAAGCTTGGCCCATGTTGCTGGGAACAGATGCTTGGGCTGAAGCCTGGCACGAATTAAGCCCTGTAATTTTCTGAACCTCCTCCTTCATAGGCTCATTTTCCATTTCCACTCAAGAATTACCCAACCTATAAAATGGGTGCCATAGCTGCCTGCTGTTCCCTCTCATAATGCCATTTGTCCTGCTCTTACCTCTCGGGCCTTTTTACTCTGCGGGCTGAAGCAGCCCACCAGCTCACTTGTCATGGATGCCCCATCATTCCTCCTTTGGCCTTCCAGTCGCTGGAGTGAGGAAGGAGGCATTTCATCATACAGGCGGTAGGACAGATTGCGCAGTACACAGACGGCATTTTCTACACTCTGTAGGGGCAGCAAGCATTATTTGAAAAGAATATGCATTATTTTACTATGTGTTTTCCACTTCAAAGCAGTTCTTTTTGTCCTTTAAGCAATCTTTGCAGACTTTCTTCTGATTTTTAATGGATGACCTGGATTGTATTATAAAAATATATTAATGTAGAGGGTTTAATAATGGTATTTTATGCTTATTTTATTTTGTATTTGAACTTTGCAGTAGGCTGCCTCTGATAACAATAAGGAAGACTCAAAACAAAGCATTATATAAGTAAATATGATTTTAAATATATAATTAATAATTTCTATTTTGGCTTTATAATTTTTTTGCCCATGGTAACTGACTCAAATCCTCACTGAATGAAAGATGGGGAATTCAGGTTCCTTCAATGGCCTGGAGACATTCACACTTCATTCCCGCCAGACATGAAATGATCAACTAGAAATGATAAAAAAGGAGACTTCCCGCCAGCTCTATCCTAAATAGCTCACTCAACCAAGCATCTCTCAGTCCACAGAGAGCCTGGGCAGCCCAGACAAAGGAAAACATATCCATCACTTTCATGTCTAGAAACTGAGTTGTTACAGACTCTCAGAGCCAAATACTCAGGAGATGTCTAAGAAAGCAAATCAAAGACATGTAACCGAGTCATTGCAATGCGAGTTTCCTTAATACAGATATCAGCTGCTTGCTAATTCCTGGAGATATTCCGAATTTATATTTGAATAGGGTCTTCTGCTAAATCAACAACTGCCCGTACAAGCACTTTCTCTGTGATAGCCCCCACCTTGCGGAATGACCAGCCTGAGGAAGTCAGGAAAGCTCTCTCTCTCTCTCTCTCTCTCTCTCTCTCTCCTGGCTTTTCACAAACTAAGCAAGACTGAATTATTCAGGAGGGCTTTCTACTCAGATTAAAGGGCTGTGTTATAAAAAATAGCTTAAAGAGACCTTGGTAAAGGATAGGGACTATAGACTAGGCTATTGGGTACCATCTGCTGATATAATATACATTCCTACCGGGTAGTTCAATGTTGCTAAAGATGTCACGTTAATTACTTACACTTTAATTCAGAACGGTTTCATCTCTGTTCAGCTTTCTGCTACTTTCAAATTGCAGCTACCATACCCTATTGTATCTGTTTTTATTGAATGTCCTAACTGTTGATCATATTGTATTTTTGCTCTGTGGATGTCCTAGCTTTAGATATATATATAAGATCTTTTAGAGGCACATAAAAATATTTTTGACTTGTACATCTAAAAATGTTCAGTGTGAATGTAGCAAACACTTGTTTCCTATGTAGACACTGATTAGGTAGTCATGCTTGGTTCTAGCTGCCTGCTGAATGGACATCTAGTGTCCATGTGGGGTTTTCCTCTGCATAATGTGCGAAATGGCCTGTCACATGTCTTTGGAGTGTTTTCCAACACTTGTCTTGTGCTGGGAAAAGTAATATGGAAAATAGACTGCTGTGTCTGGACTAGGGAGATGTCTCTCGTCTCCCTCCAAGAAAATCTGCATGACACAAAACTTTCATTGCTTGTCCTGAAAATAACATCCAGAGAATCTTAATTTTCATGAGTGCTTTTGCCTTTCCTATCATAAAAAGCAAAATACATATAAAGATACTATCCAACAAATTCACACTATCTTTGGCCAAATGGTTACCATGTTGTCTCAATCTGTTGCACACCTTTCCTATGTTATATTGTACCATGACCTGGATGGCACAAGCTCGTGTCATCTTGCTGAAAGGTACGCAGGGTCGACCCTTGTTAGTACTTGGGATGGGAGACCACCAAGAAGTCCAGAGTTTGTTATGCAAAGGCAGGCAATGACCTCGTTTAGTCTCTTGCTTTGAAAATCCTATCAGGACACCATAAGGTGGCTGCAACTTGACAGCACTTGACATAAATTATATTTTAAGAAAATGGTCCCTTCCACACTTTCAACCAAAAAAAAAAACTAACAAGAACTGGCACCACAAACTTCCCAGATTAGAGTTACTCAGGTCACATCACAATATATGCCCATGTCTGTAGACCAGCTTCCTCACTGCTAACGCCTAGCAAGGGCAGATCTAGTGACTGTACTCAGTATCAAGGAGAAGACTCACTTTGTCCTCAGACTTTCCCACTTCCAGTGAGCTGTTAATGTAATTGACCATGGAGTCCACCAGCCCATGGCACTCACGCATCTTCTGCCGAGTTTGCTGGCTGGCAGAGCTGAGATTTCTACAAGCAAAACACAAAGAAACAATTTCTCCTCAACCTACAAGGAATAAGCATCTCTCTGTAGCTACTGTCACACTTTAAAGCGAAGCCGAAATAGCATGTATGTCCTTTCCACTATTAAAAAATGGAAGGCAAGTAAATGCATACAATTTCTCAGACCCAAACAGTCAACTGTTTCTCCCCATCCTGGTTGCTGGGGATGGCTTAGAGAATATGATCCTGACTATGGTAACTGTTAGGCCTTCGCCAGTGGGGTTGTACAAAGAGAAATAGGATGTCTTTATGCTTTGAGTGCCATCATCAGTCAAAAGGCCTTCTCTGCAATCTCAGGAACAGGTCACACAGCCTAAGAATTTTTTTTTTTGTACTTTAATCAAAATTGTTGATTTAAGATGAATTTGTGCAATGTGCTCATGAATAACTCCTTCCCCGTCAAATTCTGACTTAAATATGCTTCAGTTCAGTGTTGCTGACTTGAGACAGAAATGAGTGATGCACTAAGGACAGCCAGTGTGGTGTAGTGGTTAGTGTTTCAGACTATGATCTGGGAGACCCAGGTTCTAATCTCCCACACTGCCATGAAGCTAACTGGGTGACCTTGAGGCCAGTTATTCTCTCTCTCAGCCCAACCTTCACAGGATTGTTATCAGGATATAATAGATCAATGAGAACCATGGACACCACCAAGCTCTTTGGAGGAAGAACAGGGTAAAAATATACCAGACAGGTAGAGAGGGCTGTTAAGTGAATGAATCTTCCAGAACTTTATTGCCATTTGATAATATGCATTACTTTTACCTGCCAAGCAGCTTGTAAAATGTGAAAAGAATATGCGGCCATATTTCTACAGTCCTGCTATACTGATGATTCCATTATGCATAGCTTACTTGAACAGATCTCATCAGGATCCAGTGATCACAGAATATGCATTTCCATTAATTAGAAGAGGTAAACAGAAGCTTCCTCATTACCTGAGGAAGCCGGTAGAATTGTAGAAAATTTCTGCCTCAGAGGCATTCTGCTGGATAACTGCAGCGGTGCCTGAGCCAGAGAGAGGAATCAAGATCAGATCTGTGAGTTGCTCCAAGGTGTCTCGGGCCAGGCGGTCCTTAAGGGTATCGCTGGAGGACAGATTCCAGAGGATGCCTGCAGAACAGTGGGAAAAGGGAAATGAGATCATAGCTGCAGAATTTGCTGTTCAGCAAAATGGGGAGTGCTCTTATTGCACCTTGGTTCATAGTGGAATTCACTCAGAGGGGCTTCAGCAAGTGTGGCTATTTTAGGTCTAGAATCCCCCCATCAGCATTTGAATGGTGCATATTTCTTCATATTCCCTCTCACTGACATCCTCATAGTCATTACTGTTTAAAATTTACAGACAAGCAAATGAAGCCCAGTTCACAATTCCAGTTTGCATGTGGGGAAGCCACAAGAGGCTACCATTTTGTTGACACAGAGAGCAGATCTAAAACAGCCCTTGTATGTCTCAAGGTTGTCCCTTGCCACATCCTGGCTCAATTCAAATACGTTAAGAGCATCATGTGAATGTGGTTCACAGTATGTGAGTTCCATACTAAAAGGTGGCTCATCTTAGCAGCTTTCTTCTGTCGTAATGGTCATGTGGTTGAGGCAGACCCAAGGTATTTTGCAGAAGACCATCTAGTAAACTGAGCTTACTGGTGGGATGGGCTTACACCAAAGTGTCTCAGTTCAACATTTTAATAATGAATCTCTGAACGACATGTTATCTGCTGTTATGCAGACCTCATTGCAACACTTGAAACGTAGCCAAGCTCCTGCTTCATTTGATTTGAGTCTATGTGCAGGGTGCTCCCTTGAAGCTGTTCACATCTTCACAGTCATCTCTGAACTTCTGCACTAGCAATCAACCTCCCACACAATGCTATTTAAAGTACAGCTGAAACGAACCAGCAAATCAATGTACAAAAGCCAATATCAATCAATCACTTTAAAAAACCTACTTAAAAACCCTGCTAAGCATTTAACTAATTCCAACAGGATGGAATAATGAAATGTTGACAACCCAAGTATGTGCTCTGCAAATTTTTGAGAAGTAAATTCACACATCACTTTCAGAACTGTGGGTGTATTTGTTCCAGTTAATTTTCAAAACTCAAAATCAAAATTGCAACTATTCCAGGACAACAACAACAACAAAAAGTGGGTGAGGGGGAAAGAGGTATTGATCAATTAGGAGCCACCTTGTTGGGCCTAACCACAACAGCCTTCTTATAACTGAACTGTGCTCTGAGCATCTATTGCTATGGGCACTGACTGTATAGCTGGACATAAATGGGAGATTAGTTACTGCAGCTATCTTGTAGCAAGTGGTTTATCCAGGCCTAGTCGGCCTCTTTAAAAAGTTTGATGGTAGTATGTCCAACCCCAATCGGGATCCATGGTAGAGGCTTCACATGACTTTTCACTATGAGCTTACTGCACCCTAGGCTGAAAAGGGGAACGATACAGACCTCTCCATTCCTCAAAGCATTTGCAAGAGATTAGCTCATTTCAGTAGGGCCTCCAAAGGTGCAAACACTCAGGGCTCTTGCACATTAGTCACCTAAAATCAGCCTGAAAAGGAGGATGAAGCTCAGTGACTCCCTGACAAATATTCATCTCAGGTAATAGGAGAAAGAAGCAGACACTGGTTGCTGTCAAAGCCATGTAGGAACTTGTACAACTCCAAATCCTTTAAATCTTGCTGCATTTTTGGGATATTTTAGTGCAAAGCATAGAGAAGCTGAATCGTACGAACTTGTGGCAGAACCTGTGGGGCTTTCTTGCTCTGACATGTTAATCTTTGTCTTCCAGAAACTCATCTCAGCACTTCCCTGGGCAGCTTCTGTGGATGGGGTCCTTTCACGGTAACACTGACAGGATTGTGCCTTTCACATTATCTCTGTTTAGCTTTGACCACACCAGTGTACTCACTTTTTTTTCTCATCTGATGTCTAGCTATTGACAGCCAGATTCTTATTCTTGTGTCAAGAGGCTCAGATTATTTTTTCTTTTATGTTTCTGGTTGAATTAATAGCATCAACCTCATATTTGCTATTAGCCCCCACAAGAGAGAACTGCATGGTCACTTATTCAAATATAGTACCAGGAGAGGCAACATGGGATGCCAGCGGAGGGGGGGGGGTTGCTGAGAACTGAATATAATCAGAAGGTAGAATAAATGACAGCACAGTTCTCAGAGAGTTCAGGTATAGGGTCAACCAGTGGATTCAGATGAGGGTTTCTTAGACGCAAGAAGTGAACAACAGTTTAGGCTGTAGTTCCGAGCCTGTCAGCCTTAAACACCACATGCTGGGCAAGACAGGGTCCTAAGACTTTGACTGAGAAAATATTTTTCCCTCTGCCATTTTTAAAATTTTGTAACATCTAGCCTGATGAAGATTTCTGATAAGCTTGAAAGCATGCACAATTTTTTGTGCCATTCTGGGTGGCTCTAATAAAAGGTATTATGTGGAATTTGTTTCTTGTTCTGGATTTTGTGTGGGCCAATGTGTCTGTTTACAGCTTTACTGTACTCCCGACAGCCAATATTAATTTCTTTAAGAAACAAAAATATCTGCACACGTGGAGTATGAAAGGGGTGTGCATATGATTCAAGCATTACTCCTTCAATGGGAGCAGGATATTTATGGAAGAGAGAAGTTGTACATACCCAGCTCATAGTATGAAAGGGACTGGGATAAGCTATGAGATGAGAGAAGATAAAGGAAGAGATGGATTTTCCTGTGAGTTTGGATCTGAATCAGGTCTCACATATAAGGTTGCCAACCTCCAGGTGGGGCCTGGAATTATAACTGATCTCCAGACAACAGAGATCAGTTCCCCTGGCTGTTCTGGAGGATGGAATTCATGGCATTATATCCCACCAAGGTTTGTTTCCTCGTCAAACCTGCCCCCCCCCAAGCTCCAGTTCCAAATCTCCAGAAATTTCCTAACCTGGAGCTGGTAACCCTACCTGGATAACAAAACTAAAACAGCAGAACAGATATAGCAGGAGCGGTGGAGCTTTATTATTTGTAGAGAAGAAAGAACTAGTCTCTGCCTGAGAAGAGAAGGGGATGATTGGATCAAAGTTAAACTAGTCAGTCTGATTTAGAAATGAGCCTTGCACAATACTCTAATTCATGCTGTGTCACTGGGACAAGAGGTACAACAATCAATCAAAAGACTGATGCAATATTTGCTTTGGGTCTTGTGTGTTTACCAATTTGCACATGAAGAGCCTCAGCATACAACCTTAGCTGGAAAGAAAAAAGAAAAAATGTGCACACAAGCCATGTTAGGGCAAAAGGTGAAAGTTCATCCCCCCCACTCTTTAGTGGACAGCTGGCTTGCCACTCTTCTCTGTCATATCAGCAGCAAGCTTGCCTTGTCTACTGAATGACATGTTTGCCCTGGACTGTGATAACGGGTGGGGGGAAGGATAATGCTTTTTCCATTCTTCAATTGTATTTAGCTAAAACCAGTTTCACAGACTCTGCCATGCTTGTAAAAAGTGTTAAAGCTCGTTGTATCATCTGGGCCTAACTTTCCTATTAGCCCTGGTATTCAATTAGACAATCTAAGCATGTTGGGTAGGATTAAAAAGGACCTTTCTTAATAGAAGTAAATGTAATCTCCCCTGTTTGTCTCATCTCTCTGTTCAGTGCCACAGCCCTCCCATGCAAAAAAAGCTGGGAGCTGGCCTAGCACCAACACCCCCTGTTCTCCTCCAGGCCTGTATTTATCTCCTTTCTCGGCATTCCAAGTTATAAAGGGTAATCACTTTGTCTATGGGACTCCCCAATCTTCTTCTACAGTCCACACATTTCAGACTTCTATTGAGCTTCTCTCCACTCGGATTTCCTAGTGCTTATTCAAGATCTTTTTGTTAATGGGGTCAGCATTTTAATGTCAACTCAGGGAATGTTGAGACGGTTGGGGTTTTATGGGAGTTTCTAATATTCCAGTGACTTCTTTCTCTAGCAGCTTACCATGGCCTTACTGGAGTTGGAGAACATTAGGGAAGAATTAGAAGCCAGATGAGTTGTGACTGCTTCGGGCTCAACACTGCCTGCATGTTCTCCTTTACTGTGGGGGTTTCCTGTTGCCCATGTGGTGAAAATTCCCTGGTGGAAGCAGCCATAGTAGACAAAGTAGCTGACAGAACAACATGTCTCAGTTCTGCCACCATGCACTATGGAATTTTTAGGAAGTCACTAAACTTGTCTCAGAGCCCAATTCCCATCGCTTCTCCTGCCTGTGTCTTGTATCACTTAGGGTCTTCTGACACACTTCAGCTTAAATGCAAGGCAACACTCCCACAAATTATTTCTTTGCCTCAAACAGCTCTGCTGCATTGATTAATACAGACAGAAACCTCTGAAACATGGTAAATTGAAGCAGTGACTGCAAGCCCAGCTTTCGCTGGTGGTAAGATTGCTAGGTTGTGACCTCCACATTCCCTGTGTATCTTTCAATTTGTCATTGCATTCAGTCAGTGAGGCAGCTGCTGACTCTCCTGCCCACTTTCCTTTGTTTGTCCTGATATCACTCATAGTGGAGCCACAGCTGCCTCATCTCCCCAAGCAGCCAACTAATGGTACAGGTGGAATCTCCAGGTGGTAAAATGGCAACCTATGGGGTGAAAACCACCTCCAGATTCTCTCTCTACTCACACTCCTTCTCAATACTAAGAGAATTCTCACCAGGGTCTTACACTTCTTGATTCTGATTTGCATGCATTAATAATTCTGAAATGAGGGTAAGAGCCAGACAACGTGTGACATTTACCAAGGAGAGGCCAACCAAAGCAGCATCCCTGTGACATTGTCTCACTCCCACAGTAACACCTGATCAATTCCAACATGGACTGGGAACACCACAGTGTGAGTTTCATCTTCCCCTGCTAGTGGCAGCCAATACCTTGGAGAGGAGGAAGGAAAATGCATAATACGGTGGCTCTGGTCCATTTAAAGTGAGCTCTCCTAGGCAATATTACAGCAGGAACGGGAATGCCTTTCTCACAGGGACACTGGTTTGGGGCAAACATAAACAACAGCCCAGTGACACTATAAAGACCAACAAGACTTTATTCCACCACAAACGTTAGTGGACTAGAGTACACCATCAAATTTAACAAGGAAATCCTTGCTAGGTATCTAGGATGTATGAAAAATAGGCCCTAACCTAGACATCTCAGGCTAGCCTGATCTCATCAGATCTAAGAAACTAAGCAGTACAGTATTCATTCACAACAGTAATTCTTTAATTTTGCTCAACTAGTTTTGCTTCAACAGACTATCATGGGCTACCACTCTAGTTTTCAGTAGCGTGCCTGTGGCCAATGTAAAGTAATACTCAGGCTTGTTCTACCTTTGCTGTAGTACTCCTGTTATTTAATTGCAGCTTTTAAGTCACACTTAGGGTGGGGAGCCTCGGGTACAGCTTGTCCCCAAATTCTCTGCCCTAAGCAATGTTCTCTCACCTGTAACATTCTTGCGTAGCTCATCATCTTGCTCACGCAAAGTGCGCATCAGCTCATAAATGCCATTTTCCTCCACCAGCGCCAGCTTATTTTCAGCATTGTCATAGATAAGATTGCGCATAGCACCAGTGGCATGGCGCTGCACCTCTTGGTTGGAGTTGTTGAAAAGCTTCACCAGCTTGGACACAGCTTGCAGGCTGCGAGCCTGGAGCAGCAAGAAGGAAAGAGATATATATGTCAGAGTCAAAAACAGGAAAGCAAATCCCTGTCCTAAACTTTAATGTACTATGCCACTTAAGGCCATCTGCTTTTTTTTCCAGCTTAGCTCTATTCATACCTAACTGCTCAGCTCATCTGAACTGCCACATGATTGACACTATAGTCTCCTAAATGAGATACATCAGTAACTAAATCTGCAAACATCATTGGTACCTTTTGATTTCAGGCTCAGACTCTGGACATAAGGCATTACAGGAGGGGTTGGTCACACCTTAGTGGTAGGGCATGTGCTTCTCTCTCTCTCACTCACTCACACAAGGTCCCTGGTTCAACATTTGCAGAATGTCCAGTTAAAAGAACTCATATATTAGGAATTGCTCTGCCTGAAACTCTGGGTAGGTGATGACAGTTAAGGGTTGGCCTGGATGGACCAACGGTCCCCTTTTGTCAGTGACCTGTCTTTTGTGTCCAATGTTTCCATTGTTTTAAATGTTGTAATTGTTGTTTTAATGTATTTCTATGTGTTTAGCTCCAGTTTTAATTGTTTTAATTAAATGTTGTTGTTTTGGTTGGTTTTAAGGATTTTAAAATGTGGTTTCATTTTGTATGTTTTAATTTGATAGCCACCTTCATGCCTCTTACGGGGGAAGAAAGACAGGCTATAGATTTTGTTACATACATTTTAAAAGATATTCCTATTTGCTTCCCCACCTCCCTCACCTGTTTCTTGGCATCATTGTCACTATAGCACTTGTGCTGGATATAAGCAGCTCCCAGCACTTGCAGGTTGGGGTCACCAGCCATCAGGTACTTCACTGCAGAGGGAAGGTCAATGTCGTCAAACCTGAAAATCAAAGCAGAGTCCCAGAAGACATGATGCAGGGCCCTGTAAATACTGTGCTTTTTAAAAGACCCCAATGCTCATGTTTTGTATAAACCTAGACATATTTATTTTGCACAATTAAAGTAATTTTGTGGCAATCCTGAAATGCTCTGCTAAAAGGGCGTGGTGTTGGAAATTTGGTTTAGCTGGTCAGGATGCAGAAAACCAGATGTGCAAGAAACATATGGGGTGCTGCACAATACTAAAGCCCATTTCATTATTATCGTAAACCTTATTTGGATATCTGAACTTTTGTTAATCTACTCTCCCATTTTCAGCATTTCTCCCTAATCATGAGGGCTACAAACACAGTTTTGTTTTTCAAAGAAGACTAGAGATTTGCAGGCTGCAAAACTCTAAAATGACTTGCAGATTCTGTGCAGTTTCTGGACCAAGGCTTCAGGTAACCCTGAATATCTCCTGCCTATTATTTCTGAAAGGAAAGAATTCTCAACATAAGAAATCAAAGGAAAAGGCGAGGTCTATTATATACAAATATAATCTTTCACCAGATACATGGCATCAACCTCACATCAATAACAAATGAGAGCACTGGGGAAGCCACAGTTCCCCAGTTCTTTCCCTCAAAGTGTTACATCACAGCATCCTAACAAGCAGCTTGTAAAATTCACAGTGTAAAAGCCCAATTGTTTTCCCTTGAGCATTGTATCCTGCGCTAGGCTGCTCTCCCAAGTTCGCTACTACAGCAACAGCAAGTTCCCCAGAGCAACAGCATTTCCCCAGCCATGTGGAGCAGCAACAAGTGGGAATCACGGTCCTGCATCAAACACCAAGCTAGTCAACAGGCTGGTGTTCCAAGACTATGCTATAACCTCAACTTCTTCCTCTTTCCTTAAGACATACTAACAGGAAAGAGAGAAACATCCCTCTTCCTGTAAGTTCATCATAGGGCACTCACCCGCCAGAAAAGGACTGTTGGGTCACGAGTGAGTTGTGACCATCATACATATCAATAGCACGCAGGTCTTGCAAATGATGGTTGGAATCAGCCAAGCTACGCACAGAAGGAGCACGGGAACTCCGTTCTATCACACCTGCGTAAGAGTTGCCAGCACCTCCTTGGGAAGACTGGATTCCGCTGATGCGGGAGCGGTTGTTGCTTTGGAAACGCTGCAAGGTGCGCATGGCTGGTGCACGAATGACAGTCCTGTTTTGGGGACCATCCACACCATCCATCCAGTTGATAGGCCCGTTCATGCCAGCATTAGAGCCAGCACTCATCTGCCTTTCAAAGGTGTAGGATTTGGTGAAGTTGCCACTTCCTCTGTTTTTGTAGAGAGATGCTTGTGCCAATGGATCCAGCTGCTCAGACATGATGCTGTAGCGATCAGCTATGCCCCCAGGACTACCTGGCCCATCTGCCAAGCGCAGAGAGCGTAGAGACATCGTGTCACAGTTCTGACGGGCCCGATAGCTTCGTTCGTGAAAAGAGCCAGGGCGTGAAGTAGAGTTGGCACCTTGAGACAGGGTGTAATTCATGCCATAATTCAGGCCCTTGGACCCAACACCATTGCTGATGGAGGCCATCCTCTTATTGGGCCTGAGGTCCACAGCTGAGCGGGAGGACCAGTTAGTAGTCTTCATGGTATTGTAACCTTTCTTTGTCTGATACAGCTGCAATAGGCATGGAGAAGAGAGCGCAGAAATAAAGCAATGAAAATGTCCTATTTTGCCATATCTTTCTTGATTCATGTACAGCATTATAGAATTTACTAAACAAAATGTTGTACGTTAAAACTGAAAAGAAATTAATGGCAGTGATTTTAAAAAATCTTTACAAATAGACAACAAATTAAGTTGTATTTGTGGTTAGCCCTGCAAATGTCATCTTTTGCTCCATCTATGAGGCCAGCTGGAGTCTTTTCACACCTCTCATTTATTAATTATTAACGGGCATCATCTGCAGGCTATATTCTGCTCTGTAATGTCTGTGCTGCTCTACAAAGAACCTTAACAATTAGCACAGCTGACCTGGCATCATCATTAGGATAAAGCAGAACGGTGTACATTACTGATATCATCCCTGCAAAGCTGTGTTACACCTCTGGGGGGCAATTCTGCAATAGTATGAGGAACCAAAAAGGGAGTCAAACCACCACCGCCCTGTAGAGTACTTTACCATGGATAATACTAATAAAAACACAGCAACAACACATTGCCAGTGCTGCAGCCAAAGGTCATTAGCAATGAGTTGGTGACACAGGTATACCTAGCAGGGTTTCTGTACTTACGGAGCCTTTGTGATCTGTGCCATTTGTTTGGGATCTGGAGCTGAAGCTCGGTTGCAGTGTATTGTATTGGCCATTGGAGATACTTCCACCTGCAGGTCACAAAGAGACAAAAGTTTGAGCAGAGTTAGGTTACAAAACCTAGAAAGAGAGGCACCATCTGACTGAAAATATCATGCTTCAGACCCTCAGACTCTAGGGATAGCAACAAGGGTCTTTGACTGATCCCATCTTCTCATTACAGCTTCAGTTACCTCTAGTCTGTGGTGAGAGCTTGGCCAGGGTTCTAAAACTACAACCTGCTTATATTTAGGGCTCAAATAGATTAGACCAAGATAATGTCTCTTTGCAATTACTGCAGGCTCATGCGACCATAATTTGTCTCAGGGGTGCGCAGGAAAGGGAGAGGAGCTTATCCCTTTAACCTCCACTAGACTTCACTATTTAACATTGACTCCCTGGATCTGCTATTGATATTTTAAAGGAAAATATACATATTTTTAAAAGATATGTATGTTTTCCTTTAAAATGTTAATAGCAGAGCAGAAAGAGTTGGTTTCAAGGCTGACCCCCCCGCCCTTTCCTGGACAGCCCTAAGGCATTTTATAGACAAAGATATCTGATTTTTGTTTCTTCTGCTTGAGCCTATCCAGCTTCCCCAGTACTGCTCAGCAGGCAACTCTCCAAAAACCAGTTGTTCCCCTCCTACTATTATAATACTGTAACTGAAGATATCATAGAATGTACACATCACTGGAACTGGATGTAAAACTCACTCCTTGAAATGAAGGCCAGGCAAGGAAACTAAATAACCATAGAGCTGTATTGCTGGAACAAACCCAAAATCCATTCTGGTTCTAGCTAGGTACCTCAAAAGTGTTATAAGTCAAAGTAATGGCCATGCCTTTTGCCCCCCAGGATCTGGTACTCAGCAAATTATATTGCCTTTGCACAGAATTTGTCATATTCAGCTTTCGTTGCTCTCTACAAAATGTACTTTAAACTGAGAAGAATAGATGCCACAGACTGTGCAATAAAAGGCCCACACCAGCTGGTTGAAAACAGAACGTGGACCTACAAAGATGTATGCACTATATGGGTTCAAGGAATTCAGAAACAAAAAGGAATCTTGTGGCACCTTAAAGATTAACAGTAAGATTAATCATTATGTTTGATTATATTCATCTAGGTCTTAATTAATGGTTCTGTACCACTACAGGTGTTCAATTACTTCAGCAAAGCTAGAAAGAGTGTGTTATTGCCAAGTATTGATGTAGTAAAAGTCACTAAGTATAGAAATGTGCAAACTGAGAATAAACTTCATATGTATCTGATTAAGTTAGCTATAGTTCACTGAGAGCTAGTTTTGTGTAGTGGTTAAAAGAGGTGGGACTCTAATCTGGAGAACCAGCTTTGATTCCCCACTCCTCCACTTGCAGCCAGCTGGGTGACCTTGGGCTAGTTACAGGTCTCTGGAGCTTTCTCAGCCTCACCCACCTCACAGGGTGATTACTGTTGTGGGGTAATAATAACATACTTTGTAAACTGCTCTGAGTAGGTGTTAGTAATCCCGAAGGGCGGTATCTAAATCGAATGTTGTTGTTGTTAGTCTTTAAGGGCCACAATTTAGACTCCATTTTGTGCTGCTGTAACATACTAGCTTTGGAATTGTCACCAAGGAATTTGGAAAAGCAGAAGCCAGAGAACCCTGGATGCTTTGAAGTTTGCATCACAAAGAGAGTGGCCTTACTCAGGCCTCTATTTATCTTTACTAGTGTAACTTCCAGTGACCTGTAATTACTTCCTAAGTGATATCACCTCTATCGTCCTTAGATATTATGGCTGAGATACAGCTGTGTATCTGGATTGCCTCCTTTCTTCTAACCTACCCAGACTTTTGCCTAATGATGGTGGTTCTCTTGACCTTGACTCACCTAATTATTAGCTCTGCTTAAATGGGGTTGAGACATTGCTGGTCGCCCTCACAGATGATCTCCGCAGACATCTGGATCAGGGCGGATCAGCACTGCTGATTTTCCTGGATCTGTCAGCAGCGTTTGATATGGTTGATCATGAGCTTTTGACCCACCGCCTTGCCAATGTGGGGATTCAGGGGACAGCACTGCAATGGCTGGTCTCCTTCCTCCATGATTGGGGACAGAGGGTGGCGCTTGGGGAGAGATTGTCATCTCGTAGGCCACTGGTATGTGGTGTGCCACAGGGAGCAATACTCTCTCCATTATTATTTAATATCTATATGCGCCCCCTCGCCCGGCTGGTGCGGAGTTTTGGGCATGGGTGTCACCAATACGCGGATGACACCCAGCTTTATCTGCTGTTGGACGGGTGGCCTGGATCGCCCCCTGATGCCCTGGAGCGTGCTTTTGAGGCTGTGGCTGGTTGGTTGAGACAAAGTCGGCTGAAATTGAATCCCACGAAGACGGAGGTCCTGTATGTGGGTCATGGGGAGATGGCTTTGGGACCCCGGCTTCCTATACTTGATGGGGCAGAACTTACACTGGCCCCGAGAGTTAGGAGCCTGGGGGTGATTCTGGATTCCTCCCTGAAGATGGAGGACCAGATCACTGCAGTTGCCAGGTCTTCCTTTTATCATCTTCGGCAGGCCAGGCAGCTTGCCCCTTATTTGTCTCCCCGTGACTTCACTACAGTGGTCCAAGCAATGGTCACCTCTAGGTTGGATTACTGTAACGCGCTCTATGCTGGGCTTCCCATGGGCCTGATCCGGCGGTTACAGCTGGTACAGAATGCAGCAGCGCGGGTCATTGCTGGAGCACCGGTGTGGGAGCATATTACACCGGTGCTACGCCAGCTGCATGGCTGCCAGTGGAGTACCGAATCAGGTTCAAGGTTTTGGTGTTAACCTACAAAGCCCTACGCAGATTGGGACCAATGTATCGGAGGGACCGTCTCTCACCTTATGAGCCCCAGAGGACTCTCCGCTCTGGTGGAAAACATCTTTTAAGTGTTCCTGGCCCTAGGGAGGCGTCGACCAGGGCCAGGGCCTTTTTGGTCCTGGCCACGGCCTGGTGGAATGCTCTGTCTTGCGAAACAAGGGCCCGGCAAGATTTGCTTGCATTTCGCCGGGCCTGTACGACAGAGCTATTCCGCCAGGCATATGGTTGACGCCGGGCGGTGCCCCCCCATGGAGGGGGGGGGTTAAACCATCGCCCCTATGCAAACACAGAGGCATGTATGAACCACTATGCAGTATGAACTGTAATATTTAATGCTTTTAAATGTTTTTAATGTATTATTTAATGCTTTTAAATGTTTTTAATGGTTGGGTGATGTTTGTATTTGTTATCCGCCTTGAGCCTGCGAAAGCGGGGAGGGCGGAATATAAATATAATAAATTAAATTAAATAAAGGTTCTCCTGCATGGGGACTTTAGTCTGAAATCCCTTCCCCCTAACTGCTGACATGTCATAATGTTACCCAAATACGAGGTCTCCTTAATTAGTTGGAGGAATTAGCATTAAAGGAGAGGGGGGTAACTCGAAATCACCACCATTGTTTACGGGGATTATTCTCTTAGAGAACTCTTGAATAAAGCAGGCAGATATTCAACAGAATTATTAAAAAGAAATAAAAGGCAGATATACAGAAAATCACACACAGCACACATACAAGTATAACTACCAAAAACAGGGAGGAAAGTGGGAGAAAGCAGTTAGGGAGAGTGATAATTATCTGTCTCAAGGACAGGAGGGGTCTGTGAAGGCAACAGTGAAAATGACCAGCATTTCACAGCAAGGAGAAAAAGCCCAAACAAAATTGGGAGTATGTGGACAGATCCAGAGCACGCACACACACAGAGCACGAGGCTGGGAAAGCCCAGTAATAGGGCAAAACATACCCTGAGGCAAAATGGGTGTCTTATTTCCCAAAACAGTAACCGAATGTTTTGTCTGGAGATTAAATGATAAGTTGGGAGAGGCTTGATATGACCATCTAGGGTGGACTATAGGTAAAAATATTGCTTGACAACCTGGTAGGTACTGGGTGGGAGGGCGATCAGGTGTGCTGAATAGCTTGATTAAGGGAAACGGGTGAGGAGAAGTGAAGGAAGGCATTGATGAGATTCAGCAGGGAGTTTTCTCAGGAAGCCTCATTATCTCTGTCTCTCTGTGTAGGGATAGTCAAGTCAGGCCATTACCCACCTCTGATTCATGTCCTGGTACCTTTCTAGTCCTCCTGCCCAGCTGGCATTTGCTCTGGGCCAGGCAGTACTTGGACTTATGGCATATGAAGATCAGATTCATGTTATTCCATTCATAAACTGCCCTGTCAGTGTGAACAGGGGGTCTGGCTGCTAACAGGGACACTGTACTTACTTAGTGGTGGAATTGCTCAGAGGTACCTTCACTTACTTCTTAAATATTTGCATTGGGCCATGGCACTTGAAAACAGATGCTAGGGTAGAATCCTGGTGAGCCCAGACTCAGATTAAATCCTGGCTCTATTCTAGTTCAGGTGATAAAATGACTAAGCAGCATCATACTATTTACTACTTAATGGTTTCCTGGTTATAGTTGTTCCTGTTAATTTGGTCCAGAATTACATTGGCTTTCTTCTCACTCCACTGCATGGCACTGTTGACACAATTTGTTATCCATTATTGCCCCTAAATCCTTGTCAGAACTCAGCGCTCAGCCAATTATCCAACTGGCTGAGCGCTGAGATCCTTCGCTGCCCCTGTAATGTCCACTTTTAACCATATGTTCCTAGTAATTTGGACTGGTCAGCAATCATGCTTTATTCGGCAGTCAAAGCCATAGTGACAAGCCTACAACATTTCAAAGTGTCCTATTCTTTCTAGTGAAAAAACAATTGTTAGAGAACATATCTTATTTCAGAACAGCTCGGTTTCACTCAAAAGGAATACCTTGCTTTCTCAAACTTCTTGGAATAAACATCCTTTAACACCACTGAACTTGCCAGTTCTTCTCAAGACAACTTCATTGTGTACATAGAGCTTCCCACAAAGAATGAAGAGCATTAGAACTGCCCTGCTGGCTCCGACAAAGAGCTCTACAGCACAAGTATGTGCCATAATAGTTCTACTAGTCTTCTTTGTTTGACTCTTATTTATAAGGTTTCTGTCCTCCATTTTAAGTTTATGGAACGTGTGATTTATCATCCTGCTATACTTGAGCATTTGACTTTTCCTATCATTCATTTATTTATGGTGGTTTTTCTGATGCTCTTTTAATCAGATGGTAATATGCTAGTGGCTCACATTCCACCTACACATGAATTCCTGGATAATATCCCAGAACACAGTGCAGTAGGATATGGCAAGGTGCCTTGTACACAATATCATTTCTGACAACAGGCCTGCAAGACAATCATTTGTGGACTTTGGAACTGCTGAATAAATTTATGCTCTTACAGTTGTCGGTCTGCTAACCTCTCCTCCTTTTTCTTCCCCTTGTACAAAAACACTTAAAAAAACTTTCTTAACAAATGGCCTTTTAGAAAGCTATACCTGTTGCATTTCCTGGAGAACGAAAGGGAGGAGGCTAGCTATCACTGCAGCAAAGACGCTACTGAGTTATTATGTTTCAGAAGCTCTGGAGTCAAGAGCCAAAACCCCAGCAAATGGAATGTTTTGGTGGGCTGGGATTCAGTCCTAAGCAATGTTTTATCTTCAGTTCCACCCAACTGCTTTTGTAACAAAGAAAGGATAGGAGGCAAATGGTTCCCCTACCTTTTTATAAGAGTCCACAGGGGACTCAATTCAGAGTAAGGCATTCTTTGCCTCTTAACTTGAATACACTAAGAAGTCTTCTGGCTGAGGTTAGAAACAGTCATGACACAAATCTTAGCTCTTGCAGGCAAGCTTAGATTAGCAGGCAAGCTTACTGCTGATGCTACACAGGTGCTGGTATGAAACATCACCCTGAACAATTTGTACACCCTTCCCCAGTTCCATCATTCAAACTGATCTTATCATTGCTTGATCCTATGTACTACAGCAACACTTTGTGATGGATCATGCCAACTACCCTAATACAACATCCACAAGATCTGTTATGAAGCACAACATTTGGAGGCAGATATAAAAGACATAAATATATGAATGTTTCTGAACACAGGAGTAAAGTATTTTGATCCTGAAAAACTCTTCTGCTAAGTTCTAAACACCCAGAGATAATGTGTGAAAACTGTGTCACTGCACATCATTCTAGGAAAGGGAGCAGCTACCAATTGTTACTATTGTTCACCATTTCTATGGAGTCTTTCATCCCTAACTAAGAGCCAAACCAGACGTTCACTTTTTAAAAGAGATGGGTCTGGTTTACTGGACCTAACATAGGTTCACGGAAGCCATACAGCAGCTGACGATTAAAAATAAAGCAGAGTCTGTGGTCTTAAAATGCTGCTGCAGGGAAAGAAAGGGCTCCTACCCCCCCCCTGGCCAGCTGTTTTCTGTGCCAAAACAGCACTGGGGGGAGTAACACCCCAGCAATGTATGGGTGCAGAAAATTGGCTGGGGGGGGGGAGGCAGGAGCTAGGGTCACCAGGTCCCTTGACTCCCCCGGCAGGAGATTGGGAGCCTGGCACCTATCTTGCTGTGCCCGAGTTCTGTTTTTGTGTGCATGCACGCTCCCAGCTCATGCAATTATGTCATTTCTGGGAAGTGACATCATTATGCGAGGTCAAAGGGTGGCTTGAAGCGCTCCAACAGGCTGGATCGGCCTACTGCAGGGCATGATTTGGCCTGAAATGGGCCTGCTGTGGGGTGTGTTCTGGCCCATATTGGGCTGCTGTGGGAGCGGGAGCATGTTGTGCCACCTGGGGGTGCACTGTGCCACCCAGGGGGTGCCCTGGGGATCGCGGCCCCTGCTGGCCAAGTAAGTGGGCGCAGGGGGAGAAGGGTGGGAGCAGGGGGATCCCCTAGGGGAATGGCACCCCTAGCAGGAGCTCTTCCTTCCCCCAAAGGGGCTCTGCTTTATTTTTAGTAGCGATTCTTCACAGCTGCTGTGGGGAACCTAGACCCAACTCTTAAAAAAAGAAAAAGAATGTCTAGTTTGGCCCTGAGTGTGCCCTGCAGTTGCTCACACTTATTATCTTTTCTACTTCCATTTCCCTCTCTTTTGAAATTTCCCTTACAACCTCCTTTGAAACCTATATCAATCTATAAAACACCATGCAGACTGATAGTACTATAAAAATAATAATGGCAATACTGCTCAGAAAGAAATCATTAAGGCTCCAATCCTTAAGCTTGCTTTCTAATGAGTACCACCTACTGAACTCAGAGCCAAGCTACAAGTGACGCCTGACACAGGTTGGACACTTGTCAGCTTCCCTCAAGTTCTGATGGAAAATGTAGGCATCCTGGTCTTGCAGCTGTAATGGAAAGCCAAGCTGTAAAACCAGGACGCCTACATTTCCCATCAAAACTTGAGGTAAGCTGACAAGTGTCCAATCTGTGTAAGGCGTCACTTGTAGCTTGGCTCTCAGTGGAGTGTACTTCAGAGTAAGGCTAGGGTCATGCTACAGTGTGCACTTTCCTCTCACAAAGTCTACCAACATCATGAAAATCTACATATTACCAATCTAGAAGTTAGAGAGGGATCAGTAATATAGAGGAAATACAACTGTTCTGAAAAACTGGTGTAAGACAAGAAAGACTAAATCCTATGCCTACATTTCAAAAATAATTACTGCATGTAGTGGAAACTAAAACAAAGCAGTTGCCATAGAAGTGAAACACAGATTGTGCAACACTCTTATTTGTTCAAGTCACCCAAATGAAGCCACTACTTAGAAATGTATGATGTCAACGCTGAAAGAATGCATGAACCCTTTTAAGGGTCTGCAGCAATAAAGGTAGTGCTGTGCAATAATCACATGCCTAAGTCTTCATACAAAGCAAAGGGGTTTTAAAAATGGGTTTTTTCCTCTCCTGAGGATATTTCCCATGTTGTAAAGTGATGGGGGGGGGGGGAGAGAGCAGCATGGTATAACCCAATCTCATCAGATCTCAGAAGCTCAGCAGGGTTAATATTTGGATGGGGGACCACCAAGGAAGACTGCTGAGGAAAGCACTGGCCAACCATTTCTGTTTCTCACTTGCCTTGAAAGTCCCTTGCTGGGGTCACCATAAATCAGCTGCAACTTGACAGCACACACATGTAGGTATTATAAAGTGAAAAAAAGCCAGGGGTGCAGAGTCATCTCTGTTCATACCAGAAGATTAGGAAACCAGCGTTTGCAGATGCTTTCACTCATGAAGCTAAACAAGATAAGCTTTATGGAGGAAACGTGGAGCTCAGTGAAAATTCTTCTTTTTGCCAGATAGCTACACATGTGATAATCACAACATGTGATTATCAAACACAACAATCATTTACACAGCTGGCCAAATTTATATAGTGACAGATTCGATTGCTCTTTTCCAACAATGGAGGAAACAGATTAGGCAGAACCAAAAACAAAACTGCAGATCTGTGCCCTTTTTGATAATATTTACATAATTATGGGTCTTTTCAGCCAGGGTAGAACATACATGCTGGAGGGCAGGGGGACAGAGTAAGATCACAGTGGCAAACCATCACCTAGGGATGCTTGTGGAGCAGGGATCTGTGAGCATCGTTTATGTACAGAGCCTGCCTACACACACACACACACACACACACACACACACACACTTTTATTTGCATATTACTCTCGATTAATTCAAGAACACTACTGGATAGAGAAAGCTCTGAGCACATAAACACACATAGGAGAGGAGTGGGATCACAGTGGTAAGCTCTGCTATGTGCGCTCACTGAAATGTATGTAATAGCCTATACATATATACATCTAGGTAATAGTCTGTACCACCTTCCAATGAATATACATAGGTCAGGGACTGCAGCTTTCTACTGCAATCCTACTCCCTTTGCATACATTCATGCTATCCATGTGGAATGTCTGAAAACTTTTTTTTTTCACTTGCACATCAGCTATGAGAATGATTTAAAGGCCAATTTATTGGGTGGGTTTTGATGCTTCTCCACTGGCAATTGCTCCAAAGCACTGTGCAAAATAAATCTGCATCTTATTAAACACAGCCAGGGTCTCTTTTACAAAAATATATGTTGTAGGTGCCACAAGACCATTTTTTTTTTGTTTTCCTGTAACAGACCAACATGGCGACATCTGGATCTTAATGTTTTGTTATCATGTGTTATTGCTGTTGTGTCCATAAAACACCTTGAATATCTTATACAATATCAAAAAATAGGAAACAGGCTAATAAACAAAAAAGCCATTGTAAGTTTATGCATGCTCAGAAGAAAAAGTTACATAAGCATATATGCCACCTTGCAAGTTCCTACAGAATTTACTCAAGGAAGGGTTGATGCAAACTAGGTACTGCTTGACCTGAATAAGTTAAAGTTCCGCATCCCTCAGAGGTGAGGAGAATTCTGTAAGAAAGGGGAGGAGCTGGGCACGCCATGATGCCTTTGCAGGCCCAAGCAGCACCCAACATGTAATGAAACTTTCACCTTTAAAGAGAGAAATAGCTTTGGACAACAGAAGAAAAATACTGCCCCATAGAAAGCCATCACCTATGGATGCTTGTGAAGCAGGGAGAAGTGGTTTTCCTTTAGAGGGAAACTGCATGGGCCCTACGGCAAACTGGCAGAAGAACAATATACAGTAACCACTACCTTGGTCAGATAAGATAGTTGGACTGCCCATCCTCCCTTTCCTGTGTTTCCTCCTGCTAAAGGGAAGCTGGCTACACCCTGCTTGGATAGTTTTAGGCAGGTAGCCATGTTGGTCTGCAGTAAAACAGCAGGAGTGGCGCCTTAGAGATCACCAAGATTTTCAGGGTGTAGGCTGTCAAGAGCAGAGCTCTCTTCTTCAGACACCAGAAGAAGCTTACACCCTCAAGATCTTCTTGGTGTCTAAGGTGCCAGTGGACATAAATCCTGGAGTCTGTGTGTGTCCAAACCCTCATCAGCAGGGACCCATGGGAAATGGTAGTTCCAGGACTCTGACCAAATATATACCTATATGTCACAATGATTCGTACAAATGAGAATACTGTGTTGCCTTTGTTCCTGCTATGTTAGATTGGGGGTGGGGGGAGATGGCTCCTTCCGTGTACATCATCAGTATAGCATTTCATGGGCTTTGGTGGTGGTGCTATGCTCTCTGATACTTGAAATGATATTGCTTTATTCTTCCATTTATCAGTTAGGAGAACACAGAAGCTATGCCAGTGTCCTCTTGGGGAATTACAGCCCCGCAAAAATAATATAATCCCAGTAACACCATCCAAACACAATACACAAACACCACTTCAAGTCATATTGTTCACGTACAACATTTGATCACCTTATTCAAGGTGATAAGAGCATATTAATCATTATTCAGTTCCGCAGCAACCAGCTTCTTCCTTAGCTGCCTGGCGCTAGCTACTGACTCCGCCCTATTGGGCTGAACCAATTTCCTCAAAGGAGTTACACCAGCATTACCCTGGCATCCGTGGACTACTAGCATACTGGTATCATAGAATTTCAGTGTCTCTGATGTTACCGAGCAGCCCCCCCTCCTGCCCCGAGGCCAGCCACGAACTTTGTCTGAGTTCTACACTAAAAGATTGCCTTGTACGTGTGTCTCTAATACAAGTGTCAGTTTCAAAGCTGATGCTGCAACAGACTGTGTCAGTTTCCTGGACAATTGCTTTCAGGACCCTTGTGTGGCACAGCCCTGCTCAAGCTTATATTTGGACTTTCCCTTGTGGTTCTGCCCTGCTACCAACCACGGACTGTGTCTTAAACACTGCTTCCTCACCTGCCATGAGAGCTTGCCTCACCCTGGGCCCCAGCCACGCTGCTAGCAGTCAGGTGCCAGCCAGGGAAAATCTTCAGCGAGCCTGACTAGGGATCCCCTGGCCAGTCCCCGCCTGGAGCCTGCCACAGGCTGGTTGCCAAGCTTGCCCTCACTACCGGGCAGCCTGCTAGTAAGCCCTTGCCGTGCCCAACCGGCAATCTGTCTCCAGGCAGCCAGGAGACCCAGAGGAATTGCCTGCTTTGGGAAGCCATTTCAAAGAAGTGAGCTGACCACGTACACAGCAAGAGAACTCCGCTCTCCTCCGCATATCTTGACACCTATCCAAAATGGAGATTGATCACCCGTCAGCCAGGGCAACCAGCAAGTGCACATCAAAGCAACCTCTGTACTCCGGATTTGATGGCACCAGGATGAGCGTTGTTAACGTGCAAACTGCCCGGACCTCCTTCCTTCCCCCGTCCCCTCTCCCAAAAGGTGTCATAATATCAATCAGACTTCAAACAGTGTCCAATCAAGGCTATTCCGATAGCCCCAAATCCTTTGATTTAAGTCGTGAGAACCACTGAACGGGGCGCCCGCCCCCGAATACTTTGAAAGTATACAAGCTAGCCCCTCAAACCAGAGGGCACACACCATTCCTATCCCAGCCCCCTTGCTGTCTCCCCATGGTTCTGGTGCTGGCACTGGACCACGTCTCTGCTAGAGCTCTGATCCACCTCAGGATTGTAAGTATGCCCTTGTCATCGTGGGGTTCCTGCTCATGCATCCGTCTCTAATTTTCCTACTCTGTATTTCTTAGCTCTTGTATGTAATCTTGTATGTGCATGTAAGTTCAGGCATACGCCACACTATTAGAAAATACACTTTATTGATTGAATAATTGTAGTCTGCCTCTTTATCACGTGAGTTTCTGAAGAAAGGACCTTGGTATAGCTGGCTAAATCCACACTAAATTTAGTTCTGGACTGCTAAGCTAATTCCCCATCCAAATAAAAGGCAGTTCCAGTAACACTGAAAGTGCAACAAAGGGTATCAGTTGGCAAAGAGAGGGTGCGGACATAATTCATTTGGCAAAACAGGTGGAATTTCCCATTATCAGTAAGTACACACTGTGAAAATGATAGTGTGGGGGAGGGCATGATTTGCAGTGGCCTCCCTGGGAGGTCCTGTGTCAGTCTATTTCTACTTGCACTGCCCACAGAGACCATAATTCACATGAAGCAGGCACCCTGGATGTGTATGATGACCTGCCAGTTCATACAGCTACATGCTGTCCACCTCTCCAAATGTAAGAAGCTCCAGGGAGAAGAGAGTACTGGAGCCTTATGGTAGTTTTTTAGTATTTGATGTATAAAATTCTTTTAAAGTTTATGTACATTATTTATAGTCTACCTTTCTCACTGATTCTTAAGGGAAGATTATAATTATAACATAGAGGCAGTCAAAGAGGCACTCCTACAGGGCAGCAGATCCAGTGAGAGAGAGACAGCGTGCAAGAGAGCGCCCTAGTCTCTCTGCTGTTCTCTCTTTCTTTTAAAACTGCTGTTTCTAGCCTCTTTTGTTGTGGAGACACACCTTTCTCTTTACATCTCCGCATCAAAAGGGACTAGAGAGAATTTTTTTTAAACGAAAGCTAGAAATTTGGAGAGCCTGATAGCTGGATTGTTGTAACAATACGTTCTGTCAATTTTAAAAAGCCCTCTGGTGGGCAGGGCAAGACAGATCTAGACTTTCCCATCTACAAGGATGCTTTACTAGCTTTGCTGAGATCTTTCCCAAAATAATGCAGCAAAGCAGGTTTAGGAAAGATTTCAGAAGAAATGGGAAAAATTCTGGAGCTGCACCGAAGTGCCATGATGCTGCGGGGGAAAGGATCCCCCCCTTTCCCATTAGTATCCTCAAACAAGCCATATGTAAGTGACGGTTATTTCAGCCCCAAGACAACTGCTAATCTCCTGGCTAGTTTTAACAGTCTCTCCCTCCTAGAAAAGAAAATGAACGCACAGGTTATCAAGAGCATATAAGATGATTAATTGTCAGCTATTTACATATTAACAAAGCATTTCCCCATTGCCATACTTGTTTTTCCTTTAGACTAAAAACTATCCCCATTTGCAATTTCCATTCAAAATGTCTTTGAATTTCCATTCATGTTTACCCAGTCTTTTCAACGGCTTTGAGCCACTGTAGCACATTCATATAATCCGAAAGTGTTTTTATCATCCCAAGCGTACGCAAAACAGAAATCTCAACAACTGAAACGCTTTGCAAAGTCACTTATTTCTAGTTCAGATCTCCACCGTCCCTTGCTTTATGAAACTTATTAACAAAGTAGTCCTAAACTAAGTTATGCCCTTCTAAATAAATGGGCTTAGAAGAATGCAACGTTGTTTAGGACTGAACTGAAAAACACTTAGTTCCAAATGCCCCTCCTCCAAAACACACAAGTTCCTTGATAAGCCATGTTTCTCTTTGTCCTGAGAGTATAATTCTATGTCTAGGATGGTTCCTGCTGCTTGCAAAGTGATGTCTAGGCACACTTCTGTAAAGAGCAAGCAAAAAAATCCCTACCAAAATGCATCTCTATGGCAAGCTGTGGAAATAGCCTGCTTTCTTTTTGCTAGTCCGACTCCTGACTAATACAAAACATGCCTTTATCCAAACTGCAGGTGCAAATCCTAGCACAAGTTTGTGACTGAGGATGTATTCTGTATGGCTGATGCATTGAAGACAGTGCATATGTTCTCTATCTGTCCGTTATCTCAGATACTTGGCAGAGCAGGATGCCAAAATGAAGCAAACAAATCCCCAAGTTTCTTTTGCTCTCATTTTCTGGGTGGCTCCAACTGGATGGACCTGTGGCTGGGGTGTATTAGCTGAAGGTTAAGGTCTTCACAGAGTATGCATGAGGGAAAGAAGTCTTTAAAAGGATTTCTCATCACTCTTTAACACCAAACTGTGGCTGATCTTCTGACCTTCACCCTTGCAGCTTTTCCTCTTGCACACAAAAAGAAAATTTGTAAGAAGCTCTTCCTCCATTGCCATGAGATGCAGCTCATTTTCCTCCAAGGCACTTGTGTTCAGCATGGATTGCTCTTTGGCTAAATTCAACTCCTGTGCATTTTTCTCCTAGCATCCCTTCCAATCCTATGTCTCTTCCTCCAGCTTCTCACTCTTTTAACTGCCAGTAGGCTCCTGAATGGGTAAATCTTCATGCCTTTCAGCAACAGTGTAACTCCACAGTCCGCGCCCATCAGCTGTTCATTCATCTCCTGGATTCCCTCAGCCACCACAAACTGTGTGCTCTTCGTCTGGACTTGAGATTAGATCAGCCACTGCCAAGCCTCCATAAGCTGCTGGAACAGCAAATTCATTTGCTGTGGGAACAGCTCAGTCTCCATTCTGGCTGGTCACACCAGCTCCAAGGAAACACAACCCCCTTGCTCACACCTCCTCATCTCCACCAGCAAAAAGACAACCCAAAGTCTCACTGCAACAAAAGGAGCAGCTCAGACAGAACCATCAGCAAACCACCTTCTAACAATCGTCTCCCACTGATGAAACAGCCATGATAGATAAGAATATTAAGAAAGATTCTTTTGTCTTACAGCCTCTTTCTAGTCCCTCAGACCAAACCTTTACTTTACCTACCCAACAGGGTTATTTAAGAGATCAAGCACATGGGTACAGAATATGCTGTGATCCAAAGTAAAGGGCATGGAAGGAAAGGAGTAATCCAAATTTCACAGCCATTTAAAAATGCCTCACCTGGGCATGTGGTGCTTGTTGAGTTATAACAACCATCTGTAACTTTCCTATAGTTTCCATATAGCATAAGCGTGGAAAGAAGATGCCAGTGTGTGACAGCCCTCAAATGGAATCATTGTACTGGAGTAGTAAATCCTCTGCAGACACTGGACTGAATTTGTAATTCTCTCTTTTATTACACATCCAGAGACACTGAGCAGTTCTGGGTCAAAACGGAGGGTTCTGGAACTGGCTTAGAGATTCTGCCATTATATTCTTCCTCCTCCACCACCCTTTCTGCCTCTCTGGCCTACACACAGAGAGTCAAGCGACAAGTGATGCCTGACACAGGTTGGACACTTGTCAGCTTCCCTCAAGTTTTGATGGGAAATGTAGGCATCCTGATCTTGCAGCTGTAATGGAGAGCCAAGTTGTAAAACCAGGATGCCTACATTTCCCATCAAAACTTGAGGGAAGCTGACAAGTGTCCAACCTGTGTCAGGCATCACTTGTAGCTTGGCTCAGAGATAAAGAACAGTATCTGCTGCTGGCTAAACACTGCCAAGGACCATCTATATGACGCAGAGCATGCAGGCTCAAACTGAAAGCTGTTGAGGTCTCTGCCACCACACCTCCAATGATAGCCATCTCCAAGGGGGTATTACAGCACCAGCTTAGGAATGGTACTGCTGTACTTTATAAAGAGAATTCAGCAGAGAGCACTGCATTCCCAGGTGTAAATTATAAACATCCAACAACCCTCAATGAGTTGGGTCCAAATCTCACATTTTATTTTCTGCTTTATTTAGCAACAAAGAGCTGAGCTTGATACTCTTTTAGCTCAGGGATCCCCAACTTCTTAAAGCCTGTGGGCATCTATGGAATTCTGACACAAGGTGATGGGTACAACCTCAAAATGGCTGTAGGAGGTAAAGCCAACCACAAAATGTCAGGGAATGAGGCACTAGAGACCACACTGCAAATTTATGATGCTAATGGAGCATACCAGGGAATTTCAGAAGAAAATCAGTCTGTGTTTTATAGATTACAGCAAAACTTTTGACTGTGTGGATCATGAAAAGCTATGGTGTTAAAAGAAATGGATGGACCACAACATCTGATTGTTTTTATGTGCAACCTGTACTCTGGAAAAGAAGCTACTGTCAGGACAGAATATGGGGAAACAGAATGGTTTCCAATTGGCAAGGGTGTCAGACAAGGATGCATATTATCTCCCTACTGTTCAACCTCTATGCAGAGCATATCACAAGGAAAGCTGGATTAGATCTAGAAGAAGGTGGAGTGAAAATTAGTGGAACATTAACCTTTTGAGATATGCAGATGATATCATGGAAAATAGTGAAAAGTTGAAATGACTACTGATGAAGGTTAAAGGAGAAAACACCAAAGCAGGATTACAGTTGAACATCAAGAATATAAAAGTAGTTATTGATTAATTATGCCCTGACCTGGATAGCTTAGGTGAGCCTGATCTCATCAGATCTTAGAAGCTAAGCAGAGTTGGCCTTGGTTAGTAACTGGATGGGAGACCTCCAACAAAGACCAGGATGGCAGAGGCAGTCTCTGGCTATGAAAACCGCACCAAAGGTGGTCATAAGTCAGAAGAAAGTCATGTCAGCTACCACCACTGATGAATTATACCATTTTAAGAATGACAGTGAAGAAACTGAAATTGTTAAAGATTTTCTATCAATTATCAACAGCCAAATCATCTCAATCATCAACCAAAAGGGAGACTGCAACCAAGAAATCAGAAGAAGATTGAGACTTGGAAGATTAGCCACAAAGGAGCTAGAAAAGATTTTTTAAAGATAAGGATGTGTTGCTGGGGACCAAGATCAAGATAATCCACACTATGGTATTCCCCATGACTATGTATGAATGTGAAAGTTGGGCAGTGAAGAAGGCTGATGGGAAGAAAGTTGATTAATTTGAAATGTGGTATTGGAGGAGAGTTTTACAGATCCAATGGACAGCCAAAAAGCCAAATTAGTGAGTTCTAGACAAATTCAAGCCTGAACTCTCCCTAGAAGCTAAAATGACAAGACTGAGGCTATCATACTTTGGTCAGATCATAAGAAGATAAGATTCACTGGAAAAGAGAATAATGCCAAGAAAAGTGGAAGACAGTCAGAAAAGAGGAAGACCCAAAACGAGATGGCTTGACTCAATAAAGGAGGCCATGTCCTGCAGTTTGAAAGATCTAAGTAGGGATGCTAATGATAGGACGTTTTGGAGGTTTTTCATCCATAGGGTTTCCATAAGTTGGAAGCGACTTCATGACAAATAACACACACACATAATTCTAATAGTAACTCTTCAAGACTTCAAGCAGAAGCTGTGGTTAACAGGTTGCCTTTTAAAACGAACATATTTAAAATCATTTTCTTGCATGAAGAGGTCAGGAAAGTCCCACTCTCCTGGATTTCCACAAACTATGCAAAACCAAATTATTCAAGAGGGCTTTTTTTACATAGGTAATACAGTTGTGCTGTAAGGAAAGGCTCAGAGAGATGCTTTGGTAAACGGATGGGGACTGTAGACTAAACCACTGTGCACTGTCTGTTACTGTAAGTATTTTCTGTGTTGTTTAATATGTCATATTAAATTGCTTATGTTTTGTTTCAGCTCTGTATCAGATTTCTGCTTGTTTTTTCAAATTTCTGAAATCTATACCCTATTGTACTGTTTATTGAATGTCCCAGCCGTTGATTGTATTGACTTATACTTTGTAATCTGCCTTGAGTCTCAATGATAAAGGCAGACTATACATAATATAAATAAACAAACATAAATAAATACACTCAGCTTACCTTCAATCACACAGTGAATATCCTTGCACTGTGGTGGCAGCTGCCGCCAATGATACAGCTTTGGCAGAGCAATGGCACAGCTAATCAGATCTCCAATGGCCAGTAAGAAGCCGGGCAAAAGCCCTATCTGGCTCCACCCACTTTCTAAAGACACTTGGCAGATGCTAGGACACTTATAGGAGCCATGTTGGGGGGGAGGGCTGTTTTAATTTGTGTAATTGCAAATTGCCGTTTCTGACACAAGATCAGCTCACCCATTACCACTCCTCGAGTTAACTAGGAACGGAGACAGACATAAGGTTTTAAAAGCAGTAAATTTGGAAGTAGCATTACTGCATTGTATACAAATGCACCTTTTCTCTCCAGAATAGGGTGCTAGGCCATCAGAGGCAGGGTGGAGGTGACATAAGGGGGTGACCATCAGCAATGACGTGATGTCACTTCCAGGAAACCACAGAAGTATGTCACACCCCTCTAGGAATCACCAGAGGGTCTATGGTAAAATCACAGAGAAAACTGTCATCACTTCCAAGTTTTCCCAGAAATGATGTCATGCCATCACTGATCCCCACCCCCACCCCCGGTTTCTCTCACTGGCCACTGAAGTACTAGCAGTCAAGAGTAAGATGTACATGGGTACATAAAGCAAGAGAGAGGGCAGGACTGACAACTGAGGGACAATTTTCACATTATAAAGGCCTTGTGACGGACCCACATGTTTCTGTCAGAAGTATACTGGGAGTTCCCCACTGGGGGATTGGGACTGTGGCAAGCTGGGAGAAGGGGCTTAAGCCTCCCACCCATTTTCCTGACCTGAAGACCCTAGGGATCATGCATTAGCCCAACTGGAGAAACATACATACTGATGGTTCCTCACAAAAGAGTCTTTTGTTAGTATCCTTATTCTTGAGAAAATGGTCTGTGACAGCCCAGGCCTGGGAGTTTTCTGTTGGTGACCTTCTGTTGTGGAACAGCCTCCAAAATGGAGTGAGGCAGTCACCTACCCTTGGGTCCTTCTGTCAAAGTTATAATAGAATTATTTAAAAGAGCTTATGGGGCAGTTTGAATAGACTCTGTCTTAACTGTTTTAATTATTTGTTTTCATAATGTCTGCTAATTACCTGATTTTAATTATGTGTTTTAATTATATATTAATTTTTGTATTTTATTTATTGTTGTTATCCACCATGGATCCTGACTGCATCAGGAGAAAGGCAGGGTGTTTATATGTGTGTGTGTGTGTGTGTGTGTGTACACACACACACAAATATCCTAAACAAACTGCTGCCCAAGGGCGATTTCAGATTGGAAGAAATGGTGTGGGGGGAGAAAGGCTTAAGTACGCACTTCCTGTGTGCCACCCTCTCAGTCTAAATCAGGCCTGCCCATGTCTAAGAACTGAATTCCAAGAAGGGTACATCCAGTCCATAACTGACAGAAACACATTGAGTGGTCATGAAGACTATTTCATTCTAAAATGAATTGGTCCTGAGTCAGCAAGCATTCGGTCTGCTGGTATGCATATCTGTCACTACTGTTGCAAAGTCAGGGAAAAGGCAGACAAACTACACAGCTGAGGACTTTGCCAAAAGCTCCGCTTTTTAATATTACTTATGTCTTCAGCCTTGTTTTGAGCCTTTGAGATCAAGGAACCTCAATTCAGCATAAGCAACCATTAAAGATAATTCCTAGTGTGGTAAAGTATCCCTGATTGTGCCAAAGAATTTTGCTGTATTACTATCCCAGTATAGGGTCACCATTCTAAAACGACAGGGTAGCCTCATGAGTCTGTAGCAGCAAAATAAAACTGTAGTCCAGTGGCATTTTAGAGACTAAAAGTATTTGTTTCAGCGTGCTTTTTTCTGATTCAGAGCTCACTCCATCTGATGCATGAAGTGTCCTGCTGTTTGCAGCCTTTAATCAGCCTTTGGGATGTACATGCATTTGACGAAGTGATTTCCAGACAACAAAAACGTACGTATGCGTGTTTCATCAAGTCATGACTCATGACCAACTCATGGCACCCCCAGCACGAGGCTTTCAAGGCAAATTAGGTGCTTTACAGAGGTGCTTTGCCATTGTTGTTCTTGGTGGTCTCCCATCCAAGTACCAACCCTGCTGAGCTTCCAAGATCTGATGAGATCTCGCTACACCATGCTGTCCCACCATCCATGAAAGCTCATGCTGAAATAAATTTGTTTAATCGCTGAAATGTCATTGACCTCCTATTTCATTCCAAAATGAATTAGTACAAATTAATTACTTAACAGCAAAATAAGCTGGCGTATTTAATGTATCTTGAAAGAACATGACCCTAATAATGAACCTCCCTAGGATGCCACTTTGGGGATTTTAAACTGACCTTGTTAAGCAACTCTGTATATTTAAATGAGTTGACTCTTTTCCTTTATTTTCTGTCTCAGTCAGAATAAAGAGGTCAGTGTCTGCCTTTCCCCTGCAGGTATGGAAATCTGAGTACATATGTATACTGTAGTGCAAAATAAACATCTAAAATAATTTCATAAGAGAACTTTGAATTTTCTTCTTGATGCTAACATGTAAAATGTTGAATAGGGACCTAGATTCAAATCTGTGCTCAGTCTGAATTTACTTGGTAGCCTTTGGCAACTCATTCTTAAGTTTCAGTACCCCATCTATAAAACGGGCATGATACAACTTATTCTGCAGGTATGTTGGGTTGGCAAAGATAATAAAACTACTTCCATATTGTTGTAATTAGCTACTTACCTGATTTTTTCCAAAGCCTCTGAATTCCAATTACCATTATATGAACTGTGGTCACACTACTGCCCTAGGACACAGGGCTGCACTATGATGACTCTTATTTTCTTGTCATAACTTCAAAAGCTACTGACACTTAAAAGATTAGAAGGGAGATAAAAAGACCCCAGAAGAAGGAGCCAAGAGGGCTCAAGCAAGTAGAATGAGGTGGGTGGGTGATCAACACTTCATTCACAATGCACTGATTTATAAATTTGTATTTTATGTATCTGGACATTAAAAACTGATCATAGGAGTACTTGTCACTTACTGAAATTACTAACCTTTACTTTCGCATAAACATGATTTGGCCCAATGACATGCTAAACCAGTAGGATTGCCAACTCCAGGCTGGAAAATTCCTGGATACTTGGGGGTGGAGCCTGGGGAGGGCAGGGTTTGGGGAGGGATGGAACCTCAGTGAAGTATAAAGCCGCAGAGTCCACCCTCTAAAACAGCCATTTTTTCCGGGTGTGTTATCTGGAGACTGTATTCCAAGAGATCTCCAGCCCCCACCTGGAGAATGATAACCCTATGAATCAGTCCAATCATGCCCTATCTGAGCTCAGCTTTTACACATTCTCAGAAAGTAGGTTTGGAAATTCAAAGATGCCTATTTCTTCCCATCATCCACCCTCACCGCTGGACCTGCCATTTTATTATTCCGGGCTACCGTACACATTTATCATGGAAAATTATATGCCATACAGTAGTAAGTAGAGATGTGCGCTTTGGGTTACAGATCCAGGTTTTTAACCTGGATTAGGCCCAATTCAGGATGTTTTGGCATCCCGAATTACTACATGATCGAATGGAGCACAAGTGAACAGGGAGGAATACATGTGAGTCTGTTCACTTGCTGTTCAAGTGTCATTCGGCACTTGTAGCTTGGCCCTCACTCTCAGCATTGTTGAAGTGATTTGGGAAAGCTGAAGCAAAGCTTACCCAGAGCTTCAGGTACCACAGAAGCAATCTTTCCCTTACCATTCCTAAGGAATGCCAAGACGAAACAGTGCTTCCGCTGCTAGTGGGGCTTTCTAGGTGGGGGTGGCGTTTTGCAAGCAAAATTCACCAGATTTGCAGGGGACCTACTCCTACCTGTCCTCTCAAGATCCCCCAAGTTTCAGGAAGATTGAACTTCAGAGGGCCATGTTACGGTCCCCCAAAGAAGGTGCCCCCTCCACCACCGATCTCTATTGTTCCTTATGGGGAAAATTGAGTGGGGAGGGTTCCTAGGTGGCTGAGGGTGGCATTTTGCAAGCAAAATGGACCTGGGCTTGACTGGACCTGATGACTGCACCTGAAAGAGACTGGTTTGAGAGTGATTTTTTTCTTTTGCGGGGAGGGGGAATTTTTTCTTAGTGTGATTCTCTGGTGTGAAGTTGTTCCCCTTGCATCAACTTGGTTGTATGGGGGGTGGGGGTCAGTTTACTTCTAGTTGCAAGAATGTTCCTTGCTTCATACGGTTTTGTGTATTTTAAATTAAATGTTTCTTATTCTGATTCTCTGATGTGAAGGTTGATCCTCGCAGGGAAGAATGGAGATTGGCAGTGGATAGAGGCACCTTCTTTGGGGGGATCATAACATGCCCCCTCAAAGTCCACTCTTTCTGAAACTTGGGTAGTCATGAAAATAGGGTTAGTAGAGGATCCCCTGCAGGTTTGGTACATTTTGCTTGCAAAATGCCACCCCCATCCACCTAGGATCTCCCCAATTTCCCCCATAGGGAACAATGGAGGTCAGCGTTGGATAGTGGCACCTTCTTTGGAGGGCTATAACATGGACCCCCAAAGTCCAATCTCCCTAAAACTTGGGTGGTCATAAGAAGAGGGTTAGGAGAGGGTTCCCTGAAAATTTGAGATTACTAGGGAAGAAAATGCCTCCCGAGGCCCCCAGATAGCTGGGAGTGAGGTTTCCCATTGTAAGATTAGCCAAATCTTCTCTAATAATCCCAAAGCTGTTTAAATACCTGACCTGCTTTGGGTATTTCCTGAATTTGGATTTTCCTGAATTTTTATCTGAATCTTTTTGGGGTGCACATCCCTACTAGGAAGTGCCAGTGGAAGGTAAGAGGCCTTATCTTTAGGCTTGGAGAGTGGAGATCATGGTAGCAGAAATGACTCTGAATGAATCACATCCACCACATTCAGGCCCATTCTCAGATAACTTCTAGCACACAAGAGTAGATCAACTGGCTTTCACAAGCTCAATTCAGAACATTAACCTAAAGAAAAAAGCCATGTTATATACCTCCCCACCTTGGTCCAACTACTGAGCTATATATTCAAAATGTGTGTTCAGTTTGTTTAAAATCAAAGAACTTCCAACAAACTGTTTAACGTGTAAGGTAAAGTTAGAGCTCATTAAACTTGGAAACAGGATGACTTTTTGACAGGAAAATTAAAGCAATATAGGACTTCTGCTGTTACACAGCCCTGAAAAAAGCTAGGCTCCAAGCAATTCACAGTTATTATAATAATTGCTTCAGTCATATGCTGCTGTCACTGCCTGCCATCTATGCAAAAGCTTCAGTAAAAAACAGAGTTAATATTGCTATTCTGGCTGTTTGCAGGCCAGGCTCATTGACCTCTCTGATAAAAGGCTGTCTGCATACAGGTAAAGCAGCTTGCCTTGAAGACCCTGATCTGTGAATGAATGGAGGAAGCAGAACAGACTGCTGGGGAGTCAAATTGCGACTAATTACGTTGTAGGTGACAAACTCTCAAGTTTACCCATCCAAGGAAGACATGTGCAGCACCTACTAACTATGCAGATTTGTGAAGTCAGGACTTCAGAAATCAACTGAGAAATATATTTCCCTCCTATATTCCCAAGCAGCTGTGTCATTCTTGGATTCTGGTGGACTACAGGGATGTGTTCTAGAAGTAGCTCTACACAGCTCTTGCAGGAACAGGAATGGACTGGAATATTATTGGTGTTCATGAAGGAAATAGAAACTGCCCTGCTTAATATCATCACCCCATATGCACCCCAGTAACTCCTTATTCCTTGAATTATCTACAGATAGCATTCCCTTGGAAGACATATATGTATGTGTATATGTTTGTATGCACAAAACAGCAATCTAGGAGCTTTCTGGAACATTGGTGCATCTGTGCCATTGTTAGGCAAACAGCTTCCATATCAGTTCAACACTGTATATCATTACATACTTGTTGCTCTCTGGGATGCTTCCACACAGTGCCCCTTCCTAATGTCTTTAGTTTAGAGGAAGGTTGATGCAGAAGCCACTAAGTTTGAGAGGTTGGTTTTCAAAGCAAACAGGACTCCTGGTGCTTGTCTGATTTACCCTCTTACTGTCTGTAATATTTTACCACTGGGGCCTAGAAAACATCCACTGGTTGAACTATAATTGAATCCCTAGAGAACACATGACAAGGTCAAACTGGAACAAAGGATAAGGGTGGAGAGAACAATGGAACAGAAAGGGAAGATGGGAGACTCAGCCTCTTGCTCTCCCCATTATAGTTCACAGGGATAGTCATGATTTCCCCTCAAACTCAAATGAGTAACACTTGGTGAACTGCATTACAATCTGCTGCAAAAGCGATCAGACTCTTCACTCATAAAGTTGCTCGTCATCATGAATAAACTGAGGTAATTTTCTCAAACTATGAGGTGGCCTATTATTTCTCAGTATGCAAAGTTCTGAGTGGACTGCTTAGAGACACTGGGTCTATGGTGATTTGATTAGGAAAGACTTTGCAGCTGTGGATCTTGAGAAGTGACTTGGAGGAGGAGAGGGAAAAATTGGGTTCAGCCACAAGGAGAACTTGGCAGTTAGTACGGAAACGAGAGAGAGAAGGTAAAAAATAGGCAGATAAAACAGTTTGTATGGAGTGCTTAAAATGTGTTCATTTTTTAAAAGTTTATATCCTGCTTTCCCAAAAGTTTATATCCTGCTTTCCCAAATTTGTTCAAAACAGCTAACAAACAAGTATTTAAAATTTCAAGATAAAATAAATCTAAAGTTCACGGACCAAAACCCAGCAAAATACCAGCAAAGAAATTAAATTAAAGCTCATTGAAGTTTTACCCAAATGCCCTTTGAAAAAGAACCATTCCTTACACGCACTTGAATGACAGAAGGGAAGGAGAAAAACCAGACCTCTTCCAGCAATATTCCAAAGAGCAGGGACCACCATTATAGTGGACTGAGCCCTCAATGAGGCCAGCCAAACTTGGGGGCACAGTGGAGCTACTAACAGAAATGTTTAGAATGACTACAGCCTGATTCAGATTGGTTTGATAAGCAAGAGGAAGCCAGAGCTGAGACCTGGGCCTTTTCTGCATGATCACCAGAAGCTGGGGATTCCAGGCAATGGCCTGGCATTCTGGGAGCTTGTGCGGGGGCGGGGGGGCAGAAATTACATCAGGGAATGTGCCAACATCACTTTTGGGCTAAAACCCAGACAGAACATCAGTGCAGCAATTGATACTCTATTATTACCATAGAGTTTCTACAGAGCCAACTGACGTCAGGTTTTTGCCTGCATGTCATATCAGCACGTAACCCAACATCATTTTTGCCCTCCACCACTATTTCTCCTGCTGAACCAAGAGGCAAGAATGAGTGAAAGGGCCCTTCCCCAGGAGACTGCCTGCCTGAAGTGGGCATTTGAAACTCCAGCCTGCCATTTTAATAGCTATAGTCAATCATTTCATGACAAATCAACACAGTTTGTCACCTGTGGATTGTATCTCAGTCACAGAAGGAAGGGAAAGATAATAAAGACAATTGAAGACCAAGCAATCCTACTTTTTTGTGATAGGACCAGAAGCATCAGATAGCTAACAATAGCATGAATGAGCATCCATTTCCTGCTCTCCCTTCTCTACGACCCAGATGTTGTGCAGCCCTGCAACACCATAGACTTAGCCTTAGCCTTATAAAAACTTCCTCTTTGCAGACCTGTTTTTTGCCACACTTGAATGATTCTTTGACATCACTGCCTTTCTTTTCTCTGAATATTCTGCTGTCAAAGCCAAGGAAGAGGTCACAACCGCAGAGAATTGCAGGGCACAAGACCTGGAGGCAGAACTGGTTACAGACTTGGGAGTCATATCCATTAAAGAAGGGAAACAGAAGGGTTTTTCTCCCCTTCAGGATCTAAAGGCACTGAAAAAAAAGTAATAGCACAGGTTGAGTTTTTTTCAAAACCCCTGAAAAATAATGATCCCCGTGAACAGGGTGAGGCTGGGCTGAAGGAAGAGGACAGGCAGGCACTCACATAAGGCAGCAGGGCAGGAACAGAATCACGGCAGGAGGATAATAATCCTTCCTCAAAGCACTTTTTAAAAAAAGGCATTCAAGCTTACTTTGGCATGACAAAGATCTGAAGGCTGCTGAAGAAAGGGCGAGGTGGTAAAAAAGGAAGTGTGTATTATTAACATTTCTATATTACACAGCTCTAAAACTGTGCTGGGTTATGAGCTAGCCACAGGCATATGTGAATAGGAAGAAAAATTCCACAGTGAATGATAAGGCTGCTGTGTTTGAACACTGGGGCAGAATTAGGACAGGTCAGGCCCACAGCATTTTCCCAGGCCCATTTTGATCATTATGAATAACTAGCATATCCTCTCATTACCATCCTCTCTTATTTCTTCCCATCCCATCTCTCCTTCAGCATCTTCTCTGTTTCCTCCCTTTGATACCCACCCCAGGGGGTGAGGCTTGCTGCAGTAACCCCAGTGCTCCATTCCACATGCATTTGGTATACTTAAACAGAACTTTTATCTACAGCTAGATGTTATAATTAATGGAAGGGAAAGAGGGAAAGAGACACATCTCCAACACTCCCACAAGCGCATTCAGTCAACACAATTAGGTTGTCTGAACAGGCTCACTAACAGATGCCTACGACATCTGTTTTGGTTTCTGTAGGGTAGGTCCAGCTATCCTTGTTTCCACAAACTAAGAGAGAAAAATGTCTATAGAACATCAGACTTCCACACTGACATGACAACATCTGCAGCCTTGAAGTTTAACTTTAACCATATACCCTGCACGGGCAGCAGGGGAGGTGGGATTGATATTGTACTCTGTGAGACATTTAACTTCCACAAACTCCTGCTACAAACTATAGTGGCATTGACTGTATGCCGCTTACGTTGGTAGACTGGATATTCTGCTAGTATACCAGCTACCCAGTTCCTCAATAAGCACCCTCTCTTGAGTTGGCAAAGATACTCACAGATGTGGTGCTGGAGACACCTAGAACTGTAGTTCTTGGTGATTTCAACATACATGCTGAATGCTCAGTGTTGAGGCTGGCCCAGGACATCATAGCTTCCTTGGCAGCCATAGGTTTCCCTCAAATAGCAACAGGAGCCATACATGAGAAAGTTCAACCTTGGACTTTGCTCTGAGCTTTTGAGGGAAAGTCTTTTTTCAGGACTGGAGATTCAGTGTCAGGTCTGTTACCCACAGCTCTTCCATATTGCTTGCCTGATGTATTTTGCATACTGTTTATGTTCACAGGAGCAGCTTGGTTCCCGAGACAGCCTTATCTAGGATGGCTCACCACAGAGACTGAGACAACTCCTTTCGCTTTCCCACCTTCTGTACTAGTTGGGTAGACACCGAGGGTGGGGGCTGGGCGAAAGGGGTGATATACTGTAGCAAGCACTTAACACGTCATTCTCAACAAGAGATCTATGTACAGCCAGAAGCTTATTTTAGCCTTTGGATTATCTATGGACACTTGTACTTTCTGAATATATATTCTCTCAATAAATAACCTTTGACTCAAAAGACCTTGGATTTCTTGCTGCAAGGGGTGGGAGATGAAATCAGAGTATTTTGCTTTCCACAGACTGACATTCAGCTTGAACTACGGACTGACCATTACCTGGTGAAGTCAAGGGTGAACATGGCCCCGATGTCCCACAAAATGGGGGACCAGCTAAAATGGTGTGCCCATGAAGGCTCATTAATCCTTCTGGATTCCAAAATGTGCTGAAGGATTTTAAAATTCCAAACTCAGACCCTATTGAGGCTGCGGTGGAAACATGGAAACTGAAGCTCCTTAACCATTGACAAGACTGCTTCTTGCCAATCCCTCCCTCGCAGTGGAAACCAGCCCTGTGGATCACCACAGAGCTGGGTGACCTAAAGAAGACTGGAAGATGTCTGGCAAGATGCTGGAGGAAAAGTTGTGCTGAATCTAACAGAGCTCATCTGAACAGAGCCTTCTGCAGATAACACCTTGCACTTGGGCTAAATCAACAACTAACCATAAATGTGCTTTCTCTGTGGTAGCCCCCACCTTATGGAATGGCCTGACTGAGGAGGTCCAGAAAATTCCCTCTCTCCTGGCTTTTTGCAAACAATGCAAAACTGAATTGTTCAGGAAGGTTTTATATACAGATTATAGGACTGTGTCATAAAAAATAGCTCAAACAGATACCTTGGTACTGTCTGCTGATGTAGATACACTCCTGTTGGGTAGGTCAATGTTGCTAAAGATGTCATGTTACTTAATTACACTTTAATTCAGAAAGTTTCATCTCTGTGTTCAGCTTTATGCTAGTTTTCAAATTTTCTGCTACCATAGCCTATTGCATTTGTTTTCATTGAATGTTCTGTTGATCATATGCCCTACCTCTTGATTATATTGTATTCACTTGCAGTGTGTAATCTACCTTGGACCTCAGTGAGAATGGAACAACAACATACTTAATCATAAGCAAGTCTCACTTATTTCAATGGGGCTTACTTCCAATATGTATGTTTAGAACTGCAGCCTTCTCCTTCCATAAAACCATTTCACAGTGTCAATCATATTCACGCCATACAAAGCTCTGTAAATCAATAAAGAGCTTCTGCTCTGAGAAGATGCACAATTCTTCAACCACTGGGAAGTAGTATCATTGGTCTGAACTGACTTCCTGCATCACTTAGAAACCTTCATGTATTAAATCTCTTCCTTTCACACAGCTTTTTAAAGACACATCATTCTTTCAGGTAAAGGTGACAACTAGTGCAATTCTAAGTAGGGTTACATCCTTCTAACTCCACTGAAGTCCATGGTGTGTTTAGGATAGCACTGAACCTTACATAAAGCCAGAAAGTCCTGGTGTTAGGATTGGGTTGGGCTACATTACTCAGAAGGCCCTTTGCAAATATGATTCAGAATTAAACTGATTGGTCCAAGTAAATATGAGAATCCATGGATAAACAGGATTTTAACCCTGTTCATTTTAAACATGCAATTTAATGGTATGAACTGAGGCATACATAATGGTGGAGATATGGCAAAAACTGGGAGTCCTTTTCAATAACCCATCCTCTCGCCAAGATTTTAAGCAGCTCTGGAATTTTCCTGACAGACTATTATATAGCATCTTAAAGGACAGAATAGACATACCAGGGCAGGGTGTAGGAATAGACACTATAATTAGATTCAGACTGATAGATCAAAGGGAAGGTGCAATCACAAGGAAAGTGAGCTCCAGGTGTGCCCAGGAGCAGCTTCTGGTAATAAGGCATTAATTCAGTGCAATTCAGTGCCATGTATCTGTAGCAATCCAGAACTCTGAGCATTTTGAAGACATTGAATTAGATGTCACTGAACCTCAGATTTCTTATTGTTCTAGTTGAGAAACTGCAAGAGACACTTGAAATGGGTCATATTTGAAAAGTCCCTGGGACAACACAAGTGCAAACCAAGGCCTGGACTACCCCATGAATTTCTCCATAGCACTGTAAAGGTTGGAGACCAGAGCACAGATGATTCATCATGTTCTTGATAGAAGATGTCAACCGTAATCTAGCCCGTTGGGTGGATATATTCAGTACTAAGAGAGGTTAACCAACAGCAACAAAAGAGGAATTGGGAATTATTTTCAACTGCTCAAATACATCACAGCAGGTAAAGATACATCTCAGGGATTTGGGGGGGGAGGGGGGAATACCCTAAACTATGCCCAGTGTTTTTGCAGAAACATTCATTCCCTTCTGTACAGCCAGTATCAGAGTGAAGCAACTGCTGAAGTTCCCATTCAGTACTTGCTCTAGTTTTGGTGACAAGGTGTTTACGTGACTGGAATAGTTATACTCTGACAGACGGTCATAAATTACAAGCAGGCTTTCCTAATCTCTGGATTACAATCTGGGCTGCCAAACATAGATGTGAAAAACAAGCAGTGGCAATGCAACCCAGATAAGCCTGACTTCCACATTAATAGGAACACACTTTGCTCTGGGGATGCCACTTTTCCTTCCCAAGCCTTAGCTCTGTTCCTTTAACAGCTGTGGCTAGATTCAGCTTTCACCACCACCACCACATCACCACTCTAGAGAGTGCTGCATGGTTGAACGCCTGCCCATAATGGGACTTATAAGGCTCACTGCTGGGGAAACTGAAGTGGCACCCCTTTTCCAACAGAGTTACAGTCTTTAAATCCTCCCAATTTTCTAGAATGCTCCAGACACAATTACTCTGCTTCTAAATAATTACTAGGCTGTACAGTGTCCCATCTGAAAGTCACTAGCTTTGGAAAGAGACATGCAGTGATGAGTAAGGACCTCAAAAGTACATGTTCAAATCCCTGCCCAGTCACCGAATTCACTGGGCTGTCACAGATAATTGTTATGTACATTTACCTGGGAGTAAATCCCATTCAATTTATTTCTGAGTATGTCTTATCTTAAATATATTAACTCAGAAATAAACCCTAATGAGTTTAAGGGGATCCTGCAAAGTATAGTTCAGATCACGGTGCTATACTGTAATAGTTCCCAAGCAGATGGCACACAATGGCAATAAACAGACAACATTAACAGTATAAGCAGAACCTTTTGTCCATTCAGCAGGTTGTGCTACCCATAAGCATACAGGACAGAGGGAGGAATCTAACCAAAGACAACTAGTTACTATGGTCCTGGACAACACAAAGTACAAAAGGAACTGGATGGCAACTTGGGAGTGGTAAATACGGTTTTGTTCCCTGAAGAAAAGGTAATCGTTCTTTCAAAACAAAGAGAAATAAGTGTTCAAACTGACCACTCGGTAAGGCAGTCCAAACTAGGTTTGTATGACTGGCATAATCCAGGCACAAGAGAATTTGACATTTTATAGAGAAGGCAAAGCCATAACCAAATTACTTCCGTAACAAATTGCTGGAGAAGATTAGAGAAGTTACAGGGCGGGGTGATTGAATTTATAGAACAAGGCATTCTTCCAAACCAGGGGACAAATCAGCAGAGAGAAGAATTCACCTTCTAACTCAATTAGTCATCAGATAACATATCACCATTGGTCACTGCGCTTATCTTTTATTTCTTAGACTTTTGCATATAAATGTCAGACTGTACCTTTTGCATTTCATGGTCCTTTAACCAACTATGCAACAACCACCCCCATTGTGTGAGTGTATATATAAAGATTTGCTTCATGCTTTGTTCATGTTACAATAAATATGCCTATCTTTAAGGCACTGCTGGACTTCTTTTTTGCTTTTGCCTCAATTTTTGATTCTTTGAATGTCTTTGGGACCCAAGATAAATTTTTAAATGTACAAGCCCCTTCCTTGAGGGGACATCTCAGGAAACAACCCCATTATTACCACTAAAACTGACAATGGCAGCTTCTATTGTATAAGACACAATACTGTAGTTGGAGTAAACTTATGACACTGACTAAACACAGCCACCTACACACAATGTATTCCTGGAAGCAGCGTTCAAAGCAATGCAACAATGCTAACTCCTCCATGGCACTTTTTTTCCTCTGTGCGTTTTACAAGCCAGTTGATTACTGTAACTATACTATTCTGGATAGCTTCTAATCCCCATTTTACAGGTCAGGAAAACTAAGGCACATCAAGAAGCGAGTTAAGAGAGTTCAACAGAGAGTGCTGGTATAGAATAGTGGTTTTGAAGTAGGGCTTGTAATATTTGTCTTACAAAGCAGTTTAAACAGCACTTTGAACAGAAGCATTATATGAACACCAAGTATTAACCATGCAAGCACAATCAACTCACAGTTCTCTCTCCATCAACTGCCACCCCATACCGCTATACCTGGACATGCAAGAACAGAGGCCCACTTCACACTCTTTGCTTTAGAAGGAGGACCCATTACCAGCCGCCCCCCCCCCCCCATGCCATCCACCCCAGAGCCTACCTTTCAGCTCATAGTCAAGAACAGCTCCATTAGTCCTGGGGGCCGAGTGGCTCTTCTGCAGCATCCTCATGCGGACCTGCTCCTGTACCCGGGCATTCTTGAGCACTTCGGAGTCCTGCGTCTCCTTGTTTTTCCTGTCCAGTTGCTGGTCAGAGGGCAATGCCAAGGAGCACACGCCATCCTCCGGCTGTAGAGCCGACAAGAAGAAATTACTTTCCTGCATGGCAGCCAGGCAAGGTGAACATTAAGCAGCCCAACTCTTCCTTTCGTTGACTCTGCCAGGCACTGAGGCCTTGTGTGGACAAGAGGTATGTTCCTCAGCGGCTTACTATAGCCCTTCAGTACACGCTGCTCTGAAACCAGGTAACCTGAGTGGCACGTTGGCGCTCCAGAAGTCGGTTGCTTACTCACAGCTGAGTCCGGGTGTCTGCCGGGCCCTCCCTCAGCTTAGTCAAAAAGAGTTTCTCCACTCAGGACGCGCGCACCCCTCCTCCCCAGCCCACACCATTCTTGTCCTCCTCGACGCAGAGAGTTTCCTGGGACAGGACTCTCGCCTCTGTACTGTATAACAACACATACATGGTTACACCCCTCTCCCTAGCAACTAATAGCAGGGAGGCAGGCTTTAAGGCAGCGCAGGTCAGCCAATTCCACCTTAAGCAGGTGAGGTACTTGGCAAGTAGGGACTTTAAGGTGGAATTCCAAGGATGCAAAGATGTAAGAACTAGCCCTGCCCTGCCCTAGCCTAGCCTAGCCTCTCCTCTCCACCCCAGCGTGTCAGCTGTATAAACTAGTAAGAGCGGTTTATGGGTGCGGTGCCTTCAGGGCTGGGGTTGGGCGTTGTATGGGGCGCGGCGCCTTCCTCTAGACCTTGGTTTGCAAGAAAATTTTTACGCTACAAAATGTTTCTGTCCGGCCAGTTGAGCTTCCCTGCTCCTGGCCAGCTCTGGCAAACCTTTCAAGTGAATACAGAAGAGGAGAGAAGCAAGCAGGCCCAGAGCCCGTACAAGCCGGCTGTAAGCTCCAGAGCGGCCGTCCCGCCTTGGCCGAACCCAGCTTTGCCCGCTCCCCTCTTGTGAAATATTAGCGCTGCGCAGCTTCCATCTCATTCGTTGTCCCAGAAGCCGAGGCGCTCGAGCGAAGGCAGATCAAAGTCCAGGCTCTCGCTCCGCTCCCCAGCTAGAATTCCAGGCGAATTTCTTTGCAAAGAACGGAAGAAATACGAGGCGCAGAACTTTAGGAACGGTTGGAGACGGTTCAAGTTCTGGCAGCCTGTTTATCTTCCCATCAGCAACCATTGTCTTTCAAAGAAACATCCCGTGGGTGGTGTTTACAAATGCAGCGTGACTGGGCAGTAAGAAATTTTGCAGGGGCTCCTAGATGCTACTTCAGGTCATAAATGCCGCTTTCTCACACCTTAGGAAATGCAGGCGAAAGGGACTATATATACTGCAAGAGCAAAAGGGGAAATACTCGTTCTGTTACACCTGCAATAAAGCTACTACTTCTGTCTAGAGGAAATAGAACTAGGTGCAGAGACAAAGAACTGCCCTCATCTCTGTGGGAATAGCCTCAGATCAATTACGTTTTAGGCAAAAATCTTAAAATTATATGCACGCTGCTGTTTTCACCTCTTGCGGCCATGCCATTTTGCCAAGCACCAACAGGGCCTACACATGCACACTTAAAACCATTCCCATGACAGCATCTTGAACTAATAGCCCTGTTCACATTACAGCAAATGCACATGCCTTCTTCATTTATATCTGTCTGTAAAAAAAGAGACAACGTGCATTCATTCAGCAATTAAAGCTAGGGATTTGTACTTGGATAAATGTGGGACTTGTATCACACATCAAGTTGTACATGCTTGAATGTAACCTGAGAATTATTTAATGCATGTATTTTTTTTAAAAGTGTACACCGTGTATAGATTTATGTGCATTCACTGTAACTTGTGAAGTAGGCTACTCAGTTTATTACTTAAAGTCACTAGTCTAAACTCCTTGAACACCTTGTTTGTCTCTTTTTGTTACTGTTGTCCCTTGCTCATTACCTGATCTAGTTTTTGCATCTCTATAGCATCTGGCCCTTCCATGTTTCATTTGCTCCTTGCAGATCTAACTGAATAAATGGAAAACAGGTCAACCATCTCAAGCATACGAAATTCTAGGAAAGCTCAGGGCGGTGCCTGGGCAGGGCAGATTCTGGAGAGGGTTTAGAGCTCAGCAGTGATGCTATAAAGCCAGCCCTCCAAAGCTGCCATTTCCTTCAGTAGTCTGGAGATCAGGAGGAGTCCATGTCCCACTTTGAGACTGATAAGTCAAATTTCTCTACAGTCAATAACCATGCTCATAAGGGAAAGTTTTACTGGCTCTGAACTTAAACTATGTTGCCTTATGTACTACCTGTTGTTTTAAATATGTGCTCCTATGAGCTTCATGTTGTCTAATGGCAGCCCTAGAATTGCTTATTTTCTGTTTCAGCATTACTAATGCTATGTCTTTGTAAACCTGTGTTTATTTACCCTATGGCATTGTTTATGAAAATGTCCTTGAAATTGACTGTACTAATCTCATACTGTGTAATCCTCCTTGAGTCTCGGTGAGAAAGGCAAACTATAAATAAATAAATAGCAGGAAATTCAACATATACCAAATGATAGCAAGATGGTGGATCTAGGGATAACCTATGCATTTGTCTCATACATGTACCACCCTAAGGGCCATGGTCTCTGTTTGACTGTACTCACTCACATGCAGATATCTATGCTGCTAGGAACAGTCAAAGGGTATTTCATCTCTTCTGAGTCTTCTCCTCTCCCAACTATGTGAAAAAAAGCCTTTGAATTATTAAACTGCCTGGACCATTAGCACAGACTAGCTAGACTTACGAGATTCAGAAGCTTTTGCTAGGGTTACCAACTTCCAGAGAGTGGCTGGAGAGCTCTTGGAATTGCAATTGATCTCCAAGCCACAGAGATCAGTTCCCCTGGAGAGAGTGGCTGCTCTATGGCATTATACCCCGCTGAGGTCCCTCCTCTCTCCACACCCTGCCCTCTCCAGGCTCTCCCCTCAATATCCAGGAATTTCCCATTCTGGAGCTGGCAACTCTTCAGGTGTGGGCCTTTGTTCCAGCCTTTAAAATGTATGGAGTAGATACCACAGCCAAGCGCAGTGGGACCTTTGGACATGACAGCAACTGAAGCCATTAACAGAATCACACCATCTTCTCTCTTGCAGAGCGCTAACTGGTTTATTCATCTCTGGGAGAAAAATATATTCTTGTTAATATTCCTGCTGGAAGTTTTCAGGCACAATAATCAAGACACACAGCTCTCCATAAAAATGGTTTTCCTTTGGGTAGTCTTCTCTAACCAACTAATAATTAAGTAGCATTTGTGGAGCACTGTCAGATGTCCAGATGAAAGACTTTCTGGACTTGTAGAGTGTTAATCATGGTAATAGTCAGACCTAGCCCAGCTTGGCTTTCAAATTCTGCACAGCACAGCACAAATAATGTCAACTATCCAGCTATTAAACATTGTATGTCTAAAGTATGAATAATCAACCTAGGTTAAAAAAGTACTCCCAAATTAAGATGGCCTCATTACAAATAGTGTCCTTCTGTGAGCTGGTAGGAAACTAAGGCGTGTAAAGTACAGCTGTTAATCAGAAGTGGAGCTAAGCTTAGCACTCAGCACTGCAGTTCCCTTCCCAGTCCTGTGCTTAAATTTAACTGGGCACCCCCGTTTGTATCTGCAGTTGGTATCCCCATTCATTTTAAACAATAATAATTCCCTGGAGATGAGATAGGAGTCTGAGGGGAGTGTATTATTTTAATCTTTCTTTATGATGGATGGCTAGAAATATAAAGATTGGACAAGACTGGATTATTAGGAAAACAGCCTTCAATGTGACTCATTGCACTGAACAGCCTGAGAGAAGAGTGGCCCTCCAGATTAATTACTGCTGAGAGAACCCTGTGATGTCATTTTCTCATGACTCATTTTAAAATCTGGATTGAAGTGGTGGGAGGCACCTTCTGATAGAAATTACCTCTGTAGTAATTGTATCATAAATAAGTATCCCTTATTTAGTTCAAAGTCTAATTGTTGGGACAAAATCCTCAATGTGCTAGGCTGGTTCCAGAAAAAACAGGTTTTTGGGGTGTCATGTCCTCATTTGGTGTTCCTGTTTCTCAAGCCACATGGAGATTGTGAAGATTTCTGTTCTGATTTTCTTTGGTTTATATAGCAGGGTCTGGATGGATCAGTACAGATTGGTGTCACAGTTCAAAAGAAGAGCACTTCTAACAATGCTACAACACTAGCTTAAGCCATGTGGGAAGCTGCTATGTAGTTAGTTAGTTAGTTAGTTAGTTAGTTAGTTAGTTAGTTAGTTAGTTAGTTAGTTAGTTAGTTAGTTAGTTAGTTAAATTTATAGGAAGTAGAGAGACTGAGCGGGAAGGTAACATGGTATAACCTGATCTCGTCAGATCTCAGAAGCTAAACAGGGTTGATTCTTAGATGGGCGATCACCAAGGAAGGCACTGGCAAACCACCTCTGTTTCTCACTTGCCTTAAAAGCCCTTTGCTGGGGTTGCCATAAGTTGGTTGCCTGACACAAGGTAAGTGCCAGGGACTCTACCCTCTTGGCAGGAGGGTAGAGGAACCTGGCAACTCGAGAGACTAATGTGAATATCTAATAACCGAGCCAACCTTGAGGCCCAGTGAAACTTCACTTTGTACAGGAACCTTCCATGAGAGAAAACTACATTCCTTCCCTGGTGCTGTCACCCATATTGCTGCCTCCTTGATCCTTTTATGTAGGTGGTATCAGGAAGTATGAGGAGAGGACTAGGGAGGAAAATTATTACCAGAAGGGGGCAGACATCTGCCTCGTGTAGTAATGACTGTATATACATGTGGGAATAGAGGAAAAAATAACATGTGACATTAAAAACCTAAACTATTTGGGGTTTCTAACCTTTATGGACTAAGTCTTTTGAAAATGTAAAATGAGTGAATTGAAAAATGAAAAGCAATTAGGATATTTCTACCTTGGGTTATTTTGGGGTCATTAGAATGCACATCCTCAGTTTTGGCCCCCTCCTTATAGAATGGCCTGCCTGGCTTTCCACAAACTATGCAAAACTGAATTATTCAGGAGGGCTTTTTACACAATTAATAGGTAAAGGAATATGGACTGCAGACTGTGACCCTTCTGTTGTTGCAAATAGTGAGGTTTATGGCATTTAGCCATGGACCAGTTTGGCCCAGCCCACATAATTTGAATATGGTGCAAGGCCAGATGGGTGGGAGCTGAGGTGAGTGGCTCAGCCAATCTGGACGGAACAGCAGGGGAAGTTGCTGGCTACCCTCTCCCTCCCTGATGAGGAGATCAAGTCGTTTTTCCATCGTTTAATATGGTATGTTAATTTGCATAGGTTTTGTTTCAGCTCTGTATCAGATTTCTGCTTGTTTTCAAATTTCTGCAATTCATACCCTAGTGTATTGTTTATTGAATGTCCCAGCTGTTGATGGTATTAATTTACACTTTGTAATCCACCTTGAGTCTCAGTGAGAAAGGTGGACAATAAATAATGTAAACAAAAAACCAAACAATGTATGAGTGGGTAGTGTGGGCATGTCCTCTCTCCTTTTCCTGCTTCCTACTCTCCTTCCAACCTACCAGCCAGACTATTTTTATTCCCCCCCCACCCCCCAATTCTTCAGCTTTTCCTCCTTCCCCCTCACTGGCATCTTCTCTCTGGGAGCAGTATGGTTGAGTTGCGCAGTGCCAGAAGCTGAGCCAGGCCCAGTTGCACACTGCTAGCCAGGCCAAACTATGCCCAGTTGTGTGGATAGTGAGGCTCAGTTGTCACCTCTGGGCCTGTCCCCAGTGAGTCCTCCACCATCAGAGGGCATAACAGGGGAAGGGAACAGGACATTTGCAGGGCTGCTTTGACCTATAGTACTCCCCCCAGCGTTTTGCATTACAGAACACCGGAGATAGGAGGCTCAGCAATAATGTTGTGATTGCCTAGGGACATCCAAGATGGCCACTGAGATCTCAGTGGGCATTCTATTCTTAAAGGTACAGACATTGTTTCTATTATTTGGGTCAGTTTTAATCCCCCAATGTGTTTTTAATTTCAGATTTTTCTGCAAATCTAGGGCTTCCTTCTGGTTTGTAGAAAAATCTCATCTATCTGTTCCTAACTCTGTTTTGCTGACTTGTTAATCTACATGTTGTGGATTATGATATGACAATGTTAACAAGATTATACTTTATAACTTTTTTCAGGCAATATTTTACCAGCCATGAAGGGCAAAGCTCAAACTGTATTTGATTGCTACCATTCCATTTCTTGATTTTGTTTTTTTATGTGAATGTTAGACTATGTCCTGATGGCAGCAGCTGTGGAACCGAAGAATATATCATGAAAAAATTAACTCAGATGAAAGGCTATGGGGGCTGAGTTGGGGTCTTGCCATTTTTGTTAATTTTACTAGGCCACTAGGATTAGCAGTAGTCAGCATGTGAATCAACACAGGCCCTGTGTAGGTTGCAGTTACTAAATCATCCCACTCAAAATTCACAAGACTCTCTGTCTCAGTTCCCTTAGCACCTTGTCAGTGAGGGTCAGACTAGATGTGCAGGTTTTTAAAGAGTTGGGCTCCCACAGCCAGGCAGCAGCTGAGGGGAACGGCTGTTAAAAAATAAAGGACAGCCCAAACGGCCTCAGGACACCACAGTGGGGAGAGGAAGAACTCTTGCCTCTCCCCCCCCAGCTGTTTCCCTCTGTCAAAATAGCACAGGGGACAGTATTTCCCTGTTTTTACTGCTCCATATGCACAGAATACTCCACCTGGAGCAGCAAAATTAGAGGACCCCTCCCCATGCTCACTACAGCTTGAGGCGGGGTGCAGGAGCCCTTCCCCCCCCCCAGTGGTGGCATTCTGAAGCAATTTGGGCTAGGTTGCCAGGTTCTCTTACCCTCCCAGTGGGAGGGGTGTGGAACCTAGCACTCACCTTTTGAGAAGTGCATGCATGCTCCCAGCGCAGCATGATGACGAAAGTGATGCCATCGCACAGGCTGCAGGAGTGCTCCCATGCTTTGCACCTGGTTAATTTTTAAAGAATCTGCCCATTTAGGGTGCAGATTGGCCCAGCGCGAAGCATGGGAGCACTCCTGTGGCCTGCGCGATGACACCTCCCCTGGAAATAACATCATTGTGTCTGTCTGGAGCGTGCTCCAGGAGGCCCTTTACCCCACCTTTCTCCTCTGCAGGCCAGGTAGGTGGGGGCAGGATGGTGGGGGCAGAGGGTGAGAGCGTGGGATCCCCCGTCCCCACTGAGGGACCAGATCACAGCTAACTGTAAAGAAGCCAACCCCATGGCTTGTTACTTTTGTGTGCCGAGGTTGTTCTATGTGAATATACTGATATGAGAACTGTGATTGGTGGACCTGTGGAGGACCCCTGATGAAGCTTTAAGAAACAAGTTTAAAATCAGCCGGCCCCTTGTTGGGCCCATGAAGGGATTTTTCTCCCATATGATATGGGTCCACCTAAAGAATTAGCAGAACAAGAATTTTTTATGAGCATTGAATGTGTTATACCTACCTACTTGTCCTTTTTGGATCCTCTGGAGCACCTCCTTCCACAAGAAATTAGAAGATTATTATTTATTTGAGAGCTATATTGCTTATTTGGGTGCTAGTGGACTTTGGATTGTGATATTTATCGATATTTATAGATTGGTCGTCGCCTTATTATATATGAGAGAATCTGAAACTTTGTATAATGCTTATTTATTGTGAATGATGGATATCTATTAATGTATTTATTGACTTATAGCACTTGAACACTTTGCACTTTAATAATGTATAAATTTATATATAGTCTCCTCACATTAGTATTGTTGCATTAGTTTCTTTCTTGTATAATTCCCCAGGTGTGGTTTTCCACTCTTTTTTCCCACTGGGGGACCAGCAACCCTAGTTTAGGCTCCCCTTAATTTTTATAGTAGCCATTCCTCACAGCTGCTATGTGGCTGTGAGGAAACTGATTTGGGTCTCAGGAACCTGAACCTAACTCTCTAAAAACCTGCACATCTATTTTGACCCTGAACTTCAACCAGTTTGCAAAAACAAGTATCTTTTTCCTAGCTATTTCCCCAACATTCCTCTAACCGTATACCAATTTAACATAGCCACCTAAATTTTTCTTATTTTTTGTTGGAGAGGAGAAAGTGGTAGTACAGAAAAGTTACTGGTGTGTGTATGGGGGGGTGGGCGGGTTGAGTGCTCCTGCACAGCACTATTATTTTAGAGGACACAAAAGTCTGACCTCGCAATCTCCAGAGTAGGTAGTGTATATATATATATATGGACATTTCCTAAAAATTAAGAGTTGGTTTTAAAGTATTGTGGGAAGAACTCTGCTGAATGGAACTTTCCTGTCTTGCCTTTCTCAGTGTGGCCCCCTTGCTCTCACAAATGTTGCCTCTGGGGGTCAAGGGACCCTCCTGGGAACAGTACAAAGTGTAAGGTATGGCTTTGTAGTAAGACAGATAAATCTGTGAAAATCCTCCTCTCCTGGAGGAGTGACTTTCTATCAGTGAAAATTTGGTCCTATGTTTCCACTTGTGCACCAAACACAAATCTGGGACATGTTCAGCGTACAGAGCTGCTGTTAAGTGGTTGGGTTGTGAATCAGCACTCTGCTGGATCAAATCCCACTACTACCATGAATTCTGCAGGTGGTCTTGGGTAAGCCACTCCTCTCAGCCCCAACTCCCCAGCTTTATTGTGGGGATGATAATAACACTGACCTTGTTCACTGCTCTGAGTGGGGCACTAATCTGTCTAGAAGAGCAGTATATAAGCACAGTTGTAAGTGCAGTTATTATTATCCACCATATGCAGAACGTGCTTGCTGAAATTACTGGAAGTCTGTACTGGTTGACTGAAACTTGCAGTTACCATAAGTGACCAGTTGCAGGTGCAGAAGGAATTTTGGATGCATCTTCATGCTTGAAAATCTGCATTTCAAAAAGTCCGTCTTATACATAATACAAGCATGGGGGTCCTATTGTCACCTGTGATGAAACATTTAAGTGAACCAGCCCCATTCCAGAAAGGAAGGCTCCATGCTCCCACCATGATAACCTTTCTTTATTCCAGATATAGAAAACATGGCTGTTAGGACAACCACTCAGGGGAGTTTAGTGGCATCAGTTCTCTACAATGGAAAGACATGGCTGAGTTCTCATGTAAATCAGCTTGAGCAGTGCATGTAAAGGAGCCCAGCACAGGCTGCAAGATAAGTCTATTCTCCAAGCAGAGGTATTAAAGGACCACCTTCTCCAATATGAATCTACTTGATTATTTTGCTCTTCATCTGAGATCTTGCTTGGTGAGTGACCTCTTGGATGAGGTTCTTTTTGTAGCAGCTCAGTTTTAGAACAACCTTCCCTCTATCTTTTGCCTGATAGAGATGCCATCTAGCCAGAAATTGGCTGGACATGGTTTTCCTCACCTGCCATCTGCTGGGAGGTTTTTAGTTTGCATGAAGAAGAAGATTTCCCCAGGCAAGTTTGTCCTCTTTGCCCTCAACAGGCATCTTTAAAAGCAGTGCAGTGAGCCACATGTTCCTGTTGCCAGGACAATCAAAATGGTCAGATGCACATAAGAGGAACCTGTGTGTCTACTTGACACTTTGTGTTCTTCCTTACTTTCTTGAATGGCCTGCTGCTTTGCAGGGATTTTAAATACTCTGTCATAGAGTCAATGATTGTCCTGCAGCATGGCATGGGAGATTTGCTCTGCATGGGATTTGAATTCTCTGCTATGGATAATCTTTTTGAACTAGATACTCCCAGCCTCAATGTTTCCTCTGTGTAATATGAATGAATTGCTTTCCAGAATAAATACTTATTTCCTTAATATGATGCATGCATGTTTGTTATATAGGTAATTAAATCTGTAAACTACAGTGCTTGTACCTGCTTGAGTTTTATTTTCTTCCTTGTGTGTGCTTGTGGCAGAATAGGAATTTGGATTGTGGTAGGTCTATCTGTGTTGTCCTGTTATTATGTATGGGTGTATTGTTTGGTGGGGCTTGTGAGCATGTGAAACAGCTGTGCACCCTAAGGGGATGGAGTGTTTTCTGACAGCTCTGCTTTTTGACTCCTCTGGACCCACCTCTGAATGGGTGATCCCACCTCTGCTCTTTGCCAGATTTGTTCCTTCTGAGCACGGCAACCCTAATGCTTGATCACAAATATGATGGGTTTTTTTTGCTGTATTTGCTGTTTGTCCAAGCATTTTAATGGGTTTGCTTTACTGTCATGGCATTGCTTATAGTACTGTTGCTTTATTTCTGGTGTTGTATTGCTATTTTACTGTTTGTGATGGTTTATTTCTGTGTTACTATGATGCTTCTGTTTTATCACCAAATTATTGTATTGTTTCTGGATATAGTTTGGATTGTAATCTTGTGCAGTTTGCTGTGTTTTTATTATTTTATTATTTTTGATTTTGTAAATCACTTGGAAATTTTAAATTGGAGCCTATTAAATAAATACTTTCTTAGATAACACCACACTGGTATTCTAAAACCTTCTGCCTTCAAAGAGCCTTTACACATTGACTTGTCTGCTGAGAATAGGGATGCCAGTTCCCACCAGGGGCAGGGGATCCCCTGCTCCCACCCTCCACCCTATGCCCCTGCTTACCTAGCCCACGGGGCGGGGGGGGGGAGAACGTGCCTCCCAGGTTGGGCCCCTGGGCAGCACGGTGCTCTCCCAGGCGGCATGACATTCTCACAGGTGGTGCGTTCCTGTGCACCGCAGCACCCCAATTTGGCTAGATTTGGATAGGATTCAGCCCAAATCAGGCCACTGCAGAGAACGAGAGCACTCCTGCACTCCACAGCAGCTGGATTCTGGTTGAATGAGCCCAGATTTGGGCCCAAATTGGCCCAAATTGGGCTGTTGTAGAGCGTGGCAGCATTCCCATGCTCTGCAACGGCCCGATTCAGGCCGATTAATGGTCTGTTATGGTTCTATGTCCTTCCACCCTGGGAGCAGAAGCACTCCTAGGGTGGCCAGTGACCCACATGATGACATCACTTTCTGGAAGTGATGTCATCGTGCAAGCCGAGAGTGCGTGCATGTGACAGGATACAGTATAAGGTGAGTGCCTGGCCTCTGATCCTCCGCTGGGGCAGTCGAGGGACCTGGCAACTCTAGTTGAGAAACTCCTGCAGTCTGTGATGGAACCCTATGTATTACAGAGGATTCTAGAATGCATAGTCATTTCATTATGCAACATTATGAAATGTGGTTGCACATTACAAGGCAGGATTGGTAGAGATTGGAAAATCTCCTATATGCTATCAATCATCTTCTCACTGAGAAACTCCTAATAAGTTTCAGAGAAACCCTGAGGTATCTAAAACACATTCTGCAAAATACTGCAGTTCTGATTTGTTTGGTGTAGTGTGTAGTATGTTTACAACTGCTTTTTACATAGCCCTGCCATTCAGAAAAACTTGGTTTTTGTATCCATGATGTTCCTCACAGTACACACAAGTGTACCCAAAGGGTTAATGTCTGGGAAGTCTACTAATATGAGACCAAAGTGGCTGTTGCGTATCCACAGATGTCCAGCAACAGACCTACCCTTATATATGTGTCTGTATGTGTAAAGGGGAGTACCACACAGATGTTGACATCTGTGTGGTCAATGGACATGCAAATCCAGTCTACATGATTAGTTTTTGGTCATGTTCTAGCAGACAACATACATCTTTGCTAAGTTTTGTGTCTCCTGCATCGGTCAGAGTAGGCCTAGGTAAGGAGTTAAACCTGGGACACTGAGAACAGCAGCACACCCCACACAAACAGGGTTTGTGTGTAGCTGTAGGCTAGTGGCAGCATCTTAAGATCCACCTGCCCGTGTTTCCACCTGCTCTGGTTTTAGTTCCCCCTCAGCTCAAATGTCTCTCTCGCAGTCAGTCACAAAAGCAATGAAACCTACTCTTGCAGGGCAATCAATACACTTTTGTCCCCACCCTCAGCATCAAGGCAGCCTTATCATTAGTGGAGAACACAAGAAAGGAAAGCTCCTAGTGAAAGGCTGTGAGCCATCATCAGTAGAGACAGCTTCATGCATGAAAACAAAGAAATTCTAACAGATGGTAGAATGCTGCAGATGGAGACATTTTGAATCAATATTATAAGCGCCGGGGACCAGTTGTTGTTAATGATTTTAGTAGCGCTTTTAACATGTAATATGTGTTGCAATCTTTATCTAGTTCATGTTCATAAGGAGCCAGTGAGGCAGGTAATGAATGGCAGCTTTACAGAAAGAGGATCAAGGCAGAGCTTAGCTAGTCAAGCAGTGCACCTGCTGTCTGCTTGGGTCTGGATTGGGTGTAAATGGATAGTCCTGCTGTGCAGTAGGGGTTGGGATAGATGAACATATGCAGCTGCCTTATACAGAGTCAGATCTTTGGTCTGGACATGAGCACAAACTACAAAAAAACCAAACTGCATGGTTTGTGGTTTGTGGCATTTTCACAAACCAGGAACCACGAACTCCCACGAACTGGGGCAAGTTCACGAACCAGTTTATGGTTCGTGGGGTTTAAATGCCCCTTTCCGGCTGCTTAGCAACTGCAGGGAAAGGGGTATTTAAACCCCCAGATCAGCTGGCAGGTGGTGGGGGGATCCCCCCCCATGGCCTGACAGCTGATAGTTTAAAGGGCCCCTTTCGTGCTGCTTGCAAGTGGCAGGGGATTCCCCCTGCCACCTGCCAGCTGATGGTTTAAAGGGACCTGCCACTTGCAAGCGGCAGGGCCCTTTAAATGCCCCAAAGCCCACAAACCCCAGCCCCCCCTTACCTTAGCTCTGCTGCTGAGGTGGTGGAGGCTGCGTCCAGCAGCAGTGGCTCCAGCCTTCTCCATCACCCTGCAGGGTCGCGACCTCCTCCCCTTCCTCCCACGAGGGGCGGGAAGGGCGTTTTTGGCCTCCTCTGCCGCTGTGTGGGCCCGCCCTTCCCACCCCTCACAGGAGGAGGGGGAGGAGGCCGTGGGCCCGCTGCAGCCTCCACCACCCCAGCAGCAGAGCCAAACATTTATGTGTATTCTATATGCTATAAAAGCAATGAATAAATGCCTGAAAATTTCCTTCTGTGATGGAGGAGTTAGCAGGAAGATAGCTTCCAGCTCAGAACAAAGTTAAGCTCTTATGAATATTTTTCGGTCACAGCATGGAGACGGACTGATGTGAAGATTTCCCTAGTCAAGGGGAGCTTGATTACTCAAAAGAATAATCCACTATATGTTACTGCCATTGTGTGCCATCCACTCTGTATCTCAGTTACTACTACTGAGAAACTCCCATATGCCAGTTATATTCCTCAGACAGCTTTCTTCTTGTGGTGCACTCTCTTAGGACTATCTACATAGCAACAGCTAGTTCACAGGCTCTCTCTGTGGTAGGGACAATGGCCTACCTCTGGAATGGCCTGTTAGAGGGGTATGGAGGGCAGCTATATGGGCTGCATTTAGAAAGGTATACAAGACAGTCTATTTCAGAGGTAAAGGGTAAACTGTTTTGTCAGGTTTGGTTGCATTTGTAATCTGTGTTTTTGGTGAATGGTCTGTTATGGTTCTGTGTCCTTGCAACTTGTTGTGTTGTGTTAACTATCTTAAATCTAAGGAAATAAGGCAGGATATCATTATTTTGAATAAATATTCCTTTCCTGTGAGTAACACTGTTGAATGAGCCCTGCATTGGGCTCACATAGTGAAAACTAGGGAGAAGAGGTAAACATGTCCCTACTATTTTTCATAATGGAAGGTGATTACTATGAATAATTTGTTCAGTAGCTTGTAGGAACAGAGCTGGGGGTGTGGCTTATGAGTATCGGTTGAGTTGAGTTGGAGTTTGTGGACTTAATTATGTCCCCTACCTTTTCTTCTGAAATTTGAGCACTGAACAACATACTATATTGTTAGTTGATGTTTGGAAAATTTGTGATGGCCTATGGCTATAGACATTAAACTCTTTTGGTACTTTGGTACTATATTGTTGATAGCAGAGGTACTACTGATTTCCCCCTCCTACATGCTGTCTTAAGAGCCCCAAACACTTCCAGAAAGGCCAGTACAACTCAAATGGTTCTATCTCACTTTTTAAACATAGGATGGTGTAGTAGATGATGCAGCATAAACCAGCTCTTTGCTGCCACAGGTATGATGCTCTGTAGTAAGCTGCCTGACAAGTCATTATTGCATGATCTTATCTACTACCTAATAGAAATCTATAATTAGTAAAAAATAATTGTGTGTGTAAATTAAGGGAGTGCTGCTGACTCGCCTCTGTGAGTTACTTCAGTTCTGCAAATGAAAGTGACCAGGTGCAGAGAAAGAGTTATTCTTTTGTTCCAGAATATAGCAGCTCTGTATCACTTAATGGATGTCCCTCAGGAACCATTGTCTTTCCCCTCTTTTTTTCTTTTAATGTGTCCAGGATGCTGAGTGTAATAAGAGCTAGCGTGATATAGTTGTTAGACTGTCAGACTAGAATCTGGGTGGTTTGGACCTCCACTCTGCCATAGAAGCTTGCTAGGTGACCTTGGAACAGTCACACACTCTCAGCCTTACCTACCTCAAAGGGTTGTTTGGGGGATAAAACGGAGGACAGGAGAACAATGAATTGTTGGATCTACCCAGGCCATTAGGAAGTAACCCCAGGAGGAGCCTTGTTTGACTCGTTTGCTATTGAAACTATATTACCAATAAGCAACTGTTGCTGCTGTGGGCTATGAAACAGTTCAAACATTTGTTTCTTCTCCATTAATACTATCACAGTTCTTTTCTAGGAAACCACTCTGATGTTTCCAGACACAAGGGAATAAGGAAATGAAACTGGCCATCTAATTTTCTTCTTTGCTGCAGCAAAGTTGACAATCCTTTGCTCCACATACATGCATACACCACCCACTGGCCTTGGACAGAAGCCATTATCCAGGATTAATTCCTAAACAAAAACTGATCCCAACATTAATCCCTGAGGTGTCAGTATTTAATTATCAAGTAAAATGACTTAGGGCTACCTCTGGGATACAGTTTAAGGAACTGGAGCCCCTGGAAAGCTAGGATGAAGTGAGTACATCCCTAAGGCTACTATTCTGGTTTATTTGCTCTTGACTTATTTTCTTGCCTTAAGGTGATTATTATTGAGGCCATTCAAATTGCTTAAAATAGAAAGTCAGCATTTATGCCCTACTAGTCTATTGTGACTTGATTGATAAAAGTCTGAGAGTCTAGCTACACATTACTTTTCCCTGGATCCATGCAGTTAAATGTAAATTGTGAGCTCCATGCTGAGGACTAGCCCAGTACAGATAAGCCCTCCCCCTCCCCCATGTGTTGACTCACTGTATGGGGAGGAAGAGTGGGCACAAGGGTGTTGGCCCCGTCCCCTGCCTCCTGGTCATGTACAGAGTGCAGCAGCTGCATGAGGAAAGCAGCTAGGTATACACATACTCCCTGTGGCCCTTTTCACACAGTCTTTGTAAACCAGTTTGGCTGCTGGTTGCGAGTAGATTTTTTGTGCTATTTTAGACACAACCAGTTTGGCTGCTGGTTGCGAGTAGATTTTTTGTGCTATTTTAGACACAACCGGTTTGGCTGCTGGTTGCTAATAGATTTTTTAAAAACCTTTCCATGCAGCAACCTGCTACATCTAGCATTAAAATTCTGTAGTGCTGTAGTGATATTTTTGTGCCAAATTTTTAAAAATGCAAACGTTTTGGTGGTCCAGAGGATGAAGATGTAGCTGCTTCCTGCACCAGAAAAAGCAACCCTGTTTGAAATTGCCACAGTGATTCATAAACAGACGTAAATTCTGTTTGAAACCACTGCTTCTACATCACTTTACATGAAGTTGGCAAAACAGCAGATAACAACCTGGTTAAAATGGAAATGTGAAAGGGGCCTGTGTAATTAGCGGTGCTGCTTTCAGAACACTGCTGATCACGGGGAAGGGACCACACTCTCTGTGTTCACATTCCTCAGATGATCAGGCAGTTAGACAGAGGCAGGGGGTAGGGCCAGCATGTTAATATCCACTCTCCCTCCCCATTATTAGTCAGTGTGGGGAGGGGAGTGGGGCTGTAACAGTCTACTGTGACACTTGAGGACAGGGGACTTAAGCCTTCCCCCCCATGCCATTTTCCTGATCTGAAATAGCCTTGGGGGCTTCTGCCCCACTGGGAATGTCTAGGGGTATTCTATCAGTGATGTGGGGCAAAAACACCCCCAGATAAGGTTACGAAATCCTCCAGACTTCAAACTGGGTGGGACCAGTGAAGGGAGTAGTGGGGTATTTGCTCTTGCACGCATGTGCAAAGCGTGGGCTCTCATGCTCCCCTATGGTGCTGGAAATTGACATCATTTTCTGGTGTGACAGAGAAGCTATAGGTTGCACCTGGGGGTGATTAATTAAAAATAACGCTCAAACACTAAGTTGGGGGGGGGATTTTTTAATGAATCTCGCCCTGTGACCAGTAGCTTTGCCATAGTGCTAGAAAATGATATCATTTGCTGGAGCCATGGGGAAGCTATGGATCACGTTGAGGGGTGATTAAATAAGAATCATCCTCAAACACTATGTTTGAGGGTTATTTTTAATTAATTTTCCCCTGTGCAAACCATAGCTTCCCTATTGTTCTGGAAAATGACATCATTTTTGAGCGCCATGGAAGAGCACGTCTGAGTTCTGTGCATGTACCTCCCCCAGGCGCCTTCCCCGGCTAGCAGGTGAGTGGAAGGGGGGGCAGGAGATTTCCGGCTTCAGCAGGAGGATGGCACCTCTACTCCCAGCCCCATTTTGAGTTGAAAGAAAGGGTGGAAGGGAGCTAAACTCCCCTTCCCTTTCCCCACACACTGGATCTAGTTTAAATTGGGCCTGTGTGTGCCTGAGATAAAGTTCTCCACTTTCAGCAGAAGTATAATTAGGGTTGCCAATCTCCTGCTGGGGGCTCCCACCTTCCACTCCTTGCCCCTGTTTACCTGGCCGGTGGGGAAAATGGCTGGGGAACGTGCCTCCTGGGATGTGCTCCCAGGCAGTACAGCGTGATTCTGTGCACCACAGTGGCCCAATTTCCGCCTGAAACAGGCCCGATTCAGGCTGAAAAGAGGCAAAATCAGCCCTCTGAGGAACACTTAAGGGCCCATCACACCGTACCTGCAGTGCTTCTGCACTCCATAGTGGGCTGATTTTGTCTTTAAATGGGCCTGATATAGCCTGAAATGGGCCAAAATCAGACTCCAGGGCATGTCGCGCTGCCCTGGGAGTATTCTCGCGCTCCACAGCAGGCTGATTTCAGCCCCAAACAGGCAGAAATCAATCCGCTGCTGAGCATAGGAGCACTCCCAGGGGCAACCTGTGGCCCTGTGTGATGATGTCACTTCTGGGAAGTGATGTCATTGTGTAGCTTTGAAAGAGAGTGCTTTAGATTTTGCATGTTTATGTTAGACTCCAGACAGAAGATGTCTAAATGGAACTTAGAAGGCCCAATTAAGAGTGTGAAGGTAAGGAAATAATAATGTGAACAAGCACAACTTCTGCTTGCACAATCCCCTTCCTCCTCCTTCATGTGCAGAGTGCAATTTATGGCTTCTTGGTTTGGGAAGCCTCAAATAAGTGCCTGTAACATCTGAATGCAGTTGCCTAGGTAAATCTCCCCCCCCCCCAACGAGGTTCTAAATCTTGGTTTAATCCTATACGTTTTATGCATGGACACTTTACAGAGTTTCAGAATCTGTTCTGCTTCCTAAGTTCTCCCTGACTTCTGCACCTGCAAGGGAGTTATGGGAAGCAGATATGGGCTTTGTCTGTGTTTTCCCCATTTTTTTTTTAAGCTGCTGCTCAGCCGCTGCTCTTTCGAGTTCTGTCCATGCAGATCAAATACTCCTTGTCTGCTTCTTTACTCCTCCCCTCTTCTTTTCACTGGGAGCTGACTGGTCTATCGGAGGTAACCACACCCATCCTCCACAGCTCCCCAAACCTTTTTTCCACTCTATTTTTTGTTTAGCATAATGACAGTAATGTTGGAACGTCAACACAATTGCCAGATTTCAGTAAACTCCTGAAAGTGAATGTGTGATTCATGTTACAACATTCTAGCTACCTGAGTGCTCAAACATGTAACGTTATAATTATGATTTGTGCTGCCATACAGTGATTGCAAAGCTTGTGGTTCTACCTCCCCCTTTAATTTTTTATTATTATTAATGGAAGTAATGTTGCCACATTACTGCGTTGTGTCTGATTGATCTTGTTAATTAAATTGTGTTCCATAAGTACAGTCCAGCATTTCTAAAGATTATTCTACACATGTTACGGTTCTGTATAATTTATTTCAATTATTTCGCATAGTACAGCTCAGGAAAGGTCTCATAAAATGACCAATGGTGCATTCATTTACTGTCCCTCACTGCCACAACTGCCCCATCCCTGGTCACGTGATGGGGAATGACCAATTGTTTAGAGCAAATTTCTGGGTGCCAAAATACTTTCCCCCTCACTCTTCAGTGGCATGGAACGGTTGCACATAAAGCATCCCGAAGATGGCTGCTCCCAGAGCTCCTGGAGGAAGAGAGGTGTCCCGCTAAAATTCTCTAGCCAATCCTTGGCAAAGAAGTTTTGACGGGTGCAGAACTGTCCAATTAAGAACTGTTGGAAGGGTAGGGGAATGACAGACAGTTGATGTAGTAACGTAGCAACGTTACTACACATGCACAATTTTTTTTAAAAAACGGATGTTCATTGCAATTCCCCCCGAAAACCCGAATATACCTACACATTCTCTATGAAAACAAGACACCAAATCAAAGCTGCCTCTAATGTTTTATGACGGTGCAGAACACAGGAGAGCCATGCCGATTTCATTTCAGTCAGAGCAAATACACTTTAAAAGTGTCCATGCATAAAACATACTAGTTAAGAATCTTGATTTTATGTGGCGAAGGAAACTCCAATTCACTCATGCACTAGCATTGGGATATCACAGCTAACTGGAACTTGAGTCAAGACTTTGCAAACTTGGAAGCCTGCAATTATGCTCTTTGTGTGAAGGAACAGAGTGAAAGCAATGCATGAATATGGAAATGTGGGCTCAGATTCGGTTTCATTTTCCCGGCCATGTCGGATGTTCCTCTCCCCAGGTCCGGGGGGAACTGTCTGAGCAGCCTGACCGGGCGGTTGACCCGTGAGGGTTAACCTCCAGGGCTCCCAGTGAGGGAGCCTGGATCCGGGGCGCCGCAGGAAGAACCCTCTGGAAGTAATGCAGGGGGTAAATTGCCCGCTTGCTCCAACGGAGGCCGGCAGACTTGCGCAGCACCGCGTGTGCTGCTGGGCCATGGAGAACGGCAATAAGCAGATTTAAGGTGAAGACCTGTAAGTAAGCAAATCCCTTCTGATTTTTAAGCGTATGTGAAGGATCGGTGGGAATTGAAACTAAAAAGGCGCAGACTTCTTCCCCTGCACCGAGTTTCGGAACTTAGTTGGCGCCCCCCCCCTAAGATGGCGACGAGAAAGCAGAGCCCAGCAATGAGTAAATCGGTGATGGCGACGTTACAGGGGAAGGGGGAAACTTTGGAACAGTTGGTGAGACGAGCAGTTTTCGATGCTGTGCAGCCCTTTGTAGCGAAACTGAATGAAATGGGGCAAAAGGTTGATTCAGTGGAGAGCGAGGTGAAAGCCATTAAAGAAACAGCGACCGGAGCAGAGCAGTCTGCGCACGAGAACGCAGTACTCATGAAAGCAACAAGTAAGGAAGTGAAGCTTTTGGAGAAGCAAATAATAGGATTACAAGTCAACTGTGCCCAAACGGTATTGCGTCTTCAAAATGTAAAAGAAGAGCAAAGTGAAAATTTAAAAGATTTGGTGTCTGGACTTTTGGCGCCATTCGCAAAGGCAACTAAAGAAGAGATAAAAAACGATATTTTGGAAGTCCGGCGGACATCTTCAAAGTATGCAATGAAGCGGCAGCTGCCTCGCGAGATTATTATTGACTTTTCATCTAAGAAGACTTGGGACACCATCTTAGACAATTCGTATAATGTGGACTTGGATTATTTGGGCAATAAGGTTAAAATATTGAAGGATGTTCCATTTTTGGCTCGTAAAAGAAGATTCAAGTATAAAGGACTTGCGGCTTTCTTGAGGAAATGTGATATAAAATATAAGTGGCTGTTTCCAGAAGGCGTCTGGCTCAGATATGAAGATCAAACTTACAAGATTACATCGGACGCGCAGGTGACAGACTTTTTGTTCAACCATCAGGAGTTTCAGCAGGAAGAAAGTTCGAAGTCTGAAGGGGAAAGTGGGGGGGAGGAAAGAGCGGGCGCAGCTGCTCCAGCTGCGCAGAGAGAATTGAGACCGAGACGCAAGGGGGGGGGGGAGAAGTCCTGATCCTGAATATAATCTGTATTGTATAAAACCTACTAATCTGATAGCATATTAGAAAGTTAACTTTTAAGAAAAATTGCAGCATGAAGGGAATACAAGACATGTAGTGTAGCGTTTGTTGTTTGTATGTTGATTTTCCCTTTTCCCAGTTCTCCCTTCCCCCCCTTTTTCCCCCTCCCTTTTATACTTTTGTAGTCTTCTGTAGTTTTTTTATGTTAGATATTAAAAAATAAAAAAACTTTCACACAAAAAAAAGGAAATGTGGGCTCATGCCCACTGTGGACAAACCTCCACTTGTGATACCTGAATGCAGCCTGTATTCTTCCTTAGTCTGTAAATTGTACTGTTTAAACATTTAAAATATGTTTAAGCAGTCTTTTCCAATATTGCTTCTAAGGCAATTTACAAAATGAAACAATATTAGCAGCATAATTAAAACACAAAGTCAGTGGCCTAATGACAATCAGTGTTGCTAAAACAATATGAAAAGTAAAATGTTCATGTTAAAACAATCTCAGCAGCCTAAAATATGATTAAAAATTTGCCAATAAACTCTATAATCTAAAAGCATATTGTAGATAAAACTGCTATTTATATTCTACCCATGCTCCCAACTGTTAATGAAGAATGTGAGCTAATGCCAAATCAAAACCCCAACAGCAGTCTTTCTAGCCTACGGCCTTGATTCATTGGATTTTTTAGCCTAAATTTTCTGCTCCTCACTGATCCCAATATTTTTACTAAGAGTTCTCAGACATATGGTGCTGAATCTCCCTAAGTCAAGGCAGAGAAGGAGTGCTTGAGCTGTCAAATCAGCTCATAGCCAAAAGAATAGTAGAGGGACCCTGAAGGAGCCAAAAAGCTAGCCTTGATTTTTTTTAAAAAGCAAGTTTATTCAATTGATCCTAAGGGAATAACTAAGAGAAAGGACGTGGTAAATTAGCATAGTTATGAACAGGATAGCAGCCATTCTCCATACATGTGCATAACACCAACAATCTGTATGTCTGGGAAGAAGAGAGGAGTTTTTTTTTTACTTTTTTCTGGAGGCAGAGGCTATAAAGCAGGGAATAGCCTTTCCTTGGGGAAAAAGGAATGGAGGGGTTCTGTGATCTGGCACATCTTTTCTGGTTCTCACTGTTAAATAGATTCATCCTTCATGTCACCCAGTTCCCAGGCAGGGAGAAAAAATAAAGGGGGAGACAAAGCTGTCATTTGCCAGGGAAAAGCAGGTTTGCCATTGGTAGCAGAAAGTATGCAACCTATTTACTTTCCCATATCCTGGTCTAGCCCTCCTCTCCCTGCCTCCGCCTCAGGAGAGGGTGGGGAAGTCAGTTGTCTTGGCAGAGAAAAGCTGTCGCGGCACAAGTCTGCACTTGACTTGTGTTGCTGCTGAAGAGAGATGTTAAGTATCCCAGGTGCCTGGTCTTTCTGACAAACAAGAGAGCTCCTCCACAGGGGAGATTATTTCAGGTCAGAGGCTCCTCCCAGCTCTAGCATTCTGCAATTTCTGTTCCAGCACCACCTGCCTGTGTCTTTTTTTTTTTTTTAGAAGTCATGCAGTGTGCATGCCAAGTACAGACCCTCTCAAAAACATTCTTCTCTGGTATGGCTTAGAGGCAGCAGCAGCAGCAGCAGCAGATATATTCCTAAAGTATTGTCTAAACATGCAAACTATGTCCTGGGAATGTATCTTCCAACATGAGATCCAGCCAAGGTTGGCAAGCCCTAAAAGCGGTTACCTTTCCACATGCAAGTTAAGTCTCATGTTTGAGGTCTGTGGCTGGCCACACCCAGGAACCCCCCTCCTACATCCCAGCATCCAGCAGCAAACACTGAGTCTTATGCACAGTGATGAAAGTAGGGAGTAAACTCCTACAGATACTGTCGGTCCTGTAGCCTCACCTCTCATTCTTTAACCATGCTCAGTTAGCACCATTCATTCTCAGTTGCTTCTGGGCATCATCTTTAAGCAGATTATTTACATCAAATATAATGTATTGTATCATGTTATATTTAGAACTCCATGAGTGAGAGAAGATTTTCTTGTTCTTTGCCTGAGCCACAGGGCCCATTGTATCATGCAGCTAAGGTGGTGGTGGACAACCCTTCTGAGAGCAGCTAGGCAGGGATAGGGCCATTTCTTTGCCCATGTAGGTGCTTCTTGTGGCACAATCTCATGAGAGTACCAATACAGCTGATGGTGTGGCAGGAAGACATGGCAGGCATGAACCCTTGTGGGTGGCACAACTGGGCTTGGCTTCAACATGCAAAGGATAGTGTGTGATACCTGCTTGGGGCAGCAAAATACCTTGAATCAACCCTGGAGAGGCTGGCAGGGAAGCAGCAATACATGCTGGATGGATTCAAAAGAAGACCCTGCTGAGCAGAGATCTAAAAACTGAGCTGCCAGAAGAGAGTTATCCCAACAAATATTAAAATAACTGTGTTTTCCTATGTTGACAACTTGGGAGTCGGGGACCTGATCACACTCATTTATTGCCACTGTTTATTCTATAGCTAGAATAGTTGATACCTGCCATCAACACCAGCTCTTCTCCCATCATTCCAGTTTCTTTAAAACTATCTTTGCAGTACCACCTTCCACTATTGGGTGAATTTTTGCAGAAACTGCTTTTGATGAAGTTCACATTTGATTTCAGCATCTTGCTATCATATGCAACCAGCTTACCTATTCCTGCTTTGTCCTCTTCTGGCTATCCAGGCTTTTCAGCCATATTTTTGTTAATAGTAGCAAGTGAATCTGATAGCATGACTACATTGTTCTGGGCAGAGCTACACATCATCTGGACAAACATGCATTTCTACATCCATGTGTGCCAAGAAAATGTGAGTGAGGGGGTGTGAGTGGACTTGCAAGGAAGAGTTGATGCGTGGCAGGGAAGGGCACTTTATTCCTCTCATGACTAGACATGGGCACGAACCGCATTATTAACCAAAAAAATCCACAAACCGCCTGATCGTCTGTTCGCAATCCGGTGGTTCGTGAGGGTCCATGGCCAACAAACCAGCATTCGTTGGAAGCCCGGTTTGTTGCGTTCGCCTGCAGTTCATGAAGCCAGACAGTCATGCACCATCAATCAATTCCCTTCAAAACGGAGCTGGGGGAATGCCTGAACTCTGTCTGCACTTCTTCTGTCACCCTGGAAACCCGAATCGAAGCCCAGCTTACCTTGATCGGCAGGTCTTCCTTCCAACCATGGAGCTGCAAATTGGTTACAGTTGGTTACATGGGGGAAGACACCTGGGGGAGGGAGTGGGAAGAGGGGTGTTCTGTAGCCATGGGCACTCCAAACTCATCCCTGCAAATCCTGATAGGCAGTTCTGACGGCCAACCCCTTGTACACTAGCCAATGTCAACTGGTGGCTCTAATTGTATCAAGTGGGAGTTTCCTGGGGGCCTCAGATTGGAGAGGGTATAACTCCAAGATCCCTATTGCAATCTTGGCCAAACTTGGGTAGGAGGAGAGCCTGCTAAACACTCCCTGTGAATATGGGCTCTCTAAGTGCAACAGGGGCTGTTCTGAGCCCCATGAACCACGAACCGCAAACTGGTTCAGTAACGGGAAATGTTCGTTTCGATTCATTTGTTCAGGTTCGTCAGCAGCACCGAACCACGAACCGCAAGTTTATTAATTTGTTTTGGTTCGTGCCCATGTCTACTCATGACTGCTGATTCTACCTGGAAATGTTTCACTAAATCCACTATTCTCCCAGCCGAATCTACTTCCTCCTTCAGAAACCTGGAAAGGGGATTTTTAAAGGGGAGGGGGTTGTGGAGGAGAATAAAAGTGTCTAGGAAAGGATTTAGAAATCTCCTCCCTCAGATGCTGCATCCTCCCTGCCAGTGTCCTTCAGCTCCTGTGGGCAGGGAAATGAGATGTTTCGCACTCATGTGTCCTTACAGAATCTAGTTCCATTCATATGAGTTGTGAACCAAGAACATGTGCTAGGTGGCCACTCTTCTCTTTGTCTCAGGCCCTGCCCCTACTGCAAAATGAAAAATAAATGTAGTGACCTGTCTTGCAAGGCTGTTATAAAAAATACCGAGGTGATGTATGCAAAGCACATTGCTCACTTGAAATGTGCTATATAATGCTAATAGTGTTTTCTTACATGAAACTTAAATTATCTTTGAACATCTCTGGTGCTATTTATGTTAATGTCTGATCATTGCCTTCTCGGTCCTGGCTCCAACCTGGTAGAACGCTCTATCTAAAGAGATCAGGGTCCGGCCAGACTTGCTATACTTCCGCCAGGCCTGTAAGACAAGAGCTGTTCTGCCAGGCATATGGTTGACATCTTTGGGCCTCCCCGCTGGCCACCTAGAGACAGCTGTGCTCCTACTAAGGGTATCTACTACCCAGCCTTTGCCAATATTCTGGAGGTGGTTGGGTAGAGGTTGCTGGAAAGATCTGCTGCTATATGTTTTCTTAAAAATCTGCTGCTGTATTACTTGATGTGTGTTTTTTAAATGTTTAAGGAGTTTTATTGGTTTTTAAAAGTACATGTATTTTATATTTATTGTGTTAATTGTAATCCGCCCTGAGCCTGCTGATGCGGGGAGGGCGGAATATAAATCAAATAAAATAAATAATAAATAAATAATAAATTGTTCTTGGAGAAAAGAAACATTTATAATTCACAGTACAAAGCTGACTAAAGGAAAACCTGTTCTGAGCTTTGTGTATGACAGTGTGGGCCAATGCAGTTTGCAAAATGGTCACTTATAGACAGCAAATGGTCACTTATAGATGACTACATATTTGTTTATATGCAGTGCCATTTTAAGAATCATTCATGGGTACTGTGCATCCTATCTGTCCATCTGTCTAGTATGCGGGATAGGTATGCTTCTACTAGGGTTGCCAACTCCAGGTTGGGAGATTCCTGGAGATTTAGAGGATAGGCTCTGGGGAGAGAAGGGTTTGGGGTGGGGAGGGACTTAGCAGGGTCTAATGTCATAGATTCCACCCTCTGAAACAGCCATTCCACAGGAACTGATCTCTGTTGTCTGGAGATCAGTTTGAATTCTAGGAGATCTCCAAGCCTCACCTGGAGATTGGTAATGCTAGCTTCTAAACAATCCTGTGGGATCATTTGCACCTGGCCAGAACACCTGGAGGCCAAGCAATGCACAGCTGCTTTTTTTGAGGCTCTGTGATGTACTCACCCAGGTGTACGTATCTGATCCCTATAGTCCACATGTAGCAGCAGGAGCTTCAGCCCATGCTAGTCCCTTGCATGGCACATGGGCAACGAGGGTGATTGTAGAACCAGTGAGAAATGCCCCTGGAAAATGCTCCTGAGTCCTGAGCAAAACTTCAGCTCCTGTTTTTAGAGGGGCAGCTCTTGGATTTCTGAATACTAAAGCATGTTGAATTAAAAGCAGAAGGTACTGCTGCATAAATTAAAATGGAAAGCCTTTAATAACCTATTTTTTAAAATATCTCAGGTAAGCAAGCTGAATTATGTGTCCCATTCTAGAAGAGTAATCAACACCCATGATTATGAGGTTACATTAAGAGTGGTATAGAGGGCAGATTTTCTCTATCAGTGCTGCTGCAATATGAAAATCTACCTTTGGTAAAATTATTCCTTATGTATCTCACTCCTCCCTCATCGCAATGCTCATTCTTTCCTCCTTCAACAAGCAGCAATCTTGTTTTGCCAGATGGAGCAGATGGGGGATGAGGACATGTGACTTGGATCACTTCTGTGGAGCTGCCAGAGAGGTTTTGCAGGTTCAACTTGGCTAGCCTATCTCCTAATCTGATTTAAATGATCAGTGCATGGTTATCCCGGAACAGCTCCTCATCCAGAGCAAGGACTAGTTCCATAAACTGTGGGGAAAGAGTGTAGCTGGAGGGGAGGGGGGGCATCTACAAACATTGTTATAGCAAAAGCAAGATAATGTCGTTTCAGGTGGGTAGCCATGTTGGTCTGCAGTTGAATAGCAAGATCCGGATCAAACAACACCTTAGAGACCAACTAGATTTCCAAAATATGAGCTTTCAAGAGTCAAAGTTCCCCTCATCAGATATATAATAAGAGAATATAATAATACTTTATATAGTGGTTTCATAGTTCAGAGTTCTTTGCATACATTTTCACTCACATTCCTGTCTCACTATGACTACCTCAGAGGTCTCATCAAAAAGTGGAAATGGGGAGAGGAGAATGAAACTTCAGATATTGTTGTCAGGGGCATTATTTCGGAGATAAGTAGACCACAACTAAAACACTACTTTAGAAGCATTTGTACAAATGCATCCTTCTTACATTTTCTCTGGCTAATATAAAGTGGGTCTTCAACCCCTTCTGGCCCCCAGTGTAACAGGTTCATGATCTTACATTCTGCCTGTCCACTCAAACAGCCACCATGTGAAACTTACTGCATTTGGGGTCAGAGAATACAAGCAGTTTTTATGGGAAATCAACACATTCCCCCAATAACGTTTCAAATAGTTGAAGGTCAATGTCTTTCATTGAAGGGCAGTATAATTTGTGCATAATCAGAGGTTATGAAAACACATTTAGACAGACCAGAGGCCACTGTGACAGAGCCAGAAGGAAATATGTATGTCACAATGGGACATGCACACAAACGGAGACAACTGAGAGCGCTAGAACCGTCACCACATGAGGCTGAAAGGCCAATTAGGGATTTATTTTCCTTTACAGCTTAAATTTGTGGTGAATTTATAGAGCTCATAAAAGCAATGTCTTGTCTGCCCTGGCAAGAGCCATGTGGAGAAGAATGCAAATTATTCAGCAAAGGCTGTTTGTTGGAAGCTTTCTTTGCTATGCAAGACAATCCCACCTATATCACACTCTTCTACTCCACTGAATTCCACTCCTGATAACGCACTTCAGGGTGAATTTGCATGGCAGAATTTCCATGAGCTAATTGCATCTCTCTCTTGATCACTTGCACAGGTGAAACTGCTGTCACAAAGCATTCTGACACTATTTCACATAATCATTTAACACAGAGACAGCCTGCTAGGCCATAAGGCAAAGGCTCATATTATTGCTTGAGTCTCTATGAGAAAGGTAGACTACAAATGAAGTAAATAAATAAATGTTAAAATATCTTTGCTCCCTAAATGTATCATGAATTCTGGCAGTGGTGGTTATTTGACAAGCTATGGCTATCCATCAGATAATTCACACTTGTAACAAAACAACAGTTGGCTTAGGGAAATCTATGAAAATTAGTCTGCCTGGGTTAAAATTCTGCTCTGGAAGATAGTTAAATTTTATGGTCTGTATTCCTCTAGTGCTAGCACTGGATTTCCAGAAACTAGTGGGTTTGGATACTTCTGGAGGCTTTCCTGTCATAATAGTCCTCATTACATGTGTGATTTTGGGGGAGTGTACAGACTTCGTTAACTAGTTGTTATTCTGATGGGGATCCTACTATCCTGTGCTTCCTTGGTTTCTGGTAAAATAAACAAAAATATACTGAGATTTCCTTCACCACTTGCCAAAATTATACAGATGACTGATTTACCAAGAACTTGTATGCCTGTCCACCACTTCACAAATGTTTCATGTATTTATTCCCAAACTGTGACAAAATCCATCAGATTCTGATAAATCCCTAAGTCCATTTCAGAGTACTTCAGAGAGAGAACTACAAATTCACAGCTGAATACCAGTTATTCCAGAATTTGGCAGTATAATTTTTAGAGTAACTGTCCTGTGGTACTGGATTGCAAATCTGAGGCCATGAGGTATTGGCAAAAGTCCTTGTTTTCATACATCCTGTGTGCTTTGTTTTTTTATCCCATAGGACAAGATCTAGGGTTTTAAGTTATCTGTCTCATTTTAGAACATTTTATTAAAACTCTTTCTTTCTAGAAGCAGTACTTTTCAGAAATTTAAGAATGACTGCTGAATGATATTCGCAATAAAGGACATCACTAATGACAGGAGGTGTGGGGATTGTAAGGGGTTTGTAAATTGTGAATATAAAAAGGAGATGTGATAAATAAGCATGTCTCAATTGCATGTTATGGTCATTTTATCTCTGCAAACTGTGATAAGCGATTAGAAGTGCAGGGTCTTCTTCCCTATTTTTGACTGCTCCTTTTTCAGTCGTCCAGAAACTTACTTCTCATTGGCCAAAACAAAGTCTGTGAAAAGACTATTATTTTTATCCAGTAACAAACGTTTGTCACATTTTCCTTTCCCCCCCTCCTCTAAAAAGGCCTAGAAGGCTACTGCTTTTTAAATGAAAATTAGAAGCCAGACCACATGAATCTAGGAATGTCCTTTCTTTGATATTCTCTCCTCAGCACTTTCCAATCAAAATGAAAGTGATTTGCAGTCTTTGACCACCTGCTTTTTGTGTCTGATATAGCCATTAAAAACACAGCCCTGTTTATTCAGTTTCCCCCACTCCACATCCCTGCTTCCTCCCACCTTGTTCTTTGATCTCTTGTGTTTGTTCATACTCCTTTTGACTTTATTTCATTCATCTTCACAACAGCCCTATGTGGCATATTCTCATTTTATAAGTGATAAGCTGAGGTTGAGAAAGAATTGTTTGCTCAGGACCGCAAAGAGAACAAGTCAACCCTGGGTCTTTTTACTTGCGTCCACATTTCAGCAGCTAGCCAATGTGGAGTACTTGTTTGAAGGTTTGGGGGGAGGGTTAATGGAGTTTTATTTATATTGTAGGTTTTAAATTTTGATTTGTAAGCTGCCTTGAGCCATGGGAAAAGGAGGGGTATAAATATTTTAATGAGTAAATAAATAAAATAGAGTGACAGACTAGAAATCAGCAATGAAGTCACTGAGTGACCTTGGGCCATCACTCTCTCAGCCTCACCTATGTAACAAGGCCGTTGTAAATACAAAATGGAGGAGGAGATTGTGTACAGCACTCTGAGCTCCTTAGAGGAAGAATGGACTAAATTTTTTTTAAAAAAATCTAATGGCATGAGCCAGATTTTAACCGCCTACACAATTGATCTGTGGAGTAACCAGCATTACTTGTATCAGAAATGGCTTGCCAGACCGAGTGAAGAATTTACCATCATATCCCTTAAAATCAAGCCAGACTTTTCACTTTTCCTCTATGAAAGAAGTTATTCAACATCTGTAAGGACAGAAAGCTGTTCTCCATTCTCACTTCAAATAGCTTCTCAACATTTCTCCTAAAAACAGAGGTTCCACTTAGCTGGTAAGGCTAATAGTCATGGATAGACCCATCCTCCATGAATTTTTCGAATCCTTTTAAAAATCTAATGGCCATTGCCACATCTCACAACGGTGATGTTCATAACTTAATTATGTGTTATATGAAGACATTTTCATGTAACAGACATATTTCAAAAGATATGAATTATGAGTAGGAAATTGGGATTTCTGTGTAGCTGCCCCATTTATGGCTTATTTGGGATTTTTAACCCATGCTACCAGAATGCATACACTCTCATCAGGGTCACTCACAAAAATTACACATTCATAGAGGATATCCCGGTGGAGTGAGATCCTCATGATGCTTATTACTTTTCCTTATGCAGAAAACCACAGTGGCAGATCTCAGGCTTTTCTCTTTTGGTCTGCAGATTGTAAGCCATATCCAGATCCAGAAATCCAAATCCAAAAATATCAGATCCTTTGGACTTGCAAGGTGGCCAAGAGTCACATCATGTAATTCAATCTTGGGCAGGTTTTAGCAGCTGTAAAGTCCACTGAGTTTAGTGTGCCTTATTCACAGGTAAACATGCATTGGATTGCAGCTCTAGTCCCATTCCACAAAATCTTTCTAAACAGCCCATATATTCCCCAGTGGAGTACAAACTTATTACTGCAATTCATATCAGAGCTAGAGCCAGGAAAAATTATACTCAGAAGTCTAGCCTTTATGTATAATAATCCCCAACACTGGCTGCCTTAGTTATTATGACAGATAAAGAGAAAGCAAAGACTCAAAGGGAGAGAGATGGAAACATACAGTGCTTGGCAGCCTTGACCGTTTGTTCCCCTGTAGCATCTTCTCAGTGATGATGGAGGCAGTTTCCCACGTGCCTGAGCCCAGGGCTGTTGAGGTCCAGAGGCAGCCAACTGGGCAGATATTTCCGTCTTCAAGCAGCTGGGACAATTAAACTCACTCCGTTTAGTAACTCTTGGTGCTACAACAAACTAGATTAGGCTGGGCTGGGAGCTGAAAACTAGCCCCACCCATTGAGGTTACCCAACCTGTTAATGTTCTTTTGTTGTCAATTTAAAAAAAATTAAATCGCCCCAAAGACAAGTTTGTACTTTCTGGGGCTGATGTGGTAGAGCTCATTTTGCACATCAGCAGCAACAGCTGGGTGAGAAAGTGTAGTTTGTAGTCTGAACTGCTGGCAGCCAACTGAGTTATGGTGAGGCTGCAGAAGGAAGGAGCATGGATGGGCCCTCTACACCTTGTCCCAGCCTTTCCTTCCAGAGCAACCTTAACGTTCAGCTCACGTTTCAACTATCACTTAGCAGGGCAGGGCTTTATTTATGATAAATAAATATCACGCTGTTCTAAAAAGGATATGAATCAGTGCCACACCATCAGAATAAAGTCTTTTACTTCATTCACTAAATTGCCTTGTCTGGGTGGGGTGACTATCTGACCTGGCCTCCTGTCCATTCATAAACCTTTTGTCTTCTTTCTTTTTATCTTGTTGTTTTTCTATTTATGTCTTGCTTTACTCTTTTTATCCCTTTCATTTAGCTAATAGATTTGAGGGAAGGGAGTTGGAGGGGGGAGGAAGAGAAGATTAAAAAAATCCATGTTCTTTGATGCATTTAAGATTAACAGCAAATAACAAAAGAATTTTAAGAACAATGGTTTTGTACACTTTTCATACTTTATAATAACCAGAGAATAACCATTCATAAGGAAAGATCACATTTGGGGTGAGGGGAAATGATCCCTACCAGCCCTGTTTTCGTGTTGGCAGCAGGCTGTGGGCTAGCTCTCTTTGACACTAGTACACTAATCTATCCATAGGGCCTAATAAAAGGGGACATTTGCTGAATCCAAAGTGCATTCCATTACCAGGATGAGGCATTTAACAATGGCCAAGTCTTCTGTGCACATAATACAAAGGGCTGGGCATTTGCTGAAGATGAATCAGCAGGCATAAGTAGCTAGAAGTGGAATGAATGACTGAATGAAGGGGGTGGAGGAAAGGGAGATCAATGAGAATTATTGCTTGGCTCCTGAGGGGAGTAGATCGCATGAAAAGAAATAGGCTCAGATATCTGCAGAACAGTATCCTCAGATACTGTTGCCTGTGCAAAGATGAAATATCTTATTTTGGAGCAGAGAGCTACCAGTCAGTGTTGAAACACATGGAAAGGGAGGTGAAGCTGGCAGCAGTGTGGTTTTCCCTGACACATACAATTAACAGTGAATTGCATTCAGCAAGTAATTTTTATTTACAACTAGCAGAACACAGGAACCAGAGCCAACAATTTCCTTCATAGTTCACTCCTTTTCCTATGGGCTACAATCACACTTTCCAGAAGACCTGAGGACTGAACAGTGCTCTACGTACTTATCCACATGCAGCAGCTGCTTTGCAAAATCTATTGTTATATAACCCAGTTCTCCAAGTGGTGAGGTGTTCCAGAAACTAGTGATTATCCAGGTTGGCTCCTTTTGGAGGGAACACTGGAGCCTTATGTAATATTTAAATTATTTACAAATATTTACAAATATACAAGTAGAGCACAGGTGGGAGCAAAGATGTATTTCTACAAGACAGCAGATCTGGTACTCCACATTAGGTCCTAGAGACAGAGAAATCCAGCCCCCTCAACATGCTTCAGTCAACTCACAGCCGTATCTGGTACCCCATGCTGCTCGCTGTGTCTCTCCCAGAATCTTAGCAGCTGTTTCTTCACATACAGGCATACATTTCACCTCCTCCAACCCTGGATGGGTTCTTAGACAGAGCAATTTCCTAATAATTAGGTAAAAAGGTAAAGCACCGAGTCATTACTGATCCATGGGGGATATCGCACCACGACATTTTCTTGGCAGACTTTTTATGGGGTGGTTTGCTATTGCCTTCCCCAGTTATCTCCGCTTTACCCCCAGGAAACTGGGAACTCATTTTACCAACCTCAGAAGGATGGAAGGCTGAGTCAACCTTGAGCCAGCTACCTGAACCCAGCGTCTGCCAGGATCGAACTCAGGTTGTGAGCATAGCTTGGGCTGCAGTACTGCAGCTTACCACTCTGCGCCACAGGGCTCTTCCCCCTAACAATTAAAGCCTGCTAATATAATACCTACAATCATTATGAAACATGACCATTCCTTTTACTCGGACAAAAGGCCTTGGTTCCCCCCAGGCATGTCACTTCAGACAAAGCCCATAAGGATACATTAATTCACAGTAACCTGTACCTTCAAGGTCTCAGACAATATCTTATGAGCAATATGCAGTTCATATGGATCATCCTCGCTTCAGTTCCTGAAGCTAAAATATACAGATAACAGGGGTAGGAGGCTGAGGTGAGGAATACATTAAATGAGAAACTAGCAGCTGCTCATAAAGTTGCAGAGAATCTTCAAGTCTCTTGCCTGGAATGATGCAGGTGATGGTGCAGTTGGACTTGCCCAGGCATAAGCCATGAGGTGGTATTTCCCAAATGATGTCTCAGAGGAGCCACAACTAGGAGTGGTGTTTTAACATGCAATCCTTTCCTCTCCTGCTCCAGTGTTTTTGTCTACCTCTACTTCACCTCAGGGGATCAACACAGCACTAGGCTTTGAATTGTTCATAGAATTATGCAGCATTTTTTTGTTTTAAAAAGTGCCTGTATTCATATTTAAGGCTGCACTGATTTCCACCATTTCCTTCCTTAGGACAGTCCCTGCAAAAGGTGGTACTGGTGAATACCACCACAAAGAATACCCTGGAATTGTGTCATTTACTTCAGTGTACTAAGAACAGAGAAGCTCCCTCTCTTAGTCTTGCCTTCTGCTTCCCCCCCCCCAAGCCTTCACAAAGGATCAGAACTCTGTATATGTGTGATAGAGGAGAATGGAAAATCTCAAGAATGAATGGCAGAGAGAGATGATCATTTGTGAGACCTAAGAGGAAGGGAGAGTGCCAATAGAGTTGAACAGCATAGGTTGCCCATAAGGGAAGGCCAAGAAAGAATCAGAAGCCTGAGATCAGCTAAGCAGCTGGAGCTGAGTAGTTGGTCCCCTGTGATCATTAGTTCTCAAGTCAGTGGCTGGGGTGATCTGAGAGGCTTTCCTTAGCAGCTGAGGCTGTTTGAAGGTGCAGCTGATGAACAGAGAGTGGCAACAAAGTCTGCACGAAAGCTGGGCAGATGTTTCACTGCCCTTTGATCATCATCACCCTTGCAACACTATCTATGTAACTGAACAGCAATTAGAAACTGGGTTTCCCACATCTAAACCCAACTCCAGCCAATATACGAAACTCACTTAAGGGCTGCTTTGTGTCCTCTTGCATCTCTGTGACGTTGCTTTTATGCTTATTATTGGAATCATACAATTGTTCTGGAGCAGAAAGGATGACACAGCTTGTTACATATGGATATCTTACTATAAATGAAATTATATTGAGATGCCTTGACAAACAGGAGCCAAAGTTTGCCTAACTTCAGGAGTCATTGCATAGAAAAAAAAACTTTGAAGTAACATGCTTATTAAAACTTGCGTCAAACTTGTGAAGCAAGACTTCAAAAGTGCTCCAGAACAAGTGCTTAGTTTCCAACAGCTTCCAAAGTAATACTTGCAGAATGTTTAGCACCAGGTGTGCTATGCTGTTTGGAATCACCAGGGTCAGATTCTTCATTGTGCTTTTCTCCAGTCCAATGCTAGGGTTACAATCTCTGATGCAGATTATATTCTTTCCCTTAGACCTACTCCACCATCCTAGCTGCTGTTCCAGGAGGCAGCTACTGACATGCTGGAAGGAAAGAGGTCTCCCTTTCCTATAGACGTGCTGCTTGACATTGATGTGGGCACTTGCATATCATGGGCAAATACAGTCAGATGACAAACATAGTTTAAGCAAAGTAAACGATTGCTGTGATGTGGAGATAGTGAATATGTAACTTTAACTCCTGGGTAAAAAATGGAAATACAGAATTATTGCATTTTAAAATCAGAGTAACTGCTTGTCTAATATTTGCTATTGCTCTGACACGTGTTGACTACTTCAGGCTACAAACTGATTATGCAGTGACAAGTTCTGACAGTTACACCAATAAAGTGTAGTATGCAGAGTATTACGCACATAGAGTGAATGCTTTTCTTGGTATATGTGCATAAGTATTTTTGACATCCAGAATTTAGAAAGACTAGTATCTGTGCATTGCCATTCATTAAACCCTCCCCACTCCCCTTGTGGAACTTTGGCTGGTGTTACCACTGGGGATCATTTTTATCTTCTCTGTGCATATTAGTACATCTATTAAATAACTGATGTATGCAAAGAAAAATTGTAGTTTTGCATGACAAAGATGGAAAAAGCACAGAGCTGCAGTTGCAGAAATAGGTACAAAGTACTGTGGGTTGGGGTAGTGGTGAAAAAACTGTTTTCATATCTTCAATTTAATAGGCTCTGGAGACCTAACTGCCTCTTTTTAACCAATGTTCTTCTCAGTATATGGACCTCCAGCTATGAAATCCTTGCTTCATAACTTCAACACACATTTTATTAAGCCTATTGCTTAAAAGATTCCCTGTGCAGTGAGGTGCAGTGACTCCCTAATATGCACCCTTAACAACAAAAGTAGTATACTGTGGAAGTCATTAAGAATAATCTTCTCTTCAGTGATCTCATGCATCCTAACCTTACACACTTTTCATCATGGAGCTGTGTGTGTTTGCATGCATGGGATTAATTAAATAATATTTTAAAGACCACGCACTGAAAGAAGATCTTTAAATATGCCAAACCTGTTTGAAGCAGGAACCTAAACAAGTCATATTCTTTGTTTGTACTTAATCAGAACTTTTGCTATATCTTTTACTTAGCAAAAGTCTGAATGCTTCTGAAATAGGCACTGTAATATGAGAATAATCATGAGTGCTTCCATCAGCAGTTTCATTTTATGGGAGGAGGCCCATTAAACCTGTCTCAGGTGCTTGAGGTGATGCACAATCCTGCAGCACAACAAAACTAGTATGATTAAAATGCTTATTCGTCAAGTAAACCAAAGGGGCTGGAGACAAACAAATATACATTGGGAGATAATCCTTCAGTGGCCTCCAATGATGGGATTGGAGCATCCTTTGGAGAGGCTTTGTATGTACAAATATTTTCTATCAAGTGCAGCCTGATCTTTAGGAGGTGCTGCTTAGCTTGGAGTTCTTTCTCATGCTTCATTTGCAGTCAAAGCATCCAGAGCAAAGATACCAGCTAGGATTTTCTGTCCTGGAGGGGATACTTTCTTCCACTCTTGCCTTGTGATCCAGGTCTCTCTTCAAAGGCTGGAGATGTTATGGAGCAAGAAGTGTAGGAAAAAACCATTGTTTTAATGGGATAGGAAATGGGGGTGGGGGGGAGGAGATTGGTTACGGAAAAGCAAGCCTTGAGATCTTGGACTTGAGCTTCATGTGAAACAATACTGGTAAAGCTAGTTTATACCTTCCAGGTTTTTTTTTCTAAATTAGGATAATTTCTCAGCTCTCCCACTTTGGCTGGAAACAGATAACTGCCTGTCCACACTGTTTCCTCAGCCGTACAGTACATTTGAAGCAGCTGTCATATGGTTAGTGATTGTCTGTTTCTACCCCGTTTCTGACTCTCAGTAGAAGTTGTCATGACTAGTATAGCCTTGGTTTAGAATTTCTAAGGCCAGAATTCTCAAATGTGGATGTTGAGAGCCAGTTTGGTGTAGTGGTTAAGAGTGCAGGACTCTAATCTGGAGAATCGGGTTTGATTCCCCACTCCTCCACTTGAAGCCCACTGGGGACTTTGGGTCAGTCACAGCTTCTAGGAGCTCTCTCAGCCCCACCCACCTCACAGGGTGTTTGTTGTGTGGATAATAACATACTTTGTAAATTGCTCTGAGTGGGTGTTAAGTCATCCTGAAGGGTGGTATATAAATCAAATATTATTATTATTGTTATTATTGGGCTTCTTCAAATTTAATTAAAGGGCTTATTCTAACATTAATGGAGAATGATGGAGACAGCATTGGGAGAGTTTCCTATATGTTCTGTTTCTTCCTAGTGATTTCAGTTCCCTGGACTTTACTAGGGCCATCGTCACATGGCCATAAATTTAGCACCAAACTAGTGCCATCTCCTGCTGAATTCTCACCTTATTCCGGCTCTCTTGCAATTTCGCCATTCTCCCCAATTCACGCTTTGTGACTCTTTATGTCGTCTTTATCCACTTCCATGTGAATGCCCTGGATCGACTATGAACGCTTTGCAACACCCAAACGCTCACTCTCCCTGATCATCTGACTCACCTAACACTGATTCTCCTGCCCTACACTCCCACAAGCCCCAGTGCAACCCGCAATTAAGCCTCAAAGTAATTTTTTTTAAAAAACGTCAGCCTTATAGCGCTATAACGCTATAGAGCTATAGCGCTATTCTGCCATGGGTGGGAAACCTCTGCTACCTATCATGGTTGGCTTTTGGGTTGGCCCAGCACAACATTATAATAGAAGAGTGATATAATGCAAATATGCGAAATTTTTTTTTTAAAAAGGGGGTGGGATTTTTAGGGTCCCGTTTCTGGAGGCACTTTGACTAACCATCAAATTGCGCTTTTCCCTTTTAATGTGACTGACTGGAAGCATAAGCAGTCATCAAAAGATGGGAGAATTCATTCTAATAACGATAACAGAAGAAACGATTTCTAGCGCAAAACTGACGAAATAAGGGCCCGTGTGACGACGGCCCTAGAGCTCCAAGGGATCCATTCATGAGGTAACGGAGTCAGACCATTCTTTAGAATGAGCCATGGGTTCAGCAAGGCACGTGGTACAGTCATCAGATTTCTCCCTAATGTGCAGAGAGATTATAACAGGAAGATTCAAATACGTGGTTTCTCCACATGCATTTCTGAAGTAGTACCTCCCATGAGGACACCAAGACAGCTCTGCCCTTGACCTATGCACTGGAATGTATACATATAGGCTTCATGAGAACAGATGTATGCATATACGATTCTCTCTGTGCAATCACACACACCCTACCTTTTTCAGAATTCCAAGTGATGCAGAGAGAATCTTATGGACATACACTTTCCCTCTTCTCTTTTGGGGATGATCCAACTTTCTTATTCTGCAATAGATTAGTAAAATCCATATATTATCTCTGTTGCTTTTAGCAACTTTTCTCCAGATGATTTTTCTATTTTACAAAATGTTGTTTCTGTAATTAAAGAGCAACATGGGTCAAAGGGGGAAAAAGCCTTACCCATCCAAGTCATTTGTCATACACCAGCAGTTTGAATCATGGAGAGGAGAGCTTTGCTTAGGGATGATTCTCAGATGCACACCACAGAGATCTGCTCCACATCTAAATAATTGCCTATGGCTGACTAGCATCAGTTAGTCCAGCATTAGTTCAGCTGATGCATTTACTTTGCTTGGCTGTGGACACGTATATAAGCCATGCTCAGTGCTTCAGGTATGATTTGCAAGGAATTTATTTTTCTGATACTGTATAGCAAAGGAATTATGTTTGCAGCAAAGCAACTGATGATAAATTTTGACAGCAACAGGCAGTTTTCTTTTAGAAGCAAAATGCAATGGTGCTTGGTTCCATTATAGGTATAGTTTTGGCTCATTATTATTTTTCTTGATATTATATTGTTTTTCATTGTAACTATTGTTGTTATGGATTTCAGGATGAGACAATTAAAATGGATACTGTTAAGAATTTTTTTGTTATTTAGCGCAAATCTATTTTAAAAGCTGTAAAAAATTGAGGTAAATTCATACTCTTCTGTGAAACTAAAGGGTCACCTGGTTGCAGTCAAATTCTTGCTGGCCACCATTGGTGCTATCCCTATTTCTCTGGTGTGAAGCTATAGACAGAGGAATATCCTTCAAGATCAGGAATTGGCAACCTTGCATGTTGACGAATGTCTTATTATGTATAAACAAAGCAAAATTTGGAGGAAGGGCCTGCCTACACATCATCAGAGGGTTAAAAAATACTAACAGAAAGGTGATCCTCATCAAGCTGGTACCAAATAGGGCTTTATTTCTGAAGTGTAGAGTACAGAATCAAAGATAACCCAGTTTCTTTATTATCCTTTCTTCAGAAGGCTGTCTGTCTCCTGTACTAGGTGGAGACCCATTAACAAAGCATTATGGGAAGAAAGCAAGTTGGCTGTTTTTCCTGTATCTTTTTAGCAATTGAATCAAGAAGCTTTTGTCCTCAGGGCTGTCAACCTGGCACCTGTTGCTCATGTTAATTTAATGAGGGAAAAAAGAAAGGTGCCACAGATAGTGCATTTGTATAGTAAATGTGCTTTTATTTTCTGTGTAACTAACATGTCATTCTAAGCTGAAGCACATCTGGAAAATGGCCAACAATGAACCAAATGCACAAACATTTTATAATTTGTTCAACAAGAGCCTGTGCTGGGAAATAAGAGGCTGCTGTGAAGGGAAGCAATCCCCAAATCCTTTCCAGCGTGTATCATGAGGTAAAGGCTTGGGAGATAGGTCAGTATTTCACACAAATGTGGCTGCTATGGCTATTTGACCTGTATGGTGCTAAAGTAGCAGCCCATGTGCTCCTCCTAATGCTGTCTTGCCATGACTGTGAGTAAGGGTTCAGCCCCTCCTTTTCCATTGCTGCTGCTCATTGGTAGCTGCTGATTGGCCTCTGATTTCCTGCCTGTTTTGACCCTATTTGTGAATTGCAGGATCGTGCTTTATAGATCTGGGACTTCTATTTTGCTACTAGAGCAGAAAAAGATCTCTAAACGAAGCCTTGTGTCTTCCTTAGATTTTCAGTTGTTTTTAAGCCAACACTATGGTCAGACTTCTGAAATTTCTGCTGTAGTATGCTGTGGACCCCACTGTCGGTCTTAGCTATGGGGCAACCAGGGCAGATGGGTGCTTGACCACCATTCAGTTGCCCAATAGAATTTTCATGTATTTTTAAAAATCAAGAATTGTGTTTGTGCTCAGGATTGCTCAGTATAGCACTAATATTGGTGTTGTGGCAGTAATTCTAATTTGGCTGGCAAGGCTCCAATAGGAACATAAGTGGGAGAATGTGTGTTGACTGAAGAGACAGCAGGTTTTCTCTGCCACATGTCATCGGCTTCAAGTCGCCACTATTGTGGGCCAGTGGGAGGGGGAGTTGCTTTGCACAAGAGAGTTCTGGATGTATATCCCCTCCCCCTTAAGCAGCAGCATGGGCAGGAGACTTCTCTCTTTCTCCTTTCCCAGATGGGATCCCAAACTGCTTCTCCCCTCGGACTATGCCTCTGGGATGAAAAAGCCTGAGGTACATAGATTCCTTTGCTGTGAGAGAGCAGGTGTGAAAGAAGAGAACAGAGAAGGATTTAAAATAATCCATTGACAAGTAATGGTGGGAGAGGCCATTGCAGGAAAGGTAATTGCAAAAGTGCACACAGATAACACAAGATAGATGCAGAAAGGAGTAGAAACAGGCAGAGGAACCAGCCACCTCATTGCACAAATCACTAACACTTCTCAGTGGAAAGAAGAATCCTAATGCTAAACTGTTTTATACATGCAATACTTGTGCTACAAATACTGTCTGAAGCAAACCCCCCCTCAAAAAAACCCACCACAAACCAGTATTTTTTTAACATGAGGCAATGGAGGAAACATGGGAGTATGAAAGTTTGGGAAAGATCTGAGCTGAGTTCAGATATAATGCAAAATCATTATTTTTTGGTTCCTTTGCAAAACCCAAATTCAATTCCCTGAAATCCCAGTTTTCCTTAACAAACACTCTGGTTTTGCCTTTACTGTTTCTTCCACCACCCCACAAAGACCTGGTTGATATCCCAGTCTGCATTGCAATGAAGGCAGTGCCTGGGAAGAAACGAAAATTAAATCTGGATGTTTGCATTCATGTGTCATGAGACCATTATTAAGACTAATTGTGGTTAATAAACCAACTTCAAACCATGGTTTTATATCCTGGTTTGTGTACTCTAACTAATTATAGTAAGTGGAGTGCCCCACATTTGGATGATCATAATTTAATTAATCTGTGGTTTCACATGCAATTTGAACCAAGCCATCATCTTGAATTTCTGGAGTAACTATGAGCAAATGGGCTCAATCCCTGAGAAAACGGTTAATGTGGAAACTCCCTAGGTGAGACGTAAATGGCAGCAAGTCTGCCTGGAGCTGCTGATGCTTGAGATGAGAAGGGGAAGAAGAATAGCAGAAGAATGTGCTGATCAAGACAATTCCCTGAGGCAAAGTGGCTTATGGTGCTGCTATGAGAGGAAAAGGAAGAGTGCAGCAAGAGGGCAAGGATGGCGTTTCTTCTCCCCCTCCCACCAGGTTCTGAGAATGTTGAAGTTCTGAGACAATAATCCCAAATTAAAAACTGGTAGGGTGGTTGGGGGGGAGGGGTAATGCAGTAAGCAATTCGTACCTGAGGAGAGGCTGCATACTGGGTTTGGGAGTGCCCCTGATGGGGACAGAAATGAGCCACTGGGGATCCAGCTGGTTGTCTCACTAGGTGGCAGTGATCTAGCCATGTCTGGAACTCTGTTAGCTATTCAGCTAGGGGTCAACAAGAAAGAAATGCCTCAGCAGAGTGGCAGGGGTCGGGAGGGCAATTGTGGGGTTAAAGCAGAGAAGGAAGGGGTTAAAAGAGGGAAGGCTGGAGCTGCCAACCAATCAGCTCTCACTTACTTCTTTTTAAGTTGGCCTTCAGAAGTCTGGGAGAGATTGATAAGAAGAACTGATATGTCTCCAGGCAGTGGAAGAGCCAGTGAGGGGAACCGAGCATGATGGGGTGAACCTTTAGCCCCCTTCTCTTTTCATAACAGAGGCCATAGAAGGATGGAGGAGGCAAGTAGCCTGCTGTTCAGGGCATTGGACTGGTGGAAGGGGGCCGGAATGTGGAGCCTGGCACTAGCTCCAGGGCTTGTTTTGAGTCAAGGTTCAGCAGGGTGAAGCTTGGTACCCGTCCTGAATAAAGAAAGGAAAGATAAATACTCTTGCTTGCTTATCAGTCATAAATAGCCTTTTTTGCACAGGCAATTTGTGCCGCTTTTGGCCCCATACCTCTTCGAGTTTTCTTCCAAATTCCGGATGCTTAACTCCCCCTTCAGAAGTGAACCCTTGAAACACCAAATTGAAATATGAAGGGACAGTTAAGTGTCCAGAATTCAGAAGAAAGCCTGAAGAGGTATGGGGCCAAAAGCAGCAAAAATCACCCGTGCAAAAAAGTCCAATGTCAGTAAACCAGTAAATGCTGCCCTTAACTATTGATTTGCCAGTAATAACAGTGCTTGCAAAGTCTACTTTGTGTGGGCAGAAGACTGAGGAATTGGGAATCTTGAGAACAACAGAATATCTCGAACTGGGATATCTCTCCTTAATTTCTTAATATTTCTTCTCATTGTCTGCTTAGCCCTCCTTTCCACAGTTTTGCTAAAGTGTGAAACTGGTAACACTGACTCTCTAAGTGAACTCTTGATAGTGGTTAGTTTTAGAGTGGACTTGAAATCCGACCAGATTGGTTTATCTCTGCCTTTCTACTGTGTTTTCCCCTGACAGTCTGTACTAGTGTTGCCAACTTCAGTTTGGGAAATACCTGGAGATTAGAGGAGTGGAGTCTGAGAGTGGGCTTTGGGGAGGGGAGAGACCTCAGTGGGGTATAATTCAATAGAGTCCACCCTCCAAAGCAGCAGTTGTCATTGTTGAGAGGAATTCCTGGTACCTTCAGCATGCTGCATCTCTACTAGAGTATTACTCTCCTGATGATTTGGCTATGACACAAGTGACAGGCCCTACAAGAGGTATACAACCAAGTGGCAAGGAAATATTGAATGCCTCTGATGTTATTTAGAAATAATTTTATTCCTGGTAACGGTTTACAATAAAGTTTACCACTAATATGATACACTTGATGTTTACATCCATATACACATCTTGAGCAAAACATAGTGCAGACATAGGGTTTATAATTAATGAACAATGGCATGGAAATAATGATAATCTCTTGTATGGCCCTTCTTGTGCTCTGTCATTAGAGAAGACCTTGCTATCTGATGTTTGATTGATAGGATTAAGGAGCAGAGCCTCCTCAGCAGAAATGCCCATGTTATGGGATTTCCTCCTCAGGGAATCTCCTCAGGTCAGCTGCATCTCCCTCCGTATTTTTTAATGCCTCATTAGCTGTCTGATGGTTATTGTTCATGCAGAAAATAATGCACAGGAGAGTCCTTTGTAATGCAAGAGATCCAGAGGACTTAGCTGTGTTAGTCTGTAGTAGCAAAATTGAAAAGGGTCCAGTAGCACCTTTAAGACTAACCAATTTTACTGTAGCATAAGCTTCCGAGAATCACAGCTCTCTTCGTCAGATGCATGGAGGGTAAGAAGAAGCTGGTCAGATATATAGGGGGAGGGGGGAGGGCAGAGCAGATGCAATCAGTAGCTTCTGATAATGGGATCAGTTTGCTTCTGATAATGAGATAACCATTTATAGTCTCTATTCAATCCAAGCCTGACTGAATCAAATTTACATATGTATTCCAATTTGGAATTCATATATAAATTTGACGAAGAGAACTGTGATTCTCGAAAGCTTATGCTACAGTAAAGTTGGTTAGTCTTAAAGGTGCTACTGGACTGTTTTCGACTTCGTAATGCAAATGAGCATTGGGGCCAATGCAGAATTTACATTCATGATACACACCTGTTTGTAGCAAGAGCTTTTGCAAATTTCATGTGTGAAAGTACTGATTGATTTAAGTGTTGCTTTTTGATACTCCTGGCCTTGGTTGTTGGTTGCCTTGCTGACTGGCAGCTGCTCTGGATCAGCGGCAGCCTTTGAGACCCACCCAGAAGTGGGGGGATGGATAGGGGAGCAGGCTTAGTAATAACTCAACAATAGCTCTGCTTGTGGCAGAGTCTGACGAGGTAGACCAAGGCCTATCATTGCTGGCTAGGTGATTGACCAACCTAAACATAGATCAAGGCCACAGCCAGGCAAGTGGGTCCCTTAGTGACCAACCTGTGGTACAGCTGGCTGGTGGGCTGGAAACAGACACTGCAGCTTTTGACACGCAAGAAGCAGGTTATGCAGAGCAAAGAAGGACAGGCCTCTGGGGACCAGGACATTCTCCTAGGGAGAAGGCTGACCCCCAGAGAGTCAACTGCCACCCAGGTGGGGTGGGGGACCAGGCCACCAACCTCCCACCCAGGGGGGTGGGGGACCTGGCAACCCTACCGTAAAGGCATTGTTCCCAAACAATAGTGCAAGAATGCACATACACAAAATATTTCTGATCAAATTAAGAAATTAAAAAACAAGCTCCCCTCCTCCAAGGTCTGAGGATGCCACTTGATATTTGTAACAGAGTTATGGTTCTTCAGGAGGAGAGGTCTTCCATTACTAGGCTAAATTTTCCTAGTATGGTTGTTTAAGCGAGTAATTGACAGCACAATCCTGTGGTCTTCCAACACAGAAAAGAATTTCCCCAAAAGACCCATCCCCAAGGATCTGGGAGCATAGCACTACACTGGAGTCCACCTTGACACCACTGAGACCCACTCGGTCACACAGTGGCATGCTGACAACTCATCATATCCACTAGAAGCTCTGTTGAAGTTATGTTTATTTTACTGTTGCTGTTTTTTGCAGATATTTTAAATTGTTTATATTGCTTTAATTGTCTCTCTGTAAGCCATCTCAAATGTCTTTGGTAGTATTAAAAAAGACAGAATGTGTTCCATAGCAGCTCTTAAGTTTTGGGATGTCTTGCTTATTGAGTTAAGGAAATCTTCAGTTTTAATCTAGTTTTTGCCAGCAGTGCAGAACTTTAAAATTTTACTTTGCATTTGGTTGCTTCTGTGGTTTGGACAGTTATTTTGAATATGTTTGAATAATGCTATTATAATTTTCTATGGTTTTGTTTGAAGAAGATGGCATTTTACTGTCTAATGCTTTGAACATTTGGTAGAATCCCCTAAAAGATTTTGAATACATACAATATAAACAAAGCGCACAAATATTTGGCCTTAGCCAGGTTTTGATTTCTGGACTGGCATGTCTGAATTAACAACTAAGTGTTGAGCCTTGCATACTTTAGCAAACATGCTAACCCAGGTATCTTTGCCAAAGCTAAGCAATTCTGGACTTGTTCAGGGTCTGGAATCCCAAGCAAGCTGCCTCGAGCTTCGTAATGGAAGGGCAAGGGGATAAATATGTATAAAATTTAAGAAAATTAAATTAAGAGAGAGCAAGGGTTCATTACTCATGCCGAGAGAACACATGTTCTAGGACTGAATCCTGACATTGAAAACTGATTCTGGGCTTTGCAGTGTTATAACCCGGCTCAAATTAAGTTCAGCTGACAAAATGGATTGCCTGCCTTGAATGTGTATTATGACATGTACATTTAATTTGGTGTTTTCTTGTGCAAATGTAATAGGACACCAGGAAGCCTGTTTCCAGATAGATCTGGTACACCAACTGCAGCTACTCCTATAGAGATGTTAATGCTATCATTCATACTTTGATAATCTCATGGATAAGTTACTATATTCACCCTATTTGTGGGGCTGTACTTGAAAACTAATTAGAAGTTTTGGATAGTGTAGACTGGCTGGGTGGAGAGAATATGTAACATCCAATATGCTTGCCCATCTGCATTGGTTCCTACTCTGTTTCAGCAAGATAGATATGGACCTTTATCCTTTTGGCCTGATGTCCTAGGAGGGGCACCTTCCCCATTTGAAGTTTCCCCTTGTAATTTGAGTTCATCTATGTGGCACTATTATGTGTTCCCTTCCTGTGCTAGGTAAAATCCTCTATGCTTTTTTGAAGGAGGGAAAACTGTGTTTATTTTGTCAAACTTTTATTTGAGCTGCCTTTCAGCTCAAACAACCTCCAAGGTGGCTAACAATGTAAAAATTAATTAAAACTATGATTAAAATAATAAAATAAACAAAAAATGGCAACAAGATCCTAAAAACAGTAATTAAACAGTTGTTTTATAGGTGTGAAAATTAGCGCTGGCTGCTGTTTCTCTCTGCTGTTTTACTGTAAATTGGGAGGTTATATTTTTTAAATGTTAGTTTTGATGTTTTACTATGTAATCATTGTGAACGTAGACTGCTTTAATTGAAAGGCAGAGTACACATTGAGAATGAATTAATGAATAAAGGGATGTTGACCTAAAGTAAAAATCTGTTGCAAGCAATGATTTGGAGGGGGTGTGTGTGTGTGGGGGGGGGGATGTTTTCAGATGAGAAATTTCTGCTCTCCCGACATACAGGCTGAGGAGTCTCCTGCTTTGTGCAGGTCTGGCTCTGATTCAAGGTTTGCTTTCAGAACAGCCACTGGATGGTTCACCAGGCTCTTAGATGTAGCTGGGGATCTGACAGCCTTGGGAAGGTGTTCTGGATGGTGAAAGTGCTGGCTGGATGCCCAAGACCAATAGGGTGTGTTCGATTGGGTGGTGTGCTCATTGCCTCAGAGGGATGCTCTCATTCCTTCTGCCAAGCCAGGACCTGTCCCTGTATGCTTAGCGAGAACAAAACTATCTTTTTCTTTTCTCTCTAGTTCCTCCTGTTACCAGAACTGCTATTTTATGGGGAAATTAGCTGCAGTCTGGGTTTAATTATTGCGGATCTTAACCAGCTATACCAGAGTCCGTCTTCCAGATTACTCGTGCAATAAAGAGGCAAGACTAATAAAGATAAAATATGTTTTACTAATAGTGTTGCATATGCCTACAATAATACACACAAGCAAGGTACATACAAGAGCTAGGAAGCAAAGAGTAGGAAAAATAGAGCCATTTGCATGAGCAGGGAACCCACTTGAGATCGATGAAGCGGGGTGATACGCACCTGGTCACGGCGAGGAACAAAGATGTAGCAGCGAAACGGGGCGATATCTAATGCCTGCACTAGACACGCAGAGTGAACAAGGGTTCAAGATAGGAATGGCGCGTGCACCTCATGGCAGGGGAAGCCTGCTTAAGTATCCAAAAACGTCCCCTGAGGCGAGTGCCTTCCATGTGGTTCTCAAAAGGGGGAACAAAGGTTTAATGGGTCTACAACTATCCCTAATGGGCCACTTTAGTGTCTGAATATATGATTGTGACACCTCGGGAATAGGGGACAAAGGAAGGGAGGGGAGTGCCGGGTGGGTTGACTGAATTGGCCAGGAAGCTGGAGTTGTCTTGATTGCATCTGTTCCGGAATGTGGTAGTTGTATTGAAATGCGTCCATTAGGTGTTCTGGGAAGCCGACACGTAGCTTCCATTCTGGGGCGGCTTCCCGCGATATGCATAGCAAGGCGAGGCTGGCCGCTGTGAACATGACAGGAGCTGGGTCTCGAGATGGCTCCTCAGAGTAAACTGTCCATGTTGGTACTTTGCTGCCTGGGAACATGGCTTCTTCCTTGGCACGGCTTGGGCTTGCTAGCAGGCTGCCTAGTAGTGAGGGCAGACCATCCTGCAAGGGGCTCTCCACGGGAACTGACCAGGGGGTGCCTGGCCAGGCTCGTGGAGATTTCCTCTGGCTGCTAGTGGCGTGGCTCCGGGCCCAGGTGAGGTAGGTGTCCAAGGAGGCAGTACACAGGCATAGGTGGCACAGTCCATTACAGCAGAGAGATCAGGAAACAGACATGGGCAATGCTGCCCTTAAACAGAGTCTTTGGTGGAGCCTTAAAACAGCAAGGCAGGAAACTGGCACAGTTCATAGTGGGCTCCATAACAAGGGAAGGGGGTCCCTGGCAACACTCCAGATAAAAGCAGAAAAGTAACAAGTATGTATTTGGGCTGCAGACAGGGAAGTTTAAATGGCCCAGGAACAAGCCAAGTCACATCCCTCCTCCCCCTCCTCGTGGTGCTGGCTTGCAGCATTGCATACTCAAGAAAACCACTTGGCTCAGACCCAGTCAGAAGGGCTCCCTCATTGCCTCTGGTGGTGCTGTGGGAGGAGACCGCTGGTGACCTGACAGCTGTTATTGATGTGGATCCAACCATCTTCTGAGTAGCTTTCCCCCAGTGCAAGGTGGTTTCCTCCAGCTTCCATTGGAGGAAGAGCCATAAGTTGGAGGAAGGCTACTCATAGTATGTCTGGATCCACACCGATGATTGGTGTCAGGTCACCACTGGAGGAAGAACAACTTAATTTGGAGGAAGGCTCTTTATGCTGGAGGAACGCTTCAACCTTGAGTCAAAGAAAAGCCAAAGAAAATTAAACTTTGTTTGGTGGAGTGGTAGGAGGGGTAGGATCAGCCCCACTGTCACTGCTGAAGGGCTGAGAATGAGAGACTCCTGCAATGCTGCTAGAGCAGCTGTGACTGGGTTCTGCTTTTTTCTGGCTGCCCGTTGTCCTACAGGCTTTTCCAGTAAGTTGAATGGCCAGTCTATCCCCGCTAAAAATACCCCCCCCCCCCCCGAATGATCACTGGCCATTTATTGATATTGTGCTATAGGATTTATGTAAATGCATATGATTCCTTCTTCAGTATTTTGTTCCCCAGACAAGTGACAGTTTCTTCCAATTAGTGGCTGCCTTCCACATGGGTTCTGAAAATAATGCTCATGCTGTCTTTATGACCTTCTGTGCAAATATCTGTTTTTTTTAATTGTACAGTTTCTCTGAAGAATTTAAGGTGGTGTACACAGTTCTCCCCTCCTCTGTTTAATCTTCTCAATAACCCTGTGAAGTAGGTTAGGCTGAGAGAGAGTGACTAGCCCAAGGTACAATTAATTCATGATCTGCTCACCACAAGAAAACAGAAAGTAATTAAGCTTGGAGGAGAAGGAAGGCTGGAAAATGTACAGGGACAGTAGCCCCGAGAAATCTTTACAGCTCTTTGACTCTCCATACTGGACAGTCTCATGGTATCATTGCATTTTACGATTTAAAATATCACGACAACCAATCTTATCTGAAAAAAAGACATACACATCCCAGAAAATACTGGAAAGCAACAGACAGACAATGACATTGCATGAATTTCTAAAAACCATGAACGAATAATGGCAATTCCAGACTAAAGGCTAGTGTAGATTAGAACTGAAATATCAAATGAGAAGAAACTTCCAGCAGATACACAGTTTTGTTAGAGAGCTAGCTTTTGTATAGGACTATGTAAAACCTATAGGAAAACTCAGTTTCCTCAATCAGCAATAATAAGGTTCCATATAAAATCCATGTTCTGTTTCAGATTTTTGCAGGTCTGACATACTGTCATACTTCCTACATTATTAGCTTCTCTGAATCCCAGGTGGTGGAGATTTTTTGTAATTGCATTTTTCAGGTGTCATTGCATTGAAATATGGTTTTTGTAGTCATAAAGTTTTACCAAGTGTAGTTTCTATGCACATTCACAGTATTTTTAAAGAGAAAAAAACCTGTGTCTTATTGTCACTTACAAAAGCACCAATAGTGTTAGCAGACCTCCTTATATGATGACAATCTCCTATCCAATCATCAGGAACTGAACTTGCAGGACAAGGGATTGGCAAAGTGATCTATGAAGCATCTTAGCCTGTTTCTGGGACTGCATTTTCTAAGTCATCCATGGCTAGTGACTGGGGTAAGGCAGAGTTTACAAGGGGTGTGTGTGTGGCATAGGGGAAGGAGATGGGCTTTGCAGACTCACCTGCCTTTCAAGGCTCTGCAGACTAGCAGTGACTCAGCATGGGAAACATTCCCTGTTGAAGAATAGGCACTACCAATGAGATGCCAAGCACCTTTTCCAAAAAGAGTCTGCCTTCCATTTTGCCTGTGACTCCAATGAGTGAATTTGTTAGATGGGATAGAAAACTACTCCACAGCTCTCTCTTGCTAGGGGCTCTTGGCTTTTGATTTTGCCTTAGCAAAGTTGAGTTCCTTTCCATGCATTTTTTATAAGGATTTATGTGCCTTAGTTCACACATTCCCTTCACCTATTAGCTAAACGTCTATTTGTTAGCCCTTGTTTCTTAAAACATACACAAGAGCCTACCACGTCATGCTCACGTTTGCTCCATCATCACTTTTTTCCTACAGAGCATTGCTGGCTTCTAATAGCCCAGGAGTGGGTGTGTGACAACAACATGCTTGCAGTGCTATCTTAGTATCTCTCTTTGCTCCCTTTTGTGTCATTCATCTGTTGTAACTGAACTAAGGCGACAAAATGTCTTTGGGCTACAGTGGAAAGTGCTCTGGTGAAGAAGCCCAATTGTTGGCTGTGCTTCTTGCCTTTTATTTAAATATTGATGATATACTTACTAGGCCTGTGAAATCTAAGTTACAGATGGTAGATGTGACTGATTTTGTCCACAAAATGCATTGAAAAAGGATCACAGTGGACCTGTATGTTTTCTGGGTCTACATTTTCAAAAGTCTGAGATAACCTAGTAAAAAGCTCAGCTGGATAGCATTGTATGGATGCAGTGGGGGCAGAGAAGTGAGCTCACTTTGCCGCAATCATTGCCATGGAGTAGGCATACTTATGCACTCTCACCTGTGCTCAGTCACATTCATTTTGGGTTTTCCTCCACTTGTACTCTAATGGTCTGCCTGACTGCTTCATCGCTCCTAGCTCCTTGGTAAACCAAAGAACATGCTGGGCTCTGCAAGAGGCTGCAAGCCATTCTGGAGCGATCACATCCACAGCCTGGGTTATCTTCGGATTCCATGCAACAGGTACATCAACTTTTCTGACAGGATAATCCCCAAGTGATCTTATGAATCCATCAAGATCCATCACCCTCCTGGGGTGTACTATCCTAAGTGGCTCTCCTCCTACCCTTGCAGAGGTTCTGTGTAGTCCATTAGTACACATGGAGCCCTCCAATGGGTCAGGAAAATATTGCAGGTAGGGTTGCCAGATGGTTTCAACAAAAATACTGGATACATTTGATTAAAAATTGTCTATCACACTCCAGGGTGAGAAATCCCTGGATAATTGAGGATGGATCCTGGGGAGGGCTGAGTTTGCCAAAGGAAAGGACCTCAACACAGTATAATGCCATAGAGTCCACCCTCCAAAGCAAGCCATTTTTTCAAGGAGAACTGATCTCTGTGGCCTGGAGATCAGTTGCAATTCCAGGAGATTTCCAGGCCCCAACCTCATGAGTGGGAAAAGGGCCTGAAGAAACAATATTAATAGTACTAAGACAGGGTCAAAGTGGGGTCTTGAGGGGCTGCATTAATGGGATAACTTGGATCCCTTGAAGGAAAGGGCTGAAATGGGAAAGATACCGTTAAGGGACAAGGGCTGTGCAATGTGAACAAAATACTACAGGGGCTGGCTTGTACGTGCAAGTAGCAATTCCTTCTAGACAAGTAATTTACTGTACTCAATCTCCTTTGTCACCCGGAACTACATTTGAACAGTGCTGGTTAGCAAATTTTGTGTGGGCTGGTGAATCTCTAGCAGCAGGCAGGTATAAGGGAAGGCTAAAAATTAGAATATCATTTCTTGGAGAAGGGAGAGAGAGTGTGTGTCAAGGCCATAGGAATGTACTTAGATGAAAACTAGTGAACTGGGAGCCACTTTATGAAAGAAGAGTGCTGGGGGGGATTTTTTTGTGCAGAAAGATCATGGGCCGAGAGAGAGGGGGGGGAATTGCTTGTCCACTCATAGAGCTCTGTCGGAGACGCTTATGCTTACACTGTTGCCTTCTGTGAGGGAAGGCTGGGATGAAGGGGGCCTCCTCCTTGCAGGCTCCCTTACCCTGATCTGCTCTTCCTCCTCCTTCTGCAGGATGGAAGTGGTGACCCCAATTCCCACATGATGTGTATGGTGCTGCCCAGTGTCTGGTCATGATACCAGAGGAATCACAGTGCAAACAATGAAATAACCAAAAGTGCTTCCCAAATAAAGACAAAGGAACCCTAATTAGGAACCCTACTAAGGAAACCAAGTAACATTTATTTTCTCACCAATGCTGGAGATTTAGTGTGCATGTCTATGTAGAAAGCCTTATTATTTAGATTGAAGAAACGATCTTATTTTGACTGTATGTTTGATGTTCAGTCAGTCCTATTCGCTGAGGGATGGATATGCCGAAACGTGAGAGTAAACTGGAAGCCCATCTCACTTGCGCTTTGGACACTGTGCAGACTGTGATTTATTCTACTCATAAGTTTTCACCAATTATCATTCAGAATTTTGTGGACTTTCCCCCTTTTGTACTTTTGTATTGACAGAGACTTATAGATTATTAAGAATTATTACAAATGATATATTGTGCACAACTTTTTGTCTTTATTTGGGAAGTGCTGTTTTTCACAGTGGTTCTTTTGGTTATTTCAGTGCCTGATCATGCCAACTCTCTCAGCTTTGGGGTGGTGATAGGGCACCACTGCGACATTTTCACACACTTGTGCATGCATGTCCACTAACTGCCCTTCTTCCTTAATGAACCTTTTGCAGTGGAGGCATCAGTCTGACCTCTGGCATGTGGACCCTGGTTGCCATGGAGATAGCATCCATGCACACTCTGGTAGGCTGTTAAAGATTGAAGGAGCTTTCTCTCCCCTCTGCTCTCCAGAAACCCTAGGCCTCTCAGAGGGGCATCATGTGAAGAAAACTGCATGCACGGCGGTTTCCATGGAGATGATTCATAGAGGGAGGGGGAATGAGCATCTTTCTCCCTCTAGCTACAGAAGGAGAAGTAAAAAAAAAATTGAGAAGAACCTTCAAGGGAGACCCGGAATGAGGGGTGCAAGCTGCTGGTTTCCATAGAGATTGCATTGAAGGGGGCTTGCTTTCCAGAAAGTGAGGTAAATTCCCAAGGCAACAGACATTTGAATGACTTGTTCAAGTTGTAAAGGATAAGAAAGTTCCCTGTAACTTCTCCAGGCTCACTGAGAAATAGCCAGTCTTATCCAGTGTGGAGGACAAAACTACAAATCCCATTAGGCTCTGGGAGAAAGAAGGCCTGAGAGAGCCCAGCCTAAATCCCTGCCTTTGCCTCTCTGGCAGGTCTGAAACCCCCTGCTTTCTGGCACTCTCTCTCCTTAGTAGTGCCAAACAGCTGATGCAGGCTCCAAACAGCTGAGGTTGGGTTCTGGTTTCCACAGCCTGACTCTGATTCAATCAGCTGCTGCTCTTCCAGCTTGAGCCTCTGCATTGGGCAAGTGCAGCCTCAGCACTCCCAGGACTCTTTAGAACTTAACTAGAAAATACCTGACATTTATATGTGTGGTATTCCCCCCCCCTCAACATTCAAAATACCGGATTGTCCAGTCTGAAACCAGACAGCTGGAAACCTAGTTGCAGGAGGAGATCTAAGCTCCCTCTTCCCTGATCTGAATCAGGTCCATGTTCAGGCCTGGAATACATCTCTTGAGCCAACCTGGGGGTGTCCACAGGGAAAATGTAATATGTAGATAAGCTGTCAAAGACTGAACAGGTTCTATGTTGTCTGACAGATAGATCCCTAGTTTTGCTGAGCTAGCTACACACTGGAGATTTCAGTGATAATTACAAAATGCCTTTTGTGACCAGAGTCTTTCTGCTATAGGATGAGCATGAATAAATGAAGGATATGATGCATTGACCCTACTGATGCAGGAAAAGTGAAAGATGATCCCTGAAACAATCATAGGCTCTAAGATTGAAAAGGAGTGTTTTGATCGTCTTGTAAGAAAATTTGAGGGGAAGAAAATTTGAGGCTGCTGCCTTGCCTACAGCTTCACTAAGATGTTTTCCATGTGGTCACTTTACAGTTTCAGAATCTATTCTGCTTCCGATGTTCTCGAGTTCTGCATCTGCAAGGGAGTCATGGGAGTTTTTGTCCATCTTTTCCCCATTTCCCCCCTGCACATATTCTGCAATTTTTTTAAGCTGCTGCCCAGTTGTTGCTGGAACGTGTCCTGTCCATGAAGAATAAAAAAAATCCCATTCTGCTTCTCTTCCCCCCCTTCCTTTCACCGGGAGCTGATTGGTCTGTCCGCCAGTAACCACTCCCACCCTCCTCTGCTCTCTGAACTCCTTTTCCACCATTTTTATCAGTAAAGCAAGGTAAGGGTCATAAGGCTGCTTCTCCATTCACTTCCTTCCTCCTGGGTACGCACATACACTCTTATTTTTTTTCAAAGCCAGGAATGAGTTCTAATGTTATTGCTTATTCCCTGCTGGTTAAATGGTTGCTTTCCACTTCCTCTCTCAGGGGTATGTGCACACTCTTCCCCCCCCCCCCAAAGTCAGGAATGTAATGTTACTGCACATGCCTCCTAGCTTTAAGTCAGGAAAGGATTAAATGGCCGCTTTCCCCTCCCTCTGTCTATCCCTCCCAGCTTTCTCATGCTTCTCCTAATGCCAAAGAGAAAAAAGCAAGTGTTTTGCTTCCCTACCATTTTGTTTAGAAAAGAGTGGAACAAGCATGAAAAGTACATGTTTCCCCCCAGAATTCCGCCACCAATTGCCTCTCCAGTGGGCATGGGACAGCCCAATCAGCAAATACAGGGAGTTGGGGATGGGTTTCAACACTGCAATGTGACTACGCATACAGGGAAAAAAATGACAACAGCTTCGGCCCCCACAAATTGCGGCTCCAAACAGATACATCTTAACTCATCAGCAGACCCCACATTGCCTGGAGGTCATGCAGCGCAGAATGATGGGTCCTTAAGCCATTTCAGCACCGATTAGCATGAATGCTCAGCATTTCTGGCTTAAAGTGTGCCATGAGGAATGGGCCTAAGACCAAATGTGGGCTTCCAGTCAGTAAGAGAGGGGGCTTAACCCAGGGACTGATCTGAGAACAGAGCAGACTGTAGCCAGTGAATGATGCCTTAGATTAGAACATCTGAGGGTGAGGTAGGAGGAAAAAGAGGTTGTTTGGCTTTCTGAAGAAAGGGAGCGTGATTCATGGTATGGGAAAGGGACATTTTGAATCACCTGCCTGGATCACCTACTCACAAATAAGTTTACTCAAGGTTAGGTGCTTTAGCTTGCTACTTTAGATGGCTAGCAGACACCCAAATTCACAAACAAATTTACTTATGGCCCAACTGAAGAGGATAGTATTCTTTGCAATGTTTATCCAAAACTGCTAGAGTCATCAGGCATAAGCATTTGTGAGCAGGAAGAATTTGACGAAATGGGCTCTTGTTTATGAAATGCTAATAAAGGTTTGTCTTGAAAGTGCCATAAGACTGCAACTTCCCATCTGGAATTTATTCCCAAATGAAAAGGTAAATCGTACAGCAGTATCATATAATCACTTTAATGAGGTACTGGCTTCCTCATAATGAAATACAAAATGGACACTAATCAGAGACATGACTAGTCAGGGAGGAGGGCCTGCTGTCTTGTTTGTTCTTTTGATATCATACTGCTTATGCAAGTAGGCCATTTGCTCAAGCTGACTTAACAGGCTGCAGTAACTTCTGCATGGGCTGTAAATTAGCGTGCTCGACAACATGAAAAGCCTCCTTCTGGAAGCAACCTTAGTCAGGCCTCCAGAGACAGCAAAAAACCAACACTGTCTTTTGAAAGAACAAAATAAATCCAGTTCCCCTTGAAGGGTTTATTTTTAACCCAAAACAAGTTGGGCATTTCTTCATTATGTCTTCCCAGCACCTGTTGAGATCTTGTTCTCTTTTGTTTTCTCTACCTAAAGGCAGTGCCCTCCATTTTTAGTTCTCTTCAGCTCTAAATATAACTTTAAAAGCACAGCAGCACTTTACTGTGACCACACCCAGTCATGGCAGGGCAGGAGGAAACCTGTGCGGCAAGGCTGAGCTAAGGAAATTAGGACGCCAGCAGTCCGTTTCCTAATAGCTATTTTTATTCAGCAAGTCTTATAGGTGCTGTATGATTACATCAAAAGAGAATGCTGTGTTTTGTCCTAGTTTGATACCTGTGGCTACTTGGCACAGGGGCTGTAGTTTTTTTTCATTGGGGAACAGTTCTATTATGTTTTTTTAAAAAATTATTTTATGACTAGTGTGTTATCCTTAGATTTAGGCATTTGTCTGCATGTTTTTTGCTGTCACTCCTTTAGTGCTTGGATTGTAATGCAAAAGCTTAAACAAACTGCCTTGCTTGTATTTGTTTTGTTATATATTTTAAAATATATATTTGTTAATATGTCAGGTAATAGTTTTGTTCATATGGTTTGCAAAAGAATCCAGTGGAAACAAGCTACAGAGTCATGGTTCAGAAATGAATCCCCCTGCTTCTTTTCAACACAAATAGAAATTTCAGGTCAAGCTCAGGGATGAGTGGTGAATCTCTGTAAACACATACTTGCAAAAAATTAAACAGAACTCTCGTTGAAATAGTTCATATAGGTTGTTATCCAAGAAACAGCCTTCCATCCAGATGTGTATTGAGCACATCTGCATCACAAAGCTTATTTAGCTGTCATTTTGATGGGGATCTGCATCTGCCTTTGGAATCATGGTCGTTTTCACACGTCCTTAGAGGTAAACACAGTTCACCTTCGGAACTGTGACAGCTTTTCCCAAAGCATCCACACATTATCTTTGCCAAACGTATGCATATTGTTTTGTTACTGTGTTTCCTGCGACATTACTGGGACCACACTTGCTCTGGTGTTTTCTTTTGTTGTGGGTTTATGGTGCAGGTTTTTTGCATTTTCTGGCATATGAATGGTTAAAGCGCTTCTGAAGAAACCACCTACTCCTCTCAATCTCTGTCTAGTTCTTCCCCCAAAGCTCTTTTCCTACCTCTTTCACATTCCGTTTAGCCATGGAAGCCTGCTTGCAACAGGAGCTGCATGCAATCCCACATGTACAAAGTTAAAAAAAAATTAAGGGGGGGGGCAGTGCTTACAGGCTATGATGCCATAAGTGCCCAACCTCCCCTCCAAAACGGCTTTTGTTTTGGACTGTTTGAAGGCTGTCCTGCAACCTCACAATGAAAGGTAAGCACTTGTGGGGACTTTGGCCATTTCCGCATGGCCTGTCGTTCCCACCTTTCTCTCACTTTAAGGTCTGTGTTTTGCTGAGTTGCTCCAAAAACTCATTCTCCACACACAGTCCCCATAAGTGCTTACCTTTCACAGGACAGCTTCCAAACAGTCCAAAACAAAAGCAGTTTTGGATGGCAGGTTGTGAACTTGCATCATCATAGCCTGCAAGCACCCCCCCCCCTTTAATTTTTTTTTTACTTTGCACATGTGCACTTGCATACAGCTCCTGTTGCAAGCAGGCTTCCACAGCTGAATGGAAATGTGACGAAGGAAGGGAAAGAGCTTTGGGGGAAGAACTGAGACTGAGAGGGGTAGGAAGTTTCTTCAGAAGCACTTTAACCATTCATATGTCAGAAAATGCAAAAAATCTGCACCATAAACCCACAACAAAAGAAAACACCAGAGCAAGTGCAGACCCTGTAAAGATGGAGAAAACATGGTAACAAAACGATATGCATTCATTTGGCATACGGTAATGTGTGGATGCTTGGGGAAAAGCCGCCACAGTTCCGAGGGTGAACCATACCTTCTAAGGACATGTGGAAATGACCTGTGTGTGGAGGATGAGTTTTCAGAGAAAAACACAGACCTAAAGCAGGAGAAAGGTAGGAATGATGGGCTGTGCGGAAATGGCCCAAGAGTTGTGTACATCTGGATTGGGGATATATTATCTGTATGTGGTTGTTTTCACTTGAAGCTGATAGCTAATTGTAACTGTAACAAGAGAGTCTGAACGACAGCTCAATGGTGAAGACCCACTGTGGTGACAAACTTTCCTGGTAGCATACTTGGGAGTACAGTTTCAGTGCCAACGTAGTCATCACAAAACATTCTTATAATGCATGTCTGACTAGGAAGGGATATTTGAAGGAGGTTCACACTCTGCTTCTACACTTGCAAAGCACTGGAACTGAAACCTGGGAAAATCAGAACCAAGACATTTATTTTATTTTTTAATAACAATATCAATAAAAATAAAAACCCAAAACTGGACATAACTTTCTGAAAACAGCTTTCTACCTCATAATTTCACAGAAATTAGCTTGGAAATATTGTTTTGCCCTCCCCTCCTGTTTCCTGCATCTCTTGCTTCTGATATTCCAACCACAGCAGACAGAAGATGAAATCAGAGGAAAATGAAACCTCATCTACTTTCCAAGAATAGGGATAGCATATGAAACAAGGGCTCAGTAGAAACTGTAATGAAATGGAAATGGGGGAGAGAATGCCCCCCCCTATTCATTCAGAGAGGCCTGACTTCAATGTGAGGCTGGTGAAGCAAAAGAGCTTGCTCATGTGACTGTGTGGGCTCATTTAAACTGTTGTAACCTGTGCAAAACAGCTACTCTTGCTTAGTTAGCATCGCAGACAGTAACTGCAAGGGCTACAGATCCCTGGCATACAAACATAGCACAACTCAAACTTTGCACAAGGTTACAGAAGAGCTTAAACAAAAATTCTGAACCTGTACAAAGCTGCATAGGAGAGCTACTTTACTTTGCCAGCCTCATGTTTTAGTCATCCCTAAAATGGGCTGAGAGGAGTGGGTTGGGTTCAAAGCATAAACATGAGCATAACTTCTCCCATTTTCTCAGCCAGGTCAGTGGTGAGGCACAAGCAGTAATAACTAGCCTCACTTACCCAGCAACACTGAATTCTGCAGTTGTTGAGGTTTGTTTTTAATTCCTGCTTTGCTGATGGCTAAGCTGAAACTCATCCACTGTCTCTAGGAAGGCAAAGTCTCCTGCTCTAGAAGGAGACCTCCTGGGCTGGATCCCTGTTCCCTGATGCTGCTTGATAGGGTGATGGTGGTGGTGGGGGGAATTGGGGGGAGGGGTGGAATCAGCATCACTTGTCACCACTTGCTCAAATGCAAAAGTGCCATCATCGTGTTTCTGAAGTTTTGGATGAATCCTAGGTCATTGCCCTAATACAATAATACCACCTCTGGTTTCACTCTGGAAATGATGTTCTGTGTCAGTGTGATGCCAAATCACTTCTACTTGCCCCCTGATTTGTACCACCAGAGTACCAGCTAGGGCCAGCAACACAAACTCTCTCTCTGCGTAGCAATCTCAAATACAGTGGATAACCGTTCTTATGCTACAGTTGAAAAAAATGAAAGAAGAAAGGGAATGAGTGGGTACAGCAGATGATCTTAGCTGCTGGCTAGCGCTCCATGAGGCTCCTAGTGAAGGTTGGTTTTATTGAAACTCTCATAAAAATCGCACTTTGCTACCAGTAATGCCTATTTAGCAAATATTGTTACTGGTTATCAATTAGCTTCTTGTCCAGAGATACATACATGAAGCTGTCTTATATTGAAACAGATCATCAGTCCATCTAGGTCAGTATTGTCTACTCAGACTTGCAGCAGATCTCCAGGGCCTCAGGCAAAGGTTTTTCACATTATCTACTGCCTAGTCCTTTTAACTGGAAATGCTGGGGATTGAACCTTCTGCAGGAAAAGCAGAGGCTCTTCCACTGAGCCACAGCCCAGCCCCAAATGCTCTGAAAGAGTAGCTTTTCATACACCTTTGGCTTCCAGGTTCATGAAATGAGGGCCACTTCAGACACGGCAATGTCAAGGAGGAAGTGCCTCCTGTTTCTTGTTGTTTTGCCTTCTCTCATTTGTCTGAAAAAGAACTTCTCCACATCCCCAGCCTAGAAGATATATAAGCCGTCCCAACAATAGAAGGTAGTGCTTTCCCTGGGCCAGGGAGATATGCAAGTTCTATTTTGGATGAGATGGAGATGTGGAATCATGAGGCACTTGAGTTTCCTGATTCCTATGCAAGGCTGTTGCATCTGAAGTGGCTCCAAGAACAGTTGGGGGCCTCTCTCTCCCTTATGAAATGTATTTTTGTAGGATTACACCATCTCTATCTATCCCTGTCTTGGAACTCAAGTTTTTTTCCAATTTTCCATCAGCCACAGAACCAAGTACATGTAAGAAGATCACAAAACTATGGTGCTCTCTCTACCTGAGGTGAGATGTCACTGTGAGGCTGGAACAGCAAGGGAAACAGAATTAGCATCAAGCATAAATCCCAAACTGGATTTGATGGCTTGAAGCCACCATTTGATAGGCATATTCTCCTCAGTTCCTTTCAAGACACTGAATGCCCTTGAGCCCCACTCGACACAGGAGGCACTGAAACCCAGGCACCTCTTACTTGAGGGCCAAAGCCCAGGAATTGCACTTTGGCTAAATTCAGACATAATGCAAAACAATGATTCAATTAAACTATGATTAGTGTGACACTCTGAACACAGACCACTCCACTAACTATTGTTAGTTATTTGGGTCTATCAAACCAAGATGCGAAACTACACTTTGAAGATGGTTTAGTCTTAACTGTAGTTTTTCATGATATATGCATATGGACATTGTGGTTTAATGCCGGCTAGTTCCTCACTGATGCTCCCCAACTACAGATACTTGTGGTCTGAGTGAGGGTGATGAAACCAGCATTTGTCAAAGCAAAGCACTATTTAGGTGATCATCTCTGAGCTGAACCCTAGCTTCACAAATTAACCATAGTTAAAATAAACCATGTTTTCATGTGATGTCTGAACCAAGCCTGTGAGGTAATTGAGTGAGAACCACTATGACCTTTCTTTGCATCTGTATAAACTCTGTGTAGCTGTCTTAGCTCCTCCCTGACTGGCAGTAACAATGGAGGGCCCGTTCTCCTGTTCGCCGGAATCCTGACCTTTAAGCACTACTGAGTTAATATTTGTAATTTCTGACTAAGAAATTAGATCCCTTAAGAAAAGTCACAAAATTCCCAAAGTAAACATGGTTTGTTTTAAATAGTTCTATAGCAATCCTCAAATCCAAGATCCCTTGCACAGGCCTCAGATGCATTATCTAGAAGCACACCGACAGCAGTTGGAAATTGTGCCAAGATGGAATAGCACAGCTGAGATGGCTTTTTCTTCCTTTCACCTCTTCAGGAAGGCTGGGAGTGGAGTTCAGCAGGGCTGGTATTTAGTCTTTGGGTGTCTTCTTGTTGCGTGAATTCCACATGCCACGTTTGGAATGGTAGTAATGGTAAAAGTTCCTGAGTCGCAAACGTTCCACCTCTAGCCCACTCTGCAGTACTCTGAAACAATAAGAATAAGGAAGAAATACAAGATGTGAAGGAAAGGGAGGGACACACATTGAGGACATTTAATTTGCCCTCCCCCTTAGGTGTTTGCCAACTAGTCAAGATGTTGGAGATCCATGGCCAGATCTCCCATCCTATTTTTTTTTAAAAAAATAGCAGCTGTGGTGTGTGTGTGTGTGTGAACAGCATCAGACCCCAGTACTGGGTGTTTTTCATCTTTGGCTCCTGCACTATTTTCCCAGTGTAAGTCCCTCTTCTGCCCAATGCTGCTATTTGATCCCACCAAGAAACAATACAGATACATCCAATATCTTGGCTGTTTTGGCTCTTAGAGAGGAGAAGTTTTACCTCAGGGTAGGGGAAGGTCAGCCCAAGATTGAGACAAGGGTTTGTGACAGAAGCAGTTTCGAAAAGGTACTTTCACACATAGTACTTGAATTAATTTTGCTTTGGTCACTATAAAATTCTGAACTTACATTGCACAATACACATCTGATTTCTCTTTCACTTGCATCAACAGGAGTCACATCTGACACAAACAAGTTAAAGAGCTCTTCAATAGATTTTACAACTTCCTGCCAGTTTATAGCAGACTGAGGGGGGACAGCCTTGCAAAAGGTGGAGTGGAGAGCTATACAGCCATTTGCCCCTCTTTATTAAAAAATAAAAGGGCAGCTAGATATGTGTGCTCTGGTACACAAAGAAAGACATTGAAGAATCCAAATATAAATTTTAAAATGATGGCGTATTGCTGCTCGGAAGGAGAGTGTTAACCTCTCGTGCCAACCACCTTCCCTCCTGATGCTTCCACTTCTTCCATTCAATGACTCTGCAGATATAGCAGTTGCCCTGATCTACGCTGTGTATGCTGAAGCCTGCACAGAAGGCTCTGAGCACTCGTGTGCAACGACATTGCTCACAGGTTCTAGGGCCAAAGGCTGCTCACAAAAGTATAAGGAGTCTTAAGGTATCTGCCTCCCAAAGTGTCCCTAGCTTTCTTTCCTGATTTGGAAACCATCCTTTACATTTCCCCAGTAGGAAAATATCTGGGAGCTTTAAGTTATCACAGCCAGTAGCCTCACCTGTCCAGCAACTCCCAGTCCTCTCCACCCCAGCGGTCCCGGAACTCTTCTGTGTTCATCCCTCCAATACGATCAAAGTCAGACTTATAGATCCCAAAGAGGCCAAAGCCATTCACTTCCCAATAGCCTGAGAAAAGATGAACCAAGGATGATGATTTCTGAATCTTGAACTGGAAGAAGGACCAAGTTTCAGAGTCCAGGCGGGCCTGGTCTCCTGCTCACTTTGCAATCCACAGAAGCGAGTCTGTCCTCTACTGGCAGCAAAAAGCATTGCCTCATGCAGACACTAAATGGTTTTGAGATAACTTTATGGACTAATTTTAAGTAGTGAAAGATTACACAGAATTTTCACTAACACAGAATTCTGCATGAACTCCCCTCCAGGTTACTGCCTGATCTCACAGAATCAATCATTTCTACATTACCGTGCATGCAGAATCTCTCTCTCTCTGCAAGCAAATTCAACATTGTTTGCCTCTGTGCAGGCATCTGCATCTGTGCACATAAGAATGTTCATTTATAATAATTTCAACTGTGGACCTATTAGATGCAGCATGGCCACCTCTATTAACAAGGTGTTGGATTGGGTAGAACTGGGATTTGTTTTATTATGTTTCATCCAATTCCTCACCAGAATATGAAAGGGCCAAAGGAAAGCAAAGCAGCTAGAATCCAAAGAGACTACACTGGTCTCCTCGCAGCGAGCTCTACAATGGTGGAAACAGGAACTTCCTGATACTTATATATAAAGCAAGAGATTCAAGAGACATCAGTAGTAGCAAAAGGAAAACCAATAACATAATTTGTTTTGGCTTTAAGCCCATGACTTGTAGTCTGTAGCTGTGAGTCCGCTGACCGGTAGACTTAGGACCACCCCAGGTTTGTGCTGGATATTATTTGTTTAAATTATTTTTATAATATATTTTCAGGGCTTTTTTTGTAAGCTACTTCGGATCTGCAAAGAGGAGAAAAGAAGTATACAAATGTCTAAATAAGTAAGTAACTTCTTATGCTGATTCAGAACAAGATGCAGAGAGACATCTCCTGTTGTTTGAATCCCAGAGGACTGAAAGTAATCTTGGTCAGGAAAATTTCCTATGTTCCTAGAATTTAGCATCTTGAGAATTTTTTTAAAAAACGTTTTGACAATCAAAAGTATGTATATGTTGAATGTAATCATATCTTCAATGAGTGGAGCTTTAGAATCCTGCATAACTCCTTGTATCTTTCCCCATGGCCAGGAGAATTAATTATGCAGAAAAAATACATACAAATTTGATTAACATCCCAAGTTTATACAAGTTTCAGAATTCAGCCTTCTCAATATATAATGTTAATCTCCCACCCACCCTAGGGGGGGTCTAAGATTATACACAGGTCTGAGCTAGGTCAACCCTCTACAGTGAGGCAGGAAAGATCTTCCATTATCTAATTCACAGAATGGATAATGTCCATGTAACAAGTCATTAGCAGACAACATATTGCACTGAGACAGGACAATGCTACCACCTTCAACAGGGATCTTCATTCATAGGAAGGTTCCTTTAACCTGGCTGCTTGCTAACAAGGAGATCAGGAACATATTCAACTAACCCTGCTCCTTGTTGAAAAAAAATACTGAGTGGCTTATGGATGGGGAGGGAAGGAGCACAAGGAAAATTCTTTTTTCTTGTCAGTCAGTAGTAATCCGCATATTTCCCAGGCTGCCTAAGCAAAGACAATGTTCTGGAAGTAGCAGAAGGCATTGATTCTGCTGCCCTCTCTAACTCAACCCACCTCTGTGCAATTATCAGATTTCTCAGATTTCCAACACAGTAGTCAGACATATGAAAAAGATTGTAGATGATGAATAACTGACAGAAAGAGAATGCCGAATGCATAAAGCTAATATACCCTGAAAAAATCAGAGATTGCATTGATGCAATAACAATTAACTTTGCATTAATAACATTAATTTCTGCCACTTGCTTCTCTAACTGCTGCTTTCTGTGAAAACATTCACACACAAACTACGTAACTCTCTCTGAGATCCAGTTTGGTATAGTGGTTAAGGGTGGTAAGGCTCTAATCTGGAGAACCAGATTTGATTCCCCACTCCTCTGCTTGAAGTCAGCTGGATGACCTTGGGTCAGTCACAGCTCTCTCAGAGCTCTCTCAGATCCACCTACCTCACAGGGGAGTCTGTTGTGGGGAGAGGAGGGGAAGGTGATTGTAAGCTGCTCTGAGACTCCTTCAGGTAGTGAAGGGCGGGGTATAAAACCAACTCCTCTTCTTCTCTTTCTCCTCCCCCTCCCTTTTCCACTCGGCATCCTCCCTTGGCAGTATTATCCATTAGGACGTTTCATGTCAAAATCATTTAGATAAGAGCAGCAAAAACAAGAAAGTTGAAGCCAAGTCTCCGGGGCTCTATTTTGTACATATTGTACTGCCACAGGCAAATTGTTTGGCCTCTCTGTTGACCTGTGGGGATGCCAATACTTTCTTGACAGGCCATGTGAAACTTGAGCTAAAGTTTACACAGCTTCATGTGTAAACTTGAAGGCCTAGAGAGATCCTTTGTATTATTTATGGTCTCCCATTACAGCAGTGAGAAAAAGAAAATGTAAAATGTCCCTGTTACGACCCTTTACTTTCTCTTTGGGTAGATTTTTCTTTTAACCTTTCCCTTAACACCCTCTGGGTAGTTTGCTGCCACCAGGAATATTATATTCCAAGATATGTTATTTAAGTTTTCCCTTTGGTAACGTTCCTAAGCATCAGGCTCCTTCGTGGTTCTATGTGGCCCTGAGGATAGGAATGGGATATAGTAATGACAGCTACTCTGGGATATAACAAAATAAACTTTTATTTAGTCAAGAAGTGTATCGGTTTCATAAAAGTAGTTCTCGGTTCTTAAAGTTACTTCATTTACTCTCATTCAAACAGATCTCTTCTAAGTCTTCACACACCGTTAGCCTCTTTCTCTAACTCAATATTTCTCTCACGGAAATCCTTAAAACTCCTCAGGCAGCACACAGCCAGCCTCTCTTTCTCTGACTCTCATTCACAGAAATATGAAACCTGCTCAGGCAGCACACAGCTGGCCTCTCTTTCCCTGACTGAGTGTCCTTTCACAAACATGCTCAGTTCAGGTTCCGCACAGGTTATATTTCTGTCATAAATACTTCAGTATACTCAGGCAGCACACAGCTAGCCTGCTTTCTTCTGACTGAATATTTTTGCTCTCTACTTTCAGTCTAAACTGCATCCACTCCTCCCACACTCTCAGTCATCAACCAATCATATCACTCACTCATCCCTCTCTCACCCCACTCTTCACCTATCTCACACCAAGCATTTAAAGACACAGGCACACATTTACTTGAAATCATTACAGTCCCATTCTCTTTAAAGAGAACTGTAGATAAAGATTCTGTATTTCTAAGAGTGAGAGCCACAGGTTTTCTTTAAGAGAACTAGATTGGAATAAGAGCACAACTGCAATGCCAACAGGCTAGCTCCCTCTGCTTCTGCAGCCTTACCGTTGGGTTCTCGCGGAGAGCTCCCACAGCCCAGCCTCATGACGATGGGTGCGTAGGCCAGTTTCCCCTCCACACAATGCTTTCGGATGCTGTCTAAAATGTTGAGGGGGAAGTGGATGTGCAGATCACACAGGAAAACAATACTGCTACCATCCTGAGGATCAAAGAGAGCAGCACAGACAGGCCATGACTGTGTGACAAAGCAGGTGCCAAGCAGCTCTGGGAACAGCCACCCTCCCTCACCTCAGTTCTCACCTCTATAGAGTCTACTCCAGCCTGCAGTCCAGCAGAGCGCTCAAAGTTCCCTGTGCGCTTCAAGTATTGATACCTGTGAACAAGAGCAAGCAGGGAAAGGGTGCAAAGATGATAGTGGCCAGGAATGATCAGAAGATGGGAGGATCTGGCTCCAAATAAAACCCTGTATGAGTTACTTGACTGTAACCACCAGGAGCTTCCAAACACCCAGAAGGTGAAATCATATGAAAGTAAAGCACCTGAAGGGCCACATTAAATGACAATCATTCAGGCTAGAGATAAGCAAGAATTAGGGCTACCTATCCATTATGAAATTTTATTTGATTAATCACCTGCTTTTCCACTGAACATCATTCAGTTAAACATAAATCCATCTGCACATTGCCAATAGCTGCTGCTGTAGCATAGTGGTTAAGTGGTTGGGCTACAAATCAACACTCTTCTGATTCAAATCCCATTACTGCCATGAGCTCAGTAGGTGACACCAGGCAAGCCACTCCTCTCAGCCCCAGTTCCCCAGCTGTATTGTAAGGATAATAACACTGACTTTCTTCACCACTCTGAGTGGGCACTAATCTGTCTAGAAAAGTGGTATATAAGTATACTGTTGTTATTATTATGTAATGTTATCACAGGCCACCTGTCATGGGCTGGGCCCACCCAAGCTGGTAGCCCAGGTACTAACACGAAACCAAGGAGTGTTCAAGAGTCACAAGCCGAGTCCAGTCTGTAGTCAGAGCCAAAGGTAAACGCCAGGGGTGTGTCCAAGATCCAAAAAGCCAAGCCAAGTCCAGTCCGTAGGTCAGAGCACGAGGGTATCAAGGCAAGGTGCAGGCAAGAGTGAGATGCAAGGTACTAGGAAGTGGTTGCAGGTAATTGACACGTTGCTTCCACGCCCAGCAGTTCCTCCAAACTGGCTCTTATAGCTAGGCGTGGTTTTCAGGCAGCTGCTGGGGCTTCATCCTGACGTTACTCATCGTCACTCTCCAGCAGCTGGCGTTGGCTCGAGAGGCGAGCACTGCGCCGTCTCTCCTGCAGTTCCAGTCTCTGGCGCTGCCTGTGGCGTTCCTTGGGCGTGGGTGAACCTGGGGGGGGGGGGTGGAGGCTCTTGGCTGCGCTGCACCTGTAGAAGTTCCTGGCTGAGCTTCCCCTGTGGTGTAGGAGCTAGAGGGTGCTGGTGTCTCAGCTGCTGGCTGCAAGCTCTGATCAGCCAGCAGCTGTTGCTCCTGACTGCTGGCTTCTGCTGAATCAGGGCTAGGGCTGGCTACACAGGGCTCCTCTTCTCCTGAGGAGTCCTGGCTGGCTACACGAGGCTCCTCTCCTTCAGAGGAGACCTCACTCTCAGACTGGGCCATGACACCACCAGTAATGTCATCATGGTCCACTAGATGTTTGGGCTGGGTTTGTTTTTTTTTTGTCTGTCAACTCGGATTTTATCCAAGAATCTAGGAGTCAGTGAGGTATCACTCAGTATGTGGAATGTTCCAAGTACTGTAGCTTTCTGCAATTGTCCAATTGTTGTTGTTGACTGCACAGATACGTAGCTTGAGATGCTGAATAAGTTGAGACAACTTATAAATTAACATGCATATACTACCACTCGTTTTTAGAAAGAAATGCCATCATTAATATTTTCTTGATCACTACCTATTACAACATACAGGAACTAAACAAACACAAAATAAATAGGCACTTGCAGTGCTGGCTGGCTGATCAGCTAAGGCTGCAATGTAATGCAGACTTTTAATATTTAATATTCTACACCCGCCAATTTTAATGGTTTTTTATACGATGTTTTAATGTTTTTATAATGTTTTTACTGTTTTTAATTTGTTGTCAAACCGCCCTGAGCCCGTCTGACGGGGAGGGCGGTCTAAAAATGTAAATAAATAAATAAATAAATGGGGCAAGCCTCCTGGAACAAAGTGGAATTTAATTCCAAGTAAGCATACAAAGGACCCATCTGCAAAGCTTGAAGTGGATAAATCCTCCAATTAAACTTGCAGCCCTAAGAATAATATTCATAGATGATTAAGTTGTCAGGTGGGTATTCAGTGCAAGCATGTAAAAAAAGCCAGTTTGGTGTAGTAATTAAGAGCGTGGGACTCTAATCTGGAGAGCCAAGTTTGATTCCCCACTCCTCCACTTGAAGCCAGCTGGGTGACCTTGGGCTAGTCACGGCTCTCTGGAGCTCTCTCAGCCCCACCCACCTCACAGGGTGTTTGTTGTGGGGATGATGATAACATACTTTGTAAACTGCTCTGTGTGGGCATTAAGTTGTCCTGAAGGGCGGTATATAAATCGAATGTTATTATTATTATTTATTATTAAAAGGGCACCATCATTATGCAGAATAAATGACAAAGTGATTGGAGCTAGTTACACATCCTCTTTGTGCTTAATGAGCTGTTTCAGCAGGAAATATTTTGTCCTTGGCTCGTCCTTTCATATACACACGCTGAGACATTTCTACTGTTACCTTTTGCAGTTCAAGTCTCATTCTCATACACAGGTGAAAAACTAGACCAGTCACATATGACCTTGGAGAGGAAACTAAGTATCAGCTGTTATTTAAATGGTGTCACTTTTTCCCCTAGTGGCCAGCTGCACCTTTTGTATGATGCAAATACTTGCTTGGCAAGTATTAGCAGCCAGACTCAGAAAGCAGACAGCTGCTGGCTTGTACTGATAGAGGAAGAGCAGCCGATGAGAAATGGGGTTGCAACACTGCTTGGGTTACCTGGGCAGGTGAGCCTCTTGAAGTGCCTTCTCCACATCCATGTCATCACTATCGAAGTCCACCAAGATAATGTTGAAGTTGGCATCCTTGGTGTTCAAGTATAGGTTGGCCATGTCAGAGATAAACTGCTGTACCCAGCGTGCCTGGTTCTTCACTGCAAGGTATGAGTACAGACCATTGGCATGTCATACAGCACAGTAATAATGGGGGAGCAGCTCTGTAAGAAAGATTCCAATTCACAATATCTATACCAGCCATGTATCCTCAGACGCAAGAGAATAATGCTCTCAAGCAGCTGTTCCCAGCCTAACCAGGAATTCGGAGGCATTTAACCTGTGACAATTCAATATTCTATTAACAGAGAAAAATATACAGCAAGAGATTACAGAGTTGGGTTGTTCCCTTATCACCCACTACTTAGTGCATATTTTGCACGTTCACATTCTCACCACAGAATATATTTCTCTATATGCAAATATATGACACTTTCATCATTTAAGTCACTGAATGTGTTTGGGGTTTTTTGCAGCATGCTTGAAGAATGTGGTTGTGTTAGGTGATCACTTAGTCACCAAGTCTTTTACTGAGCAGGAGGGACACCATGCCCTTCTCATGACCTTGTAGATACATCTCTCTGCAACAGCCACGGCAAGAGCCTGATTCCTCATGACTGCATCCCCTGCAAAATGAAGAAATCTTACAAGGAGCAGCAGCTGTCCCAGAGATTCCCAGAGCTGTCCCGGAGCCTCACCTCATCCCATCGGGGCTAATGCAGCCAGAATTGTGTAGGATGCAACGATGGCACAGTAATAACCCCTAGCACTCAGGTAACATTTTAAGCAGACTAAGGTCTCAATCAAAGCCTTTCTGGGACTTGGAAAGATGCTTTTTATAGAGACATGGAGAAAGTTTGAAAGAATGGTCACTGCCCTTACGCATCCCAAATTTGCAGGGTTTTGTGTTATTTTTAAAATTTGTATGATATGTTTGACCAGATGCAGTAGGGGAAACAAAAGATTCATCTTCACTATGGGGAAGCAAATCCTCTCTCAAACCACTTTCTATTATCCTTAAAAAAAACCCCTATATTATGTCTGTAGTTTTGCTTAGACCTGCCCCATTTTGGCTTGGATGGGATAAGACAATTTCTGCCCATGGGACATCAAAGCCTCCATCAGTCCTGGAATGTGGAGAACGCTATCTCACCTGGCACCACAAAATGTACCATAACATCATGCCTCCAGTTAAGCCGCAGAGGCCGGCACAGGATGGGCTTTCCATACAGCAGACTCCAGGCACTCGGTGGTGGCTGAGACTCAGTGGACACAGTTGCAGGCCCCTCAGGGTTGACTTCAGTGCTGTCTTCTGACTTGCCCTGGTGCAGCAGAACATAGATGTACTCTGAGAGCCGTACAGTCCTTTGCCCCCTCTCCATGAGCTCCAGCTCCACTAGATAGCGGTTGCCCCGGGCTGTGTCTCGCCGCTTCTCCACATTGATGATCCGCAAGAGAGTGTAGATGCTGTGGGTGGGAGAATGTGATGCTTATGCTTACATGGTTTTGGGCCTGACCAAATCCCCTCTTCCCCACTTAAGACTCCCCTCCAGTTGTTTCAAAACTGGATGAGGAGGGTCTTAAGAGAGATCCTAATATACACAGCTGTTAACACTAGTGACAATAAACTCTTGGGAAGGCCCTGACCCAAATAAGCCTAATCCTCAACAGAGGCAAATATGCTGTGGAAGTGGGACCTATGCAATCACCAAACTTCAACTCCCACAACCATTCCCATGAGTGGAGAAGCCTTCTTCAAACCAAACTTTTTTGCATCTCACTACTTACCTGACAAAAGAGGAACAAGGGTCTTATATTCAAGCAAGCCAGAGGGATGTGATCAGGGGATACTTGCATTAAGGCTAGATAAAATTGGAACCTGGCCACTGCACTGTAACAGGAAGACTTGTAAGTCTGATGTGTCTGAGCCTTTCTGTACATGTTGCTTTTGTGTTCTGAAATTAGTGATAGGCTATAGTTGCACAGGGCAGAATAATTTCACTGACATCTACTGAATTAACATTTGCCACTCCTTATTTATCTATTTATATCATTTATAGAAAGGCTCTCAGCTATTCAAAAGTGAAGACATGATTTTACAAACAGGAAAAATTTTATGTAGGAACTCGTGAGTGGAAGAGTCGGTGCATGTGCATGTCTCACTCCAGCTCCTACTCAGTAGGGCAGTCAACACCCCCTCCCTTCCTACCCGCCATTCTTCTCATTGAGTTTCTCCATATACTGGGCCACCACGTCTACCACCTCGCTTTCGCTCAGCTGCAGGTTTCCTGAGACGTTGCACCGCAGGTCATTCCAATCTGAGCGCAACAGTTCAAAGTCCACAGGGCTGACACTGAACGTCCTTTGCCAATTGATAGAGTCCTCTAGCCAGCTCTGCTGCAGCTCAGAGTTCTCATAGCTATAATCAGACAGTTCCTCCTCTACCTCCTCCTCTTGGGCCTTCTCTGGGCCCTCAGCCTCATCCTGCTGAGATTCTGTCATCTCTGACATCCTGAGGAATGACGTCACTCTCAGCCCTTCAGAGAGCACTGCCTCTGAGGAATTGTAATCCAAGGTCGCCCTTGCTGGGGTGGAAACCTCAAAGTTTTCTTTGCTAAACAGTCGTTCTGCAGGCAAGGTCAACACACCAGGCTGCATGTTGTGCTTAATCTTGGCCTTGGAGGTCTCTTGATCATACAGCTGCTCCCATTTCCTATTGCCTCGTTGGCTTTTCTTTTTGGAAGGGTCTGTTTCCCTGGAAATGTTGCCAGTGAGCCAAGGTGTCCTATGACCAGGGATATTGTGGAATCTGTTGGAGGGAGCAGACCGACGTTGAGAGGTCTTGGAGTTCAACTGCATCTTCCTTGGAGGCTTGGGATAGAGGAAAACTCCAGGGAAAGTATCCTTTTGAGATGGGGCCTTCTTCTTGCTTGGCTTCAGCCGGGTCACGTACACTTTCTCAGGGGGTTTCTTGCTCTCCTTCATGGGCTGTTTTTCCTCCTTAGGGCTCTGCTGTTTAGTCTTACCAGCAAAGAAGGACATCGAGAGGTGAGGATGGAGGCTGAGGGAGCTGCCCCGCTTTGATGGTGGCAGCAGTCCCAGCTCGCCCTCCTTCTGTCCCTTCTGCTCATCCTCCTCATTTTCTGCCCAGCTGAGAGACCGACTATGGATAACATCTTGTTCTCCTAAAGCTACTACATTCTCATAGGCTTGGAAGCCTTTGGATGAAATCACAGGACTCAGGCTCGGTCCACTGTTTGTGCCTGTAGTGACTGGCTGTGCAGCCAGGACTCCCTCTTCATTAAACCTCTTTTGCTTCTGATGGAAAGCATCGTAGTCCCTGTCATCCCCATATTCTTTTGTGGTCAGGGTTCTCTCCTTTCTCTCGGTCCCAGGCAATATATGAGGATCCAGCATACTGGGACTCCTGTCCTTGGTATCAGGAAGTGGATCAGTGGGCTCAGGACTGTCAGCTCCTTCCTCCTCCTCTTCAAGAAAATCTGAGAAAATAACCATCATCAAAGCAAATGAAGTCTCAACAGTTGTGTATGAACAGTTGCTAGGGAACTTTGTGAAAAGGAAGGTTTTAAAGAATGATGGGCAAACAAGAGGGGCAAGTGTGTAGAGCAGTAGCTAAGTGTGTAGAACAGGGAGCTAAGAAGAGAAAGAGCTGGAGTAGTACTGGAGCAGGGATACTGGAGCAGGGAAAGGGATACAGGGTGAGTATGGTACACTGATAAGCAGGGCCTCAGCCTTCTACCAGATCAAGGGTAGCAGCTGTCACTGGCATTTCTGTTATTATAAGCCTAATGAACGAATTCAGGAGGATTTTGTGTTGATTGTGGAGAGCATGTTGCACTGTGATGGGGAAGGCCCAGGTTCAACTCAGCCATAAAGCTCATGGGGTAACCTAAGGCTAGTCAAACAAGCAAATTTGCCCCACAGGGTAGTTGTAAAGATAAAAATGTAAGACGGGGGGAGAATGTATACTACCTTGATCATCCTAAAAGAATGAGATAAAAATGTAATAGAACATAGATTGTCAAGAAACCAGAGCTTTTTTATATTTAAGTCTCCAGATCTCATGGTTCTGGTAATACATATGAAAATGTGTAGACAGTGACTATAAAAGGGATGGAGTATTTAGGGGTGAAGCTTTTTAAAGCTCTGCTTGGCATGGATATTTTCCCTTTCCTCCACCCTTTAGTTATAATCTTTCTGCCTGCAAATCTTACTGACCTTCATGTACACATATTTCTTCTCTTTCTTTATTCTGCCCTTGCCAACAAATCTATGCAAGGTCAAAATTATATATGCAAACCAAATGACTTTATGCAAAGTGAGAACAATTGTATATAATCTTCTGATTTTCATAATTAATTTCAAATGTTGCTGTCCTTGGGATAGGACTAAAAGTCTGGTGGCACAGCCCTTTCCCAGTATTTTATGAATTTCAACCTGAGAGAGAGAATGTTCCTCATACTAAGTAGGAAAGCCACATAAATTCATGCAGAAGAGTCAAGGCTGCATGTCAAAGGCATGGTGAAGGTCTGAGGTCTAATATCATTGCTGCTACAGACATGATTTAGAGCAGGGAAAGTATTGATTGTCAGACCGCCTCTCACCATATGTTTTCTGGAGGGTGCTTTGCTCAGCAAACAGACATCTACTGGTGATCCCTGGTCCCTTGTCTTGACTAGGACCAGAAACAAGAGTGAACCGCTAGCAAACCCATTGCAGTTGCTATTCTTTCATTTGAAAATTTTTGATGTATGAATTGCTATAAGCCTTGTGCTACTAATTGAAACTGACTTATATCTTGTATCTTGATTTGTTACTCATTAAGTTGGGTGTATACTCTGTAGTTTAAGGAGGTGTGATTTGTTGAAGCTAGCCCTTGCCCTTTAGAATTTAGAATCGACTAAGCACTTTTGCACTTTGTATATTGTTTTTGTATGATGCTGCTAGCTGCTTCATATACTGCACCTTCTTTGTATAGACTGTTGCCAGCTACATAACCATTTAGAGTTTGTTTTGAATTGACTTTGATTTTTGTATAAAGACTTTTTGATATTTTGTTACATTGTATCTTTAATTAGTATAGTAAGTAAGTCACGGTTCACTCTTGTTTCGGATACGCTTTTCCCGTGACTCTCTCTGTATTGGGTTGACTAGGACCAGAGCTTTCTCAGTCCTGGCACCAACCTGGTGGAACTCTCTGTGTGAAGAGCCCCGGGCCCAGCAGGATTTGTTATCATGTTGCTGGGCCTGTAAGACAGAGATGTTCTGCCAGGCATATGGTGGCTGAGGTGGGCGAGCCACCCAACCGGCCTGCTGCCATAAGAGAGGGTGTGAGCCCCTCTGGTTCTGCTGCCTTTATCAATTGGCCACCCTGCCCCACAGATTTGTTTATACCGGAGGGTTGTGCAATATGTGCACTGATTTTTATATTGATGTTTTTATACTTTTATGTTACCCTATTGACTTCATATTTTCTGTTTATAATCCTCTCTGAGCCCGCTTGCAGGGTGAGCAGAATATAAATTTAATTAATGAATAGATTAAATAAATAATAAAATAAATAATGTTAAAATAATCAAAAGGTTTTTATCAGCACAAATGGGCTTTGGATAATTTTCCTTCAGACTGTAGAAGCTGCATGCCTGGGTGGAGTCTGGAAAGTTGGGGCAGAGGTGCATTTTGTAGGTAGAGATCACACAATGTTGCAGAAGATACACCCCCCCCCCCAAAATCCCCCACAGAAAATGGCAAGAAACCAAATATTCGGCATTCAGGTGGTTTTGTCTATGTTTTTCTTTAGAGATGCAGCCAGTATTATATGCATAATCTCCAGTTTATTTTACTTGGTATAATGAGAAATAGTTCTCTGTACTCCCTTCTTTAACTGGCCACCAGTGAAGATGTCAGAACTGTTAAAAGAAAGCATCCATCTAACTTTATTCAGAAACCACAGCCTAGCACTGTGAATAAATGAGTGATGCTCATTGGCCAGGAGTGGGGGGATATCAATTTAAATTGCTAGTGCCAAAGGGAGGACAGCTAGGAATAAAGGCAGGAGGTCACTCTGTGTGCTATTAATGCAGAGGCAGCCCCTGCTCTTGCAAAGTGTTCAAGTAGGGCCATTTCTTCTCTCCCTGCAGATCTATTCCCTTCCTCACCAAGCAATCTGCTGCATAGCCCTGACCAGAAATAAACTTGCCGGGGATGGGAATACAATCCCAGCGAGCAGATGGCTCAACAGACTTGCCTATTACAACACCAGCAGTGAATGCAGAGCTCAAAAATTGCTCATAAAATGGACCTAAAGATCAGAGCAGTTCCCATCTTGATTTCTCAAGAACAACTTACTTTCTGGGTTCAGGAAGAGAAAGGCTCTCTGGTGAAGATCCTCTTCCTCTTCATCCATCTTCATGTACTTGTAAAAGCCAAATCTGGGTGAGGGTGGCGGGGGGAGAGAGTGACAAAATCTTAGATGCAAGATGAACACATACACTTCTGTGCTGCTCAGCGATGGCCTGTTGGCTTTAACTTAGGGGCTTCCAAATTTGCCCAGAAGTAGCTTTGGTGGTCTTTTGTAATTAAAACAACAAAGAGCCCCATCACACCCAAAAAACGAACAGGTTGACTGTGTGCCAGACTTCATAGGCCAGAGCCTCTTTCATCAGATTCAGGAAATGGTCTCCTAATAACTACAGACACAGGCACATGGATACAGCTATTGATGGGTAGAGAGTGCTGCTAAAATTGAGAGGCAGACCCCTGAGGAAGGCTCTAAACAATATCTTGCTCTTTTACTGGGTGGACCAGAAGTGCAAGAGTGACAAAATGAACATGGCATGGGGCAATATGGATGCCAAGAAAAAGAAAGAGGGTCAAAGAAGATAGACAGAATTCTCCTTGGCTGATGCTAATACACGACTTACAAAAAGCAGCCCCTCCCCGCTACTTGGTAGTGTAGTGTAAAATTTGGCTGGTGCTTTTCTCAATGTCTGCTTCAGAAATAATCCATTCAGTGACCAGTCCTGGTGTTATATGCAGCAGAGGATTAAGGATCAAACAACATCTACAGTGCAGGGAGCAAATTCCTATCCCATTCAGCGCTATTTTGTACATTTGGCAGAGTCAGACCTGGGTTTGCCACCAGCAAGGAGATGTGTCCAATTACAGATCCCTGATAAGCATACTATGTATTTGCAAATGTGCATTTGCTACATTTATATTTTACATTTTATGTGGACATTAATTTATTTTACATGTTGTTATACCACCTCTATATAAACATTATTGAGGCGGTTTACAGAATTTTTAAAAATATAAAATAAGATACTACGTGAAAATATAAAACTAGTACTATAAAATGAGAGAAAGCAGGAATAAAGCATAAGCAGATATAATATATACAGCTAAAAACCATAAAACAGCAGCATGCGATTGTCAAATAGCAGCATACAGTTATCAAAACAAGAAAGAACAGCCTCTCCATTCCCAGACACAGGACATCTGATGGCTTTTCCAGAGTACTGTAGCCACCTTGGCAGCCAGCCTGTCTTGCTTCTTTACCGCTCTCCTGCTCGACACTTACTTTTCCAGATAAAGAGGAGACTCTCTGTAGAAGCATTTGTTCTCTGTCTCCATGTGCGTTAGCCGGGTGAAATCATTAGGGTAGACAAATGAGAGGTAGACCTGTGGGAGGGGCAACCTGATCAGAAGAGTCACAGCAAGGTATATATATTTCCAGCTTCCACTGAAAGGATGGTGGAGGAAGAGAAACGGGATGATTTATACAATGTAACAAAATGCTCTGGGGCACACTGCAGGGCACAGATGTTTACCTGGGGCAACAGAAATGAAGTCTACTGAGTGGAGTCAAAGGCAGAAGAAACTACATCTATCTCTGCACTGTGATGTAAATTCTAAACTTGCCTTTCTTACTCAGAATCAGATTTCCAATAGGGTCTGCCTGTTGAGGAAGAGGAACCAAATTAGGTTTTCAGTGCTCTAATGGAGCCCAGTACACTTTCCCTTCCATTCCAGACCCTATGTTCCTGGTTCACTGATACCAGTCCAGATCCTGCTAAAACGTTCTGAACTCTGCTAACACAAATATCTGCTGCCCACAGAAATCCAGTGATGCCTTTTGGGTTATGTTAAGAATGAATAAATACAGGTGTAGAGAGGTGTAAGGGCAAGTGATGGCAAGAAGAATGGAGAAATGTTCTGGAATAACTCCCTATGGACAGTGAATATGGGCTTAGAGTCTACGGGAAACTTACAAATTGCAGGCCCTGGTAGCGGGCAATTGGGAAGTCCTTCACCACATAGGTGGGGCTGTAAGCACAGGGCACCAGCACGTTCTCCACATGGGATGGCTCAATCTGGGGAGCTAATAAAAAGGCAGTTAACCAAAAAGAAGGTACAGCTTCAAGCCAGGTGACTTCCTCAGGTCATACAGGTTTTTGAACCCCAACCAAGCTTAATCTGAATGATCACCCTCCCTAGACTTTTACTATAATGTTCTGCAGTTTGGATCAGTACCAGATAGCCAGGGCCCTGTGTATATCCAGGGGCATTATTCCGCAGGAGCACAGGGGTAGGGGGTGGGGAATCTCTACAGAATTCCGTTTTGTGAGAATTCCAAAGAATTCAGCAGCCAGAGGGATGGCTGAATAATACTTGGTTTTCACAAACAGCAGGTGATACAGTAAAACTTAACATGATGGAACATCAGCTCCCCAAAACAGATTCTTACATACAGAAAACTAGCATGTTAGGGAGAGTGACAGGCTGGTACTCTTCCAACTGATGTGCTTGTTTTCCATGTACAGGCAACTTTTTCCCCTGTAGGGGAGCATTCCATGTTGTATGCCCCTGCTGGCAACCTGAAGTGGTACAGAAACATGTTTCACCTAATCCTGTTTGTGAGAACTAGGCTTGCTGTTTTCCTAGACTAACAGCACAATCCTGTGTGTGTGTGAAAGTGCTCAGGAAGCTGACAAGTTGCTATGCCAGCATATCTCTGAGATACACTAGCATGGTGCCCTCCTGCTGCTGTGCTGTAGGCAGACACTGGCAAGGCAACACTTTGGAGCCCTGCCAGAGTACTGCTAGCGCAACCACCTGTACTGGTGCGTGAAGGGATTTGCCCAAAGGTGTGGCCAGAGTCAGGGCTAAGCTACAAGTGACGCCAGACAAATGTTTTTTAATATGTTGGGGATGCAATTTTACTTGGGAACTGTAATTGAAAACAGCATTATGTCCCTAGTGCAGGGAGGCAGGGGAGGAGAAGAGCTTTTCAAAGACAGCCACGTGGCATTGCTGAGGGAGAGGAACTTTGCAATTGTTTTCTTGCTATCTCAATGAAGAGATGAACTACCAGCTCTTCCCCTCCCCTGCCTCTCCATGCCAGGGACAGCGCCCTGTATTCCTCTCTCTGTTGAGATTGCAAGAAAACAATTTTAATGTTCCCCTCCCCCAGTGATCCCGCACGGCTCTATCTTTGAAAATTGTCTTTGAAAAGCTCTTTCCCTCCCCTGCCTCCCCGCGCTAGGGACATAATTGTGCTTTCAACTATAGTTCCCAGGTAAAATTGTGTCAGGCTATGGATGACAGGATACAGCAGACAGATCACTGGACCATTTGCAGTAAGACACAAGTACTTAGTCAAATGGCTTTTATTCAGAAATCAGATCATTTCTATATACAGGTCCATAGGACTACTTAGAAGCAAGGCAGCATGAGTAGAAGTTGACAGGAATGACATCATGTGAGAGAAACTTCTCTTTTAACATTCTAGTTTACTCCTTTCTCTCCCCTCCCAACTGTAAACAATACTTTGGCGCTCTCTTGGTGTGAGAACGTTTCACATATTTGTGATATCACTTTGAGTTACTAGGAAGCAAGGCACAGCGCTGTCGGGAAATGAATACAAGGTCATAAACACTAGAAGCTGTTACAGTCCGACAGATAAACACCTGTGAAAGCCTGAGAAAAGAATAGTTATGACACTAGCAAAGTGATATTGAGCTATGGCAAGATACACTGTATTCAGCAGAACAGAATCAAAATTGGCATGGATGGGGTTCAGACATGACAAATTGCATCCCTGACGTTAAAAAACATGTCTGGCATCACTTGTAGCTTAGCTCTTAGTCAGCTCCCTAATCTGTCCTAGTGTGAGAACATCCCCCAGAGCCAGCAAAAACTGCAGCATAGACCATAGGTGCCCATGTCATGAAAAGGGAAAGTGATCCCACAGGCACAGTGCCACCTACAAACCCCAGCATAGTGCAGGATGCTGACTATGGCTGCAGCCAATCGCACCCCTCCCCAGTAGCAGCCAAACCCCCATCCCCAGTCACAGTCCCTCCCCTCCCAGCACTAATGGGCAGGTGGCATGAGACTGAGTCTCTAAGTCCTCTTCCACGCTCACTTAGAGTGTGCAACATTTCATCTTGGTGAAGAGAAAAGCACAGAGGGGGCACTTAACACCACAGAGGGAGCAGTTAGCATTTACATCCAAGGGAGAGAGCAAACTTCCTCACTGTGTGACTAAAACATCTCATTCCAGAACATGTATGGGTCCCACACCTCTGGAGATGCACACCAAAGGAACAACCATTCACTGACAGGTGAGTAGGGGTGGAGATCCAGCAGGCTTGTCCAGTGAGTCTGCCCCCAAGTCATGCCATGAGGCACACTCCCAATGTACCTAAGAGTGCTGGCTATGATGCCAGGGGTTAGGGGGACTCTGGCAGCCCTGTACCAGGTTGTAAGCATGGTCCCTAGCTGGAGTGCTCAGCCCTTCAGGTGAGGAGAGTGGGCACAACTGGAATCTTGAGGGTGACAGGAAGCTGACCTGCTGTGCTTTGTGGAACTGCTGGCCGAGCAACCATGGCACCTGTTGCCTTGCAGGTTTGCAGCCTTCTGCAGCAGCAGATGCAGGTAGAGTGGGCACAGTCGAGGTGCAACCCACACAGAGGATGGGTGTCATTATGGTGGCTTTGGCATGTACCTTGGGGGCGGTATCTGGACAAATGGAGGCCCTCTGTCCATGGGGAGGCAACTGTGCTATTCATCATCCTTTCATATGTCTCTGTTTGGTATCTGTGCAGCCAGTGATTTAACAGAGAAGAGACCTGAAAGGATGGCATTCCCAGTGTAGTACAGCCTGGCTGCAGTGATCAGTGGATCCTGCCATTCTGCCATGGGGCTGCTGTCTTGCTGGTTCCAGCCCAGCTCCTGCAGCATCCCAATTCAGACAGCCATCTGTCCAGCAAGTCCACCCTACTCACAGTCATGTGGTGATAGGGAGAGTTGGACCCAATCTTTAACGCTAACCTTAACTCTAACCTAGAGTGGCTTGCAAAGGCACAGGGGCTGTACTGGGTACTTCGATACTATTTCCCTGCAGTTTTTCAATAAAATCTGGAGTGCTCTACAACTCTTTCCCTGTCTGTCACTGTACAGATAAGACTTGCTCCCCAGTCCTTACCCCACAAACCATGCTAGTTTCTGCCCCAAACCCCTCTTCCGTGATTTCCCCATGGGGTTCCCCAGAAAGGTCTCCCCTTCACACAGATGAGGGCACGCGTGACTCAGGAATCTCATGCTAGGATTGATATTGCCTTTCTTCATGGTTCCACTGGACCTTGGTTATGTTTAGCTTTGAGATGTAACAAAAGTCTAGAGGCACCTAAAAGACTGATGGCGCAGTTCACTATGAGCTTTCATGTGTTGCAGCTTGGATATGTTGCAGGCAACTATGACAGACTGACAGAGCCACCCCTCTGCAGTTCCTACCCCCTTGGGTGTGGGCAGCACTTTTGCTAGCTGGACCCTTGGCCAGGGATCGGGTGGACATCCTGTTCATATAGGCTCCCCTGCCCTGTGTGTGTGTGTGGGGGAATGCTCCTGCCATTTATTTATTTTATTATTTATTTTATTCAAATTTTAGCCCACCTTTCCCATGAGCATGTGCCTCTGTTGGGGTTGCATTGTCACTGAGACTTTCCTCCCTGTCCCCTAGCATTCCACGGGGGAAGGAGTGGTGTTGAAGGGCTGTGCCTGTGTGCACCACTCAGAGGGATGTCATCAGATGCTGGTGCCTGATTGGTCGGTAGTGCTGAGATTGCTATAGACTCTGGTGCACCCACACTGCAGTCTGTGCCTTGCAGAGGGTCATGTGATTTCCTCCCTTATGGAATGTTCATAGCGGGCCAACCAGCGGCACCACTATTACACTGGCTGGCCACCTATTACCACAGCATTCCTCAGGACTGGGCTGCATGCATGGGGCTTCAAAGCACTATGTATCTTCTTGTTTCTCCCCAAGGGTAAATTATGCAAAGGAGTAAAAATTGAGGAACGAGTTAAATAAAATAAACATATATGGTTTTTTTTAAGTTCCCTAATATATACTAGTAGAAGAATTCTGCTTTTCCTAACACACACTTTGGATTATCTGAGTGGAGAATTTTAATTTGTTTTAGTATAGAGTACACAGAGCCCTTCGGATTCTCCATGACTGACCTGCCCTAAGTGGACTGAATGTCATTCCATAAGGTCTCCTGGCTTTCACTCAGATTATGTGCTAGCATCATCCTCTGTTACTCAAGTTTCCTAGACAAGTCTAACATTCCTTGTTTGAGAAACCTTTTTCCAAGACCAGATCCATTTCTAAATTCATCCAGTCTTACAGGCACAGCCACCCTTTTCACAATCACAACCCCGCCCCCCCCACCACACATGCATGCATGCACACACACAAACTTCCCAGTCCCAACATCCCAGTATAGCAAATGACAAAGTGGTCACTCTGCTTTATGATTTCAGAGGAACAATATTCTGCATAAACGACTCAATCACTGTATTGCTAATAGCCATGTTTAGATCTTTTCCAAGTACTCGTTCTTTTTACCATGCTATACTGCTCTCTAGGAACCAGCATTATTTCCCTCTTGGAAAGAGCCCACACCAACAAAGTTGCAGTGTCTATATATCACATCTGTGTATGGGACAGGAAGATAAGATGAGGGTAGCTAGGAGGTGTTGCTGTGTGTGAGTTCTGGGCTCTGGTTCAACCTGATGCCACAAAAACACACACATACTCTTGCAGCAAGTTCAAAAATGCCTTTGACCGTCACTCTCTGGGCACTCTTTCAGGTTCCCTTACTTCTCACACGTGGGCCAGCAGCAAGCACCCCTTTTTTTCTGAAAGGACCTCTCCCACTTACTGAGGAAGAAAGTATCTCGAGGGTCAGGCTTCAGCATATCTGCTCCATGCTCATCTCTGTGTGCACCCCAGAGGTAGCTGCCAGCATGACTGGCAAGAGACTGAGGCACGTGCTCCACCTCGTTCATTTTCAGACTGGATTCATCTAAATGGAGAAGAAAAAGAGAGGGATCAGAAGAGGCTACCTTGGACTTCTGCCTGTCTCTAGAATTTCCCACATCCATAGTCAAAGGTAAGTAGTGGGGAAGCAAACACCTCTTGGGTTGACTCTGAACGTCTCTAATGGTCTCTAATTTTTAATAATCGTTTAAAATATTTTAACTATATGTTTCTGTAATCCACCCTGAGCCCACTGGAAATGTGGGGAGAGCGGAATATAAATTGAAAACAAACAAACAAACAAACAAACAAACAAACAAACAAACAAACAAATAAATAAATAAAATCTCTGTGACTTCCTTTTGCTAGCAACCAATCTAGAACTAGGGTCAATCCCCTATCCTTCTCCAAATGACAACTAGTGGCATCTGCCTCTGAACAGGTGTCCACTTTCAGTGTTCTCCATATCTTCTTTCCCAGGTAATTATGTTCCTTCTGAGGAGCTGTGGCTTGGTCTGTGTGTTTCTGTGTGCACATGCCTATGTTCAGGTTTGTTAATTCCTCAATTTCCTTTTGGAACAAGAATTAGCTGTGTTTTAGATGATGCACTTGGTTTCACTCAGGAGTTAAGGCTGTGGCTGAATCATGACAATACAGCTGAAGCAAACAACATGTTGCCAGTTGCCACTTTCCTGAGATGTAATCCACAGATATCCTGCAACAATAGGCTCCAGTTTACTCCCTTCACTCCCCAAACAATTCTGCACCAACTGCCTCTCTTATACATATAACTACGGATATACTAAGCTGGGTTGTAGGGTTCCCAGTGGCCTGCCAGTAGCAGGCAAACTCCTGGAGATTTGCCCCTTTGTCCACTAATTGCCCAGTGATAGGTAGGAGGTGGCAAGCTCCCGGAGGTTGCCTACCACCAGCAGGCACCTCAGGAATGCACATGCTCCCAACAGATGTGGTGACGTCACTTCTGAAAGTGATGCAGCGCTAGCCATAGGAGCGTTCCCATGCTTCATTTGGGGCCAATTTGAGCGCTCACACAGCCGGTGCGGTGACGTTACTTCCAGAAGTGATGTCATTGCATCAGTCCCAGGGCACACACATGCAAAGAAGGACCTCGTGCCCAGCACAAGTTAAGTGTCAGGGACGCTACCCTCCTGGTGGGAGGGAAGAGGGACCTGGCAACCCTACAGGTAGGCCCAGTTTGCCCTTGCCCTCCTTCTCACTTGGGGGTATCATTCGTCCACTTGTAAATCCTCCACCAGGGGTATTCTGAAAACTTGACTTTCTGAGCAAACAGCAAACCAAGCAAGTAATAATTTCTCCTGGGATTAAAGTGCTCAGAAAAGCAAAGCACAGCTCTGCTCCCTCCCACCAGAACTGCAAGGCTGCCAGGAACGACATCACTAGCGTCTGGGAGGAACAAAATGCCATATCAGTTAAATGCTGGCTGTCTCTAATGTCATGTTTATTAGATTAGGCTGTCTGTTTGCACAGATCCTACTAGGTAACTGAAGCAAGCACAGAAGTGCAAGTAATTGGAGTTCCGCCATCCATTGCTATCTTCTGCTAATCTGGGTTCTCCTTAAATCCTAGTGAGCAAGGAGAAACACTGCAGAGCTAGAGCACAAAAAGCATCCAGCCAAAGACTCTACAGCCCTTGCTACACCCCAGTTATGGCACTCATGGGAAACCTGTCAGCACTATAGTTACTAGAGGGGAGGCAGTTTTGTAGCTGTACGAAGCTGTGCTCACAGCTTTAATACAAGAGAGTTCCATTCTGTTCTATTCTCACCTGCCAGTGTCTTTCTGGAGAAACAGCTTCAAAATAGGGTTGCCAGCACCAGGTTTGGAAATACCTGGAGATTTTGGGAGTGGGCCTCAGCAGAGTGGGGCTGGGGAGGGAAGGGACCTCAGCAGGGTATAATTCTATAGACTCCCTCCTCCAAAGCAGCCAGTTTCTCCAGGGGAACTGATCTCTGTTGCCTGAAGATCAGTTGTAACTCTGAAATATCTTCAGGCCTTACCTGGAGGCTGGCAACCATACTTCAAAACCAGTAAGCCCAGCTATATATTGAAACCAACCTGTGGACTGCTTGCTCCACTAAGTGGGATGGGAGCACCGCTGTAGGCCAGGCTAACGAGGGCCAGAAAACACACTGTAAAGTCAAGACATCACAATTTTGTGGACAGGTAAATTAGGATAATTAAAGAGGGCTTTTCCAAATGCAGAACCTTTCCACATGGGTTATTTGCCCTGGGTTGGGCACTGTTGGGCACTGTTTCTCTACAGCAATGTAGTTTTCCCTTGCTTTTCTCTGTTCTTTCTGAAACATGCTTTACTATGAAGTTCTGGGAAAGATCACACAAGGCCTGGATGGCTGTCATGTGAGTAGGAAAGTTCAGACCACCCAATCCCCCTGCCTCTTTCCCTGCAACAACCACAAACCCCCCACCCTTGCCACTGTTTTATTTTAATTGGCAACTGAATAACTGAATATCATGATTATCATTAAATTACTATGTATGGATGTGAAAGTTTGACAGTGAAGAAAGCTGACAGGAAGAAAATTGATTCATTTGAAATATGGTGCTAGAGTATAGTTTTGCAGATACCATGGATGGCCAAAAAGACAGATATGGTGATTTTAGATCAAATCAAGCCTGAATTCTCCCTAGAAATTAAAATGACAAGACTGAGGCTATTGTACTTTGGTCATATCATGAGAAGACAAGACTCAATAGAAAAGTCAATAATGTTAGGAAAAGTTGGTAGTAGGAAAAGAGGAAGACCCAAAATGAGATGGGTTGACTCAATAAAGGAAGCCACATCCCCCAGTCTGCAAAATCTCAGCAAGTCTGTTAATGATAAGACCTTTTTGGAGGACTTTCATGCAGAGTGGTTGCCATAAGTGACTTGATGGTGCGCGCGCACATGTGCGCGCGCACATACACACACTACTGTAATGTTATAACATTCTGTGTATCAGGTTCTCTGAAATCCCAGATTTCCCTTTTTTAAAAAGTAGCCCCTATCATTGTGGAGATGTGCCTTTCTCCTTCTCTCTCTGCAACAAAAGGGGCTAGAAAGTTACTTGTTAAAAAATTTTAAACAGAGATTCAAAGAACTTGGTACACAATATAATGATATTAAATTGGCTATTAAAAACAGTTCTGGAAAAGCAGAATTGGGCATTGCCTGTGGCAGGAAAAATGCAGCAGAACATGCCATGAAGAAGCACTGCACTGTGCCAGCAGGTGCAGCAGCAATAGGGAAGCCACATAAGCCACTCCTCTTATGGAAAACACCCAGGTCTTAAGGCACATTCAGACAAGCATTTATTGTACTCTTCCACTACTAATCTATGTTTCTTTTACACATGGCTATTCTTCCGAAATTTCAAGCTTAGCTTTATCTATTTATTTTCTTCATAAGCAATGACTATGTACCGTACACAACACCACACGCTTGGGCTGCTTCCCCATAGGGTTCCCCCCTCCACATGAAAAGGAGTTCCTGGCTGTGAGGGGGGGGGGGGCGGAGGGAACATGATCATCAGGCTGAGACTGTGAGACAGCAAGGCTAGAAGTAATTAGCAAGAGACTAACAGAGTGTCTGTGATGACTGGGCAGAATGGCACAAACTACATATATATTTTAAATGTAATTTATATAAATAAGGAAGGAGAATGTAACAAAGGACAGGAAAATGGGACAGTCTGGGATTTCTGTCAAGACCATCAGAGAGAAATTACACATCTTTTTTTGCATAATTTATTTATTTAAAAAATAAAATATCATATTACATCAAAGAGAACAGTTCACTTAGGCATATTAACACAATAATTTCAACATCTTTACTTCTCTCTAAATTATTAAGAAAGTTTTTACATAAAGTTTCGAATTAGAATATATTTCCATCTCATTCCAAAATTGTAAATTTTACCATTAAAACCGTGTCCTTAACTTTTTCTATACATTCTACAATGCTAACTAGAAATTTACTCTTCCAATGTTTAGTATAGGTTATTCTAGAAGCAGTAACTGCATAGAGTATTATATTTCGATACTGATAAGGAATATTTAATACATTATTTTTTTTAAAGCTGTGTAGTAAAGGGTATATCAATGGCAAAACTTTTCTTTCATCATTCCCGTACATTCCACCAAAACATGGACAGAGCCACCAAAGATCAGCATCCTTAAATCCACAAAAATAACATTAATTAGAGCAAGAGCTAAACATTCTCAAAAGCTTTTTAGGTGTATAATGCCAATTATGAATCATTTTGAGAATATTTACTTTAAATTGCAGACTAACTGAAAAGATCTGATCTTGTGTCATTGTACATTCCTATACCTAATCAGAGATTTCATAACCTAACATAGTGTTCCACTTAAAGAGACCATTATTATTTGGAGAAAAACTATTTAGTAAAACAACATAAAGTTTAGCTAACTGATGATTTTCCTTTTTAGATATTATCTGTTCAAACTCAGAATACTCTCTTACCCTTGAGATTCTTAGTATTCTTCTTGCCAAGAAGCTTTTAACTTGAAAATATTCTAAAAAGTTAATTTGATTGTTACTGTCCCTGTATATTTCTTTAACTGTGACAATACTATTACCATTTACAAATTTATTATGTGCTTCAAAACCTTCCCCTCCACTTAATTAAAGATTGCAATTTATGTCCCTGAAATTTGTCTAAATCACAAATAACAGAAGCTAAAGGAGAGAACTTTGAAGCTAAGGTCGAATCCACATTCACCCATTACCCGCATGTTTATCGGATATCTTCCGTTTGCCTCCAATCCGTGATTTTTTCCTCTTCGTTCACATTCCTGCTTCCAATCCGTCTTTCTTGCGCGTCCCTCTGGTCACACGGCCGCTCGAAAACCGCTTTTTTGGGCGGGACCTTTTTTCCCGCCCATTTTTTTTATTTTTTTGAGCGCACTTTTCCGTTATTTCGATCTTGCCTTATAAAGAAACATCATTGAAGATAATGATGCCTCTCTTTCCCCCCACTGACAGCACTGATGGCTCTCTCCCGTTTCTTTTTGGGGAATTTGGAAGCATGTGGGAAGCTTTCATGGGCATTTCCTACGCAGGACAGTTCAGTGCCTGAATTTTACTGAAGTTTCACTTCCTTGGAGTGTCATTATTTCAATATTTCATAATTTCGATATTACAGTAATATAAAATAAAAAAAATAAAAAACAGTTAAAAAGGAAGTTTCGCGAGTCCGTTTTGAGGATGGATTCACCCCAAAATGATTTTTCAAACTACCAGATTTGATTCAGAAACAGCATAATCAATTAATCCAATGCTATGAAGTCAAAAACAGTCTTTTGCAGACTACGGAGCACTTGCAAGTTGAATCAGCCAATAGGAACTCTCGGAACGGCCGGAGAGACAGGAAGGGGGGTGGTTTTTAAAAAAACCACGTAAATTGCGCATTGGCCCGTTCACGGCCACCGTGAAACTCCCGTTGAAAACCTGTGACCACATATTTGGGAGAAATGCGAATGAAATGCGTCTGTTTAATGAGGTAATGTGACCGGCACTCGGGATTGCGTGGGGAATGCGGGGAACATGCGATTTAGAATGAGTAATGTGGATTTGACCTAAATGAGAACTTTGTAATTAACAATGTATTACAATGTTGGGGCATCTACAGAAACAGAACTTCGCCAGCTTTACACATCTTTAAAGATATGCAACCTTTGAGATGAAAAAAGGCTCCCCAAAGGGGAGAGCTAAACACTATCAGCAGGGCCGGCGTGTCCATGGAGGCGAGTCCAGCAGCCGCCTCGAGCGCTGGGAGGCCACCCGTGCACCGTCCCAGCTGGCAGCAGCCAATTCCCACTTGTAACAGCAATCAATGCAATAGAAAGCGTGTGCTGGGCGGGGGGTGTTTCTGTTTCTTGTTTCAGTGCCCCCCCTCCCATCCCTATGGCAGCAAGTCTAGATGCACGCTTACCTTGAAGTAAGAATTTTTAGGAATGAGGGGCTTACTTCCAAGTAAACACGCTGTATCGGAGCGTACTGCAGCCGTATTCGTTTAGCAAACACCTGCAAGCTTTTCACCCAGGCAAACATGGATGGGGTTTTTTTTTGCTTTGCTATTGGTCACAGTGTGGCAGCACATGGGGTGGGGCCACATGGGAGTTGGGAACCGAAAGTGTAGCAGCGCAGATTGGCTGGAGGGCTCGGATGAGCGTGCGCCCCCAGCACTTGCCACCTCCGGTCTCCCAAATAAATCCAAAGTGGTTTTGTGCGGGAATGGTGTTTCCTCCCACCCCCTTCCACTTTTCTGCCAGAGCTCATTGGCGAGCTCCGTTTCCTTTCTTCCCTTCCAGTCTCATCCTTCCATTTTAAAATCTGTGCGTGTGCAAACGAAAGGAAGCACGCCAGGCGCCCCTCTCCAACAACTGAAGAGCCCTCCTCCTGCTCTCAGTGACTGCCGCACCAATGGGACCGGCTTGCAGCGGCATGCTGCGTGAAGACGTCACACGCAGCGATGTCTTCACGCAGTCCAGGTGCGTGTGCGTGGGGGCGGCACCAGCCCTGAGTATCAGAGCATGGAATGTGGTCTGGACAGAGCCATTTCTTTTTGTGATTTTCTGAAGTAGATTAGATCGAAAACTGCCTGTGAAGCACGGGCACCTAATGCTATTGTGAGTCATCATAAACAAATTGTGCAGATTTCAATGAAGCCAAGTGTCAGTTTAGTAATCTGGTTGCCTCTCTGTTGAAGATTCATAACTGTGGAAGGGGAAAGGGCAGGGAAGTTTCCTCACTACTTTGGTCTGCAAAGCCATTGCAGCAGAGAGTGACTTAGTCATGCTGAACCTTATGGATTCTGGTATGGTCCTCTGTTCAGATAATAAATAAGCCAAGCCTTTTTAGAAAGCAAGGGAAAGAAGTATACCATACACTGGGGAAGTTAATTGCACTGTGTATCATTCCACCGCAAGAGGAATGGCTTGCTAACATGGCCTACTTGCCAGGAACAAGAGAGGGATATAGTGATACTGCCTCTCATTTCTTATGTCAGCACTTTTCTTTGCATGTGCTTTTTCAAGTCTGCAGGAAGCCCAGCCGATGCACACAGCACCAAAGCTAGGTGGTGCTCACCTGCCTGTAATTCTCAGGTCTCAAGGTAGTTTATGCTTATGTCACTGAACTGAATATCAAACAGGAAGAAAAGGAGAGTTAATGTGTTTCAAAGTAAATAAAAGGCTTAAAAGACAGGCATATGGGCAAATGTGACTATTCCAATTCATTTTAACAAGGACATGAAAAGGGCCATAAGAAGATGGCCTTTGTAAAAACAGATTTCTTAAAGCTGCTCTTATCAAATTGTAAGAAAGAAGAATTAATAAAACCATTTTTTTTACTGTTCTCTGGAGGAAGAGAAGAAACATGAATACTAAGTTTTGACAAGTTTAGTATTGTTTCCCTTGACCAATTTATTCAGTGGTTACATGTTGAGTGGTATAAAATCTTTATTATTCTTGCTACAATCATGTCAAATAGGCCATGCCAATTCTTGTTTAAAAAACAGAAAACAGAAACTGTTTCCTGTGTAACATCACAAATGAGCTTTTTAAAGCAATCATATTCATAAGGGGAAAACATTCTTTGGGAAAACAGATATATTTGCCAAATTGATCCCTGAACAGCATCTTCAACTCATGGAGGTAGCTACAGAAAAAATGCACGGATGAGCAACCTCCACTTAGTATTTCCATTTGGAGGTTGTTTCCTTAGCTGAATTTAAAACATTTTTATTCTACCTTATCTCCTCTCACTCAAGAGAGCTTTGAAAGCAGATTCCTTTGAGGCACCTCTGGCAATTTCCCTGGGCAGCAGTAGTTAGCTCTACGGGTTTTAAAAAGCTGCAGGAATCAGTTTTAAAAAACCTTTCCAAGCTGTATTTGGAATAAAGCGTTTATATCCAGTGATTACACTGAACCTAAAATTAAAAGGAAAGGGGAACTCTGCATTGTTCTAATACTGTGCTTTGTATAAAGACAGCCAAGTCAATCCCAACCTCAGCTAATGAAGCCTGCTAGCTGATATCAGCCTGAATTCAATGAAATCAAATGGATACTGCTGGCTCAAATAAGCTGATGATGTTGTCCAAAGATCCAAATTTATGAGCTGGAATAGAATGAGAAAGTCTTGTGTTTGGGTTGCCTGGCTACTGACTGTGGACAATGGATGGGCAGTTTCAAGAGTCGGGGGGGGGGGTTCCAGCGTCGCTTCTGAAGAGAATGGATGCGTGTTGAGGGAGCTCCTGCCTTCCCTGACCCCCAAACCTCGCTTTTAAGCACTACAACTGTACTGAATTTGTTACAAAACAATGCTGACAAACGTCTCAAAGAAAAAGAAAAACGACTGTAAGGCAGCAAAGAACATACAGGCATTTTTTGCGGCACCAAAAGATTCGGCAGGAACTGTGCACGGAGGAGCAGTAAAATTTAAAATGGTGACTGGCGCTGCACACAGCAACGGAGGAGAGGTAATTTTTCCAGAGAATTACACAGACCCTCAATTTGTAAAATTAAGACAAGAAATAGTTGAACAAATGACTATTTTAATAAATCCCCTGGCCAGTCAGCTCACAGAAATCAAACAGGACTTACAAGCAGTACATCAAAAAGCTGAGAGGGCATTAGATGTAAGCGTGAAAGATGTCAGTGACATACAAAAAACTCTTACGGAACAACAAGAAAGACTACTGAGATTTGAAATAACAGCCAGGCAGAATCAGCTCAAGATAAGGGGGCTGGATGAGAAGCATACCTACAATAAAGATCTTATAAGCTTTCTCACATCTTGGCTAGCCAAACAACTTAAGCTAGATGATGAAGTAGCCCCTTATATTACAAAAGCATATCGAATTGGACGCTATCAACCAAATAAAAATACAGAACGCCCAAGGGACATAATTATTGAGATCCAGGATCAAAGGGCAAGGAAGAGGATACTAGAAGAGGCAAGGGTAAATGGATCAATCCCTTATGAAGATAAACCAATATACATATTTGCACATCTCCCAAGGGAAGTGTTGTTAAAGAGAAAAGAAATTAAGCCCATAACTGAGGCGCTTCAAAAAGCCAATATTAGATATAAATGGCAAGACCAATGTAACATTATGGTTATAAATCGTGGCAAGCAATACATAGCAACAGACACGGACACAGGAATGGAACTCCTGATGGCAGTTGGATTAGAAACACCTATGGAGACCGGTAATCAGAATCAGAAAAGGAAATCAACAGATCTTTTATCACCTCAGAAGGAGAACAAAATTCCTGTCAGGAATAACTGACTTTAAGTTTAATCTTGTAAATGTAAAGGGAAGATCAAATGTATAAAGTTGTAGTTGATTTAAATAATTTAAGAAATATTGAGGTTTAGGGGGGGAATTCTCTTAACATGGCCCTCATGGTTTGACTGCTCTCAAGTATTTGGGGAAGGGGAAAGGAAGATTCCCAAAACCAGTGAGTGAATACAACTCACTGGTCTAAGAGAGCTAAAGTTAGAAAGTGGTGTTTTATAATATAGTAAAGTTATCAAAAAACTAATCAATTAATCGGAATAAATAACATATCAAAATATAAGAAAACTTCTTTACTTTGAATTTTGCTTTTTAATTCATTTTGATCAAATCAATTTGTCTTATTGATTGATAGGAAGGGAGGGGGTGGGGGGGAAGAAATAATTGGGAAGTTACAAAAAGGAATAGGAGGGGAAAGGGAAAATAAAATAGTATTAAATTGAAACAATAAAATAAGATAGGAATAAGCTGCGATAGATGCTGTAGTATTAATAATAATATAGTTTGTGACACAACAACTGGAGTGAGTGATACAGACTCCCAGTTATAATTGTAATTAAAACACAGAACTTGCTTACTGTTTAACTTCTTGACTATTGAGACTTGTAAATTTTGCATTTTACTTATATTCTAATTACATTTTGAATTTTGGGGTGAGAGAGTGAGGGAGGAGGGAAGGGTGAAAGGGGGGGATTGCATTGTTCGGGCAATTTGAGAGTACTGGTGCAAGATTAAGGAAAAGGAGTCAGCAACACTGGGAAAAGACAGAGGTAATTACAACTGTTGGACCTATTCTAACCTTGATATAGATACTTAAACATTACTACGTAGAATAGATATTTGAATATTATAAGTTTGCATTATAGAAAGAACTAGGTTCATATTTCTTGTAAATATTGTTAAATCAGTAACAAGGAAAGTATAATAGGAAAGAGGGAAAGCAACAATAAATATATAACTATAGGGTTATATATACTCTGGTATCTCATCAATCTCTGGAGTTAGTGGAAGAAAATAAAAATAACAAATCTTAGGTACCAGAGATACCTTAGAAAGCATATGAAATAACAGGTTGAATACTGCAGTACAATACATTACTACAGTTAAACAAAGAAATAAGAGCAAGAGATATTAATTAAAGTGCTAGCGTAAATCTATCAAACTGTAATAACTGATTTATTAATAGTAAAAGTGTACTACATTGAGGAAGAATGTGTTCTAAAATAAATGTAACCTCATTTAATGTCCGAGGTTTGGGAGACCCAGTGAAGCAAAAGCGAGTTATGTCGAACCTAAATAAAACCAATTCTCAAATTGTTTTCTTACAAGAAACCCATTTCAGGGCCAACAATTCTAATGTTTTGAAAGCAAATTGAATCCAATCTCAATTTCATGCAGAGGGTAATTCGAAATCACGGGGAGTCGCTATTTTGATCTCAAAAGACCTTCCATTCCAGCACAAAAAAACTATAAAAGACCCAAAATATATTTATTAAGGGGTTAATAGGAAAACAATACTTCACCTTAGCCTCCTTATATGCGCCCAATACACAGCAACTACATTTCATAGAAGGAACTATTCAAAAATTTATGAATTTTCAGGAGGAACATCTGATTGTGGGGGGGGGGCGCTTAAATTATATTATTGATCTTAAGATGGACAAATCAAACTTTGGAAAAAAGCAAAAATTAAAATCCAAAACACAGTTAGGCTCATAACTTCAAACATACCAGCTTACTGACATTTGGAGATTCCACCATAATCGTGAAAAAGATTATACATACTACTCACAGAGGCATGACACGTATACAAGAATCAACTACATATTAGTTTCAAACTCTCTAATAGAAAACACTTGCAAATGTGATATCGAAACAAATGTGATCTCGGATCACTCTTGGGTCAATCTAGTAGTCTCCTTAGATCCAAAAGTACAGAAATCTAGACAATGGTGTCTGCCAAGACACCTACTATATAATCGTCACACCACTGAGGAAATAGGTAAGATAGTGGAAAATGTGATAACAGATAATGCCTCAGAAGAAGTTGGGGCCAATATTCTCTGGGATACTATAAAAACGGTAACCAGAGGACAAGTTATAGACCTGTCAGCCAAGGTGAATAGAGAAAGACTACAGCAAAAATCAGAACTAATCAAGACTATCACTAGCTTGGAAACTCAACACAAAAAAAACAGGAAACAAGAAAATATACCAAAAATTGATAACTCAAAGGAAATTGTTGGAGGCTTTAGAAATTTATAAGGTTCATAAAAATTTAATATCAGTTAAGCAAAAATATTGGATTAATACACCGAAAGCATTACGCCAATTATCCAATAAGGTTAAACAAAAAAGAGCAAAAAATAATATAAACTCATTACTGGATGAAAACAATAAATTACAATATGACCCACAATCGATACTTGAGGTATTTAAAAGATTCTATACACAACTATATACAACAAGAAACCCAGATCAAGGAAGAATAATCAAATTTTTGCAGTCACTCAAAGGAATCAAAAAATTAGAAGAGATACACTGCTGTCTTCTGGATAAACCCATAACACTACAAGAAACAATAGACACCATCAGAATGGCTAAAAATAACAAAGCCACTGGTCCGGACGGCTATTCAGCCGAATTCTATAAAAAATACGCAAACATATTAAGCCCACATCTAACTAGAACCTGCAACTTGGTTATGGAGGAAGGCAAGATGCCTCCTACTTGGAAGATAGCAGATATTGTCATCATCCATAAGGAAGGAAGAGACCCCCAAAAAGCAGCATCTTACTGCCCCATTTCTTTACTTAACCATGACTATAAACTCTTCACATCAATAATGGTTAAAAGGTTAAACTCATTCATTGCAAAATACATACATAATGACCAATCTGGATTCATCCCAAAACGTGAGATCACCGACAATATTTATAAAACACTACATCTAATAGAATATTGCAAACAGACACAGGAGAAAGCTATTTTTTTGTCTTTAGACATTGAAAAAGCATTTGACTCGGTGGAAATCAATTACTTAACTAATACATTAAAATTTATGGGGTTTGGAGACAAGTTCTTAAAAGCAATCATATCTATATACTCACACCCAACAGCAAATATTAAAATGAATGGACTCCACTCAAAAAACATCTATATTAGACAAGGATGTCCACTCTCCCCGATTCTTTTTGCCCTAGCTTTGGAACCACTTGCAATTGCCCTAAGAGAGAACACACATATAGAAGGCATTAAGATAAAATCAGTAACATCAAAAATCAGTTTGTTTGCTGATGATATGATGATCTACATAACGAACCCCTTAACATCACTAGCTTACCTTGACCCCCTACTTAAAGACTTTGGACAGATATCAGGCCTCATAGTAAATCAATCAATGTCACAATTTCTAGCAAACAACCTATCAGATGAAATGATAAGCCAAATTAATCAGCTATATGAATACAAATGGGTCTCCAAACACTTAACCTATCTCGGCATTAATATATCCCCCAAAATAGATGATCTGATAAAATTAAACCATGAAAAATTTTTGAACCAAATAAAATCAAATGTGGTACAATGGAATAAACTAAAGCTTACGTGGTTAGATAGGTATCATCTTATTAAATCCTTTCTTCTCCCAAGAATCCTTTATCCACTTCAAGCTATCCCAATTATAGTGCCAAACTACCAAATTGCTCAATGGCAAATTATCCTCAATACTTTCCTTTGGCAAAGCAAGCATCCACGGATAGCATTTCAGACATTAAAATTGAAATCCTCAGACGGTGGCTTTAATTACCCCAATCTGAAAATATACCAAGCGGCGATAAGATTGACTAACTTCCTGCAACTATATTATTCGGAAAACCCTCCTGATTGGGTTCAGATAACTCAAGCCATTTTGAACAAGAGTGCAATCAGTGATATAATCTGGGAAAAGAATATATACCGTCCGAAGTATATCAACCAAAACAAACTGTTGATATCAATATTTAAAACATGGGACCAATACAGGCAAAAACTAACTCCTATAATATCCAGACACGCTTCCTTTCTCGGGCAACACTGGTTTTACCCAGGAACAGATATCTCTTTTAGTACAGCCTTGAGGGAAGCAAATATAACTAAATTGAAGGACATAGCAACTCAATCAGGACTATTAGAGAAAGCAGAATTAGAACATAAATTAAAAGATAAAATACATTGGTACAAATATCTACAATTAAAAAATATGGCAGAAAAGATTGACCTCCAAGCAATAGTTAAAAGACCTCTAACAGAATTTGAAACATCGTTAGACAATGCTACTTTTCAAAGGAAAGGAATAATAGCTAAATTATACAAAATTATATTACACCTCTCTAATAAAAACCAACTGAGCTGTCAAACTGGATGGTATAAAGACTGTGGAGTAGATAGAGCGAGCTCCACGTGGCAAAGGATCTGGTCTTCCTACATCTTCAATTCTAACATAAATGTGATAAAACTGCAGACATATAAAATCATCTATCGATGGTATTTAACCCCGAAGAAGATATTGTTAATCTCCTCCTCTGCATCTCCCTTGTGCTGGAAGAACTGTGGGCAAAAAGGTACCTATGCCCATTGTTGGTGGGAGTGCCATCACATACACAGTAGGAGGGCACAACAGGGCATGATAGCAATGTACTACAAAAAATGATACAACCCACTTCACCGTTTTTGACAGCAATTGTGTTTGTGTGATTCTCTGATGTGAAGTGAGTTGTGTTATTTTTGTGTAGTACACTGCTTTCCTGCTCTGTGGTGCCTTCCTACTGTGTAACCTAAAGCAGTTACAGAAATAAAGTGCTTTTGACAGCAATTTTTTGGGGTGATTCTTTAATGTGAAGTGAGTTGTGTTATTTTTGTGTAAGATACTGCTTCCATGCCCTTTGGTGTTCCCCCCTGCTGTGTAACCTAAAGCTGTTCAAGAAATAAAGTGTTTTTGACAGGAATTGTGTTTTTGTGATTCTCTGATGTTAAGTGAGTTGTGTTATTTTTGTGTAAGATAGTGCTGCCATGCCCTTTGGTGTTCCCCCCTGCTGTGTAACCTAAAGCTGTTCAAGAAATAAAGTGTTTTTGACAGGAATCATGCTTTGTGATTCTCTGATGTTAAGTGAGTTGTGTTATTTTTCTGTGTGGGGGACTGCTGGTGTAATGTGTCATAATGCTTTGCCTACTTGTACTTTGGAAGGGAAAAAAAAATTAAAACTTTATTTTGTGTTGTTCTTGTTTTATTCTTTGTTGTGCAGTTGGTTCCCATCATAGGGAACAATGGGGCTGGCTGGCCAGCCATCTCTGTAGGTGGTGGGGGAATTTGATGGAGGGTGTCTGTGGTTCAGGTGCTCTTTCACAGGGACCAGCTGGCACTCAGAAGTGTGCCCACCATTGTGGCACCCCTGGGCTGTGCAGAATTGCCCAGGGAAAGAGAGTTTAGAAGTTCCCAGCATAGGGAACAAAGTGAGAGGGCTGGCCTTTGCCAGCCTGTTCCTGGGGTTATGGGTGTGGGGCAGGTGGGGGTGGATTTGGGTCTGTGAGGGGCTAATGTGGGGATTTGGGTCTGTGTGTGGCAGCTGGGGGGGAATTGGGTTTGTGTGGGGCTGTAAGGGGTGGACTTTAGGGGCTGAGAGGACCTACTTGGGGAGGCCACGAAATGCCCCCCCAAGTAGGAGCAGTCTGAGCCTTGGTGGGGGGTGGGAGGAAGGGTGAGAGAAGGGCCCCAGAGGGCTGGGGGGCATTTTGCATGCAAAATGCCACCCCTGGCAAGACAAGCCTTCCCCAGCTGTCAGTGGTAGAGAAAAGAGCACCTACTTGGGGAGGCCATGAAATGGCCCCCCCAAGTGGGAGCAGTCTGAGCCTGGGTGGGGGGTGGGGGGAAGGGTGGGAGAAGGGCCCCTGAGGGCTTGGGGGCATTTTGCATGCAAAATGCCACCCCTGGCAACACAAGCCTCCCCCAGCTGTCAGTGGTAGAGATTAGAGCACCTACTTGGGGAGGCCATGAAATGGCCCCCCCAAGTGGGAGCAGGCTGAGCCTTGGTGGGGGGTGGGAGGAGGGGTGGGAGAAGGGCCCCTGAGGGTGAGGGGGCATTTTGCATGCAAAATGCCACCCCTGGCAAAGGAAGCCTGCTTCTTCATTTTTTCCCCATAGGAAATAATGAAGAAGATTAGCAGCAGCATGCTAACAATATGCTGCTCCTTCGCTTTCTTATGGGAGGATGGGGGGACCTGCTTTGGGGGGCCATAACATGGCCCCCCAAAGTCCAATCTGTCTGAAACTTGGGTGGTTGTTAGAGAAGGGTTAGAGGAAGGTCCCCACCAATTTTGGGCTTATTCGGTGGGAAAATGCCTCCCCCAGACGTCCGGGAAGACGGAGGCATTTTCCCTTAGAAAAAAGCCGAAAGAATGCCGAAATAATGCCGAAAGAATCCCGAAAGCCGAAAGCCGAAAGAGATTCTTGTTTCGGCTTTCGGCTTTAACGATAGAGAATCTTCTTTCGGCTTTCTACTTTCGGCTATAGCCGAAAATTTTTGGCTTGCACACCCCTAGAAATAATCTTCAGCCAAAATCGAAACTTTTACAAACTTTAACAAACTCTGGTTATTTTACATTGTAGTTATGTGTATATCTCACCTAACCATTAAGGAACATTATGATAATGCTAATTGTTGTATTATTCAGCTCTGTAAATCACTAATGATATACAATGTTATCACAATGGACAATCCCAACATTGTTTGTATATGTATAATATTGGTTGATCTGTTATTTGTTGATTGTTAATTGTTATATGTAACTTGCCAATAAAAGTTTGGAGGAAAAAAAAAAGAGTCAGGGGGATAGTGTCAACAGGCCCAAAAGTCTATGGCTCAGTTTGTGAATTCTAACCATGTTTTTGCCTCTTCCCACAAACCTTTAATTTTTCATCAATACTGTTCCTAGAAAGCTAGTAACAGGGTACCTGCAGGGCATTTCAGCGCTGGTAGCACAACGGCCAAAAAAAATATCATCATAAAGCAGAACAACAATTCAGAGAGCTTTTCTCTCTTGCTGTGATTAAAGCTTTCCTGACTGTGGTGAGTAAAAAGATGCTTTTGACACTATGAAAGCAATCCCAGTCTCTAATTCCCAAAGTTGAAGGTTAGAATTGAAGCTTTCAACAGCACTTAATATATCTCTAAAGCTTCCAACCTCTTCTCTTAGCAGTCAATAAGAAATAGAACACAAATATAAAACACATTTGTTTTTGGTCCTCTTGGGGGGAGTTTTCCCAGGAAATATGCTATAAAATAACTATCACACACTTAGTAATGCAAAAATGAAAGGTATGATATAAAAACTTTGAGACAATAATAAAATAGTAATGTCTTTGTGTTTTAAATCACTGAAAAGACTACCCTAATGGTCACCTCATTCTTATTTATAAAATGGACCTTGTGGATTTTCTGGTCACATCTGTTTAGTTTATGACAGTGCAGGTTTTCACCCTTATCATCACTATGGTGCTGGTACATTAAAGCAAGTGACAACTGTGCCAGCCAGTCTTGTGTCAACAGCTTTGTGCTAATTCTAATCCAGAGCTAACCACAAGTACTTCTTGATGGGATGAAGTATGAGATGAACTTTTGCTGGTTGAAATTCAAGACAAAAGTTCTCACGGTGGCTCATGTCAAGAATAATATTGTTAAATGCTAATTTAGAAAAAAGACTCGGAGAAGTACTTGGTATGTGTTAAAACTAATAAAGTAACTTGCTATAAGTAGGCTTGGAAGAGTACAGCTTGCACAATCAGTTTTCTATCAGAACAATAACAGTCCTTTATTAGATTTGGAACAGGATAAGATCCTAAGAAAATGTTAGATGAAATAATAAAACAATTGTATCAGATGTGGGGAAAATACATTGCATTTATCTTGGGAAGGGTATGAATGTACTAATGAATGTATTAATAAGGTATAAAAACAGATGAATGAAGATAGCCTTGAACATATCCTATAAGTTTTATGTCACAAGCATGCATTTTATTTTATTTTTAGAACACTGAATAAAATTCAAAGCAGTGTTATTATTATCGCCACAATACAGTTGGGGCTGAGAGGAGTGGCTTACCCAAAGCCACCTGCTGAGCTCCTGGCAGCAGTGGGATTTTAACCAGCAGAGTGCTGATGTGCAACCCAGCCACTTAACCACTATGCTGCAGCAACTCAAAGAAGAAGAGCGAGGCCAAATTGGAGAGTTTCTAAGTAAAGAAAGTGAATGGGAAGTCTATTTACTCTTTATTGTGAAAGATTTGCTCAGAGGCACTGCTAAAGTTGCTGCCTGAGTCATTTGCATCTAGGAGAGTTCTTTGCATTAATTAGACTAGACCAGTCTAGATCTAGTCCAGCAATCTCAGTCAATATTGTCCACCATCATCACTTTCACCTGTCCCTTCTCAGCAACGTTTGGTGCAATAGAGCAGGTTATCTTCTGGTGCGGCAAAAATGGGACAGCCTTTCAGAAATTCACTCCCAAACCACACTGAGCAATATAATCCACTAGCAACAAAGCCCATTGTGGGGAAAAAATACAACAGGCTCTAGAAAGGACAGGGCAGCCGGGCCTGGCATTGCCCCCTCTCCAGTGCTCCAATCAGGGGGGAGGGGGGAGAAGGCAGGGTGGCTAGGCCTGGCATTGCCTCCTTCCTACTGCCCTGATAAGGACAGGGGGAGGGCAGGCTATCTGTGCACAGCATTGCCCCTCTGCCATGCCCTGATGAGGGCAGAGGGAAGGCAAGGTGGCCGGGCCTGACATTGTCCCCTCCCCAGTGCTAGCTGATTATGGTGGGGAAGGGTTGGTAGGTGCACCCACCCGTCCTGCTGCCTGCCCTTCCTGCTCCAGGGCTGGAGGCTTGGGAGGTGGGCATTCTTTGCTACCTGCCCTCCCTCCTCCAGGGCTGGAGGCTTGGCAGGAGGCCGGGCACATCTTGCCGCGTGCCCTCCCTGCTCTGGAGCTGGAGGCTTGGCAGGCGTGCCTGCCCATCTTGCTGCCTGCCCTCCTTGCTCCAGGGATGGAGGCTGGGTAGGCAGACAGGCCTTTCTCTCCACCATCAGGATTGGCCAGCGGTGAAAGGGAGGCTCGACCATCTATTGGGCCGTCTGGCTGCCCTGGTTCATGGCTGGCAGCTTGACAGGTGGGCGGGCCCTTCCCTTCACTGACCGATCCCAGTGACGAAGGGAAGGAAAGCGGGCCGTCCTTCCCACAGGCGCACAGACTGCACCTGCGCCACATAAAAGGATGAGTTGTTGGGAACATGCCTCCCCTTTTATGTTTAAGAATGACTTCTGACTTGCTGGTGATACATGTAGGGAAAACATGGTGTGGTAATCATGATGCACTTCCTGCGATATGTACTTCAAGAGCATTGCAGACATGTGATTGGAGGGACCATAGTTCAGCGGTAGAGCATCTAGAGCATCTTGCACACAGAAGATCCCAGGTGCAATTCACAGCATCTCTAGCTAAAGGAATCTGGTAGTATGTGATGTGGAAGACTCTACTGGAGACCCTGTAAGAGCCACTGTCTCTCTAAAGCAATCTTGATAGACCAGTGGTTGGACTCAGTAAAAGCAGTGTTCATATGGCATTTCCAAAGGAATCTTCTGTGAACCGTTGTCTTGTGCTTGTTGACTACTACCACAACTATATTGTTACATGCCACAACAATGTTAAATACACGGATTTCTTGATGGCTAGCAATAGGTCATTTTCTTTAAAGGAGATTCTTGAGATCCTTGCAAAGCTTGAGTAAAATTCTGCTCAAGAATAACTATAATCCCACTGCTTTCCCCCACATAAGGACTTGATGTTTGACCCCTGAATTTTCAGACCCCCACTGGATCAGGCCACTAGTACATCTAGACCAGCATCATGTTTCAGACACCAGTCAAACACTTACTATTGAGGATTAACAGCAAGGCACAGAGGACAAGACCTTTCTCCCAATGTTGCCTCCTAGTATTGGTATTCAGAAGTTTTTCTGCCTCTGAATGAGAAGCTCCCTTTTGTCACCATGGCTATTAACTACTGATGGACCTATCCCTTCCATGAATCTGAACCCCTTTAAAGCCATCTATGTTTGTGGTCATCACTACATCTTCTGGTAGTGAATTTCACCTTTTAATCACTCATTGAGTCAAGAAATACTTCCTTTTGTCTGTCCTGAATCCATTCCACAAACACAAATAAGACTGAAATACGTTTTCCACACAAACATCTTTTTAAACATGTACTGGCAGATCCACTTTGAGCAGTATTTAAATTTACACAGGATATCCTCTCTGGATTTTCAGTCTAATACTGTAACCGACCATCCATCACCACTCTGTTCTTTACTTATTTTAAAAACTGTGTTAAACTGTGACTACGTTTGGCTATCTTCCCCAACCTCGGACTGACTTTTTTTTGCAAGTAGTCTGAAGATTGGTTCTTGTATATGTAGGCCACTCCTGAGTATGGCTCAAATTTCACCTCTAGCAGGTTCCTTTTGTAGTTCTCCTTGAACATTTTAAATGTTTGGTCCATGTTCAGACTGCCTTATCTGTAGAAAATGTCCAATCTCTGAGAGAAGATTTCAGACAGTCTAGTTCTTAATATATACAGATCATGCAAAAGTAGGGGATCCAGAATTTAATGATTTGTGGGGAGGGGAGAGAGAAGGAGGAGGAAGATGCAGCTGCAAGGCAAGTATAAGAAGACAGAAGATTAGGTAGGTAGAGCAGAGTGAGGAAATGCATGAGAGAATTGAGTGGGGTGGGCAGGGAGTGGATGTACAAGGCTGGGGGTGAAGTTATTACTGACATCATTACTCACTCCTGGAACCCACTGCTGACACTCTTGAAGCCCTATAGTACTTAGACCTATGATTGCACCAACAATACCATCTGTCAGTGGCATGAAGTTCAATCATATTTGTATGCAACCTAAGTACAAGTGAGCTGCAGTGTAGACTGCAGGGTTAGTTGAATACACTGACATCAAATTGACTTATGTGTTTGTGGACACATCTTTAGAACCCCTTTTGATATGCAGAAATATTGTTTATAGTTTAGAGAGGACTCCTCATCAAAGATGACATTGATTCTTGTACTGCTGATTGCAATTAATCCTGCTTAATAACTATCTGTCAGCACAGTGAGGAGCTGCAGGCAGAGAGTAAAATAACAAGACCGTCACTCCTTGTGGGTTACAAGCTGCATATCAGAGGGCAGAGGAGAAAACTCACAGTGACAGATACAGCCAGAAGGAAATATCCCCTCACGCCCCATCTTTCTTCCAGGCACTTCTGCCAATATCCCAATTGCCACTATTCCTCTCATGCCAATCCAGCCCTTGTACTTTGGTGCTGAAGAGGCTGAATCGCCCAACTCCTCCACCTTATCTCCACCTTCCACAGGATTCTTAATTACAAACACCTTGTGTATTGAGTACCAGGCAAGGATCTATTCATCAAACACCTTCTGCTGCTAGGCCAGGTTATGAGGAAGGAAGCAGAAGATCTATGGATTTAATTAAACTCGACACTATCCATCCCTGCTTACAAGACAGACACTCATAACTCTGCTTCAGGAACAGTGGCTGATGGGTGTTTGCCGGGGACTTTTGTGTTGGCCTCTTCCTCTTTGTTCTGAGATCCACAAAGGCTTAAAGTGAATGGGCAGCACCAGTCTTTGAAGAAGGAGCAGAATGGCTTCTTCTCCAATACTCCCACAAGTTCTAGCAGGTAATTTTTATACACACACTGTTGAACTCATCCATGTGTTTTCCCTTTGCCTTTTTATGAGTGGTCATGTGACAAAAAAATCATAACTACATGGCTTATTTGTTTGATCATTTGGGAACTATTTTACCTTGCTCGTTTTCTCACCCTGCAAACATAGGGCACTCATTTTGCTTGTGTCCCACCATAATGTGAATATTGGGGGCTAACCTGTTTCAGGTGGAAGATCTAGTGCAGGTAGCATTAGATTAAATAACTTCAAGAGTATTTTCAGCCCATCAAATTATTTTCTTTTCTTCATTGGAAAGGGAAAAAAATACATTAGCACCCTGTTTACCACTGGGTGGTATCCTACCTTAAGTTGCAGTAAGTTCCTCCAACTTAAAAGAATAAGAGCCTCTTAAGCTGGAGAAAGACACCTTAAGATAGAGAATGATTTCAGTCTTTGCTTATTGGAGTGATGGGATATAGGCCACTGAGTTTAATGGCAGCTGTTCCCACATTAGTGTGAACATGATTTTGGTCTTAGCCCTTCTGATGATAATGAAAAAGTACATCTGTACCTGCCAAATTCCTTCCAGAAAACCAAAATCACTCCAATATGAGTCATAGCAACAATTCTGTGCTTAACTTTTTCTTTCAGTGTTATATTCTGTGCCTTCCCAAGTGCAGGAGCACAAATTAACCAGGTGCAGGATGCTATATCTCTACAAACTAATGGTTATGTACTTCAAAATGGCTTGCGCTTGGAGACCATACTATGGCAGACTGGCCTGCTTCAGTGAGCATCCCCCTTGAATACAGCAGGCAGTGAGGCCCACAGGAAGGCAACAGGAGGCTGGCTGCAACAAGCAATAAGCTGGTTAGGTGAGGCTATCAGAGAGTTTTAGTTAGGGAGGAGAACGAATCAAGAACCTCAAGGAGCTATGCAGGCAGCTGGTGGCAGGGACAACAGAAGAAAACCTTTCACTGAAGGAGGAAAGTTAAGAGTCTCTCTCTGGCTACAGTCTGAATTGATGGTTGCCTAGGGAATCTAACTAGGTGCAGCAGACCAGCCCCCATTTCTGAGGCCCATTTAATTGTTCTGAGGCAACAGATTATGGGTGTGTCTGTCCTTGATGGAATCTGTATTTCTTTACTGGCAAGCTGCACCGCTTACTCTCATTAGTCTAAAAAGATGAGACTTGTGGGATAATGGGGGGGGGGGTTTAGAGCCAAGGCTCTTTTGCTTTAGAAACAAGGCTCAATACAGACAAGACTTTATAATCATATAGAATTTTGCATGCTATGCACACACACACTGCCCTGTGAATGTTTTATGTTATGCATGTGTACTTTGTGCAAATATATTGCTCATGCACTCATTCCAATCTAACATGCTGGACTGTGAGAGGAACTGTGTAACAAATTCATGCCTACCTGTATACAATGAGATGTAGGGGGAATCAACCACTTCAAACTTGAAACTGGGAAGGAAAACTCGCCACTAAAAGAGACAGGAGAGTAAAATAATCAATCCACATGTGCATACTTGTACACTCTTTAATATGGTGATAGAGAGCTGGAGCAAGAACAGTTGGCAGGAATGTAAAGAGGGAGGAATATGTCATAGTCCAGAAGACAGACTGCCACAATCCCCACTTAACACACACTGGCTGGTATTTTTGCACCATGGCACTCCTTTCCTGTTCTCAAACATAATTTGTTGGGAAACAAAACTTCCAGAAGAAGTGTGAATTCCACTTCCAGTGTGGGCACCAGTTGCTTCTTGGCTGGGCCTGAGGAATATGAAGCCACTACTCAACCATACCCAGTAGCTTGACGTTGCAGGTTTGCTCTATCCCCAGTAGTAAAAGAGGGAAGGGAGAACTCCCACAGACTCTATTTCTGGCTATGATTCCACAGGGATATCAAAGTAGTGCAGTGACCTCACTTGTTAGAGTCTCACTGTATTTTTCATTTCAGGTGGGTAGCCATGTTGTTCTATAGCAGATATCTGATAGAGGGAGCTTTGCCTCTTGCAAGTTGATACCCTGGAAATCTGGTTGGTCTTTAAGGTGCTAATGGACCTGAATCTCACTGAGTTTTTAAGTAGAACTAAAAGCAAGCTGCCTGACTACACCCTGGTGCTGAAAATACAAGAACTTCTATTGAATCTTCCTGGAAACTTTCCAGTTTATGTTTTTATAGCTATTTTTTTACTGTGCAATCATCTTGAGCTGCTATTGAAATGTCTTTTCACAAAGTAGTACTTCTGTAGAGAAAAAGGGTGCCCCCCAGGATACTCAAGCAAAAATATTTCCTGGCAGGGCAAGCAGACTGTAAATGCCATTTAGAATTTGGCTGCGCAAGTGTTACATACCTAGTATTAGTACCTGTTCCATCACTACAATGAATGTCTTTCCCCTCACTAACTCGTGCCACTTTGTGAATCTTTTCCCAAAGTCTATTTTATCTCCAGCTTCTCTCTACTTTCCTACTGTAGCACTTATGCAGACAGAGCACATATACAGGCCTTTAAAAGTCAGCCAATTTAAGCGGCTCACACAGTAAGGCTGGTCCCTCCCATCAAACCCTCCTCACATAATAAAGCTCTCCCCTTTTCACCGTCATTGTGCTCTGCATAAACTGGTTGCAGGCAATGCATTTCTCCATGGGGCATAACGCTGCACCACTGGCAGTGAATCACCCACTGTAGACTGGAGATTTATTAGTGTTAATTCTGATGCCTGGAGGGCTTTTGTAATGACTGACAAGTGTTTAGACATTGTGCAAAACAGTAGAGGCATTAATGTGTCAATGTTCATCTGTCTAGATTACACACTTGCTTTTAGACAGGCCCATATGCTGTTCATCCTGCAAATTTAGTGTTTACACAGATGTGCCAAATAACTGATGAAAAGGGAGAACAACCTTCTGTGCACATGTGTTTCTTCCCCTTCAGAGCAACCATGCAATTAGTGCACATCATATTAAAGCAGTGATCTTCCCATGTGATATTTTTCACCTGCAAGAGAGACCCAGGATTATTTGACAGGGACTTCTCAGCAAGGCCAGCCCTCGGAGATCCTCCTCGACTGCCATTTGAGCCCAGACCAAGAAGCAGCTCCCCAGGCAGTCTGGATCTCAACCTTGCTCCAACTGCTGTGCAGACAGGCTCTGCTGCCTTCCTGGCTGAAGTACGTTGGCAAGACAACTTTTTCACTTTTTGCAGTTCAAAAATTCTGTGTGGGAAAACAACTCCCTCCCTGTCTGTTTGTTTGCTTGCTGTGCATGACTGTAGCCCCCCCCTTCACTTCCCCATAGGGCTGCTCTTTCACACATCCCCGTTTCTGGCTCTGGGTTGGGATGGATGGGGTGGCCCTGAAAAGGCTCCAGGTGCCTCCATGCCTTGGTGTCGCTCTGCTGCCAGAAGGAGCAGATGTCCAGTGGCAACTTGGAGGCTCCAATCCCATCCAGCTTCCCTTCCCCCCGCCCTCAATTTCACTGCAGGCAATGGGGTGGGGCTTGTAGTGTTGCACCTGTGTGTCTGTTGGGGGGAGGGCACCATGAAGGACTCTCATTCTCCAATAGACAGCACTGCTGGCATCTGATAAGCCTGGAAGACCACCGCTGCATGTGGGAAGTGAGGTTGATGCTGGGATGTGGGGGAAGGGACATGTGGAGTGACATCCTGGGATCTCTGGGACTCCTCCCCTGTGAGACTAGACCACTCTCCCTATTGCTGTTTGCAGGGTGGGGATGAACTTTGGGGACCTGGCACAGGGATGGGATGATGGCCACTAGAGCAGTTCCTCTGGTTCCACAGGCTGTCATTCCACTCAGGGCGGGGGGGTGCTATCATCCTGGGAGTGGTGCACAGCTTGTGTGGTCCACCCAGTGTTCCCCTTGCTTCTTCTTGATGCAGTGTTCTGTTTTGATGGAGCTGCTGCTAGTCAAAGGGTGTTTTGCTATTCCCCTCGCATCCAATCAGCCCGCAAACCCCTCCCATGGCTTTTATTGGCCATTCCTGCCATTCATTACAGAACCCGTCCTCCCCCACCCTGCTTGTCTCTAAGGAGCTGCCTCTCCGAGACTTGCGGGGGGGGGGGCTGATCCTGAGTACTGTGAGTTGCAGGTGCGGCTCTCACCATGTCCTGCTGCCTTTCTGGTCTCACTTTTCGAAGATGGGGGTACATGTTTCTTGGAGTAGCGGCGGCAAGGGGGAGTTTGCAACCGAGTGGTGCTTTCACCACCAGCCTGGCCCTTGTCAGGAACAAGGGTTGGGTGAAACGGTGGGCGGGTACCCTGTCTGCACCTTCAGTGTCCCCCACCCCCCTGGGCAGGGCTTCTCTCAAGGCAAGTGTCTCTGTTTGAGTGCGGTAAGCCCGATCGCGGGGATCTCTCTGCCCTGTGCACCCACTTTCTGCAGGGCAGGGGAGTGATATTGGCAGCTGCCATCAGGAATCATGGCCTGGCCCATGGACTGGCTACACCTTCCCCTGTCACTCATGATGCTGTCAATTGCAGCTACCCTCTGATTGGTGAATCCTGCCGGAGTTGCCTGGGCAAATATGGGGCATTCTCTCCTGGCTGCGCGTTGTTGGTCCTGCCCCCCATCAGCGTGTGGCTCCTGCCCTCACCCCTAGGGGGGGAACCCACGCACCCTGCCTGCCGCTCACTAGGCAACCTCATCCAGCAAGGCTCCCTGGTGTGGGTGCCGTGCCTGTGGGGCCACGAGGTCCCCAGCTGCCTGGTCCCTGGGCAGGAGGCAGGCAGCATTGTCATGTAGTGGGGATCATGGGCCACTTATTGGCTGCGCCATTGCTTGCCACTTGCATTCATATCATGGGGGTGGTGCAACCATTGGCGGGTGCTGGCAGGGTTGACAGGCGAATGGTAGGTTGAGTGCTCTTGGCAGCAGCTGTGCCATACCTTGCTGGGCTCCGGCACTGGCATAACTCTCCCACCAAAGTCCTTAGGGAGCAAACAAGCGGAGCTCCGGTAGTTTGGCCACTGTAGCATAATCAACTACATTATCTTCCCATTCTTCTCATCTAGGGCAAAAATCAACTTTCCATTTTGCTGCAAATAACACACTGGATGCCATTATCATGTAATTTAAAACTTCTTCCCATCCTTTTTGGGAAATTTGGGAGGGAAATAGCCAATAACATAGTCTTTGAATCCAGAACACATTTTATTTTCAAAATATCTTGCATTATGTCATGTATTACTTTCTAGTACTTTTTAGTTATTTTATGGTAACATATGGTAAAAGCACCGTCATGTTCTTTACATTTCTAACATTTTCCCTTATAATTTTTATTCATTTTTTCTATATCTTTTGGTGTAATATACCATCGTAAAAAAACATCTTAAACCAATTTTCATTTAACATTTGACTCTTTGTAAATTTAATGTTTTTGTCCATAAAGTTTCCCACTGTTGCATAGTAATTTTTACCCCAAAATTCTGCATCCGCTAATTCATACATGGTTTTACTTGTTCTTCTTCTGTATCAAATTGTAATATTTTATAAATTCATCCCAACAAATGTTTTTTGTGCTGTGTGATCAATTTTTCAATTTCTGTTAGGTTCCTGATCATTCCAATTGTTGCTTTCAATTGTGAATATAATAGCCACTGTATAGTTTTGCCTTCATCTTTTAGGTTTTGCCAAGTTTATATTCTTCCTTGTAAATTAATCATTTCTCCATAAGTTATTGAGTCATTATTCTTTCTTACATTTTTATCAAAACATGCCTCCAATGGGGACATTAATGGAGACATTGAAGGGCTAAATCTTCTTCGACATTTCCCCCGGATTTTAAATAATCCTCTGATGGATTGTATTTGTTTTTTAATGGAGTCAATTTCGGTGCTTTTTTAGTCTGTAAATTGATAATAATATATTCCATCCAAATCTGCCACTTCAAGTTTGATCGTTCTTTGGTTTTGCACTGTAATCCAATCTGCAATCCAAACCAATCCGGCTGCTTGATAATATAGTTTAATATTTGGTGCTGCTAATCCTCCCCTTTTGAAGAAATTTTATCTTGAGAATAAGGATGTTTAAGAAATTACCAGCTAGGAAATCCCTTGTCCACTCTCTCTGGTATCCTCCCAGGAGAAGGACGCAATTCAGTATAAGAAGAAAGACCTTCTCATGCTCCGCAACGAGAGAGAAAATGCTTAGGGACTGATTTTTTCCTCCTCCTGCTTTATGGTAAACCCAACTAAAAAGGCTAAGAAAACACACATATTTTTCTCTGCTTGGTTTATCTGGAAGATATAGACCTTCTTGCCACGTTGCCCTTTCGGGTACCCCAAAGCCAGATACCATTTCTCAATTAGTAATTGAGAAGTAGGCCTGAATTCATTTAAAAACTGACTGGAGTTCTGTTTAAAATGCCTTATTTGATGGACATGCAAGATCTATTTCCTATCAAGGAAGACCAGCAGTGTTTCTGTTTTCTAATTCCTTTTTAGCTCTCTTAACAGATAACTCTACCTGAAGGTGAAAAGGGATTTACTCACACCAACTTCCACATGGTCTGATCCATGGTCATCCTGCTTATGAAGGAGCTCAAAGTAGTAGTGCCTGGATGAGAGGAGGCTGTGTAGAAAGCAAAGGAGTTCATTAGAAAATAGCAAGCGCCTTTCTACCATTCTTGTCTGCTTCCTTTCCAGAACTACCACACCCTGTGAGAATTCTCAGCTGCAGCAGGTACTGGGGGCTCTGGGGCAGAAGCATTCGACTCAGGAATCTCCCAGATAGCACACTGGCAAAACCAGCTGCCACCCACCCTGTTTTGCTCTGAATCTTCAGCATTATGTGAACCCACTAATAGAAAAGGCAGGCGGAATAGTGATGGTATCAGGTGGTTTGTTCACTTTGCAGTTTCCTCACTGGGATGCACTGAACAGGCTGTATTATTGCAGGCAACTTCAGTGTGATTTAGCTGGCACTAGAGGAATAAAAAGAAGAACTCTTTAACCAAACTTTTTGCATTCCCAGTATCTCTCAAGGTGCCATGATTCCCATGGGTCCACTATAGGCTGAACAGGAAAGCAGCTAGAACAGACTGGCTCATTTTCTTCCCTTCTACAGCATATCCAGACTCTGCACTCATAGAATAAACTGTGCATATGTGTCAAAACTCACCTCATCTGCATAGTATATTATCATTTGGCAATGTCTGATGTGAAAGAGGACAAGAGGTAGCACAGGTGTTAAGTGGGTGTAACTCGGGAAGTCCTTTGGTTGGCCTCTAGGTCCCACCCTCTGTTCCCACTAGGTTTGCCAACAGCGCTGGAGAAAAATGTCCCATTCCTTCAATCAAAGCATAATGGGATGTTATTTTCCAGGTGATGTCATTTGCTTCCATCCTATGAGAAGCTTCACCTGCTAATTTCCATGCATTAAGCCTCTATTATTAAAAGGAGAGGGCATGTTTTTCCAGGCCTGCTGGTAACTGTTGCTTCCACACATCCTATTCCATCTGAAATACAGTAATAATAATAATGGACTATCTTATAGGGTTGTTGGAAGAGAATGTAAAAGGTGATAGAGGAAAGAGTAGGACAGAGGGAATGCGAATGAGGTAAAAGAGGTCAAACAGAAGATGGAGACAGAAAGACAACAGATTGCAGTCAGGAAGTGCAGCAGCAAGCAGGCATCACAGAACACACTGCTGGGTGCCATGGCGGGGGTTGCTGTTGTAAGGATTACTGAAAAAATGTATACAAGTTGCTTTGGACGCTTGAAAAGTTCAGGGTAAATGCTAGGTACAATGGCAGCAGCCACTTTTTCAAATCACATCTACCCCATTCAAGTACAAAGAGAGAGTCAGGTTGGAGGTATGCTTGTAACATCAGAGGTTTATGGGTGAGGGGAGCTGAATATCCCCCACTGTCCCTCTCTGGGGTCCACTGCCCCAGGCATTTTTCTCTGATCATGAAAGTCAGTAGGACTGAAAGGGAAAGGGCCTGAGGCAAATGACTGCAGGGAAATATAAGGAGGGGGAGGGGTCAGTTCCAGTATCCCGTGTGTCTGTTTTGATAATACTTTACATGTGAATGCTGGGAGGAATGATGGAAGAGACAGAGGATGCAGGTAACCAAAGTGGGTGCCGTGGAGGGCAACAACAAACATTGCACGCAGACACTTTGCCTGCTGGTTCTGGGAAAACCCTCGCCACAGCCTCCTTTGGTAACAGAGTCTACATCCGATGCCACCTACATATGTCCAGTTCTTTCTGTATGACTATGATGGACCTAAACAATCCAGCTCTTTTGCTTCAAATCATGTCTGAATATCTCCAGAAGTAAAAAAAATTGGATCAGATTCCAGCTCAATCCTAAACCTTGAGGCAGCAGCAGCACCTGTGCACTGACGTAAATGGGGAGCCGCTCCACGGCTCCCTATGGACTTTTGCAGGAGAGTCCCGCTGGCACCCAAACACGACAAGGTGAGGTGCAGCTGCCACCAAGTGTACCTGCCCACTGTTCCCCAGATCACCCTGCTCACACCAGCCAATGGCCATACCCCTCCCCTGACAGGCAGGCGAAGGGCAAGCAGCAGCACAGCCAATGGGGAGGCCATGATCCCCACTGCCACCAATACCCCCCCCCCACCTTGGAGAGCAAGCATCCCTGCCAGGGAAGGGGGGCAGAGGTGACAGTGAAGGTCCAGATCAAACACCCACCCTCTCGCCCATCCAGCCCCCATTTCCGATGAAGGCCAGGCCGGTGGCTGCAGCATGGTGTGCCTGCAAATCTCCACTGCCGCTACTGCAAGAAACAGGTTCCCCCTCCCTGAACAGTGGGATCAGAAAGCCTGCAGCACTTGGGAGCAGCCCCCAGGATCCGGAGGGGCAGGTGGGGGCGGCGGGTTCTACAATGAGTGACAGGAATGCCCATTGGAAACCACACAAGAGGCCAGAAGAGAGTGCAAAGCATCCAGACTTGCGGCGGCACCATTTGAACAATCACAGCATCACAACGATGGTGAGAATGTGGGTTGGACCTTGAGAGCCACGCCCCAGTCCAGTCCAGTCCAGCCCCCACCCCCATGGACTGACAGCCCATGGGAGCAGAGAAACTGCTCCGGGTGTTGCCATTCACCCCCTTCCTATTTAAGATTTTCCAAGTCCACCCCTGCTTCCGCAAACAGCAAAACAGAGGGTAGTTCATCCTTCTGCAGGAGAAGGAAATCTAAAGATGTCGCTCCCCATTCCCCACCTCCCTGCAGTAAGTTCTGCCTTCCCCACAGCCTGGCTTATCAGATGCCAGCAGCTCAGTCTGTCAGAGAATGAACGTCCTCAGTGGAGCATCCCCCCCCCCTCCCGCCCTGCCAGACGTTCATGGGCTGCACTTCAATTCCCACCCCACTGCCTGAACTTACATTGAAGGGAGGAAAGGGGGCAGGGAAGCTGGACATGGCGCCACTTGACACCTGCTCCTCCTGGCAGCAAAGCCCACCCCATCGATCCCAGACCCAAGCCAGGAAAAATTTGTGGGGATGTGTGAGAAGACGTCCCAACGGGGAGTTGGGGGCAGTGGCGGCTATTGTCAATGTCAGGGGAGTGAGCAAACAGACAGCAGTTTCTTGTTTTTCAACATGTATTTTATTAAACTGGAAAAGGTGAAGAGGTTCTCTGGAAGTATTTCCTGCCAATGTGGCTGAGCCGCGGGCTGCCTTGGTAAACTGCTCCCTGGGCAGGACCTGACTAGCACTTGCGGAGGCTTACAGGGAGCTCAGGCAGTCATGTCCCTTGGTCTCCAAGATGAGTGTTGATCTGCCTGCAAGGGAAACAGACACGTGTTGTAAGTGATCCAGGCCAGTGCGCAGCTGATGCCAAGCCCAATCTGCAACGTCTGGGACAGTGTCCTTTGGGTAAGAGCTGTGGTGGCAGCTCCACAGGTGCAGCTTGCAACCATATGATTCATGACTCTCTGGTGAGACAGCACTCTGCCTTGAGATGATCTTATCCCATGAGGGACAAAGTCAAGTGGCTGAGCACCCTTCAGTAACAGGGTGTTACGAACACCCAGTCAACCCAACCACTGGCCACACTTCCTCCTCTGCCAGGAGGGGCCCCAGCTGACAGAGTCTGAACAGAGCTCCCACATGGGTAGCACCCCCCCCATTGGCTGTGTCAAATGTACTTTTCTGGGCAACTGCCTCTGGGGCAGGCAGGGTCTGCTGCCACTGCCCCTCCCCCACCGAGCCTCACCTGAAGATGGTAGCGGTCAGGTGAGTTCAGGTGAGGGGGCAGCTGGCACAAATCAGCAAGCTGGGTTAGCCGCCGCCCATCTTCTTCTTATCTGTCACTGCTCCCTCGTTCCTTACCAAGCTGGAACTTGAGTCAGATAACCTGCAAGGAGACTTGAGTGGTTATTGTTAGTCAAGACATTCTGGACTTTGCCCTTCTTCCCTTGAGCAAGCACAAAGTTCTCCCAGTTTTCCCGCTAAGTTCCCCCAGTGCACTCAGGGCCTGCCACTGTGAGTACCCACTCTCCCACGTTGTGCACAAAGTCCCCGTGGCAGAAGGCTGACGGGCAGAGCCTTTGGCCATGTACTCACCTACCTGAGGTCATAATCAGTGCAGCTGGACTTTTTTGTAAAGTGCGTGAGCAGATCCTTGGGTGTGGGGAGGGGGGCTTGCCCACCCTGGCAGTGCATGCGTATTGGCTCCCATGGTAGTTCCCATCCTATGCTCCTTCAGGTCACAGGGGTGCTGGAAGAGGGGCTCGAATTTTCCCATTCAATGGGTGCCTATGGGCTACGCCTCCTTTTTTCGTGGTGTAACTTTCCGCCACTGCAGGGGGCATTCCCAGGGCTGGAGAGGCTTTGGAAGCAGAATAACTTGTGGCCTGCCCCATGCCCTGCCCCCTCACGTGCCACCGCAGGAACTTGTGCTGCACTTGCACCTCCACCCAGCTGCCAAGCATGCCCACCAGCGGCGAACCATCTGTGGTAGTGTGCCTTGGGGAGGTGTCAGCGGAGAGAGGTTTACATCAACGTAAGAGCCAGTTCTGCTGGTGTAAGCCTTAGCTTGCTCCCTGAGTGCTTTCTACCACCCCTCTTAGGATTGAGCTGCCCGACGCATTGCTTGGGATTTTGTATAGGGACTTGGCACAGGAAGTAAAGCAAGGAAGGCTACTATGAAATGTCAAGTACCTGGAAAGCAATCACCCATGCTTACAAGGAGAGTATTAATGAAGGAAATGGTGGCAGGCTACAGTGATGAGGGGAGGGAGTAAAACATATACATGGAGAGAATGCAATCAGCCATTCCAGATACAACAAATGCCCACACCCAGTTGACAGAGGCTAGACATGAAAACTGCATTTGCAGCTGAGATCCTCCTGTTCTAACACTGCTGCCTGTCAGACGTGATCATGAAAAGCAAAGGGCTCCTGAAATCCTTTCCAAACACATTCACCAGCTTGGTGTGTTGCATGCTGCTGCCATGGTAACTATATTCATTTCCACACCAAACTCTACAAGATGAGAGAACTTTGACGCTTCTCATATAAGAGGTTCTCAAGTGCTGGGAAGGAAGTTCACACACACAAAGAGAAAGGGGAGGTGGTTAGTTGCTGCTTGCGAATGTTGACTATACAGAGGAATCCAGCAGCGCTTAAAAGGGGCATTGCCTTTAATGCCAAGGACAGAGTAAGCCACTGAGCTGTAAACCCAAGGGCAAAAGACCATGTCAAATCTTACAGGAAATATGGACTCCTACTGACATACAACAAGCATTATCTTTTAAAATGTTTAGAGGGACTGCTTTAACCTCATTCTTCTTTAGGAATTGAAATGAAATGTGCAGAAACCAGAGATTTCATATTTTCTCTGACTGTCAGCAACTGACTGCAAATTCCAAAGTGCTAGCTGTGTTAGTATAGTACGAAACGGGGCCCTTTTTACAAAAGCCTATTCCACAATAAATTAATTAGCCTTTAAGGTGCCACAGGACTTCTATGTTTTTTCTTTGTAAATGTAACTACTTGAGAGAGAGTTCCACTGCAGGCCAAGGCTTGCCGGCAACATACAAGATTATAGGCAGAATATCTGAAGTACTGTGTCTAATAAAGCTAAGTACTACCAGTGCTACAGAGAGCCAAGCACTGCCAAGACAACCTTTTTTTTTAACAAGCCAATATTTTAAAAATAATAATATATCCAATAGTCAACATGGTCCTGCCTGGGGATGCTTAATTCTGTGAACTGCAGCCACGAACACAGAAAACAGGTTCTCCTGCAAACTTGGGGGATCCCTCCAGGTTTGCAGCAAAAGCTGAAAACTTTTTCAAATGTAGGGGGGTAACTCCCCCCCATGGAGTCTTATCTGTGCTTGCACTTGCGCAGACAAGGGCTGATTCCGCACACGTTGGATAATGCACTTTCAATGCACTTTATCAATCGTTTGAGGTGGATTTTTTGTTCCGCACACAAAAAAATCCATTCCAAATGATCTATAAAGAGATTTGGAAGTGCATTATCCAATGTGTGCGGAATCAGCCATGATGCGTCCATTTGCCTGGCTTCATTAATGCCTGGCTAGCAGCAGGAGAATGGCAGTAGAACTTCAACTGCCACCCAAGCCTCAGAGATGGCAGTGATGCGGACAGGCAGGCGGGTGAGCAAGGGAGGGCCAGCCATTGTGTGAACTGCAGAATGGTAATGTAAGTGGGGGGGGGGGTTGTCATCATGGCTGCCTTTGTGAGCCAAGGATGAATGGCAATGGAGACACAGCTGAGTGGGTGGAGGGAAGGGAGGAGCTGGAATGGCCACCACTGTGTTAGCTGTGAAGGTGGCAGTGGATGGTTGAGTGAGTGTCATAAAGGGCCAGCAATGCAGGCAGGCAGGTAAGAAAAGAGCCTCCATTATCCCTTTCCCCTACTGTGTGAGGAAGCAGTAATGCAAACTGGCAGGCAAGCAGGGGAGTGGGAAGCCTGGTGGCCCCTGCAAGTCTTCTGGGTCCACAGTTCTTGATCCCTGTATTTGAGATAGCACGACGACGACTGCTAACAGGCAAATTAGGGTCTAATTAGCACAGGAATAATGTCCAATTTGGCTTAAGCATAAGACAAGGTATGGTTGCTCACATTTCCTCTTAGTCAGATGTGGGCAGGTTTTGCTGATTCTTGCATTAAGTGACATGGCAGAGCCATTTGAAGTCTTGAAACCAAAAGAAGAAGGAAGTGCTGCTGGTCCGAGTAAGCTGTGAAGCCAGGCCTATGTGACTAGGAGTGTGCAACCTGGTATATCCGGTCCAAAAATACATTAAAAAATACCTATTGATATGTTTCAAAATGCTGTTGTGTTGGTGTTGTGTTTCTTCTTTACAGGGTTTATTTATTTTATTTATTTTATTGTATTTGTATTCCGCCCTCCCCGCGAGCAGGCTCAGGGAGGATAACAGCATTAAGAACATTTTAAACATTCCATATAAAACATTTAAAAACATCATACAAAAATATAAAAAATAGCAGCACTCTTTTTAGGAAGGAACAGGCATTTCAATGGTGAAGGGCAGCTGCAGCTGTCTCTAGGTTCCTCTGAGCCATGAAAGTATAGACTACAGAGAGAACTTGAGTGGGTGCACAAAAGATCCCTCCTCTAGCTTTCTGTTGGAACATTACTGTGTGTGTGTGTGTGTTAGTGTTGCTTACCTGCTGCTTACCTACCAACTGCCAGATCTAACTGGCTGCTTTGGTATTGCATGACCTCAAGGCAATTTGGTGTCTGCTGATGAGCTGAGATGTGTCTCTTTGGAACTGCGTGTTGTGGGGTCTGGAGCTGACAATTTTTTTTAAAAAAATTGCATGCATGGTAATGTTGCAGTGTTGGAACCCATTCCCCTCCCCCCCGTATTTGCTGATTGGGCTATCCCATACCCAATGGAGAGGCAATTGGTGGCGGAGTTCTGGAGGAAAATATGTGCTTTTCGTGCTAGATCCACTCTCATTTATTTATTTTTTAAGCCAAGCAAGGAAAGGGTTAAAACGCTGCTTCATTCCCAAGGCTTCCCTGCCTCTGTGCAAATGCCTGTCCCCCCCCACACCCCCTTTGGCATTAGGAGAAGACTCAGGGAGAGAGAGAAAAGCAGCAATTTAACCCTTTCCTGGCTTTTAAAGCGAGGAGGAACAAGCAGTAATGTTACAACACATTCCTAGCTTTGAAAAAAAATGAGTGTGTGCTCATAATACTCAGGAAGGAAGAGAAAAGCAGCCATTTAACTCTTACCTAGCTTGTAAAGCCAGCAGGGATTAAGCAGCAACATTAGGAATCATTCCTGGCTTTGGGGGGGAAAAGCGAGTGTGTGCATATCTGGGAGAAAGGAAGCAAATGGAGAAGCAGTTTTATGACCCTTACCTCGCTTTACTGTTAAAAATGGCGAAAAAGGAGTTCAGAGAGCTGAGGAGAGTGGGAGTGGTTACCAGCAGACAGACCAATCAGCTCCTGGGGGAAAGGAAGAGGGGGGGCGCGAGAAGCAAAACGGGAGTTTTAGATTCTGCACGGACATAACATGTGCCAGCAGCGACTGGGCAGTGGCTTAAAAAAAATTGTGAAATGTGTGCAGGGGAAAAAAAACAGGAAAAGATGGACAAAAACTGTTTTTGCTTCCCATGACTCCCTTGCATGTGAGGAACTCTGGAGAACATAGCAGAATAGATTCTGGAACACTGTAAAGTGCAGAAAACATCAATGAGAGTGGCTTGTAGAATTGGACCTTTAACCTAATCAACATGAAACGGGGGCTGGGGTGTGTGTGTCTTTCGTGTAGTTTGCTTGAAAAACGGCCCCTGTAGCACCTGGAAAGATTCTATAGGGAATAATGGAGCTGAATAATTCCAGATGCTGCCCCTGAAGCAGAATACCAAACCAGTATTTTTGGACCGGAATATCAGGAATACCAGTATTTATGGCCTTCCTGATACCTGAATCCATAAAATTACTGATATTTTTGTTTAGTATGTGTAATCATTTTATATAATTTCTTTGAGCAGTGAACTGGATCCATCTCTTTGGCTGTCCTTGAACAAATTCTCCTGCCACTAGTGTGCACTGCTATGTATAACCAGGGCATGTAAATCAGGGACGTCAAGGCCAGCTCAGTACAGCTATCGTTCAGCTGGAAAAAAGCATTCCTAATTTCCCTTTGGAACTCTGGGACATATACCAAGCTCTTGCTATCCAAGCTGGCTGGGCTCCAGTCAGCTGCTTCATTGAACTGTGTGGCAAATACACCCAAACTATTCTTGCCATCATGAACACTCTCAGCCCTTCCCTCCCACTTTCTTTCATTTGCTCCCTAATTAGATTATCCCAATGAATCCTTCACAACTAATTATCTGCAAGAGAATCTGCACTGCATTGACACCCCACACGGAGTGTTTTTAAATAGTAGAACACAGGGTGCCAGAAGTCTTGTAAGACCTGGGTATGCTTTCTTTTTAGCCAAACAAAACCTTCAGGAACCAGCTCCTCCCATTTATAAGAATGGTTACAAGTAAATCTTGGGCTAGAAACCAACAAGCCCTTGGGAACAGACTGGGTTGAATTCAGACTGAATTTTCTAATGCAAGGCAGGAAATTTCCAGTCCCCTCCCCCTGCAGCTCATTCATCTCCATGCAATGCTGCTCCTGGAGGGATAAGGGACCCTGAGGACTGTCACAAGGGATGTCTGCGGCAGGAAGGGGGAAATTGCCAGTTTAGTCTGGATCCATCCCTGTGTTATCCTATGGACTGAAAGGAAAAGTACAAGTGATTTAAAGAGCTAAAGAATCAGGTTCAATGAATTTTTCTGTCATATTGGTTGATTATAATAAAAGGTATCACATGGATTGTAGTTTGGTTTTGGATTTATATAATTTGGAGTCAGTTTATAATTTTAGACAGGCTGACTTTTAAACTAAGTTTTAGAAGCAAAATGCACATAACCTCACTCTCTTACATTTTGTGTTGGTTCTCCCTCCCATTATAGCCATGTTGTGATTTTACTCACCACCCTGAGGCAGAATTCCAAAGATGCCCACAGGGTTAGGGACTTGTCTTAAAACACTGGGCATAACAATGGTCTAAAAAATGGAGGTGGGGAGAGGTCCCATTGCATGTCCTAAAGGTGCCCACAGTAAAACAGAAATCCTCCTTAATAAAATCCTCTTCATCTATTGAAAGCCTCATAAGCACAGATGAGTTATCTCCAAGTTACGATTGGTTTCAGTATAGACAGATCAGAGATCTTTATAACTCGGACTGTGTGAAGGGAGGGATAAGAATGGAGAATTCGGAACTAGAACAGGCACTTTTACAAGAGGACAAAAAGGAAATTTCTAAGGTATATAAAGTGCTGCTGAAATGGTATACTGAAGATGAGACAGTTAAAGTGCAAATGGTGAAGTGGGCTATTAATTTTAACAAAGAAATAACAATGGAGGCGTGGGAATACTTGTGGGAAAATACGCTGAAAATTACGACATGTACCAATATTAAAGAGAATGTCCATAAAATGATTTATCGTTGGTACTTGACACCAAAGAAAATTGCGCTAGGGAACTTGAATATGTCTAATAAATGCTGGAAATGCAAGAAACATGAAGGATCTTTGTATCACATGTGGTGGACTTGTGAGGTAGCTAGGAAGTACTGGGGGGAAATAATAAAAGAGATAAGCGAGATTTTACAATTTCAAATAAATAAGAACCCAGAACTCCTGCTGCTGAACTTGGGAATGGAGAGCATTCCAGCACAATATAGGACATTGTTATTTTATATGACAGCAGCGGCTAGACTTTTGTATGCGCAAAAATGGAAAGTGCAAGAAGTGCCAACTATTGAGGACTGGATTTACAAATTGCTGTACATGGCGGAGATGGACAAAATGACAAGGAAACTGAGAGACCTTGATCCAGGACAGTTTAACATGGATTGGGAGAAGCTGAAACAATATTTGGTGAAAAAATGGGAGGTGGGAGGAGAACTGTGGCAGTTTGAAAATTACTGAAATACAATAAAAGTAGAGGGAGGTGACTTTACCGGGGGGTGGAGAGTTAAATGAGAATTTCTAAGCAACTATTTTATTTGATTATTATATATAGTATTAAGTATCATAGGTGTTATTATAAGAATTATAATGATAGAAATTAACTAATTATAAGGATAGAAACTAATTAATTTCATTTCTGGCAATAATTGTATAATGGAGATATTTTATAATTGCAATGAAGAAACCTAAGCAAGGGGGGAAAAATACATAGTAATGTATAGACTATATGTTAAATTGATCGACTGAGGTATATATGGGTCAAATTGATTGACTACTTTTGGTGGATAGCTGCATAATGGAGGAATTATATAATTAAAACAGTACGAAGACAAGATGTGCAGAAAAAGTAATATATAGAATATAAGTTAAATTGGTTGACTTATATTGAATGTATTGTTTATAGAAGTACCTAAAATTATGCTAAATGAGGGATAAATTGTTTGTCCCATATTGAAGATGAGATTATAAAATAGAGTATAGAGTACCAAAATTAGTTAAATGACTATTATTAAAAGAATATATGCCAAGAATGTATTATTTAGTTATGCATTATTTAGTTGTTAAAGTATGTAAGAAGACAGAGGAAGCACTGTGTTATATAGATAAGCTTAGAAGAAAGTGAAAGTTAATGTTTGACAGATAGAATAAATTTGAAATGAGTAAGGGAAAAGGGACAAGGGGTTGGAAAGCTGTTGGAAGTCAACAAAAGGGGGGGGGAAAGGGAGGGGGTTAGAACTGGGGAAATTAAAGGAAATTGACTGTAATGTACAATTTAATGATTTCTAATCCAATAAAATTTTTATAAAAAAAAAAAAAGAAAGAAAGCCTCATAAGCACTTTCAACTCTTTTCTCTAAGGTTGTATTCAAATATCATAAGTGTAGTTAAGGAAAAATTATCACAAATCTGGCTTGTTGTCAAGTTCACATGCACTTCGCACTCATCGCTTCCCTGCTCCCTTTTAACACAAAGAATCACAGTTAAAAACTACTGCTGATTACACATGGAGTCCAAATGAAAGTGGGTTACTTCTGGGACTGTAAACCTGGATTACGTTCTGGTTTAGAATCCTGGTTACAATAGGAAAACAAACTCTGGTTAACACCATAAGTAACCAAAGTTAGTTTTTAAGAGCCAGAAGGGAGAAGCGAGAACCTGACAACAAGTCAGGTTCATGCACATTTTCCCTTTCTTTGGTTTGGCATGAAGTCAGAATGCAGCCAGAGAAAAACTTCAGAGAGGTCTCTGCATTATCACAGCCATGAGGCATCCCTATTTTCAGGGCTGGAAAGGTCGAGGAGCAGCCTTCAGAAACATTCCTCTGTTGAATCTGGGCTGTGCCTGAGACTTGCAAGCAGCTTCACATCTGGCTAGCTGCCCCAGCTTTTCCAGCAGTGAAGGAAGAATGCTCCAATGCTGGGAGGGTAGCCAGGCAGCACAGCAGTAGCACATACTCTTAGATCTCCTGGTGCTTGGGAAGTCTAAGTGTCACAACCCCTGATCCAGACCTTTCTCTTGTTATTTTATACCACTTTACCAATAACCTCAGGCTGGAGAGCTACCTTACCATCTGCTGTTAGTAAGGTACCTCCTGTTATTTTACAATACCAGGTTTACTGTCAACTTTCAAGTGCGTGAGGTAAAGTGGATTTCTTTTATTATCTTCTTTTACACACACAGGATTCCTTAATCTTGTACCAGAAAGCATATCAATTACAGATCAGGTCCCCTTTTCTCTGGATCCTACAGTGTGTGTAGTTGGTTATATGGGTTGAGTATAACAGGGGAATCACAATTTGGATTGAGAGCCAAGCTACAAGTGACGAATTACACTTGCCTGGCAAGTGAACAAACTCACGTGTATGAAGTGGAGCGCAAGTGAATGGCAAGTGAACAGGGAGGAATACACGTGAGTCTGTTCACTTGCCAGGCAAGTGTAATTTGTCACTTGCAGCTTGGCTCTCAGTCTGATGGGGAGAGTAGATGGGGTATAATCCTTCCAACTTTGCACTGTTTCAGTAACAGTAACTGAGCTCCCTTGTGCCGTTATTAGCTTATTAAAGGAAAATGATGACTATCCATGTTTTTTCCTTGAAAGGGCTAATACTGGGGATGGTGGTGAAAGGGATTAAATCCTTCATTCCTCCCCATGCTACTCCAACCTGAATTGGATCTTAACTGAGCTTAAAAAGATGCTGGGAAGATCTGATCATGCATCCTCCAGCCTCTCATCTGTTTTGACCCTCCATTCACTCCTGTATCTAAATGCTCTGGAAACCTACAGCAAAAATTATTGCTGTTCAGTAGAAAAGGACAGATGGGATTTGACTGCATCAATTGCAGTGCTCTATATGAGGTATTTATGTTGCCAGATTCAAACAAACATGTGAAAAAAGTAGTCTGAATCTACTGACTCTGAGTGCTAAAAGGGGAAACTACCTTCAAGTTCACCCTGCCTTGTATTTTGCTATTCTTCACTGACAAAAGAGGGAAGAAGGGTGGATTTCACCAGATTCCCTTCTCTAGCTTCTTATCTATGAAAGTCTCATGATCCACAGCACCAGATATTAGGGGGTTTCTGGGGGAAGTAGGGACTGATGCTCTTCTGCTGCCAGGCAGGTGGTGGGATCTAATCCTCTAGGTTTCTATCTACCACACAGAGGTGCAGGGGATAGATATTGTTTACTAAGCCGTTGAACACTTATGTTGAAAATAATCAACATTTCCCAGCATGCGCTAGAATTTTTACAACCTCCTTAAAGGTTGTAAAATGAATGGCCAAACACCTGCCCTGAGAACAGAGAGACCCAAACCGAGTCTGACTACTGGTCACACTGGCAGATTTCCAGTATTCCTGTGCCTCAGCAGAGATAGTAAACGTAAGAAAGAAAAATTACGTTTACTATCTCTGCTCAGGCACAGGAATACTGGAAATCTGCCAGTGTGACCAGTAGTCAGACTCGGTTAGGGTCTCTCTGTTCTCCGGGCAGGTGTTTGGCCATTCATATTACTTTTTGCAATTGGATGGCTTCCCTCATTTCTTTCCTCCAGCAGCTGGTAAAATCAATAAGCATTCAGAACACATCATCACTATTATTTCAGAGTTCCGCGTCCTGATCCCAGCAAGAAAACTCTGCCGTGCCCATTCTTCACATTTGTTCTTCTGCCAGACAGAGGGCACAGGATGTATCACAGAGAAACAAGAGGCTAAGCCACAAGGGGCATAAATATATTTATAAAGGGCATCTGACAAGAGATCATAGACAACCACCAGGAAGAAAGAAGTTCATAACCCTGGACAGCCATTTGCTTGAGTAGCACCATTACGAGCTCAGCTTATGACACTGAATCTATGTGCCAAATAAGCCTCCTTTGCTGGTGGAGGACAAAGGGTCTATGTGTGTGAAAAGAGCACTGACCAAACATGGTCATTTGTTGCACAGGAACAAAATCCACAATGCATTACAGCTCCATAATACTGAACAGAGAATTCACTGTAAAGACACAGAGTGGAAGAAAGAGGCCATCTCTTCAAAGCGCCAAGGAAAGTCCCACTTGACAGTGAACTGATGGAGCAGGCAAAGACAGGCCCAGAAGAGAGCTGCCAGCTTCATCCACAGCTGTGTCAAAAAGAAGGCAAAGCAAAGGGAGTAAGAGCTGGCAGCTTCCAAAACTAGACAGAAAGTAGCTTCAAACTGACAAGACTGGAAAAAGGAAAAAAGAGAAGGGAAGAGGGAAGACTGGGATGGAAAGTGCAGAAAAGAGGCCAAAGGGGGGAGTGCTAATGAAAGAACAAAGTCACACAGAAACAATTATCTGTTTTTCCCACCGTAGAGTGCCCTAAGGGGCCAAAGGAATAGCAGTGGCTTTGGATGAGGGAGCTCTAGATCTGAAATCACCCTCTGCTGTAAACATATTGATCAGATCTCATTCTTTCAGCCTCAATCCTCACCTGAAAACTGTGGCCTGTCTCACTGACTGTAAAGTCTTTTGGAAATTAAAAACGCTATATAAAGGATACACAGGGCTATTAAGAAAATAATGTCACAAAGTGACTCTTCCATAACATAAATGATTTCGGACTGCCTCGCTTTTTGTAGCATTTCAGAACTATCTTAATGATATGTGATGTAGTAGAACGATTGGCACAGAAAGTTATTGTTAAGTCCCCAGAGAAGAAGATCTGTGATTGGATCTGCAGCTGTGTTTTTAAATGTTAAATAGCAGCCACATTGAAAAGGGGGACACACTTTGACCAGGGTTGTGTGAATCCCCCCCCTATTGTTTTCCTCCTAGAAATAGTAATTTCCCTTCCCCGACACAAGATGCAGGTAAGGAACAGTTACAAGTACACTTTATTCTCCAGTGGGGCTCATAGTGGTTGGGAAAAAGAAGGAAGGAATTTCTCTTGGAAAATGGCATAGGTAGGAAAAGATGAGCCCTCATGCTGTGTCCCTGATCAAAAGTTGTTAAACCAACTTCTATTGGTTTAAGAATATGCAAGCCTTTGGCAAAGCATTCTGTGTATTAAGGCAACATGTATATTTCACCAACAAATGTTACTGCCTTACTTCTTTTATAGATCTTAGAGTGAAACACATACAGTATGACTTTAACAACATGTTGTGCTGTTAAAATGTCAGTTTCTAGTAATCTACATAATTTGAAATCAAAAGAAACACTTTAAAGTTGCGTAATTTTCAAAAACCATTTTGCATTAAGTAGAACAGTGTGAGGGACTTGCTGGTGGTCCATCTAGTTCAACAATTTATTTCCAGCAGCGGCCAGCCAGATGCTTCTGGGAGCTGAAAGCAACAGGCACTCCCCAGCACCTGCTTACTGCCTCAGAACATGGAGTCTCTGTTTAGCCATCACTGCCAATAGCCATTGAAATACAATAATTTTTCCTTTCTCATGAATTTGTCAAATCCCTTTTTAAAGCCGTCTTAGCTAGCAGCAGCTACATCTTATGGCAATAATTTTCATAACTTAATTGTAGAGGTAGGGAGATGTGAGAAAGTATGAGTTGCAGCTGGCTAAATCACTGTAATTATTTACTGCTAGAGTAACTTAACATGAAGAGCTCTGTTTTTCCACAGTCATATGCCAGAAGATTTGCCCAAACACGTCCCAATACTGCATTTGACAAGTTTCTTCATAAACCATGCTTGCTGTAGTGTAAGATATAAGGAAATTTGGACAGGAAGCAAGCTCAGTTGATATGAAGAGTGGCATAACACAGAGGCAACACCTACCGGATAGGCTTGGAAACTTGTGAGCTGAATTTTGTGAACTCTCCTGGGGCAGTCCACTCAGAACCCAGCTACAGGAAAAGAGAAAGAATGTAAATATGAGTACCAAACTAGAGCATCTGACAGAGACAAATTTTTAAAAGGCAACAGAATCCAAAATAGTGCTGCTCAATGTTCACTAGAAAAGAATCATTTTGAGATAATTAGTTGTCATATTTCTATTATATTTATTTATTACAAATGTATATTGCATCTTTTCCAAAGTTTCAGGTAGGTCATAAAACTCAGACAAAAATACAGAAATTCAATTAGATAAAAACTTCAAATAACTTTAAACAATCTAAAAAGCAAGTTAAAGCAATCCAAATGCCCAGTTTTAAAAAAAATTACTTTGAAAATGCCCTGTGAAACAGATTTTCCAAATCCTTTGGAATGTTAGCAAAGAAATCCCCTCAAATGTCCCTTATAATAGTGTAAGGAAGTTGCCAGGTAAGGCCAGGATTTTATTAAGAATGGCTGGACTTCAGTTCAGTGGCATAAGTATTTGCAGGCCCAGCTTCCAGTCCATGTGCTGGCTTGGGTGATTCTAGCACCGGCAGGCCAGTCTCTTTCCCCTGGAGATTCAACCTTGGGAGCCTGGCTCTCACAGCTTCAATCGACACTCCCCAGTTTTCACACAGCTGGAAATGCTAATTAGCCAGTTGGGCCCTGATTGGCTGTTGGTCGATAGGGTGATGGCTGCAGTCCTGAAAAGATGGCCTCCCAGGTCACCCTGGTTCTCTTCTCTAACTATCATTCTCTAACTATCATTCCTATCATCTGAGAGAGAAGCTGCAGGCTCCACGCTCCTCAGCATACCTCATGCAGTCTGGCATGGAAAAGGACTCCTACAGAGCACTTACTCCCATGGCCAGTGTGACAACGTTACTTCCAAAGGCATTTTAAAACATTATCCTTTTGAGATTGCTCAACTTATTTCGAGGCGCAGGGGGCACACAGCCATCCCAGTTACTTATTCAAAACTCCTTCCAAATGCAAGGTTCTTGGAGGCAACCCAAACAGAAGCTCTTTGTAGGAAAATATAGCAGAGTTGGTGCAAAGACTGCGCATTGGAAGTAATGAGAGTAGACACGCACACTCCAGTGTAGCTCTGTAAAATTACATTTACTAAAGAATAAAATTAGGGTTACATTTGGAGAAAATAATAAATTGCTAAGCTGACTACATCTTGCATGAGAAGTAACTGAGAGAAGACAGAGAGAGAGTAGTACAAAAAGCAATAAAACTTCAGTATATAGCATCACTCAATTGCCCTCCCGAAAAAACAAGTTGCCCAATAGAAAATTCTAATTCTACTTCATTATTCATGGAGACTCCCCTTTCTGCAGCGGAGAAACTTGAAGCCCTAATGGTTACATGCAAAGTAAGTTTACTAATTAAGTAACACAAATAGCTTAACTCTTTCATGACTGAAACGAAAACACTTGCTAAATCCCAACACTCTTTGCACCTGAACCAGTGTTTGAATTGGTGCGTGTCTTATGGTAGGGGACAGTCTCCAGAGTGTGGGGATTTGGGGTGATCTGAAGGTTGTTTTGGCTTCCAGTCAGTTTCTGCATGAGCTTTTTTCCGGGGGGGCTCCCCACTTTGGACCTGCTAGCACAAGAACTGGGCTGGAAACATCATTGGTCCCCTTTAAGTGCAAAGTCCCCTAACCATTGGGTTGTAAGGCATGTGGTGGTCAAAACTTTGAGATCACAGAGTTTTTCAATTATGCTCATTATTTGTGGTTGGGTTCATAAACAGGAAATGTGAATAAGGAACTCAAACTGGGAACCAACTTCAGCCTCGTCCTTGAGTGCCTATTCCTTTCCACTGGAACACTAATTGAAAAGTTATGTGCCCTTGGAGTACATTCTGGAGAATAGCTGGCACCAACTAGCAAGGCCTGAGGAGGAGACCTAAGTTGATATGTCAATCATTCAGGGAGAGGCAGCTTTTTCAGGTGGTGTTGGAGGATAGTTTTTCAGATACATGGATTGTCAAAAAGACAAATAAGTGAGTTCTAGATCAAACAAACATGAATTCTCCATAGAAGTTAAAACGAATAAACTGAGGTTATTGTACTTTGGTTACATCATGAGAAAACTTGACTCACTAGAAAAGACAATAATGCCAGGAAAAGCTGAAGGAAGTAGGAAAAGAGGAAGACACAATATGAGATGAAGTGAATATGTAAAGAAAGCCATGACCTTCAGTTTGCAAGACCTGAGCAAAGCTGTTAATGATAGGACATTTTGGAGGACATTCATTCATATAGTCACCATAAATCAGAAGCGACTTGACAGCACATAACACTTTTCAGATACAGGGGCCCCAGGCCATGATTTACGTTAATGGTAAAAACCAATACATTGAACTGATTCCCAAAAGCAAACTGTAAGCCAATAAGTTTTTAAAATATGCTTAATATTCATCATGGCCCAGTGCCAGCTAACAGGTGTGCAGTTGAATGTTTTACTAAATGAAGCTTCCTTAAAGTTGTCTTCAAGGGCAGCCAAGCATGGAGAATGTTACAGCAATCCAGAATAGAAGTTACAGATGCATGGATCAATATGGTTAAGTCAGCTAAATGTAGAAGGGGAGACAATTTGTAAATTTAATGTAAGAAGAAGGCATTCTGAACAGCAGTGCCAACCAGCTTCTCTTCCAGTAATGCTGGGTTCAGGAACACTTCCAAACTCTTTACCTGGTCAGACAAGGTCAACTATATCCCAGCCAGAGATGGTTGCTCAGTCCCTTCCAGAACATCAGCCCCAGCCCTAGCCCCCAGATGCACTTCTGTTTTGTATGGATTCAGTCTTGGCTTGTTCCCTCTTGTTCACTTGACCAAAGCATCCAGACAGTGATACAGACTGAAACAAAATGTACACCTAAGATATGTGTTACATGCATATGTTATAAACATAAATCAAGTTGCCTTTTCTGAGGTACTGTTTTTATGTCTTAATGTTTTACTTGCAGGTTGGGGAGGTATTCAATGATAATGTTGAATATGTGGGAGGGGGCAGTAAATTAAAGATTAAGAACCGCTGCTGCTGTATCAACTGTATTGAAGGCTGCAGAAAGATCAAACAAAATTAATAAGGACACATTACCACTGTGAGTCTCCAGATGCAGATCATCCACTGAGACTAAATCCATCTCCAACCCATAACCAGGCTGAAGTCAGATTGCAGTGGGACAAACTGTCACTCAAAAATGCCTGGTTGCTCTGCCAGCACGTGCTCAATAATCTTGCCCCCTAAAGGGAGGCTGGAGACTAACCAATAATTAACCAGATCCTCTTTGTCCAGAGACACTTTTTAAACAATGGCCTTACCACTGCTTCCTGAGTGCCTGAGGGAAACTGTCTAACAGACATGTGTTAATTATTCTAGCTAGGGGTATTCTCAACTCTTCCTGACAAGGCTTAATTAGCCAAGACAGGCAAAGATCTAATTTGCAAGTGGTGGCCTTTACAATCCCAAGCACCTTATCTACGTCAGTCACGAAGAACAATCCAAAATGTTTCAAACCATCATGATGAACAGATGGTTTTGATACTGCTAGAACATATGTATGTAACTCAGCACATATAGGCAGTGTGTGCTGGAGGGAAGCTATTTTTTATCTTAACAACACTATGAGGTAAGGCTTAGTACACAAATGACCCAAGGTCAAAGAGTGAGCTTCATGGTGGACAGAGATTTGAACCAAGGTCTCTCTGATCTATATATGTAATATTTGTACCCCACTCTGGCTTATTAGTAACAGTCAAGTCTGATTCCATGTGTGTATGAATTATGATAAGAGAACTCTCAAAATCTGTATGAAAACAACCTTACTAACGGCAGCCAGCTTTACTTCTTTGGGCAAATGACTTCTGATACCATGTCTGGTTATCTCTGTAATCCTTATTTCCCATTTTCCAGTTTGTTTCTTACTTGGCCTGCTTCAGACTGAGGTTCCTAATAATCTTATCGACAACTAATATCGGCTTTGCAAGAAATGATGCTACAACAAACCAGAATTTCCTGAGTGATAGCCCCTTCAAATGAATGGATCTAAACTTTGTCCAATAATATAATTTCTGTGATCTGTAACACCTTTCTGTTATAAATTAGCAAGATTTAGCAATAGCCTTTATGCCTTCATTACAAATGCATGGGATATAGGTTTTTCTCCTGCTTCCCCACAGCACGATTACTATCTTTTGACCCACCACCTCACTGATGTGGGGGTATGTGGGATGGCTTACAGCGGCTGATCTCCTTTCTCCACAGTCAGGGACAGAGGGTGGTGCTTGGGAAACAGATGTTGTCACGTGGCCATTGGGCCTGATCTGGAAATTGCAACTGGTCAAGGATGCAACTGGATGGATGTGTATCTGTAAGATTTGGAAAAGATTGCAGCAAAGCCTGCATGGCTACCACATGGGTGGGAAACTTCAGATTTTCCCAGTCCCACATGGCAGCTATTTTTGCTGCCCATCTCCACAGTGGCCCTTTTCTCCCTCTGTAATCAGAGAGCTTTTATTTTTAAAAATCAGCAGTAGAATATAAGGGGAAAGGTGTAGCTCCATAATGGCAGGGGCTAGAGACTTAATTTAGAAAAGAACACTGGGAATTCACAGAACCTGTTATACATATTGGTATATGGATGACAATGATATCCTAGTGTTGATGGTGCCCAGGGAAGGGAGAGGCTGCTGCTGGGGGGAGACTTTTCTTTCCTTCAATAACCAACCATTCCATTTCTCTCTTTTTCCCTCTCACGCTCCCTCCCAATTCTCTGCCCCCTTGCCTTGTCTTTATTTTTCCCATTCAGAGTGGGCAGAAAGAAACATGACTAATCAATAGGAAAAGCATCTAATTTGCATTTAGCACTGAAGCTTCTGAGAAGAAAGTTCAGATTTTTAAAAACTCAAACAAATCAGCATTTGCATTTGTAATAATACATTTTCTTCAAGTTTCTTTGGTTGTGTCACTGAGACCTTAGTTATGTGATCAGCAGCTACATTTTCAAACATCATCATAAAGTACATATATCCAGAACATAATGCTCTCTATTCAACTTTGGTAGGCAGCTTTTTTGCAACACATACTTGCATATCAGCTAACATTGGCATATAGCAAAAAATAGAAAGAATGGTAGTTGTTTCTTTAAAGTATAGTGAATTAAAGGGTGGGGTTATCACTGAGACAAGGCTTTGAAAACTGTGGCTTCAAAGCTGAATTGGGATGGTTGTAAGGTGAATTGTAAACACAATTTTCATGTATGGGGGAGTATAGCTATGCTTATTGGCTGCTGGGAGCAAAAAAGGTCCCCCATGACATTCTGATGGGCAAATTGGAAGACTATGGACTGGACTATAGGACAGTTTGGTGGATAGGGAACTGGTTAGAGGACCACACCCAAAGTGTGGTGGTCAAGGGCGTTTCATCAGATTGGAGGGAGGGAGGGAGGGTTCCCATCCCCCCGCTCGGGGCGGGGGATCTCCCGATCCCACCCTCCCTCCCCCACGCCCACTTACCTAGCTGGCGGGGGGGGGCATGCTCCCTGGGGCGCCCCCTCCCCGGGTGGCGCGGCGCAACCCTGGGTGCAGGGTGCACTCCCGCGCCACGAGAGCAGGCGGTGGCAGAGAGAAAGCAGGCGGCCGTTGCAAGAGCACGCTGCTCTCACTGCTGCCACCGCCTGCTTTCTTGCCACAGTCGCCGCCGGCACTCTGCAGCCGGCGCCAGCAGGGTCAAGGGGTGCAGCGGCGGTGGCAACAAGAGAGCGAGCTGCGGTGGCCACGGCCTGCTCTCTCGTTGCCACCGCCACTGCTCCCCTTGTCCCTGACAGCGCGGGCAGCACAGAGGCAGTGGCGGCGAGAGAGCAAGCTGCAGTGGCCACAGCCTGCTCTCTCTCTTGCTGCCGCCGCACCCCTTGTCTCTGCTGGCACGGGCAGCACAGGGGCAGCAGCGGCTGCAGCGCGCACAAGAGCTCTCTTGCCGCTGCCCATGTGCTGCCCACGCCAGCAGGGACAAGGGGCGCAGCAGCAGCGGTGAGAGGGACAGAGAGCACTGCCCACGCTCTCTGCCCTTCCTCCTCGCGTGATGACGTCAAAAGTGACATCATCACGCACACTGTGCGCGCAGCCACAACAAGGACAGCCCCCAATGTGGTAGGAGCCAGCGTCCCAGTCTCCCGCTGGGAGACTTGAGGGACCTAGTAACCCTAGAGGGAGGTGTCCAGTGGGGTGCTGCAGGGCTCGGTTTGGGGCCCGGTACTTTTCAATATTTTCATCAATGATCTGGGTGAAGGAGTGGACGGGCTGCTCATTAAATTTGCTGATGATACCAAATTGGGAGGAGTAGCAAACACCCAAGAAGATAGAATTAAAATTCAAGAAGACCTGAATAATCTGGAGAAGTGGGCAGCTGTGAATAGGATGCAATTCAACAGAGACAAGTGCACAGTATTACATCTGGGCCACAAAAATGGGAAGCACAAATACTGGATGGGGGATACACTTCTGGGCAGTAGTATATGTGAAAGGGATCTTGGGGTAAGAGTGGACTGTAAACTAAATATGAGCAGTCAGTGTGATGCGGTGGCAAAAAAGGCCAATTCAATCCTGGGTTGTATCAAAGGGGCCATAGCGTCAAAATCACAGGAGGTTATAGCCCCTCTCTATACTGCCTTGGTCAGGCCACACCTGGAGTATTGTGTGCAGTTCTGCAGGCCTCGATGTGGCCAAAATTGAGAGGGTGCAGAGGAGAGTGACGAGGATGATCAAGGGTCTGGAGACTGAGCCCTACGAAGAAAGGCTGAGGGCGTTGGGAATGTTTAGTTTGGAGAAGAGGAGATTGAGTGGGGGGGCATGATTGCTCTCTTTAAATATTTGAAAGGCTGTCATTTGGAGGAGGGCAGGGAGCTGTTCCAGTTGGCAGCAGAGGGTAGGACCCGGAACAATGGGCTTAAATTACATGCACAAAGGTACCGGCTGGATATTAGGAAGAACTTTTTCACAGTCAGAGTAGTTCAGAAGGGGAATCAGCTGCCTAGGGAAGTGGTGAGCTCCCCTTTACTGACAGTTTTCAAGAAGAGGCTGGATGAATACTTGTCAGAGATGCTTTAGGCTGATCCGGCACTGGGCAGGGGGTTGGACTAGATGGTCTGTATGGCCCTTTCCAACTCTATGATTCTATGAAAATATTTGAGGCGTTTTTTGATAACAACTAACAAGTGCCAAAAGCATCTTGTTAGTTACTCCTGAAGAAAAAAGAGCACTGGCCTAGACAATTTTTACGTCCTTAAGGACACGAAAACAATAGCTTAAGATTAATAATAGCTTCTCCCCCTAAAGGTGGCATAATAGAGACATTGTTTTTCAGGGTATGAACATGGTGAGTCCTACCAACTCTCTTCATGAGTTTTGTATGCTTCAAACCCCACCCAAACTGTTTGAGCAGATGATGCTGGGACAGGAGAAAGTGCAGCACAGGAAATTACCTAGCTAGCACAGAGAAATGGTTATAGTGTTGGACTATGATCTGGGAGACCCAGGTTCAAACTTCCAGTCTGTCGTAGATGTTTGATGGGTGGCCTTGGGCCAGTCACACACTCTTAGTCAACCCTACCTCACAGTGTTGTTGAGAGGATAAAATGGAGATGAACATATGTTATTTTGGGTCCCCAGTGGGGAGAAAGGTAGGGTATAAATTATGTTACTAAGTAACTAAATAAATAAATTCTGCCTTATAAACTATAATCCATCTCCAGCCAGTGTTTGGTGTGTATGGAATATGACATGGAGCTATGAAGCCTCACCCTGCACACTAGATGCTCTGGCCACCTTTTTTCGATTTTCTGAGCCTTAAGCAGACACTTTACACACATTTTCAAGCTTCCTTCTGTGACAGTGAAGACTAATTAATCAACAGGTAAAAAATAATCCCCTGTGAAGAGGGCTCAAGGGCCCAAGGCATGTAGACTATGAAATATACGCAAGTCTGATCAATCTAGACAGTTATTAAAAAGGAATCTAATCTTGTAGTCCATAAACTTTGTTGACCCTTGAACACCTACTGTATGCTGTTAGTTTTAACAACAACAACAACAACAACAACATTTGATTTATATACTGCCCTTCAGGACAACGTAATGACATACTCAGAGCGGTTTACGAAGTGTGTTAATGTTATCCTCACGACAATTACCCTGTGAGATGGGTGGGGCTGAGAGAGCTCTGAGAGAGCTGCGACTAACCCAGGGTCACCCAGCTGGCTTCATGTGGAGGGGTGGGGAATCAAACCCAGTTTTCCAGATTAGAATCCTGCCGCTCTTAACCACTACAACAAACTGGCTCTCTTTTAAATACAAGTGCAACAGTAACACTTAGCCACTTATACCCTGAGGCCACTGTTATATTTTGTTGTCCTTGTCAAATAAACTGATTTTGCTGAAAATCACCAAGTTCTCCAAAATCAAAATAAAGTATCTGAATTAGTGTTTTTCTTCATCATCTACTTCAATTTCTGTATCTCTGTATAGGGCACAGGGATGCTTTCTTCCCAGGCTCAGAAAAGCCCAAGCTCTGGAGCAAAACCAGAGGGGTTAGTTAGTAATATGGATGAAGAAACACTTACAGAGTTGCTTTCAAGCATCATACCACAGGGAAGACTTAAGAGGAGATGTGAAAAACTGCTGATCTCTGTACCTGATGCTATTTTGATTAGTTCCTAGCTGTGCTTCTTAGCCTGTTTCTTCTCAGTGTAGCAAAGATTTCATGGTCTCAGCTAAGTTAAATGTTTTAAATCCAAGCCACTTTGCTAGCTGTAAAGCTCCAAAAATGATCTTCCTCCTAATATGGAGAATTTTTTTTCTTGTTTTCTATAATTTCATTATTCTCTAACAGATGTAACAGGATTTTTGTGCACCTGCTATAGAAATGATGGTATGAGGGTACATTCAGTAATCTCCCTTTCCATTTGTACTGTGTATTTCTGCTCATGGAAGAGGAGGAAGGCTAGTTTGGGTCAATTTCCCTCTCTGGCTGCAGCCCCCTGCTTTACCCCATGGTGTTCCTAGGGGTCCAGAATTTTGAGGGTCAAAGAAGACTGAGGCAGGGAGGGGGAAACAGGAAAGCCACTGTTTATGCAGCTATGCTCCACACACACTGTACAGGATCCAAGATAAGCACTTTACCTTTCTGTGAAAACAAACTGGAGCACTGTCAACCACACTTGTATACAGACAAGAGATCTAATCTAAGTTCTAAATCAACGTTAGTGCTCAAACCAGGATAATGATCAAATTCTGAACCCACAGTTGCAAAAAAGGAAGCTTATCACAAACCAGTGCTTTCACAACAGGATAACATTTAGAACATGCACACACACATCGGTATTTTGTGTTATAGATCCAAGCCTTGATTATGCAGCCTCCAGATGCAAAAATCACAGCTGAGTTGGTTCATGGTTTATACAGTTCCCAGTGGTAACACTATTGGTTGCATTTGCATTTAACTCTCCCAGCAAGGAACCTGGGATATGGTGCCAGATGGTACTGTCTGTAAGAAGGCAACAAGAAGTGCATGGAAAGATGCACAGAGAGAGACACTATAGAAAGAGGCTAAAGATGCTAAACACATGGAAACATGCATGAAGCCATTATCATGAGTTTACAGGTCTTCTCCTTAAGTCCAACCTAGATAGAATATCTGACAACAGTCAGATGCTCAGAAACACGTTGTGGGGGAGGAGGGGCTTCAGTCTTCACTCCTATATCATTTCCTCAAGCAAAAATGGCCACAAGAGGGCCCATCTGCCCTTCTGTGATGCCACACACAACTGAAGTCCCTCCTTCCTCCCCCACAGTGTTCCCAAGCCAAATCAGTCCCCAGCATGCTTGGAAACATTAGTTTCCCATATTGCATCTGTCTGTAAAAAGAATACAGTTGGGTTGGGAAACCCTGATGTAGGACCGCCAAGCCCCTCGTGGAGGAGAGGGATCCCATGCGCATCCCATTGCCCGCCACAACTTGGAGAGGGGACAGGAGATTTTTTTTTTTAAATGCAGCCTCATGTACGTACCAAAAGTTCTTGCTTGAAGTGACAAAGGGTGACTCTGTGATATTACCACAGAGTTTCTTATCATCCCTAGAGCTACCCTTCGTCACTTTACGTAAGAACTTTTGTTAACTAAATGAGGCTGAATTTTTTAAAAAACCCTCCAGTGATGCTGCTGTACTCCCCACAACCCTCCCACCAGTTCCTAAGCACTGCCTGGCAACCATACTCTGGCCTGACTCATGTCAGACATCACATCTAGTTTGGGCCTTAAATGGCATGAAAATAGCAGGAACTGAGAGAAAGTGAAAATTAATCCCCACCTTGCCCACAAATGCCACCAGACGTGCATTGGCTGGACTGTCATCAGAGCTGAGCCAGAATTCAGAGTTATCATCTGAAGCTACAGAAAACTGGAAGTCTCCTGCAAAATGAACATGAAATTTGTGAGGTAGACTGTAGTAGAACAAAGAGCAGGGCATTTGCAGCATTTCCTAAGGTGGTTATGGATGGCTAAACTGGATGCACCTATAAAAGTAACTCCATCAAATGTTCCAGATACAGTGCTCTCCGATTCAGCTCTGGTTACTTAAAAAGAAGAGAAAGGAGACTGAAAGTCCAATGGTTGTTGTGGGTTTTCCGGGCTGTATTGCCGTGGTCTTGGCATTGTAGTTCCTGACGTTTCGCCAGCAGCTGTGGCTGGCATCTTCAGAGGTGTAGCACCAAAAGACAGAGATCTCTCAGTGTCACAGTGTGGAAAAGATGTAGGTCATTTGTATTTACTCAGGAGGGGTGGGGTTGAGCTGAGTCATCCTGTAAGAGTTTCCCAGGGTGTGGAATGCTAATGGCGGGAGGCTTCACTGTATCCTGAGGAGGTTCTTTTGCATATGGATTGGTACTTGATGTGCTAATCTTCTCTGCAGGGCTATTGTCAAGGATAGAATGTTTTGTTAGCCTGGTGTTTTTCAGAACTGGCAACCATGCTCGGTTCATTCTTAAGGTTTCTTCTTTCCTGTTGAAGTTTTGCTTGTGCTTGTGAATTTCAATGGCTTCCCTGTGCAGTCTGACAAAGTAGTTGGAAGTGTTGTCCAGTATTTTGGTGTCCTGGAATAAGATACTGTGCCCTGTTTGAGTTAGGCTGTGTTCAGCCACTGCTGATTTTTCAGGTTGTCCAAGTCTGCAGTGTCTTTCATGTTCTTTTATTCTTGTCTGGATGCTACGCTTTGTGGTCCCGATGTAAACTTGTCCACAGCTGCAGGGTATACGGTATACTCCTGCAGAGGTTAGGGGGTCTCTGCTGTCTTTTGCTGATCGTAGCATCTGTTGTATTTTTCGGGTGGGTCTGAATACTGCTTGAAGGTTGTGCTTTTTCATAAGCTTTCCCATCTGATCAGTAATTCCTTTGATATATGGCAAAAACACTTTTCCTGTGGGAGACTGTTTTTCTTTGGTTGTTTGCTTCATCCTGGGTTTGATTGCTCTTCGGATTTCATTTCTGGAGTAGCCATTTGCCTGAAGAGCGTGGTTTAGATGATTAATTTCCTCATTTAGTAAGTGCGGCTCACATATCCGTCTTGCACGATCCACTAATGTTTTCATTATGCCTCTTTTCTGTCGGGGATGGTGATTGGAGTTTTTGTGTAGGTACCGATCAGTGTGAGTTGGTTTCCTGTAGACCTTGTGACCTAACTGAAAGTTTGCTTTGCGGATGACCCAGGTATCCAGGAATGGGAGTTTTCCCTCGATTTCTTTCTCCATGGTGAATTGTATGTTCAGGTGGATGTTGTTGAGATGATTCAAAAACCCCATCAATTCTTCCTCCCCATGGCTCCAAATGATAAATGTATCATCCACAAACCGGAACCATACACTAGGTTTGTGGGGTGCCGATTCTAGAGCTGTTTTTTCAAAATGTTCCATGTAGAAGTTTGCTATAACTGGGCTGAGTGGGCTCCCCATGGCCACCCCATCCATCTGTTCATAGAATTCGTTGTCCCATTGGAAGTAACTGGTTGTCAGGCAATGGTGGAATAAGGCTGTTACATCCTCTGGGAAAATCTGATTAATAAGTGCAATGGTGTCTTTTACTGGAACCTTGGTAAACAGGGATACAACATCAAAACTGACAAGTATGTCTTGTGGATTGAGTTTCAGAGAACTGATTTTGTTGATGAAATCTGCTGAATCTTTGATGTAAGACGAGGTTTTCCCGATGATACAGCCCGGAATACAGCCCGGAAAACCCACAACAACCATCGTTCTCCGGCCGTGAAAGCCTTCGACAATACATTGAAAGTCCAATCTTAAACAGAGTTACGTTCTTCTAAGTTCACTAAAGTCAGTGGCCTTAGAAGAGTAACTCTGCTTAGGATTGTACTGTGAGTTTCTTTTATACAGCCACTCCAGGCCGGGAAGGTCAGTTAGAGACTTTCTGAATGCATGTGGGCAATTTGACCTAGGGAAGGCAGTAAAGAGCAACATGTGCTATACAGACATTCCTAGTAGAAAGTAGATGTCTCTGCAGGGCCTAACAACTTCCCATTTTGAGTGACTGGGGGAGGGTCTGCCTAGGGTTGCCAGGTCCCATTACTCTCCCAGCAGGAGGAGGGGGACCTGGTACTCACCATTTTGAAGAACTTCACGTGCACTCCCAGTACCAACATGATGATGTCACTTCCAGGAGTGATGTCATTGTGCTGGCTCCACCCCAAAGTGCCCCAAATTGCCACCAAACGAAGGATGAGAGCATTCCTGCAGCCAGCGTGTCCACTGTGGGCTTGCCTCCTGGGTCCATTCCCCACACTATCCCCCCCGATGGCTAAGTAAGTGGTGGCAGGGGGCAGAGGATGGGAGTGGGGGATCCCTCCCCCCTAACGCGGGACTGGAAGCACTAGGACTGCCACATGGGATTTTCTGGAAAGGCACAGATATTTCTGCCTGAGGGGAATGAGAGGTACTTCAGCAATTGTTAGCTCTTAAACCACAGTCTTTGTAGGCAGTGTTAGAGGTTCATACTTTTACTCACCATCTTTGAAAGGATGAATGTACCCAAATATACGTAACCCATAATTCTTCCACTTGGGCGACACAGCCAACTTCTTTACTGTTGTGCGTGTCTGAGAAACAGAAAGAAGAGGCAGGAGTGTTTGTGTGTAACAATATATTAACAAGGATTTCAGCAAATATTACTCAAACTTGTAAAAATGGGGAAAAATAGAGATTTTTAGATCTTTGACAAATTTGTTTATAAAACTTCTTCCTCAAACTATCTTTTTGGGGATCCTCCTTCACAAAGCATGAGCCTTTAATTGATGGGAACAAAGTATTATTCAAGGCAATGTAGGTATTTCCCTCATTGTGCTGCATTACACTACGTTCCCCTATTTATTTCTGGCCATCCAAGACAATCCCAATTTAGTCTAAGTCCAGTGGGAGTTCTATAGTCATGATTATGGAATACATGGCTTGACACACATCTGCTGCAATTCCATTAGCATTCTGAACAAGCCAAATAATTTGGCAGAATGGAAATTCAATGCAGTGTAGCTAAGAATATTTACTACAAAGAGAGAGAAAACCTCCTGCTTTTCTGGATCTTACAGGAACCAGCATCTTAATTTGTTTTTTTATTTTTAAATGCATATACTGCCTTTCTGCCTCAAGAGACATTCAAAGTGGAACAACTTTTACTCACAAAAATAGTTTGTACTCACATGCGGATACAGGGGGAAATGCAGGTTCTTCCTTAGATGACCCACAGCTCCTCCACACCAGTCTTCAAATACATGCAGGTTTGCTTTCCCTTTGTACTAGAGAACAAAAATATATGTAACATTTAGGATAGAGGAACGATCTCTGGGGTGATTCCTTTGGCATATATGCAACACAATTCTTATTTATTTTGGAGCCCTTAAATCTTACAGCAATAATGCAAAATTTCCTGCTCTTAGAAGTGTCAAGTGGACACCCAAGCATATTGTCAGTTCCATCCTCACCTAGAGAAGGAGCCCAAGCATTTCATGAGAAGAAATTAAGCGTAGCTGTACATTTGCTGCAAGTACATCAGTGTACATTGGTTTTTCCGCAGCAAAGATGTAAGGTGATATAGCATCATCTTTCAACTCCCATGTACAAATGCCCGAGAACATGGAGTGTACTGGGACTCCCAAAAACATGCATGGATGTATTTGTCTAAAGATGTAGGCACCTCATACACACTTCAAATAATTGCTTCAGGACTTGTTAGCTTCATAGTGATCTATTTACAGTAATTGTATCTGTTGTGTAATGGACAGAGCAGAATGCTAAAATCAGGGATAATTAAAACACTTATGCTGCAAGAGTGAAGCTAGTGGAGGAATTCCAAGCTTTCTTAAACAGGAGCAAACCTTGCATTAAATGCTAACTCTCAAGACAGGATCGTTGCTGTACCTCCCATGTTATATGCAGTGTCTCATCCATTTGTTCTCCCTCTGTAGTTGCTGCTTCTTTGAGAGTGCCAGCTGAGCCTTGCATTGGCCCTCAGGAGGGAACTGTGAATAACCACCCAATTCTCTCATCTGTTAGAACATTTATTTTTTTATATAAAAAAACACAACAATTTGTACTTCTGGCCTGCATTCAAGTCCAGCCCAGTGCAATGATCTAATGAAGGATGCCAATGTCTCTGTTAACTTGAGACATTCTTTGCGGGGTCCTTGTTTTTGGACAAAACACAACAGAAATCAGGACAAGGAGATTGTGATGATGTTTTGTCATGATGATCAGTGCCAAAAACCTTAACTGTAGCAAAGCACTAGACTTATTAGGTATAATTTGAATTAAAAAAATTAGAAAGGGAAAACCATTTCCTAGCATTACTTTTTCCAAACTTCAAACCACCAAGCTCTAAATCGCTCACAGCTAGCATTTCAGCTTGCTCTGTGAACATTACTGGCCTCTTTCTACAAATAAGAACCATACTCTGACAGTGGCAATGCCCTGGCAACTTATGTACCAGGAGTGTAATACTGGTACTAAGTTTAGCTTATGATCATGCCACACCAGCTTTGCTGACAATGGCTTCTGATAATGAACAGTAAATAATCCATACTACCTTACTGTGAAAACTTATTTGCCCAGTTTCAGCTATGTCTAGTCTCCAAAAATGCCATGTGAACACTGCCCATAAAGAAAAGGTGTCCTCCCCAACACTGCTCCTACCAACAATACCACTCCATTTGCAACAGCACACCCATGTCTGCTTTAAACCAATTTAATTCTTGTGGGTTTGTAGCTTTGTTAAGTTTTTGTAAACTGTTAGAGAATCTGAGTCACCTTACTCCAGCTATCATTTCCAAGGTTCTTTGGGGAGAAGCCGTGACACTTTAATTGGGTTTAATGACACTTTAATTAGTAATGAAGATATGCCCCAGTTTTGGCAGGCTCCGTTTTTCCCTCTTAACTTTCCCCTCATCATTGCTTAACTTTTCTCATTATTTCTTTTAGCCCTCTGAGGACTTTTCTACTGCTTAACATAATCATGTAATTAGTTTGACTTGATATATGTGATAAACTTATTATTATTATTATTATTATTATTATTATTATTATTATTATTATTATTGGCCACTATTGTAGCAGGAACTGGTTCATATAACATGGGAGTGTAATGAAGGTACAGACATATACATATACTGTACTAGCAAGCCTGTAGGCATTTCTGAATGGTAGAATCTTCATCTTGAACACTAAACCTGTATTAAATCAAAACCTTGTGACTTAAGATGGCCTGAAGTATCCATCATATGTGCTTTCATTGTCTCCAGAACAAGTAATCACATTCTGAGCTGCTCGTTGTGTGTCTGCTATAGCAATTAACCTCAAAGTCCCACATACCCTCCAGGGCTCTGAACAATCCTGGTGCCCGAAGCTTAATGCTCATCCCAGAGACTGCCAACCAATCAGAGCCCCTAGAAGTCCATTAGATTGGGGGGGGCAGGGTATGAGCAGGTCCCAGCTTAAGAAGGCAGAAGAAAATACTGTTTTCCCCTTCAGATACGGCTTTGGGTGGCTATGGATAACAGTGTAAACTTAGTCAGGCTTTTTATTTTGGTTTTTAGTTAGTAGTTGGGGTTAGGTTTGGTTTTTAGTGAAACAAACAAGCACCTTGTGAAGGGCTGTCAAATCTAGCTTTCTGTGTACAGGTTCTATGACCAAGATCTCTATGAGGTAAAAAAGTGGCCTGGAACCTGTGTGTGAGTCTGTAAGCTCTGGTTAAAAGGTTATATTGGACTTTAAATGCTGAGGAACATCTGGAGAAAAAAGAATCCATTCTCCCTTCAGCGTTTGTGTTTGGTTAACAAAGGCTCATTTCAATGTGTTAATTCAAGGGGGTGGGTGGACAGATATATAACCTCTGCGAGTGCAGTTGAAAGCCAGTTGTACTTTTCATACTGAATATTCTACGTTAAATCTTTATTGTGTTCCACTTTTATTATCTATAAATAAATGTTGCTCAGTTCCATCTGCATCTTTATCAAGTCAAAATAGCAGTGTGAATGAGGTTATATTTACCTCACCATTAGGTACCACGTTATTTGTGCAGGATCACAAATAAGAACCCTTTAGGGTACACAAAACTTATACACTATCAACCAGTTGTGTCTCCCCTTTTACTGATTGTGGGCAGCTGAGGGGATTTAAACAAATAAAAAGGGAAGCCAGAGTGTGGTATCTGGACAGCCATAAGTCCAGAGGGCAGGTTACCTCAGAGCCGAAACAGACGAGACGAGTTCCCTCAATTCAACCTGGGTTGAATTGCCTCAAGGTTTGATGGGAAATGTAGGCATTTCTCCTTCCCGTCGCTCAGAGGAGGAGGGGGGAGGAGGAGGGCTCCTCTCGCCCGGCCGCCACCGTTCCCAAGCGTGAGGGACTCGAGGAGCCTGGAAAGTGGCGGGGGGATGCTCTTAGGCTGGGGCGCGGCGGTGGCGGTGCTCTTGCTGCTGCTGCTCGCCACCGCCGCCTCTCTCGCCGCTGGAGAAGGAAGCCGAGAGGAAGGAGGACGAGAGGAAGAGGCTGGGGCGGGGGGGGAGGCAGGGGGCGGCGGCAGCAAGAGCGCCGCTGCCGCCGCTGCGCCCCAGCCTAAGAGCATCCCCCCGCCACTTTCCAGGCTCCTCGAGTCCCTCGCGCTTGGGAACGGCGGCGGCCGGGCAAGAGGAGCCCTCCTCCTCCCCCCTCCTCCTCTGAGCGACGGGAAGGAGAAATGCCTACATTTCCCGTCAAACCTTGAGGCAATTCAACCCAGGTTGAATTGAGGGAACTCGTCTCGTCTGTTTCGGCTCTCAGAAGTCCCCCTTGTCTCTTTTCTCTTCCCCCCACTCCCTCCGTGTTGCCACCACACTGCATACTCACAAACAAAAAATAATGTAGGTACAATTACATACAATTACAGATAAATGGCAGTCAGGGCCATTTACTCACAAATAGGTCTGGTACCAATCAGTTGCTTCAGCCTGCTATTTAAAACTGTAGATAGGAATGCTTATTCACAATTTAGGTATGCTTGTGGGAAGACATCGAAGCTTGTTGATTGGAAACTAAAGCTGATGCATATATTTGTGAGTACATGTTCACACAAGTCTTCCCTTTGTTGACTGAATTTGCAGAGAGGGAAAGCAAGCACTAATGCACTGGCCCACCCCCACCTACAGGTAAAGGGAGTGTCCATGAGCACGCACGCTCCCTGTAATCAAGGATGCTGCTTTCCAAATACTGCCAATCATGGGGAGGGAGCATATGCATGGACACTGCCTCCACATTTTTGGCATCATGCTTATGACCTCATAATCACATGGAGACAAGTGCATGGAAGGGGTCATGTGTACAGGGCTAATTTGTTTATTTCATTCATTCATTTATATCCTGCCTTTCTCCCCAACGGGGACTCAAAATGGCGTACATCATTCTCTCTTGTATTTTATCCTCACAACAAGCCTGTGAGGTAAGTTAGGCTAAGAGTTTGTGATGGGCCCAAGCAGGGCTGGCGCGCCCATTGAGTCCAGGTAGGTGGTGGCCTCAGGCATGAGGACACTGGAGAGGCGCCGGAGGGGGTGTCGGGGGGTGGAGGCACGCGCAGCGGAGCTGGTGTGACTGGGCTGCAGCTGCTGCTGAAGCCAGCCAGCCCCGTGCCACCGCTGCCGGGCGCAGAAGCCGCAAGCCGCTGCTGGGGTGACGCGCGGAGGCTGCTCCGTGCTCTGCACGCCACCCCACCAGCAGCCTGACGGCTTCTGCACCTGGCTGGGGCATGTGGTGGCGGCGGCACGGGGCTCTGCTGCACGTTCCTCTGCCCCCACACACCCCAGCCAGGCGCAGAAGCCGTCAGGCTGCTGCTGGGGCGGCGTGCAGAGCACGGAGCAGCTTCCGCGTGCCGCCCCAGCTATCCTGCACTGCGTGATGACGTCATCGCACGATGACGTCATCACGCAGTCCGTGGCGTGCGCGCGTGCTCTGCACGCGTGCGCATGAGTGGCCGCAGGCACCAGAAACTCTGGCATCGGCCCTGGGCCTAAGGTCACCCAGCAAGCTTCCATGGCAGAGTGGGGATTCAAACCTGGTTCTCCCAGACCCTAGTCTGACACTCTAACTACTATTCAACACTGGCTGTCATGGCAGAGAGAAGGCTAGAGTGCCTAGACAAAGGGAGTTTAACATGGGGGCACTTAAAAACAAGAAATCTCTTACGTGCTTTCTGTGGTAGTACAGTCTCAAGTAAGCTTAAGGTTGCTTTCACACAGGGATTTTCTCCGGTGTGAAAGGCAGAAAGTCCATGCTGTTTTGGGGAGCAGCCACATGATATCATACTCCTTCCAAGCATGACTTACAGGGCTATAGGGGCTTTCTCCTTTGAACCAAATAAAAGGAAAATCTCTGATCTGGCTCAAAGGAAGAAATGTGGGGTGGCTGCAAGGGGAATGTACATGTGGATGAACCACCAGTAGGTTTCGCCCTTTTTTCCTTTACACTTCCATATCTGATTAGTGGTACAACCAAGCACTTCTGCTCACCTGAAAAACAGGAAATTGGGGTGCTGCTCGGCTGTGGGAGTGGCTGGTGCAATTGCTGGTGCATCTGCATCACCGCAGCGGTGGGAAAGGTGAGGGGCGTGGCATCAGCAACAAGTGGCACAAAACCTGGGCATATGAACACCATCCTTGCCTGCTTTCAAGCCTCTTGTTGATGCTTCTGCAATGGGGTTACCCCCTTGTGGAAGCAGACTAAATGCTCTAGCTCCTAGCACAAATTTTTTGGTCACCCATTTACAGAAAACAGAATCACCACTTATTTATTTAAAGTTTCTATCTCAGCCTTTGGCCAAAGGTGAATCACCACAGCACACATATTCAAACCCCTCTAATAGGTAGAGCATCTAAACATTCACTTAAAAAAACAAAACAAAACCAATGTCTCATAGAATGTCATGAACATTACTTAGAAAACAATAACTCATTCTAACTGGATGAATCAGCTGCTTCAAATGCCTGTTGGGACAGAAAGGTCTTAGCCAACTTCTTAAAAGTGGGCCAGTTGCGCCTCATTTGTGGGGAGGTTCCAGGGAAAGGGCTTTATCTCAAAAGGCTAATAAGTAGGAAGGTTAATTGAGGATGATGTGGAGTGTCAGTACAACCTAGAGAAAGGTTTCTTTATGGTATCTTGGGTCCAAAAAGTATATGCAGAGAGCTGAAGTTCAAGAGCTGCTTTCTAGCCTTACTCTATACTCCTGGCACGGAAAGACCTATGGCTGACCCACACTGCCTTCCTTCTTAGCACAAAGTTGACAGCCTTGGATATTAAAAACTGGCATGCCTAGATGAGAGTCAAAAACTGTGGTAACTTTAGTTGAGTGTCAGATGCAAGGGAGAATTTCAGTCAAAAGTCCTTACTGAAGAATACAGTGGGTGAACTGCGGTGGACTAATTGCTGAGCCTATATTCTTCTTGGGTGCTTGCTGACAAGTACCCAGTTGACTGTCCTTTTTTCTCTCATGGTCACACCAGTATCAATCAAAATAGAGAATAATGGTCTACCCCATTTCCTGGCTGTGGATTGCAATCTGAAAAGCAAGATTTGGGTCCGGTAGCACCTTAAAAACCAACTAGATTTTCAGGGTATAAGCTTTATAGAGTCAAAGCTCCCTTCTTCAGATACATTTTGAAGTAGAAGTATGAAGGGTTTTATACAGCCAAAAGGTGGAAGGGGTATTTAAAGTATAGGTGTAAGGTATAATAATACTGTAATTAGTTTGATAGAATTGGGATGTGAAAAGCAGAAAATCAGCATCTGCAGTGAGAAAAGAATCCTACGTCCCTATTATGCCTGGGGGGGGGGGTTGTTCCATTGTTCTGAATTTGCAAATAAACTGTATTTCAATAATCTTGCATTGTAATTTTCCTTTGAAGTTTTTCTGTTTGAGAACTGTTACTCATAGGTCAGTGATGGAATGTCTTGGAAGATTAAAATGTTCTCCCACATGTTTTTAAACGTTATGATTTTTATATCAGACTTACATACATTATTCTTTTGTGAATGAACTGATGTGTTTGTCCAGTATAGAGAGCTGAAGGGCACTGCTGACACTTGATGGCATATATAACACCGAAAGACGAACAAGCCTGAAATGGTATAGCTGGTGTTGTCAAGTCCAGTGATTACGTTGTTAGAGTGAATGTCTAGACAGAGGTGGCATCTTGGTTTATTGTAGGCCCTGGCCCCAGATTTTATATCCATGTTGAGAAGTGCATTGTTGTGGGTGAAGAGTTGTTTAAGGCTGCGGGGGGGGGGAGAGGCTGTCTGTGGGCAAGAAAAGGTTTGCCTCCTAATGCCTGTGAGAGAATACTATCATTATCCAGTGCAGATTGCATGTCATTAAAGATGCGTTGAACTGGTTTAATTTGGGAACTGTATGTGACTACCAGTGGTGTTCTGTTGTTTTGTTTGGGCTTATCTTGTAGCAGGTCATCTCTTGGTATCAGATATCACAACCTTGCACCTCTTGGTTGCAATTCATTAGACATTTAGAATGCAGGGCTGGATCATCAGCTGGTGTGGATGGGTTGCTTCAGTAAAGTCAACGGTGCTTAGCTAATCTACAGGTGCTAGGAATAGCAGAAACTTTAGGAAGGAATCAGGGTAAGCAAAACCATTTCCCCCGCAATGGGCAAACTGTAAAATCATTGTGAGACCCTATCATCACAGACTGCACCAATATGTAATAAAAGACATTCTCAGTAGTTACCAGGGAACATTCCTTTTTTTGGAAACAGAGGCTAAACATTAAGACTGATTCTTCAGTATGTGTTACATGCATCAGGGCTCTGTTACTCTGCAAAAAAGCAGCTGCCTCCCATGAAACCTCACAGATCATATTGACTCTAAACATTTAACAAATCAAGGAACAAAGTCCATTACGCACCACAGCAAGTCCCAGCCTCCTCCTGCCCGACTACTGATGGGGCTTACTGATCTATAGAATTGCTCATTTGTGATGCAGCTCCCAGATCTGATTCAGTGGCCAAATGGCACCCTTTCCCCTAGAGAATCATTTAGCACTTCCCCTCAACCATGGCAATCTGAATTATTCTACTAACAACCACTTCTCTGCCTCAGTTCTTCAGGGGCTTCCCTATGCTTGTCATAGTAAAATCCAAAATGACAGCTGAATAATGCATGAGCTCATTAAGCAGGCAGGTGCCTGAGAACAAGTCTCTCCTTATCTTAGTTGCAATGCTAGGCTTTACCCTGAACTTAATAAAATAATATTCCGTTGGAAAATACATAAAAACTGGTTGGTCCACAGATAATGGAGCATTATGGTTTAAATTCTTGTTGGCCTGTGATCTGCCTTGGATGCCTGGGCTAAGAGTGTTGATTTGTGTAACACCTTCTAACTACCCAAGGCCCCACCTCCACCTCCCTCTGTCTCTTCACAGGTAACGCTGCTTGCTAGCCTGGCTATTTCACTGGGGCACTGTGCAGGGAGGCTCAAGCCTCTTGGCATGAGCTGAAGGGCGAGAGCACAAGGGCTCTTGGCCCGTGGCACGCAGCCAGGGAGCAGTCATCAGCTACATGAGTTAGAGGACATGAGAGGATAGGAGGAACATCACTATATTATGAACTGTGTCTAGGATGGGTGCAACACCTGTTCGACACTGCTTGTTCAACTACACCATGGTTGTAGTCCTAGTCTGTTGCCTGCACTGAGACCACCAGTATGTTTGATATTCCAATACGTAGTTGTGGGGTTCAGTCCTGAGCTTCTTATTTACTACTTATTTGCATGGTGAAAATGTCTGGAAAATGTACTATTCAAGTGCAATTGAGAGCTGGTAAATATGGAAGTGGGACTTACCAAAGGCACACAGTATCAAGCAGTAATGCTCGCTGCTTATGCCAACCTCTCTGGTATTCCACCTGCTGACAATGGAGCTACTTCCACTCCCCCTGCTACACTAATACTATGTAATACCAGATCTCTTAGGAACAAGGTTGCATGCATTGCTGGATGTTGCCGGAAGAGAAAACTGATTAGGCTTGCCTAACAGACATGGCTGCAGGAAAATGACAAGGTGTGTCTATCCCAACTAACTCTCCCTGGCTATGCAGTCCTACACCAACCTCACTATGGTAGCCAGGGTGGAGGGGTTGCTATTATTCTTCGTGAGTCCTTCAACTTCCTCAGATCTCCAGTGCAAGCTATCGCTGGTATTAACTGCATGTTCCTGTCTCTGGGAATCAAAGATAGACTGGGTATCCTGCTTGTTTATAGACCACCCAGCTCCCCATAAGCATCCTTTCTGAGTTGGCAGAGATGCTAGCAGACATGGTGTTGGAGCCACCTAGATTTATTGTTCTGGGAGACTTCAACATCCATGCTGAGTGTTCCAAGTTGGGCCCAGCTCAGGAATTTATAGCTTCCGTGGACCTCTCTCAAATAATGTCAGGCCGTACACATGAAAGAGGCCACACACTAGACTTAATATTTTGCACTGAGCCTTTGAGGGAAAACCTTGGATCAATATTGAAAATTTGGCCTGAACCATGGTCAGACCATCATCTGCTGAAGGCAAAAGTGAATATAGCCCCCAAACCCCTCAAAATGGGAAGTCCAGTTAAAATGATTCACCCACAAAGCCTCATAGACCCTTCCAAATTCCAAAATGCCTTGGGGGATTTTAGAATTCCAGACACATGCTCCACAGAAGCTGCTGTAGGAGCGTGGAACACAAAGCTCCTTGAAGCTATTGACACCGTTGCTCCTTGTCAACTCCTCCGGCCCTTGGGATGGAAGCTGGCACAATGGTTTACCACAGAGTTGACTGACCTGAAGAGGGCCAGAAGACGTCTAGAAAGACACTGGCAAAAAAACTCGCACAGAAGCTAATAAAGCTTGCTACAGAACACACTGGCGGATCTATGAAGTGGAAATGAAATCACCAAAGAAGCATTATTTCTCGGCAACCTTTGTGTCGGCTAGTTCATGACTGTCCCAATTATTCAGGATTGCCAGACACCTTCTAACCCCTAAATCTGAACTTTTACAGTCCCAACAACAGACAATCAGCTGTGAGGCCTTTGCTAAGTTTTTCATGGATAAAATAGCACGAATACACTCTGATCTAGATGCTAGCTGCAATGCAAATGAGATAGGAGAAAAGTTTAGTAGACCATCTGGCCTACATTTGGACTGCTTTGAACCAATTACAATGACAGACCTTTTAAAGCCTTTTAAACTTATTCTGCTTACCTGTTCATTCCATGGCAGAACATGCCTGGTTATGTTTGGCTTTGGAGGTTTTCCAGCTCTGTCAAGTCCATGTCTTTTTGAAAACCACCCATCAATCCCAAGCTCTTCAACCTGTGAGAAGAAGTTGAAACAATAAGTGATACTCTCAGCAGGATGCCAAGAGAACAATAAATGTCATTTCTGTTATTAGCCTTTACTAGCCCGACATGCTCTCCAGTTGATGCTCCACTACACTTAATGGCTGAATGTTTCTTGAAGCCATGTCAACAACAAACACCAAAGTAAGACCCCCCTCCTCACAAAGCAGGACACTGCAGCAAATTAAAATCATTTGGCCTAACATGTTGAAACCGAAGTAAGGCACATGTGCAAAAAACCTCTAGTCTTCCCTTTAGGTAAATCGAGTATTTTTAGGCCACCTTTCAATTTAGAAATGCTCAAGGTGGCTTAGAGTTAAAATAACATGTGATAATAATCAGTACAATAAAACTAAGGTTGAAAGAATCATGACATTCATACATGAAGACATCTACCAGAGCAGGAGTTCAGATTTAAAAAGACTTCTGGAATAAAAAGCCTTTAACTGGTACCAGAAGGCCTGCAGCCATGGCGTCATCCACAAGTCCCAAGGAAGGGAGTTCCAAATAATAAGAGTGATGTTGAAAAGGTTTTTGAATACGTTCCCAACAGAGGAATGTCTGAAATTGTGGTTTCACACAACAGAGATCCCTTGGCCAACCATATTGTCCAGGAAGGGCAAGGATCCAATAAGTGAGTGACAACTCCCAGAGCTCTGAGTATCCTATATCCTCAGGTTATAGTAACTGAAAAGTATCCATGAACATCTGACCAGTGTACACCATGTATAAAGTCAAGACTTCTGAACATAATGTAGAGTCCAAGTGGGATCTGATGTTAACAATTTTAACTGCAAAGCACTAACCATATTTTTCACAATAAGCTTCTGAGATACCGACTATTTTTTTCTGGGGATCTATGAGCCTCATAATGCAGAACGATATTGCTGGATGAGGCTGTGTGGCTGGGGTGGTGGAAAAGCATGCTTTCTTTGCACCATCACTGCCACAGAGTTCTTTGGGCTGGATTTGCCCTAGTTGTTTTTCACGACCACTCTTGCAGTCATCCCAGCCACTTCATAACACTTAGTTGTCTAGAGAACCAATGTGCTTCTTGATGGAGCATGCAGGAGAAGGCACTTAGGAACAACGCAGGGTCTCCTGATTCCAGACACTGATGACTGTCAGCCACATCAGAAAACCATTTAGGTCTATCCTTCTTCAGGGTGGATCATTTTATATGACCCCCCCCCACCATCCTTAAATGGCTTCTATGCTATTCTCAGCCTAAACACTAGGTAGTAATCTGTCCTGTCCATGATACTGCAATTACATTAAGCTCCCCCACCCCAATAATCATTTTTCAACCGTATCCAAAACACCCAAGTCCAGTGTATGATGTACTACACGTTTTGGACTGAATGTTAACTAATGCAAAGCCATGGTTGACATGGTAGCCATGAAATCCTGAGCTGCTCCAGTCAGCACAGACTTGGCCTGGGAGGCTGAAGCCCCCTCCCCCCCCACACACAGCTGTTACCTAAGGCTGGGGAATTCCAGTACCAAAACTGAGATCAACTCAGGCAGAGGGGAAGTTACACAGCAGAGAAGATGGTATACCAACAGAATCCTGATTTTGTTTTGGGAGTCCAGCAGCAGGAGTAAACTCTCAAAATTTAATAAACTTGGGAAAGATTTACTGGTCAAGTTAATAGCCTTACATCAGGTCAAGGCAACACTATCACTTCAGCCTCCAGGGTATGTCTGTTGTTCACAGAGCAAACCTCTGAGAAACAACGGAGATAAACCTACTCCTGTCCTGAGAACTCACAGTGTGTCTTTCAGCTGTGGGATTAACCTGTTTTTTTTAAAAAAACTGAACAACAAACACCAAAGAATTAAACACCAGTTCTGCAATATGTCTTGTCTGCATGTACATTTATTAATTCATTTATCAGTTTTAAAAAATTATTTTAAAAATTGCATTAGTGCTCCAGAAGACTGGAGTGAGAGAGGTTTTCTGGTGAAGATACAGGGTGCTATTGTGCACTTGTAACTTCCGTTTCAAACTTACAAAAACGTTGAGCCCGGAGAGGAAAGGTATGCTTGGATGAAAGGCATGGAGGTCTTATATATTATGTTCGATGCCCTAAATATGATACAACTGTCTTTACCCTGTCTTCTTTACCCTATATGCACACTTGCTGGAAATGTGGAATGGCTATTAGCCTAAATTTATTTAATTTATTAAAACATTTATATAACACCTTTCTACATGGTTCACCTTTCCACATGTTAAAAAAATCCAGATTAAAACCAAGATAAAATAACAGACCTCAAATCTTTTCCCCCTCCCCTCCCTCCCCTTAAAAATGTATTTATTTGGAAGTAAGTTCTACCAAAACTATTGAAACTCCTCAATTGATTGAGGTGTAAGCCAGTTCTCACAACGGATACCAAGGGTTTAAGAGTAGTTATTTGCCTTATTTTCAGTACTGCTAAGCTTCCCACACCATCGTAATACATTTGTGCGCCTGTGGGAGTTTCCTCAATTTTTTCCCAACCTTTCCTCAAACTGCTTTGCTAGGTAGTTTTGGGAGGGACTGCATCAAAGCCTAAATGGCTGCTGTGTGGGAAAGTTCAGGTATTCTCAATCCTGCTGACAAAATAGTCATTTCCCCTGCCCTGCAGCAGCCACTTTCTCCATCCCCTATGGTTTCCAGGTGACCCCTGGTGGCAGGCAGTGTCCTCGGGATTCCTGCCTCTGCCTGCTAATTGCTGGCAATTGCAGGAAAAATGGGGACCTCCTCCCAAAACACCAGAGAAATATCAATTGTACAAAAATACTGGTATTCATATAAAAAGTGGCAAGTGTATTAAGTGAATAAATATATCCCATATAAAAATATCATTATATTCTAGTACATAAGTAACAGTTAATATACTCTACCTATACACAATCCTTCAATATTTCCAAACAGTGCATAGATATAAATGATATAGATATAAATAAATAAGTACAATAATTATACAGATACATATTCATAAACCTCTAGATAAAGCCAAAAATTCCATAGTCCATTTAAAGGATTGCTCTTAAACTGTTTCTCTCTCTCTCTTTCCCTTGCAGAGACGCTGGAGTGAGATTTCAAACTGACAACACAGTCATATGCAGGTAAGCAGGCAGGTGGTCACTACGCGTGGTAACCAATATCCTCATCTTCTTGTTTTTGTTCTTTTGCAGGTAGGATATTACAAGCTTGGGGGTACAAGGACACACACACGTCCAATGGGCAGCTAAACCACTTCGCCCGTTTTGTAAGAACAACTTTATCAAGGGCAGAGAAAGCATCAACCATTCCTTGACCCAGAGAATCTATATTATCCAGATAATGGCCTTCATTTGAACTTTTTGTTGATGGAGACTGTGTTGGGTATAGAGATTCTTGTTGCTTGTTACACGAGGAAAACTCTCATGTGGATGCCCCTTTGTTGCTGTGCTGTATTGGCAGCTGTAGCAGCAACAAGAATCTACATATGTGTGTTCCCATGGGGAAAACACTTGTATCTCTCAAACATAATATATTTGCTCCAGCATATGTTGTGCATTTAACACCATTCACAGATGATGTGCTGCCGACTCAAATATGTTCATTGTGCCACTTCTGAAACATCTTACCTTGAAAAATTTCCCCCTTTGTCTTACCTAGACTGTTTTCTGCTTATCTTATTTTAAACACATCCAAAATTGCTATATTTGACTTTCAAAGGTCAAGGAAGCATGTAGAACTACATCCAGAAATCCCAGGATGGCTTCCTGAAAAAAGGAAATGGATCAACTTGGCAGAATTGCTCATCAAAAACAAACATGAGCTGAGAGTCCTCTGGAGTCAAGAGATATAGCAAATGGGTACAATTTTGGCACCTGTGCTTTGGCAACATTACCATATATGAAGAACTCATGAAAATTCCTGGATAAAGAGAGTGGAAAGTCTGTAAGAGAAGAGGACGACAAAGAGTGCCCTCTGACTCTCTCAGACCTATTTGTGTCTCCTCCTTCACATTGCTGTCGCTCCTGAAGCTCTGAACAGGCCGACAGGATATGACTCAGGCTCGCCCCAATCAGATTGTGCCATCCTCTCCTCATTATACAGAGACAAATTGCCCAGGCTATTAGGGTACTTGAGGAAGGGAACAAAAAGCTTTAGCCTGTGATAAATGACTCCTTGTCAAAGTCCTCGTCAGGCAGAATTAATTCCCAGCCAGCTGCCACTAGTGAAGGGAGAAAGCACAAAGCACCTCTGGAGTTCAGATGTATCAGGGTGTATCAGCCTCCTTCTCAGCACCATCCTTTAGTTTTTAAGCCCTAGCAGTTTATGGTAGAATCAGGACTGGCCCAAGGACTTTTGGTATTCTAGGCAGTGAATTGCTTTACCACTCCCTCCTATGCCATGGAGAAACTGCCCCACACTCTCCTTGCCCCACCAGCAGTACAGAAAGGTGCGCTGTAGGAAAGTTGCCACTCACCTCGCCTCACCACTGGCAGGCATGGCATCTAGCCTGAGAAAGCTGAGAAGAAGCTTATGGGCATCAGCAGCTGCCAAGGTGGTGTCTATGGTGCCAGGAATGGGGGTGGATAGGCAAGGTGGCTTTCCTTAGCAGCAGAAGGTGTTATGGTCATCCTCTGGGTGGTGACTGTAGGGTGTTGAGAAGTGTGGATGCATGTGCATGTGTATACGCTTACCAGTTGCCGGTGGTGGAATTTGCCCAGTTGCCCATCCATCGCTGGCAACTGGAGAGAGGCAGCAACTTCCCTGGCAATTGCCTGCCACTGGCAGACAACCCAGGAGAGTGCGCTGTCAGGCTCTGCATTGGGGTTATTGGAGCCTGGGAAGGCATGCCACCCAGGATGGCATCAGCAGAGGGCTAGGCTTGGGAGAGGCCTCAGAAATGAGGGGAGGAGGAGGGTTCACAGTACCCTTTCTCCCTCTCTCTCTCTGTCACCTTGCCAGTCTATCCTTCTCTCTCTCTCTCTCTCTCTCTCTCTCTCTCTCTCTCCTCCTTCCAACTCCCAGTCTCCTTTTCACTAGCTACCCTGCTGGCCCTGCCTTACATAGCCCTTCTGAGGCAAGTCTCCACCCCTCCCCCGGCTTCACCCTGTCAGGAGCTGTCCCACCTCCCTACTGTCTGACTGCCAGCACTGCTGGCTTGTCGGGTGCCTATCTGTGGGCTCTCCCCACCCATGGCCCCTCCTCCACCCTACAGTGCTACCATGCAGGGTGGGGCTGGCCAGGCCACACCAGCCTGGATGCCACGCTGGTGTCCTGCTCTGTGGCTCTGCCCCAGCATCCTGGGCACGTGTCAGGCCAGGAGACGAGCTGCAGCTCGGGCAAGGACTGCAGTGCATGGGCAGGCCTTCCACTGACTTGGCCACTGTTTGCTGTGTGGGCACCTCTTCCACCACCTTCCCTGGGGCCCCACCACCACCTCCTGACATCTTGACGGCTGTTCCCTCTTTTGTCCCTGCCCTGGTGCTTTTGGCCACTGCATTCTTGGCACTGCTCCTGCGGCCTTGCTGGTGTTCCTGGGTCCATTGGAGGTAGGGTTGCCAGGTCCAGGATGGGAAATTCCTGGAGATTTGGGAGGTGGAGCCTAGAAAGGGTTAGGTTTGGGGAGGAGCCTCAGTGGGGTATAATGCCATAGAGTTCACCCTTCAGAGCAGCCATTTTCTCCAGGGGACCTGCTCTCTGTTGTCTGGAGATCAGTTGTAATTCTGGGAAATCTCTGTCAGGGTTAGAATGTTCTTCCTGTCTGTGTAACCTAAGAGGCTCCATTTTAATTCTTTCAGTATTCTAAGTGCTTTATTCACAGGTGCCAAGATGTTCCAAGCAGCTATCTCACAGAAGAGGATTGTTTTGGCTACCGCTTTTCCAGCCTTGGGAAACTTTCGCTTTCTCAGCTTCAAAGAGATTGTTTTGAGAACTATGGGGGGAGGTTGGGTCTGCTGGGATCTGATGCTTTGTACCTTATGCTTTGCCTGTCATTCGTAACAATACACGTGTACCAGTCCAGATATTGCATCTGGACCAGTGGACTATAATGGTTGCATTTTTCAGTAAATCTTTTGGAAACAACGGGCTTTTGTCTGATTGCAGAAGGTAGTCTGGATACAGCTATTATTTAGCCACAGATCTGACAATCTCAAGCTACCACCTGAAGGCTGACAACCCTAGTTGGAGGGCCACAGCGGTTAGTCTGAGGGGGGCTGGGCTGTCACTCCCAGACATGCACACTGGGTGTGCTCCTGGTGGGATGCAAGAATGCCACTTCCTGAAGTGATGTCATCGCGCTGGCCACAGGCATACTCCTGTGCTTCACTGGAGCAAAAGGTGGGAGCATGCCTGTGGCTGGCATGATGGGTGATGAAGTGATGCCATCGCCCCTCTCTGGGAGTTCACATGTGCTTTTATCGCTCACAAGAACACTTAACAGATAAGTCCGGGGTCCCCTCTTCCTGCTGGGAGGGTATAGGGACCTGGGAACCCTACGGGTGTATGAGACATGAGGGCTTAGAGCTGCCGCTGATGAAGCTGGTGCATCTGTCCCCAGACCTTGCAGCACAATCGGGATGCCCATGTCCTGCTGCTCTCTGTGGCAGCATCTCAGTTTCCACTCTGTTTTAAAAAGCTTCAGCCTGAACTGTATGCATCCATTGACATTGCCCAAATGTTGTCCATTGTCCCATTTCCCCACCTCCTGCCCGTGCTTGTGGCAGAGGTCCTGTGAACAAGGAAGCTTGTGAGAGGTCAGGACTTGGGTGGCTGTCACTGAAAAGAAGCAGCAAGGCAGAGGGAAGGATTGGCATTTAGCAGGAGTAAGGCATGCTCTCTTGGGCATGGTGAGGGGATGGTATTTGTTGCCTTGCTACTGTGGCCTTTTGTGCCAAATGGGGGGAAAGGGCTGGGCTTGCAAGAACTCAGACCAGTGAGGTGCTCATAAACCATAACTACTGACTACCAACATCACCCTTCTCTCAGAAACAAATTACCCCCACATATTGGGGTTTGGTGGGGGAAGCCACTGCCCACTCGCCTAACCTCCCCTTGCACTGCAGCAGGAAGCTGTTGTCTGCCTTCCTCATCCACCTGCATGATGGAAAGGCAGTGAACCATGGGAGAGGGATGAAGGGATAAGGCCAGGACTGCCCTGCCCTTTTGACGGAGGGAAGGAGCAGGCTTCCCAGGGTTGCCCACAGAAGCTGGAGTTATACATCATTGTGCAACATTGCTCCCTGCCCCTAAAGGTTTCCACTAATTACCAGCATTCAGCAGGCAACCCTCATAGACGGATGCAGGTGGCAATGCTTGGCTGATCACCTGACCAAAAACTATAGACAGCAGAAACTCCAATTAGATCATCCATGCAGAAAGTTTTAAAGCAGCCTGCATACACTGGATAGGCATGTGATTCCTTTCTGTTAAGGCCTAAATCAGCTGTCCGAGCAGTACTAGGATAGAATTGTGTTAAAAACAACATTTGGCTCTCAGGACATTGAAGACCTCCCATCTCAAAGGAGGAGCCAGAGAATCTACCAGCAAAGCCATTGCATTACACTGTTAGAAGCAGAGCAGAATGTGATTCCTCATTCTTTGGCTCTCAAGACATTAAAGACCTCTCATCCTGCATGACAAGGCTATAACATTCACTGAGCAACTAGGACTAATATTGGAAAGAGAGGAAAGAAGGAAGACATAGTTCATTGTCACAGTTTACAAAAATATTATAAACAGCTGCAAGGACTTCATAGTAAAAAAAACCCCAGAGCTCACCAATATTGTTGAATTTGCTTGTTTTATTGTAACTCACTTTGAGGAGCGAGTAAACAAACTGTGATATTTTATTAGGATATACTGAGGTGGGGGGGGCAGTTTGGGGCAGACTTAATTTTGCAAACTGCTTAGGGGAATATGCTGTGTCAAAAGGTATAGTTTGCATGGTTAAAATAAGTAAATATATCACAACCCAGTAGAACTGCCTGTGTAACACTCCTGAATATGCCTGCTTTGTCCTTTAGTTTCAAAGCAAGAGTGTCTCTTCTTAACCTTCCTCGTAGAGTTCCGGGCAGCCAGCTCTCCCTGAAAAGCCTAAAACAGAGGAGATTGCAAGGTTTTGCAGTGAAGAAAAGTAAGCCTATTCACATTCAATCAATATACTCTGCCCTCTATCTATCCTGTTGTCACCCACAGCACCATCCTTTCGTGAAAAGGATCCACTTAGAGGTACCAGCATGTTTGGAACTGTTTCTAGGTAGACTTGGAATTTGGGAGTTACCTAGAATTGAGCTCTGAAAACAAATACTGGGAAAAGAACTAATTATTTTAGGTTAAACTTCATCATACTGTTTAAAAGCTTGTATCCTGAAAATATAGCAAATACTCTAACATTTGTCTGGCAAAGAAATACATTCATGAAAAAGTGGGGATATGTTTCTCTCAAAACTATTACAGAGCTCTGAGAAAGAAACAAGCTGTTTCTGAGTTTAAGCTGCAGAAATTATTTACTTCATTTATATATCATCTTTCTCCCCGGAGAGGACCCAAAGTGGCTTACCTAATCCTCCCCCATTTTATTCTCACAACAACCCTGTGAGGTAGGTTAGACTGAGAGTGTGTGACTGGCCCAAGGTCACCCAGTTAGCTTCCATGGCAGAGCAGAGATTTGAATGTTAATGGTTTATCAATAGCCAGAGACTGGAATGAAGAAAATACCTGTTAGAGTCACGATTTTTACTAACTGCCACCCAATTCATACCAACATACAAAGTGACCTTGAGAAAGTCACTTAACCTCTGCATCCCTCAGACACATCTAAAGGGTGAGGTTGATATAAATCCCCCACTGCCCTCTACTTTCCAAGGAATTATAGGACTTGTCACCCTGAGAAAGTTGCCATATATAGTGACAGAGTATTAGTACTGCTGTGCCCTTTGTTCCAGGCACAAGTTCTCTCTATATACAAGATACATTCCTGTGTTACAGGCAGCAAGATGGAGCCTTTAGCCTCCACTTCACAGCATGGCTCTTAGAGAGAGACTGTGAGATTTCCCCAAAATATTGCTGTGTCCTCCCCTCTCTGTCTCAAGTGTGTGATCAACCTTCCAAAAAAGAAATCTTCACACACACAGGCAGCAGAGATTATTATAGCATCACCCAGTCAGGACAAGGAACAAAAAGCCTTTGATGGCAGCCACATCTAAACCTATTATTTCTGATCCGACTTCCACTTAGTTTAGACATCTCAAGAAAAGCTCTTATGCAGAGGCCAAGGATACACTGCCTGGGAAATGAAATGACAAAGGTCTCAGATTGGGTGGGGACAGGGATTAATATGGAAATGCCTCTTTCACTATCTCTCCTCTAACAGAGAGACAGGCCACATTCCAAGGTATCAAAATCCTCAGCTCTTAAAAACAGTGCTCTAACACTATTGTTAAAGCAAGTAACTGTTCTGAAGAGACAGAATGTATGGTAATTAAAGCACACATATGCCTGTGCTAACTAGGTGGTTTCTTTTCTAGCTTCATCATTTGTGCCTTTTCTCAAAAGTAAAAAACTGGGATTGTCTCATTTGTCTGAGGCATTCTTTCTATCACAGACATAGAAATATGCTCTTCTGAGACTGTTTTCTGTTTTGAATGTTTGGTTTCATCCTTACTCCCATATAGCATCATTACATACTGGTACTTATCCTAGCATGACCAGCACAATGTTGTACATTACACAGTTCTAAAATAACACAATATTGGACCATTCTAATTGGGTAACAAAATTCAAAAGCATTATCATACTTTTAAGTCCAAGAGCATTATTATACAGTTCTTATAATATTTCAGACTCCAAAATGGAGTTACATGCTCCCAATGCAATACTGCATTATTTCAATTGGCTATTTCACACTCCCAACACAAACTTACATAATCTTAGTACCATCGATCTGAGAAGTATTGCATATTTCCACCTTAATATATATAATATATTAAACCATTAATATTGTACAGTTCCAATAAAAGGTACACCATCTTTATTCAGTTGATCTGGAACAATACATAATCTCATCTGACTCTAACTGAATATTGTGCTGCCTCAAAATGGATTTGAATAGTCTTAACACAATATTTCACTTTCTTGACATGTGTTACGTCAAGTCGCCTCTGACCTATGGCAATCCTATGAATGAGAGATCTCCAAAACATCCTATCATTAACAGACTTCTCAGATCTTGCAAACTGGTGGCCATGGCTTTCTTTATTGAATCAAGCCATTTCATCTTAGGTATTCCTCTTTTCCTACTGCCTTCCACTTTTACTAGCATTATTGTTTTTTTCAGTGAGTCTTGCCTACTTGTAATGTGACCGAAGTACAATAGCCTCAGTTTTGTCATTTTTGCTACTAGGGAGAATTCAGGTTTGATTTGATTTAGAACCCGTTTATTTGTGTTTTTTTTACTGTCCATGATATCTGTAAAACTCTCATCCAGCACCACATTTCAAATGAATCAATTTTCTTCCTGTCAGCTTTCTTCACTGTCCAACTTTCATATCTATATATAGTAATGGGGAATACCATAGTTTGGATTATCTCGATCTTGGTTCCCAGAGAGACATCTTTATCTTTAAGGATCTTTTCTAGTTCCCTCATAGCTGCTCTTCCAAGTCCCAATCTTCTGATGTCTTGGTTGCAGTCTCCCTTTTGGTTGATGACCGAGCCAAGGAATAGAAAATCTTGAACAATTTCAATTTCCTATTGTCAATTTTAAAATTGTGTAATTCCTCAGTAGTAATTACTTTTGTCGTCTTGATATTCAGCTGTAATCCTGTTTTGGCGCTTTCTCCTTTAACCTTTATCAGTAGTCATTTCATGTCTTCACTATTTTCTGCCAGTAATGTGGTGTCATCTGCATATCTCAAATTGTTATTGTTCCTTTCACCAATTTTCACTCCACCTTCTTCTAAATCTAATCCAGCTTTCCTTTTGATATGCTCTGCATAGAGGTTGAACAGGTAGGAAGATAATATGCATCCTTGTCTGACACCCTTGCCAACTGGAAACCATTCTGTTTCCCCATATTCTGTCCTGACAGTAGCCTCTTGTTCAGAATACAGGTTGCCCATCAAAACAATCTGATGTTGTGGCTTACCAATTTCTTTGAACACTATCCATGTCTGGACATTCCATTTGTATCTGTTCACATTCACAACTGGACATCCTTTCGGCTTTAATACAGTCCCATAATTAAGAAAAGCACTATTTGTACAGTAGCCGAATACCATCTGACCTGGGGGTCCTGTCTTCCAGCACTATATCTTTTTTATTTTGGATTGTCTCATCATAGGGTTTTCAAGGTAAGAGATTATCAGAAGTGGTTTACCATTGCCTTCTTCTAAAAAGTACAACCCAGGGTTAGCTGAAGTGACACTGCCATTGTTTGTGAAAGATCCTCCACCAGTGTCACCTTCCACTACTACTGCTGCTCAGTAGCTAGTCTTCAAAAATTCCTCTGCTCCCATCACCACTGGAACATTCCGTTCTCTTCTGCTGATGTGACCATTGATTCCTGAATGGGATGGATGCATCTTAATCTGGTGTCTCAGCTTTGACTATTCCTCCTTGAGTGACTCTTCCAGGAGTTCAGACTCTTGACCAAGACAGTGTTGCTCTCAGCTTCACTGACACACTCAAACCCCTCACCACATTAAGCCTTGCACAATCACAGGTCAAAGTTATACTCTTTCAGATCAGAAGTGCATTATACAGTTTAATAATATATTACATCATCTTGGTGGTGAGTAGAGATGGGCATGAACCAGAAAAAAACCTGAACTGTGTGGTTCGTGGTTCGTCGCATTTCATAAACCACGAACTTTCACGAACCTGCCCCGATTCATGAACTGGTTCATTTGGTTCATGAAAATGTCACATCCAGGTCAGCAAATCGACACTTACGGGTCAGCAGAAGGCAACTTCTGGATCAGCAGAAGGTCTGCAGGAAGTCCATCCCCTGTTGCCTAGGAAACTGATTGATCAGCGCTAGGCTGTTTGCAGTGATGAACCAAAAAAATGAACCAACCTAAAGTTCATGGCGGTTCGTCAGAAATGGGCTCTGACGAACTGCCAGTTCACGAACCGGCCTGATTCGTTATGAACTTTGGTTCGTATTTTGGTTTGTGCCCATCTCTAGTGGTGAGTATGTGGTCCTTGCATGATGTAACAGCATGATATTGCATAATTTCAATGAATTATCTCTTAGATATAACAAGATACATAACATTGCTGGGACTCAACAGCATGTTACTCACATTCAGCATACCTTAGGGACCACATCTCCCCATATGTTCCCTGGAGGTCGCTTCGATCAGCTAATAACCATCTGCTGATGGTCCCTGGCCCCAGGGAGGTCCATCTGACCTCTACCAGAGCCAGGGCCTTTTCAGCCCTGGCTCCAACCTGGTGGAACTCTCTGTCTGAGGAGACTAGGGTTTGTTATCTTTCCGCCGGGCTTGCAAGACGGAGATGTTCTGCCAGGCATTTGGTGGGGGCTAGGCTGTACTGTTGCTGACCATACAATTGAAGAATGTCCACCACCCATGCAGGAGCTCACAAAGTCTGATGCAGGGCATTTTGTAGGACCCAGGCCCTACATTTAAAATGCTGAATTTTAATATTCATATCCGCCACTGAGAAATTTATTGTATATGGAAAAATGTTTTAAATGTTTTAAATGTTTATTTGTGATGTTTTTATTGTTTTAAATTGTATGTTGTAAACTGTTGGTTGTTACACCGCCCTGAGCCCGTCTGACGGGGAGGGCGGTCTAGAAATGTAATGTAATAAATAAATTAATTAATTAAATTAAATATTGCACAATGACAATGTGTTTCTTTGCATTGTATTATGAGAACATTACTTCTGCTGAGGTTATATGAGTCTTTTGTGATGAAGATCACCTAAGGAAAGAAAAAATCTGTTTCTTTTACTATCTTGAAAAACAAGTAATTGTGGGAATTTAGCAAGTGTTTTCATTTCAGTCATGAAAGAGTTAAACTGTTTGTGTTACCTACTTAATTAGTAAACATACTTTGAATGTAACCATTAGAGCTTCGAATAAGAATCCCACCATAGAAAGGGGAGTCACTAAGCATAATGAAGTAAGATTAGGATTTTCTACTGGGCAGTTTATTGGGGGCAATTAATTGACGCTATATACTGAAGTTTTATTGCTCTTTGTTCACTTCTTCTTCCACCACTTCCATTACTTCACTTCTTCTTGTCTCTACTCTAAGTCACTTATCTAGCAAGATGTAGTCAGCTTAGCAATTTGTTATTTTCTCCAAATGTAACCCTAATTTTTATCCTTTAGTAAAGTATTCTTACAGAGCTACACTGGAGTGTGTGTTTGTGAATCTATTCTCATTACTTCCAGTGCGCAATCTTTGCACAATCTCTGCTATATTTTCCTACAGTAATGATAATAGAAATGTTAATAATTATTCCAAAAGAGACAGCTCAACTCACAACTGAGACCTTTGCATGTAATCACAACTGTATCATCTGTGGTCTGCAATTATATTGTAAGTAGAACTCCTTTATGCATGTTGTGCAAAGCTAATACCCTGACATCTAGTTTTTATGTGCAGGTAAAGTATTCTGTCAGATAAGCCCCACCTGCAGTCTGAAGTGGTAGAGCCCAAAAAGAGCTAAGCCTGTTCATCCAACGTTTCTCCTGCACGCATTTTTACTTTACCTTTCCTGCAGAGAGCTCAGTGCACATGGTTCTCTTTTCCTCATTTTATCCTTGTAAACCTGAGAGGTGGGTTAGGCTGAGAGGGTCTAGCACAGGGTGTCTCAGTTAGCTTCATGGCAGAAGGGGGATTCAAGCACAGGTTTCCTAGATCTTAGTCCAATGCTCTAACTACTCACCACACTGGTTATACCACACTGCTGGTATGAACTAAGTTTGAATTCTCTTTCATTACACAAAGGATAGGCTATGCCTGAGAAATCAGGTACGTGTAGCATTAATTTTTCAGGCATCAGCTCTTCTGCTTTGACAATAATAAAAAGATACATTTGATTGTTTTCACCTTGACAAATTATGACCAACCACTTTCCCAGAGAATCCTTTATGCCCATTATTCATGCAGATTTTTACAAATTATGATGACTCTTCCAGCAGAGACCAGATGTCTGCTCTACCAGGTGATGCTCTGAAATATTAAATATTATGCAAACACTTGTGAAAAAACTGCTGTAGGTGTGGCATGGCTAGTGCCAGAAGAAACAATCACCACAGAAAGATACAGTCAGAAGATAATCGAAATGCATGGTGGGGAACACCCATGAGGATTCACAGGTTTGGGGAAAACCATTTCCCCCTCACCACCCACTCCAGCTCTGTTCAGCCAGCGCTAGTAGATTCCCCTCCCTCTCCTCCCCCACTGCCTATGCTGCAGGCTCTCCCACTGCACCAGCCTACTCTACTGAGTCTCCTTCCCTACTGAGTGGCTGCTTCCCTTTCCTTGTATCCTGTTGCCAGCTGCTGTTATTCTTTGTACATTACTGCAACCACAAATACTCCTGAACTTGGGCTTTTACTTTCAACATCTACACAAGCACAGACATTACTATGAACTTGAGGGAGGAGGGAGTGGATTAACATCCTGAATTGCGGGGAGGGGTTCCAAATCAGATTTTCCTGCAAATCTGAAGTTTCTCCTCAGATCTGCAGAATCCTTAGTCATAGGTGTCACTGCTGTAAGAAGTTGCTTATCTGCATGGGGGCAAGCCCTTGGCCAGGAGATATAGCAATATCTTATTCAACCTAGCAATGCTCATAAGCCAGCAAAGAACAAAGGTTCTTGGGTTCTATGTGCTTCACTTCCGTGAAAGAAATAGCTTTATCACATGTTTAGCTATCACATTTGAAGAACGCAGTCATGTCTGTTTCATCATGCATGCATATGGCAGCAACCCACTTGACTTTTAAATGCTACAAAAGATAAATACATGCTTGCTGACACTGTATATACTACTTCCTACACTGCATAGTGATTTAAGCACTATTACACTAATAATAATTTCCCATGTGGAAGAAGTCCAAGGAAATAAAGTGAAAAGACGCTGAGTGTTGCTAAGACAGGTGGAAGGCCTACCTCTATCTTTGCCCATCATGAATTATGTAGCTCTGGTGAAGTGAGGACAACATTGCATTTCTAAAGTTCAGGGCTATCAGCAATGAGTCATGGAAAAACATTCTCCTGGTAAAGGTTGAGGGTTATAAGAGATGGGGATATAATTGTTATTGATTGTATCTATAGCACCCAAAAAGAAAAAAACAATTGATGAGAACAGGATGATACATTAATTTGCTGAATGATAACAGCAGCAAATTTGCTTGGCGCTTTGCAGTGAAGTCAGGGGAATTTCAGTGTAGGGCCCAATCCTCTCTGTTTATGCCACCACTGTGAAATTGCTACATTATTTATTCATTTATTTAGTTACGTACTTCATTTATGGTTCACCTTTCTTATGAGACTCAAGGCAGAATATAATTTTTTTTTTTAAAAAAAGTGATCATACAGTATAAGTCATCCAATAAACAATGCAACAGCACTAGGAGTACTGAAGAACAAGGCAAACTAATTAAGAAACAATAAAACCCTGTCTAAGGCACGACATGTCTACGGGAAAATTAGAGATTAGACAATAATTGACCACATCGTTCTTCTCTAACAAAGATCAGGGAAAGGTGCCTTGAATCAGTGACTGGTTTATAACGGACATTGGGGACTTACTGATGTGATCCTGACTCACTCAGCATAAGGGCTTGACTATAAGGCAGCCTCTGACCAACGGACCATCTGCCAACACTATAGGAAGTAGTTCCACAGAGTCCATAAAACCAACTGTTTTCCTTGCTTTGCTACCAAACACAACTTTCAACTTAAGATGCCAGGGATTAAACATAGACAATGTAAAGTCCCTGGTTTACCACCAGGATTGGGTTCCTATATGACCTTGACAGCACAGGCAATGCAGCATTGTTAATGATACGTGAGCAGCCCAGCATCACTTGGGAGAAACCCACGCTGCCTCTTCCTTCTATACCAGCATTACAGAGGGTAAGCACTGCAGAGGAAAGAAGTGGCAGCATGGTCTCCTTCCATTTATTCCTGACCTTTTCACATTGCTTGAATGATGCAGGAAGGAGCTACACTCCCGCTTCTTCCAGGCCTCCAAGGTAATATAAGAATCTAGAGAAAGCTGCAGCCCTGCTCAGCTGCATCACGTAAGCAGAGAATAAACATTGAGATTCTCTGCTCAGAAGAAGCTACAAAAAAGCAATGGGTGGAATGTGCCATCTGGAGATCTGCCCTCCTGGAACCAAGCAGGTCGCACAAATACACTCCAACTGAAGCCTGGCCTTACAAATACAATCTGGAGAGCAGGTCAACCTTCACTAGTTTGCTCAGTTCCTCCACCTCTCATTTTCAACTTCAAATTTAAATAGGCTCTTTTCACACTACATACCTGCTTCCAGAACATTGTGAAGCGCAGCGCAAAAAACACGGAAGATAGCGTCTTCTCGCGAGAGTTTTGTGCGACGTTGCACAAAACTCTCACGAGAAGATGCTATCTTCCGCTTTTTTGTGCTGCGTTTCGGGATGTTCTGGAAGCAGGTATGTAGTGTGAAAAGGGCCCTGGATTATGCTTGTTTACCATAGAGCTCTGAAGAGTGGTCTATTGGTATACTTTATTGAAAACATTTATCAGCCATCTTTCTACCTTATGGTATTTTAGGTAGCTTACAACAGACACTGGCTGGTTGATAGCAGTTAGTAAAGGGCATTGGTAATTCATCCATTCACCATTTCTTTTACCAGTTACACAGCAGCTTCTAATTATGTACAAGCCCTTTAGTAAGATTCACCTTTTCATGTTACTGCTGTCGCTGGTGCTGCCTCCAGAAATCCATCAGAAACACTAGGCACATTAAGTCTTGATTTTTAGAGTCTTTACATTATGGATTTTTCTCTGTCAATGTACTTTGAACAGCTTGTTATAACCCTTGTAAGCCAGGATAATATTGATGATAACCCTATTTCATAAATGAGAACACAGTCAGATTCAACGATTTATGCAAAGTCATATAAAGAATATCTAATATGAAAAAAGCTTTGTCACAGAAAAACAAAACTGAAATGTTTGGCCAACTCCTAGCCCTACAGCTGGATACTTCTTATACCCACAGTCTTTAAGGAACAAAGAGATTCATACAGAGGTATGCAAGTAAAATGAAGAAGGGGACAGCCCACATTGTCACTTTGCAGTTTAACATGAATCATATGTTTATTATATAAGTTTATACTCAGGGATTTTTTTCTGGGAAAAGAGGTGGTGGAACTCAGGACTGCATAAAAACATCACTTTGGGTCAGCTGGAACAAGGAGGAGTTTTTAAAAGTTTAAATTGCCCTCAGTGAAAATGGTCACATGGCCAGTGGCCCCACCTCCTGATCTCCAGACAGCGTTGAGATCAGGGGGCAGGGTCACCAGCCATGTGACCATTTTCAAGAGGTGCCGAAACTCCTTTCCACCGCGTTCCAGCTGAAAAAAAGCCCTGTTTATACTCCATTCAAATCTGATGGAGTATATATTAAATACCATGGCATGGATCCATTTGAAAATTTCTGCTGATAGGACCTGAGATAATGGAGAAAACTTCCTTGCCTTCTTATTTCTGCTGCATCCCAAAACAACCTGTGAAATTTTGCTCCTGGAGGATGGGAGACTCCCAGGAACAACAAAAGAGGGGAGTCAGAGGTCAGCAGCAAGAGAAGGTTATCTACAATCTCCTCTTTCATCTGCAAAAATGCCCCTAGACATCCATCCTCATATATCTGTATATGCTTGGGCATCTATGTTTCTGAGTGCTACACAGAAAGTATACATTTCAACAAATGATTTGAAGGATGTTCATCAATGCATTTGTTACAGATCTCTGCTATCACAATGAAATCCTATTATCTATCCTGAACGAGATGAAGCCAATGTTGTAAGTAGCTGAAGGTTTAATTTTCGACTTCTGAATTATTGAAGAGAAGGCATTGCCATTCTGCACTGTTACTAACTGTCTGATTAAACGTTTATCTATCCAGATGTCTACCTAACTTTATTCCAAATCTACTAACTTCCCATTAATGATCCTGCAAACTGTTTCTTTACACATGGAATTTCTTAGCTGCTATACTAATACTCAATACAATCAAACAAATTAGAAAGTTATTTACCACATGACAAGATATGGTGATAGCTACTAGCATAATTAGGCAACTAATTAGGATATGTTGATAGCTACTAGCATAATTAGGCAACTTTCAATACAATCTTAAACAGAGCTAGGGCCACTGACTTCAATTAGAAGAGTGCAACTGTTCAGAAGTACACTTTTATGTGATACTTTGTCAACTAGTTGTGATACCCAAGAATTAAGCCTGTATAAATAGAGGCAGTATCTCTCTGATTAGCAGGAGCGAACACCACTCTACCTCCCTCACAACCTACTTTGTGAGCTTTCTTAGGACCTGATGCAAGAAGGTAACCTTTATGAAACTCATAGTATGTGAAATGCCCATTAATGCCTTAATCAGGTAATTGTGTTATACAAAATTCCTGATAGTCAGTTCTAAGACTACAGCTTCTATTCAAGTAGATAAGATTAAGAATATAACATATTTTTGCCTCTCCCCAGTTCTTGGGAAAGCATTCATCCTGTGTCAAGAATGATGGGAACTAAGAGTATACCAAATACTATTGATACTATCCACTGAAGTCACCTGGAAGGGAGCAAAAAAGGGACAAAGACTTCCCCTTCTTCTGACTGCCTCTCAGCACAACCACTCCTCTTTAGAAGGGCACAGATTGGGGATGTATGGGAAGAAAGGATGGGAGGGGGAATTCTTCTCCAGCAGATATTTACCATTCAGCAGCTGGGAAGATTATCTCACTCTGAAGATTGTTTACTTGTAGTTACATATGGCAACTGATTAAATAATTTTTTTTAAAAAAAGGTCTTAAGGCAAGCACAGGGGTGACTTCAAACTTCATCAGTATCCCTAGATATCAAGGCTTTTGATAGGCTAGAGCATTATTATCTGTCAGAATCTGGTCTGATCTGTCATAATGTCTGTCTACATTCCTACTATATACACAGTTTTGACAATGTGTATACAGCCAGTTTGTAAAAATAGTGAAGCATGTTACAAACATAACTGGTTGCTCTTTTTCTGAAGTATATGAATTTTTAATTGAGTTATGGGTAAACAATTGAGAACACATTTCTAGCTGAATTAATAACTATAGCAATATCTGCAAAAATCACAACAACCAAGCTTTGGAAAGGTAACGAAGTTCTTTTTATAGAAGAATTACTCACCAAATTATAGCAGATAGCTGATTTGTTTAACCAACACCACAAAACAAACAAATTAAGATGTATCAAGAAAATACACTTTCATCAAAAAGATGGGCTTGTTTTAAATGTACTGGAATGAAAATGAGATTGGCAGGGGAAAGAACAACACATTTCATTAAATTCAGTTCTATTTTACAAACCTGGGTTTTATTTGTTATTTTCATCTCCTATGAACATTCCAAAGACTGTTGTATACTACTGGCTTATCTCACTGCAATTTGCAAAAAAAATCTAATGGGTGTAATTTCATATACTTTTGCCCACAATGCCCACATTTTCCATATTTGGGTGTGAATTCTGTACACATTAAGAATGTACTATTTTTGAAATGACTAGGAAGTCCTAAATGTGACAAAGTAAAATCAAGAAACCTAAGGGAGAAAAAAGCAATAACAAACTAACCATCAGGCAGTTTTAAGTGTGTAGCTGTGTTGGTCTGCAACAGAAGAGCAGGATTTGAGTTCAGTAGCACCTTGGAGACCAACAAGACTTTCAGGATATAAGTTTTTGAGAGTCAGAGCTCTCTTCTTCAGACACCTGAAGAAGGGAGCTCTGGCTCTCAAAAGCTTATACCCTGAAAATCTTGTTGGTCTCTTACGGTCCCACTGGACTCAAATCCTAATGATCAGGTTGCAAAAACAGTAGAATGTCTTCAAGAGTGAAACATCTTTCTACACATGACTAGCTCACCCTAATAATGAAAACAAAAATAGTGGCAATGGAAGTCATATGACAGTCCAAGATATAGTTGATTTTTTTGCCACATTCCTAGTTTTTAATTTATTGCTCAAAGTGGGTTGCGTGTTCTTGTGAATAAAGAAGAAGGTGAAAAAAAAGAGCAAGGCATCTTTCATTGACTAGATCCTCCAAAAAGCTAGCAGCACAAAGAGCCCTGCCATCTAGCCTCATCTTCATTGGGCAGATGCTTCTCAAATATTCATTTACTAAAAAGTAATGGAACAGGCAGGGAGGAAAAATGCTTTTTTGGGCTCCCCTTCTTTTAAAGAGGATTACATTAATACAATTCTAGGCTTGCCTCTCATAATTTAAATAGATTCATCTTCAGATCATTTTTATGTAATATATAATGTGGAGAAATACATTAATTATTTCACTGTGCTGCTTGCAAAGTATGCTGAAATAATTCCTAAGTCTCTTCTGAGAAAATAGTAAAAAACAAAACAGTAAACCTTAACAACCAAGATTACAAATTGAGTCTGCAGGGCTTCTTGTGGCAGGCGAAGTCCCATTTCTTCAAAAGAGCATGAAGACAAAAAGCTTCCTTGAGACTCTTTCTCTAACAGATAAGGCTAACACATCTTTCTCTTTACAAACCAAAATCTACAGTTATCTGCCAATAACTGTAACATGCAGGTCAAGCTAGGAGCTATTTTACTAGTGATGGTGGGTCTCAGGCTTTCTGCTTTTGCAACTGTTACGCATCATATTCCAAAGTTGTCCCATTTGCACAGAAAAGGCTGTTGGAAAAAACAGTTAATGAAAACAATCCACTGACTACCTGTACACATCATACTATTACTACCATTACCAGATGCAGCATGAGAAGGAAAACATATCCCTACACTCAAATATATGGTGACATTCTGAATTATTCTGAGCCAGGAGTGAAGCACATGCTAAAACACCAGTGACTGCTTTGTGTATACATTAAGAGGTTGGATAGAGAAACACTCGCTATAATTTGCTTCAGCAGGAAACAAATCCTATTAAAAGGCCATATAGTATAGAGGATAGGATGCTGAATTAAGACAAGGGAGACCCAGGTTCAAATTACACAAGAACTATCAAGCACTGTGGGTAACCTTGGGCTAGTTATGCTCTCCCAGCCTAATTTACCTTGCAGGGTTTGTCTGAGGACAAAATGGATGAGACTTCTTAGAAGAAAGGCAGGATAGAAACGTGATTGATAGCTAGACCTTGTTCATGTAAATATGCCAGTCCTAGAAGAGTCACATGAGATAACACTGTATTTCACATGGCGTGTATTCATACTTTGAGGTTAGTATATAATTACTTCCTTAAAAGGTTTACCTCACAGACAAGAGAAAACTGATTGAGCTGAAATTTACCTTATGAAAACAATTTTAAATGGTTCTGCAAACATTTTAAAAAACTAGTCCTGCAGAGATAAAAAAAAAGTCAACTAGCATGAGTTCATCACTGCCCTCTGCTGGTAGGAGGCAGATCTGTTCAAACATTTGCCATGGACTCTTCCACAGACAGACCACATCATGTGTGATATAAATTATGCATGCATTAGTTATGCAATCCCCATATACTCATCAACATTTCTTCCTTACAGTTGTATTCAATCCTTATGTACGTAGGGTTCCTTGGCAATGATTCCTGAGTCAATGTCGCATAGAGCTGTACGACTGCCATAGGAGTGGATTCAGTCATGATGACTATGTCTTTGCAAGCAGTATGCTCAGGATCTATATATCAAGCAATGATTCATCCTTATTGTGCTCTGCTAGCACAGTGCCTGTAATGCTTAATGGCTAAAATTAACAATGTGCCTGGCCTTTATCTTGAGGCTCCTGAACTCTCAGCAAGAAACCACTTATGCATAAGGTCATAGGTTGAGACCTTTGTGCTGCCACCTTGTCTTTGACTGCTTCTCCTGTTGTATACTTGTGCCCCCCCTCCCCGTTCCACTGGTTTGCTTGCAGAGGGAACAGGCAGACCTAGATAGGTTTCTTTGATATTACATCAAGGCAAAAGTAGGCCCAGCTGAAAAGCACATCATTTGATAAGCAGAAATGTTCAGAGAAGCAGAAGTAGTTCTTTTGTAGAAGCCCTGTCATTTTGACCTGTGTGAGGAAATAAGGCCTCCAGGGGACAAAGTAGCCCCATTTTTGGATGCAAAGGTTTCTATATACTTTTATTTCAGAGAAAGACACTGTACATCAGATGACTTTAGAAATGCTCTGGAGTGGACAGAGCATAATTGTACAGTTCAACTCTGAGATGCAGGAACTCCTACGTCGCCTCTCATCTGGCACTGACAGGATGTTTTGTACCATTAGCAGTCTAATCCAGCTCTGCCCCCAGGAGCCAGGGAAGAATTTATTGCCACCTGTTTTAACAAACTAAGAAAGAGGGCTAGAATGTTGTCACACAGAAAATTACTGGAAAAAATAGGGATGGAACCCGTACTGCCCCCATCTTGCTTTTAATTTACAAGCCAAGCACCCAGCCTTGGATGATATCAATTAATAAGCACAGCCGGGACTTGCAGCATTTGCATGACAGTTGCACTGGGGACCACAGCAGCTTACCTTCCCTCTTTTAGGAGCAGCTTTTATCAACATGACTAAAACCAGTGGAAGCAGATGGTTTTAGAAGCAAAAGGGGCTTTACTTTTCAGTCCCTGTAGAGGGAGGAAATTCCCAGAGTCACAGATCTATCAAGTACTGTTCTTTATGGGTCAGACTATAAGCACATGCAATGTTGTCGTGTCAATGTTGTGCTGAACATTGCAGTAGGTGAAGCTACTCTGGGCTCATAACAAAGCCTGCCAGACACTTGTAAGAATAGAACTACCTATACTCCCCTCCCCGCCCAGGGACTTTTCAAGAAGACAGAAAAAGTAACACTAATCGTAAATCAATACTCATTCAGTACTAAGAGCTCAATATCTCATTTCCATGCAAATATATTGGGGATGGACCAATTCTACAGCTAAGTCAGTCATAGTTTAGGATTTCAGCTTGGGGCCTCTGAATAAAAAATTTGTGTGTGTGTAAATGGGTGAGTGAATGGGTGAGTGAGTGAGAGACTCATCACCCGTGAGATCATGAGCATGAACAAACAGAAAGCCATGTTATTTGTTTCACAGTACACATGGCAGTCTAAACCAGACAGGATGCCTGCATTTTTCCCACAGACAAATTAGTACACAAGTGGACTAGAGGGGATGGGGAAAAATAAACTGGATTTCTTGCCACAAATGAGAAATATCTCTGTGTGATAATTCCAAATGAGTAGTTGTGTTATTCTGTAGTAGCAAAATTAAACAGGATTCCAGTAGCATCTTAAAGACTTTTTAGAAATTCAGAGCCCAAACAGGCAAGCTAAAGAACAAACTGTAGCTGCTCCCCTCCTCTTTGCTTCTTCCTCTTAAACAAATCACATTCCCACCAAAACCTGGGGAAAGAATTAGATCAAGAGCAGTCTAGCTCTGAATAGCTTCCTCTATAAGTTCAGGAAATGGGGAAAGTTCACAATGTTTTAGAAACAAACTTTGAAAGTCACTCCTGTAGTCCAAAATAAACACATTTTTAAAGAGAGAAAGAGAAAGAAAGAGATGGAAACTTTTACCCCGCTGTTGCTAAACCCTGTGAAGCATTAATTTGCAGTGTGGCCGTGTGGCCTCCATATGGAACAACCTTGTAATAGCTCTGGCATGGAGGCATTGCCTGGCTGCACCTCCTCCTGCAGAGCACACACATTCCAGCTTCTCCTGGCAGCTGCAGAGAGGAAGTTTTTCATCTTTTCTACTGAAGAACACAGAAGCTTTTTAATCTGCCACCGCTTCAGGCACCTTAGAAAGGAGGTGGTGGGGATGGGGGTGGAGGGATGGTGGAAAGAGACCATTTGTTCTGTTTCCACTCAGCTCATACTGTCCTCCACAGCCTGAGACCCAGCCGCAAACTGCACATCAATTAGCTTGTGAGAAACAGGATTCTTAATGTCAGCTTGAGGCTGCTGTGCCTGGCCCTTTGGCATGGATCTGTGTTGACTTTTTGAGACTGATGCTGCTGGAAGCTGGGCAAGTATGTGGCACTTAAACCATCCTCCTGCTATCACAGAGTTTAAACAAAATATGTAGTGTATAGGTGAGACATGCCCCCATTGCTCCTCCAGACCCACAAATGCTATCGGCGGTCCACCTCCTTCCTGCATTTTCAAAGACAGCAGTATGCTGCAATAAACTTCTTTCATAGTTACAGCTAAAAGTTCCAAGGCAGCGGAATAAATTCTTCTTTTTGGAATCAATCCCTACACTATTATGCTGCCTTTCTAATAATGCCTTCAGAGGGCATTGTGTTCCTTTCCTCTGGGGCTTTAATTAACTCACTTAGACAAAGTTGGCTAATTATTTCTTTAGTGCTGTGCATCCTAATGCGCTCCCTTCTGTTTACAGAATTTGTTATCAGCCACTGCCTCTCTCCTCCTTACTCTTGTTTCTTCATGTGGGTGCCTCAGAACAGCTCTTCTAATGGATACTGCAACTTGTTAGACTGGTTACCTGAACAAAGAAGTAGTTTTAGTAGCAAGCACTAGAGGTAGGCAAATGACCTGTGTACAGTCCAAGTTATTTGTGGGGGAATAGCTAAAATGACAAGACTAAAGCTATTGTACTTTGGTCACATCATGAGAAGACAAGATTCTCTGGAAAAGTCAATAATGCTAGGAAAAGTGGAAGGCAGCAGGAAAAGAGGAAGACCTAAAACGAGGTGGCTTGACTCAACGAAAGAAGCCACGTCCTCCCGTTTGCAGGATCTGAGCAAATCTGTTAAATATAGTACATTTTGGAGGTCTTTCATTCATAGGGTCACCATAGGTCGGAGATGACTTGACAGCACATAACACACACACAGCCAGTCACTTTAGGTTGCATACTCTCATTACAAACTCTCCTTAGATATTTATTTAGGGTATTTTTAAGTTGCCTCTTCAGAGTCCTGCTCAAGATGGCTTACAATTAAAACCATGTCACAATATTAAAAACAAGCCATTGGCCATAAAAACTATCCTTAAACCATTAAAAATTGGTACAATAAAACACCTAATTAAAAGCCTGGGTGAAAAGATGAGTTTTATCCTGGTGCCTAAAAAGAAGTAAAGAAGGCATCAAGTGAGCCCCAATGGGGACAGCATTCCACAGGGGAGGTACCACCACAGAAAATGCTCTGTCTAAAGGCACTCTTCGCTTGATCTCTTAAGGTGGGGCACATACAGCACAGCTTGAGATGCAACTCTTCACTGGTGTGCAGGACAGTATGGGAGAAAATGGCCCCAAGCCACTTAGACCTTTAAAGGTGAGAACCAACTCTTCGAATTGTGCCCAGATGCAGAACTAGTGCAGATCTTTCAGCACAGGGGCAAGACGATTCCTGTAACTAATACCTGACAATAGCCGTCACTCATGAATGTTCTCTCTCTCTCTCTCTCTCTCTCTCTCTCTCTCTCTCTCTCTCTCTCTCTCTCTCTCTCTCTCTCACACACACACACACACACAGGGTTGCCAGCCTCCAGGTGGTATAACCAAACAGAGAGTATCACAAGAAAGCTCAATTATCACCAAGAATTCGTGAAAACTAAGAAATCTAGGAAGATACTGCTCACAAAAAATGTAGTATACCATTAAATACAATGTATAAAGATTTTTGTATGTGTTCTTCTTACAATAAGACACACATCATAACCACCCAAAGCAACATAAAGTACTGATCCAATTCATATAACAATACAAAACTCCCATGGATAATGTACAGTACCAAATAATCAATATTACAGTGATTCTCTAACGTGCTGTGTGCATAGGCAGCCCTAGGGCAATGGCTATTCATTCATGCAAGCAATTAATATCATTCATAAGAATATTTAGTCCATGGTCAGTCTGTTGTCACAATCTGCTCAAGGGTGTGATGAAGAAAAGGAGGAGTCTAAAGCCATCAAACAGGTGGACCAGTTTTTATATAAGATTCCATTTCAGTTCCTTGTCAAAGATGGCAAGGCAGAACAAAAAGTAGAGCTGACGATCTTCCTGCTCAAAATATATTATTTCTACAAAAAATATAAGCGTCAGTCCAACTCCTTCAAAAGGTATGTGGTGGTTGGTGATCTCCCGGAACTACAACTAATCTCCAGGCCACAGTTCACCTGGAGAAAATGGCTGCTTTGTAGGGTGAACTCTATGGAATTATACCATGCTGAGGTCCTTTCCCTCCCCACATCTTCAAATCTCCAGGCATTTCCCAGCTTGGAGATGGCAACCCTACACACACTCGAACAGTATAACTTCTTAAAAGAGTTATGTATAAGTACATATAAATAGATTCATGCATTTCACAAAAATAATTCAATCTCCCCCCATGCTGTGGAGACTAGGACTATGGTGGGGGGGGGGAGCTGATGTCACAATTGCTAGGTAATAGGCACCCATTTCAACCAAAAACACAATCAACATTGAAGGATAAATATGTTTCCCCTGCAGTTCAATAGTAAACCAGCCTGGAAAACTGTAAAGCTAATTTTTTCGGCCCTTACCCTAGAATGAAAAAAATGTAATTTTATTTGAGAATGAGCAAGGCACTATCAAACTGCACCCATCATTTGTAAAATTGTATATCCATCTGCACCTCTTACTCAGGTGCAAATTTTCACTGATGTGCTTAGAGAAACTACTGAAATACAAAGCCATCACTGCCTGCAAAGTTCTAAATGATCTGGGACGCAGGTATCTCAGTCTGTCTCTGGAGTTTCAGCTAAGAGCACAGGATACAAAGGTTTTAAATCACAGTAACTGTAGCAAATGCAAAGTGCTTCTTTTTGAATAGGTACTAGTACGGAAGGGAATGTAAGAGCAGAAAGGAGGCTTGCTCCGTGGCAGGCTTAGCACTGCTTCCACTAAGCCAAGCCTGTAAATAGCAGCACATCAATAACAAATAAGAATTACTTCTAGTGTCCAGTTAGAGCAGTTTCCAAAACTGCTTCTTTTCTTCTTTAGATGACAAAAGATTAACACAAGTATGAGTGGAAAAGTAAGCCAACAAAAATGTTTCTGGGCTAGTAACTTTTGCAGATTTGGGGGGGGCAGGGCTGTTTTAAATTGGGAACTGAGGGAAATATAGTATAAGATTTAAAAAATCAGTGAGGCAATTTTAAGCAAGGCCACTCTTTTGGATTGTATCACAGACCTGGTCTGTGGGAAATCAACACAAGGATAATCAAACTAGTTGCATTGTTTGCAGATGCTAGAAGACTTGAATTTCCATAGGTGGCACCCAAACGGATCTCTGTCTCTAATCAAACTTAAAGCTTGAACCTTATTCATGATTTAGGGCCACTCATTATAATAACGCAATGTTTGAACCCAGCCACCTCTTCATAGCAAGTTACCATACCCGTGTTCTAATTGTTTTAAAGGTTCATTTATTTCCCACCTTTCTCTCCAATGGGGACCCAAAGTGGCTTACATCATTCTCCTCTCCTCCATTTTATAAAGTTATATAGAAATACTCATTATATGATACAGCATTAGGGATGCCTACAAAATCTGCCACTACCAAGTTCTCCTCAGACAATTGGATTCTATATTGCTAAGAATATATATAATGGCAAGGAACTCATAACATCTATGTTGCACAAGAATTCTGCTGTTTTGAGTTGAAAAGGCAACAGAATTTTCTGTTGGTAAAGCTCTTTGTAAAATATAGTTTGTAAAACCCAATGAAACCAGTTTTTCTTGCATGAAATCCATTGTTTTCTACCCCGAACGTCTCTTTCTTACCAGCAGACAACCCTAAGTCATAATGGAGCCATGGAATAATGAATGGTGCATGGCTGAGGGAAACTCCCCCAATGATCATCAGCTTGCAACTGTCCCTGCTTCCATCAGCACACTTCACTGATGTAGAAAAGCAGGTGGTAGTAAGTATTTGTAGTTGTGTTACCATGCAGGTGTGGCAACTGATCTCACAGAAGTGGCTGAGGGCATGGAATCCGCAACATGTGCATCAGCTTTTATACAGAAGAGTTTATGCTCAAGGATGCAGCCTGTAAGTGCACAGCTGTCCCACTTCTGACATCTTTTGTTATTTCAGCTCGTGGCAGCAGCTTGTCTAATACCCAATATGTTTGCCAAGAGCAAAAACTGACAGTAGGCATGGCACCACTCAATGTGCATTGAAAGGGTGCATAGTGGTGTGAAAAATTACTGCCTTAATGCTCAACTAGTCAAATAGTCTATTCACTGATGAAGATACCACATTTTCTCCAGCACCCAAACTACAATATAATAAATGATAATGATAATAAAAAGTATGTAAGAGGCAGAAACACAGAATACAGTAAGCTTAGTCAATGCCAAATGGTAGAATCGCCAGAAACCCAAATGTCATCAATATCCATAGCTATTTGGCCAGCCTATTAGATATGGCAATTTTATTTCTTAGTTTACTTTGAGTTCTACAAAAATATTGGTGGCAGTAAAATGAAAAAGAAACAAGACAACAATACCAACAGAAATTTTGAAAATGTTTCTGTTCGCAGTGCTAGAAAAGAGACTCTCTTTAGAGCAGATGGGGTAGGGGGGATGGAATATGAATGAAAGAATAAACAATTGTTACTGAAGGATGAAGACTGTGGAGAAATGCATTCCATTTGGGGGCTACGACCCCCCCCACGTTCATTTTAATAGGTGTCCTGAGCCTAGGACTGCTCCCCACCCTGATGTTGGTCCCAGCAGCAGCCCAATGCCCCACACCCTGGGAAGACCCACAGCCCTTCACCTAGCAACCGAGGAGCAGAAGGGCCTTACTGTGCTGCCAAAAGAGCCTTTAGAGGTGGCCACATGCTGCAGTGAGGGCTGGGTGGTGGAGCAGCGAGAACGTCGGGAGACATTGGGGTCAGCAGCAGCATCCCCGAGCGCCAGGAAGGGATGGGTGGGGCCAGGTTTGGCCAGAGCAGGTTCTGAGAGCAGCACAGGGAGGCTGCAAGATGGAGCTGGAGGACGTGGCAATGACCCGAACAAGGCCAGGTGGAGACTCGCAGCAAGTCAGAGCTGGGGTGGGGTCATGACCATCAAGGCGGGGGGGGAAGTCTCCTGGGGTGTGTGTGGCAGTAATGACCCCATAACCAACAAGCTAGTCAGGCTGAGGAGCCAGGCACATAGGTAGCTGGCTGCCATTGGCTCAGGAGTTGGGTGGGGCCCTGGGGGTGCTGTTGGTAACAAGTGGAGGGATACAAAGGAGCTTCAGAAGCTGGGTCATGGAGGCGCTGGGGAGATGATGGCCTGCTGTCAGAAAGGCAATGCTCGCCAGGAGGGATTGGGCCAGTGCAGTGAGGTAACCCACCCCTATATCTGAGGCCCAGGGAGGCCCTTGCTAAGGGAGACTTGCACCGCAACAGGATGGCAGAGGAGGGCCGTGACAATAGGTTTCTCTTTCAGCACAAGTACCGGAAATAAGAGAGAAGTCAATTACTCTCAGGCATCCCCATACCAAGCATCCAGTATTCAAGGCTTGGTGATATAAATGCTTCTAGCTCATAAACAACCATCAAAGGGTCATCTCATACCCTGGCAGGAATGTGACACTTGGAGGAGGACAGAGACTTCGGGATGCCAAATGTCAGATAGGGGTTCTTTCTGGGAAGGGCAGGAAGAGAAGGGGTGTGTGTGAGCAGACTGAGGAAATAAATTCCATGGATATGAGGGTATTAGTTCCATTTCTTGAGGTCCATTTTGATTTCATATGGTGGAAGGAGGAGTTCTCAGATCTGGGCGCCATCTTTATGGCCGCCATTGTCACTTGGGGTTAACAAAGGGCAAGTAGCCTGGATGAAGACTCCAGGATAATAAGAAGCCCTTAGAACACTATACCTTTTATGTTTAAAGAACCTCCCTTAGAACATCTAGGGTATGTATAAGGCAGAGGGATAGAGGACTGCGTTCATAACCTTTTCTTTGTATTCCTTGCTTGATCCGAGGCTACGCAGAGTGTGTGGACTTTTTCAATAAATCCTTTTCTGCTTTAAATGCTGGTAGTTGCTCACCATATCTCAGGCTCTAGGGGAAGGGAGGTGGTTTGAGATCACTGTTTCTCCAGGAGTACACAAATACAGTTTTCCTGTCCCCAGGGTAACCAAGCATTGGGTGGCAGGAGATGCAGGCAGTAGGTGGAGCCTTTAAATGGCAATGCAGAAGGGAAGCTAGGAATGCTGCTCCCCTGGGACTCAGGTAGACTCAGGAGAGCAGCATATCACCAGGCAGAGCATGCCTAGATGCCTCAGAAGGACAAAAGAGAATGGGGCTTGCAGGTCAGCATAGCTAGTTGTGCAACAAGGACTACAATTCATGCTTGCTTTTCTCTCTGCCACTTCATTGTTCCTAGCTGCTGTTCTTACCTCTGTGTACTCTCATTTCATTTTAATGAAGTTTGAGTGTTGAGTGCTAAAGAACCAGGTCCATCACACATTTTGAGTGTTGAGCGCTAAAGAACCAGGTCCATCGCACATTTTCTTTTTCCCTTGGCTTGCAAAGTTGCAATACAAGTTCAAAGAACTGAGAAATATTTTAACATACTATCCAATTTCAATGTCATAAGTCATTCTGACCCTTCCTACTTCCACCCTGGATTGCTGCAGTGCTTCAGCTGCTATTCATCTGTAGGGGAGGAGCTGACAAAGTCCTGCTAGCAGACAACAGGCCAGTTCTTGAATTTATATAGGGCAGAAAGTGATTCTGTGCTAAGGTCTGGCGAATGCTGGCAGAATGAAAATCACCACGCTTACATTTGCTTGTACATTTGGTACAAGGGCTATGAGGAATGTCCAGACAAGCCAAGTGACAACAGACGACTGTCCTGTTGTAGATCTCAGAAGAAGGAATCAAAACAAATTAACTTTGAATTATTTTCCTTGAATTTTATTCAGTGCAATGGCTTTAAAACTGTTCTAAAACAATCCGTATGGCTGCTATTCTCTTTTACAATTACTCTCCTTTGCACAGCAATAGGCAATCTAATTGGAAAATGACAATACAATGTTTTTTGTCTACATCTAGCAAAGCTGTAGTGTTACAAATGACATTCAGAACCAAACCACATGTTCAGAAATACTGCATTGTGTAGAACTTCTTAAAATACAGGTGGAGGATTGCATATTGGAATAATACCCACATAAAAAGATCCCTATACAAGGACAACAAGCATTTGAGGGAGAAGACCAGGCTTAACTAGAACCTTTCCCCCTTGACATTATTATCTTATTACAAGGAGGGTTTTGTTTGTTTGCAAGCTCTTTGCATTCAACAGGAAGCATTCAGACAAACAGTCCCTGTCCATCAACTATCCTGATCTGGTTCATTCTATGAAAAAATGTCCGATATGGCATTTCTGAATGTGCAGTCCAGTTCTCAGTGGTTGACAAAGTTGTGTATATTTCTTGCTGCATGACCCCTACAAACATGTATAACAAGAACACGTTTTTTGTTCCAACAGTTTTTATAGGATAATGATGGCTTTTACATTTTTTGATTCATTGTTGAATGAATCATTGCTTTATGGGACTGTTTTAATAAATAACAGTAACAATTACAAGCGCAACACTACTAACAGTTTTGCAAAATCTGGTTTAGTAACTCATTCAGCAGGATAAAATTATAGAAATAAATAATCTCTTATGGTCATACGTATTGAAAATGAACATGCTCAGAAACTATAAAGAGCTGTACAGTGACTGAGGAGCTGGGATTCTGGGCCCTACACCTCTAGGTCTTAGTTTGCATGGAAGGTTATCTCTATGTGGACTGAGTCACTCATATTTAGTTTAATTATTCTCTCCCTCTATGTACATGTAGAAAAAGACCAGCCATAGCCAGATATAGACACTGCTGTTCTGTAACTTAAAGGGTCTGGTTACACAGAAAAGAGAGACTTCAGTTCCCTGAACATTCCCTCCGCAGATGAATCTGTGCTATTCCCCTCCATCCTCTTTATTTATCTCTACTGTCCCCCCAAAGGACTGAAAACAATATTCAAGAGTCCACAAAAAGCCAATGATGTATATATAAAAAATAGCTTACAGTACATGTGGATAATTAATTCAGAATGAAAAAAAATTGTGTTTTCCTGATACAGAAATCAGACCTTTTGTTTCCAAATAAACATCTGGAATTATATCCTAAATTGTTTACAAACAGTTGATGCTATTGCTAAGGAACAAGCAAGAGCCACTAGCATTCTAATACTGATTCCCTGTTTATTAAACAAAAGAAGCATCACTATCTAGTGATTAGAGGAAGGACTGGTTCTCAGGAGTCTGGGTTTCTGTTCATGGCTCTGAGGCCAGCTTAGTCAAGACAGTCCTTTCATCTGCCTTCAATTTCCCATTTCTGAATGGCAACAGTGATGCCACCTGTATTCTATGTACAGCAGTTTCAAAGGAGGAATTCTGAATTCCTAAAAAGATTCATGTGGTTGGCTGCAATGTACATTAAAAACCTTACACTTCAGAACTTCATCCACAGTATGGGTGAACACTGCCATCACTGACCCATCAGCGGTCGTGCCTATTTCTGCAGCATCTCACACCGATCTATAAAAGATGCAGGCTACAACATTTAAAATGTGTTTGCTTGTGCAAGAACAAGTCCTGCTCTTCCCTGTTTTCTAAGGAGGGATGGTGGGGCGGAAGTTGCTAGAGGCCTGGTGAAATCTCTCTAGTGCTTCTTTCCGATGTGTCCAGATGATAAAAATGCCATCAATAAATCTCAAGTATAAGAAGGGTGTTATTGGGTAGGATCGGAGAAAGTACTGCTCCAAGTTAACCATGAAAATGTTGGCGTACTGGGGTGCCATACAAGTGCCTATGGCTATGCCATTGATCTGAAGGAATAAATCTTCACTCAGTATTCACCAGCTGCTGTCACAGTTATTCTCATCCGTATCATCCACTACCTTTCAAAGGAATTTACTATAGCTATCTCCTTTGCATCTCCTTAGCTGTCCTTGCCACACATGAATATTAAATCTTAGGAAAAGATACAATTGGAGCAAGAAAGGGGAGAGAGGCAAGGGATCAGAATTTAAGGGGATGTGGAAAAATTTGATACTTGGGATGATAGAGGCCTCTTCCACATGGTGAACTTTACATTGGGCTTTCTGCATATTCAACCCATGAAGATTGGATCCACTTTATTCATCAGTTCTGGCCCCATACAGCTTCAATTCTTTAATTCTATACTTTGAGGAAGTTGAACCAAAGTGGTGTCTGTTTTTTATTTCTGTACTAGAAAAATGCCCCAATTCTGCTGTGAGCTTTGAGGAATGGCAAATTTCATCAGTCCATTGGGTGAGGACTTGTCAGTTTCCTTAGCTGATTGTTGAGGAAACTCAATAAAGGTTTTTTTTAATGGTACCAACCTTACAAGGTTGGTATTTAATTTTTTGAAAATTCAGGGGGAAAACTTGATTGGTCACTGTTCAACCAATCAGGATGTAGGGGGATAAAGAGGCGGGCAAAAGGCAGGGCCAGGGCCAGGTCTCACACCAAAGAAAGCATCCTGCACTTCAAAAAAGCCCCGATTTGACTTTGCAGGGGAAAAAAAATCGGGGTATACATGCAGGTAGAAAAGCTGCAGAAATGCCAAGAAAGGATTGATTCTGCGGCAGTTGCATCCTTTCTCCATGTGGAATGCAAAAAAGTCTAGGAAGCTGTTTGGAGACTGAATCGGGATATTTTGACCATTTGTGCAGAAGTCTGGAGAGAAATCAATGCAGTATGGGGCCAGAACCGATGAAAAAGCTCCATGTGGAAAAGACCACAGTGATGCTGGTGTACAGTTTCTATTCAGAATTTTTAAATTATGCTTGACTGAACTGAGTTGTGTATGTTTAATTATAAGTCACCCTGTATTGTTGGGATAGGATATAAATTCAGATGGTAAATCCAAATAGCTCAATAAGTAGTTTGTCAAAGGACAAACCATTGCTCACACCTCAAAACGTATTTGCATCCTAGTCAAATTAAGTTATTTACAAGGATACAATTTACAATTTGCACTCACTAGCTTGCTACTGGAAAATGCATCTTTTAATCTGAGAACTCCTATCATCCAAAGCCTCCAGACAGGTGAGACCCTCTCCTCATCTTGTACAAGGTGTCTAGCTGCTTTCCAAGTCTCTCTGAAGCGAACACAAGGTTAGGGAAAGATCCCCACCCTTCACTAGTCTCTGAAGGAGGACATGGAATCTTACTGACTTTATGCTGGGCCTGTGAGGTGTCCCCCCCACCCCACCCCTTTTGCCAACTCAGATCTGGAAAAAATGTGAAAGCTCAGCTCTGCAGTTGCTCCAGCTAGACAGAGAAAAGTCTTCCGTCTGGCTCAGAAACAACGTGGATCAGAACGAGAGAAGAAGTGGAGTAGGCTCCACCCTTCTCTCTCAGAGAGGAAACAGTCTTTGGCAAGCATGAATTTGTCCCCTGAGGCCAGACAAAATTTGTGAGTCCTGGATATTCATCTGGATATAGGGTTGCTTACTCCAAGTTTAGAAGTTTATGGAGATTTTGGTGATGGAGCCTGGGGAGGGAGTTTAGTGGGTGTATAATGCCATAGAGCCTGCCCCCCAAAGAAGCCAATTTTTTTCCAGAGGAACTAATCTCTGTAGTCTGGAGATCAGTTGTAATTCTGTGAGACCTTCTAGCTCCACTAGAGGGTTGGCAATTGTATCTGGACTCCATAGTGTCATGTAATATTGCTCAGGGGATCGTGAAAGAACCCTGCCTCCCATTATCAAAGAGTCTTTGAGTGTTTTTTGATCATGACTTCAAATCTTGAAGCACTTCAAGCACAGAACCCCTCCCCACTAACCTCCAAGTACACTGGGATTAGCAAGAGCCCCAGCTCCCTTAGTGTGCACATCAATCACAGTACAGTAGGGGAGGTGTCTCCACTTCCAAACAAGAACTGTTGGAAAACTACTTTCCAATTAACAAAACACACAGAGAAAGCAAGAAACCAAGCACAAGCAAGATTACCATCTGCTCATCCTCCCGGCTCTCGCTAGAATCCTCAGCCTTCCTGTGAAGAGATGCCTCATGGGCCGATCGTCTGCCAGGATCTGTCACCTCAGCCAGTCGCTCACCATCTGCAAAAGGAAAAACAGATAGCCCACAGAGCATGAGAAGGCTGAAAAAGGGCTTATATCAGCCCTACCCCCAACACCGGCCAAAAGAGCAACTGCACTCCAGGTGCATAGATCAGATAATACCCCTCACATCTGATAGAGGATTCCTGAAGAAGTCTTTAACACAGTGAGTGAAATTGGTACACACGCAATCCACAATATCTACCTGCTGAGTCTCAAAAATGCCTTCAGCGCCTTCAGAGTAATAGGTCACTAACCTCATTTCTGCTATCTTACAGTCTTTGCAGATGGACCATTTATAGTGCAATACATACACAATTACTCATTTGGTGTTTGGAGTGCGGATATATCTTCCTTCAAAACATTCTGTTGTACGGATTTCAACATTTTCCTCAACTGCTCTAACTGCAACATTTTGTTACTGAGAAGATGTGGTATTTTCTTCTTAGGTACTGCTATTATGAATCTCGATTCAAATGATGTTGCAAAAGTGCCATGATCCTGTCCACTGCCTGCAAAACATTGTTCATGGTATGCAACAATCTTTGTCAATGCCCACATCACTTTGAGACCTAAAAAATGTTTCCTCCACAGGTTGTTTAGAGGCCAAGTTTTCCCCACCTGTGTGCCTCTGAAGTATTTTTCTTTTAAATCAAGGAAGAAAAGCGGTGAGCACAAGTCCTCTGCAGCAAGGCCCAAACTTTGTGCACAAGGGAGCCCCAGAGAAAAAGGGAAGGAGATGAACGAGTTTAGCAACTGTGCATGTTTAGCAACAAGCCGAAGAAGCCAAGACAACTAGATTTGCTGGTTAACGTATAGCTCTAAACAATGTTAACAGGCATTAAAAAGACAGTCATGAAGGTAAAATCCAACAAGGGGTGGATGGGGCTATACAATGTATTGCACGGCACACCGGATCTGGGAGACAGTAAATGCTTCCCTGAGGGGGAAGTCGCTCCTGGCTTGAAGCAGGCAGTGGTGTGTCTGCTTCTAAAGAAACCTACTTTTGACCAGGAGAGTTGAATAACTACCATCTGGTCTCAGATGTACCATTCTTGAGCAAGGTGAGTGAACCAGTGGTGACTGACCAATTTCAGGGATTCCTGGATTAATCAGAATGGAAGCCATTCCAGTCTGGCTTCAGGACTGGTCATGGAACTGAAATGGCCTTGGTAATCCTTGGATCTCTTGGCAGCTTTTGATATCATCAATGATGGTATCCTTCTGGCCCACCTTTCAAGGTTGGGACAGAAAGGCACTGTTTTGCAGTGGTTTCAGTACTATAGCAAAGGCAGATTTTCAGAGATCAAAGCACCACAGGGGAAAAGATGTAGACTCAGTGCATTTGGAACAAGAAACAAAGTATAGGTGTTTATTTGCAAATGCTAGGAGCCTCTGAGTTATGAGTTGTTAACCCAGAGCGGTTCAAAGTGGTCAGAGGCTTGTTGGCATCTGGCCTGCAGGAGGAAGCCGACTGCTCAGTAGTTCACTGTGACCGTTTTGCTCAGCACTTCACAGACAAAATCTCTTGCGTCCATTCCATCATGGCCTCTGCATTAGCAGTGATGGGGGCAGGGTGGTTGGTCTGGTCTGGTTGCTTGGGATACTTTTCAGTTTATTCAGTTGGAGGAGGTGTACAGGATCCTAGGAGGTTTGAGGCCTACCACCTGCTTGTATGACCTTGCTCTTCCTGGCTACTCTGTGTGTAGGAGGGTTTGATTTACTGGGTATGAGAGGTAGCTAACACCTCCTTGATGGAGGTGGGATGTCACACAGATGGCATTTAGCTCAATCTTGTGCTGCCAGCTGATCCCAGGCGGCCGGCAGGCTGTAGAAACCCTAAACTGGTGCCTGGAGACAGTTTTCTGTGTGTGCAGCCTAACAAACTGAAGCTTAATCCCAACAAGGCAGAATTGCTACTGATGAGCGGAAGGTCAGACTCAGGATTTAAGGTGCCATCCATTCTGGATTGTGTTGCACTCCTCTTGAAGGAACAGATCTGTCGTTTGGGACACTCTTGACCCCAGGCCAATTGCTGGATAAACAGGTGGCACTTGTGGACAGGATGACTTTTACAGTGGCCATCTGGCCACTGTGGTACATGTCCTGGTTACATTTAGCTTAGTTTACTGCAATTCGCTCTATATGGGGCTGCTTTTGAAAAGTTCTTGGAAGATTCAGTTGGTGCAAAATGCTGTGGTTGGGATGCTGACTGGAGTGGGTCATAAGGAACATATCACTCCAGTCTCCTCCTTTGGCTCCCAATCTGTTTGCAGGCACAATTTAAGGTGCTGATGCCAACATTTAACACCCTATATAGTTTGGGACCAACATACATAAAGGACAGCCTATTCCCTTATGAACCTACCCAACCACTGTAGACATCTTCAGAAGTTCTGCATTGAGTGCCCTCGCCTTCTCAAATTAGGTGGGTGCACCCAGGAGAGTGTTCTCAGTAGTGGCACCAAAACTCTAGAACTCCCTCCGCAGCATGCTCCCTTCTGTTGCTGTCTACTGCCAGCATGTGAAGACTTTTTTTTTGTTTTGCTTGGCATTCCCTCAGTAATCCCTCTTGTCTCCCTAGTGTTTTAACTGTTCTTTTTATCTTTTGTAAATATTTTCTGGCTTAAATTTTTAAATGATTATTTATTCATAGTCTGCCTTTCTCATTGATACCCAAGGCGGATTACACAGTGCAAATCAATGTAATCGACAGCTAGAACATTCAATGAGCAAAAGTACAATATGATCAACAGCTAGGACATTCAATGAACAAACACAATAGGGTATGGGTTGCAGAAATTTTTAAAACAAGATGAAACATTTCTTAAAGTACAAGAAATTAAACATGACATCTCAGTAGGAGCATATCTACTGAAGGGTTGTTGTGGGGATAATATAACATACTTTGTAAACTGTTCTGAGTGGGTGTTAACTTGTCCTGAAGGACGGTATATAAATCAAATGCTGTTATTATTATTTTGCAAACCTATGTACAGGTCTATGAAATGCTGAATCCTAGCAGCTAAACTAGGCCAACTTGGAGGACTCATGAAACACCCGAATAAATTAGGAAATCCTATTCCTTGTGTCAGGGGTATGGAAGAGGAGAAAACTGATCTAGGCCTTACAAGAATATGATGACCAATTAATACTACTGATTACATACTAATTGGCACCTTTTGTTATGTCCAGTAATCATACATACATCCAGAGGAGTTAGCTGTGTTAGTTTGTAGTTGCAAAATAATAAAGAGTCCAGTAGACTAACCAAGTATATTGTAGCATCTGACGAAGAGAGCTGTGGTTCTCGAAAACATATGCTACAATAAAGTTGGTTAGTCTTAAAGGTGCTACTGGACTCTTTCCTATTTTGCAGTAATCATACAGATACCCGAGAACAGCTCTTACCCTTCTTCATTTTTCTACAGTCATGTAAGAGACTGGAGGGGAGGAAGGAATGACAGCTCCATGATGCAGCAATCCCTCTTCCTCACCAGACACTTTTATACTTCCTCTTTGGGAACTTAGGATAAGGTGCAGCTCTTCCCTTCCTCCTACCCTGCCTTAGCCTTGGCCTCTCGCAGTGCCTAATCCATGGGCAGATTATGTGTAACTGATTGCCAGAGGCCATTCTGGACATCATTAAAAAGGTGTCTTGGATTCAGGGTACATAGAGAAAGAGAATGTGTCCTTCAGAGGCTTGGCATGAACCAACAGAAGGGATTACCCTGGCACTGGGCCTTGAAAACAGTTCGCTTCTAGACAGGATTGTTCTGCCTCCAGGAAAAGTGTACTGCTCTTATAAAAGTCTCCTTCATTACACTTATGCTAAGCAGTTTACTATGTGCTTATCAGCATCATGTTTAATTATGTGCAATCCAGTACAATGTTAGATAACAGCAAGCGTAAGCTCTGCCCAAAGTAGAGACTGTTAAGAACTTATTTCAATACACGGCCACATGCATTCAGTGACAGAGCACATCCTGCAACCCTGAGGAGGCCTCATATCCTTTGATGCATCTACCCTTCTCTCTTCTTTTAGTTACTTTCAGTGAAGTCTGAAGCTCCATTTCGTTGTCTCCCACATAACAGCTGACTTGCCCCTTAGGATTAACATCCCATGTTTTTTCTTTGGACTTCATGATGAAGTATAGAAAGTATAATGCAATATAGAAAGACATCAAGTCTGCTGAATCAAAACTTCAGAAGAATAAGGAATGCTTTAGGGTTTTGTTGTGTCTCTACAATACAGTGCTACAGATGATCTAATGAAGAGCCATAATGCATACCTCTGTTTCACATCAGGCAATGCTGCCTGAGTATGGCATTGCATGTCTGTCACTACCCAATTTTAAAGGTGATGATGAACAGTGACATGAGTTGCATGGTATGTGCACTGGAACCTTGTCAGACTGTTGACATTAATAGCTCTGGCAAAACACTCAGTGTGCTGGTCAGGTAGCCCCACATTCAGAATTATAACATAAACACCACTTTCCTTTGCGGTACAGGGACCAACCAACACAAGAATAGGGGAATTTCCTTTAATGTAAATTATAAACTTTTAAGGGTTTGCAGCAAGCACAGGACAAAATGAAGCAAATAACAATACCATTTCCATGGGGAAACTATCCCAGGACAGATCAAGTGCAAGCTTCAGAACCCAAGTGTGTTCATATAAGCTTGCTATGTTAAGGGCAAACCAACTAACTTACAAACTACTTAAATCTACAGGGGTGGGGTGAGGGTAATGTTTCCTTGAGAGAGGGGGTGGTCACCCCAGCCTTGAAACAGGATGTGGTATGTCCACTTCCAAAGAAGCCTACCCTGGACCCAAGAGATCACAACAATTATCAACTAGTCTTAAATGTTTCATTCTTGAGTAAGGTGGTAGAATGTGTGGTAGCTGTACAACTTCAAGCTTTCCTAGATGAAGTGGATTGTTTGAAGGCTTTAGGCCTTGTTATGGAACTGAAGCAGCCTTGGTTACTCTGGTGGATTACCTAAGCTAGGAGATGGGCAGAGGTAGTGTAACTGTTATTCTCCTAGACCTCTCGGTTGCTTTCAATACGATTGATCATGGTATCCTTCTGGATCGACTTTCTGGGCTAAGATTGGGAGGTACTGTTTTGAGGTGGTTCCAATGTGGAAGGTTTCAGAAGGTGGTACTGAGAGACTTGGCTTTTGGCCTTTGCGGTCCTGAAAGGCTCCGTTTTGTCCTCTATGCTCTTTAACTTCCCCACATTCAGCCAGGATGTTTACTGGAGTGGAGAAAGACCATATCACTCTAGTCTTGGCCCAACTACACTGGCTCCCAATGTATTTCAGGGCACAATACAAGGTGCTGATCTTTAAGTATGTTGTTGACCTTTAGGTATGTTGGTCCAAAACCTATATGGTTTGGGACCAACATACGTAATGAACCACCTACTCCTTTATGAACCTATTCAACCACTATCATAGATCCAGAGGAGTTAGCCGTGTTAGTCTGTAGTAGCAAATTAGAAAAGAGTCCAGTAGCACCTTTAAGACTAACCAACTTTATTGTAGCATAAGCTTTCGAGACCCACAGCTCTCTTCATCAGATGCCTGGCTCCATGCATCTGACAAAGAGAACTGTGATTCTTGAAAGCTTATGCTACAGTAAAGTTGGTTAGTCTTACTGGACTCTATTTTTCAACTACTATGTTAACCTTCTGAAGCCCTGCTTTGGGCGCCCCCAGCTTCTGAGAATAGGTGGTTGGCAACTCAAAAGAGGACTTTCTTGGTTGTGGCACCAAAAGTCTGGAACTCTCCCCCAGGAAGATCCATCTCTGCCCTTCTCTTGCCATCTTCCACCAACAGGTGAAGACTTTTGTTTTGTTTTGTTTTGTTTGGCATTCCTCTGGTGATTCCTCCTTCCTGCCCAAATTGTTGTTTTTATGTTATTATATGTATATTTAAGTTTGGAAGTTTGAGAGACAGTTTTGTCTAGTGGTTAAGAGTGGCGGGACTCTAATCTGGAGAACCAGGTTTGATTCCTCACTCTTCCGCCTGAAGCCAGCTGGGTGACCTTGGGTCAGTCACAGCTTCTAGGAGCTCTCTCAGCCTCACCCACCTCACAGGGTAACTGTTGTGGGGATAATCATAATATACTTTGTAAACCACTCTGAGTGGGTGTTAAGTTGTCCTGAAGGGCAGTATATAAATTGAATGTTGTTATTATTATTGTTGTTATTGTTGTTGTTTTAATGATGTGCTTTTGTTGGTTTTAATGTTTTTAAAGATGGATTTTATTATGCATGCTTTTAATTTGTTAGCCACTTTGGTGGCCCTTAAGAGAGCAGAAAGGCAGGGTTTGCATTTTGTAAGATCAGGGCTGGATCGACAGGGGGGTAGGGGGGGTAGTCTGCCCCCAGTGCCGCCAAAGAGGGGGCGCTGGGCACAGCTGCCACCCTGTGAGCGCATGAGCAGCAAGACAGGGGGTGCGCTTGTTACGAGCCCCCTGTCCTATGGAGCTGGTGGTGGCAGCGCGGATGGCTGGGAGGCCGCCCACACCATTTGCCTGCCCCACAGGACAAGGGGCGCATGGCAGGCAGGCTGCCCCTTGCCCTACAGGGCAGGCAAAAGGCAGTGCGGGTGGCTGGGAGGCCGCCTGCGCCATTTGCTTGCCCCACAGGACAAGGGGCGGCTGGCTTGCTGTGCGCCCCTTGTCCTGCTGGGCTGGCAAAAGGCAGCGCAAGCGGCTGGGAGGCCACCTGTGCCATTCGCCTGCCCTGCAGGACAAGGGGCACACGGCAAGCCGGCCGCCCCTTGTCCTGCAGGACAGGCAAATGGTGGGGGCGGCCTCCCAGCCACTCGCACTGCTGCTGCCAGCTCCGCGGTGCGCCGGGACAGCCAGCTTACTGCGGGGCAGGCGGCATGCGGGGCGGGCAGCATGCCGCGCCTGCGTGATGACGTCACGGAGCAACATCATCACGCAGCGCCAGGAGCGCACGTGCCCTGGGCGCCAGCAACCATAGATCCGGCCCTGTGTAAGATAGACAGACAGACAGAGAATAATTATAGGAAAATATACTCATTTGGACTGTTCTATTTATGTAAATAAGGAAAGAGCAGAAAAGTTGCCCCATCCCATCAAAGCAGGATGGATGCAACCAAAAGGTCTCTGCTGAAGCCAGAGCGGGATCTTAATTGTGTATTGGCAGGACATTTCTCTCTTGTGTAATATGAATCTCTTAGCCAGAGAGCTCCCATCACTTAAACTCACATTTACCACAAATTGAAGGGAAGGAAAGATCCAATAAATTGCTTCTGGAAGGAGGACACTGCAAACAGAGCCCTTATTCAGCCTATGTGGACTGAAAAGATCTACCCACTCCATGTATTGATCCTGACCTATGGTAGGGCTGAAACAAGATACTTCTGGCCTTGAAGGCACAGAACAAAACTTGAGGGCCTACAACCTGGCAGTGCTGATCCAGACAAGTTTTAGATGGCAGTGTTCCATAGATGTACCCTAAAGCAGTTCATTCATGCTCTTTCAATCACAAAAGATAAACCAGTCAGACCAAGTCTTGCATGAACAAGCTGTCCATACTTCTCAAGCTAAGAAAGAGGGCCGAAGTTCTATGAGAACAGTACTAAATAGTGATACGGCTTAAGACATAAATACCAAGACCTCCCCCCCGCCCCGAGAGGAATTCTCTCTTTGGTGTTTACCTATGAACACCAAGACAGAGTTCTCTCTCTCTTGCAAGGTTTTACCAGTCACAGAGTGACTGGTAAAAATTTTCTTAATAGCCTACTACTTTGTGTTATTTATTTACTATGATGGTTCTCAAATTTCAGTTTACGGGGCTGAAAAAGTATTTCCAGTTCTTTAACTGCTAGTATTACATTTTCAGGCATAAGATCTGTGCAGGGCAGTGGGATCAGATTCTTAGATGCCAGCATAAAAAAAGTTTCCGGTGCCCAGGAGAATGGAGTTTTTCCTTCCAGGCCAAGTTGGCTCTATAGAGTGGGGGTCAGTGCTATAATGGCAGCAGCTGTGGCCTGCTCACAGTACTCTATTAGTCTGCTCCAAAGTTATTTGCAAGGCCTTTCCCACCTCTCTTTACAAGTTTGCCTTCTTCCTCCTTAATCAACTTGGTCTGCTTGCGAAAAAGATTATTCTCTGTTTTCTAGTAATTTCAATAATTTGTTTTTGTATTGTTTATATTGTGAACTGTTTTGTGATTATTTTATAACCTATTTTGAACATTTTCTCCAAAAGCACAGCACAAATACTATCATCACAATAACTAGAGGGGGGAAAGGCATGTAAAGATATTGGAAGCTGTTTAATTCCAGATATCATTTTATTGCTAAAGTACAGAGGGTCTCTACAGATCTTTCAATTGTAATTTAACATCTCTATATCTAATAAACAAAAGACTAAAGACTGGTTTTAAAAAACAGAAATTTTGGCTACTGCCCCAAAAAACTGACAGTGGCACATGCACATCTACAGACATCCATAAGTCAGGCAATATTGTGGGTTGCTGTTGGAATCCAAAATACAACAAAACACAGCAGCCAGTAGAAGATGACAATGGTGGAAGGGGGGGTGGGGGTGGGGAGCTGGAGCAAGTGGAGTCAAGCCACTGGTGGCAGAAAGGGGAAAATGGGATTTCCTTTCCCCCACGAGTCTTTCTGGTCCCCTCTCATAAGAGTTATTCCTTTTCCAACATTTTTTCTCCTAAGTCTGCACTGATCCTTTTAAGCAAGTAAGGTTTATTTTTTTGCCCCATACTTCCCCCCCTCCCCAAATACTAACAGGATTTTGAATCTATTAGCTGAATAAATATGTGAGCAATACTCCTAAAATCCTTTGAAATGAAAAGAAAGGAAATAGGACAAACCTCAGCATAACTGCAGGAGAAAAAGCAAGGAGTGCAGTTCCCCATTAATCAAATGCCCTCTCTATCTTGTCTTGATCAGTATGGAAAAGACAGAATGAAACAGATTTTTTTCCCCCTGTGAAAATATAGAAGGAGAGGCCAAGAGCATGACCAACCATTTGGATTTTTTGTGGAGAGAAATCATATTGGCAAGGCACTTAAAAACAGCAACTGCTACACTCTGTGAACATATTCTAAGCAGCAAAAGCAGCTAACCAGCGATTTCATACAAAAACTATAGTAAGTGTAGTAAAAAAGATTTCAACTGGGGAATGTAAATTAAGCACCAGTATGGAATGGTCTTTGGAAAAAGCCGCTGAAAGATATTAGAATAATCTCTCTCTCATTCTCACTTAGGAATTCCAGCTTCTGACAAAAGCAGCAGCAGCAGCAAGGAGCCTCTATTTGTATGAAGGACCACACCTAAAACTGCACATTTGTTCATTTTTATATCCATACACCAGCAGCCACTTTTTCTCATTCACCCATAAACACAGTGTGCCATCCTTATACTACCTTTGTCAGTGCTTAAAGCTCTTTTCTTAATAGCCTACTACTTTGTGTTATTTATTTACTATGATGATTCTCAAATTTCAGTTTACTGGGCTGAAAAAGTATTTCCAGTTCTTTAACTGCTAGTATTACATTTTCAGGCATAAGATCTGTGCAGGGCAGTGGGATCAGATTCTTAGATGCCAGCATAAAAAAAGTTTCAGGTGCCCAGGTGTCTGGGATTTTGGAAGGCTTTTATTTTTGAAACACAGTATCTTCTCAGGATCTGAAAAAATAATTTTCTTCAATCTGTTTTTCTTTTACTTGGCAAACATTCCCAAACATTGCTTTTAAACTTGGGTAGGGTGAAGAAGTAGTCAACATGAGACAGATGGATTTATGCCTATGGCTATTCATCTACCATCAAGAAATTGGTAGCAGGTATAAAACAGAGTGCCTGATATGTGTCACAAAAGACGGTTTTCCATAGCAATTTGAGAAGCCCAATTCCTGTCCTACTTCACCCCATGAGATGTACTTTCAGTATAACCCTTCCACTGATCTCCATCTTTTATATAGGGAGCTTTTTGGACTACAACCTTTTACAAGACTGTTTGGTTTACTAATAACCATCTGCTCTCACAGCACTCCCTTCTGAAACTACCAATCCTTCACCTAACTGAACAGCTTTGGAGGGGAAGGGGGAGTTCTTTAGATCTTACTACCCAGAATCTTCCAAATGAGAAAGGAGATACTTAATCTCTCTCTCTCTCTCTCTCTCTCTGATCTCTCCACTATTTCAACAAACACTATTTCACATTAGATTCTTGAAAACTCTAATTATTGCATTTATTTAGTTTGACAATAATCTGCTGTTCTTCACACTTGAAACATTTCTCTCAAACCAGCATTTCTCAGCTCTTGCCTGGTCTAAAAGTAATGAAGGCTTAAGAGTCTATCTTCTAGACTCTTAGTAACTAGAACCATGGTAAACTAGCCCTATTCTAGCACTAGTAGTATTCTACTAGTTTTGTATTTCCATACAAAAGCCATTTCCACACTACTCACCTTCATCCAGAACGCTGCGGAATGCCGCGACAAAAACGCGGAAGATAGCATCTTCTTGCACGAGTTTTGCGTGACATCGTGCAGAACTCGCGCAAGAAGACGCTATCTTCCGCAGTTTTTTTCTGCGACGCTCCACAGCGTTCCAGATGAAGGTGAGTAGTATGGAAACAGCCAAAGAATGTGGGACAGCCACTGAGGGTAAGGGGATACCATTACTTTATCAGCAAGATTTGAGTCCATTTGCTTCTTAAAGACCAAAAAGATTCATGGTTATAAGCTTTCAAGACAGCTTATCTTGTTGGTCTTTAAGATGCTACTGGACTCAAATCTTGCTGTTCTACTGCAGACCAACATGGCTACCCACCTGAACATTTCTTCCATCACTTTCTATAAAACAAATGATAGGACAGTGCCAAACACAGGAGGATTAGCCTTGTCAACATATACAAGATAGGAATTTCACAATGGCAAGAGTCATTCTCGAATAGTCTCAGCAGTATTAGTCTTTGTGTGGCCATGACACTCAAAGAACTACAGCATTCTCAGCAGCAACTGCAATGTTCTGCCTTTCCAGAGAAGTGAGATGGGAAATCACATTTCCTCAGTCCTTTATGACATTTTACAGATTACATAATGGAAAGATGCATCTTCCCTAGAAAAGAAGTACTTGTATTGGCATTTGGATCCCCTTCAACAACCGAGCAACAGCTTCACATTGATAAAACTATAAAGAAATCATCTGGAAAGGGTCTTCTATTTCAGTTTTGTGGTTGGTTCAACTAGAAGCAATAAAAATAGCTATTCAGGGAGGAATAACTACAGGGATACAGAGACAGAAGGCATTCTTTAATTCTGGGACGTGTTGGTTATCTTGTCCCTGACACTGAAAACAAAAAGAAGATGAATGCTGTTCATTACTAAAGCCCCTACCCCACTTCTCTACTAAGCAGCAGGCAGCTCCCGCCTCTCTCCCTGCTCTGCTGTGCCAGTCCATGGCACAAATGCCATTAGTATTCTAGAAGCAACCTGCTTCATCCCCCTTTCCCCACTCCTCAACCCATCTCCTAGGAGACAGAAGCAGAAATATCATCCACACAAGGCCTGAATAACAGGAACAGGAAATTAAGTCCTAAAGTTCCCTCATCCTGTTTCTAGTAATTACAGAACCCTGACAATACGATTTCTTTCCTCATTTTTTGGCAACTGTCTGTATCACTCAATTCCCCGCTAACTCATCTCATTTCCTTTTTAAAAAATAAACAGCAAACCTACTTGATATGGGGTGGATGGGGCAGTGCATAGGGAGAGAGGCAGTGGACAGAGGAAGTTACAGGTCCTTAGAGAGCAGGTAGGTACTAAAAATAAAACAAATATACTCATAGACAAGGTCAATGTAATCACAGACCAAATCTATTTTAGACTTCACTGTGAATAGGGTGCCCTTTAAGAGGGAGAAAACCAAAAACATAGAGTTGCCAGCAACTGGGAGAAAAAATGTCTGGCCCCCTTTAACAAAGGCTTAATGTGTGAAAAATTGAACCTTTTTATGGCTCTGAGGTAGAGGTTGCCAGCCCCCCTTACCTTGACAGCAGGGGATGAGAGGGGGCGGGGGCCCCTGATCTGAAGTTGTCACGTGTGCATTCTCTGGTGATGTCCCTTTTGGTGTAAAATCAGAAATGATAGTCTCTCTTTTTGCTATGTGTGGGGCTGATTTGGCAAGCTGAGACCCAGTAGTAGAGATGGGCATGATCGGACTCACGATGTGACCCCCCCCCCCGATAATGGCATTTGCGCCATCATGACTCAGCTAATCGGTTCCGTCCACGGTGCCCGATCCAGCGTTCGGGGGGGCCTTGATCGGGGGGGCCATCATGATCTATTCGGAGAGCCACTCAGGCGCCAATAATCTATTCCCCTAGCAACGGAGCCAGGGGAATGCCTGAGCTGTGTTTGCCCTCCTTGTGTCGCCCTCAAAACACGAATGGAAGCCCAGCTTTCCTTGATTAGCAGGCTTCCTTCCAACCACAGAGCAGCAACCCAGGGGAGGGAGGGGGGAAGGGGGTGTTCTGAAGCCATGGGCACAAAGGTTTTTCCTTTTTAAAAAAACGGGGCTTTGTAGGAGGAATGGGTGTTTTTCTGTCTGTCACTCTGTTTTTAACCTGCTTTTAAAACACTGTATTTTGTGGGAAAACCACATTCACGGTTCTTTGTGTGTGTTTAAAATATGCTTTTTGAAGACTGGCTGCTTGCTTTTAAAATCGGGTGGGGAGGAACGGAGGATTTTGTCCCTGCTTTTTTTAAAAAGCTGGCTGAAACATGTTGACGGGGTGTCTCTCTCTATTTGGAGAGGCAGGGATAGATCCCCCCCCCCGCTCTAAGTGTGTGTGTGTGTGTGTGTGTGTGTGTGAGAATCAGGGCCGGATCGAAGGGGGGGTAGTCTGCCCCCAGCGCCGCCAAAGAGGGGCGCCGGGCGCAGTTGCCAGCCCCAGGAGCACACCTGGGGAAAGTTGAATGGCGCGGGCAGCCTTCCATCCACCCGCGCTGCCTTTTGCCTTTCCCACAGGACAAAGGGCGGCCGGCTTGCGGGAAAAGCAAAAGGCAGCGTAGGTGGCTGGGAGGCCACCCGCGCTGTTCATCTTTCCCCAGGACAAGGGGCGCACGGGCAAGCCAGCCACTCCTTGTCCTGGGGAAAGGCAAAAGGCAGTGTGGGTGGCTGGGAGGCCGCCTGCGCCGTCCGTTTTTCTCCAGGACAAGGGGCACGCGGACAAGCCGGCCGCCCCTTGTCCTGGGGAAAGGCAAAAGGCAGCGCGGGAAGCTGGGAGGCCACCCGCACCGTTCACCTTTCCCCAGGACAAGGGGCGCGCGGGCAAGCCAGCCGCCCCTTGTCTTGCGGGGCAGGTGAATGGTGTGGGCAGCCTCCAAGCCACTCGTGCTGCCGCCAGCTCCACAGCGCACCGGGACAACCGGCTTGCTGCGTGGGCGGGGAAGCGACCCAGGAGTGCACGCACGCAAGAGCCTGACTACGGTTGCCCTGGGTGCTGGCAACTGTAGATCTGGCCCTGGTGTGAATGTCCCCTCCCTGAGGGGTGGCAGCTCGTTGCCGGGTTAAAAACTTCCCCCCCTCTGCTCTAAGAGTGTGTGTGTGTGTGTGTGTGTGTGTGTGTGTGTGTACGTCCCCTCCCTCCCTGAGGGGAGGGGAGGCGGCTCATCGCTGCCTCCCCATGCACCTCCCACTTTGGCCTTCCCGATTCCGGATCGGAAACGGGACTTGATCGGTTAGAATTGGTGACCTGGGTTCGGCGGCAGCCCGGATCCATGAATGGCTTGATCGGTATTTTTTTTGGGATCGTGCCCACCTCTACCCAGTAGCTTTCAGTTTTACAGCAGAAGTGATTTTTTGGGTCCTCCAGAGTGTGCATCATTTCACCTTGTGTTCCAGGGCTCTTGGCATGCCTCCCCCTTCTCCCCCCTCCAGCCAGGTGGACAGAAGCTAGGGTTGCCAAGGAGGGGGCAGGGAACCCCCCCACACAGTCTCCTCCCCCCCCCACTACTCACCTAGCTGGCAGGGGGAAAGCACCGGGCCTCCTAGGGTGCACCCCTAGTGTCACTCCCAAGAGTGACATCATTGTGCAGCCCCCAGAAGCGCTCCCGGGCTTTGCGACAGGCCAGTTCTGCCTGTTTGGGGGCCCAAATCAGCTGGGAGCAAAGCCCAGGATTACTTCTGGAGCCTGTGCAATGACATCACTCCTGGAAGTAACATCATCACTTCACACTAGGAGCATGCACACATGCTTTGCGCACAAGCAAGGAAATTGCACGTAAATGCGAGGTGTCCCCCGCCCCCACACACAGGAGGGTAAGAGGACCTGGCAACCCTAGTAGGAGCAAAAGATGGGGACAAAGGGGCTGACCATTTTTTTCTCCAGGTTGTTGGTTACCCTATCTTTAGATCTCAGTCAGAAGAAGAAAAGTGTGGGGTATGAGGGGTACGGAAGAAATATCAGAGCAAAGGTTATGATGTTGCATATTCATTAACACAACATTCAGTAAATTTTCTGTAAACTTCATATTTACATCCTTAGTGGACTTTATCCAAACTGATCTCTACAGACTGGCATACTCTCCAACATCTCCTAGATACCCCTTTCCTAATACCAGCTGTTACAGTCTGAGCTGCCCCCCATTACAATCTAAAAGTTCTACTATGTTATATTCCTTTATTCTGTAGCAGCATGCACTGCTTTAAAAGTCACAAGGATGTTTTCTCTTCAGAAAAACATAATTCCTGTACAATCTGTTATTATCAATAGTTCGAAATGAGCCTTGCCAACGTGTGAAATGACAATATGACTACATAACACTTTACTTTTATTGTATTTATATGCATGTGTTTTAGAGACAAGACACACTTCTCACTCAGGACCAAACTGCACATTACAATGGACGTCAATGACTGGCAGTGCCATCTAAATAGATTTGCATCCTTCCAAATTCACTGGGCTTACAACTATGATGTGGATCTTTTAAAAAAATATTCAATTTATATTTCCAACATCTCCCAATATGTCGCTTATATTTAAAAATCCAGCTAAGAGAGGGGTGATATGATTTGGGTTGCAACTAGGCTTCCCAGTTGCCTGCCGCTGGTAGGCAATCTCCTGGGGGTTTGCCCTGTTGCCTGCCAATCGCTAGCCACTCCCCTCCCCGGCAATTTCCTACCAGTGGCAGACAACCTGGGAAAGTACGTACCAGGTGCACTCCTGGTGGGGTGTAACAACATCATTTCCCAAAGTAATATCATCATGCTCGGGCTAATTTTGGCCTCAAACGGGCTGAACTGGCTCTGCATGAAGAGCAGGTGCAAGCCTGTGGCTGGTGTGATGATGTTACTTTTTGGAAGTGACATCATTGTGCCTTGCCAGGAGCACATGCCTGTGAGAAGACAACTCCCAGTAAGTCCCAGGTCCCCCTGCCCCACCAGGAGTGTACGGGGACCTGGGAACCCTAGTTGCAAACCCTGCTCCTCATGCTGCCCCCCAACCCCCTCCCCACCATGACACATGCTGCTTTTACCTCTGGCAGGGAAAATATACTGGCACTTTGTCATTTCCTTTTCCTCCTACAGAGGCTAAAAGTAAGCTTGATAGAGGTTAATTGAGAAAATATTGTTGGGGAAAAGAGTTAACCACACCCCTTTTGGAGAGCCACAGCCCCAAACTATACCCCCCACTTTAAGGTAACTATCCACACCCCAACTTAACATGTAGTTTGATTCTCTTTAATGTAATCTGTAGAGACTTTCAAAAGGATGCTGAATCCTGATGAGTAACAATTCTAGCACCACAAACTAACAAAATTTTAATAAAGAATATCTCAAAGGCAAAAACTGAGATAAACCAGGACAGTGTTTTTCCAAGGACAAGTGCCAGTAAATAGGGGCCGTCTCCAGTGAACAATAGTTGGGGCATATGTAATCACCCATTTTCCAGTGGTGATCAGAAATTTAATTCTGCCAAGTGCCAACCATGAGGGAAAGCCTCCAGTCAAGCACCACCACAGGAGTAACACATTTTTCAAAAAGCTGCCAACAAAAAGAAGCGGAGTATGACTCTTTAAAAAATGCAACCAAGCTGCTCTTATGCTGTTGTGGATTAAAGTAGCAGGAGGAGCACACATGTTTAGCTCACCCCCCGCCCCCCCCCAACTCCCTCTCGGATTAGGTACAAGAGGAATGCACTTATGTTGCAGAGCAGGAAGCAAGAAAACTGAGCCTTTCTGGTTCCCATAAACCGTGTTTGGCTGTCAAGCAAATTCAAAATGTGCGGCTCTCTATTATTCATCATAGTTCATTCCATTTAGGTCTGTCTCTTTGTACATTTCCTCTTGCACTGTAGGGTTTGTGTTTTATTTTTCTCTCTTCTAAAATAAATGATGAATCCCTGCAATTTCACCACTGTACACATGTCAACTCTCAGACAAGGGGATAAGGTTGCCAAGTACCCTTACCATCCCAGCTGGAGGGGGGGCATGGCACCCATCTTTTTTGTGAGGCACAACAACATCACTCCCAGGAAGTGACATCATCATGCAGGCCTGGGAACACTTTGCACCATGAATGGTAGCATGGTGCAGTGGCATAAATTCAGAATAAAGAAATTAAAAGAAAAGGGCTCTGAAAAGGAAGGTGGGGATGGGACAATTTTTAGAAAGAGAAACAGCTTTTCTATATTGGACAAACAGGTTGGCCCCTTCGCAAAAGAATATATAGACATAAATCTGATTAAAAACCTCATAATATTCAAAAAGCAGTGGGAGAACATTTTAATCCCCCAGGACATTCCATCGCTGATTAAGAGTAGAAATTCTCAAGCAGAGAAACTTCAAAGGAAATTACTAAGCGAGATTGCTGAAATTGAGTTTATTTGCAAATCTGGAACAATGGACCACCCAGGGTTGAATCAGGACATAAGATTTTTTCTTGCACTACGGATGTTAAATTTTTGCTCTGTGCACCCATGCTCTCTCAAACTAATTACAACATGTATTATAACTAGCTTCCTGACACTCTAATTTACAATACCACTTCCACTAGTGTTAGCAGTCAGACCGTCCCTCTCATGGAAAGGGCAGTTTATGAATATGGCAATATCATAAACCTCTTCTCCTCATGTGCTCTGAGCACAAGACATGCTGCCTGGCTAGGCAGAATGGTTTCCAACCCAGATGGAGTTGGAAAATTACTGGAATCTGAGTCATGAGGCATGACTGACTAGCTGCCCACACTCTGGAGATGTGCAAAGACCAAAGAGGTCTTCCAGGAGTTCTTGAGTTAATCTCATCCACTCCTTTCCAATCTTCCTCCTTCCACCTTCCTAATCAGAATTATTCAGGAACCTGATAACTCTTCTCTTCTGCTAATCGTGGGTCTTCAAATCACCTTTTAACCTATAGTTCCTCCAGATCTGCCCAATCAAGCCTCTCCCAATATATTGTCTCACCTCCAGAGACAGCCATTACGCTATTATTCTTGGGGCAGAAGACGTGATCCTGGGCCGAATCCACACTTCCCTACCTTCTGCTTTTCATATGCAATAATCACGCTGGAGTCTATCCCGCACTGTCCCAGTCTGGGTTCACATCCCCTCTCTTACTGTGGCAGCATTGCGCTCTACGTTGTCCACATCCCTTGGAGAATCGCGCCGATGATGACATTGTGTGTTTTTTAAATTTTATGATAGATTTCCACTATAGCGATTTTTTGCTAAATTGCTATGGCGAGGCCACATAGCCCTTTCAGTGATAAACCACACAATGAAGCATTGCACACTCAGGCCAAGAGAAGCAGTGTTTTCTGATAGTCAGAGCCCCAGGAGAGAACAATGGGTCACTGGGAAAGATTGTGGGAGGTTGGTGCTGGCCACTTAGCACAGGCTACTTATTTAACACTAAAATGTTATTGTAGAATAGCGGATTTTTGCTATAACGGTAATTTCAACATTTCTTTAAAAAAAAAAAAAAAGAGTCAACTTTGGCAGCCACAGATATTACCGAACCAGTCCTTCGGCAGTAAAAAATGACACAAATGAAAATGACGCCTGTTATGATCATCACTTTCTTTGGGGTGGATTTTGCTTTAATCTTTCCCTTCACACCCTCTGGGTAGTTAGCTGCCACCAGGAATATATAATTCCAAAATGTTTTATTTAAATTTTCCCTTTTGTAACGTGTTTGAGCGTCAGGCTCCTTCGTGGTTCTATGTGGCCCTGAGGATAGGAATGGGAGATAACTCTGGGATATAACAAAACAAAATAAAAGTTTATTTTTTAAGAAGCGTATTGGTTACATAAAAGTCGTTCTTAGTTCTCCTAGTTGCTTCATCCAAACTCATTCACACAGATCTCTTGTAAGACTTCAAACACAGTTAGCCTCTTTCTCTAGGCTCTATATTTCTCTCACAGAGAACTCCTCAGACAGCACACAGCTAGCCTGTTTTCTTTTCACTCTCAATCCTTTCTCTCTCAGGCGCACACAGTTTGCCTGCTTCAAATAGAGTGAATATATAGTCTCACAGACACACTAAGTTCAGGATTCCACTCAGGTTGCCTTTCCTTCACAAATACATGAACACCCTCAGGCTTCACACAGCTCGCCTCTCTTGCCCTAACTGAATCTTTTTCTCTCCCTCAGTCTGAAAACTGCCTTCACCCCGCCCACTCTCTGTCATCAACCAATCATATCACTCACTCATCTCTCTCTTTCACCCCCACTCTTCACCTATCTCACCAAACATTTAAAGACACATGCACCCATTTCTTGAAATCATTACAACGCCCCCCCCCCCGATGCCTCCACGGGCATTTTTGAGCGCCCCACTTCAGGGTGATATTGAGGGACGGGATTGCGCAATAGCACTAGGAATGCCCACTTTAAAAAAAAAAGGAACGGGGGGAGCATGCCGCAGACAGGGATGGTATTCCGGAAAAGCTATAAACAAGGAAGTGGGGGTGGTTAAAAGGGGGTGGTCTCTTTGTGAACCACTTCTATTTGTTCACATCCATGGTGAGAACTGTGCAAGAGAAGCGTTAGAAAGCGCACCAAACTCATCTGAGGCACAATGCAACAGATGCGAAAGAATGGCGGGATTGAGGTAAGAGTATGTGAACAGCCCTCTGAGAAGCGCCTAAATGGCAGGGGGGAAAGCAGCAAACTTGAGACATGTGGATTCAGCCCTGCCCCAAGGTACATTTCACAGAATAATTCGGGCTCCTCGCCAACATAGCCGTGTGTGTGTCCTGAGATCCTATGCACACCCTCAGACTCTGTCTGAGCCTTCTTCCTCTTGCCACTACTCTCTACGGACATCCTCTATCTCCTAGTCTGATAAACATCGCCTGACCCTGAATCTCTCTCCTTCTTCCTCCATATTTTCTTAGTTAGCTCTGTGTGCATGCTGTTCATTTTTCCTGTGTGTTTGCTTTTTACTGCTCCTTTAATAAAAACCATTCCTGTCGAACACCCGCCTGTTTATTAGAGCATCCTCTACGGTAACGATCCTGGTATACACTGGTAGAGATCCTGTTAGTTACCTCATCTTGCTATATTTCCTTGTATGCAAATTCCCCTCACACACAAGGAGACCCCCCCTTATTTGGGTAACACTTAGGCTGCCAGCCTCCAGGAGGTACAGAACAAAGAAGCAACCCTCAATCAGAACCCAAAGCCAAAATAGAGAGAAAACTCTCACTGAGGGCACAAGATCCAGTTACTTCATATGTAAACTTTTATAAAATGCTCTAGTACCAAGGTGCTTATTGCTAATAAATATCAATAAATACATGCAGTTATTATACCAATATAGAATCTCATATCCCGGTAAGAATACAATCTACACAGTCCAATTAATAAACAATAAACATTGTGGCTGAACAATACAAAATGTCATACATAAACATAACAAAGACACAGTGTCACAGGATTCCCTTAATAAGGTCTTTGTCTTTTCTTCTTTTAGGTGTGGCAAGATGAAGAAGGAAGGAAACTTGTTCCTCCTCCGGTAAGTATATAGAGCTTATTAATCTCTTGAATATTTATTCTTCATAGGTGGAAACAACGTGCCAGGAAACAACCCCAACAACCCTAAAAAAGGCCAGCTAATCATGCGCTTGTTTCGTGTAAACATTTCATCAGGAGTCGTGCAATAAGTCTACCATATATCCACCCAAACATTGGAATTCTCTTATCTGTCTGTATCAGCATACCTCAATAATCAGCCAACAGATAAGAGAATTCCAGTGTTTGGGTTGGTATATGGTGGACTTATGGTATGACTCCTGATGGAGTGTTTAAACGAAACAAGCACATGTTTAGCCAGCTCCTTGTAGGGTCTTAGGGTTGTTCCCTGGCATGTTGTTTCCACCTATGAAGAAAAAAACCCCAAGAGATTAATAAGTTCTATATACTTACCATAGATGGAATAAGTTTCCTTCCTTCTTCATCTTGCCACACCTAAAAGAAGAAAAGACAAAGACCTTATTAAGGAAATCGTATGGACTGTGACACTGTGTCTTTGATATGTTTATGTATGACATTTTGTATTGTTTGGCCACTTAATGTTTATGGTTTATTGATTGGACTGTGTAGATTGTATATGTACCAGGATATGAGATTCTATATTGGTATAATAGTTGCATGTATTTATTGATATTTATTAGCTATAAGCACCTTGGTACTAGAGCACTTTATAAAAGTTTACATATGAAGTAATTGGATCTTGTTACCTCAGTGAGAGTTTCTCTCTATTTTGGCTTCAGCCTCCAGGTGGTGGCTGGAGATCTCTGGCAATTACAACTGATCTCCAGTTTACAGAAATTAGTTCTCCTGAAGAAAAATGCTTTTTTGGAAGGTTGACTCTATAGCATTATACCCCATTGAGGTCCTCTGCCTTCCCAAACTCCATCCTCCCCAGGCTCCACCCAAAAATCTCCAAGAATTTTCCAAGCTGGATCTGGCAACCCTGTCTCCCACTCTTTCCTTTTTCTACTCCTTGTATCTGACAAAGGGAGCTTTGACTCTTGAGATCTCATGCCTTGGAAATCTGGTTGGTATTAAAGGTGCTAATGGATCCAGATCTTTCTCTTCGACTGCAGCTCAACAAAGCTACCCACCTGAAACAAACTTCAGGTAAATTTATAACTCTTCAGTGAGGTTCAATTTTTTACACTGGTAAGGAGAGGAAACGGAAGTGGAATCACAAAGAGGAACAATGGGTGACAGATAACTGGAGGTGAGTATGGACTGTGCCACCTCCTGGTGTGATGATCTGTAGCAGGACACATGAAAAACACCAGTTAGGATACATCCATATTCCAATCCTATTCAAAGACCAAATAGTCCCCTTTTCCCTTCCCTACCATTTTTCTTTCCATTCTGTCCTCATTCCCTTAACAGTCATTATCCCTTGGAGAAAATGGTTTAAGTGAAAAAAATACTTAACCACTTGGAAAGCAATTACCCACATGGGAGAAAACTTGGACAGTGAGGAAAAGAGAAAAAATAATGAGAGTTCTCATTGGCGCAAACCCAGTATAAACATCCTTTTACTGCTGAATAATGTCAGCAGTCCTTGATTTTCAAAAGGAAAGGTGCAAGCTTAATGCTTGCTGGAAATCTTTCCCTCTATCTATTTATCAACGGTAGATATGAAAGAAGGGTCCATATACTGCAGAATCTATTGAAAAGTCTGCATACAGAAGCATGTTTCACTCTTCTACACTCCAGAAGTTTACATTGATAGAATCCCTGAGAATGGAAGTGGGACCACCCAGTGCAAGACCTTTGATCCCTGTGTCCGGGGTCAGCAGCCCAGCCCCCGGATTTGCTGGCAGGCAGCAGTGGGGGGCAGCCGGGAGACAGCAGATCAACCGTTCTGACTGGCAAACAGAGCCAGAACCTGCCTACTCCAGGGGGAAGGGGTGAAAGGCCAAAGCCTCAGAAGGCTGGGGGGGGAGCAGGGAGAGGCCAGCTAGTCCCACCCTCCAGGGGGAAGAGAGGGGGCTAAACAGGCTAGAGGAAAAGGGCCAAGGCAGGGGGAATAGGGACCCAGCAACAGCCCAAACAGAGCCCTTACCAGCCAAGGAGGAGAAGCAGCCACTACAGCCCAGAGCCACGCCCCGGCGAGAGGACAGCAGCCTGGCTCAGGAGTTGCTAGGAGCCAAGCCCCTCCAGGTGGAGCTGCCACAGGCATTCTGGGGGAAGAGATGGGTAGCCTCGCCCAGCAGCAATGAGAAGGCAGCCCAGAAGCTGGCCAGGGCAATTCCTCGCAAGCAAGGCCAAGGAGGCTCAGCAGCACAGAAGCCGGCTGGGGCAGCTCCTCATGAGCAAGGCCAAGGAGACCTCAGCTGGGGATGGCTCGCATTCAACCCCACCCTGCCAGTAAGGCAAGGAAGCCAAGAAGGGATTAGTGGTAGGAGGGAAACACCTGAGGGAAGGCACAGCTGGGCCAAGTCAGGAGAGGGAACAAGCCTAGAAGGAGGGCGGGGCGGGGAAAGGAAACCCTATATAAGGTGGCTGGGAAGAGCTCTGAGGTGGTGGGTGTGAGTAAGGAGAGATGGTGTGGAGTGAGAGCAGAGCAGTGCGAGAGTGGAGGCTTGGAGGAGAGTTCTGGGAGGAGGAGATGATGGAGGACGCAGGGGGTAAGCAGGCCAGGTTGAGCAGGCCAGCGAGTGGATTGAGAGGGAGCCAGGGTGATGTATACCGCCCCTCCTTCCACAGAGCAGGGTCCTGCAGCATCCCTGGTGCCCCTCTAATGTCAGGGCCGACCCAGCTGGGGCCCTGCCCAGCAGCGGCAGCGACAAGCCCTGACATCCAGTACTATATAGTATTCAAGTACAACAGAAAGATTTCAAGGTAGCACAGAAATGCAGCATAAAATTTCAAGGTAAGCAAGGTAACGGCATGTTGAGATTTCTTTCACCTTGCTCATGCAACAACAGTAATAAAGGACAATATTGTTTCATTCATTGTTCATCTTCACTTTACCCCCAGCAAAAATGGTTGCACAGGTGTTAGGGGGACAGATTGATGAGGAAGTATTTATTTCCCTCTTACATCCACTATTGGGATGCAAAAAGTTTGCATGCTGTTATATATCTCTGCCTAGCCCCCAAGCCTAAGGCACTGTGGTTACTCTGAATTTGTGTTATTAATGAACTCAACTCCTCCCATGAGTCATGTCTGGAAATTTAACACAGCATGCAACACCTTCAAGGAACTCAGAAGCTGAAGTTCTAGCTATAGCAGTACTCTCCTCAGTTTGCAGTACTACTGCAAGTTCACCCTCGTCATTCCTGAGCAGGGATACCTGAGTGACTGGACTCTGGTATGAACAGCAGCAGTCACAGCACTGTATTCTTTAATTGGGGCAATGAACTACATTATCCAAGGTACCCCTTCTGAAATCAGCTAGTACCAGAACCTTCTAAACAAATACACCACAGGACGAGGTTATAATGGAGTACTTTTAAAATTTTCACCTACCCTCAGCATTGCCAATCTAATGCCTTCTACACACACTGTATTTTCCCCAATGTGTTTAGGGGTAAGTAAATACAACTGTATCTCTAGGTTGTGGTGAGAAATAATTTTTAAAAAGTAAATTGAAAAATCCAGTTTACCTCTTGCAAAACAGTCCTCAAACTTCTCACTTTATGGGGACAATTTGAACATCATTTTGCTAGGGAATCCCCCCTGTACATCTAAAATTGAATATTTGTATGCTAGAAAAGATTCTGGGGTGGCTTTTGGCGTAACAACTTCTTGCACTCTTGGACTTATCTATGGCCCTGCATGAACTGAGTATGTGCCCTGGAATACATCTAACATCCAATAATAGTACAACGGAGGAGTAGTTTAATAATGGCAGACAAGACTCCTTTCAAGAAGGAATCATCACTGTCCACAGCTACAGGTTTTCTTCTTCATAAACAATAGCACTCTGTCTATAAAAAACATGCTGTTGCATAACATGGGAGCAGAGGGAAACCTACTATGTTGCCTTACATATTATCTGTTGCTTTAAATATGTACTCCTATGTGCTTCATGTTGTCTAATGTCAGTCCTTGAATTGCTTATGTTCTGTTTCTGCATTTCTTCAACTCTGTATTGGATTCTTACTAGTGCTATGTCTTTGTAAACTTGTATTTATTTACCTTATGGCATTGTTTATGGAAATGTCCTTGACACTGTACGGAAATGTCCTTGATACTGTATGGAAATGTTTTTGATACTGGTTGTACTAATCTCACACTATGTTATCCACCTTGAGCCTCAGTGATAAAGGCGGACTATAAATAACATAAATCAAAATAGATCAGCGTTGCTAAAAGGTTAACACGTATACAAGACATCACTGTAGGAACAACTTGAAAATGTATGTAAGCATGGTCTTACTCTTGCAGGTAATAAAAGTATGTGTGTTAGGGGAGGGGGGATGATGACTCATGGGAGACAGGAAATTCCGCTGCCATCTACATTTGGCTTCCCACTGCTGCAGGATCTCTTGTCCCTCTGCCTCAGTGACTTTCTTTTTTACCCCCCCCCCCAATTTCCCCCTCCACTTTCCCCCACAGGTTCCCCCACATAGGATCAATTTCCCCTTCTTAATTCCTTTTACTTGTGGCAGGCAGTGCTTAGGCACTATTTGGCTGCCATATCCTATTTCTTTTGAGATGCCTGCACCTGCAGGAGGGAATGGAAGGTCTACGCCAAGATCAGTTCTTAAGTCTGATTTTCTCAAACCTGGGGTTTCCTGAACCCTAAATCACAGCTGTGCCTTGCTCCCTTGTACAGGTTTGTCTACCCACATGAAGATAAGTCCTGTCTTAACAGGCTGTTAGCCTACGTGAGCCATTATAAAGGTCAGGTTTGAAAACACAAAGAAGACCGCATGAAGATATGGGTACCACTTTGTCAGAGATATTCTTTAATACTCCACACCAGAGGTCCCAAGCTGGGTGCCTACCAACTCCTTTCTTGATGCCTGCCAAATGTTTTTAGAAACTGGGGGTGGGGTTATCCAGCAGGGGTTCTCACTGGTCATGGGAAACATGGTGCAGAATTTCTTTTTGCTCTGGTAGCAACTAGATCTTCCCTGCCAGACTGAAAGGAAGTTGTGTGTATGCAAAAAAATGTCAAAACAATATTTTCTTTTTAAAAGGCATCCTGTTAAACAGCTTTTGCCTGAAATGTTGAAGAGTTAATATCAGAGTCAAGTATAACCTCACTCCCAGACATTTTGCAGTTGCAACCACCATCCTGTGTCAGAATTTCAAAGGGGGTCTCAGGCTCAAAACGGCTGGGGACCCCAACCCTGTAATGCTCTAGCATTACAGAAGCTGCTGAAACATACCCAGGTTAAAGTATAACTCTCACAGGTAAGATAGCACCTATAAGACTAACAAAATTTGTGTAGAGTATGAGCTTTCATGAACTACAGCTCACTTCTGGTATCCAAAGAAGTAAGCTGTGGCTCATGAAAGCTCATGCCTTACCTCAAATTTTGTTACTCAGGGTTTTTTTCAGCTGGAACGCCGCGGAATGGCGGCGTTCCAGCACCTCTTAAAAATACCCACGTGACTGATGGGTATTCGGGCCAGAAATGGCCAGGATCAAGCCATTGCTGGGCGGAGGAGGGTTTCCCCACATGGCAGCAGTCCGTTCCAGGCCGATTTGGGCCCAATCCTGGCTGTGTTGGGCCCAGAAGTGATGTCATCATGCGGTCCTGGGAGTGCTTGCACACAAAGTGCATGCACGTAAGGTACCCAGTGAGTTCCACCACCTCTTTTCCCAGAAAAAAAGCCATGTTAGTCTTATAGGTGCTACTGGACTCTTGCTCTTTTTCTACTGTTACAAACAGACTAACACGGCTACCCATCTTGATATATCTCATAGGCAGACAGTGATTGAATCTAAAGGCAAAAGAAGCACAAAGCGATATCTGTCTGTACATTTTCTGATTTATGCCTTTGTACAAATCTTGAGTTCAGATTACTTCAGACTCCCACTCAAAGGCAAACACAAGACAATCAGCAATCCCTGTCACTGCTCTGGGGAACTCTTAAATCCACGCATCTTGTAAAGAGGATTTTTAAAAAATCACACCAGTGGCACCAATAGTTTTCACATTACCATGATGGATAGGAGGAGCTTTCTTTTGTTGAAGTCTGGACAGATGTAATAAGCAATCCATCACAGGCTGCTTCATCCCTTTCTAGGCTGAATTTTAGGGCTTGCCAACCAATGCAAAGAAATCCAGATTATTATCAATTTGATAAGAAATCATCATATGAGGATGTACTATCATCTCAAAGGGAGGCCAGTTAGCATGGTCCCATGTATAGTATACTATAATAGCTATATAAGCACTTCCTGTCCATGAGTGCTACTATTGCACATTGGAGTGTGGGTTGGTTCTATATTGTTTCTAGTTGTTCTGTTTGCGTTTTTTTAATCCATGCTATATATAGTCCACCTTTCTCACACAGACTCAAGGCAGATTAAACAGTGTAGGTCAAAACAAGCAATGACTAGTGCATTCAGTGGGCATTCAATAAACTTTTAATAAAGAATACAATGGGATAAGGACTGTAGAAATTTGAAAACTAGCAGAAACCTGATACAAAATTGGAAAAAAATGGTGAAAACAAAACATAAGCAAGTTGACTGGACATATTACATGATGACATGAAACTATTCAGTAGTAAACTATTCAGTAGGAACATACTTACAGCAACAGACAGTACTTATAGTCAATAGTCCCTATCCCATTTCAGCACATCTCTCTGAACCAGTATTATTATATGTGTAAGAAGGCCCTCCTGAATAATTCTGTTTTGTGCCATTTGCAGAAAGCCAGGAGAGTAGGAGCCCTCCTGATCTTTTCAGGCAGGTCATTCCATAAGGTGGGGGGCACTACAGAGAATGCATGTGTATAGGCAGCTGTTGATTTTGTCCATGTGTAAGGTTTTAAGATCTGTGCAGCTATGCAGACATTCAATAACTGACTACTTACCTTAGGAAATTATGTTTGGACTTCATAATCCCATATTTCTGTGTAACTTACTCTTCAGGTGAGGCCTACAATATCTACACAGGAGAGTCTTAGTGCAGGCCAGGGCCGCCAGGTGTCCCAGGAGCCCAAGCGGGGATGCAGGGGGGCGGGGACCGCACTGTACTGACATCCCAGTGCACATTAAAACAGAGGTGAGTGAAAACCTCCCCTTAAGAGACAGTGTTCACCCAGCTCCTTCCTTTATCCTGTTTGAAAATGAGCACGACTGAGGAGGGAAGATGTTGTGCTCAGTTTCAAATGGGACGAAGAAAGGTGTGGCAGTGTATGCGTACACTGAAGATGAGCTGGTGAAAACAGCTTCCAAACAGGCGGTTTTCACTCACCTCCATTTTAATGCACACTGGCATGAGTTTCTTCCCACTTTTGTGCCTTCTCCACCCCACCAGACAGGTGAGAGGAGCTAGGAGGCAGCAAATGGGGGTAGGGGATCCCGCACTCCTGGAGGGGTGGTGGTGGTTGTGGCAAGCTTAATGTAAGCATATGTTGGTGATCTGGCGCCAGCTTTTGGAAAAGCAGAAGATCGGATGAGGCAGAAATATGAATATCAAAAACAAGATGCTGAAGACAGGATGAACTATATCCTAATCCAAAAAGGGGAGAAAGTAGGGCTTTGCAACCTGAAAAAACATACTGGAGGAAAAAATCTAATATGTATGTCTCTTTGGAAGGAGCCTTATATAGTGGTTAAGAAATTTAGCAATCTATCCTTGCTGACAGCCTCATAAAAGGTGAACTGGCTGAACTATATGAAAGTTTCCCTCCAGATAAAATGATAAAATATGAAGACTTTAAACAGGCAGTATATTATAGTTTCAAGTTCGGGACTGATCATTTCAGAAGAAGATTCACAACTTTACACCCCCCTCCCCCCCTAGAAAATCATATATAGCCTCTGGGGCAAAGCTCGGAGATCTTTTTAATAAATGGGTTACTTCAGCAAAAGCTTATATAACAGAGAACATGAGGAAGTTGATGATACTTGACCAGTTCTTATCAGAACTTCCCTCCAGTATAAAAATTCTTGTCAAGGACAAGTTACCTCAGAATGTTGCACAAGCAGCTGAGTGGACAGACAGACTGATGGCTAAGGACATAAGAAAATCATATTCCTTTAATTCATTTTTCAAACCTAAGTACAGTAGGGAGGAAAAAGAAAGAGGGAATATCTGAACAACCATTTTATCAGAGAGACAACTCACTCCAGTGAAAAGATGGGAAACCAGACTGAGTATGGTACAGATAGAGCATGCTATGGGTGTGGAAAAAGAGGGCACTATGTGAATGCCTGTCCTACAACACCACCTAAAGAGATGACTCCTTAGCATAAGTTGAGGATCACTAGGACATCCCCTGATAAAAAGAGTCCTAGAGTCCTAGAGCCTCATAATCTTTACCACAGCAACCAAGAGAACCCATATAGTCACATATGGCTCCAAAAGACAGAGACACTGAGAAATCATATTTACATGGTATCCAAGTCAGCAGCAGAACTTAAAGATAAGATACAGAACTTAAAGAAAAGGTACAATTAAATTGAGAACACACTCTAGCCATTTTACATACAGATATTACCGAACCAGTCCTTCAGCAGTAAAAAATGACACAAATGAAAATGACGCCTGTTATGATCATCACTTTCTTTGGGGTGGATTTTGCTTTAATCTTTCCCTTCACACCCTCTGGGTAGTTAGCTGCCACCAGGAATATATAATTCCAAAATGTTTTATTTAAATTTTCCCTTTTGTAACGTGTTTGAGCGTCAGGCTCCTTCGTGGTTCTATGTGGCCCTGAGGATAGGAATGGGAGATAACTCTGGGATATAACAAAACAAAATAAAAGTTTATTTTTTAAGAAGCGTATTGGTTACATAAAAGTCGTTCTTAGTTCTCCTAGTTGCTTCATCCAAACTCATTCACACAGATCTCTTGTAAGACTTCAAACACAGTTAGCCTCTTTCTCTAGGCTCTATATTTCTCTCACAGAGAACTCCTCAGACAGCACACAGCTAGCCTGTTTTCTTTTCACTCTCAATCCTTTCTCTCTCAGGCGCACACAGTTTGCCTGCTTCAAATAGAGTGAATATATAGTCTCACAGACACACTAAGTTCAGGATTCCACTCAGGTTGCCTTTCCTTCACAAATACATGAACACCCTCAGGCTTCACACAGCTCGCCTCTCTTGCCCTAACTGAATCTTTTTCTCTCCCTCAGTCTGAAAACTGCCTTCACCCCGCCCACTCTCTGTCATCAACCAATCATATCACTCACTCATCTCTCTCTTTCACCCCCACTCTTCACCTATCTCACCAAACATTTAAAGACACATGCACCCATTTCTTGAAATCATTACAACGCCCCCCCCCCCGATGTCTCCACGGGCATTTTTGAGCGCCCCACTTCAGGGTGATATTGAGGGACGGGATTGCGCAATAGCACTAGGAATGCCCACTTTAAAAAAAAAAGGAACGGGGGGAGCATGCCGCAGACAGGGATGGTATTCCGGAAAAGCTATAAACAAGGAAGTGGGGGTGGTTAAAAGGGGGTGGTCTCTTTGTGAACCACTTCTATTTGTTCACATCCATGGTGAGAACTGTGCAAGAGAAGCGTTAGAAAGCGCACCAAACTCATCTGAGGCACAATGCAACAGATGCGAAAGAATGGCGGGATTGAGGTAAGAGTATGTGAACAGCCCTCTGAGAAGCGCCTAAATGGCAGGGGGGAAATTTTACATACTTGATCTTCAGTTACCTTGATATAAGCAGACCTTGTGAAACCAGTAGATATAATCCCTGATCACTGCATACTTTTGAAAGGGGTTAGAGGGTAAGCAAGAGAGGTTCCTGTAGCCCAAATGAGAACTGCATGGAGGGACAGAAAGGTATCTATCAGGTTGCTGTTTTAACACTGATCAGGAAGAATCAGTAATTCTGGGAAGAGATGCAATGGGAGCGCAAGCTAGAATCTACACTCTAGTGGACCCTTACATCAGTGGCGTATTGAAGAGGGAGGGGCAGTTGCTCCGGGCACAAAATTTGTAGGAGCGCAAGAAAAGGTGGCGCTCAACCCAAGCTGGCTGCGGTGACAGAGAGGGGCAGCTGCGGTGCCAGAGAGGGGCTTCACTTCCTGGAAGTGATGTCATCACATGGGCCTGGGAGTGCAAACATACAAAGTGCACAAGAGAGGAAAAACAAAACACGTAGCGGTGAGACTTGCCTTGCCCAGGGTGCTCTCAACCCACGCAATGCTGCTGCCTTACACCACTGTTGAAGAAAAGGAGGAGGAGAGAAGTGAAGCTCCTGAAACAGAAATTTTATGTAGAAAGACTTCTGTTAAAAGGTGGCCCATGGGGAAGCCACCTGCACCGCCTGCGTGCCAATGGGGCGGCCGGCTTGCTGGGTGCCAAGCTGGCCTTCCCGCAGCGGCAAAGCTAGCAACTCAACCCAAGCTGGCTGCGGTGGCAGAGAAGGGCATCACTTCCTGGAAGTGATGTCATCACATGGGCCTGGGAGTGCAAACATACAAAGTGCACAAGAGAGGAAAAACAAAACACGTAGCGGTGAGACTTGCCTTGCCCAGGGTGCTCTCAATCCAAATTTCTGAAACAGAAATTTTTTGTAGAGAGACTTCTGTTAAAAAGGGTTAAAGTGAGTGTTCTGAGGAAAAGATGGGGTGGTAGTGTCAGAAACAGGAAAAGCAGCAGCTACCACTCTACTGGAAGATATAATAGAGAGAGAAAGGGGAAATAGAACTGAATTCCTGCAGGAACTAAACTCTGACCCCAGTCTAGAAACTGTTAGGCTTTCAACTGAACAAACTGATATTTCAGAGAATTTTTGAAAAGGAAATTTTTTTAGTAAGCTATGAGACAGAAGATATGTTATGTATAAACCTTGACTATCAACCATCAGAAACAGGTTTGCCAGCCTCCAGATGGTAACGAACCAGAGAGGCAATTCCCGGCACAATTGCTCAACCAGAAAGTGGAAAACCACCCGGGAATAGTAAATAAATCTATTCAAAGTGACAATACTCAATCAGTGCTCACAGTTATTACACTCATAAGTACATATCAATGAACATACAATTCAAATGCAAGTACAAAAGAATAGTCCAAGAGGGACAAAACACTCCCTTTCCGTGTCTTCAAAGGAAGCAGGATAACAACTCTGAGTTCAAAATGCAAGGTAAGTGTCAGTAGTTTTATGTCCTTTTTAGATGTTCAAATTTTCTCTCTTTTTTCTTTTTGCAGATGTCTTCAGCTTATTTCCAGAACCAGGGATCCACAGAGATAAATGCCCGAGTTCTTTTGTACTTGCATTTGAATTGTATGTTCATTGATATGTACTTATGAGTAGAGATGGGCAAGAACCGCATTACGAACTTCAAAAACCCACGAAAATGGCGATCGCACGATCGCGATCTGGTGGTTCGTGATCGTCCACGGCCAACGAACCAGCGTTCAGAAGAGGCCTGGTTCGGTGTGTTCGGCTGCAGTTTGGGAAGCCAGATAGTCAGGTGCCAGCCCCTGGCAACGGAGCCGGGGGAATGCCTGAACTCTGTCTGCGCTCCTTCTGTTGCCCTGGAAACCCAAATGGAAGCCCAGCTTACCTTGATCGGCAGGTCTTCCTTCCAACCACGGAGCTGCAAAGCAGTTAAAAGTTGGGAGAAGACACCCAGGGGAGGGAGGGGGAAGGGGGTGTCCTGTAGCCATGGGCACTCCAATCTCATCCCTGCAAACCCTGATAGGCAGCTCTGACGGCCAAACACAGACCTCCTGCGTTGCTCAATGGGACCTGTGCTTATAAATAGCCGTGGGCTCCCAGGCTGGGTTTCACTTTCAGCGAGCAGTGGAGTGGAACAGAGCTCTTGCTTGCCACTTGCTAGCCTTTGGGGAGAGAGACTGAGAGTATAATTGAGCTTGGATTTTTGTGGGAGTTTCCTGGGGGCCATGGATTGGAAAGGGTATAACTCCAACATCCCTTTTGCAATCTTGTCCAAACTTGGGTGATGGCTGTAGGAGAGCCTGCAAAAGACTCCCCGGGAATATGGGCTCTGTAAGTGCCACGAGGGCCGTTCCGCGCCCAACAAACCACAAACCGCGAACTGGTTCAGCAACGGAAAATGTTTGTTGCGGTTCGCGATCTCGGGATCGTCGATGGCACCGAACCGCGAACCGCTGGTTCGTTAAATTTTTTTGGTTTACGCCCATGTCTACTTATGAGTGTAATGAGTGTAATAACTGTGAGCACTGATTGAGCATTGTCACTTTGAATAGATTTATTTACTATTCCTGGGTGGTTTTCCACTTTCTGGTTGAGCCTCCAGGTGGTAGCTGGAGATCTCCTGGAATTATGAGTGAGCTCCAGGCTGTAGAGATCAATTTCCCTGCAGAAAAAATGGAGGGTGGACTCTATGGCATTATACCCTGTTGAGGTCCCTCTCCTCCCCAAACTCTGTCTTCCCCAGGATCCACCCAAATCTTCAAGAATTCCCCAACCTGGAGCTGGCAACCCTAAGGAAATCAAAGATGGAAAGGGTTTTGGTGAATAAAGGGGAAAATGTGGAAGAGAAAATTTTTCAGAAAGACAGAAAGAAGAGAGAGCTAAGTGAAAATGCAGAAAAGGCAAAACATAAGCCAACAGATAAAACTTATAAAGCAAATGGCAAATTAATATGCTTTAACACTGTTAAAAAGTATGATGACAAAGTTAAAAACAAAGAGAAACTTGAAAGGAAGCATGGGCACAAAGTTAAAGCTGCACTCAGAGCATATGTGGGAGTGCTGTGGGATAAAGCAGAAACAACTGTCTGGCATCTGTCAAAAACAGTACAAGACACTATAGCAAAACCCCAAGCAAAATAACTGAACTGTTTTGATGTAGGTGCCCAAAGCAAAGAATTTGAGGTGGGGGACTTAGCAACAGTGTTATTACCTATAAAAGCCAAAAAGCCAGGGCTTTTTTTCAGGGGGAACGCGGGGGAACAGAGTTCTGGCACCTCTTGAAAGTACTCAGCAATAGTGCTTGAAAATAATATGATTTCAAAGAATCCCGTGTGTTTCTTCCTCATTTCCCTCTTGAGAGTTCCACCACCTCTTTTCCCAGAAAAAAACCCTGATAAAAAAAGCTAAAAGCAAGCTGTGAAGGACCTTATATAATCAAGGAAAGGCAGGACAGCCTCACTTATACAATTTCAAAAGAAAGGTGTGAGAAGAAGTGGAAGGTGGTCTACATCAACATGCTTAAACCCTATTATAGTAGGGAGATCCACAGCCTATATGCTGCTCTTCAGATGAGTTCTGATGAAAACCCAATAACTGACCTAAAACAACAGGCAAAAGAGGAACGCACCTTACAGCAGCTCAAATGGTCCTTATACATAACACCATACACCAAGTATTGAAAAAAAACCCATCATTGAAAGAGAAGCCAAAGGATGGATTGCTGAAAACTCCAGAGGCAGGACAGAAAGATAAAAATATAAAGATATAGACAGATATAAAGAATGTGAAACACATAAAGAGAAAATACAGCAAAACAACTTAATTAACTGTTTAAGACCTAGTCCAACACTCTAACCACTACACTATGCACAATATTTTCTGGCTTTACCTCCTGCCATTTTTGCAACTAACCAGAACAATGAAATTTGAGCTGGTTGGCAACCTTAGAGTTATAAAGATTAGGAAAGAATGATTTCCCTTATGGCTAGTCATAATTACAATCAGCTTCTCTTCTCTCCCTTCTAATGAGAGTGAAATAACAAGGAAGAATTTCCAAACTGGTAAACTGTGTTAGACTGATGCAGCAAAACAAAACAAACAGAACCCCTCCAAACCCGAATCTTTGTGACTCCTTTATTTTGGCAAAAGCTTTTGTGGACTAGAGCTTACTTCATCAGATATATCTGACAGCTGCCAAATGTAATCATTTCTCCATACCTGCATGTTTTTTGCAGTATTAACAAATGGTTTGTATAAAACTTGTGCTGTTTTAATAATGTGATTTTAATTTAAATAGGTAGCAATTCTTACTAAATAATTCTTCTGATATCATGGAAAAAATGAAATGTTTTTCCTGTCGGAAAATTGGGTAGGGGGCAGTTAAAAGGGAGGAAAATCATCTTATTTTAAAAGATTTTGGATATGGTTCTCAGTGACATTTATTTTACAAAACAAAATTGGAATGTTTGTTAAGTTCTTTGATATTCTCCCGTCATCATTAAGTTTTAATTTTAAAACAGAACAAAAAAATCAAATCTCACAAATAATCAATGATTAGATACGCATCTAGTCCATCCTGACCTCAGGAGGCCCCCTTCTTTGGAAAGTCACGAACACCTCTGTCTTTCAGCCCAGACGGCAGAGAAGGCCCTTCCTTCATCACGAGCACTGCATAGTTTGTAAGGGAAATGAAGCTCAGTCCCACTGGGGCCACCTGACATTTTGATCCCCTGCATCAGAGCAGCTATCCTCTTGCATGCCAAAAGCCTGTTTGGATTTATGCACACACAACATCCCATCCTCCACCGCATCAGTGATTGACGGCTTTGCTGGCTCTCCCCACACCCCAGGTTATGCTATGCCAATTGGTAATGAAGCAGACAGAGCATGCTTTACAATGAAACAAATTTGTCTTATATCCATAGTTCCTTCAGGTTTTTCTAGTTCAGCAGCTGTTAAAAACCGTTAACTACCGCTCATAGTGCCCCAAAGGCCAGCTACAGTCTTGCTTAGTGTTATCTGAGGTATCAAGACGAGATAGGAACAAAATAAAAGTAGCTGAATTGCTTACCTTATTGATCACTAAGTCCAAGATCTCCCAGTAGTTAGAATCACAATGTGAATATATATGCACACAGATTCTAGAGACCCTCCTTTTTAAAAAGCAAATTTCCAGCCTTCATGTCTGAAAAAGTCTACTGTATTTAGGGGGTAAGACTTCCATGCACAACATAGTTTATGCTTGCTTCCCTGTAGGTAGAACCTTTTCCTCGCAGGTTTCCTGTTCCTCTTACAGTTGCATGTCAGGCAGAAAACCAATAGGTAAAGCTTTTCCCCGCATGGAGATGCAGAGATGGGAAACAATTTGCTTACTAAACTGCCATAAAACTGTTACAGAGGCAAAACAGCCCTTCCAAAGAAAATAAGATGATACCAGACTTATGATTTAATTTTTGATGTGTACTCTATATAGTATAAAAACTACCTGAACAATAACTTGGGTCATACTAGCAAACTATTCCTCTCTCCCCACACTGCACGTGTATGTATATGTTAAAAATATTTTTTTTACTTTATTAATTACAAACAAAGGAAAAGGGGGGAAACCCCAACTACCATCTAAATACAGACATAAAAAGCAGGATTACAGAAAAAAATAACACATTAAAAAACAAGGATAGCTTAGTATATGTGTATGTACGTGTGCGTTTATCTGTGTGTTTGCACCAAAACGCATTTAAAAGTATTTAAAAAGTATTAAATAAGCATTTTTAAAATATTTTTGATTTTGTATAATTGATTTCAAGTACGGAATTTACATTTTCTTGGCTCAGAATTGGGATTTTGAGAAGGGACAAAACACATATACATAATACCTTCTGGTATCCTTCAGATCTCTAAAAGGCATAACTGTAAATTTGTTATGAAGTCAGCCTCCCACCCCAGGTACTAAAATATCTAGCCTCTTCATAATAAAGACCATATGCTGAGTAAAGTGTTTGTACAATAGCAGCCAACTGAGCAGCTGTCTTTTCCTGCCTTTGTGCCATGTCCCTAATCTTCACTCCTACTATCCCCTTCTCATGCTGGCTACCTGAACCTAATTGCTATGCCTGTTTCCCCTTTCTTTGCCTACGGCCACCACAGTCATCGCCAGACTTTTCGTCCTAAAGTTTTGATCTTTTCAATCTCAGAAGCAGAATAAATAAAACAACATCAATATCTGCATAATTTATTCTAGCACAGAATGTGTCTTTCCTTGAGGGAGAACTTGGGTTTCTGATGCATAAGATACACAGCCCAGCTTATGCCATTTGCCCTTGTTTTATAGATTTGTCATTCCATTTCTAGCCTGCATCACATGCATTGCTATCAAGATTAATGTGAAAGCATTGTTCAGTGAGATACACCATCTTGCATGTGTTCAAGCATCCTAATGCATCACATCTGCTACATTCCTCCAAGCCACTTATTTAGCTATTCTGGTTAGATCAAGATGTACTCAGCAGGCCTTATTTCTTCACAATCAGCACACACACCCTTCCACCCAGCGGTTTGCCGCAGTTAGCATTAGTCTTTTTCATACCAGAACAAAGGTGATTTTTGGTATAAATGTCCAGATTCTCTCACTTTTTAAAGCAAACATAAAAACATCCTCCACAGAAATGTTATCATCAGAGGATTAGTCAGTAGTCACCCATAACGTTCTTCTGAAGCCATAGCATCATGTTAATAGAAACACTGCAGTTTCTACATAACATTTCCATGCAGAGAAACTCACGTGGTTGCTTATAAAATTGATCTGTGAGCTCTAAACATTGTCAGAAATAACTCCACACCGGCTTAATTTGGCCCAATTCAGGCTGCTGCGGCGCACAGGAGTGCTCGTGCTCTGCACAGTGGCCCGATTCGTGCTCGAATCTGACAGATGTAGAGAATAGCAGCCGGGTGGCATGAGGGACCTTGGAGTACTCCTGTGCTCTGCAGCAGTCCATTTTGGGCCAAATCCAGCCTGATTTTGGCTGAATCCAGCCCGATTTGAGCCCAGGAGAACACCACGTGGCCTGGGAGTGCACCCCAGGAAGCACATCCCCCCCTCCAGCCAGGTAAGCAGGGGTGGGGATGGGGAATCCCCTGTCCCCAGAGGGGAACTGGCAACCCTAACTGCCAGCCTTCAAGGCTTGGTTTCTGTCAGTAAAAGGCAGGGAGAAGGGGTAAGAGCCTTTCCAGGCTGATTTGACTTTTGAGGGCCAGGCTTGCCAGCAAACACCATGCTGCTTGCTACTGTGCAACTTGTATGACTTACTTAGGCCCGACTACTTGCTGCTATTCAAAAGCCGCCACCACTCAAAAGCGAATAGTTTGGCACAGTGGTTAGAGTTTCAGACTAGGGTTTGGGAGACCTGGGTTTGGATCTCCTGCTGTGGAAGATCACTGACTTCCTCATAGGGTTGTTGTGATGACAAAATGTAGGAGAGGAGAATGTTGTAAGCTGCTTTGGGTCCCCATTATGGAGAAAGGCAGGGTATAAATGAAATAACAACTGAAGTTGGATGGCAGATAAAAGGTAGGCTAGTAGGTGAGTAGGAAGAAGAGAAGGAAACAGGGAAAGGTGGATATGGGGGTTGTCAGGAAGATGGAAGGAGGAAATACTGTTGGGAAGAGGATACAGGGGAAAATGAGGCATCCCTTGCAAGACCTTGCAGGTTCTCCACTGTGCGGCTGGGCCTGTCCCAGTAGCTGGTACTGTGCAACTGAGCCATAATTTTCCCGGGTAAATATTGCCAGGGAGAGGGAAGAAAGAAAAGCTGAAGGCACGGGGACAGATAAAAGTAGGCTGGTGAGTAAGAAGGAGATAAGGAAGCAGGGAAAGGGAAGAGGCTATGGGAGCTTTCAGGGAAGGAAAAGAGGAAATAGTGGTGGGAGAGAAAATGAGATGCCCCCCACAAGTCCTTATGGCTCCTTGCTTGTATTATTTAAAGGGCATGTTCTGAAAGGCAAGTTGATGTAAACCTTTACAGTTTGTGTTTCTACTGTTTCAGGATTGAATATCCAGCATGCTTCCACATAGAGAACACAGAGGCTTTTCCAGTAGAACACAGCACGCACATCACAGTTTCCCCACACTTTCTTGTCTCAGCCCCCCACTGCCACTATTTCTGCTATAGAGTTAGAACATCATAAAAATCTTTTGTCACAATTTACTAGTTCGTTTTAAGCCTTTAGGTGTTTCTTGTTGCAGAATTATAAAGAGAAACATGTACCCTGTAGTTCCCTGCTTTAACTTCAAAATGAAAAGGGCTAGGAACTTTATTTTTTAATGACAACTGGGAACTGGTAGACCATGGCAATGGATTGTTATAATTCTGGAATGAGCTAACAATCCCAGATTTTAAAATAAAAGCCCTTTGGTGCATGGGGGACAAATGGCACTGCATAGAGCCCCCATAGAGATTGTATGCAGGGTTTTTTTACATTCTGCCTTTTAAGCCTTGCAACTACTTGTTCCTCAGCAAGGGGAAAGAATTCAGTATGGAGCCTCCACAATACTGCCTTTTAAGAAGGCTGCCTATCTGGCTGTCTCATGCCACAGTTCTGAGCCTCAACAGGCAATTATGACAGCCACAGAGAGAAAGGGGAAGGTAACTGGCTGCTGCAGCATGTCATGTAGGAAGAGAAGAAGTGGCATGCGTTAGAGGAAGGACTATTTGGAAGGCTGCACTAATGGAGTGGGACAAATGAAGAAGGGAGCAATCTAAGAGAGTGTGCTTGGAAGTCAGTCACTACAGACTGGGAGGGCACTTATGAAACTGTTGTTAACCCAGCTGGGCAGCTGTCAATCTACTAAAAATAACAGTAGCAACTCACGAAGGAGCTGAAAGCACCTTTTATCTACAAGCATGAAGTGATGATATACCAGTAACACTTTGTCCTCCGTGAGCTTCACCAAGTGGTCACCCATGTGGATTAAGGCAGTCCCAAAAGTGAGTTGCAAATTCTCTGAAAGTGGGTCACAGACCAGCCCTCCCTAATGGCCACCTCTGCCCTTTGCATTGCTCTCTTTCTTACCTCTTCCTCCATGCCAGTGTTTCACAGTCTCACTACCTCCACCTTTTGCAACAATAATGAGGGAGGAAACAATTTAGCAACTAGTAACTTTACAGGTATACACATTTTCCTATGTAAAATAGTATTTCTGAAGAAAAATAATCGTGTGTGAGGTGGCTCCTAGAAGAATCAACTTCAGTGCTTAATTTGAGGCAAGGCTTTGATCTGTATTTTGGGAACTAAAACCTGACCCTGAAAACAGGGTCCATGTCACACATTCTTTGGTATTTTTTCTTCACTGCATATGCACGTTCCTTAATAAAGAATTAAGCAAAATGTATCCTGATAGTAACTAGAGTGAGTTTCTTAGAATCTTAAAGGGGAGTAGAGGAAGTAACAGAAAAGAAGAGGGTGGAATGTAGCCCACATATACAAGATTGTGTACTTTGGAATGCCACTTGCGTTGGGTTCATAGTGATGTAATGTTTGTTGGTTTTTCAAAAACATATGGTTGACAACTGTAGAAAATGGAATGCTGAACTAGATGGGTACCAAGGTCATACTTCACCTAGGGTGCCAGAACACTCTAGGCCAACCCTGATGGGTCGCTGTAGCAAGTAAATTTGGACTTGTTGGTCAGCATATCCAAAAGGCTGGGAACCACTGAATTAAGGAATAGCTGCCCTTAACTTACGCGCCATAACTTTCTAGGAAATTTCCACTAAACTGTTAGAACAAGGTTAATCGCACAATTCTGCATCTCTATCAAGGCTACTTTTACACTGTAATCACATTGAAAATGGGAAAACCTGGAAATAGGAAAATTACAGCACAACATCATGTGAAAGAAAACAAGAAACACCTGCAGTGATGTTTAAAGTAAAGCCAAGTCAGTCACACTGCTCACATTAATTCCATATCCAAGTGGCACAAAACTAGTCTCCTCTTCCACAGAGTAGTACTACAATAACACTGCTCAATTACTTTTACATGAACACCAGACAGGAAAATAACTAACTTCTTTCCCAGGGTCTGAGGCGCAGCCCCCGGACTTGCCAGGAGGAGGGGACGGGAGACAGCCGGGGAAGACAGCTGCCCAGCCATCCCAGCAGACGCCCAGGGCCAGAACCTGCCTACACAGGAGGGAGGGAAAGAAGCATCCAAGCCTCAGAGGGTTAGAAGGGGCAGGTGGAGGCCAGCTAGTCCCACCCTCCAGTGGGAGTCTAGGAGGTCAGGCAGGGAGAGTGAGGTGAACCCAGAGGGGACCAGAACAGAGAGAGAGGGCAAAGGCAGTGGTGACAGACAGACAGCAGCTATCCAAACGGAAACCTTACCAGCCAGGGAGGAGAAGCAGCTCCAGCAGCTCAGAGCCACGCCCCAGCCTGCAGCCCAGCTAGAAAGCAATAGCCTGGTCCAGGGGATGCCAGGAACAAAGCAACTCCAGGTGGAGCTGCCTGAGGCACTCTGTAGGAGGAGCTGGGCAGCCAGCTAAGGAGATACAGCTGTGCCTGCCTCTAGCAGTCAGCTCAGCCAGAGAGGCTGAGCAGCCAGCCAACAAGACACAGGTGGGCCGGCCCAGTGCTTCCAGCCAAACAAGCACAGGTGCAGCTGCCTAGGCCAGCCAGAGCCATGGTTAGAGGGCAGGAGGAGGGTGTGGTTGACAGGTGGTGCAGGGAAAGGCTGAAGGGATAAAAGGGAAGTCCACCCACAGGGCAGGGTGGGTTGTGTTGGAGTCAGAGTTGTTGGACATTGGCTGGAGAAAATGAGCAAGCAAGGAAAGATGGTAGCAAAGGAGGCAAAGGAGGAAGATAAACACAGGAGCAGAGTTAGGTTGAGCGGGCTTGCTGGTGGCTTGAGAGTGATGGATATAGATTTGAAGGGGAAAAAAGGGATTTTATATACTTTTTATGTACTACTTCTGTGCCTTTTCAGTATTACATGCTTTGCACTCTTTCTATGCTCAGGAGCCAATGTAGTATTTGTAATGCAACCTGTAAGAATATGACACTTGAAACAAGAAGACCAAAAGAAGAATGTATGCAAAACCTCTGTAAGAACTGAGGACTAAATATATTGCTTGTAGGAGATGCACTTATAGAAATATTACACATATGTTATATTAAAACTGATTTGATGCAGCAAGCTGGTTTGGCTGCCTGTAGCATTTTCTCCCTTAAGGCTGCAGAAAGAAAAAAAAACTAGGGGAAAGGGCAGAAATGGGGGAAACATCCCTTTCTGCTCACGGACTTCAGTTATCTGAAGGCACCAAGGCTGCCAGATTGAGACTTGCTGGCACCCTTGAAGGTGAAAGTGTTATGCCCAGAAGGAAGTAGGTAAAAAGTTGGAAGGTGTCCTTCCAAAATACAAGATTGGAATCCCCCCCCCCCAAGTAGAGGGGCCGACCCAGTATTGCATCTTCAAATCAGAACTGACCCTAGATACCTTACGAGCCAATAAGATAACAAATATTAGAATATTGTAATATTGTTATGATTATCTGAAAGTATTGATTGCTTTGCGCTTTTATTGTAATTCTGATGAGCCTTGCACATGAGGAGACCATCTACTTCTGTGTAAAAGAAGGGCTCATCCAGCGGTTTAATTAAACCATCTGTTTTGCTTCAATTCAAGAAGGAATCCAGGATCTTATTTTAATTTTTATTGTGGTTGGTTGGAAAAGGGAGAATGAACAACAAAGGCGCAAAGTTTTGCGCATAACAAGAGGGTGCATGGGTGATGTGTACCTCCCCTCCTCCCACAAAACGGGACCCTGCATGATCCCTAGTTGTGTTCCGGTGCCAAAGCCAGGTACCCTGGCACCCAACGCAGCAGTGTCCGGGAGAAAACCTGACACTTCTCTCCTAAAAAACAAAATGTAACTTCTCGTACCTTTAGGTTTCAACTTGAGCACAATTTTCTAGTGTTCTTTTTACAAAGAGTATATCACCAGGGCCATATTAACCCATGGTCGGGCCCCTAGGCTTTCAGGTATTTCGGGGGCCCTCCAGCACTTCAGTCTTTCACCCCACTACAGCTGACAGCCTGACCCTGGTACAGTAGGTACTAGACCACAGAACATAGCCCTATATCAATTTTTTTTATAATTATTCTTTATTTAATTTTAAAGTTACATAAAGGATCAAAAAGAAAAGTTCCAGTAACAAATTCGTGTACAAGACATCATATTATCAATGCATGAATATAGAAAGCCACTACAGAGACATTTTATACCTCTTGTTCCTTCAATATTCCCTTTTAAGCTCTCCCGTCAGTTATTTTATTTCAGTGCTTTTTTATCCACTTATTCTATTTCTTATTTCATTTCTCATAATTCTTTCTTTTACATATATTAAGTATAAATCACATTTCCAATCCATTAAATTTTTGCCAGAATAGTTAATCCCTTAATCAGTCCAGGAGTAGAGGGTAAGATAGAAAAACAAAATAAAAAAGAGGAGACAGAAGATATAAACAGAAGAATTAATGCACCTTACTATATATCAATATAACAATACATTTTATACCAATCTACCCTCATTCTTTCATCAGTTTATACAAGCCATCTAATCTTATATACTGAAGTGAGGCTAGAAAAAGAAAACCAAATAAATATATAAAAAACTTTGTCTTAAACAGTAATTTATATTCTAGAGATGATAACTAAAATCTAGGAATGAAGCACTCCAAAGATCCAGTTATCACATTATCTCAAGTCTTTTAAAAGTAAATATACAGTATCTAACATGTTATAAAATATCTAGGCTTAAAATAAGTATGCATTTACATATCATTAAGCATAGGGAGGAGATTTAAATCATAATCTATGTTACTCCTTCTTTCTCTCTTTCAAAAGACAATAATAAAACCAGAAGGCTCTAAGAATCCATCCATCCCCCTCCCTGTTATCCCTTCAAAGCACACAGTATAACATGTTAGAAAAAAAGATAGACATAAAGGATTAAGCCTATACAGTTGGACCATAATTTCAGTTTCATTCTGATTTCTTCTTCTTTCTCCCAGTAGAACGGTGGATCATTTTCTCTTTCACACTAGCTAGCCAATAAGAGCTTTTCTTATTTTCTATCCAGTTCTGGAGGAGGTCAATAAAAATATTGCTGTTTCTCTGTTCACTTCTCTTCCCAAAGATACGTTGCACAGTTTTTCCATCGTCCAGAAGCAGCACGCTAAGTTTTCTCATCATAGCTCTGGTTGATTGCCCCTCCCCTCTCTTCTCTATGACTTGCATTTTCAGAAAGGGGTATTGGAATGTTCCTCCATCTTGCAAAGTAACTTTTTTTTCATTCCGCTCTAATTTCCTTTCAACTAGCTCTGCCCTTTAGAAATTTTTCTGTATCATTATTTTTCACAATGCCTTTATTCACCTCCACTCCAAGGATCTGATCTGCTTTGCTTAACAATTTAGCCATCCAATTGACAATTACTTGTAAGCTGGACAATATTTCCTCCGAAAAAGCCATTTCAGAGTTGCTTGTAGATATTTTGGTAAAACTCTCTTCAAAGTGGTGAAAAGCTTCGCTTAAAATATTTATGGTTTCGAAAATGTATTTGCTTTCCAGCCTCTGCTGGGAGAGTTTTCTTTACAATCATTCCTTCATCTGTTTCCCTCCTCCCAGAACTCTTAAGGGTGGCCGCTATGCCGGAGGTTAATAAATCACCTCCTAATGAAGCTGGTTAGCTCTCATTAATTCATAAAGCAATCTCCTTACTTGGTGGGAAGATTCAGGTCGCTTTGTTTGGTCTTTCAAACGTCTTTGATCTGTCTTGCCAGGAATCTGCTTTGTTTATTCGCTAATCGGACTTCGGCTTCGTAGCCATATTGGCTTCTTCCCCGGACCTTGCCTTTCAAGCTAGTGTGGGATCTTCCGGGGGTTGCTGGTCCCCTTGAGCTCCCTCGCCTTGCTCCAGCCTGCCTCCCCTCTCTGTGGGGGGGGTCCTTGGGGGCCCGAATTCTCAGGTCCCAAGGTACCAGGAAGATCACAACGGAGAGCTCATAACTGTCATGCCTCACTGCTTCATTTCCCGGAAGTCCGCCCTATATCCATTTTGAGGGTCTCCTGAAGAATTCTATTCATATATACTTATGAGAATATATATATGGATAAATATATATGTACACATATTGCTACGATGCAGAGTGTAAAGTGCCTTTAACCACTGGAGCCCTAGGGCACAGGTAACAGTGTCTCAGCAAAAAAAAAAAAGACAGGCCCCTAGTCCCTGCAGAGCCCCTAGACTTCAGCCTACTCAGCCTTATGAATAATACAGCCCTGTATATCACAAGAATAACACACATGCAATGTACTCTACAAATTCTCCATCTGTGGGATATGTTGCTGCCACCACCCACTACACAAAGGCGCACCTGCACTGTGAACACAATATGTAGACAGTCTAATATCCCTTGAGTGCCTAAACAGCTGGGTTACAGTATGAACCACGCGGTGGCACTCTGGGCGAAGCCATTCTAACTAAATCTTAGGCAGAAATATTCACAGAGAAAGGTAAAGAAAAACTCTTTACATATTAAATAAAACATTAAAACAAATACTCTGAAAGATCTTATCACTACCTGTGCCACATTTGAAAGCATACATGCCATCAAGTCTCAGCTTACTTATGGCAACCCCAGAAGCAAAGGAGAAGCATAGGTGGCTTGCTAGTGCCTTCCTCTGCTGAGCCGTCCTTGGTAGTTGCCCATTCAACAACTGACCCTGCTTAGCTTCTGAGATCTGACAAGATTGGGCTATACCATGCACAAAGAGGTCATGGCCATATGTTTCTTCATTGGTAAACATCACACTAATCTATAGCCTGAAGTCTGTCCCCTTAAAACAAAAACAATGGGGTGGGGGAGGCTATTGCCTACCTCAGATGATTCTCTCTCATCACAGATGCAGCCTGTGCTCTCATTAAGCAGTAATTATCCAAGCCCAGCCATGACAGGCCCCAGGAAACTTGCCATTTAGCTGCTGAGCCCTGGCTAATAGAGGAGAAAAGGGCTGAATGAATAGCTCAGGCCAGGAACTTAATTAGCAGCTGTTTGTCTGACCAAATCACAGCACTTTTTGCTGGATGCTTTGAGACTTTAAGAAAAGATGTGACTGGCAAGACGATCTGTCCTTTGGTAATGCCATCCTTGCCTACCTCCAATTCTCAGAACTACATGACAGAAATAGACCAAATGCTACAGCTTTCTGCTTCTTTCTATCAATGACAGCTTAGCTTCGCTTTGAACCCCTTTGGCAAAATTCATACATTAATTTTATGGCATGAAACTGTTATCTGTCATCACTAACTTCTATATGCTAACATTCTGGTCTTCCTTTTAGGCCAATGGTTTTCAAACCTGGGTTCCTAGGAAGCTTATCAGTTTCTTCAATGAAATCAGTCACAGCATAGAAATGTTCCTGAAAGACATGGCTTATTCTCAAATATAGCAATAAACAAAGGTTCTATGAAAGATGAGTCTACATGGAAAGTTGTTTCCCGAAGTCAGAAAGTTTTAAAAATATTGCTTTGCCCCATACAGAGCACAGCACAGTTGACACAACTATAAACATATGAAGTTTCCATATTGTACTAATGGCCCATTTAGTTTAGTATTGCCAAAGCTGACCTACTGGCAGTGGCTCTCCAGGATCACAGACAAAGAAAGATCCTTTTCAGTACCTGAGATCCTTTCACAGTTATTATATTGTTTTTTTAAAAGTTAAAAGTCCTAATGTTAGGAGGCCTCTGCTATAATGGGTTCATATAACCCTAGTGGGTACATGATTGTCAGTAGGAAGACACAGACTCCACGAAGTTACTGATATGAATAAAATGGTTTATTGGAAGGCACAATTGTACATTCCACTACAAAAGCAAACAGCATGATACATGAATGAATGGTAAAAAGCATGGATATACAAACACTGGGAAGATGTATACCGCAAGAAAAAAATTGGGATATGTTAAGAATAACATGGGAATAGGCTTTTGTAAAGTCAAAAAAACACCAGCTGGGGAGCCTCCCCGCCTCCGCTCATCTAGGCCGTTTTCACACCATCTATAAATCACGCGAGACTCATGGAAGGCTGCCGGCTTTCTCCCGCGATTTTGCCATCTGTTTACAAAATGCCACAAACAGTGATTTACGGCGTTTTGTAATCAGATGGTGTTAAAAATCGAGTGAGGAAGCCGGCAGCCTTCCGTGAGTCTCGCGCGATTCATAGACAGTGTGAAAATGGCCCTAGTTGGGGAGGGGAGGCACATGGGTGGAAGCATGTACACAAAGCGCTCCTGCACCCACCCATCATGCTGGAAAATGATGTCATTTTCCAGTATGACATGGAGGCTATGGGTTGCACAGGGGCCAGTTTGCTAAAAATGCCCCCCAAACACTAAGTACTATACTAAGTGGGGGAAAGTACCTACTCTTAAAATTCAACCTCCTTTTTACTTCCATTCTTTGGCAGTTATGTGTTTGGAAGTATTTTGTGAAAGGTCACCAGCAGGTTGTACATGTAGGCAGGCTGGCTAGTGGTTATCTCCAAGCAAGGGTTTCTGGTATACTGACAGATTGCCCCATGGGAAATTTCTCCTTGCACCTCCTGAAGTGCAACAGAGAATTTTCTTTTGGAGAGTGTTAAAACACCAACTTTCAGCCCAGGGAACTGCCAAGAGGCAGAATTCTGACTCTCCCATTCAACAACTTCTCCCCTTGTACCTGCTCTGGAATATGGAAAGATATTTCCCCTCTTCTGGGGTGGGGTGGGGTCAGTCTTATGGGAGGGGGCTGCAGGCTGTACAACATGGCTTTTCTGGGCCTCATGCAGCCTGCAGGCTACATGTTGTGCACCCATGGTATAGATTAGCTGGTTTTTATTTACATTAATGTAACTAAAAGCAAAGACTGTACAATTTGAAGTCAGTGGAAATGCCCGCTAAAACAATTGTCATCTTACCAAAAAGGTAACCGAAGATGTGATATATAATTTACTTCTTGCAAAATAAAGCTGAAAAAAGGAATTAAGTATACACACATTTGAAACTGTCTTACGTAAACTAATCCATTGTTGTTTCCCCTCTTGTTACTTTCTTATGAGAATGGTTGGAGCAACTGTAATTGCCTGTGAAAGAAGAAGCAAGAATTACACTGTGGCCCTCTAAACAGAGAGTTCTCAGTGGCTGTCTTGCTTAGTTAAGAAAATCAACCTCAAGGGTTTGCTTGACAGTGTTCACCTTTGCCTTCAGCCTGCATAAAAGCAAATCACCACCAGAAAATAAGGGAAAGCAAGGTGCATACACCTACAGGTCTCCGGTTGATGAACTATAAGGAAGCAAAAGAATATGAAAAATATTGAGTTGCATGATTGGACACTAGCCCTGCTAAACAATGGGAGAGCATGTAGTTGCATGAAACTTCTTATTTTACACTGATCAAGACAAGGTGGAATTGGTTGTCATACTGCTTCATAGTCCAATCAAGAAAAATAATGGTGGTGAGGGTTAGGGAAGAGCTTGTGCATCCCCCAGCAATTATCCAATGAAAAAGATTTCTGCTCCAACATAGTATTAGTAAATAAATCAGCACAGCTGGTGGGACTGACCATTTCTCAGTGGTGAAGTGTAATGTTTTTGTGTTGGGCACTTTGAGCATTCCCACTGCCAACTGTTCAAATTAAAAAACCTACTGATCTCAACTATTCTCACGAGAATTAATATTCCAGCAAACATGGGTAGAAGGGAAAAGGAGAGTGTATTGGGACACATAAATCAAATCAGCATAGACCGAAAAAGTCTTTCCGCTGCCCTTCGCCTCCGATGGAGGGATCGCAGGTGTGCATGGCACAGAGTGAACGTGCTCTGAACCATCAAAACAACCAGTTGGGCCACCAGAACTACAAGTTCACTCGGTGGAGCCATGGTTGAGTCTTCGGCGATGGGGATCATGTCAGACAGGGGTTTTTCTCAGAACAAGAGTATATTTATGGATGTTCAAATTAGGAAGAAAAACAATCTTAGCCAATGTTCAAGCTGCTTCCAGGGCGGGAAAACTTGGCCAACCTATCCTGCTCTTTTGGGGTTGGGCTAACGTTTGGTTATAACGATGTAATGTCGTTATAACGCAATAAAGCGGAAAAAAAAATTTAAAAAGGGGGGAGGAGTTTTTTCTGTGCCCGTTCAAAATGACGGCACAGAGCGCTACGGTGTGAACAACTCAAAGCGGGAGGAGACGGTATTTGACAAAAGATTGCATCATGGCGCCGATAGGAACAATAGCGCCACATAATGGAAATTTGACGGAATAAACGCCCGTGTGACGACGGCCCTGATTTTAGTTGCGAAAAGCCCCTCTGTCCTCACTGTCAGGGTCTGTATGGGGTTCCCCTGCAGGGACTATGAAAACAGCTCAAAGCCTTAGGCTTTGAAAGAGTTTGGAGCAAAACTCCCTCAAGTAAGCTAAAAAGCACAGGGACATTGGACCGATTTGAATGGCTCACCCTCAGAGATTAATCAATCTTGTCAGTTTTCAGGTAGCTCTGGAGGATTTTGAGAACCTTCCCAATGTATAGCTCCATAGAATGATGGGTTGCTCCTTGATGTCTTCTCTCATACTCTGGTAGGCTCCCATGGATATGAAGGGGACTGGAAGACAACTAGAGTGATGCTGGCAGAAGATTCTGGATAAACCAGAACACACCATAAAGCCAATTTGCAGGGCCATGAAGTAGCAGTGATGGATTTTTCTCTCCACTGCCATTGTGTCCGCTGAATTTCAGCCAGCTCAACTGTTTCAAGTGGTTTGTGATATGATAACACCTAAAATCCAATCCTGTTAGTAATGTTAGTTTGGCCCCTAATTATGATGTTTTGGAAGGTTCTTTGAGGATAAAATCTCTTACCTGTTGCAGTTTGGAGGCCAAGATGAAAATAGATCCCTTACCTGAGATGCCTACCTGATTCAGACTGATCCTACCAATGGATAGAAACAGGCTACCTGGGAGTAATACTTGCGCTCTTGACTAGAGATGGGCACGAACCGGAATATGAACCAAAAACCCCCATGAACCGGCCTGGTTTGTGGTTCGCGGACCAGCGGTTCGTGGAAGCTCGTTTCCATGAATTTCCGCAAACTGGTCAACTGGTTCATTTGGTTTGTTTTAAACAGCAATGCCCCTTTCTGTGCCACTGCAAAGGGGCAGGGAAAGGGGCATTTAAACCCACGGATCAGCTGCTTGTTGGAGAGATCCCTGACAAGCAGCTGATCATTTAAACAGCAGGGCTTGGCTGCCCAGCCAGGAGTTCCTGGCCGGCCAAGCCCCGCTGTTTAAATGGCCATTTCCCCGGTGCTCAGAGTGGCAGGGAAATGCCCATTTAAAGAGCGGGTGAGGCTTGGCTGGCCAGCCAGGAGTTCCTGGCCGGCCAGCCAAGCCCCACTGTTTAAATGGCCATTTCCCTGCCACTCCAAGTGGTGGGGAAATGGCCATTTAAACTGTAGTTGGGGCTTGGCTGGCTGGCAGGGAACTCCTGGCCAGCCAGCCAAGCCTCACCCGCTCTTTAAATGGCCATTTCCCCACCCTTCAAGCGGCCATTTAAACAGCCCCACTGTTTAAATGATCAGCTGCTTGTCGGAGATCTCCCCGACAAGCAGCTGATCTGGGGGTTTAAATGCCCCTTTCTCTGTCACTGCTAAGCAGCTGGAAAGGGGCATTTAAACTCCACGAACCACAAACTGGTTTGTAAACTTGCCCCAGTTCATGGAAGTTCGTGGTTCCTAGTTCATGAAAACACCACAAACCACAAACCACATGATTCAGTTTTTTTGTGGTTTGTGTCCACCTCTACTCTTGACCTGTGCTCATCCTGACTTCTAAAATCACATGAAAATCCTACCATAACTGTGAAGGGATAAACTAGGAGAACTGTTTAAACTGAACTCCTACTATACTGTGCTCTACCAACTAACTCAGAAAACAAACTATCTTAATGGAGATTCTGTCCACTGCGGAGACAGGAATTTGGAAGTCAGTCTTGCCTCCAAATTCAAACGGAAGAATCATGTTATCCTCCATCTACAAGAGAGAAAAGTAGGATATGTACACAACAACCACAGTGTAAGAATGTTGTTCAGTATTCTTTGACTATAGGTGACTTCCCTCTTGCATGGGACTCAAGACTTATATTAAAACTTTCTCAGTTGAAATGATTTATTGTATGCTATAAAGCTTTCTTCAGAATTGGTGTCTCACTGCTGTTATGCTGGAACTTTATTATTCAGTAGAATTTTGGAACTTTTATCTTCTTGCACTTCATATATGCTTTACTGTAATTTTGTAACATTTACACATTTCAGTTTGTATATTTAAAATGCTTAATTAGGTATTTTCATTGCTTTTTGATTACCATCAATTCCAGTGAATCAAATGGCCATTTAATCTTGCCTGGCCCTATGCCATTTTAAAAAAATACTAAGCACTATATGAATGTTTATTCATTTACGTGTTCATCTGTTGTCTTTTTATCATTTAAAGATGAAACAATAGCAAAAGCAAATATTTTTAAACAGTTACAAAACTTTTCTGAGGAGATGGCATGTATCATTTAATCAATATTGCCTGGTCCTAAATTCTGCTACAAGGTTTGAGAACTGTCTGTTGTCATCCCCCCAGGAGATCTTGGAGAAGAAAAAGTCTGTCTAAACTCAACATTTCCAAACCAGTCCCTTCACTCTATACATCCTACATCTGTCTTGTCCTTTTGTAAGCCCCCCTTTTCATAGGTCACATGGGAAGCCTCCTTCTCCCACCTCCTACTAATGATAGGAAATCTCTTGCAGCAAATGACTATTGTCCTTTTTCAGTCTACCTGGACACCTCACCCACAGAGCTCTGGCAAGCCACAGCACACAAGGTGCTGCTGCTCCTCTCACTCACTGAGCATCAGCTGCAGGTTTGTTTGCTTCTGCTATGCACAGGATTGCCAATACTGGAGCCTGGAGGGGCACAAAGACAGTCAGCTGGGTGGAAGCAGGGGACTGAAAAACATTTTAATCTGGTGAAATAAGGAGCAGTCAACACGAGTTTTTTTGTGGGAATGGGTGCAGGGAGAAGCAAAAGATCCCAGTGACATAAAGTGACATAAAAAGGAAAGGTAAATAAAGCATAGGAGGAAAGAGCTCTAGCTCATCTTACGAGATGATGTTTAATGGTTTAACCCTGTGGACTCAGACTTTTTAGTCAGATTTGGATTTGACTTCATTCATAATTCTGGATGGGTTCTTTAATATAATATTAAATATGATTTAATACAATTTTAAATATTATTTAATATAATGACATCATTAGGTCAGATTAATCAGTTCAATAGTTATTTTTATTGGTTTCAATAGGAAATTTATTTCTATTTGTAGAAATCCCTCCTTCCTTTCCCCAGTGTAGATGAAATCCCTATGGATTATACCCCTAATCCAAGAAAAACTGCCAAATTACAAGCAAACAGGAGAAAGCCTCCCCATTCTAGAAGCACTGAAAGGCACAACACATTTTTGGCCAGTTTCCCTGCCCCATTCACCTGGGAGGACATTTTCAGGGATTGTAGTCCCCATCCAAAAGATTCTCCCTGCCAAAAGGCAAAGAGAGCATTGTGGCTCCTGTTTTGCATTCTCCCACAAAGGAATGGTGATGAGTTTTACTACTGTCCTTTCCCACACCAGGATCTTGTTTTGGGAAGGGGGAGGTGTTTATAAACAAGAACAACAATTTTCCAAATAGACAACAGACTCGCATACATTAATTTCAGTGTGAGGTACCTGAACAGAACTTTCCATTTTGAACACTGCTGAATATCAGAGGTAACTTAATCAAGATTTGTTACCCATCTGAGATTAATGAACAGGGATTATTCAGGGCTGATTTTTGATTGATTACCACTTTTCCATTGTCTGGGCACTGTAGAATTGGGTGGGAAATTTCTTTCACAGAATTCTCAGCAACCTCACCGAATTTGAATGCTCAGTATTCTTTGGGCAGGGGGAACTATGAAAAACAAACTAATATAAAGCTAGTAACAGTGTAGATATTCCATCAGAATAATTGCATTGCCATATTTAATTGGAGAGACCTGAAGAGACACCAGGGAAGTTGAAGAAAGAAGCATAAAAACTAGGTGGTCTTTGCTCCTGCTGTAACCCCTGAAGAATCCAGTGGCAACATCTTGCGTATAGCTGGATACAATGCCAAGAAATAATTAATTATCTTGGCTTGTAGGTAGTCACTTGCCTGGCCAAAACAAAAACAAAATCCGCCTTCAGACAAGGAATTTTTCAGAAAGTTTCTTTCAGGCCACAAATATCCAACATAAGCAGGTTGGTGGGCAAATAACATTTGTAGGCAAGGAGGGCAGATTAACACATTTCTGCCTCTGTTCATGCCCTTCATCCCATCCCATCCAAAGACTATGTCAAGCTCATGTTGTGTCAGCAACAGGATTTTTGTCCAGTGGCACCTTAGAGTGCAACAAGATTTTCAGAGTGAAAACTGTTGAGAGTCAGAGCTCCTTTCTTCAGACACATACTAATATTTCACTGACCCCATGGGAAAATTTATTTTATTTTAATTTATTTATAGGTTATTTATAGTCCACCTTTCTCACTGAGACTCAAAGCGGATTACACAGTGTAAGTCAATAAAATTAGTGGCTGGTACATTCAATAAATAATACAACAGAGTATGGATTGCAGAACTTTGAAAACAATCATAATTCTAAAAACAGAGATGAAACACTGCTGAAATAAAACCTAAGTAATTTGATGTGACTTTGTAAATGATACAGAAACTACCCTGTAGGAGCATATCTACATCAGCAGGCAGTACCCAGTAGTGTAGGCTATAGTCCCTGTCCCTTTACCAAAGCATCTCTCTGAGCCATTTCTTACTTTACTGTGCCAGCACCTAGCTCTGAGGAATGAGGTGGAGCACGTACTGCTCTATCAATTTATTTATTTACAGCATATTTGTATTCCACCCTCCCCGCAAGCGGATAACAACCTTAAAATCATTTTAAAACATTCCATATTAAAACATTAAAACATCATATAAAAATATAAAAATAGCAGCACTCTTTTGCCTGGCAGCAGCAATACAACTAATAACCAATGATACAGCAGTACAACTGGATATAGCAGCACAGTAACAGCAGCTGAAAAACAAACAGTGGTGGGCAACTTTCACAGGGACGGGGGTAGATGTTACATCCTCTGGCCAGTGGAGGCCCAACCTCAGCCATGAGCCTGGCGGAACAACTCTGTCTTACAGGGCCGGTGAAAAGATAGTAAATCGTGCTGGGCCCTGGTCTCAGTAAACAATGTTCCACCAGGTAGGAGCCAGGACTGAAAAAGCCCTGGCTCTAGTTGAGGTGAGGTGGGCCTCCTTGGGGCCAGGGACTGATAACAGTTGTTTTTCTCCCGATCCAAGGGTCCTCCGGGGAACATATGGGGAGAGACAGTCCCCCAAGTATGCTGGCCCAAGTCCACACAAGATCTTACTGGTCAATACCAGAACCCTGAACCTGATCTGGTACTCCACTGGCAACCAATGCAGCTCGCGCAGTATTGGAGTAATATGCGCCCAATAGCTGCTTTCATAATGACACGCGCCGCTGCATTTTGCACCAGCTGCAATCTCCAGGTCAGGCCCGCGTAGAGCGAGTTACAGTAGTCTAACCTAGAGATGATCGTTGCCTGGATCACTGTAGTTAAGTCACAGGTAGACAGGTAGGGGACAAGTTGCCTGGTCTGCCACAGGTGGAAAAAAGAAGACCTGACAACCGCTGCAACCTGTGCCTCCATTTTCAGAGAGGCATCCAGGATCACCCCCAGACTCCTGACCCTCGGAACTGGCACAAGCTGTGCCCCATCGAGGGCCAGGAGCTGGAGTCCCGAACCCAGTCCCCCGTGGCTCAAGTACAGGACCTCCATCTTTGTTGGGTTCCGTTTCAGTCGACTCTGTTTCAACCAATCAGTCACGGCTGCAAACGCATGTTCCAGGACATCTGGAGCTGAGTCAGGCCGGCCGTCTATCATCAGATACAGCTGGGTGTCATCTGCATATTGATGACACCCAAGCCTGAAACTTCACACCAACTGGGCAAGAGGGTGCATGTAGATGTTAAACCATAAAGGGGATTATTGCCCCCTGTGGGACCCCGCACACCAATGGGTGACAGGGTGACAATTCCTCCCCAAGCACCACCCTCTGTCCCTGATCATGGAGAAGAGACAAGCCACTGTAAGGCAGTCCCTTGTATCCCCATATCGGCAAGGCGGTGGGTCAGAAGATCGTAATCGACTGTGTCGAATGCTGCTGACAAATCCAATATGAGCAGCGCCGAACCACCCTGAGCCAGTTGTCTGCGAAGGTCATCCGTGCAGCATCTCCGTCCCATGTCCTGGCCAGAACCCGGACTGAAAGGCATCTAGGGCCGAGACATCCTTCAGAAAACTCTGTATCTGTTACACCACCACCTGCTCAATCACCTTTCCCAGAAATGGAAGGTTCGAAACTGGGTGATAATTGCCCACATCAGTAGGGTCCAGTGATGGTTTCTTCAAGAGAGGTCTCACCATGGCTTCCTTTAATGGCCCAGGAAAAACCCTGGTGCCCAAGAATGTGTTAACAATGGCCTCCAATGTGGTCTGTAGACCATCGGCACTGGCCTTTCCCAGCCACGATGGGCATGGGTCCAGGGGGCACGTGGTAGGCTTAACTGATAGCAGGGTACTGTCAATCTCCTCCCCAGAGAGTGGACTGAACTGATCAAATACTGACCCTAAAGACGGCGAAGGGGTCTCTAGTTCCTTTACTGTATCAACTGTGGCTGGCAAGTCATGGCAGAGAGACAAAATTTTATCAGCCAAAAAGCTCCCAAAAGCCTCACAGCTTATGTCTGAATTCTGAATTTGACGGCCTCCCCCTGGGGGGAGACCAGTGACCAAACAGCACTGAACAATTTTGCTGGGCGCGAGCTAGCTGATGCGATGGAGGCTGTATAGAATTCTTTCTTCACAGCCTTCACCGCCATCTCATAGACTTTCATAAATGTCCTATAAGATGATCTTGCCTCTTCATAGCGAGATTGCCGCCGCACACGCTCAAGCCATCTTAGTTCCCACTTCTTCTCTCAAAGCTCCTCTGTATACCAGGGAGCCCGTCTTACGCGGGGGCAAAGAGGGCGATGGGGAGCGATTTCGTTGATGGCTCCGGAGAGCCGTCACTGCCAGTCCTCCACCAGCTCATCTAACAAACTGCCGTGGAGCATAGAATCCAGCAGAGCATTCTGGAATCCAATTGGATCCATGAGTCTCCGTGGGCGACCATAGTTCACCACCCTTGTAAGGGGGGGTGGTATCCTCAGTCGAGCCCTCAAAACTGAGCGGTCTGACCATGGCACCAGTTCTATTGCCTCTAGATGTACATCGAGCCCCATCCCGAAGATCAAGTCTAGTGTGTAGCCTGCTTTGTGTGTGGGGGTCGATACAAATTGGGAGAGTCCCAGCACTGCCATGGAAGCTACCAGGTCCACAGCCTGCACAGAGGAGGCATTTTCGGCATGGACGTTGAAGTCCCCCAACACCATCACTTTGTAGTACTCCAAGGCCCACTCCGCCACCACCTCTAGCAGGCACGACAGGGTATCTGCTGGTGCGCTAGTGGGTTGGTACACCAAGCAGAGGGCCAAACTCTCTTCAGCACCCCACACCAGGCCTACACATTCAATGCCAAAGATCTCAGGGGCGGGGAGCAGTTTGAAGGAGTAAGACTCTAGAGCAAGGATTGCCACCCCCACAGCCTCCTATTTGGGACTGATGAAAGACCAAATACCTGGGGGGGGTCAATTCTCCTAGGGTGACCATTTCACCTTACCTCACCCAGGTCTCAGTCACACATACCAGGTCCATATTACTCATTGCAAAGAGGTTTTGCAATGTTGCAGTCTTATTAATTATGGACCTGGTATTGCACAACATCAGTGTCGAAGGGAGGTTTCTTCTCCCTTCGAAAGCAGAGGGGATGAGATTCTATGTTTGACAGAATTGGCAAGTTCTGCTGAACTCATAACTGGCAAACATTTTCTCTCAGCAAGCGGGAAAGTAGTCCTTGCAAGGCTAAAGTTGTTCAAACAGAATGTTTGCACAGACTGCCAAACTACAAGTAACAGCTGTTATCCAAATAGACAGTCTCTTAATTAGTCGGGGGAATTAGCTTAAAGGAGACAAATGAAAGGGAGTAAGTGGGATTCTCCACTTACATTTACAGGGATTACTCCCTTAAAAGAAATCTTGAAAGAAGCCAGGCAGATATTCAACAGGAAAGGGTTTTATTAAAGAAAAATAAAAGGGCAAACTTACACATATGAAGCTAACTAATAGAAAATCGGGGAGGAAAGCAGTTTTGGAGAAGGCAATAGTTACCAGTCTAGAAGAAAAAGATCTGTGGAGGCAGCAGCAAAATGACCAGCGTTTCATGGAGAAGAGGCCCAAATGGATTTGTGTGTGTGTGGACAGATCTAAGAACGCGCACACAGAGGTTGCTAGGGAGTCCAGATACAGGGCAAAGTGTTCCCTGGGGCAAGCTGACGTCTTTGCTCCCAAAACAATGACCCAGTGGGTTTTTCTGGAGGTGGACAGTGGAGTTCAGGAAAGGCTTCCTGAGGTGGACTATAGGTGTAAATGGTATTTGATGACCCTTTGAGAACTGAATGGGAAAAGCTACCAGATTTACTGAATAGCTTGGGCGTTGTTTGATTAGGGGAGATGAGTAAGGGGAAGTAAGGCCGAGCATTGACAAGATGAGTCAAGGGCTTCCTGGGAGTCTCATTGTCCTATGTTATGCATCTTTTTGGGGTGTGGAGGGAGCTATTAGTCAGTCAGCCACTATGATTCTCCTTTAAAATTTGTTTCCAATCTCTTGTTCTTTTGGCATCCATTTTCTTTTATTTCAGGCCTTGCAGTGCCTTGTACTTACGCTGTACGAGGAAGGGTGTTTATGATTTCGTATCTATAAACTGCCCTTCAGCAGGAGGAAGGGTCTGACTGCTAACACAGCAGCCATGGGTCCATCTTATGGCCTCCAACATCATTTTAGAAGCAGCTGTAGTTCCTTAAAAATTGCTGTGAGCCCCGATCCAAATTATGCATGTGGTGCAGTGGCCCCATGAGCTCGTTTCTCTCCATTGCGCCTTTTCAGCTGCTGAAACAGCAATGGTGAGGGGCTTTTTTGACACTCCATTGGATCCTGGGTCTAACGTGCCACATGTGCAATCCAGATCAGTGCTTCACAGCAAATTTTAAGTAACTACAACTACTTCTAAAATGACATCAGTGGCCATGGAATGGACCCATGACCACTGTCATTTGTTGTTTGGCCCAGAGTCTTTTATTAGAGTTTGAAATGCTCTCCCTCTCTCTCTCTCTCTCTCTCTCTTGCATGCATACACACATGCCTCCCTGGAATAGCACCACATGTGAAGTAAAGCAAACAAGAGAGCAGTGCATGTCAGTGCATTGCAGCAGATATCTCAGTGCCTCCTCAGATTCCTAAACATGGAGCCAGTTTGGTGTAGTGGTTAAGAGCGCGGGACTCTAATCAGGAGAGCCGGTTTTGATTCCCCACTCCTCCACTTGAAGCCAGCTGGGTGACCTTGGGCTAGTCACAGTCCCACCCACCTGAAGCTCTCAGTCCCACCCACCTCACAGGATGTTTTGTTGTGGGGATAATAAAGCATACTTTGTAAACCACTCTGAGTGGGCATTAAGTTGTCCTCAAGGGCGGTATATAAATTGAATGTTATTATTCCACAGTACTGTGGTTTGCAGAAGCACCACGCTATTGTGAGAAGGATTCTACACTCAAATTGCCAGCATTAAGTATTTTTCTGTGTGTCCCTTCGCAGTGGATGCACACTAGACTTTGTGAAGGGCAGTGCTTGGCCCTCACTCACTTTTTTCTGCTATTCCTTTGATCACTCCCTACAACTCAAGGAAAAACTTCCGTGCCTTTAATACTGAGCAAAAGAGGGAAAAATAATCAGCATTTGTAGAGTCTTCCTGTTAGTGCTACATAAGAGAGAAGTTCCAGTTGTCAAAATTACATATATCATGTATTAGTTGAACAACTAATTCTTGTGCATAGATTCAGATCACAATTGCATCCAGCCTCACTGATGGCTACAGGACTTTTTTCATATCCTATGTAAAATAGATCAGCAGAATTGCAAGATATGCACAGTTCTATATTAGCCTTTTAAAAGGTGTTGATCGCAAGACTGGAACAGTACAAGTAAGCACACAACAGCAAAACTCCCCCTGAAAGCAGACCAGAGAAGGCAACAGTCAAATATGGCTTGAGCCAGCTGTGCCAGCCACCATGTCTCATTTGTGACACCACTGTCACATTAATTTTTGCAGTTTAACAAGTTAAAGTAAACAAATTTGGCCAGAGTAATTTTTAGCACCAGTGTTCCATTCAAGGTTAGAATGGAGCTGGGATGCACAGGACGATTTTTTCAGACCTGGAGCAAAAATGTCATCAGCTGGAGAGCCTAATGGAGAGAGATTATTAACAGCAATAATATGCTGTCACACTCTGTGTTTTTAGGGAGCAATTAAATCTTAGAATTTTAAATACACACCAGCCAGAACTGGCCTAGGATATACCACCTCTAGGATAACCACTTTTCTTGAGAAATGATGAAACTGAAATAGGTTTCTGTCCTACTACTCTGTCCAGTAACATTTGAAGCTTTCTTCCAACTTAAGCGGTTCTTCCACCACTGGCTCTCCTGAAAGACTCATGCAAATATTTCTTAATCAAAGCAAATTCAGAGGCCCATTTGTTTCTGTCTCATTATTATTCTTCTCTTTTGACCCCTCCTTTCTTCCTATATGTGTAGGAAAGATTGAAGTTTTTTCAAAGATGGTGCAAGGGTTTTAAAGTCCAAAGAGAAGATATTCCCCCCACCTTCAACATTTTGGCCCAATGGAAATTCAAGAGGCAAGCTTTTGTGTGCAAGTTATAAGTAAGGTGTGGAGCACCTTGGGTATTTTCAAAAACATTTATAAATCCTTTTAACAACAATACATTTATATCTTATGATGACTTTCAAAAACAAAAGTGAATTCAAGGACTGATCTATGAACTATTATCAGTCGTATTGACAAAATAGAACTTTCATGTTGAGACGCAGTTTACTTCTGCATCCCAGTTGCTGGCAAGGGAGGGAGCAACAGAAGGGAGCTGTTGCTTTTGTGCATTGCTTATGGAAATGCTAGAGGCATCTGGCTGGCCACTGTGGCCGTCGTCGCACGGCCATAAATTTAGCACCAAACTAGCACCATCTCCCGCTGAATTCTCACCTTATTTCGGCTCTCTTGCGATTTCACCATTCTCCCCAATTCACGCTTTGTGACTCTTTCAGTGCAATCCTATGGAGAGTTACTCCAGTCTAAGCCTATTGAAGTCAATGGGCTTAGACTGGAGTAACTCTCCATAGGATTGCTCTGTTTATGTCGTCTTTATCCACTTCCATGTGAATGCCCTGGATCGACTATGAACGCATTGCAACACCAAAACGCTCACTCTCCCTGATCATCTGTCTCGCCTAACACTGATTCTCCTGCCCTACACTCCCACAAGCCCCAGTGCAACCCGCAATTAAGCCTCAAAGTAATTTTTTTTTAAAAACGTCAGCCTTATAGCGCTATAACACTATAGCGCTATTCTGCCATGGGTGGGAAACCTCTGCTACCTATCACGGTTGGCTTTTGGGTTGGCCCAGCACAACATTATAATAGAAGAGTGATATAACGCAAATATGCGGGAAAAAAATTTTTTTTTAAGGGAGCAGGATTTTTAGGGTCCCGTTTCTGGAGGCACTTTGACTGACCGTCGAATTGCGCTTTTCCCTTTTAATGTGACTGACTGGACGCGCAAGCAGTCGTCAAAAGATGGGAGAATCCGTTCTAATAACGATAACAGAAGAAATGATTTCTAGTGCAAAACTGACGAAATAAGGGCCTGTGTGACGATGGCCTGTATCTAGAATTCTAGACTAGCTGGACCCTTAATCTGTACCAGTGGAGCTCACATACATATTTTGTTGCAATTTCCACAACCCTATAAGAAGGTGGATATGCAAAAGTGGCTTGCCTTAGGCCATCTACCAAGTTGTCAAACTGAGGATTTCATAATCAGACCAGCTTGATACCTGTGCTTCGCTACGGTATTTAACTACTTTAAATCCAGTTACCACTTTTCTTTAACTGTCTGCAGTTTCCTTGACCTGATTTTTACCTCAGAACACAGAGTTCCACAGCTGAGTGCAAGGAGGCAGCAGCCTGCCAGCCACACAGAAAAGCCAGGCCCACAGGGAGATTGGCAACCTGAGTGAACTTTTAGGGGATGACTGGGAGGTGCATTTTACCTCAGGACATATTCAATGACTCCCAATAGCAACTGCATACTGTTTAGAATGTGGGGAGTGAGGACCAAACAGGATGCATATGCAAATGACCTCTGTGTTCCAACTGTCTCTGGGGGGGGGGGCGGGGGGGGGGCGGGGAGAATGAGGTGTGGAATGTTGTGAGCCCCAATCAGCCCGCAAATGCAAATGACTTTGAAAGGCTATCCCAATCAGGGAAGAGTGGCCAAGCTGGCAGTGGACAGAAGTGCAAGCAGGCAACAGCCTGCCAGCCACACAGGGAAGCTGTATCCCTTTTGGAAAACAGGTTTTACCCATTTATACCCCCTTAGGGGGTGAATTTCTTAAAATCCCTTCTTAATGGGTGTTTACTTCATGAAAGGAATGTTCTCCCCAAATTTCATGTTTCTAGGTCCAGGGGTTTGGGCTGGGCATTGATGAGTCAGTCAGGACACTTGTCTTTATATATATAGATCGCTAGCCATCAAGTTGAAGCAGCACACAGTTTGCTTCAGTTTCCTGAAGTAGACAAATCTGAATGGTACTTAGGTTCCAGATCAGTGTTCTCACTCCTCAAGCAAGAGGTGTTGAGCTTCCACAAGATATCTGGTTCCACACACATGAAGCTGCCTTATACCGAATCAGACCATTGGTCTATCAAGGTCAGATTGGTTGCAACTCTCTGGGGTTTCAAGAAGAGGTCCTTCAGATTACCTACTACATGATACATTTAAGTGGAGATGCCAGGGTTTGAACCTGGAACTTAGTACAAAGGCAGATGTTCAACCACTGAACAACAGCCCCTCTGCTTAAAGATCAAGGCTCCATCAACAACATAACCTAATTCCAGGTTCACCACACATTCCAAGGAACTTTATTGAAGGGACAGTGCAATCCTAAACAGAGTTACTCCAGTATGTTCAGGATTACACTGTAAACCTAGTGTTTGGGGGAGGGGTTGCTGCTGATGTTGTTGTATAATTTTACAGGGAATTAAGCCATGGGATTTCACGAGGAGCTCCTGCACTTCAAACTTTCCTACTACACCACTGGTTCCAATATTGCAGATTGCTTTACAAACACACTGATGCACTAACTGTGACAATAATAATATGGAAGAACAAGCTTGTAAGCGATTGGACCAGCCTCTACCTTTTTAATAGCCGTTTTTAATATGTCTGCTTGTGATATTAAAATATCATCAGCCTCTGGATTTAAAATGGCAGCTGTATTGCCACCAGAGGACCTCCAACAGTTGCTGAATCCCGCCCAGGAAAACACGGCATGCATGGAATGCATGCATGCACAGGAACGCGGAGTGATTAAGAGGTGATTGGATTTGCAGTCCCTCCAGCTCCAAAAGAATCCAGTGCAACAAAGGTCTCGCAGAGTCATCCCCAATTAACACATTCCTTTCCCTCCTTCCATGATGAGATCTCCTGTTCTTGATTGAGGAGCTATCAAATAACATTCATAAGTACATACAATTGTTCCTAGGAAAGTACAGTCCCCACCAAATCCAAATCCAAATCCAAATCCAATTTATTACAGCAAAAGCCAGCAATATAAAACAATACGATTACAGGCAATAAATCAATATTATCAATACAGGAAAACCACAGGCATAAAGGGGTAAGAGTGAAAATGGAATAACAGTAATGAAAATAGAAAAAAAATTATAACCTAAATCCATCAACTTAGCTCCGGTGGAATTCACTAACAAACTATTCCTTTTGTGCATGTTTTGCATTTGCTTTCACACACCCTGGCAGCTACCGATCAAGGTGATCAACCCTTTTGTTAAACCTAGGAACTGACAGTTGGAGCCTTTGTTCTAACGGCTAGGTGGGCTCTCCCACCTCAGGGCACATTACACCTATAAAGGTAGGGCCCTGGCCTCATTCAAATCATGCATGCTTCCTGGCTGCTCCCTTAGTGTCACTTCCCTAAGGCTCTCTCTCTTCATACACGCTTCCGGATCCACAAGCACTGTTCCCCTGAGGTTTGCCCTAAGCCTCTTGTTCTCTTGGCCGAGGATGCTGCACGTTCAAAGCTACTCTCTTCTCCCACTGACTGGACCCCTCTTCAGGATAGGTAGATATATTTGCTCCCCCTCTCTCTATTCCCACTTTCTGGCTAAGCTTCGTAGGACTCTGTGTATGCATGTGTGATTATTTTTACTCCATAATTGTGAGTGTATGTGCATGCATTTTGTTCTTAACAAAAGTTATTGTTTGACTTTAAGAACCAGCCTCATTTGCTATTCTGGGAAGGGACTCCGTAGAAGTTGGTGATAGATCCCTGCGGTTACCGGTCTCTTGCATAGCCATTATCCTTGCTTGCTAATTCCCCCACAAATCATTTTATTGCAAGGAGACCAGTTCTGGTAACAAGCTCTGGATCCAATAACACCAACTAGATTTCCAAGGCATGAGCTTTGACTAGGATTGCCAGGTTCCCCTGCCCTTACAGTGGAGGTGGGGATCTGGCACTTATCTTCCCAGTCTCCTCTCAGCTGGCACAATGATGTCATTTCCAGAAGTGCTATTATTGTGCCTGGAAGCAGGCATGCTCCCACCCCTCATAAGGGCCTGTGAAGGCAGGAACATGTCTGCTGCCAGGCAGAATGACATCAAGTGATATCATCACACCCATGGGGAGCACAGCTGCTGTGTGCTTGCCAAGAGTTTTTTTGCCTCCCAGGCCCATTCCCTGGGGCTTCCCCCCCGCCCCTGCCAGGTGAGTGGCGGGATGGAGGGGCAGAAGCTGGGAACAGGTGATATTCCACCACCACCACCACCACCTACACCAGGGTACTGCCTAACCTTGACTGCTGAAAGCACATACCCAAGAAATCTAGTTGTTCTTTAAGGTGCTACTGGACCCAAATCTTGCTCTTCTACTGCAGACCAACATGGCTACTCATCTGAAACTATAATAATGTGTGGAGACTTTCCCCCCCTGAAGATCTCCGCAGAATTTGAATTTCATTCATTGTAGACTGATACTTCAAAGTTAGTGCATATAAATTTATAACACTAATTGCAATGAAAATCTTTCTTTTCCACTGTGAGCAGAGAGGAAATCAAGCCAGCAAGGTCTTTCAGGCTATAGATAAAACTAGGGGTCAAAGATATGCATAATATGCATAAATGCATAGCACGTACTTTTAAAAAAACAAGTCCTTCTTCATTAGACCCCCTGTCTCTCTGTCCTCATTTTATACCAAGAACCAAAAGGCTGTCCCTGTCCCATTTTTTAAAGTGACCTTTATTTTTGAAATGTTGATGTGACAACCCATACAGTGCTGGTTTCAGGGCAGAGCCATGGGAAAAGTGAAAGCATCCTATGGTGAATCACAGGAAGGGCATAAATCTACATTTAATAAAAAAAGAGAGAGAAACAAGTAATAAACTCAATTAACAATATAATTAGAGCAATAAAACAGGGTAATCAAACAGTGAGCAACAGGCCAATGAAGGGCCATAAAATTAAACTCATTAGTGATCTCTGAGTGGCTCTATTATGGAATTCTTTGCTGGAGAAAATGGCAAGCCACAACTGCAAACCCACATAAGGAAAGGTCAAGGTTTACTATGTATGAGAGGAGTAATCTCACACAAAAATATTCCTAACACACTGGCCTGGCCACCCTTCACAACAAACTAGATAGAAAAGTAAATAAGAAGGAAGCAGCAGATAAAGATTTTGAGGCTTTATCAAGCACCAAAACCATACAAGGAGCTGACATACATTTATTTATTTATTTAAAACATTTCTATGGTGCTTTTCCACCCAAATAGGGTTCCCAAGTCAGCAAATATAAAGGCATTAAAACATTTAAAATGTTAAAATAGAATTTAAAATGCATAGGTAAAATATTTAAGAATGCAATAAAAGCATATTGACATACAAACACAACACATCTGCTGGAGGAAGACAATGACAGAGAGGCAGAAAAATCTCCTATGGGAGTTCTGAAGTTTTGAAGCCAGGGCCAAGAAGACCCTCTCCAAGGCTGCCACCCACCTCAAAGAGCTGGGACATCCGAAGCATGGCCTTCAAAGATGACCACAGTGGATAGGCAGGTTCATATGGTAGAAGATAGTTCTTAATGTATGCCAGACCCAAGTAGAGATGGGCACAAACTGCAATATGGACTTAAAAAAGCGACGAACAGCCCAATCAGCTATATATTGTCGAAGGCTTTCACAGCCGAAGAACGATGGTTGTTGTGGATTTTCTGGGCTGTATAGCCGTGGTCTTGGCATTGTAGTTCCTGACGTTTCGCCAGCAGCTGTGGCTGGCATCTTCAGAGGTGTAGCAATCTCTCAGTGTCACTGTGACACTGAGAGATCTCTGTCTTTTGGTGCTACACCTCTGAAGATGCCAGCCACAGCTGCTGGTGAAACGTCAAGAACTACAATGCCAAGACCACGGCTATATAGCCCAGAAAATCCACAACAACCATAGCCTAATCAGCTGTTTGCGAACAAGCTGTTTGTGGGGCCCCATTCTAAACGAACAGGTGGTCATTGCAAGCCTTGTTCGTTGCTGTTTGTCAAGCCAGACAGTCTGGCATCTGCAATCAATTCCCTTGGCAACCAGACTTCCGGTTTGGGATCCATGAAGGTCTAACGCAGCTCTTAAAGCTGAGCTGTCCGGACTGCTGTTTTGAGGGCTGGAGGGGCCGAAATTGCCCACAGCCAACTGCTCTCAGGCGGAGAGCAGGCTTAGTACGCTCAAGAACCTCAGGGCGCGTTGATCTCGGGCGAGGGGTGGTCCTGCACAACGGACTCTCTCCCGTCCCTTGAGGTCCCACCCGAAGACAGGTTTTGCCAAGATCTCTGCAGTAGCTCCGGAGCCAATTCGGTTGGCATAAGACCTACATGCCCAAGCTTCAAACAGGGGCAAAGGGAACTGATGTGAATGGAAGATTGGAACAGTGATTACAACCTGAGAAATCGACTAAGAAGGTAAAGATCACTATCTCTTGAAACGGGACAGATTAACTCAATAAATGAAGTATTAAAGTTAATTTTAAAACTGCAACAGACTGAGTATAAGGAGGGGAAATCCCGGCAAGAAAATTTTTTAAAGATGGACTAAGTATAATGAAGTTATCAAAGAAATTTGATTATTGTTTTACATACCTGCGGTGACAAAGAGATAGTGGACTGTGAGAAAGTTTCAACATCGCGAGAACTGCTGTGTGTGGCTGAGGAACAGGAAGTACGTCATAACGATAGAGAAGCTGGAGAGAAGCGGCCGTCTCTGTGTTACAGGAAGTAGAAGAACGCCATTTTGGAAAGGGGAAGGGTCGCGGCTTCAGCGGAACAGGAAGTAGGCCATCTTGGATTACAAATAAAGGGGGAATAATCATAGAGGAACCATAGAGAAAAGACGCCCGACATTTTGGACTCTGTAATTGGTTTTTTTTAAGAAACAAAGTGATTTTGGGACTTTTAAAAGTAAAAGTATAGAAAGTAAAATGCCACGGAGTTGAGGGAAAGGGCGGACACGTGGGAGCGAGGCACAGCTAGCCCCACGATGTCGAAAAAGGAGTGGCAGGCGGCAATTGAAAGTTTAGATAAAAAAGTTTCAGAAGGAATTAAGGAGCTTAAAGACATGATACCAGAGATGGCGAAAGAGTTTAAAGAGACACTTAGAAAAGAATTGGTGGAAGTGACGAAAGGTATGGAAAAGATACAAAATGACTTGCAAGCCACGCAGCAAAGAGTTAATGTGGTAGAAAATGCGGTGGACACTCTAGCAGACACGCAACAAACTGAGATGAGGATGATGAGAGGTAGAATGGCAGTTGCGGAAAGTAAATACATGGAGAAGCAGTTAAGGTTTCGTGGCTTGCCGGAAACCGAAGGAAAGACTGCCCAAGAACAGATTACAGAAGTGCTGGCTGAGTACCTGGGGAAGGAGGAGGTGGAAGTTGCAGCTATCCTAGATGTGGTTTACAGAATAAACTCAAGATTTGCGACCCAGAGGAAACTACCAAGAGATATAATTGTGCAGTTTACGACCAGAAACACAAGAGAAATGATTGTGAGTAAACAATTTCAGGATCCATTGGAGGATGACGGCAAGACTGTTATTATCATGAAGGAATTGCCCAGATCGGTGCTGCTAGACCGGAAAAAATACAAAAACCTAGTCCAGATTCTGAAGGATATGAAAATAAGATACAGATGGGAAATGCCTGAAGGACTATCCTTTGAATTTGGTGGCGCTAAAAAACGCATCAGATCTGAATTGGAGATGGAAAAATTTATTAGGGACAATGAAAAGGACTTACCAACAGCAAGATCATGAATATGGAGTGTAAAATTTTATCATGGAATGTAAATGGACTTAATTCGCCCAATAAGAGAAAAAAATATTTTTCATTTGCTATTAAAACAAAAATGTGACATTGTTTGTTTGCAAGAAACCCATATTAAAAAGCAGGATGTTAAATACTTAAAATTTGCAAAATTGGGAACTGAATTTGTGGCTGCTTCAAAAAAAAAGAAAAAAGGTATGGTGTTGTATATAAAAGAAGAACTGCAGCCAAAATTAGTGGTGAGTGATGTGGAAGCTAGATATCTAGCTGTGGAAATTACGTGGAATTTAAAGAAACTGTTGGTGATTGGAATATATGCACCTAATGGAGCAAAAGAAAGTTTCTTTGAAGATTTGGGAAAACAACTTGATGAATTATCTTATGATCAGATGATTTTAGCCGGAGACTTCAATGGAGTTACTAACTTGGATGAAGACAAAAAATCTGTAACTGCACAAAAGAAAAGAGGACTATTACCAAAGTCTTTTTTTGCAATAAAAGAACAAGAAACCTTAGAAGATGTATGGAGGAGCCATAACCCTAAAGGTAGACAATATACATTTTATTCTGCAAGACACTTCACTTTGTCACGAATTGATATGATCTGGGCCTCCAAAGATTTAGTGCTTTGGACTAAGGACATTGAAATAATGCCAATGGTAGGCTCAGATCACAATCCAATCATGTGGAGGTTTGGGAAAAGAGTAAAAAGGAAAGGTTGGAGAATAAATGAAGATATATTGCAAGAAGAGGCAAATATCGAACTGCTGCGAAGAGAGACTAAGTTCTTTATACAGCATAATATGAACAATGAAGTATCAACAAATAAGGTATGGGACACATATAAGGCGGTGACTAGAGGCATACTAATGGACTTAAATGCTAGAGCTAGGAAGAAAAGAGAGGAGAAGAGATTGGAGAGTATGGAGAAAATAAAAGCCAAGGAGAGTCAATTAAAGAAGAGACCAGGGAAAAAGAAGCTATATCAGGATATTAAAATCCTTCAAGAACAGCTGACAGCAATGAATAATAAAGAAATGGAATGGAATCTTAAGAGACTGAATCAAAAGTCGTTTGAGGGTGCAAATAAACCTGGGAAATATTTGGCATGGCAATTGAAGAAAAGAAAGGAGAAAAGAACCATAAACAAAATTTGTGAGGAGAATAAAACTTATCTGGAGCAGTCAGCCATTAGTAGAGCCTTTTATAAATTTTACGCAAAGTTGTACCAAAAAAAAGAAGTTAATAAAGATTCAATAGCGAATTATCTGGGAAAGATGAGGCTCCCTGCAATCTCTGAGGGATGGAGAGAAAAACTGAATAGAGAAGTGACGGAGGAAGAAATAAAAGAGGCAATACGATCGACAAAATTAGGAAAGGCACCAGGCTCGGATGGACTTACAGCTAAATTTTATAAAGTACTGGCAAATGAACTGGCGCCTTTTCTGGAAGAGGTGATCAATGGAGTTATGCAAGATCAAAGGACTCCAGTTACTTGGAGTGAAGCCAATATTTCATTGATTCCTAAAGAGGGACAAGACTTGACCAATGTAAAAAATTATAGGCCAATTTTGTTGCTGAATAATGACTATAAAATCTTTGCGAAGATTTTGGCGGAGAGAATAAAAGGATGGATGTCTGAATTTATTGCAGAGGAGCAAGCTGGATTTTTGCCAGACAGACAGATTAGAGATAACCTAAGGACAGTTATAAATGCTATTGAATATTATGATAAACGTTGTGATAGAGAAGTTGGTTTTTTCTTTGTGGATGCTGAAAAAGCTTTTGACAATTTGAACTGGGACTTCATGTTTGCCACTATGGAGAAGCTGCAAATGGGAGAAAAGTTCATTCATGCTGTGAAAGAAATCTACAGAGACCAGAGTGCAGCAACTGTGGTGAATGAAGACATAACTAAGAAATTGACAATGGGTAAGGTACGAGACAGGGTTGCCCGTTGTCACCATTGTTGTTCATCTTAGTATTGGAAATATTGATGATTCAAATTCGAGAAGACGATGCAATCCGAGGAATAAAAATAAGAGAGCATTCCTATAAGGTCAGAGCGTTTGCGGACAATATAATGCTAATTGTGGACGATCCAATTGAGAATATGCCAAAGGTGATGGAGAAAATTAAGGAATTTGGAGATTTGGCTGGATTTTATGTAAACAAAAAGAAGTCCAAGATACTATGCAAGGATATGACTAAACAGAAACAGCAGGAACTAGAGGAGATAACAGACTGTGAAGTAACGAATAAGGTAAAATATTTGGGAGCTGAACTGACTGCGAAGAATATAGACCTATTTAAGAATAATTATGAGAAATTGTGGACTCAAATGGAGCAAGATTTGATTAAATGGAATAGGCTGAATTTGTCATGGTTGGGAAGAATTGCAGCAGTAAAGATGAATGTATTGCCGAGAGTGATGTTCCTGCTACAAACAATTCCAATCACTCGTGACACTAAACAATTTGAAAAAAGGCAAAGGAAATTACTTTGTGTAGGCAGGCAAGAAACCTAGGGTGAAAATGAAAGTATTACAGGATGCTAAAGAAAGAGGTGGAATGCAGCTGCCCAATTTAAGATTATATCATGAAGCAATTTGCCTGTCTTGGATAAAAGAGTGGATGACGTTGAAGGACTGCAAGCTACTGGCTTTGGAGGGATATAAAAAAACATTCGGATGGCATGCATACCTGTGGTATGATAAAGTTAAAGCTGACTCTATGTTTTTGCACCACTATATTCGGAGAAGCCTTTTTGCTGTTTGGAAGAAATACAAAAACTATATGAAGGACGGAATCCCCTTGTGGGTGGTTCCGTTCGAAGTAATAGACCCAAGAACTGTTGGAAATGAACAACAGTGTTTAACATATAAGGAGATAACATTATTGGAATTCTCTAAATTAAGAATAAAGACGCAAGAGGAACTGTCCTCAAGTTATGGATGGTTTCAATATAGACAGATAAGAGATCTCTATAATTCGGACTGCGTGAAAGGAGGACTGAGAATGGAGAATTCAGAATTAGAAGAGGTGATACTTCAAGAGGGCAAAAAGGAAATTTCAAGGATCTACAAAGTACTTTTAAAATGGTATACAGAAGATGAGACAGTTAAAGTTCAAATGGTGAAGTGGGCGATAAACTTTCATAAAAAGATAACAATGGAGGCGTGGGAATACTTGTGGAAAACGACTTTGAAGATAACGACTTGCACAAATATTAAAGAGAACGTTTATCAAATGATATATCGCTGGTATTTGACACCAAAGAAAATTGCGTTAGGGAATACTAACATGTCAAATAAATGCTGGAAATGTAAAAAAACATGAAGGATCGTTGTATCACATGTGGTGGACCTGTGAGGTAGCTAAGCAATACTGGGGAGGAATAATAGAAGTGATTAATGAGATTTTACAATTTCAAGTTAATAGAAACCCAGAATTGCTGCTACTGAATTTGGGAATGGAAGATATTCCAGCACAACATAGAACATTGTTATTTTACATGACAACAGCGGCTAGACTTTTATATGCGCAGAAATGGAATTTGCAAGAAGTACCAACTATTGAAGATTGGATTTATAAATTGCTGTACATGGCTGAGATGGACAAAATGACAAGGAAGCTCAGAGACCTTGATCCAGGACAGTTTAATATGGATTGGGAGAAACTGAAGCAATATTTGGAGAAAAAATGGGATGTGGAAGGGAAACTGTGGCAGTTCGAAAATTACTGAGACTTTATAAAAGAAGAGAGAAGTGGCTTTACCGGGAAAGGGGGATTTAAATATTAAATTCTAAGCTATTATCAGGGTTAAGATGAAAATTCTGTTTTATTACACACAGTATTAAATAGCAGACATATTATTATGAATAGATATTATGAATATATATGAGCATGCTAGCTAGGTATTTTTTATTGTAGTTAAGTTCTTAGTATAACAGGTATTTTATATAACTAAAATAGATTGAGAATAAGAATAAGAAATGTTTAAAGAAATATATAGACTATAAATTAAACTGATTAATTTATATGAGGGGGAGTAAAGAGATTAAATAAGGGAATAGAAAATGGATAAAATGTTATACTAATAATATAAAGGTTATTAATATGCTAGCAATGTGTTATTTAGAATATAAGATTTAGTAAAGGAGGGGTTAATGGTAGTTCTGTGTTTTAAAAAAAAGAATAACAAGCTTAGAAGAGAGTTTAAGTGTATGTTTAATAGATTACATGAGGTATTATGTAAGTAAGCAATAAGATAGATAAAGGGTTGGAAAACTGTTGGAAGTCAAATAAAAGGGGGGAGGAAAGGGAGGGGGTTAGAAACAGATATTAATAAAGGGGAAATGTTTGTATTTTATGATTATATAATCTAATCCAATAAAAATGTTTATTAAAAAAAAATTCCCTTGGCAACCAGAGGCAGGGACTGCCTGAACTCTGTCTGAACTCCTGCTGTTGCCCTGGAAACCCCAATCTAAGCCCAATTTAGCTTGATAGGCAGGTCTTCCTTTCAAGTGTGGAGCTCCAAATTTGTTACAAGGAAGCAAAGACCAGGGGGAGGGGGGCTCCCAGCTCTGGTTTTGCAGACAGTGAGGAAGAGTTGCTGTTGGCATTTTGAGAGAGAGACAGGGAGAGTGCATTGGAGCTCGAATTTTCTTTGTGTGTGGTGGGATAGGGACCTACCTCTTCAAGTTCCAGGGCTGCTGCCAGGCTCTGGGTCAAGTTATTATTTATTACTGGTACCTTTCCTGCTGCCTGCTCAGGTAAGGTTTTTGGGAGTGGTGCGGTAGGGATCTTGATGGCTGGAGGAGAGCCTGCTGGCCCCCACAAACAACTAACAATGAACATGTTCGTGAACAGGTCATGTTCGTCAATGTTCGTTGTTCGTTGTTTGTAGATGGCAACGGACAATGAAAACCATGTTCATGTTTTCTTTCTGTTCGTGCCCATGTCTAGACCCAAGTCATACAGGGTTTTAAAGGTCATATCAATTGGGTCCAGAAACAAATCGGAAGCCACTGTAGATGACACAAGACTGGAGTGATATGGTCTCTGTGACCCACTAAGTCAACATTCTGGCCACAGCATTTGGTACCCACTGTAGCTTCTGGACAGTCTTCAAAGTTAGCCTCATACAGAGCATATTGTAGTAATCTAATCTAGATGTTACCAGGGCTTGCACCACAGTTGCAAGAGCTTTCCTGCCCAGGAAAAGCTGCAGCTGGCTCACTAGCCACAGCAGGTAAAAGGCACCCTTGGCCACCACTGTCACCTGTTTGTCCTCCAGGAGGCCTGGACCTAACAGCACACCCAAACTACAAACCTGTTCTTTTAATGAGAGTGCAATGCCATCCAAAACAGGAGATATCCTCATTGTTGGGTTAAACTTTCCTCCCAACCAGCAGCACCTCTGTTTTGGTGGAATAAATCTGAGTTTGTTAGTCCTCATCCATCCCAAAACTGCCTCCAGGCACCTCTTCACTGTTTCCACAGCCTTCCTTGGATCTGCTACAAGCGTGAGATAGAGCTGTGTCATCCTCATATTAGTGGCAGCAACTCAGCCCAGATCTCTGGATGATCTCTCCCAGCAGCACTACAGAGATGTTGAAAACCATCTATTGTTTGAAAGATAGAAAGGCGGTTTTAAATGTGCTCATATTTCCATTTCACTTCGGTCATTTTACTGCAAAGCAATCAACCCCGCTTATCATTAGTGATCCTTACCCCTCTTTTTAGTTTAGTTGGCTTTTAATAGCAAAACATATTAAATGTTCTTCAATATCAAGTTTTTAATTTAATGAAAGCAGGATGGATAAGTAGCCAAAAATCTTGGGAATAGTTCTAGCTTTTTTTTCTTTTTTAAAACTCTAAATATCTTCAGTCCAATTATTTACAGGTTTCAAGTCACAAAATCAGCACCCTTCCTAAAATATCTAAAAGAATAAGGATGAAACACTCCCAGGATCCTGGCAGGGAAAAATATATATTGTGATCAAGTAATAAAAGCCCCAGCTTCTAAATACAAAAATCAAGTACAGGATTCTTCTGTTTATTGTGTTGGGGCTGAACAACCGGGTCCCAAACCAGAAGTCTGAACAGACCACAAAGTATAATCTTTCCAGTGAACTTTCCAGTTCCTGGCACGTATGCTTATGCTAGCAAAAACCACAGACAGGCTAAAGTACCATGTCTGATCATTACCTTTAATCCTCCACAGAGTTCTTTCCCTTCTCAAATAACTTTTAGAGTACCCTTGATCAGACATGCCGTATCTAAAAGCAGAAATCATTGGGAAAAGTCTGAAGGTGAGGGGTGAAGTTCTGTGGCACTAGGTTGCATCCATCTGCACAGGCCTCCCTTCATGCATTTTGTTGCCTCTTAGCTGGTCCTAGTACCCACCTCTGTGCATTTCCTGTGCATACATGTTGCCACCAGCCAGGACTACATGCTTGGTTTCTCCCCCTTGAAGAACAAACCAGCACAGCTGAACTAAGCCTACTGACACTGTAGAGTGAAAGTCCAAGAGTTTGATAACTATATGCCTCACTGCTGCTGTTCCAGGCAGGCAGGCAACAAGAAGAGGTTTAAGCCCTTGTTGTGTCCTCATATGTATTTAGTACATTTTGGTTTCATCCTTCCTTCAAGGAACTCAGGGTTGCCTACATGGTTCTACCCTTCCCCACTTTGAGTCATTTGGGTTCGTCCTAATAAAAGGAATTACGTGGATATTGTTCTTGGTTTTGAATAACCCTGTCAGGTAGATTAGGCTGAGTTGAAAAAGAAGGACTGGTGAAGGAGTTATATACGGCCAAGCACATTGGATTAAATATCCAATATATAATTAGAACAATATCATGACCACATTACAGTGCTTGAGACATTTCAGTTGATATTATACTGGTATATTTTACATGTTTTCTTCCTGTCCCCACAAATAATTGATCTACATACCACTTTTGGGATGTTGATTTACATCCCACTTTTCTCCCAATTAGGGATGCCAGCTCCAAGTTGGGAAATTCCTGGAGATCTGGGGGGTGAAACCTGGAGAAACTGGGAGAAAATGGGGTTTGGGAAGGGAGAGAACCTTGGCATGGCATAATTTCATAGAGTCTACCCCCTCAAAGTAGCTATTTTCTCCAGGTGAACTGTTATCTGTGGCTGGAGACGAGTTGTAATTCCAGGAGATCTCCAGCTACTACCTGGAGGCTGGCAACCCTACTTCCAATCAATGGGACTCAAAGATTCTTACATCAATTAAAACCTGCTAAAATCTCAATTCACAGAAATACAAATAAAAAACAGGCCATAACTTTCACTTGCAACAACCCACCATTATGTTTGAAATACAAACAGAAGATTATGCTTTAAATCCACATACCAATTTAGTTTCCCTGTGATATGTTAGTGCTCAAGGGAGGCATTACATTACTATGTTTTGTGTATTTTTTCTGTCCCTCCTGAAAACAGTTATGGAGGTTGAGCCCAGACATGAACATGAAAACCACAATTTTGAGATGAACACCAGCTTTCTTTCAGATACTCCAAAATCCACAGCAGGTATTGCATTACAATACACCTCACATTTTTCCTGTGCATTTGAAAATCAGGAGGGGAGGGAAAGCAAGCAATTGGTCAAAGTTTAAAAGGAGAATTGTATTCAATACATGAAGTACAACTGTGAATGCTCAGTCTTCAAATCAAATATAACTATCAAATCATGTTGCATTTGTGTTTTTCACATTTCCTGTTCCCCTTAGTAAAAGTTATGGGGTCAAGGTAAAATTCCTAACTGAACCACAGAATATTGTCCCAAATGTGCACATTAACTAAGAATCCAACACCTCAGTCTTCAAAGGAAATATCACATTGCAGTTTGTGCCTTTCCAAGCCCAGAAAATTGTTTGAAGACTGGGCTGAAGTTCACCGTTGAAAAGCATTATTGTGTCCTGGACTTCTGTACCAAATTTCATTCCATTATATTGTTCTTCAGAGGGCTTAAACCATTAAACAGTCAAATTAAAACAAAGGTATAAAATGTACTCAGGAAAAAAAAAATCCTTTAGTGACAAAAGGAAGGGGGAGTGGATAAAGCATGATAAAGTGACATTTGTTAGATGCAGGAAGGTTTGTATCACCCTTTGCATACGTATGTTTACACAGAACAGAAGATCCAGAGGAGTTAGCCGTGTTAGTCTGTAGTGGCAAAATCAAAAAGAGTCCAGTAGCACTGTAATGATTCCAATCACTGTCATTCTCGAAGGCTTGTGCTGCAGTGGAATTGGTTGGTCTTGGAGGTGCTACTGGACTCTTTTTGATTTTGCTACTACAGACTAACACTTCTAACTCCTCTGAACCTTTACAGAAGCAAACTGATCTCCATATCAGAAGGAGCTGTTTGCATCTACATATCAGAAGGAGCTGTTTGCACCCAACCCGCCCTCCCCTCTCCTCCTCTATATCTGACCAGTTTTTTTTGGCCCTCCATGCATCTGACGAAGAGAACTGTGATTCTCAAAAGCTTATGCTACAATAAAATTGGTTAGTCTTAAAGGTGCTACTGGACTCTTTTTGACAGAACAGAAGCAGACTAAACTGAAAATTCTTCAGATCAAGGGATGCCATGCAGACATTCCTAACAGCTCACTTTCTATCAGGGGTTCACCACCCTTTTTGAGCCTGTGGGCACTTTTGGAATTCTGACACAGGGTGATGGGCGCAACCACAAAATGGCTGCTAAAGTAGGTGGTGCCAACCACAAGTTGTTAGGGAGTAAGGGCATGCATAACTCTTAATAGTAAATCTTCAACATTTGAGGCACAAGCTTTATTTAACAAGATGCCTTTTAAAATGAACGTATTGTTTTACAGTACATATTTTTTTGCATACACATAGCTTACCTTCAGTCACATAGTGAAGATTCTTATGTTGTGGAGGTAGCTGCTGTAATGTTTTAAAAATCTGCACAGCCAATCAGATCTCCATTGCCAATAAGAAGCCCTACTGATCAAAAGCATCATATGGTGGCCACTAGAAATGGGCATGAATCAAAATACGAATCAAATTTCATGACAATTAGGGCCAATTCATGTTTCGTGAAAGGTTTTTTTAGGGGCCATGGTTTTCATGAAATTCACGACTTTTGGAGACAATTTGTTCGATTTGTGAATGATTTGTGATCCCAGACAGGCTGGCGCCGATCCATCGATTCCCTAGGCAACATAGGCCTGGAATGTCTGCAGACTTTTTGTTGCCATTGGAAACCCCAATCTTAGCCCACATAACCTTGATAGGCAGCTCTCCCCACCAACTGCAGAGCTTCCATTCTGCCCTATACAGCAAGGAGCAGGGGGGTTAATCCCCTAGGCAACTGAGGAGATGGGCCTTCTGTAGCCATGGGAACACTAATCTCATCCCTCCAAACTCTGTTAGGCAGGTCTGTTTGCCAGTCAGAGACCTCCTCTTCTGCTCTATGTGAGCATTTCTTATATAAGGCATAGCTCTCTTTCACATGCTTTTCAGTTCCAGTAGACAGAGGGAGAGGGAGGACCTGTTGCTGGCATTTGGAGTGAGAAAGTGGAATTAGGAGCTTTTGGCTGGATTTGCTGCTGCTTTAAAAGAGATTGAAAAGCCTTCTTTCTTATTTTCAGCTCTTGGCCTTGCTGGGAAGGTCATTGGGTGAGAGTGCCTTCTTTCCTCCTCCTCACCCAACCCCAGTCTCAGGGCATTGCCTAGCTCTGGGGCCTAGCTTGACCAAGGCCTACCTTTTTTCCTTTAATTTTCTTTACTTATATTCTTATTTAGAGCATTTGTTCTTGCTGGCTTGTTGGGTGAGGGTGGGTGGAGGAGAGCCTGCTAAAGTCTCCCTGCGAGTTTGGCATCTCTGGGTATGAAGGGGGCCATTGAAGTGCCCTGGGTTCTGATGAATCACGAAACTAATGAATCGTTTCATGAAACGGGACAATTTCGTGAAAGTTCATGATTCATGGAATGTGACGAAACACAAAACGCTCATTCCATTCTTTCCCATTTTTTCCCGTCTCTACTGCCCACTTTCTAAAAACACTTGGCTGGTGTCAGGAAAGGTGTTTGAGGTATCATGGTGCCCATGGGCACAATGTTGGGGACCCATGCTCTTTATCTTCACAAACAGCTTTATAAAAAAGACCAAAGGAACAACTACATAAAAAACAGAAGAGAATGCCTTGCTACATCCTGCTGTGTAAGGGCAAGGTTGTTTTAATATGTAGCTTAACACAGCACTGAACTCTGAAAGGGTAAGGGCAACCTCTCCCCGCTGCCATTACGTCCTCAGTCCAATGAAACACAGGGGAAGAGCCATTTCATAAACAGAGTTGCTTCACACTACCAAAAAAATGTGTATTCCTCCACTCTTAAATGGGAAAGGCAGAAGGTAAAAAAGGACTAATTCATCACTAGGGAACTAAATCCCCAGTTCTGTGGTACAAGTCAATTGCCTAGGTCACTAGGTTTATTAGATCTTCTGAAGCATTACAACTGTGGTTTCCTGCAGGGTCTTCACTTCACTGCTCAAATTATGGGGAGAAGATATGGAGGCCACAAGTTCCCCTCCCCACCTATTTGGTCCTCTCTAGCTTCCTAAAAATAACGGGGCTGTCACAAAAGGAGAGGGGACCAGGCCTTCTGTAATTTGAGCATCATCACCATGCTGACATTTCTGTTCAGAGAGGCCAAAAGGGGCAGAGCATGCTAGAACATATGACATCACACTCATTCCTATTATACCCAGCTTATACTGATAAGAAATTCACACGCAAACAAGGGGCAAATCCAAATCATATTATTAATCTATATATAAGAAACAAACAACAGCAAGAGACTGTGAGAGAAAACAGCTACAGTTTCCCCCTTATTAAACCAGTTCAGCCTTTAAATTTCTAGAAGAACTGCAAAATGGAAAAGTAAAAGTAAAAAGAATAACTACGTTTGCGGTATCTCAACTGGCCTTTAATTATAGGTTAGGTTTTTATGTCCTGCTAGTAAACGGCACCAATCAGAGTGCCTCCCTACCACCATCTTATCTAGTGTCTTAGAATGGACTAAAAAATATGGGACAAGCAGAACAGGCAGGCACTTTCTTCTACGTGTGTGAATCTGGGCCCTGTATCATCCCAGTGGGAAAGATGCTTGCAAGTAGGAAGACAGAGACTGTCTTCCTAGATGGGTACGGATTAAGGGACTGTGAATAATGAACTATAGAAGCATAATACACAAATAGGCCTTGTATTTTCTTGCCTGTCTTTAGTATTTAGTGGGTTTTCTAGAACATTGTTCTTAGTGCATTAATTCTTATCATCTAAATCCTTTGAGCCTGTGCCTTCGTACTAGGACATGTCTTTGCTCATTGTACCCTTCTCACAAGGGAAGAAAAAATATAACCTGTTTTACCCTACCTAACAAGACTTAGAAGTATAAGTGACATGGAGCTGACTAAGAGATGGCCATGCTAGGAAGGAGAGATCCTGGGTCAAGGAGTCCAAGGAACACAGGATGGCCCAGACTGTTGCAGTGGATGAGAGTCAGGTGAGCAAATATGTATTCAGGCACGATTTTACCCTCTCCCAGTGGTGCTGGATGACTCTAAAATAAGCTAGCGGTGTCAGTGTATGGCAGTGATTAATATCAGTGCTTGGCAAATTCTGGCTAGCGAACATGTTACAGTAATTATTCCCTCATGAAGGCTGCCTTGGTTCACTGCTAATGCGCAATACAAAAGAATTTCTCAAGGACAAGAGTGCCTTGCAAAGCCTGCTGCTCATACACAACTTACCTATGCACATGTGCACAAAAATACAGAGATGTACATCTTCCTGGAAGTATATTTCTTAGAAGTGTCTCCTAGTTCTGAAAATACAATGATCTAGCAATCCTAGGGCAAAGAGTTTAGACCCAGATTAAGATCCCTGTCATTAAAAACTAATAACACTTTCCCCTGTCTCCTTCTAATGTAAGTGAGGAAATGTGTGTTATCTGCTACAGATTCCTTCTTTAAGCTATGTCAAGACAAAACAAATAATCAATGAAAAGTGTCAAAAGTTACCAAAAGCCATAAACCTCTAGTAGAAGGAATCTGATCTTGGTTGGACTGGGCAAGCAGGTGCTATTGTCAGCACTTGGCTAGCTATGCATTAGGGCCTAAAAGAGGCAAACATTCTACATCTAATTTCTTCTCACACAGAACTCAGGCCAATTACTGCCAGCCCAATGCACAGCCTCTCTCTGATCTACCATTGGGGGTAAATAAATAAATGAAGGTTAACATCCCTAGCAAACTCACTTGATACACTGCATTGGTGGTGATGGCAGTGGAAAGAACAAACTTAATAAAGTATTTTCACAGCACATAAACTCCATTTTATGCACGCTCGCATCCTCATACCACTGAGATTAAGAGAGAGCAGTTCTCTAGGGTTTTCAACAAAATGTCTCCATCAGAGGAGGAAGAGGCAGCATAACCAAGACTCAAGGCCAGTATTTATTTTCCCTGCACCATCAGACTCTGAGCAATTAGAGAGAGAGAGAGAGAGAGAGAGAGAGAGAGAGAGAGAGAGAGAGAGAGAGAGAGAGAGAGAGAGAGAGAGAGCGAGAGAGAGAGCAACCTGCACAAACCTGCTAAATATTCATGGCATCCAATGAGGAACCCTGCCCAAGACTCAGTCTGGCTTAAAGAAAAGAAATGATCATCCTGTATTTCTCCTTGCAACTGAGATGGAACTACTCACTTCCCAGAATGCAAAATTAAAGACAGCATGTTTTTACTGTTTTCCTTAATGTGATCTGTGTGTGTATGTACCATTAAGTTGCAACTGAGACTCCAGCAAGGGGCTTTCAAGGCAAGGGAGAAGCAGGGGCAGTTTGCCAATTCCTTCCTCTGCAGAGTCTTCCTTGGCACATTTCCCATTCAAGTACCAACCCTGCTTAGCTTCCAAGAACTGACAAGATCAGGCTATATATACCATGCCGACTTCCCTCCCCTTAATGTGGTAGCTCAGTAAAAATGACAACTGTTCCTATTAACTTTAAGCAGAGTTTCACAGTTCCAAAAGAGGAGCAGGCACTTGCTAGGAGAGATTAATTTTTTCCTGAAGTGTTTCTTTGTTTCCAGAAGTTGTGTTTCACTGGGGTCTCGTCCTTCAGAGAAGTTAAGGTGCAGTGCAGGGAGGAAGACTGCACTTCTTCTCATGCAATCATCTGCTCAGACACCAGTGCTATGTTCTTGATTATACCTGTGGATATTAAAGCAATTCTTTCTCATTTAGGTAACCAGTGTGAAAGCCATTATAATTCACTGCACAGAGATTTAGAAAAGCTGGCTTTAGGTACATCTGAATTAATTCCAGGCTGAATTATCACTTTCTATCTAACAACTAATCAGGTTTTGATCAAAACACTGTCTGTAAAGGCTGCATGTTTTCATGATGTTTGAAAGGCCATTGACAGACCTGAATATTAGGACAACATGATTAAGAGGTGAAGGCTTTGTAGCATAATAGATGTGCTATTACAGAGGTTCTGAAACCTTAGCAACTTGAAGACCCTCATTTTTATTGAAACGTTTTCATACACTCCCCACAAGACTCCCCCTGCCCGCCCAGTCTTGCTGGCACCCACTGTGTGCTGGACAGTTCCACTCATGTCCCATGTATCATCATGACAATACAGAATCATTTCAGCTACACTTTAAAACCAAGTTGTCTGCATGTGGCCTACAAGTTCAGGTCTTTCGGAGCAGATGATTCTGTAGGACCCTAATTTAAAAGGCACCAACCAACTCACGTTCTAATTAATCTCACTCTTTGATTAGAAGAGACTCTGCACAGGAGAGAGCAAGAAATTCTCTTATAGTAACTTCTAGCTAGAAACCAGAGGAACAGGGATGGCAAGGGATGTGGAAAAACTTTGAGAGCTGCTCATACAAAAGGACATAAAACCTGAATTTCCAGTATTCAGTTGAAAACTACAATTGGCTATTATTGTCTATAGGCGCAGATTGGCATCTCTCAATCTCTATTTCAAAATCCTTTTCACTGGGAAACAAGAATGAAATGAAACCAGTCTTACAAGAGGGAATGGTGTCATTATGATTCTTTGATGCCACTAGAGTTCCTAGTGTTGTGACAGAGAGGTGCAAGATGCCTTGAGTTACACCCAGGAGATCCTCGATCTTAGGGGAAAACACTCTTCCTTCTTTTCATGAGTGAGTGGGGCTACAAACTGATCAAATTAAATTGCTGGTTGAGAAGAGATGAGTTTCTTGCAGGGAGATACTCATTTGCCCAGGTGCCAGGAAGGGGCAAGATGGAAGGCTATTTGGATAATCTAGAGTTGGACCACAAAAGTTTAGGATGTCTGCCTTAAGACGATTGCAGAAAAGGGTGCATAGTAATCTATATGGGGTTCCACCCAAACTCATGATAGGGCAAAGGGAAACCCAACCAGCTGTAATAGGGAGAGTTAAAAGATCTGGAGACTGTCAGAAGCACTCAAGCCAGGACCAGGAACAAGGGACGTTACAGAATGAAGTCTGTCTTGACTAGCCTCTATTTTTCATGTTCCAGAGGGCTTGTGTCCATCCCAAAGAGTGGATGACAAGGTAACCCCAGTGACTGCATAGCTTAGATTAGCCTCATTTGTTTTATGTTTATCTCTTAGTTCTATAGTACACTGTAGTGCTGTGATATACTTTTCCTATTTATTTGTGCTCTAGTCTAGTGGCTAAACTTTGTGCTACAGTAAATAAAGATCTTTCTCTTTAATGAACTCAGACCATGTTCAAAGATTCTCACGCTTTTTCTACGCAAAGGCTAGAAACTCCTGACTAGGCTCGGTTACACAGCAGGCAGGAGAAAATACAATAGGAGCTAGAAGTGGCACACATCCCACACATGCACAGCACCCTACTTGGGCATCAAGCTGCAAATAGACAAGAAAAAGTGCTGATCTTGAGTTGTGGCACCACCCCATATAACAGAAAGGAGGGGGAGCAAGCAGAGCAAGTCCTTTCACACCCACACAGGTTTCTCCCTCCCACCATGATACTTAGTACTGAGAGACTGGTTCCCAGCAACTACTCTGCACATTTCTGGTTATTGCTTTCAGGTGATTTTGAAGGTGAATGCAGGCAGCAGCAATGCTACAAACTCTTGCTCTTTGAAAGAGATTTCAAAAACAAAATCCAAGGGGAAGCGGCTGAATTGGAATTCATACGTAAATTGACTCAGTCAGACTTGGATTGAATAGAGACTATGAATGGTTATCTCATTATCAGAAGTAACTGATTTCATTAACAGAAGCAAACTGATCTCTTTATCAGAAGCGAACTGATTTGCATCTACTCCCCCCTCTCCTCACCACCTATATATATATATGGCCAGTTTCTTCTTACCCTCCATGCATCTGATGAAGAGAACTGTGGTTCTTGAAAGCTTGTGCTATAGTAAAGTTGGTTAGTCTTAAAGGTGCTACTGGACTCTACTCTTTGAAAGAAAAGGAAGTCCTGTAGAGCAGCTGCCAGTGAGAAGAGGCAATCCTGATCTTGATGGACTGATAGTCTAATTCAGTATAAGGCAGCTTCATGTATAACTCCAGTTTCTTTGCTATTAGAGATACAGAAACATGGCAGTTGCAAATCAAGCCCAGAAAGAAGCTGCAGCTCCATTTCTCTGAGAGTGGAATTATGACTCCTAGCAGGAAGAGACCCAGATGTCTTGTGAAAGGGAGAGAGCATGTGCAGCTTGTGAAACTGCATTCAGAGCTAACAAGAAAATCCATCAGAGAATATTTCTCTGCAACTTGGCCAGTGTACAGGCAGCCAGATGCAAGTAGGAAGGGGAAGGATGCAGAATGAGGCCCAAGGGAATAGGATACCAACCTTTTTGGCCCTGATTAGGTGTCCTGGGAACTAACAAACTGTAAAACAAAGCATAAGAATAAAAAAAGAAAAGAACTCTAAACCCAAGTGCATCTAACTAGCCTCTGTAGGGAATGGATTATTGTATGAGATGGACCTTTGGTGAGGTCTAGCAAGGTTCTCTTTTAAGCTCTCTATAGAGGGACAGAATACTAGCTGTTGTAGAGAAACTGTAGTGGATTATAGCAATTCTCCTTTCTATGGAAACATTAACAGGCACTTGATCTTATAGCGTGGAGAGGACTGAAACATGTAGAATGCTCACTTAATGAATGCATGTTATTCTTCACCAGAATTACTGTTTTAATATCGATAAAAATACGAATTGAATAAACTAATTTTGATGAACACACCTGTGATTAATCAGCTATGATATCTTTCAATAAGTCAAAGTTTTAATGAAGTTTCACTGACCTAAGTAAAGCCTTCCTTTCATGAATACTCCAATTGTACAGCCAATATTGGCTAGGCAGGAAATAAAATATTTACACTGTGCTGTGGAACAGACATGATAATTATATGTGGTGTCACTAAAAGTGGGAACTCTGGATCAAATTTTTCTTTCTCCCCATATAATGTTACAGTAACATGTGATATAATATTAGTTGTATGTATCCACACAATTCCATATTATCAATTGCTTTGAGGAAGGGCAAGGAAAGATGGTAACAATGATGCCTGAAATGAGATCACTTCACATACAGAACAGGGTGCAGGGGACACAGGGCTGTTATTTTCAGCAACAACATCATGTTCATCATGAAAAGTTCTACACCCAAGAATGTGGAATGATTTTCAATTTATCTCATTTATTCACACACACCTTTTTTCTCATCATACCAACAGGAAGCTAATGTAACTATATGACTTGCCCCCAAGTGAGTTCACAGTTGAATTGTCATTAGGAAAAGGTAAAAGTAGTTCCCTGTGCAAGCACTGAGTCATTACTGATCTATGGGGGGGACATCGCATCACGACATTTTCTTGGCAGACTTTTTATGGAGTGGTTTGCCATTGCCTTCCCAAGTCATCTACACTTTACCCCCAGGAAACTGGGTACTCATTTTACCGATCTCGGAAGGTTGGAAGGCTGAGTCAACCTTAAGCCAGCTACCTGAACCCAGCTTCTGCCAGGATTGAATTCAGGTGTGAGCAGAGCTTGGGCTACAGTACTGCAGCTTACCACTCTGCACCACGGGGCTCTAATTGTTATTAGTCTTAGGAATGATTGCAAAATCTGATTCTATTACAATCAAAACGAGGCCTCCTTTTCCTCAGCATGCTCACTACACCAAATCGAACTTCTGATGAACAGCCCAACTACCTTTGAGTCAGAGATCTAATCCTGACATTTAGATACAGTCGTCTCAATGCCTGTACTGGAATCTATCGTTCACATCCTCAGTCTCAACCAACACTTTTGACAAAATGGGCAAAGGAAGGAGTGGAGGTAAGGGTTTGTGAATTTCAATGGAAGTTGTTTGGATCAAATCTCCATATGGAATGGAATTCTGGGGACCTGCTTATCCCTAATTAGAATGCATAGCTAAGTCCAGACCAGTACTTTACCTGCTGCCCTTCACAATAGGTGCAGGTGGGTACTTAGTGTCAAGTTCCTTCTATAAAGAAAGGCTTTCAGATTTTTTTCAGCTCACCAGCCCAAACAGTAGGATTCAGAATGACAGCAGGAGTAGGATTCCATACATACTGAGATCTCCCCACCCCCAGCCATCTTGCCTCCTGACATCCCTCTTGGCTTACACTTTCAACGTATGAAAAATAGTCCTCTCTCTGTTATGACAGCGTACTGAAGTGTGGCTAAAGCAGGCCATGGGGGTTACATCTTGCTGGCTGACAGACATCAAATACATTTCTTGCTATTTAGCAGAAGCACCAATTAATCTGAGTTCTTGCTGGTCCCACAGCCTGAGCAGCTTCATTCACAAGACTTGATAAAGTGAATGTCAAAAGTCTTGCATTTGTGTTCTGGGGGCAACATGCAAGTTTCTCCCTCTCCATCATCACCATGATGGCAAGCCATTTCTGTCATTATAACAAGACTAATAAAGATGTTTTGAAGACTGGCTTCATACGATTCCTCAGCAGCGTGAGAGCCATATCAGTGCTGCTCCTTCTTGGTGTGGTCACATGGGAAAGACCAAGACCATGCAAAGAATTACAATATGAGTTCCTCCCACATGGTCCTGGGCTTCTCATATCACCCAGTCAGTGCAGGAAGGAATGGTGCTGCTGCAGCTCCCATACAGTTCAGGTAAAGAATCCAGTGAAAGGCTTCGAACTGTCTAGCTTTAATACAGTTTTATTATACTAAAAATTATAAGCACCTTTCTTTCCATTTCTAAGTCACTTAACAAATACAGCAGAAAATTTCCCATTCTAACAGCTTGCAGACATAACATCCTAAATAAGGCATTAAGGTCCTGCTACCTCATTCCAACCTGGCCATGGCTTCGTTTTTTAAGTCGCCCATATTCAAAGTGCCAGATCCTGCCTCCTTGTATAAACACTGCAACAAAAAATTCACTCACCCTCTCATCAGATCACCCCAAGGGCAGGTTCACACTTACAAAATCCTTCTGTCAGTTACCTGACCACCACAAGGACTTTTGATCTGATAAGAGCCAGGAATACCTCACCAGTATTCCCAGGTACATGAGGGTATGATTTGGATCAGAATTATAGTGCATGGAGAAAAGACCTTCCCTCAACTTCAAATGGCTCTAGGGAATCACTATTTTCCCTATTAGAGAAACTTACAAGTAATCATCAGGGTAAATATGTTCTCCCAACAAGGCAAATCACAACTCTCCTGGGACCATTTCACCCTAGGAAAATGGCACAAGGGAGGGAGACATAAACACTATCTCCTCATATGCATGCACTTGTGAATAAAGTTCCCAGTCCCTGAACACGTTAGTCCACATGAAGGACATACAGAAGTGATGTCGTCATGTCCCACTGGGAACATGTCCAGTGTGCGCTTTCCTGGTTTCCACTGGCAGGCAACCACCGGGGGCGGAGGTTGCAACCTCCTGCTGGGTAAGAGGGCAAACTCACTGGGAAGCCTAAGCATAAAGTTCAGCCAGTCTTAAATTCCACTAACTCTCAATAAAGAAAAATAAAGTATTTGAGAGGATCTAAACAAACCTGTGACAAGAATAATCCATTCCCTGAATGTTGATACTGCAAATACTCTGCACGTGTGCAAACTGCTTTCCCCTCACTATATACTAATCACACACATCTCCTTATGTGATATTAGGGAATAATTTCTACGTTGAAAGAAATTATTTGCAGGCTGATATAACTTAAGAATCCTCCCTGATTAATTGCTATCTCCCTCACCCCCAACTTTCCCAGGACAATTTTGAATCCAATCCTATAGTCTTATACCCTGCACCATCTTCTGAGAATCCAATATTGGGACACTAATTAAATGGATAACGGACTACTAGTATGATCATAAGCAAATCACTTTTATGATTCCTGTATCACTTGCACCTTGCTCCAGTCAGGTTTTATCATTCCACGTCCAAGCAGGTCCACTAGGTATTTTACTTGGCTCATTGCCAGTTGACATTTTGAGGTTTTTACAGTCAAACTAGCCTCCTTTATTCTCTGAAACAAAATTGCCAGATGTTGGAGGTGTTCATTTCAGGTTTGGTTGAAGATAGCTATGTCATCTATATAGGCAAGAGCAAAGTCTTTTAACCCTGTTAAGAACTTATCAATCAGTCTCTAGAACAGAGTTGGGGTGTTCCTAAGCCCAAATGCTAAGACCCTTAGATCCACTGCCACCTGCCAATATCCTTTTGTTAGATCAATGGTGGAAATGAAATGTGCAGCCCCAATGGTTTCCACCAGTTCATCTACCCTTAGCATCAGGTATACATCTGGGACTGTAACCTTGTTTAACCTTCAATAGTCAACACAAAATCTTATTGCCTGATCCAGCTGGGGGACTAAAATAACTGGTGAGGCCTAAGGACTTTTGGAATGAACAATAAGTCCAAAGTTCAACATTTCTTTAACCTCCCTCTCGATACTGATGGCATTTGGGCCAGTTACTCTCTAAGGCGGGAGAGCAATAGGTCTAGTGTCTCCAGCATCTATCTTGGGCTGAACTGTGTTCTCCCTGGGAAATTGGTAAAAATAGACTGATACTACATTCAGATAGCCTTAATGTTCCATTTCTGGTCTTTAGTCAGGGTTGGTCCCAAATTTACTTCACTAACCATGCTACCTTTGCTCCCCCCCCCCTAACTTGTCAATGTAATTTCCTCTTTTTGCCCTCCTCTGGCCGTAAGGACTAGGTTGCCTCTATCATAGTAAGGCTTAAGCATGTTTACATGAAGTATTTTATGCTGACCCCCTTCAGAATGTACATTTACCAGACAGTTTACATTTGAAACCTTATTTACTACTCGGAAAGGTCCTTCGCAAGTTACTTCCAGCTTGCACTTTCTCTGAGGCTTCAACATGAGGACTTGGTCTCCTGACTTGAAGATTCTCTGGCTTTTGTGTCGTAGCAGTTCTTCCGTTTCTGCTGGCCTCTTTGCATGTTGTCTGCTGCAGCCACTCTCAGTTCTTGCAGATTCTCTTGTAGTTCCTTAAGATATGTGACTACATCTCTACTTTTGATGTTCTGTCCATGCTTCTTTGAGGATATCCATACGGCCTCTTGACATCCGAATAGTAGCTCAAAGGAACTAGTATTGTAACTTTTTTGTGGCACTTCACAACCAAACAACAGATGTTCAAGTCACTGATTCCAGTTGTTAGGATGTTTCACAGTGTAGTTTTTCAGCATGTGGTTCAAGGTGCAATTGAAACTTTCATTTAGACCATTTGCTTGTGGGTGATAAGCTGTGGTGGTGAGGTGTTTGATTCCACAAGCCCACAACATCACATTTCCCAAATCCATGACCAACTCCTGTGGAAAACAGAGATCTCTCAGTGTCAATGTGTGAGAGATCTCTGTCTTTTGGTGCTACACCTCTGAAGATGCCAGTCACAGCTGCTGGTGAAACGTCAGGAACTACAATGCCAAGACTACAGCCATACAGCCTGGAAAATCTACAACCACCAACATTCTTCGGCTGTGAAAGCCTTTGACAACGTATCTTGTGGAAAATTTAGCCTGGTGAACACCACTAGTATGGCTTCTGCTATAGTTTTTACTTCGATGTCCCTTAAAGTATTGCTTCTGGGAACTTTCACAGAATCATAAATATTGATAAATATTTTTTTTTCTTTAATGTTAGGCTTTATTAAGGTGACTTCTGCCCCATATCTCTCCAGCCTATTATTACTTCATTGTTTATGTCTACAGACTCCAACTATTCCATTTAAATCCTACTGCACTTTCTAGACTTGTAAGACTCTAGCTGGTCTCTCTGTTTGGGCTTCTTCTGATACAGGGTCTGGTGGGAGTTCTGTGACCGTTTCTGTCCTTTTAACTAATTTGACAGCCATTCTAACAATGGATAACAAACTTTCATGTGTCCTTCTTCTTGGAAGTTAAAACAGTTGAAATCCTCCCTTTTTATTTGGCTCAGGAATGTTCCGCCCCACAGGGTTGGTTTTAGATGGCTCAATTTTTTCTGCGATGCCCCAAACTTTATTTTTCTTGATGGGAGGTGGGAAAAGAGATCCTCCCAAATCTCCTTCTATCACATCTAATAAAGTGGTGGCTTCATCAACCACTTCTAACTTTTTATCCCTCAGAAATAATACCATAATATCATTCAATTTATATACGTCTCTTCAGGACAACTTAACACCCACTGAAAGCAGTTTACAAAGTGTGTTATTATTATCCTCACGACAATCACACTGTGGTGCGGGTGGGGCTGACAGATCTCCAAGAAGCTGTGACTGACCCAAGGTCACCCAGGTGGCTTCAAGTGGGGGGACGGGGAATCAAACTCGGTTCTCCAGATTAGAGTCCTACCGCTCTTAACCACTATACCACTACACCAAACTGAAGCCGTCAAAATTGTGTGAGAACTTGTCTGTAAAACTAAGGCTATTAAACTGCTTCAGTTCTTCAAATGTCTGTACTTTATGTGCCTCTACCAATCTGTTTAAGGTTCTGTCCAAATGCCAACCTAGCCATGCATATGTTTCGCCCTGCTTTCTTTTAATTTCCCTGAAAGCTTTTTTACTTTGTTCAGCAGTCAGCTCAAATCTAAGTCTGACCCTCTCCTTAAAAGAAAATAATTTTAGTTTCTTCATTCCTCATCTCTGATTAAATTTCACTCAGTCCTCCATAAGTCTGTGGGTGCAAATAAATAATTCTGTCCTCCTCTGGGACTCCAAAATCTCAACAGATTCATTCAAAACTGAAGAGAAATGCCTCCACACCACCCCCTTTTTGATAACGTGGACATTTCTTTTCCACAAGTCTGCCCTTAACTGAATTTCCTTTATCTTCATATTACACATTTCTTTTTCATGTTCCCGCTCAAATTTAATTACCTCCTGATTAGGATCCTCCTCAACAGATGTTTCCTCTCCCTCACCTTGATATGCCTCTCTAGGTCTATGTAGTGGTGCCATTTCTGACAGGAATTCTATGATAATTCCTCACAAATTTATGAAACATTTTCTTATTTTAGTTTGTATCTGTAATGGGACAAACTAGTTGTGGGTTTTATTTTCATATCACGATGCTACAACCAATTATGATGCCTCCCCGCACTTTCTTCTTTTAAACAACTTAAATGGCACTCGAAGCATTTTGAAATAAAAAAACAAGAATATTTTATTTAACATAGAGGGGAAATGTCAGGTAAAATAAGGGCTTGAAAATTTCTGAGGTAAAATAAGTACATGTAAAGGCTTTAGTTCTTATGTTTCAGGTTAATGAGAGTTTCTTAAGCTATTCATAATTACTTAAATCTTTATGAGAGGCTTTTGTTCCACTGTTGTCCTAAGCACAAATATTCTCTGGCTCTTTTTGTTTCCAGAAGGCAGGTACAGTCTTTCCAGTACCCAAACCCCTTCTCTTGAAACCAAAACTCATCTTGAGTTTTTAACTGACCCTTAAGGTCTCCAAAGGCAGTTTCTAGCCACACCAGATCAGGGTTCTCTTCACTGTTCAGAGCTAACTCCCTGTTTGACTGGGTAAGTAAATTCTCATCTCACTAGAATATGTATCCCCTTTCTTTGGCCCAAATGGGAATCTTCACCTACTACCCAAACTTCCTTGCCAACTTTCCTCCAGTTCTCCTGTCTGTGTTAAACTACTCTCAGTCATGGCTGAATTCCAAAACTGTCAGTATTTGACTCTTCTCAGCTAGGGCTGAAATCAGACTTTTTCTCCCTGAGCATCCAGTTCAGAAGTCCTTCTCTGTTCAGCTCATGCAACTCAATCAGATTCCTTGGAGTAGCCTGTCACTCAAGGCTCACTGTTTCTGTGAAGAATTAACTATTCACAGTCCTTCAGCTGTTTGTACATTTATTTATTTATTACCCGCCCTCCCCGCAAGCGGACTCAGGGCGAGGTACAACATTGATTAAAATACAGCTTAAAATCAATTATAAAAACAGATAAAATACTGTGCCCCTTTTGGGGCAACCAGAGGGAGTGGACTCTCCATACCCCTTGTAGAGGGAGACCGGTGGAAGGCTCGGCAATGATGGGCTAAAATTAGCCTCCACCATATGCCTGGCAGAACATCTCCATCTTACAGGCCCGCCTAAATGATACAAGATCCTGGTGAGCCTGAGTGTCCTTAGACAGAGAGTTCCACCAGGTTGGGGCCAGGACCGAAAAAGCCCTGGCCCTGATAGAGGCCAGCCGAGCCTCCCTAGGGCCAGGGACCACCAGTAGATGTTTTCCTGTTGAACAAAGTGCTCTCTGGGGCACATACAGGGAGAGACGGTCCCTCTGCTAAGTTTTTCTTTTTAAAAAGTGTAGTCCATCACTCTTGCTCTGATTTCAGGAGGTCCTAGGCAAGAGGCCATCCATTAAGTATGCAGTGAGTGGTGTGGAGACCAGATGCACAGTCCTTGTCCTCACCCTGGTCACTGCTGTTTCTACAGCGGGGTGCCACTCTGTGCCCCTGTGTAGATAAGGCCATAATTGCTAGGCATTTCCAGCCACTATTGTCAAGCTAATACAGTTGCTACCCAAATGACCACTGTGGCTGTGGCAAGACAGCTGAAACCCTGGTCAGTATGCTGCTGATGGCTCTCTCTCATTCTTGGGCGTGGATTCTTTTGTTGTCTTCAGATTAGGGTTGTCAACTCCAATCCTAAAAGATACACAACAGGAGGAATTCCATCAGCTGCACCTCATCCAAGCATTGCAGTTCATCAATGGGATACATAATAAAGTTGCCTTGGATGACCATGTAGGGCAAGAAAAGCAAGATAGGAATGTTTTAATATACACAAGAGTTTGATATTCTATCAAGAATGTGCACTTAAAAATCAGCATTTTTCTTCTGATTTGGGTATCAGGAAGGCCATAAATATCAGTATTCCTGATATCCAGGTCCTCCCATACAGGTTTTGTATTTGGATCAAGGATTTTGTTTCAAAATTCTAAAATTAACTGGGATTCTCTATGGGAGAATCTTTTCAGGGGGGCCAGAGGGACTGTTTTGCATGAAAATTATACCAAGATTGCTACGGAGTAAGGGCTGTACATTCTCTAAAGATCCTACAAGTTTCAAAAAGATCGGGTCACAGGGTCTAATTCTATGGGTCCCTGAACAAGGAACCCTCAGTTACTCTCCATTGTTTCCTAGTGGGGAGGAACCCAGGACACAGAACCCTTAGCCTAACACACAAGAGCAGCTATTGGCCAAAAGCCTCTCAATGCAAAAAGAACCAACAAAGCCCAAAAGAACCAAATCAGAGAAGCCCAGAACCAACCTGGCAGGAGGCAGCAGAAGTAAGGCACAAAATAGCCAAAAGCACACACTTCAAAACACTCCAAAGCGCACTCTTGAAGCTGCAATCAGGAAGCCATCTTGTGGGCTATGAGACAATAGCTATGATTGGACAGACAGTTGAGCTCCCTCAATGAGTGATGTCATTCACCTGTGAGGCCCTGCCCCCTCCCTTCTTTTGCCCAGGAAACCTGCAAAAGTGAGAAAAACAAGCTGCTATGACCTTTAAAATGGGATACAAAAGAGAGGCACTCCCAATCGAACAAGCTAGTAATGCGGACAGTCTTGAGTTCAAGGGAGATAGAAACACTTAAAGCAATAGTGTAGCCTCATTCAGAAATAAAGACACTTCAATGTCAGTTTTAGTCAATTACAAAAATATCTATTAAACAATGCATACCAAACTAAGTTGTTTAATAGATATTTTTGTAATTGACTAAAACTGACATTGAAGTTTCTTTATTTCTGAATGAGGCTACACTATTGCTTTAAGTGTCTCTGGCCGAATCCACACTACCGTTGTTCTTGCGGCAGTTTTTCACTTCTGCAGCGCCATTCCTTCATCTGTTCACATGCATCGTCTCCAAAGCCGTCATTAATTCGCCATGGCATCGCCACAGCCCATTGCACTTTCGCCGCGGGTTATCTTTTGATGAATAACTGCCCTCCGTTGAATTCCGAGCCTCTCTTGACCCGCCTCCCAATTAAGGAGTAATTCTCCGCCTTTGTCCCCACCCCTTTTTTAAAAAAATAAGAGTACCGTGTCGATATGGCGACATCTCATCATATTAATCTCATTTTAAAAAAGCGGGCAGACCTCAAATATCAGAGGAACAATTTCATATGTTAAGTCAATTTTTATATGGGGGGGGGCATCCCCATGATACTGAAATCATGGCTCATGTTACGCCCCGACACGGACTGTGCCGACAAGTTAGGCACAGATTTCAATTTTCCAAAGACAAAATGAAGCTCTGCTGTGGGATGCTGCTGTAGGTGATCGTGACTGCTCACCCATTCCCGGATGATTTCAACCAGCATGCAGGCTGTGATGTTCCAAGCACTCATCGTAAGTGTCTCGGGTGATTTTTTAAAATATATTATCTTAATGGTGTCGTTGTACCATTGAACCAGGATGCTTACTCGTCGATATAGCGTCAATTTGTCCTTTTTAAAAAAAAAAAACCGCGGAGCCGTTCGGGTTTTTCCCGCCCCTTTACCCGTCTTTTTGAAAGGGGATGTGATCAACGGATTGCGCAGGAGAAGCACTATTCAAAGGGTGATGTGGACAAACAAGCGAAGAATGCGCAATAACAGATGGAGCAATCATTGCACAAGAAAAGCGGGAGCTAAGGTAGTGTGGAATCGGCCTCTATCTCCCTTGAACTCAGACTGTCCGCATGACCTTTAAAATGGCAGCCCCATATATTCACAAATATTTTCAGGATTAATTGGGATAGGAATCTTGATATGTTAGAGAATCCTGGATATCACTCTAGATTCCCAAATATATCTTTTATCCAATCCAAATATATTTTAAACCAAATATACCTGAGCGCACATTCCCTACATTCTATGCCTCCCCTAAAAGTATAGGGGTCCTCTTAAATTTCGTATTAGGCAACTCTACCACCAATCTCATAGTAGGTAAAGACAAAAGCAAGGAGATTAACATTCAAGGGCATAATTTAAGATGCAAGCATAATTTAAATACAGGCAGGAGGCCATACTACCCTAAGTGCATAGTTGACAGAACAAAGCACGTCTGCTTAATTGTCTATGTGGTTCCAAGACTCACTATTTTTCTTGTACCACTGTTCATTAAAAATCTCGCCTTTGTGTTTCCACATATTATGCAAATACAACAGCAGGTAGCTATTATGATCTCTGCCTTAGTCACTGAAAATCTCCATTGCCTGTCACGTTTACAGCATATTCTGTCTCTTTGCAGTCTTACACCTCTGGGAATATCTTCATTAACAGAGGGGGGGGGGGAAGTAGATTACTTTCAAAACTGATACCAAGGACAGATGATATTTTATCCTTGTAACCAAAAGACAACAACACACCAGAATATAAATGGGATCATCATGGTCAGCGATGGAGATGCCATTTCTAATGTTGTCAGATAAAATCAGAAGAAAACCAACCCAAAAGTTTCTTCTGAGTGCCTGGCTATCTCATCTACATCTCTGATTCAGCCACCTCAGTGCATCAATTCTTTACAAGAAGGATTTACCTTTTCATTTATAACAACAACAAAAAGATTCGATTTATATACCGCCCTTCAGGACAACTTAATGCCCACTCAGAGCAATTTACAAAGTGTTATTATTATGCCCACAACAAAACATCCTGTGAGGTGAGAGAGCTCCTAGAAGCTGTGACTGACCCAAGGTCACCCAGCTGGCTTCAAGTGGAGGACTGAGGAATCAAATCCAGTTCTTCAGATTAGAGTCCTGTGCTCTTAACCACTACACCAAACTGGCTCTCTGTTCCCTACAGGCCATAGTAAAAGTATCAAAAACATTTTTGATCGAAAGGTAACAGATCTCCTCCTGACAGACCATTTACGTGCATAAAATTAAATATAAAAGTTAAATAATCCTGATTAGAAGCAACTGCATAGGTATCAAAGCCTTGCAGCCACAAGGCAAGGGAAGTAAATTTTGCTGATGTCCCCATCTCAGTAGTTTTAACAGAGAGATCATATACTGAGCAAGGCAGTTAAACTCTTGACCCTGGAAGAATTTATCATTTCCTATTAATACCACTTTAAAATCACAGTAGAATCTCACAGCTCTCCAGGACTTAACCACTACCCTAATATTTTGTTCCTGTAATAATTTATTTGAAAAAAAATCCACCCAATTTCAATGGAATGTACACTTAAGTAAAGACTGTAGCCTAAATACCTGGAAGAAAGTTTCATTCAATAGGGGGGGGGGAATCACTGGGACCGTCGCACCCCCCATAATCAGACTTGCTTCCAAGTAAAGTTTGTGAGGGTCAGGAATGAAGATCACAATCTTAACAAGTTAGTTGACATTTCAGAAGGCATAACAAGTGAGATTGCTGCACAAATTTTAGCAACTCACAATAGGGTACTGATGCTATATATAGGGTAGAGTTTTAGACTGAAACTAATCAAAGCAGGGCTTCTGGTGGAGCTTGAAGCATTTCTGATGTGGATCAAAGACTTCCTGCTTTCCAACAGGTCCCAGGATCATTCGAGAAGGGGTTGCGATGTAGAACCCATCCTCCCCTTCCCTGTGTTTGCTGATTGGGCTGTCCTGTGACCACTGGAGAGGCAATTGGTGATGGAGTTCTGGGAGAAAACGTGTACTTTTCGTGAATGTTCCACTCTCATTTATCTTTTTTTAAAAGCCAAGCCAGGAAAAGGTTAAAATGCTGCTGCTTCATTCCCTCCAGGCAGTTTCCCTGCAGGTTTGTTTTGCAAACAGCAGCTTGGTTTTTTCCCCTTTGGCATTAGGAAAAGCCTCAAAAGCTGGGAGGGAGGTAGAGGAAAGCAGCCATTTAACCCTTTCCTGGTTTTTAAAGCCAGCAGGGAATAAGCAGCAACGTTAGGACTTGTTCCTGGCTTTGAAAAACAATAATAAAAGTGTGTGTGTGTACCCGGTAGGATGGAAGTGAACGGAGAAGCAGCCTTATGACCCTTATCTCGCTTTACTGATAAAAATGGTGGGAAAGGAATTCAGAGAGATGAGAAGGGTGGGAATGGTTACTGGCAGACAGACCAATCAGCTCTTGGGGGAAAGGAAGAAGTGGGCATGAGAAGCAGAATGGGAGTTTATGATTCTGCACAGACATAACACACACCAGCAGCAACTGGGCAGCGGCTTAAAAAATCACGGAATGTGCAGGGGGGGGATGGAAGATGGACAAAAACCATTTCTCTTTCCCATGACTCCCTTGCATGTATGGAATTCTGGAGAACATGGGAAGAATAGATTTTGAAATGCTGTAAAGTGACCGTGCAGAAAACACCGACAGCATGTAGATTGTAAAGGATGTTACTACTTGCTGCTGCTCACACAGTGAATGAATAGTGGTCCCTGTACAGCACAGCTGTTATGAACAAGATGGACACAGATGGGCCCAATCATGCTCTCCCAGAAAATCAGGGCAAGAAGTGGTAGCAACTGTTATGATGGAACAGTTCAATCTCTTGCAACGGGCACTCATGTCTCCGCACATGGCCAACAACAATCATGGAAGCAACACGAGCATGTGCAAAGTCTAAAAGCTTCTTAAGAGGACAGAAAAACAGATACTTCACTAGTTTAATTACCAGCCTTATCACACCCACACATTCAATAGTAGCATTTAGACTTGACTATTGAAACATACTCTATGTAGGACTGTCCTTGAAGACGTTTCAAAAATATAGTGGTCATGGTCCTTACTGCAATGTGTTCCTGTAATCATAGAAAGTCATGTCATTTGCACTGACTTCCATTTTGTTTCTGGGAAGATGAAACAGAAGCAAACGAAAAGATCTTTGTAAGCAAAACAAGATGAAAAGCAATTCAGTAGCAGTTAGGAAATCAGCACAGTCCTGTCACCTAATATCTGGTTCACCATTGTCACAATAGCCTATGGTAACATTATACTCATAAAAACACAGAGCAAAACCAAAGCAGAGCAAAAGGTCCCCTCCCAGCCATTCTGCAAATCCCTATTGTCTCCTGCCTTTCACAGCCTAGAAGAGTATGTATTTAGCATTCTCTCTAACATGCAAGCAGGGACAAGAGCATACTGACAGCCAAACAGCTTTACAATGTCAAGAAAGCCACTGCTTGCTAAAGGCTGACACATTTTCTCCCTTATGAAGACACAGCTGCCCCATATGGGACTTGCAGGGAGGCTCCTTCTAGAGCAACTCCCTCTTCTGACAAGAGGGAGCATCTCAAGAGGGAGACCCAAGCATCTCAGTGTGGTGTCTCCAGTTGCTCTTCTTCTTGCTGTCTCAGAGTGACAGCCAAAACACAGCAAATAACTAGTGCCGTGTTAGTCTGTGGTAGCAAAATCAAAAAGAGTCCAGTAGCACCTTTAAGACTAACCAATTTTATTGTAGCATAAGCTTTCAAGAATCAAGTTCTCTTTGTCAGATGCATGGTACAGAAACTGTACCATGCATCTGACGAAGAGAACTTGATTCTCGATAGCTTATGCTACAATAAAATTGGTTAGTCTTAAAGGTGCTACTGGACTCTTTTTGATTCAAATAACTAGTGACAGGCACTATAGGAACCCTTCTAATAAAATAAGCCAAGAGAAAACTATATGTGTAAATTAAAGAAAGACAGCAGAAGTAGCTGAAGAGGACTTAGCAGCTATTCTTGTCACCCACCTATTTGCACAATGGGTAGTTTCAGGAGACTGGACACAAAATACATGTGTAGTCATTACCAGATGGCTGTGCATGTCCCATGGTGGTGCTGTACAGCCATGGCTTAAGTCACTCTTCTTTGACTCTCTAGCTGCCCCATGTCCAGGTCTGACTCAGACACGCAATAGCCTTATAGGAGATCAAGAAAGTCCCTGTGTTCAATAGTCAAGGTTCAGAGAAGAGTCGCTTAGGAAGCCTCCTTTTGCGATATCTGTCCTGGCCCCCTTTTTCCACTCTCCTGCAGATCCTGGAGGTTCTTTGCCCATCCAGTTTGAAGGCTTACCCTACATTTTCAGATGTTACAGGAACATTATTTATTATTTATTTATTTGGTTTTTTTTACTTATATCCCGCCCTCCCCACGAATGGGCTCAGGGTGGCTCACATCATCATTAAAACACATTAAATTAATAGTCAACTTTATTAAAATACTCTGGCACCATTATACATAGGCTATTTTGGATACTAATAAAAGACCTGATTAGGTCATAGCTGTGGGTAAAACGCATAGCCAAGGGCAGTCATAGAAGAGGTAGTAATCTTAGATAGGATAAGGGGGGACACCCGGTGGTCTTCACCCAAAGGCCTGGTGGAACATCTCCGTTTTACAGGCCCTGTGGAACTGTAATAGGACCCGCAGGGCCCAGATCTCCAGCGGGAGAGTGTTCCACCAGGCTGGGGCCAGGGCAGAAAAAGCCCTGGCCCTGGTGGAGGTCAGCCAGATGTCCCTTGGGCCAGGGACCCCAGGAGTTGTTTATCTGCAGAGCGTAGCACCCTGCAAGGGACGCAATTGGAGAGGCGGTCCAGCAGGTGTGCCGGCCCCAGTCCATGGACAGCTTTAAACATCAAAGTTAACACCTTGAGCCAGTTCCAGAACTCCACTGGAAGCCAGTGCAGCTGGCACAGCACAGGATGGATATGCGCTCGAACAGGTGTTCCTGTAAGAATGTGTGCCACTGCGTTCTGGACCAGCTGCAGCTTCCGGGTCAGGCCAAAGGGCAGCCCAGCATAAAGTGAGTTGCAGTAATCTAGCTTGGAGGTGACTGTTGCATGATTACTGTGGCCAGATCCTGAGATGAGAGATAGGGTGCCAGTTGCCTGGCCTGTCAAAGGTCAAAAAAGGCAGACCAGGCAATGGTCGTGACCTGGGCCTCCATTGAAAGTGTGGCATCCAAAGTCACACCCAGGCTTCTTACCGTCAACGAAGGCTTCAGTTGTACCCCGCTGAGGGCTGAGAGCCGGGTCCCCAACCCCATTGCTCCATGACCCAGACACAGAACCTCCGTCTTCTAGGGATTCAGTTTCAGGTGACTCTGACATAACCATACTGTCACAGCCTCAAGACCCTTGGCCAAGGAATCCAGAGCACAGTCAGACTGGTCGTCCATCAACAGATAGAGGTGGGTGTCATCCGCATACTGGTGACATCCCAGCCCCAAATTGCAGACTACCTGGGTGAGGGGACGCATATAGATGTTAAATAGCATCGGGGAAAGAATTACCCCCTGAGGGACGCTGCACACCAAGGAATGGTGAACGGACATCTGTTCCCCAAGTGCCACCCTCTGTCCCCGACCACGGAGGAAGGAGCTCCGCCATTGAAGGACTGTCCTACAAATCCCCATGTCAGCGAGGCAGTGGGTCAAGAGATCATGATCAACAGTGTTGAACGCTGCTGTAAGATCTAAAAGTATAAGCAGTGCCAACCCCCCCCCCTATCCAGGTGCCGCCGCAGGTCATCTGTGAGGGCAACCAGAGCTGTCTCCGTACCATGGTCGGGCCTGAAGCCGGACTGGAATGGGTCCATTAGCTCCTGTTTAAAAAAAAACAAAAACCCTCTCCTTGACATCATTGTTTAAGATAAGAGAGGCTGATTTTACCCCAGTTGGTGTTTGAGATTTGCAGCATTCTGCCACCTCTTCAGTTGTTACTCTGCATTAATTGGGACCAAAGATTACAACACAGCAAAAGTTTGGCTGTGAGAATATCACTGGTAGTCTGGACTTTATGTAGTTTATTAATGAGACAACAACCAGCACTTTGCTTGGATATAACAGTTGCCTTCAGTATACAATGGGCTTCTGAATTCCTATATTTATTATTACTCCTCATGATAACTCTATGGAAGTAAATTAAATTAAGAAATTATGCCTTGCCCCAGGCCAATGAGTGAATTTCATGGCTGACCTAAAACTTGATATCCTGTGTCCAAATCTAATATTCCTTCTAATTGCAGAACCACATCACTGAACACTTACTTAACCTTTACTGGTTGGCTGCATTAAAAAGGGAGTACTTAATCAGTATCTTGATAATAAATATATTGATTTGTGAGCAAATTCCATTAAAAACAGATAATGAAGCCTTCTTTATTTTACATTCTGTATACTCCCAAGAGGAGTGCTTATTATAATACTAAAAGATATTTTAAACACAAATAATATCAAATAATTTTGTTCCATCAGTGTCTCTCATTGCAATTAAATTGCAGAAACAAACTAATTTCCATTTCAAAAGGTACAGTGTGTTTCCCTAATCCCAGTCATCTGGTTTCCTTCAAGAGTTTAAAAAGAAAGGTGGGACTTCGATCCAGATATATGACCAAATTTAATATCACATAAGGCATGCAAACCATTCCACCTACTTTTCTGGATTTTTAAAGTTTTAATCAGATAATTTAAGTCATGGTTATATCTTGTTGAAGAAAATGGTATATTAGTTGTAACTACTTATTCCATTAGGACTGGTAGAACAATCCTACGCACACTTGCTCAGAAGTGCTATTATGTTCAGCAGAGCTTACTGCTTGATCACTGTGTATATGATTACAACCATAGTTAGGGTTGCCAGTCCCTCTTAACCTCCCGGTGGAGGACTAGCTCTCTGCACATACCTCTTGGGGTGGGGGGTGCACGTGCATGCATGCCCGTAAGTGCAATGAAGTCACTTCCAGGAAGTGATGTCATCACGCAGCCCCCTGGGAGCGCACCCACACTCCGCAGGGGCTCAGACTGGGACCACTGTGGAGTGCGGAAGCAATCCTGTGCTCTGCAGCAACCCAAAACGAGCCCGGTCTGCGCCAAAATGGGCCCGAAACAAGCCCAACTTGGGCCGAAACGGGCCCGTTTTGGGCCACTGTGGAGCACAGGAGAGCTCCCGCGCTCTGCAGCGGCCCCAATCCGAGCCAAAACAGGCCTGATCCAGGCAGCTACTGCACACAGGAGCGCGCAGCACTGCATGGGAACACACACAGAAGGTGTGCCCCCCCTGGCCAGGTAAGTGGGCGTGGGGTGGGGGGGTGGGGGTCTTGTATACCTAACCTTAGTCATAACTAACTTTAGTTCAACTGGGGCCTGTGGTTGGTGGGCATTTTTATATACAACTTTTAAAAACTATTTTAATTGTAATTTTTAACCATACAAAAGTTTATCTTCGTTTCCACATCTAGGAAAAATGTTCCTACAAAGTTGTCAAGGTAAAATTTAAGCCGACATCTTTCCTTGAAAAAGAATGCTTAGAAATAGGGGACATTAATTTCTACTCTTGACTGAGAAATAATTGCAGATCATGGAAATTCTTCTGCATTGACTTCTTCAGTGTCTCATGCATGTAAATATCCATCTGCCAATACGCCTCCACCTTTCTTCTTGCTCTTCATCATGCATTCTGTGAAATTATTTCTGTAGGTAAATAATAATATCTGTACTTATATACCTCTTTTCTAGACAGATTAGTACCCCACTCAGAGTGGTGAACAAGATCAGTGTTATTATTGTCCCCACAACACAGCTGGGGCTTATAGGAGTGGCTTACCCAAGGCCGCCTACTGAGCTCATGGTAGTAGCTGTATTCAAACCAGCAGACTGCCCAACCACTTAACCACTATGTTACAGAAGCTCTCAAAACAACTATGCAATAGAAGACAGGCAGGCCACTCAAGGCTCACATTTAGTAGACTTTCTGGGACCTGGCCATATAGAGACATACTGATTTGGTCAGATGGGAAAAGGTCCGGCTTTCAGCATATAGTATGTATTGTCATTATTACTGGTCATTAACACTGCACTTTGAACTGTGTAAGTGACTTACAGATTGCTTTTTATCCACTCAACAATTCTGTGAAGAAGGCTGCATTACTGTTAATTTTATATATTGAAAGTTGGAGACATTGTCATATTTGATGACTGAGAACACATTTAAGTTCAGTTTCCTGGGTTCAATGCTGCCCAGTAGCCCATAGTTCTCTTTAGTACTGCATAAACGAAGTTTAAAAACATGGTACATGCAAACATTATTTCCCCGCATAATAGAAGCAATTTTAACTAACCACTCAAATGAAATTATTCTTTCTCGTTCTGCTGTCACCTAACACTGTTTTAATGCAAAGACTCAAAGTGTCTTAGAATGCAGAATACAGTACTTTGTGTTCTGAAATGTGTTTGCCCCTTTCCCAAGCACTTCCAGATGTATGGAGTCTATATGCCTTAGAAATGCAACATTAAGCTAACGAAAACAACATTCTCAGTTTATGCCTGAATCTATACCCTTCTATTATTACACCACATGACAGAAGCGGGGGGGGGGGGGGCACAACAGAATAGGCAGGCAAATCTCTCCCACATGTGATATAACACAGATTCCAAATACTTCACTTTCACTTGATTTACCATGATCCACAACCCACATCAACTTAAGTGTATGGGCATTACCTCGTTTACTATATGGATCTTAGGCATAAACTTTAGATCAAAGTCTCAATTTGTCCACCCATACATCACATAGTTTTTCTCAGCCTCACAAGAAAGCTGTCTTTAAAAGTGTTTGAAAAGATTTCCAGATAGTTACTGAGCCCATGGATGAATTGCATTTAAAACTACATTTCAATTAACATATAGTTTGCTTTCTTAGCAGCCTGAATATCCCGGTTTAGTCCAAGCTCATTGAGGCTTGGGAGGTGAGCAAGACTGACCACAGTGAGTATTTGGATGGGAATTAGAGAAGGGCATGAACAGAAAAAAAACCCGAACATGATATTCATTGTTCGCTGCCATCCACGAACAGGAACTTACGAACAAGCACGAACATGGCCCTGTTCACGAACATGTTCATGGTTGGTTGGTTGTGGGGGCCAGCAGGCTCTCCTCCAGCCATCATCCAAGTCAAGATCCCTACTGCACCACTCCCAGAAACCTGACCTGAGCAGGCACCAGGAAAGGTACCAATAATAAATAATAGCTTGGCCCCAGAGCCTGGCAGCAGCCCTGGAACTTGAAAGGGTAGATCCCTAACCCACCACACACAAAAAAAATTCAAGCTCCAATGCACACACTCTTATCAAAATGCCAACAGCAACTCTCTCCCTCTCCACTGTCTGCAAACTAAGCCAGAGCTGGGAGCCCCCCTCCCCCCTGCTCTTTGCTCCCTTGTAACAAATGTGGAGCTCCACACTTGAAAGGAAGACCTGCCTATCAAGCTAAATTGGGCTTAGATTGGGGTTTCCAGGGCAACAGCAGGAGTTCAGACAGAGTTCAGACAATCCCTGCCTACGTTGCCAAGGGAACTGATTGCAGGTGCCAGACTGTCTGGCTTGACGAACAGCACCGAACAACAAACGAGGCTTGCAACGACCACCTGTTCATTTAGAATAGGGCCTCATGAACAGCTTGTTCATGAACAGCAGACTGGGCTGTTCGTGGCTTTTTTTAGTTCGTATTGCTGTCTGTGCCCATCTCTAATGGGAATGCCCTGTCGATGGGGTCACCATGAGTTAATGGAATGATCTTTCTTCTTCCATTTCTCTCAACATATTACCATGTTCTTTTTATTTCAAAGAAAGATCAGACCATAGGCTGGTTGGTGCTTATGAGTTCACTGCCTTGTGATTATTCTCCCCTACTCAATGTGTGGCATTCAACAGCAGAAGTTACCTGAAGTCCACAAAGTTCTGCAATTAGCAGAGAACATTTCCTGGCTATAAAGGATTAGATAAGACCAGTACAAAAATGCAGCATATGGAAAGGGACACTGAGAGGAATTTTCTGAACAGATTCTGTAAGTTACATGAGATATTCTTGAAGCCACAGCAAAAGCAGAAAACAGGAAAAAGAAATAGAATCTTATGTCCTAGGTCCGGAGATTGTGGAATCCTAGAGAGAAATTCCACATCCTGAGTCAGAGCTGATAAGGAATTCCCATTGATGTCAAAGACTCAAATCAGGGGTAAATGATCACTAAGAATCTGATCTCCAACTGTAAAGCCAGAGACATGTGACCTAAAAGAAGGGGAGACTAAAACATAGTCAGTAACACTACAGCCCCTTGTAGAAATATATGCATACTCATATGGTTTGTTAAAGCTTGTCATTTAGCCAAATTTTACAAAATTGGGTGCAAAACTGTGCTAACTTCAAGCCTGCAGGATTTGACAAAGTATCCTTAGAGCGATCCCATTGAGGGAGTAAATAAAAGCAACAAGGTATCCTGATCAAGTCCCAAATTGTTAAAAAGAGATGAAATATCATTACCATCTCTTGCATTAAAATCTCCAGATAAGATTATTTCTACATAGGGGAATTCTTGGTCTAGCTGTTCAAGATAGGCAGCCAGACTGCTCCAACAGAAGGACAAAATAGATCTACCAGAGGAAGGTGGAATATAAATATTTAATATTATTAAAGAAGAACTTCCACAATTTATCATGATGGCTTGAGCAATAGGAGGGCAGCCTTGGAGATTAGTAGAATTTAAATCAAGGCTAGAGGAGATAAGGGTAGTTAGGCCTGCATGAGGGCGACCTCTACTACTAGCCCTAGATACTGGAAGAAAATAGGATTTAAATCCTTCAAGAAATAAAGGAGTTTGGGCCCAAGTCACCTGGAGAAGGACAATATCAAAGGTTTTAAGATATTCTGAAGTATTTGGCCTTATTCCTCCACCCTGCTATATTCCAGGAGACAAATTTAATTGGCATGGGTGAAGGTCTATCTGGGAGTCAGTCCATCTCAACAAGTTGATCTAAAGAATTGTTCTCGTCAAGAATAACACATCCATTACTAATAGTACCAGCCGACCAGGAAGAGTTCTCTATGCCGAGAGACTTAGAGCTAGACACCCCACCCTCCCTTTGCACAGTTGAAGGAAAGAGTCCGGAAGGCTTAGATTGATGAACGACTGCTTGAACTTGAATCCCAGTACACTTGGCATTCGCTGATGGTGCTTCCACCCCTACCATTGAACTAATAGAGGGACCGGAATTATCCAGCATATTCTTTACAAATTTAGTTCTTACAGCTTCCAGTCTATCCGTGACCATCCTTTGCTCGTCCAAAGGAAGTGCCTTAAAAGATTCCAGAACATCCAATGAGGTATTATCCAGAGGGGTAAATAAAGGAGGCATTATGTCTAATATGGGTAAGGCATCATTAATTACATTAGTGACAGATCTCGGCTCTTGCTCTGTAGAATCTTCCCAGGTTGTTAGATCTTGTTGTCTGCCTTCTGTTGTCAAGTTTTCACAATGGTTCTCGACGTGTGAGCAGCCTTTCAGGTTAGGATGGTCCTTAATCAAGGGGATACAACTGTATTCACAAATACTCTTGTCAGGAAAATCCCCTTTTGCCTTGTGCCAGATTTTTGAGATAGAATCTTCATTGGGAGTCTGGCGCTTCCAAATGAAAGAATGACTCTTTGTGTTGGAGCCATGCTATTAAGGACTTCTACTGAGGAGTGGTCAATTAAGCGGCAATTTCTACTGAGTACATTCCTCAGGTGATCTGTGGCCTTTCTCACAGAATCCCACCTTGAGGTCGTTCCTCTATACCAACAGACTAAAAGACATATCTTAGTTGGTTGTAGGACTAAGTGCTGAGTTATCTGCTGCAATTGTAATTGAACAGTTTGGGGCTCATCACTAGACATGGGCACGATCTGAATTACGATTTCAAAAAAACCCCGATTTTGGCGTTTGCGCCATCATAACTCAGCTAATCGGTTCCGTCCACGGCAACCGATCCAGCAGTCGGGGGTTTGCTTGTTCGGGACTTGATCGGATATATCGGTTTCTGTTCAGAATTGCAGACACTCTTGCGCCAGTAATTTATTCCCGGGGCAACGGAGCCAGGGGAATGAGCTGTGTTTGCCCTCCTTCTGTCGCCCTCGAAACACGAATGGAAGCCCAGCTTTCCTTGATTAGCAGGCTTCCTTCCAACCACGGAGCAGCAACCCAGGGGAGGGAGGGGGAAGGGGGTGTTCTGAAGCCATGGGCACAAAGGAAAGGCAAAAGGCAGCGCGGGAGGCTGGGAGGCCGCCCAAGCCGTTCGTCTTTCCCCAGGACAAGGGGCGCGTGGGCAAGCCGGCCACCCCTTGTCCTGGGGAAAGGCAAAAGGCAGTGCGGGAGGCTTGGAGGCCGCCTGAGCCATTCGCCTTTCCCCAGGAGAAGGGGTGCGCGGGCAAGCCAGCCGCCCCTTGTCTTGCGGGGCAGGTGAACGGCACAGGCAGCCACCGAGCCACTCACGCTGCCACCAGCTCCGCAGCGCAGCGGGACAGCCGGCTTGCTGCGTGGGCGGGGGGGTGACGCAGGAGCGTGCACATGTGCACAAGAGCCTGACTACGGTTGCCCTGGGTGCTGGCAACCGTAGATCCGACCCTGGGAATGTCCCCTCCCTGAGGGGAAGCGGCTCGTTGCCGGGTTACAAACTCCCCCCCTCTACTCTAAGTGTGTGTGTGTGTGAATGTCCCCTCCCTCCCTGAAGAGAGGCGGCTCATCGCCGCCTCCCCCTGCCCGCCAGGCCTGGCGGCTGCTGCTACCAACCACCATTCCTATATCGATGGAAACAGCGGGGCATCCTCCTGCTTTGGCCTTCACGATTCTGGATCGGAAATGGGACTTGATCGGTTAGAATCAGTGGCCTGGGTTTGGCAGCGGCCCGGATCCACGAACGGCTTAATCGGGGGGTTTTTTTTGGATCGTGCCCATCTCTACTCATCACTCTTTCTTACAGTAGCAGAAGGGGCTGATTTTAGTATCCTGCCTTATGACCCTTACCTCACTTTACTGATGAAAATGGCAGAAAAGGAATTCAGGGAGCTGAGAAGGGTGGGAGTGGTTACTGGCAGACAGACCAATCAGCTCCTGAGGAAGAGGGGGGCATGAGAAGCAGAACAGGAATATGGTATTTCAGACAAATATAACACACTGGAGATTCAACTAGGCATCAGCTTAAAAAATAAATAATGGAATGTGCGCATGGGAAAAATATGGGGAAAAGATGGACAAAAATCGTTTCTCCTTCCCATGACTACCATTGGACACCTGGAAATGAGGAGAACATGAGAAGTAGAATGGAGTTCGCTATGCTGACTGTGCGGAATGGGCCACAGTTTTCTCTCTAAATTGAGACAAGATAGTAATGTTCAAAAGCAGTGGGCAGTCCAAACTTGAGATGTGGTACCAGGAGCCAAGACTTTTATGTCCGTTCATTAAATAGCATTCCTTCAATCAAATGATAACAACAACAACAACAACAACAACAACAACAACAACAACAACAACAACGTTCAATTTATATACCACCCTTCAGGACAGCTTAATGCCCACTCAGAGTGGTTTACAAAGTGTGTTATTATCCTCACGGCAATCACCCTGTGATATGGGTGGGGGCTGAGTGAGCTCAGAGAGAGTTATGACTGACCCAAGGTCACCCAGCTGGCTTCAAGCAGAGGAGTGGGGAATCAAACCCAGTTCTCCAGATTAGAGTCCTGCCACTCTTAACCACTACACCAAACTGGCTCTCATAAGGCATTTTCAGTTGATCTATGCTTTTAGCCAATTAACTATCCAATTAAGTAATTATATTGATAAAAGTGGCATTTAAGGATATGTTATTAAGATAGCTGTATCTCTTTCACTACTATACACAGACAGATCATATGTAGTCTAGAAAAATCTTACAAAAGTTTCCTGAATCAAGAAACACACAAATTGTTTAGAGCCCATAATATTTTCTCACAGAGGACTGCTACATCTGAAGTCATGTTAATATTTACATTACTAATCTACAATTAGCAATGATAACCAGAAATCCTAATATACACGACTTAATGCCTCATCCACCTCAAGAGATAACCCAGAGATATATTAGTCCATTTCAGTTATTATATTGGGCAAATGAGTACTCTTCAGGGTTGCCAACTCCAGATTGGGATATTCCTGAAGATTTGGGGGTGAAGCCTGGGGAGGGGGGAGGTTAGTTAGAAGAGGGACCTCAGCTGGGTATTATGCCATGGAGTCCATCCTCCAAAGTAGCCATTTTCCCTGGAGGGAACTGATCTCAGCAGTTTGGAGATCAGTTGTAATTCTGGAGGATTTCCAGGCCCCACCTAGAAGTTGGCAAGCCTAGTAACCTCAAAATCTGGGTTTCTAATTTGCACAAAATGGTGACCATGTGTATCACATGTAGCATGTTGCTCCAGTGAACAAGATAGAAGAACCAAAATCTTAACTACTGAAAATACCTTTTGATGAAGAAGGAGCTTGCTTACAAAAACCCATATTATGGATTAACACAGCTATTCTTCTACAGTCTGACAAAATCTCAAAGCCAAACTAATCTGCAAGCACAGAGAATACATCAATTGATTATTCCTCTTGTGCGTGCATGCAACACTCACAAACTCCAGCTGCTTCAACAGATACCTTTGCCATAAGTAGTTCTTACTTATAACAGAGCCGAAAGTCAATTTGTTCATTTTTTAAATACTATTCATGTTGCAGCCAAGGCCCTTTATCATTTAAACTTGCAACTCTTCTAATCTTCCCTTGCAATATTTGCCAATAAGGAGTATGTTAGCTAAAGAGCCAACTGGAGTGTCAACCCACTGCAAAGCTGACACTGATTTTTGATTTCGGGCTCCACTCAGGTTTCTGAAGTACAATGACAGTCACAAAGAGACTGATGAGGAAGGCTCTTTAAGAAACATCCTCAAAAATCAAATAACACCCTGAAAATCATCATGGGGCCAGATTAAAACCAGTTAAAGGCCAAGGAATATTAATGTTTCAAATCTTCGTTATCAACAGGAGGTCAGTTCTCCACTTATTTTCCACGTGTGCACACGCCACTAATCAAAGTTTGGAAGCCAAAGTTTTCACACTGAGAAATCCACCCTTTTGTTGCAGGAGTGTCACTCTTTTCAGGGAGTTGCCGTTGCTTATGTCACCATCATGTCGCCCAAGAGAGGCCCAAGTGAGGATGATACTCTCCAAATATGGAAGAGACAACAACCTGGGCAGAATTAAAACAGTAGATTACAAGAAAGCTTTAAATATGACATACAAAGATTAGAAATAGTTATACTGCAATAAAACTAGAAATGTACTGCACACTTAATACACTGTTCCAAGCACAAAGTATAAGATGTTCACACTAGTGCTGCCAGGTCCCCTGGGGCTAAAAATGGGGGATAAGAGTTGTTGGGGGGCCTTAACTTGCAGGTGCACCAGAATATTCTCACTTCACACTGGGAATGATGTCATTTCCAGCGCGACGCAGAAGTGCCGGATCGTATTGAGGGCTGATTCAGCAAATACTAGGGCTGATTTTTATTGAATTGGCCCCCGGTGCTACTCAGAGCTCCTGCATCATACCAGGAATGTTGTCATTCTCAGTGCAACACAGGAACATTCTGAAGTGCAAACGTCCAGTCCTGTTCTCACCCCTACCTCCAACCAGATGAGGGGCTGGGGAGTGGAGACTGGGAGCAGAGGATCCCCCATCCCCCACCCTAACTAGGGTTACATACTAATTTTGGGATGTGTTACCCTAGTTCACACACTCTCAAAATTAGTGTGCAATGTAGCTTACTACTACTTTGTTTTTATAAATCCAGACATAGAGAGGTAAGAAAACTAAAAATTAAGAAAGAGAAAACATTAAGGAATCATCATCACCATCCCTACTTACTCTCCCTGAATGATATTCATTTCCTACTGTCAGTTTCAATGTACAACTGTAAAAAGATATCAAATTAATGCCAGTTCCAAGGTCCTTGGAAGAGAAAACATTTATTTATGCACCTTCTCTTGCGATGGAACAGATCACAAAAATATCTTGCAGCTTAAGCTAAGTTTGGTTTCTTAGGGGCAGAAAGAAACCCACAATGCTTCCTAAGCGTGCAATTTTTAACTTTAATTGCATTTGGTATTGAGATAGCAAGGACAAGGAAATAACTTAACAAAAGGGGCTGGGTTTTTTGTTATTGTATCTGCTACTTTTGGAATTGCCGTCATCACTGCACAGCATGGTATCATCAGAGCATACAGGAACCATTTTTGAGATGATATAAAAATGTCTTCACTTGTGCTTATAAAAAGCCTCCCTGCTTGGATAAAATGATGGGAGGTCACAGAGAGAAGAGCGAAGGAGCAGCAGAATCCATGAAACAGTGGAATAATTGGGATGACAGCTCAGTGCTGGCAGAGCTGTGCCTTGATTGGTATCACTTTGCTTCCCGGTGCACTGAAATGTTGGGTTCAAGAGACGCTACATACATGGAAAAATGGCCAGGCTTTGTAAAAGGCAGTTCTTGCTCGTACTGTGATTCTTTCCAACTGACAACTGGCAAGGAGGTTGTTTTGTCCCCATATTTCACAGGCTATGGGGGCAAGGGAGTGGAGTAAAACATAAGAATAAAAGTCAATTAAGGGCCATTCATAAGTTATTAAAATCAGTATTTCCTCCTAACAAATGTTAGCAGAGTACCTTCTGTGCTGCTCAGATAAACCCATGTACCAGTACTCAGAGCCTCTTCTGAGGCAGTGTAATCTAAAATGAATTCACACCCTTGCCCCATACACATACGAACAGTATAATTTACTAACCATTTCAAGTATCACTGCCATCTCAATAATGCTGTCTCAAGATCTCAGTGTTTCGAAGTCTGGAAATCTACCCTCTTAAAGGGAAGTCAGACCATGCTCTAAATTTGGCCAGGTCACTGGGGTTGCTGCTCTTGCCTTTATCACCCCGAAGAGTAACAGGCTTAATTTCAGTGAAATGCAGTTAGTTTTTTTTCCTTGCTACCATATATATTTGTTTCCCTTACAGTTACCACTGGGGCTTTTCTGCATGTTTTTTCCCCATCAGTTCTGGCTCCATACTGCTTTGATTTATTCCCTGATTTCCTCACATATTTTTGTGCCTTAGTTTTTCGCTTCAGATCCCGCCCCCCCCCTTTTTTTGATGGTTCTTGTGAGACCACTTTTACCCTGATCTTTTTCTTGGAGTAGATTTTTAGCTGCTTTTTTCCTCATGCATAATGAGGTTTAGGTTTTCTTTGTCTCACCCACGCCCACCCACTTTTTGATGACTGGAGTGTTGTCATCATCAAACCACTCCCTCTCCTTCCCCCTCCTCCACCCTGAAGATGAGTGGTTTTGTTTAAAATTCAAGCCTTATAGCAATACAGCAATATAAGTCCCTTTCCTCACGGAGATATGCTTTCCCCCCTTTATATCTCATGTTCTAGAGACATAGGTCTTTTTTAATGAAAAGCTGGGAATACAGAGAACCCGTTAAACCTATAGTTACAATGATATGTTGATATTCAGGTGCCAATTTTTTAAAAAATTGCAAAAGCCCTGATGGCCCAGGAAAGGGTGGCAACTTCTGGTGCCAGAAAAAAAAGTTGCACAGGTTGAAAGGGACGTAAGTGCTTCACATACAGTTCATAACTGATGAGTGGCTGAGCTGCTTGTTTGTTGAGCCCCCCCATACAAAGACAGGTAGCCATGGGGGGGGGGCTTACATTGACCCTCCTCAACAGCCAGCTGCAGCCCCACCCGCCTGGGAATGTTATCCTCTCTCCCAGCAGCCTTAGTTGAGCCCCCCTTCTTTTTGTCCCTAAGCATATGTGCATTTTGATCTTTTTAAAAACAATCAGTCATTATATCAATATAAGCATATGCAACAAAAAAAATTAAAATGGGAGGTGCTGTGACATCCCTTGAATATTCTGATTTATTTAAGGCAATGTGGAAGAAAATAAACCAACTCAAACAATTGTAAAATGCAAGGGGAGGGTAGTGCCCAAACTGATTTCAATGTCTGTGAATTGGCTACCAAGAAAATCAGGAGAAAGTTGAATGTGTGGGAAACATCCTGCTAGCATTTTTATTAGAGTGAGTTGTGAAGGAAAGCAATGGAAGAGACCCCAACTTATGGGAAAAGAGTTTCAACCACAACATCTGCCCATGCCATTGGAGACACAGCCAATTTAATTACACATTTCTTATTCCTCTGCAACTGCAAAACCAACAGTCTTATGGCATTTAAAGTCTTATTCTGACACCAGATGCACTTTGTCACATGCCTCTGGTGAAGTGGGCTCCAATCCACAAATGCTGGTGCCACAATAAAGCTATTAGTGTTTAAGATGCTACAAGACTCAGTTGTTTTTCTTCCTTTCAACTACAACCTCAAGAAGTCTTCCCCTCCCCGCCCCCAATCACACCGGTCTAAATCAGATCACAGCATTCCGTCAGCGGCAGATGAATCACTCACCTCCATCACCAACTTACTGCAAACTAGGGTTAAGCCCTTGTATACGTGCTACAGTCTACCAACTGAGCTAACAGGGAAAAAATGTCAAGTGAAGGGGATAGCCGGAGAACTGTCAGCTATTAAAATCTCTCACACTAGCAACTTCAGACTGAGATACAATCAGAAGTTCTAAACAAGACCGGTGCTCTCTGGAATTAATATCACAAGATAGAGGTTTGTAAAGAACAGAAGTAAAAGTTAATGCCCAGTTCTTCCCCCACCTCTCAAAGCAATATATACTACTGAGAGCCGAAACAGACGTGACGAGTTACCTCAATTCAACCTGGGTTTCCTTGCCTCAAGGTTTGACGGGAAGTGTAGGCGTCCTTGCAGGTGCATTGCTGCATTTCTCCTTCCCCTGCTTGCGTGGCCCAGAGCTACATAGCCGCACGTGCTCTGCCTCCCCCCGCCCCTGTCGCACTGAGCGTCACTTCATCTCCCCACCCTCCCTCGTCTGGCCCAGTCCCCGCAGTTCTGGGCTGCGCGGCTTCTGGTGGGGGCCAGGTGAGTGAGGGGGAGATGCAGCATGCTCCAGGAGCCTTTCCTCCCGCTCTCCCGGTGCAGCCCGGTGTCGCTCTGTGGGGGCTAGGCCAGGCGAGGGGGGTGGAGTTGCCTCCCCCCCGTCGCACTGAGCATCACTTCATCTCCCCCCCCCCGCCTGGAGAGGGAGGTCCACCACTCTTCCAAGTCCCTGGTTTGCTTGTTCTCTGGCTGTACGTTGGAAGGGAACGCTACTCCTTCATATCCATGCACAATTTTGAAGGGCGTCTCCCCGGTGGAACTGTGGTCTGTTGGTACGGGCATCATGACATTGCTGTAACACCTCCTTCCTGAGGTTAGCTGGAATATATAGTTTGTTTTCTTTAATCCCGTCTCCCGCCACCGTTTGAGACATTTTTCCTGTGGGCGCTTGCTCCCCCCTTTCTCCACTTCGCTTTTCACTTTATCTCTCCTCCCCTTCTGTCCGCTTAGCTCTTTGGTTGCTTGGCTATGGGTTGTTACCACCCCTCCTTGCTGAAGGGGGGAGAAAACCATGTCGATAATCTCCTCCCTTTTGCTTTGGTTTTGGGGCAAGCGCGAGAGCGTCTGCTAAGAAGTTTGATTTGCTCGGCAGAAACTTTAGAGTACAATCAAACCTCAAAAAAAGTTCAGCCCACCGGAACAGTTTAGCGTTAAGCCTTCAGGGTGTACGGAGGGCTTCCGAGTTTTTATGGTCAGTCCACACTTCAAATGGGCGTGCCCTCTCCAGCCAGTGCCGCCACGTAGAAAGGGCTACCTTAACAGCAAGAGCTTCCTTTTCCCAGACATTCCAATGACACCCAGCCTCAGTGAATTTTCTAGCTAGGAATGCATACGGCCATACATCCCCGTCTTCCCCTTTTTGCAAGAGGATTCCGCCAATGGCTGTGTCGCTCGCATCCACTTGCTCTATAAGGGTTTGACTTTCCTCTGGACGTTGTAGGACCAGTTCAGAGGTAAATTGGTTCTTCAATTCCTCGAATGCCCCCTGGCATTCTGGCCCCCCGCTAAGTTTACTGGCGGGTTTAGTTGCTTGCTCTCCCCTCCTTTTTGTCTTGGGCAAGTCTGTTAACGGGAGGGTGATTTGGGCAAAATCCTCAGCAAATTGTTTATAGAAATTGGCAAAGTCCCAGAAAGATTGCAGCTGCTTTCGGGTGGAGGGTGCTTGCCAGTCATTTACCGTCTGGATTTTAGCAGGGTCCATTCTAACAGGGTCCAGCCGGGCTGGCGGCGGCGAGAGGAAAATGATGGCGCCGTTGCTGTCCCTCTCGGAGGGGAAGGGCGCCCAGGCGCGGCGGCGGGAACAGCAGCAGGCCTGGGCGGACGCTGAAGAGATGGCAGTGGCCGCCGCTTTTTTTCCGGGGCCAGCCCCACCTCCCGCCGGCTCCTGCCCGCTGCCTTCCCAGCGGCTATGACGGGGCCGGCTGGGTGGCCGGCTGGGCGGCCCGCCCGGCCCAGCGCTGCTCTGGGCTGAATCCAGAGCCCCCAGTCCAGTTCAGACTTGTAAAACACACTTTTGGATAACTTAATAGGGAGCTTGAGCTGCATCAGAGTGGACAGGACCTCTCGGGCCAATTTGATATGTTCCTCTCTCATTTCCTGAGCCACCACACTTAGCAGGTCTTGGATCAAAGGGTTTGGGCAGGCATTGGCTATAGGCACTGCATTGATGCCTCTGAAATCTGTGCAAAGTCTCAGTCCCCCATCCTCCTCCTTTACAAACAATATTGGCGCTGCATGGGGAGAGTTAGCTGGGCGGATGAAACCTCTCTCTAGGTTCTTAGCAGTGAACTTCCGAAGCTCCTCTCTTTCTGCTGGGCTCATTGAATATAGCTTCTCTTGGGGAAGACTCTCCCCCAAAATCAGTTCAATTGTACAGTCTGTCATTCGATGAGGTGGCAGACAATCCACCTCCTCTTCACAAAAAGCCTGTGCCAGATCTCTGTATTCGACTGGAATCCGGTTAAGGTTTTCCCTCATTAAAAGGGCTTTCTCAAGCTTCTCTGGGGCTTCTCAACTCCACTCTGTGTTCCACTGATGCGCTTGGCAATACACCCGATCAAAGACAATCATTCCCTTCGCCCAATTAATGTAAGGGTTGTGGTCCCAGAGCCACCTACTGCCCAGAACGAGGGGATATTTGGCTGTTTGGCTTACAACGAAAGGGCGGCTTTCCCAATGTTTTCCCATTCCTATGGGTACTTGCTCCGTTTCCCGCATTACTGGGTTCATACTAGAGCCATCCATTTGTTCAAAGATGATCAGGGCTTCCAGCTCATGGGTTTCTAGCCCCAATCCATTTACAAGTGCAGGAGCCATTATATCTCGGGAACACCCAGAGTCAATTAAAGCCTGCGCTCTGACATGAGTCCCCCCTTCTGGGATTAAGTAGAGTAATTGGTATAAACAAAATGGCCCCTCAGTCTCTCACCTCCTCCGAAGTGGTCTTCTCTTGGATCTGCCGCCGGGGCCTCCTCATGACAGATCCATCTCGTTTCCCGATGGCGAGCTAGGAGTATCTTGGGCTGGGAGTTCGGTATCCGGCTCCAACCCCGCCTCCTCGGCTTCTAGCCCCTTCTCGGGATGCCCCTTTCCTGGTGCTCCCTGTCCGTGGCCAGTGCACGGGGCCAGAACTGGGCAAGCCAGAGGCGGCAGTGGCTGGGCTCGGAGAGGGCACTGAGACACAAGATGTCCTTCTTGCCCACATTGTAGACACAAACTTGTTTCCATCGGATTTCTCGAGCTCCTCTGCCAAGAGGAGTCTGGCTGCCCCCCCTTTTCACCAGCGGCGCCCTCTGGGCACTCGTGGCCTGCTGCTGCTCCACAAGATGGACCACTTGAGTGCGGTTTTCAACCTCGCACGCTAGCTGAATCCAGCCCAAAGGGTTGGGGGGTTATCTTGCATTAAAGCTCTGTCCAACAGTTTAGGATTTAAACCATTGTGAAACATCATAACTTTAGTCTCTTCTTCACAATGAAGGCATTTGGCGGCCAGCTGTCTGAACTTAGCCGCATATTCACGCACCGGTTGGGATCCTTGACGGAGTTTGTAGCTCCGTGTGGGCTCTCTCCCTTTCTAGAGGATCCTCATACTGGGCTCTGAGGGTGACTATAAAACTGGACAGTTCAGGAGCCCCAGTATAATAAAGAGTCACATACCATTCCGCGGTGACACCCTCCAACCTGGATCCCAGGTGTATCACACAGCTTTCCTCATTGGGGAAGAGATGGCCCCACTGGTTGAAGAACTGGAATGCTCGCACGATAAAGAATTCCAATTTGCGGGCGTCTCCATCAAACGTAGCTTTCAGCTTAATCCAGCCCATAGATAACTCTCCTCCACCCGGTTGGCCCCGGGCTGGGGCCAGAATTTGCTGTGGCTGAGGCTGCGGGGCAGGCGCTCCACCCGGCGGGTGCTGAGTGGGAGCTCTGGCCCGGGCTTGTGCGCGTGGTGGAACAAGAGGTCCAGCTCTCCCGGGGTGCTGGCGGTGCCTGGGCAGCAGTGGCGGCAGCGCATTACCTCGAGGTACGGGCCTTTGTCCTCTTACTGGCATGAGGGGCCCAGCTGATGGGGCTCCGGGCACTGGTCTCGCTGGCACACCGCCCCCCGTAGCAGCGGCTCCATCAAGGCCCAAGGGCGGTGGTGCTACTGCAGGTGGCCCAGTAGTTGACTGTGTTTGAGCGTGCAGGATAGTCCCTGAGGCAGCCGGCTGCACCACCCTCCCACCAGCCACGGCCCCGCTCTCTCCCTGCACTAGTAAGCGAATCAGGTAAGTAGCTTGGGCCAAGTTCTCTGTCATCTCCGCCAGCCGCCCCTCCAACTGTCGATAGCGAGCTTCCGCTTGGCTGTCGGGGTCAGGCTTCCCCGCTTCAGCTGGCGCACGAACCTCCTCACCTCTGCTGAGATGAAGCACGCTTCCCTGCGTTGCGCCTAACTCCAACGACGTATCGGCCCGTTGGATCCGAGGACCCGCGGCGGCCCCTTGGGCGGCCGTCTCTGCAACTCCGGACAAACAGTCAACCCACCGCCTCACTCTCCGTTTTACGGCAAATAATCCAAACGGCATTTCTGGGGCTTGGCTCGGGAGCTGAGACCCGCATCCCTCCTCCTCAGGAACCAGTGCCCCACTCCTCGCAGCTCCCGCTGAACTGGCATCCGCGCCATCCAGGCCTTCGAGTTCCACTCGCAAGGCCTCCCAGTCTGGGAGACTCTAAGTCTCTTCTGAGGCAACGTCTCCCTCCAGGCAACCTGCCCCCTCTGAATGGGTGGACAGTTGGCTCGCCTCCCTGACTCAACCGCTCATCTCCCCCAAGCCTTCTGACAAGGGGGGCAAAGATAAGTCCATCATGGAGCGGTAGAACAAGGTGCCGGCCCGTCTCTCTCGATTCGCTCGAGGCTGTGAACCCTACTGCCTGGGTGATGGCAACGTTATCAGCGGGGCGACTCACCGTCCCACGCTGACCCTTGATCGGGTGCCTTCTTCCTCTTCGAGGGGTAGATCCTCAGGCAACACGTCCTCACCCGGCTTTGACTGTAGCAGGCTCTGCTCCCAGGCTCTGTGGGCGCGATCCACCCTCTCTTCAGCCTCCGCCGGCAGCCCTGGTTGCCAATCCTGTAGACCTGGGCCCGAAACGACCCCCCTCACCGGAGGTCTCTCCGTCTCCGAAGCGCTGGCCAACCAGCCTTTGGTGATCCCAGTTACTGCAAGTATTCCATACTGCAAAACTTCGGCTTGGTCTTGGATACGATTCCTATGTGCACCCCCCTCCGAGACTTTGGCAACCTCCTCCCCCGTAACATTAGAACCTAGATCAGCATAGTCCCAGCTCATAAGTTCTGTACGGGGGGTATTCCAGTCTCGGAATTCACTCATCTCTGGTGGGTGGTAATCCACCAAACATCCAGCCTCCGAATCCCAGCGATACCATGGCTGAGTGCTGTGGCAGGCCGCACCAGCCGAGAGTGTGGACCACCTGCCCATTTCCCAAATGGGAGCTACGGCAGCCCCGAAAATCTCCGATCCTGCAGGCCTTCTCAGATCGGCCATCAAGCGAGAGAACATGGTGCCCGTGCTCCTTTCCCTAGCCGCTCGCGGCCTCAAGTCCCACTGGCAGGGGGTTGGCAACGACATCAGCTGAGGGACGCTCCGACTCGCGCTGGTTTTCAGGTGAGCACCTTCTCAAATCGCTCTGTCCCGCTCGGTACCACCGATGGGCTGAGTAGTTGGCCCCGCACCCTCCTTTCTAGGCATAGACGGGTCTGTCGGATTCTCTCCGGTATCCATCCTTCCCAGGTGAGGAGTCGGGGTAAATAAAGTGTGATTCTCAACAAAATGTCAGACTATGGAATCCCTGTTATCTAGAGGTCATTTTCCCCTTCTGCAAGAAGCGAAAGTTTCTTGATTTCAAGAGGTTTATTGAAAGACTAGGCTCTGCTACAAGTGTCCATATTTCAAGGCCTGAAGAGGTCTTGACTGAACTTAGTCATTGTTGAGAATGAGATAGAAAACGAAACTTGTGATACATCAAACCCAGCCTCCCCCTATAGTCTATGACGATGAGAACTTGGCTGTGGGAAGGCTCGGTCCGTCAAGGTCTCTGGCTGAAGAAACAGATAAGAGTATTCTCTCCCATGGAAAACGCAGTCAAAACAACATCTGGACCTGGAGGGAGAAAAAAGGCTAACAACTACAGATTAAACATGGCGTAACTCTGGTTAAGGAATCACACAACATATTAGATCCTGACAGTAATCACATATATCTTGTAGATCACGATGGGTAGCTGTGTTTGTCTGTAGCTGCAGAAAAGAGCAAGAGTCCAGTAGCACCTATACAGTAAGATTAACAAATGTTGTGGTAAGATATGTGCTGTGACTCACGAAAGCTCATACGCTACCAAATTTTTTTGTTAGTCTTACATATATCGTCTAGGTTTAAGCACAGTAGCACTTTAAAGAACAACCAGATTTGCAGGGAATAAACTTTCAAGAGTCAAAGCTCCCTTTGTCAGATACAGGTAGGAATGGAGATTATATTCCGTTTAGGAAGTGGGAGAGGCGTAGCAAAGAAGGGACTTGGGATTCAAAGGTATAATGCAGCTTGATTTATCATCTGTAGCAAGATAAGAACACTGTTTATTCTGAACTTGTAAATTAATTTAATTTTAGCAATCTCACATTGTAATCTCCTCTTCAAGCTCTGAGGATTACCACTTTTAGGTCAGCAATGGAATATGAAAATATTCTCCCACTGGTTTTTGCGTATTATGATTTTTAATGTCATATTTATGCCCATTTATTCTTTTGCACAGAGATATAATGTAGAGAGTGGAAAGACATTGCTGACTCTTGCAAGCATATATAAGATCAGAAGATGAACAAGTGAATGGACTTGAGATGATATAACTGGTATTGTTAGGTTTGGTGATTGAGCTGTTGTAGTGAACATGGCAATAGAACTGGCATCATGGTTTATTGTAGGCCCTGGTCCCAGCGTCTGTGTATGTGTTAGGAGGTGCATTATTGTGAGTGAGAAGTTGTTTAAGGCTAGGGAGTTGTCTATGGACAAGAAAAAGTTTGCCTCCCAATACTTGTGAAAGCAAAGTATCATTATCCAGCACAGGTTGCAGGTCATTAATGATGTGTTGAATTAGTTTGAGCTGAGAGCTGTATGTGACCACCACTGTTGTTCTGTTGTTGTTTTGGTTGTTGTGGATTTTCCGGGCTGTATAGCCGTGGTCTTGGCATTGTCGTTCCTGATGTTTCGCCAGCAGCTATGACTGGCATCTTCAGTGGTGTAGCACCAAAAGATGTCTTTTGGTGCTACACCTCTGAAGACACCAGTCACAGCTGCTGGCGAAACGTCAGGAACGACAATGCCAAGACCATGGCTATACAACCCGGAAAATCCACAACAACTATTGTTCTCCAGCCGTGAAAGCCTTCAACAATACATGTTGTTGTTTTGTCTGGGCATATTGTAGCAGGTTATTCCTTGGTATATTCGAGCATCAGTTTTCCTTACTACCTTAGCTGGGTATTGTAATTCCAAAAATGTCTGTTGTAGATCCCACAGGTGAGAATCTCTGTCAGAGAGGGTGGAACAGATGTGTCTGTCAGAGGAATTGGAAAAGATAAGCTTGACTCTCAAAAGCTTATACCCTGAAAATCTGGTTGGTCTGAGGGGCTACTGGACTCTATGATGAGAAATACACAATAAAACAAAAGTAGCTGGAACTATTAATACTTGTAATGAAGAATTCTCAGAGCAGTTTCTTTAAGATGGGAGAGGGGAAAAAGAGAACTAGAAGATAATGGAAACCAAGCCAGGCCACCATATGGTTCTTATGAACAGCCCACAACAAAAAAAGAAAAGGGGATTTGATAGTGATAAAAGATGGTGATGGTAATGGCCAGGAAAAGACCAAGAAAGGTTATTCCATACTAGCTGAGAAAAAAGTGCTAAATAAATAAATAAATTTAACGAGGCACAGTAATTCAGGGATGTTTCATAGCTTTGCATGTGGAAGGTTCTGGGTTCAATACCTGTTGAAGGATTTCAGATACCAGCACCTCTTATCTGATACCTTGAACAGTGATTACCAGTATTTAGCAAATATTGGGTTTGACTGGACCAATTTTGTATGGTTACTTCATATGTTCCAGAAAGCTGTGTGCGGTCAGAGATGATTCACAGGATGCACTGGAGACCATGTTCCCTTCTTGCATGCAAACAAGCAGAAAACACCCGTATTCAGCTCCTGAGTTTGCCTCCTACCTGGAATATATCTTAGAGACAGCTGCTGCTCCTTGTCTAGGTAAAGCCACATATACATGCCTGGCCTGAGCACTTTGATTCAGGCTCGTAAGTTCTCACAGGCCCAGTTCTAGCTTGCCACCCTGGGAATGGAATGAGCAGGTTCCTTAATTAATTGCACCTGCAGCCTATTGTTCTAGACCAAGATGTCCTTGGGTGAAAGGAAATCTCAGCTCTACTTGCTCTCCCTTGCTTTCTCAGGCCTAGCAACACTGATATCGAAGTGTGCCCTGATTGGCTGACAGTCCTAGAAAAGATGGCTCCTCACTGCACTCAGTAATATCCACACTATCCCTTAGACACCTGGTTTGACCATTCTATTGCTACCTTGATTCCATCAGCATCTGAGAGACTTTGCTCCATGCCACACCCTACAATGACCAGAACTGCCTGGCATGGTTTTGGACTTTGTTTGTGAGTATGAGCAACTGGAAGCTACTTTAGAGAAAAGCAAGTTAGCAAGCTTTCATGTCTAGTCAGATAGTTTTTAGCTAAGAGTTAAGTAAGCTGTTGTTATTTTATTGCTTTTTGTTTGTGCCTTCTAGATTGGTTCCTGCACTGCATAAACTCTCCTGAATTATATTTAAGCCTGTGTCTTGAATTTGTGACCACTTGTGTGCAAGTTCACCCAGAATGAACCCGGAGACTGGGAAAGTCTCAAACAAACTAGGTGGCTTCAACCACCCAGAGGGCTGCTGGGGGTTCTGAGTGGCTCTAGTCAGTGTTTAGAAATGGTAGCTGGGGGTTGGACCCCCTAGACACTCTTCTTATAATTTGCAAGTCTAAATCATGGTGTATTTTGCTGCAATCTAACAAGTTTCTCCCTCCCAACATCGCGTTCTAAAATGCTGGCAAGGCTCCCCTCCCTAAATCCATGCCCCTTCACCCCACTGCTGACAACCAGGACATCAGTATTCTGCAAGTGAACCTATTAAAGCTGCTGTTTACAGCCCTTCACAAATAAAACTCATCTCCTGCTTGACTCCTGCAATAACCTAAAGTGCTAAATCACCCCCTTCAGCTAGGCGCCTGCCAGAGAAATCTCCCGCTAGCTAAGAGCTGGCATCCCCCATTAAGAGTAATTTTATTTTTTTAATTGTATTTTTTACCTGGCCGTGATACAGTTTCCACCTCATTGACTTAGTGCGTTTTTCAGCCTGGAGAGTACCGTAATGGCCTCATTACTTCAGCTGAGGAATTTGGGTGTTAAATTAGGCAGAGAAGGGTAATTATCTACTTGTAGGAGATAAGAAAGAGGTTTATTTTATCAGGAACATAATGCTATTCTGGTCAAGATCCAGCTCTCCAAATTGTTCAATATGGAAGACAGCAGTCCAGCATTTCCCGTGTGCATCATGGAGTGAAATCGTACTCCTCGAGGCACCAGCAGATCTGCAAAGAGCTTAAACCAGGGCCTTGCAATGCCCAATAAAGGTACTTGATTCCAAACCAGGACTCCATTAAATCTTTCCCTGGCTCATCCCTGAAGGTGGCAGCTTCCTTCTCAGTCATCATAACCTTCTGCACACTGGCGTTTCTGAAACAATTTGGATGACAGCAGGAGTTACAAAACGTGCCCAAACCCTCAGACTATATAAAGTGCATCTGCTTAGAGCCAGTTAATTTAACAAGTAATTAACCTTTCTGTACATCCTCCTCTTGGCTGATCTGAAATCAGCAAAGTGAACCATAACCAGGAAAGAAATTGGACTGTGCCTCACTGAGGCATAAGCCCATCAGTCATACAGGGTGCATGCAAATGTTCACATACTGCACTCCTCAGGGACATCATCATTCAGACTTTGTTTTTAGCAAAATATAAGATGACATTTGATAAAGGAGAATTTTAGTTGTTCCTTACTATGAATGCAGAAATCAATCCTCCGTCCCTCTACATTATAAGAACCATTCTCACAATATGTAATTGGAAGGTCTTCTACTGTGCTTTAACAGCAGCTTTAGTGCTATCCTTCTTAGAGTAGACATGGGCACGAACAGCATTACAAACAGAAAAAAACCACGAACAGCCTAATCTGCTGTTCTCCAACAGGAGCCGTTCGTCAAGCCTCACAGTCTGGCACCTGCAATCAATCCCCTTGGCAACCGGAGGCAGGGAGGGACTGAACTCTGTCTAAACTCCTTCTGGCTTTAACCCTTCAAAGTACTTCCAGCAGAGAGTCCTGTTTTTGCCACTGTGAAGGGAAAATGACAGCCAATGGGGAGACCCATGGATCATGCCTTTCCTGGGGTGCAATCACTCTGAAACTTGAGGGGTCTTCAGAGGATAGTGAGGACTATGTCCCCTGCAAATTTGGTGGGCATTGGACATTGGGAAGGTCACTTTTGTAACTCCTCATACTAGCTGCCAGCAGACACTGCTGTTTTTGCCAGGACAGGTCCCTTTAAACTATCAGCTGGCAGGCGGCAGGGGGGAATCCTGGCAGGGGAGGGGGGCTAAGTGGGGGGTTTTGGCCCCCATGAACAACCAACTACGAACATCGAACATGTCCAGGAACAGTTCATGTTCGTCCACGTTCATTGTTCATTGTTCGTGGATGGCAACAAATGACGAACAGGGTGTTCGGGGGTTTTTTTCCGTTCGTGCCCATGTCTATCTTAGAGTACATTATCTGTCCCATGACCAATTTTGACAAATTCACAACATAGAGAACACGCCAGATATGCAAAAAATAGTAAACTCCAATTTTAAAAACTCTCATCAAAACAGACTGAGGGTAACTGAGCATAGTCACTGCCCTCTAAGAACCTCAGAATGTAGAGGGTAGTCTAGAATTGCTTTGGAGAGGGAGAGATCAAAGACATATGGTGTGGGTTTGGGCTGCTCTGGCTCCTCAACAGTGTAAGCAGCTGTTAAATCCTGTAAAGGGGATTAGTGTTGGGGAATGCAAGCTGTGAGGCCACCCTACCAATCCAAGATGCTATAAGAGTTCTGAACTCCTTGAATCTAGTCTGGAGGGAGCATTTTAATATAATTGTAGGTGAAACACTTTCTCTGATCCTAATAAATCCATCAAGGGCTCTTTAAAATTTGAATGGAGAAGACCTACAGCAGCTTAAAATATGAATTGTGAAGTGAAAATGAAGTCAGAGGATATATCCTATAAGGCACATATCCCTGACACCAATTTTCTCCCTAAAATAATGTACAAGCATCACAGAGTGGGAGGTAAATACCATCTTCCCCATACTGTACAGTCCTTTCAGGGCACCTTCCCTGGCAGCTCAAAAAGGCAGTTATCCGTCCACTAATTAAAAAACCATCCCTACACAAAACTGATGAGGCCAATTATCGCCCAGTCTCTAATCTGCCCTTTATGGGCAAAGTAATTGAGAGAACAGTAGCTGAACAACTCCAGATCTTCTTGGATAACTCTAGTGCTCTGGACCCTTTCCAGTCAGGATTCAGACCAGGGCATGGGACAGAGACAGCACTAGTAGCATTAGTAATCTCCGTCTGAATATGGACAAAGGTCCCCCTCAATCCATCTGCAGCCTTTGACACAGTAGACCATGCCATCATGTTGAGGCATTTAGAAACAGAAGTGGGCATCAAAGAATGTGCCCTGGACTGGTTTAAATCGTTTCTCATGGAACGGACTCAAAGGGTTGCCGTAGGAGATCAGCTATCTTGTGGGCTTCCACAAGGTGCAATCTTATCTCCCATGTTATTCAACCTCTACGTAAAGCCTTTAGGAGAACTCATTTGCAGCTACGGAGTTGGATGTCATCCCAACTCTGTATCTCACTATCCAGGTCCCCACAGAGTGCAGTAGAAATCTTGGATCCAGAAGAGTTAGCCATGTTAGTCTGTAGTAGCAAAATCAAAAAGAGCCCAGTAGCACCTTTAAGACTAACCAACTTTACTGTAGCATAAGCTTATGCTACAGTAAAGTTGGTTAGTCATAAAGGTGCTACTAGACTCTTTTCGAGTAGAAATCTTAGATCGCTGCCTGACAGCTGTGGTAAAATGGCTGAAAAACAACAAATTGAAACTGAACCCAGACATGACTGAAGTGATGCTTGTTGGGAAGGCAGAGCTCTTGAAAGACATTGTACTCCCCACTTTTGATGGAGTATGTCTGACCCTTGCAGACTCAGTTAAGAGCCTAGGAGTTATACTGGATCGAGCACTACTACTAGAAAAACAAGTTAAGGTAGCCGCAAAAAATGCTTTCTACAACCTCGCTCTAGCCTGGAAGTTGGCTTCTTATCTTGACATGGCTGACCTGGCCACCTGGATCCATGTCATGGTAACATCAAGGCTTGACTTTTGTAATGCACTATACATAGGTCACCCATCTAAGTTAACTAGGAGATTCCAATTGGTGCAAAATGCTGCAGCTCAACTATTATCAGGAGCAAGCAGGAGCTCGAACATCACTCCCATCCTACAGTCACTCCATTGGTTACCTATCAGTTACTATGCTCAGTTCAAGGTATTGGTTATTACATACAAAGCTCTTCACAGCCTTGGTCCAGCATACCTACGGGACAGCCTCCCTCCGTATGTTCCTCCACAGCAGCTTCGCTCATCTGATCACTGTCTCCTACAGGTGCCAGGCTGCACATGGGTGAAATCAACAGCAGCTCGTATGCAGGCTTTCTCTGTGGTGGCCCCTACTCTGTGGAACAGCCTGCCGGAGAAAGTCAGGAGAGCCTCCCCTCTCCTGGCTTTCCATAAATGATGCAAAACAGAATTATTCAAAAAGGCTTTTTACCAGATAGGAGGGCCGTATCATAGGGATGAAGTCTCAGATACTTCACTAATGAGTTAGGGACCATCGACTTCACCATGCTGCCTTACATACTATCTGCTGCTTTAAATATGTACACCTATGCACTACCGTGCTTCATGTCATCAAATGTTAGTCCTAGAATTGATTATGTTCTGTTTCAGCATTTCTTCCACTCTATATCGGATACTTGCTAATGGTATGTCTTTGTAAACTTGTTTATATTTACCCTATGGCACTGTTTATGGAAATGTCCTTGACACTGTATGGAAATGTACTTGATACTGATTGTACTAAGCTCATACTTTGTAATCGACCTTGAGTCTCAGTGAGAAAGGCAGACTATAAATGACATAAATAATAGTCACCTACCACTGCAGTTAGCACTAATAGGGCAATTGCACTATAGTGTTAGACTGCAGACATTCAGGAGTGGGTGAACAGGAAACTATGAGGGAGGAGTTTCTCAATTATTTCTTCCGTACACACAGGTCAGGCTATTAAACCACATCCTCCAGTTTGTAAGGTAAGGTAGGTTTAATTGTATATGGCCAAAGGCCATCACAATACAGAGTTAAGAACAGTAAAAATAGAAATTTATCATACAAGCATACAATAGTTATTAAAATAACAAAAATAAAATACAATTAAAATGGAACCTTAATAAATACCAGATAGTTATGAAAAAGTTAGTTTTCTGAGGAAACAATCTTGGCCCTAATCTTTTTTGCAGCTAAGGCAAACAGGAATACTCTGCTAGTGACAAATGAATCAGTATCAGATAACAAAAAACCTAATTTGTCAATATCAGAGGTAAAGTTATGCCCCACTAACAAATTAGCAAGAAATTTAGCTCTAACCTCTGCATACATGGGACAAAATAAAGTGTAATGTAGAAGATCCTCAGGAACTGAGGCACCACATATACAGAGACAGAGAGCCATTGGGGTTTGAAGATATCTTCCTGTAAGTACCCTGAATGAGTCCAGGCAATTCTGGACCATAATTAATGGTGCTATTCGCTCTGAGATCCCTTATATATCAGCCATTTCCCCCAATACATGGTTTCAGTATTTTTGGACCTATTTTGTGAGGATCTCCCTAATGGAATGCAACTGGTTTATTCTCCCCTGGATGGTCTCCCAGAGAGGCCTCCTGTCACTCCGGAGGAAATACTAACTCTTATAGATCAACTCAAATCAGGTAAAGCTCCTGGTCCAGATGCGATAATCCCAGAGGAGCTGAAAGCTGATCCAGAATGGTGGGGCCCTCTGCTTGCTTCTCTTTTCACTATGGTAAATAAGACTGGCCAGATGATAGATGCCTGGACCAATGCGATAATTGTTCCCATTTATAAAAAGGGTTGTCATCTTAACCCCTCTAACTTCAGACCAATCAGCCTTCTATCTGTTATTGGGAAACTATACGCTAAATTACTGCAAATTAAGCTCAGCACTTGGATGTCATCTAGCAAAATATTAGGTCCAGAACAGGTGGGGTTCTGCCAGGGGAAGTCAGCTTTGGATAATTGTTTAGTCCTCACTGATTTGATTAATAAATACACGAGTAGGAAAAGATCTAAACTGTTCATTGCCTTTCTGGACCTTAAGGGAGCCTTTGACTCTGTCTCAAGAGAACTTCTCTGGGCAAAGCTCAAGGAGATGTCACTAGATAAGAGGTTATTATTTCTTATCAAAAGACTTTATTCATCAACGTCTTGCCAAGTCAGATGTTCTTCCTTTGGGAGACTCTCACCCAGGATCTTTATTAAGAAGGGGGTTAAGCAAGGGTGCATTTTAGCCCCCCATTTGTTTAATATTTTTAAAAATGATCTTGCCCCTTTTTTGTCACTGGTGGTCACAGTCCTAGACTTGGCTCCGTTTCTATCCCTTTGTTATTATATGTGGATGATGCAGTTCTTCTGTCTTCTTCCTGTGTTGGATTGAATCGTTTATTGAACCGTTGCCTTGAATACTGTGTGACCAACAGACTGGAGTTGAACTATGAAAAACCTAAGGTATTAGTTCTTCCCAATTCCCGGAAACTGTATAACTGGATTGTCAATGGTAATAGACTTGAACAAGTTAAGCACTTTAAACACCTGGGTGTCTATTTCCAATCTAATGCTACTTGGACCGTCCACCATAGGATGGCTATTAATACAGCCAAAGTTAATGCTGCAGCAATATCTCGCTTTCATTTTTCTGATCAAGGGAACCAATATGTGCCTGCTGCTCTTAAAGTCTTCAATGCTAAAATTGGAGCTCAGTTATTGTACGGGGCCCCGCTCTGGATTGATGCTATTGACAATTCAGTTGAACATGTTCAATCTAACTTTCTGCGTAAGATCATGGGGGTTCCTATGTGTGTTCCATATGCTGCCTTATGCTTAGAGTGCGGTCAGAATCTGTTGGCCACCAAGGCATGGCTTCACACTACCAAATATTGGTTGAAACTCCATTTTAATTCTGATCCCTCTAGTTATACGTATCATTTATTATCTCAATTTGCCAACTGTAGTTGGTCAGCCTGTATTGAAGCTAAAATAAGTTCCTTGAACTTATCTATAGAATCTTTATCCCTGCTATCTGAGTCTGAGGCCTTCTCAAAAATAAAATCCAGTCTTTTGGGATTAGAATTACAAACTCTCTATAGTTCTGCTAATAGAATTTGTTCTCCCCTAAATTTGGGGATTGTCTCTAATGTAAGCTTCCCAGCAGTATACCTTTACCAACTCCTGGCTCCCAATTTACATAGAGCCTTTTCTCTGGCCAGTTTTAATGTTCTTCTTTCAGCCATTTTATCTGGCAGATTTCATGGGATTCCTTATTATAGCAGGTGTTGTCTTTGTTCGATGGACTGTGTTGAAACTGTTTCCCATGTTCTTCTCCAGTACTCTTTTTATCTGCCGCCACGCCGGGATCTTCTACATCCTATATTAGCCCAACTTTCAGAGTTTTCTGATGATTTTAAGGTTCAGTTTCTGCTTGACAACCCAGATGGGGAAATAACTGAAATAGTAGCAAAGTTTCTCTACAGTGCCATGGCTATATGCCCTGACAAGTAATATTCGGTACTGGTTTTGCTGCACTGTTGCCCTGTTCCTATCTGTAATTTTAATCTCATTTTGTATGGAGTTTCTGTATTTAAAATTTTATATTATATATATGCCAATAAAGCAGAGGTGGGGAACGTCAGACCCGGGGGCCATATACGGCCTGCGAAGTCATTTGGACTGGCCCGTGGAGAGAGACAAGTGGCATGCTCCTGCACCACAAGAGCAGGTGGCGGCAGCAGTGAAAGCAGGCCACTCTCGCTGCCACCGCCTGCTGTTGCCAGTGCCACACAGTGACCCGCAGCGCTGGTGAAAGTGGCCTGTGCCACCGCTGTGGTGAGAGCCAGCAGCAGTGGCGGTGACAGCGGGGGGCACTGGTGCTGACAGAGCTGCCGCTGCCACGAGCGGGCCGCAGCAGTGGTGGCAGGGAGAAAGGGGACACAAGTGCTCTTTCTCCCGTGTGTGTGATGTCGCTCCCAGACGTTATTTCCGAAAGCGATGTCACACGCGCGGGAGAAAGGGCGCTCCCCATGCAGGACAGAACATAAACTTGGCCCTCGGTGGAAAATAGGTTCCCCACCCCTGTAATAAAGGCTTGCTTGCTTGCCTGTAAGTAAAGCTGTTGGCGTTGTTTGAAAGCGCAGGGAGGTAAATGATTTTCTGAGATTTTGGGATGTGATATTCACTAAGTAAGGAGATCTAACATGATCTATTTTGATCAGTTTAAACCAGAGGGAAGATCTGGATTTCCTCCAGTTTGTAGGATCTGAGCAAGTCTGTTAACGATAGGATGTTTTTGAGGTCTTCCATTCATAGGGTCACCATAGGTCAGAGGCGACCTGACGGCACATAACACATTAACTGACAGCAGTCCTTCAAGTTCCCAAACAGTGGTCTCTCAATTCAGCTACTAGAGAATCCTTTTTCTCCCTTTTCTCATTTTTAAGCTGGAACTGCTACATGGAAAGCATTATGGGCCCCTTTGTTGAGTTATGTTCCTTTCCTGAGTGGAGAAGCCCAACTCTCTTTCTCCTGTAGCAGCATAAAAACCAAGGGCTTCTCTCAAAAGGTTTTGGCCCTGCTTGTTCCATTACAAACAACTTACAGTCTATTGAAACTAGTCTCCTATAGTGACACACTTTCTTCCAAAAATAATCTGACCCAAACATATTTACACTGCTCTAATTAGCATTCATTCAATCTCCCACTCAAAACATCAGCTTTTACATCCACTGCAAAAGCTAAGTCTTAACATGGAATTGGAACTTATTACTATAGGTATTTTTATTTTGAGGCTGGAACCAACATTAAGTGCTAAGGTAGGATTACTCCAACCTTCAGGTTTTCAGTAAAATGAAAGAGAGCTTAAGGTAAAGACATAATGGCAGCAGTGATTTTCTCATAGGAATGGTCACTGAAGATCCTACACACATGCAAGTTTTCTTCCAATGACTGGGCTAGGGAGGGAGGACTTTTTTTAGTCTCAACAAAAACCAGGTTTTCACAGTTGTGATTGGCTGGTCTTCCTGTCACTTTTGAAGCAACGTTCCCTGCCTACTCATACTTGACTATGCATAGTGCTTTCTTTAGGACATTGGCCTCACCTACCCATCTAGTCCTCGAGCCACAAATTCTACTTCCTCCTATGGCTTTTCACAGGATCTGCTGGCAAAGGAAATGAGAATATGAAAGCAACTACTTGAGTTAAAGAAATTACCAATGTTCTACATGGAACATTTTGAAAAAACAGCTCTAGAATCAGCACCCCACAAACCTAGTCTATGGTTCCGGTTTGTGGATGAAACATTTATCATTTGGAGCCATGGGGAGGAAGAATTGATGGGGTTTTTTAATCATCTCAACAACATCCACCGGAACATACAATTCACAATGGAGAAAGAAATCGAGGGAAAACTCCCATTTCTGGATACCTTGGTCATCTGCAAAGCAAACTTTCAGTTAGGTCACAAGGTCTACAGGAAACCAACTCACACTGATCGGTACTTACACAAAAACTCCAATCACCACCCCCGACAGAAAAGAGGCATAATGAAAACATTAGTGGATCATGCAGGACGGATACATGAGCCGCACTTTCTCAATGAGGAAATTAATCATCTAAACCACGCACTTCAGGCAAATGGCTACTCCAGAAATGAAATCCGAAGAGCAATCAAACCCAGGATGAATCAAACAACCAAGGAAAAACAGTCTCCTACAGGAAAAGTGTTTTTGCCATATATCAAAGGAATTACTGATCAGATGGGAAAGCTTATGAAAAAGCATAACCTTCAAGCAGTATTCAGACCCACCCGAAAAATACAACAGATGCTACGATCAGCAAAAGACAGTAGAGACCCCCTCACCTCTGCAGGAGTATACCGTATACCCTGCAGCTGTGGACAAGTTTACATCGGGACCACAAAGCGTAGCATCCAGACAAGAATAAAAGAACATGAAAGACACTGCACACTTGGACAACCTGAAAAATCAGCAGTGGCTGAACATAGCCTAACTCAAACAGGACACAGTATCTTATTCCAGGACACCAAAATACTGGACAACACTTCCAACTACTTTGTCAGACTGCACAGGGAAGCCATTGAAATTCACAAGCATAAGCAAAACTTCAACAGGAAAGAAGAAACCTTAAGAATGAACAGAGCATGGTTTCAGGTTTTGAAAAACACCAGGCTAACAAAACACTCTATACCCGACAATAGCCCTGCAGAGAAGATTAGCACATCAAGCACCAATCCATATGCAAAAAAACCTCCTCAGGATACAGTGAAGCCTCCCACCATTAGCATTCCACACCCTGGGAAACTCTTACAGGATGACTCAGCTCAACCCCACCCCTCCTGAGTAGATATAAATGACCTGCCAACAACTTTTCCACACTGTGACACTGAGAGATCTCTGTCTTTTGGTGCTACACCTCTGAAGATGCCAGCCACAGCTGCTGGCGAAACGTCAGGAACTACAATGCCAAGACCACGGCAATACAGCCCGGAAAACCCACAACAACCATCGTTCTCCGGCCGTGAAAGCCTTCGACAATACAACAAATTACCATTTCTGTAAAGGCTGTTGGATAACACAGTGGGTTTCCTAAAAATACAGGACAGTGCTAGAACAAAGGACAGTTCTAGGTTTTAGATGGGTGGAGTCTGAGAATAGTACTGGAACATCAGATGGGCAGTGGGGAAGGGGGAAAAGAACAGCATGCCTGGAGAGTTTGTTGCTTAGACTCATTTATGATCAATTGCCATTTGCTGCAGCAAGTAACACCTTGCATGCAGGCAGCAGCTGTTTGGGGAAGGTGACTCTCTCAGAAGCCTCCAGACTGTAACGTTTTGCTGCACATCAGACTGGTTTTCTTAAACAGGAGTTGGGTCACACTTTGCTTCCAAATGGAGGTTTAATTACAGAAGTTTCAGAAGTCTGTTCAGTTAGCACACCGAATAGACTAAAGTTAAGGTGTCACACATGTTTTGAATTTTAACAATTCATTATATTTGTTTCAATAGTTCCAGTTTAAGATTCTACAAAACTGCTCTCTCAATCATATGAATTGAGAGCAAAGTACAGGCTATTTCAACTATGACATCCCCAGGGAGCTACAATGGATGCTGCTGACCTGCCTGCAAAATCCTCATGGCAATCATCACTGAAGGAAAGACATTTATACTTACATAAATCAAAATCCCAAAGGGGCCCTCCAGTTTACAACCCTGCCTTTGCCACTTGATTTAGTACTTTTTTCCAACTTAGTGAATTTTATCTTAACCTCTTTGTCCCACTCACTCCTTTCATCCGCGATCCTTCAGTTTCTGTTTACATAGCTGAATAAAGACTCATTCATCTTTTATTCAGCAGTGAAGGTGTTACAGACTCCAAACTTCACAGACTTGTTCTTTGGTTCTCAAATAAGCAGCATTTCTCTGTACCACCACTCAAACCGTGATTTCCAAACATCAGAATAGGGATGCAATTTTTATTTCATAAACTATTCATTTTCATTATATTCTTTATTTCCATTTATTTTCATTTCTTTCATTTCAATACACTCTTGTCTTTTCTTTTTTCTTTTCAATTTGGATGAAAACCTCAGGAATTGTATCCCTCACCAATGGTATCCTGCAAAATATCAGACAGTTAAGAAACAAGGCCCCTGTTTAATAGTTAATTAAAATCCTTACTTGCATAGCAGGCAAAAGAAGGCATTTGACACCCTTACAAAGGCAAGTAAAGGTACGTTAGCAAAGTGATCACACAGATATGAATTTGGCAAACCAACGAAGCAGGCAGGTTACAGAGCAGACTCAGAGAAGCATTTTGCACCCCTCATCAGGCAGCCAGAGTTACATAGCAGCAGACAATGTATTTGCAGGCCCTGGAAAAAACAGGCAGCATTACACACAGAGCAAAAATTCTCCTTACCATACAGTATTAAAGTATTTTTCTCATTTATAACATGCTTTAAAAGGTGGGTGCTGAAGACATGCAACTTGTAACCGTGTGCAGAGCAGATATTATAAAAGAGTGAAAAATCACTCTTTTAGATCCAAATCAGACAGCAGTGTAGTAGAAATGCCAACTACAAACTACCAAATAGAACTTGTAAAGCACAGTCTCTATTACTACTGCATTCCAAGAAGCAACTTGAGGGAGATACATACATAAAATCCAGAACGCCCACCTCAAACCATTAGCCACTAATAAGGTCAGTGAAAGAACTATGGAAAAAGACCTATCAGAACAACTGTCTTCTGTGGCCAGTTTTGTGTTACTCTTCAGAGCTGGAATTTTCCATCAGTTACATACTTACTTTCCTAGTTCTTTTGACCACCTTGAACTCAATCACAGGATGATTTTGAGACTTCCGGTTTGGGATCCATGGAGGTCTAACGCAGCTCCAATAGTGGAGCTGACCGGGCTGCCGTTTCCAGCGGCCGGTGGGGCAAATTCAGCCCGCGGCCACCTGCTCCCAGGCGGGGAACAGGCAAAGAACGCTCAAGTACCTCAGGGCGCGTCGATCTCGGGCGAGGGGGGGTTCTGCGCTAAGGATTCTCTCTCGTCCCTTGAGGTCCCACCCTAAGACAGGTCGGCATAAATCTCTGCAGCAGATCCGGGGCCAGTGCAACTGGCATAAGATCTCCATGCCCAAGCTTCAGCAGGGGAAATTAATTTCGGAAGAAAATTTGGAATCGAAGCAGTGATTACAACCCAGAAAGACGTGTGAAAAGGTAAAGATCACTATCTCTCAAACCGGGACAGACTGTTTAAAGTAATGAGGCTTTAAAGTGAACTTTTAAACTGCAACAGTTGGACTATATTGAGAAAAACAAATTTGATTAGAAAAAGGACTAAGTTAAAGAAAGTTATTGAAGAAAATAGATAATTGTTTACCATACCTGTGGTTATAAAGTGATAGCAAGCTGTGAGAAAACTTCTACCATCGCAAGAGCTGCAGTGGAGAGTCGGCAAACAGGAAGTGCGTAACAGCGATAGAGGTGCCTGTGAGAGAAGGTCCCCATCGAAGAACAGGAAGAAGGGAATCGCCATTTTTGAAAAGGGAAGGGCATTGACTTCAATAGGAGCGGAAGTAGGACATCTTGGATTATAAAAAGACTATAGAAAAACCATAGAGAAAAGACGCCCGACATTTTGGATTTTGTAAGTGTCTCTTGTTTATTTTAAGAACCGGGACATTTAAATTATTTCAAAGGGACATTAATTTAGACGCCACGGAGCTAAGGAAACGTGCAGACTCGTGGGAGCGAGGTAAATCAAGCCCCACGATGTCGAAGAAAGAGTGGCAAACAGCTATTGAGAATTTGGACAAAAAATTCCTGGAAATGTTAAAGGAACTGAAGGAGACAAAACAGGAGTCGGTGAGAGAAGTTAAAGATGTTAAAGAGACAGTAAAAAACGAATTGGCAGAGGTGAAGAAGGGAATGGAAACAATACAAACTGATTTACAGGCAGCGCAGCAGAAAGTTAATGTTGTGGAAAAAGCGATGGAGAATCTTACAGAGACGCAACGAACAGATATGAGAGTGATAAGGGGGAGAATGGCGGTTGCGGAGAGTAAATATATGGAGAAACAGCTGAGGTTTCGAGGTCTGCCGGAAATAGAGACAAAGACAGCACAAGAACAGGTGACTGAAGTGTTAGCTGAATACCTGGGAAAGGAGGAGGAGGAAGTTGTGGCTATCCTGGATGTTGTGTACCGAATAAACTCCAGATTCGCGGCCCAGAGGAAATTACCAAGGGACGTGATTGTGCAATTCACGACAAGGAATATAAGAGAAATGATAGTGAGTAAACAGTTTCAAGATCCATTGGTAGTCGATGGCAAGACGATTATCATCATGAAGGAGCTACCCAGATCGGTGTTGCTTGATCGGAAAAAATATAAAGTGCTTGTGCAGAATTTGAAGGATATGAAAATAAGATATAGATGGGAATTACCGGAAGGGATATCTTTTGAATTTGGAGGAATGAAAAAGCGCATCAGATCTGAATTTGAGATGGAAAAGTTTATGAGGGACAATGAAAAGGACTTACCAACAACAAGGCTATGAATATGGAGTGTAAAGTTTTATCTTGGAATGTAAATGGACTTAATTCACCCAAAAAGAGAAAAAGTACTTTCCACTGGCTAGTAAAACAAAAATGTGACATTGTATGTTTGCAAGAGACCCATATCAGAAATCAGGATGTAAAATATCTTAAAGTGAGTAAGTTGGGCATTGATTTTGTAGCGGCCTCAAAAAAGAAAAAAAAGGGAGTGGTACTATATATTAAAGAGGAGCTACAGCCAAAATTAATGATTAGAGATGTGGAAGCCAGATTTATAGCAGTGGAATGTACATGGAATTTAAAAAAAGTGTTGGTTATTGGAATTTATGCACCAAACGGTGCTAAAGAAAGCTTCTTTGAGGATTTAAGGAAGCAACTAGATGAACTTACATATGATCAGATAATCCTTGCAGGAGACTTCAATGGAATTACAAATTTGGAACAGGACAAAAAATCAGTAACTGCACAAAAGAAAAGAGGACTTTTGCCAAAGACGTTCTTTGCATTAGTGCAGCAGGAAACTTTGGAAGATGTATGGAGAACGCGGAATCCCACAAGTAGACAGTATACATTTTTCTCCGCAAGACACTCTACTCTATCACGTATTGATATGATCTGGGCCTCAAAGGATTTAGCGCTTTGGACTAAGGATGTTGAAATAATGCCCATGGTAGGCTCAGATCATAATCCAATTATGTGGAAGTTCGGGAAAAGAAATAAGAGGAAAGGATGGAGAATAAATGAGGATTTGCTACAGGAGGGAGAAAATATGGAGATGCTGAGAAGGGAAACTAAGTTCTTCATACAACATAATATGAATCGAGAAGTACCAACCAATAAGGTCTGGGATGCATATAAAGCAGTGATTAGAGGCATACTAATGGATTTAAATGGAAGAGCACGAAAGAAACGAGAGGAGAAGAGACAGGAGATTATGGAGAAAATAAAAGCCAAAGAAATACAATTAAAGAAAAGACCAGGTAAGAAGAAAATTTATCAGGATATTAAAATTATACAAGAGCAGTTGACGGCAATGAACAATAGAGAATTGGAATGGAATTTGAAAAGAATGAATCAAAAGTCGTTTGAAGGTGCAAATAAACCTGGGAAATATTTGGCATGGCAACTGAAGAAGAGAAAAGAAAAAAAGATAATAAATAAAATATGTGAGGACAATAAAGTGCATCTGGAACAGACTGCCATTAGTAGAGCCTTTTACAAATTTTACGCCAAATTGTATGGGAAAAAAGAAGTGAAAAAAGACTCAATAGCGACATATTTGGGAAAAGTAAAACTCCCAATAATCTCGGAAGACTGGAGAGTTAAATTAAATAGTGAAATAACAGAGGAAGAAATAAAGAAAGCAATACAGTCAACAAATTTGGGGAAAGCGCCAGGGCCTGATGGACTTACAGCAAAATTTTATACGGTAATGGCCAATGAGCTGGCGCCATTTCTAAAAGAGGTGATCAATGGGGTTTTGAGAGACCAAAGAACTCCAGATACTTGGAGTGAAGCTAATATATCATTGATCCCTAAAGAGGGACAGGACTTGACAAATGTTAAAAATTACAGACCTATTTCTTTACTTAATAATGATTACAAGATCTTTGCGAAGATCTTGGCAGAGAGGCTAAAGGGATGGCTAGCTGAGGCTATTGGGGAAGAACAAGCAGGTTTTCTTCCAAACAGACAAATTAGAGACAATTTAAGGACAGTTATAAATGCTATTGAATACTATGACAGGCGTTGTGATAAAGAGGTTGGGTTCTTCTTTGTAGATGCTGAAAAAGCGTTTGACAATTTGAACTGGGACTTTATGTTTGCAACTATGGAACAGCTACAAATGGGAGAAAGATTCATAAGAGCAGTTAAAGAAATTTACAGAGACCAAAGTGCAGCAATTGTGGTGAATGATGAGGTGACTAAGAAACTGAATATAGGGAAAGGTACAAGACAAGGTTGTCCGTTGTCTCCACTGTTGTTTATTTTGGTATTGAAAATACTGATTATACAGATCCAAGAAGATGATGCAATCCGTGGAATAAAGATAAAGGACTTTTCCTATAAGGTCAGAGCATTTGCAGATGACATAATGTTAATTGTGGAAGATCCAATTGAAAACATGCCTAAGGTAATAGATAAAATCAAAGAGTTTGGAGACTTGGCAGGTTTTTTTGTAAACAAAAAGAAGTCAAAGATATTGTGTAAAAATATGACTAAACAAAAACAACAGCAACTTATGGAAATAACAGACTGTGAAGTAACAAGTAAGGTAAAATATTTGGGAATCGAACTGACTGCAAAAAATATAGATCTATTTAAGAATAATTATGAGAAATTATGGACTCAAATAGAGCAGGACTTGATTAAGTGGAATAGATTGAAGTTGTCATGGTTGGGAAGAATTGCAGCAGTTAAGATGAATGTTTTGCCAAGAGTGATGTTTTTGTTACAGACAATACCAATTATTCGGGACTCTAAACAATTTGAAAAATGGCAAAGGAAAATATCGGAGTTTGTGTGGGCAGGCAGGAAACCTAGGGTGAAAATGAAAGTGTTGCAGGATGCAAAAGAAAGGGGTGGAATGCAACTGCCCAACCTGAGACTTTACTATGATGCAATCTGTCTGGTATGGCTGAAAGATTGGATGACACTGGAAAATCGCAAATTGCTGGCCTTAGAGGGATATAAAAAACTGTTTGGATGGCATGCATATTTATGGTATGACAAAGTGAAAGCAGATTCTATGTTTCTACACCACTATATTCGGAGAAGCCTCTTCACAGTTTGGAAGAAATATAAAGATTACCTACAGGAAGGAACTCCCTCCTGGGTGGTTCCATATGAAGTAATTTATCCAAGAACGGTCGATAATAAGCAACAGTGTTTAACGTATAAGGAGATAACTCAAACAGAACTTTCTAAAGCTAGAATAAAGACACAACAAGAGTTGTCCCCAAACTATGATTGGTTTCAATATAGACAAATCAGAGATCTTTATTATTCGGACTGTGCGAAGGGAGGAATAAGAATGGAGAATTCAGAATTAGAGAAAGTAATTTTACAAGGAGATAAAAAAGAAATTTCAAAGGTCTACAAAGTGTTGCTAAAATGGTATACTGAGGATGAGGTAGTTAAAGTGCAAATGGTGAAGTGGGCTATAAACTTTAACAAAGAAATAACAGTGGAGGCGTGGGAATACTTGTGGAAAAATACGTTGAAGATTACGACATGCACTAATATTAAAGAGAATGTTTATAAAATGATGTATCGTTGGTATCTGACACCAAAGAAGATAGTGCTAGGGAATTTGAACATGTCTAACAAATGTTGGAAATGTAGAAAACATGAGGGTTCTTTGTACCATATGTGGTGGACTTGTGAGGTAGCTAGGCAGTACTGGGGGGAAATAATAAAAGTAATGAGTGAGATTTTACAATTTCAAGTGAATAAGAACCCAGAACTCCTGCTACTGAACTTGGGAATGCAAGATATGCCAGCACAATACAGGACATTGTTATTCTATATGACAGCAGCAGCTAGACTTTTGTACGCGCAGAAGTGGAAAGTACAAGAGGTGCCAACCATTGAGGATTGGATCTATAAATTGCTGTACATGGCGGAGATGGATAAAATGACAAGAAAATTGAGAGACCTTGACCCAGGGCAGTTTAACAAGGACTGGGAGAAGCTGAAAAAATATTTGGTGAAAAAATGGGAGGTGGGTGGAGAACTGTGGCAGTTTGAAAATTACTGAAACATAACGGAAAAAGAGGGAAGTGACTATACCGAGGGGGGGAGAGTTGACTGAATAATTCTAAGCAAATACCATATTGGATTATTATATAGAGTATTAGTAGTGCTATTATTATAAGAAATGTAAGGATAAAAGCTAAACTAAATATCTTTCTGACGTAAATAATAGTTGCAAAAGGGTGAATGGATACATATCAGTAGGTGAAATGTGGAAATAATAGATTGACTTATGTTAAACGAATATATGAATGGATTACTCTAGTTAAATAGCTCTATAACGGAGAAATTAGATAATTATATTGGATATGATATGTAAAAGGAAGTAAGGAGCAACATATATAGAATATAAGTCAAATTGATTGATTTATTATGAATACATGTAAAGTTTATAGAAGTACTAGAAAATATGTATAAGATGGGGCAAATTGTTTGTCCCATATTGAAGAGAGTAGAAAGAGTAAAATAGAGTATAGGTGATCAGAATGAATATTATTGAAAGGAATCAGAAATAGCACAAATATGATAGATAAGCTTAGAAGAATTTGAAAGTATATTATAATAAATATAGTAAAATTCATATGAGTAAAGGGAAAATAGATGAGGGGTTGGAAAACTGTTGGAAGTCAACAAAAGGGGGGGGAATGGGAGGGGGTTAGAATTGGAAATTTAAAGGAATGTGAGTGTAAATGATATGATATGATATATTTCTAATCCAATAAAAATTTTTACAAAAAAAAGAAGAAAAAAAAAGAACTCAATCACAGGATGATTTCAATGTTACCAACTGTTATTTTCCTTTTTGTATAATAATATTATTAACAAGCAGTCTCTATTCCAATTGTTTTTCTATTTGTAAATACATGAATGTATACAACTTCCCAGGTCTATGTCATTTGGCATGGGATGGAAATGAAGAGGCTCGTAAAATGAAGCAAAATGATCAGACATGCACAGGATAAGGAAGGGGAAAACCCTTGTTCCTACTATAATACCAGTTATTTCTGTAGACTAATTCAGCATAGACTGACAATGGTGCCAAAAATCAAATGTATCTTACAATACACATAATTGTAAATAAAACTTGTGATTCAAATTCTATTTGGATATGAATCAGTCATCCCATTGCTTTTTTCTGAACATACATTTTTAAATGGAAGAAATGCATCCATGCATCCTTAAACACTATTGTTCTAGCTCTAACCTCTAACCTCTCCAATAATCATGCCTTTGTGTTTAAACCACTAGTTTCAGTTATACTCTGTCCTTTCCTTCCACTGTCAGACTGCACATAATATACTACCAAACTATAAAAGCTTACTTGTCCATACCATACTTGCGCACATCCTCCCTCTCAAGATGGAAAGAGGAACACTGTCTAATAAAAACAGTTTCACTTAAAAGAAAGATATAGTAGAAAACCTTCCTTCATCTCTTTCTTTTCCTTCTTACACGCTTGAGGCATACATAGTAGTGCAGTCAATTCACCAGCCACAAGATTAATATTATTCGACAATAAGATTATTATTGTTGTTGTTCATTTATAGTCCACTTTTCTCACTGAGATCCAAGGCGAATTTCAATACTGCAAGTGAATACAATATAATCAATAGCTAGGACATTCACAGAGCAAAAAACCCCCATGAACAATAGTTAGGATATTCAATGAAAACAGATACAATAGAATATGGTAGCCACAAATACGAAAAACTAGCAGAAAGCCAAACAAATAGATGAGACCTTTCTGAATTTAAGCATAAGTAATTATTTAACATGACACCTTTAGCAACTTTGAACTACCCAGTAAGAGCTTATCTACATCAGCAGACAGTACCCAGCCGCCTAGTCTAGCCCCTGTCCCTTACCAAGGTATTTCTCTGAGCTGTAACTTATGACACAGCACTATAATCTGAGTAGAAAGCCCTTCTGAATGATTCAGTCTTGCCCCATCTGCAGAAAGCCAAGAGAGTGGGAGCTTTCCTGACCTCTCCGGAAAGGTGGGAGCTATCACAGAGAAAGCACATGTACGGTAGTTGTTGATTTAGGTTAAGAGAAAAAAATCTTCTGGACATTTTCATTAGATGAAAACTGGCTTCAGATCAGCCTGATATAAGCACACATGGGCCAGCATTGCTATGTATAAAAGCAGCAAATGTAGGAGAAGGCAGCATAGTGTCTCTGGTAGAATACGATATAGGAGCCTTATATATATTAATTTTATTTATCCTTGAATGAATACTGTTCCAAGGCATACCTAAAAACAGGAAAATAATATTTGTGCTACATGCAATTTTGAAACCATTGTTCTTTCCATCTTACCCCTGCTAAGCTGAATCACACTGCTGTAAGGTGTTTCCCACTCACTGTGGGTACCACTTCTAGCGAAATAGCTCATAAACATGCTAAATTTGGAAGATACTCACAGGATGAAACTAACTGAGGTTTGTTATAAGAAACCCTGTCAGTAATTTTCTCTAACTACTTGCAAGCATGAGAGCAGGACGCGTGGGAAGTACATGTATTAATGGGGTGTGCTGATCCACATCCTCCTCTATGTATCAGCAGATTTAGTCAGCAACAGAACCATAACAGCAGCTGAGCACTTTTGATGACTGTGGCTCAAGTCACCATAATTACCAATGTTTTGATGCCTCTCCCAATCATTTCCAATAGATGCTCCACCTTGCTGCACAGATGAGGCTCTATAATTATACAGACATATTTTAAAACACATTTCTCAAACTTTGCACCCATTTGTTTCCAGGCACAATTCAAAGTGCTGGTTCTTATCTTTAAAGCCCTAAATGGCTTGGGACCAGAGTACTTGAAGATAGAGTATGCCTCACAAGCCCTACTCTCTGTGCTCCTGCCTTCAGAGGGGAGGCAGGTGGCAAACAGAGACAGGGCTTTTTCAGTAGTGGCACTTCACCTGAGGAAAGCCCTTCCCCTTGAGGTTTGCCTGGCACATACACCTTTTTCTTTGGGGTGCCAGGTCAAAACATTTCTGCTTACCCAGTCTTTTAATTAAGGGGTTGATCTTTTAATAGTATTTTAGCCTGGAAACTGTTGTTTTAAGCTGCCTGTGTTTATGATCTATGTTTTTATGCCGGATTTTAATAAGTATCTTTAATGTTTAGTTTTTATTATTTTCATTTTGTAAGCTGCAGGTTCCTGGAGAGGGGGAATAATTTTCTTTTAAATAAATAAATAAAACCAATAATAGTAGAGTAGTCGCAGACTTCAGAAAATTTTTACATGCTCTAAGCTTTCCCCTCTTTCCTTGCCAGTGTCCATTATGCAGCAAGCCACCCCTTTTGCCTCACAACTGAAGGGAATGGGGTTATAACTGCTACCTATTCCTTCCTCCTACTCTATGCTCCTGTCTGCTGCTTATCTAGGCAGGAGGTAGAACATTTTCCCCTCAGGTGCTTTCCAGCTTTTCAAAGTGCATGTGGCAAGCTAAACATGCCCCATGGATGCTTCCATCCTCTTCCAAGTCCCAGGGCTTTCATGAGAAGTTGAAGGCCACAGCGGCTGCTATTGCGGGCATTTCCACTCATCTACCACCACCATTTACCATGGTGACCTGTGTGCCCTAAAGGCAAGCAGGTCCTCCCTCTCCACCCTTCCAGTCAGATGGCTGGCACCTGTTCCACGCTGATGGTCAGGCAAGACTTGCGGACCCTGTGGTGTACCCTTACAAGTTCTCAGGGATTCACAGACCACAGTTTGCAAAAGTCTGCAGTATATATTTGAACTTCCTCCAGTAATGCAGAAGGGCTGATTCTCAGCAAATTTACCAAAACAGCAAAACATTGCCACTTTAAATATTTTCAGTGACCATCACTAGTTCCAAAGGCTGTGTCACAGCTTCCTCTTCAAGATAAGATGCAAACTACGCAAACCCCAACCTCAGTTATCAATAAGCTGAGTATATTGAACTACTCATCCCTGGGACAGTGGAAAGAAAAACTGCTCATCTGTATTGATGCATACTCTTCATGGTTTAGACTTATGTTTTTAATTTGACAGTTCACTCAGCTGAAAGCCACAGGATACATATATAAGGCTACAAGTTGTAACAAAATCTTCATAACAGATCAGACTGATAACATCAACTCTGGATAGGCTTGCATGACAAACTGTTCTAGTCTGTCATTTACACTTGTTCCAGAAGCTGAGAAGGCAGTTCACCCAGAAGACTGGGAAAATGTGCCCTTTCTAACTTCTTGCAAGTTGTATTTACTAATCTCCACTTACTTTGGTTTAGTAGTTAAGAGCACAGGACTCTAATCTGGAGAACCAGGTTTGATTCCCCACTCCTCCACTTAAAGCCATCTGGGTGACCTTGGGTCAGTCACAGCGTCTAGGAGCTCTCTCAGCCCCACCCACTTCACAGGGTGTTTTGTTGTGGGGATAATAATAACACACTTTGCAAACCACTCTGAGTGGGTGTTAAATTGTTCTCAAGGGTGGTATATAAATCGAATGTTGTTGTTACTTCAGCTCTGCTAGTCAAGAGTATCATATCATGCTAGAGCTCCAGTCACCAAGGGAAAATGTAGGTTTAGGAAGATTGTAAGCTAAATTCAATTAATGCATCATCATAATTATCATAATCTGAGCATGCGGACCACTGAAACATACAATATTGGAATCTATGTGTATTTGACAGAGTTGACCATTTCAAGGGTACACTCACAGCTGGTAGTTCAGTGAACACAAACCCACTAATTTCTTTAAGGATCCTTTTCTTTTCACCTATAATTTGCCATAGACAAAGAAAAATTCCTTTGCCCCTCACCATTTCAGACTGCAGTCTAGTGGCCAAATCCTATATGCTACCATATAAGCAACTAATGGCACAGGATTTGGCCTTTGGAATGCCCTTCCCTTGAAGCTCACCTGGTACCTACCATACTGTCTTTTAGGTATCAAGTCAAAATTATTTTTTATATCCAGATTTTAACTAATGGCCACAAAGCAATGCCTGAACCATATGGTATTAACACCAACACTGCAAACTGTCTTGGCCACATAGATTGATGTTAATGCCACCAACTTCATCAAGATCTATTACTGCCAGAGGAGGCATTTGGATCAACACAGAGCAATATATGACAGCTGGACCCTATTCAAAGTAGTTGCTATGATGCTTACCAGTTGGATCTAAACAACTTCGCACCTTTGCACTGAAGATAAAGAACTGTTACTTTAATACATATTCCCGGAATTGTTTGTTGCAGCATGATGCTTACCAGTGGCAAGTCCACCATAAAAAACACAGTTGCCTCACACCTCTTCTACAACATCGCTTTGTTGTTTTTCCAATGCAGAATTAAGAGTTCCTGAATATTTGCTAGTAGTTAATTGGTTATTTAAAAAAATGAATGATACATAAGTGAAGTCATACAGCGGATGCAAGCTTAACAGGCATTCATTTACAGTTTTGCTCAATTCAAGGTTTGTAAAGAATTTGTCATAATTCTAGTAACAGTTTCATCTCTAGAATCACTGTGACTTCTGTTGTAAAATCCTCCCAAACGCAACTGAAAGGAAAGGCTGTTTTGTGAACTGTTCACACATACACACCCCACTTCAGCTAAGCATAGGGGAAATGCAAGTTTCCCATTATTATTTCAAATACAATTATTTTATGATGTTTGCGGCAATAGGGCTTAATATTCCACACCAGTTCTCTAGAAAGTCCTTCTAAAATAAAAAGACCTAAGTTTGACATTTATGTTATTTATTTACTTTATTTATACCCCACCTTTCATCCTACTGGGGACCCAAGGTAGTTTACATAATCCTCCTCTCCTCCATTTTATCCCAATAACTTTGTGAAGTAGCTTCAGCTGGGAGTGTGTGAATGACCCAAGGTCACCCAGCAAGCTTCTGTGGCAGAGGGGGGGGACTTGAACCTGGTTTTCCCAGATCCTAGTCCAGCAACTGAACCACTACACCACACTGGCTGTCATGGATCACATGCACATGGATCAGAATGTCATCATTCGGAAGCAAATCCACCAGTACTGAAAGTGTACACTAGTGAAGGAAAAGAGAAACCCAGGTGACAAAAACATCTTAGAGGCTACATTTCCCCTTCAATAAAGAAATGAATTGTGTTCACGTGGAAAAGTGAAGTGACTTGAAAAGATGTTTTTCTCCTTTCTGTTTCTGTATAATGTCAATAAATTAACTTTAAAATGGGGCTGAATGAAATAGAAAACAATAACCCCTGCTGATTTCCTGAAACACACTGAAATCTGTTTCCCATTGTCTTATGTGGTGATGATTTCACTATTATGCAGACAATGGTGCACCACTGACATGTCTGCAACATTTATTTTAAAAACTCAAGTGTTGGAAATAGGTGTCATTATGCTGTTTTTCCACTGCACATGAAACTAAATTCCAGCTAGATAAGAGTGTCATCCAACTACAGGGCACACAGTGAGTCTGCACACAAAGACATCTTGGTTATCTTAGAGACAGAAGCATTAGTCAAATGCAGCAAAAACAGTCTTTACAGACCAATGAACTTCTGTTCTATGAGCCCATGACAAAGAAGGCTGTAGTCCGTAAAAGCTTACGCTAGAATAAAAACATACCAAGGTGCTACAAGATGCTTGCTTAATCTCGGTACAGTTTCTTAGAGACACTACTCCAAGGGTGCTCTAACTCTTGGCAACAAAAAGCTTCAGTGCCTTTTAAGGTTTCCTGGAACCTGTGCAAGATTTCATTTTTAAACATAAAGCAAGTTTCTAGACCCCTTTGTCTCACAGCTAAGTCTGAAAATGCACATATAAGTATCCAAAAGCATTGTTTTGTATACATAACTAATTCAAACCCTTGCGGGATTTAAGAAAAGCTGGAACACACTTTCTTGTATCTGGCTTAACAATTTCACAATAAGACAAACACAGCAACTTTCCTAGCTTTAGTTTAGCATAATTTCCCACTTTTACAAGATACATGCAAGTTATGATAACACATTTAACTGAAAACATGCAATTCTGAGCTCCTTGATGCTTAATAAATCACCCATTCTATTCAAAAGTTCCAAATACATTTTTTTAAGTTCAATGTAAGGCATTCCCTCAATCATTCCATTAATTTTTGACCTAGAACTATTTCTTGCATGTGGCTTGACATAAAACATTGCAGGTTAACCAACATGGTCTGGCAATCAACCAGCACAGGAACGGCTCTATCATCTTGCCTCTTTAATATGTACCAGAGAAGAGCCACCTTGATCACTTACAAGATTCTAGTGTATAAAGAACAGGTTGTTGTTATATTGGTATGAGAACTCTCTTTAACAAGGCTGTGAAAAACTGAGCAACTGACCCAGCTAGAGAACTGGATTTTCCGTGTGCTTTGGAATTCTCTGCCCAACATACACAGTAGAGCTCTGTGCACTAGATTCAGAAATGATTACACTACCCTGTTCTAAAGAAATATTGAGCTCCTGCTACAAACACTTTGCCGTGAAGACTAAAGACCTGAAGGGTTTGGACAGTTTGTTGGCAATTATAGCCAAGTACCTGACCTGAGCTTTGGAACACAGTTATCCATACAACAGCTCTTATGTATGCGTATCTGAACCCAGAGTGTTAAAACTAAAAGGCTGCAATCCCATGCACACTTATGTAGATGTAAGTACCATTGAACTTAGTGGATTTTCCTCCTGATTAAACATACATAGAATTGGGCTGCACAGGACACATTCCACAATTAGAAAAAAAAGGGGTATTCTGAACAACATGGAGACTATCTTTGGAGATCAAGAACTTGGCAAGAATATACCAACTTCAATGCAGACCTTCTTGAAGTAAAACCAATTCCAACAATCTGAGACCAGTTTTACAAAAAATAATGTTTATAACATTCCTTCAAAAGTCATAGAAGAAAAAACTAAAGCATAAAGTGAACTGATTAGGAACCAATGTGAATGAACAGAAGCTATAGTGCAATCCTAAATAGAGTTATAACCTTCTAAATCCACTCAAGCCAATGAGTTTAGAATGGTGTAACTTCATTTAGGATTGTACTAACTAGCCTCCCAACTTCATCAAATGCAGTGAACTTCAGTCCACAACAGATAATGCCACAAGCATAAACAGTGAATCTGTTACCCTTCAAAGGTGTCACAACAAGCACTCTTCTTTGTATTTGGTGCAACCTGCTATGCAGCTCTATCCACTCGGGCATTCAAAAGAAAATCACCAGCCACAAACAACAGGCTTAAAGAGTAGCATGATCTCCTTACACATCATGGATAAGATTCGCAGCCAGAGCCTGTGCACTGCTATTCATATGTAAACCCAGATGAATGTGGAGGGATATTGCTTCATTTGCAATCCCAGAGGTTGTGGCTCAGGGCTCTGAAGCATGAGAAAGACGTTCTGATCTATTAACATTGTTCAGAATATTCCTCAGGGGAGGGCTGAAAATGGAACATAGTGGAAGTTATGAGAGCACTTTCTGGGGCTGGAAACCGTGCATGTGAGTGCAAAGTACCAAAGATGAAGTAAGACAGGAAGAAGCCCTCCGGTCCTAGGGGCACAAGCAACAGGGACCACATGCTGAGATCACTTAATGCAAATATATTCCCCCTTAACACATTTTATCCAACTCATTATATCTCAACAACCTCCCCTTATTCTTTCCATATGTAACTGTGAGCAGAGTGAGAATTATAGGACACTACAAAGTGTCATTTCTGAAAGCAGATGCGGTAATTATTCCATATTAATTATATCAAAGCAGAAGAGTGTGATCTTGTGCATGTTAAGTCACTGTTCTAGCTCAAAGGGTAGAGGGCCAGGAGGAAAGGAAAGAAGGGGATGTCAGAATATAAAAAACTGGGGAAAGAAAGTGGGGAGGGAGGTCTCTTTTGGCGCTGGCAAAGTCTTCATTCTGAGGCCACCTAGCCCGAGCTCTTACCCCTGCCGTAGGCGAAGTGCAGGCGCAGCGCCCTGCCTTGGCGCACCTGGCTGATATGCAGGTAGGTGAACCACACGGCGAAGGTGAGCAGCACCAGCAGCAGCAGCAGCTTGAACTGCTTCCGGATCTTCTTCACCGGGAACCACAGCATCCTCCAGGCAGCATTCCCGGGGGGTCGGCCTGCCCCCGGGGGGTGAGCAACGGACGCCCGGGCCGCCCCTCCCGCGGGCGGGCGGGCAGGCAAGGCAGGCGGACGGCAGCAGATCGGGGCGGGGTGCCGGACCCGAGGAGCCAGCGCCTAACCCGGGCGCCGACTCGCCCCCTTGCCGCTCATCTCGCCGCCTGCAGGCTCGTCCTCCTCGCAGCTCCGCTCTACTCCCGCCGGCCGACGGCCACCTGCAGCCGCAACTTCAGCGTGGCCAGGCGCGCGAGCAAACTTCGTTCTCTGGAAAGCCGAGAAGGCGGGACGCGCGCGGAGGGGAGGACGCCGCCTGGCTGGCCACCGACGGCGGGGAGGAGGAGGAGGACACGGCGAAGTGCCCGCCGGTGAGGGTGGGGGGCGCTCCTAGCGCTCGGCCCGTCGAGGAGCCCCGCCGCCTCCTGCCGGCCCCCGGCGGGGAGGAACAAAGACATGCAGGCAGGGGCAGGGATGCACTGGGAGACTCCCTGCGCCTGAGGGCGGAGGCGGCGGGTTGACGTCTCCCGAGCACCTCGGCTGAGGGCTTCGAGCCTGACTCCTTTGCCGACGCCCGCAGTCCTCGAGCCTCGTGCGCTGCAGAGCCGCTCTCAGTCCCCTCCCCGAAAGAACAATCGCGACAAGAAGATTTTTGTCCTCCGCAGGCAATGAATGGAGAGAGTGGAGCAGTGCCTCTCCCTCTGCCAAGGCTGCTATTGCGTTACACCGGCTCCTCGGCCTGCGTTTTAGATTGTCCTCCGCAGCGGCGCAAAACCAAAACGGCCGCTATGCCTGCCGCGCGCCCGCCGCTTACAGCGATGCTGGCGGCAGCGGAGGCACCATCTCCCCTTCACCGTAGCTGCTCTGCCTTGGCTCAAAGAGACCAGCATCCCCACGCTGCGGTGCAACCGAGCCTGAAACGGGGCAAACAGACAGACAGCCTCTCCGGACCCAATCGCAGCCTCGGCCTTCTCCAGCCATCCAATCCCCGGCATCAGGAGGAGGCTGCAACGCAGGCGAGGTTCGGCTGTGAGCGGCGTTCATCTCCACGCCAACGTGCAAACATCCACCTGAGGAGCGGAGCCAGTGGATGCTTTGGCGAAGGGGTGGCTCGTAGGAGAGAGGATGCCGCTCCACCTCCTGCAAAGCACCCATGACCTGGACCTAGTGCCAGTCAGCAGGACGTGCCAGGAGTGATGCAGGGAAGGGAGTTAGTCTATTTTCTTCCTCTTCTTACTTGTTCCTTTGCAAGATCAGCCCCAGTGGCTTTGGGGACTCCCCTCCGTTTGCGGTGGTACCTTCCCAGCAGATGCAAGCTGATACTTGTCTGATACTTGTCTGAGAAGGCTCTGCAAGGATGCTCCAAGATGGTTAAAAGGGAGGAGGGAGATATGCTTCCCTCAGAGATGGCCACAGGTAGAATTTCAGAACCCCACAATACTTGTGTCTGGGGTTGGATTCTTCGGTGTGCACAAATGGTGACAAAGCTGGACCTTAAACCTGCTCTTATATGTGAGCATCATTGTGGGGGTTTCCCCCCTCAGTGTGTATCTTTGCCGGCTGTAGTACAATAATCTTCCACTTTTTGGTGACCCAAAAGCCCCTTTTACTTCAACATACAACATGAGACATACCATGTATGTCCATCTTTCTTCTTTTAAGATCAAAGGTGACCAGATTAAAATGATTTTAACAGTTATGTAAAATGGGATTTTGGCATGTTGTTACCAGAACTGCTCTTTATTATAATGGGGAATTAGCTGTAGCAGTCTGTAACTATTAATATTAAGCGAGGATCATAACCTATGTTTACGGAGGTCCCGATCCCAGACACTCTAGTGAAAAAGAGGCAGACACGGAGTAAGGTCCAAACACGTGTATTGAGTGTAGCGTAAGCCTAGCTTGCACAATCATACAGAGAACACACAAGACCTAAGAAATACAGGGTATGAAATACAGAGACGTTCGCATTAGCTGGTTCCCAACGATGGTAAGGGAAATACTCACAATCCTGGAGCGAAGCAGAGACATGGCAGCGAGGGTGGCCCAATGCCAGCACTGGGACCACAGACGGACAGCAAGGAGGTCTGGATAGGGAATGGCCGAGGCACCGAGTGGTCTGGGAGACCAGCTTAAATACCCCAAAACGTACCCTGGGGCTGGTGCTGTACTTGGTGGTTCTCACAGATTAAAACAAAGGGTCTAATGGGCTACTGAATGGCTTGGATGGGCCACTTTGGTAATCAGATTGTGATAAGTGACACCTCAGGAAGAGGGGACAAAAGAGGGAGGGGGAAATCCAAGTGGGCTGAAAGGATGTTCCAGCGGACAGGGCTTGTCCTGATGTCATCAGCTTTGGAATGCGGAGGTTTCTTTGAGATGCATTCTTTAAGTGCTTGGGATGGTCGGCACTTAGTTCCTTCTCCGGGGCGGCTCCTAAGATATGCAGAGCGGGGCGAGGGGCTCTCGCTGCGGACGTGGTGTGCCCGCTTCACCGAAATGGCTTCTCAAAGCAGTCCTCTTCCCAGGGTCTTCTGTCTGCCTGAGAACATGGATGCCGGCTGGGCATAGCTGGGGCTGGATAGCAGGCTGCCCGGTAGCGAGGGCAAGCGCGGGGACCGGCCCGCGGGAGGCTCCAGGCGGGAACTGACCAGGGAGCGCCTAGTCAGGCTCGCTGGAGGTTTCCCCGGCAGGCGCCCGGCTGCTAGCAGCGGCTTGGGCCCATATGAGGCAGGCTTCCATGGAGGCAGCGGGAACAACACTTTAAAACACAGTCCAAAGCAGGGAACAGGCACGGTCCGTGGCAGATGGCAATGCAGGCACGGGGCACACTTGTAACACAGTCCAAACGCACACTAGGAAGTCCAGATACAGGTCAGGGCAGGGCTGCCCAGAAAAAGAGTCCTTTGTGCAGTTATCCAAACATGGAGTCAGTAAACTACACAGTCTATAGCAGCAGCAAGGCAATTGACACGCAGGCAGGAAACTGACACGTGTACCAGAACACACACGTGCAAAGCAGTCTTTGGTGTAACAGTAAAACAGCAACGCAGGAAACTTTAACACAGTTCATAGCAGGCTTCAAAGCAGGGGAGGGGGCCTACTTGGCAACAATTCCCCCCCTCAGAGACCCCGTGACGTCAGGCGCGCGGGTCTCCGAACTTGACTTCAAAGGCGAGGTGGTCGGCAATGTCCGGTGGTCGAGCTTCGAGCGAAGAAGGAGTGGGAAGGGAAGGGGGAGGAGGCGTCACTCAAAAATTTAGTTTGGAGAACCACCTAACCGAATAAGTGCAATTTAGATCAGCCAATGGGCTGCAGGTCTCTGGGTTCACACCAGGGGGTGTGCTAAGTGCAATCGTCAGAATAAATAGTAATAATTCATAAGTAATAACAATTCATGGTGATATGAGCAGCAATGAGCAATTCATGCATATAAATAGCAACAATTCATATTTGTGTACATTGATTAATTCATGGATGAAGGTAATTCATACGGAATTCATGATGGGTTAAAAGCATTAAAAAAACCAGGAGCAATTCATATACATGGATTAATTCATAAGCATAAGATTAAAAGCAAGGGCAATTCATGGATACATTCATGAATGCAAGAATAAAACAAAGCTCATAGGTGAGGGAACAATTCATATAAGAAAGTGCAAGTCAGGCATAGATCAATTCATAGAGGATTGAGCAATTCATAAATGGTTAAAATCATAAATACATAGATATATATATGATTAAAAGCAATAAACCAGGAAGTTAAAACCAATTCATAGATAAAAGCAGCAATGATAAAAGCAAGTGCGAGGAAATAATTCATGAGGGTAAGCGGTGGAAGGGCTCATAGGGGCAGAAAAATACACTCTGCAATTAAAAACCAAATCAATATGGCTGGATTAAAATCAAATTCATAGACTAGAACTGCCTCGGCGGAGGGAGTTGGGTTAAGAAGGCAATTCAAAAGGTTAAAATCAAATTCATCGGGATAAAGTTCATGGGCGCACTTGCAGTAGATAGAGGGAGGGACTAGTTCGGGGCTAAATTCATGGGAGTTAACATTCATAAAAGCAGTGGAAAGAAATTCATAAAACAATAGAGCAACAAAGATCACAGACGGCTCAGTCCGCAGTACAGCTGCTGGACTGGGTTGCATATTTACAAGAACAAGCAAGCTTAGTCCATGTGTTCCAAAACACACTTCCACCCCCCCTTGCTGTCTGCGTCAATCCGCAGAGCAGGGCCGGCAGGCGGCGAGAAGGGCTTCAGGCACACAGTTCTAGTCCTCATGGAGGTAGTGCCGCTGGCGGTCGTTTGGAGACGGGCCGTGGGCTGGGAGGCAGAGAAACATGTCCCCCCCTAGTCCACAAGAGGGCCTCGGAGCGGTGTCCGGCAGCAGAGCGTCCATGGGGCCGGTGCAGGATTCATACACATAATAAAATACAAGCATAGTTCATACCAGCACAAGCAATAAAACAAACACGGGTTAAAGGAGGGCGCCAAGAATAACCATTAGGGCAAGAGGAGGTCTGGATTGTAATGGTCCAGACGGTAGGACAGTTGGAGTTGCTGGAGCTGTCGGCGGCTCCAACAGCCCAAATAAAGCAGTGAGGCACACAACAAAACTTGGAAGGCCAAAATAACAACGATCGGGTGCAGAGCCAAATTGTAAATTCCGGTGGCAGTGGGGCTCCAGCCAAAGAGGGTTTCCCACCACGAATGCTCACCAGTGGTCTTAATCCGCTGGGCAAGGTCCAAAATCTCCTTTCCGTTGTGGGACACAACCAAAGCAGTGGTATCTCCGTCCCTCTGGATGCTCTGGAGGGTGCGGTGGAGCTGCGGGTGGGTCAGGAGCTCATGGATTAGCTCCAGACCGATGCCAAGGGGAATGGGCTTCACATAACGATAGATGGAGGGTGCCACCAGGATCTCTTCTTGGGTCCAGACCGGTACCGTGTAGGTGAAGTCGCAGGCTGCCACCGAAGACAGGTTGCAGAAGCAGCGGTTGACTCCCGGGATCACGGGCTTGAGCTGGAACGAGTTCAGGACCACAAAATCGCAGGCTGTTCGCACGCAGGCACATCCTTTCCCAATGTAGACCACAGCGGAGCTGTTCTCCCGGACGACCTCAAAGGAGCACTCGTTGAGGGCGTCGACTTGCGGGGCTACACAGGGATGATGAGGTGCAAAGGCTTGGTCCTGGCAGATGAAGCCGGTCTGGTCTCGATGCTGGCACCCTTGGAGGCTGACGAGCTGCCATCCGGTCGGGGTGAAGCGGGCCCAATGGTCGGGGTGGCGGGCGTAGAGGATTTCGGTATCGCTGACTTGGAGTCCCAGAGGCACCACTGGATACACGTGGAATGACTCGTGCGCACTGGCCGTTAATAAAAATAATTTAAGCTCCTGGGTGGTCGGTGAGAATGAGGAATTTACAAGAGACCACCAGGGTTCAAGCTCCAGTTCTATGGGTGACAATTTGGGCATAATCAATCTTTTAATTTCCAGGGGCAAGTGCCCATCCGTGGCTTGCCGAATTAGCCCCATGGCCACAGCCTGATTTAATTGTTGGGCTTGCATACATGCCATGGCTATTGACATGTTGCGTTCAAAAGACTGTGTCCCTTTTAGCAGCAGAGAAAAATCTCTTTCAATTTGACTCTCCCAGTTAACTAAAATGGAGCTGATCTCGTGTTGCCCATTCGAAATGGAATTTAGGGACTGCACCACCGGTTTACCTAAGTCGGAGATGCTAGTCGTGACATGGGCAAACTTATTAGCGAGAGTCTCAATGTTGACCGAATCCATGATTGCTAAGCCTCCGGCTGCAGGAGCAGTCCAGTCGGCAATGCTTCGTCTGGCACGCGAGAGAGAGGGGGAGGGATCGATCCACAGTTGTAGCCATGCATTCCAACCCTTGCTACCGGCCTCCAGATAGGGAGCGCACTGCGGCAGCCTCTGGGTTATATTTAGCTCAGCTAAGTCTATGCGGATCTCTTTTAAAGACATTTGCGGGCGGACTAGAACTCTCTCTCGAATGTCAGTCTTCAAAACATGGGAGCCCACTATGTGCGTGCCGCCTTGGCTTAATTGTTCATTGCTAGCAATCAAAGGGTCAATTAGGATGGTGTGGGTCTCCTGGGTCCGGATCAGCAGGGAATAATTGCCTGGTTCGTGAGTCAAATTTACAAAGAGCAGCCCAAGCCGGTGAAATTTCTCTACTAGGGGCTTGGTTTGGCATTCGGGCGTCTGTTGAACCAGTATCCAATCGGGTGGGCCATGTTTGGCTAGGTCTTCCTCTTTTACAATCCAGGTCAAGTTCTCCCAGCGTTCTATAGCAAAGGAGAGAACTGCGCCTGAAGGGGGCGTGATAGTGACTGATGCAGGTTCAATGGTAGTAGTGCCTAGTAGGATGGTCATTCTAAAGGGGTCTCCTGCCTTCCATACTGCGGCCGACACTAAAATAACTTCACAGTATGGTCCGAAAGCCTCAGTGACAAATGGCGAGGTTTCGAAGTTGGCAGGGGTGGTATATTTGTCTACCACCGGGACTGCGGTGGGGGCTGGCCTGATGCGGGGGAGAAACATACATGGAATCGGAGCAAGTGGTGAAACTGTATCAGTAGGCGAGTAACATACTAATTCTTGGGACATAGTTTTTACTCCCACACATAAAATAACAAGCTCTGGGGGTCGGATCCACTGCTCTTCGCAACTGCGGAAGTTTGTGCGATCCGTGGGGGTGGTCATATTACTCTGCTGTACAACCTTGCAGACCATCATTTCATTCCCTGCCAGGGTATTTATACATCTCCAGTGGGGGTAGGGCATTAATTTGGACGGGCGTCCCTCTATTAGGGTGCCTGCCAGCATGAGCAAACACAGAGTAGCCAGGTGCCTCATCTCCTGGCCTTCTTTTTCTTTTGTGGTGAAAATATCCTGGGGAGACCTGCGGATATAAGTACAGGCTCCCTGAGTTTATTGCAGCAAAATAAAATAAAGTGAAGCAGGGAAAAAGAGGGAGGGCATTTTTCTGCCAGCACTGTCTATTAGGTGGGGCTCGAACGAGAAGTCCCGGAGCACTAAGCGAGCCTTCCAGCTTGTTGCTCTGGGGAACTCCTGTGCGAAGGTTTCTTTCTAAAGCATGTATATTTCAGAGGGGAAACGTCTTTACGTCGGGCTAGGGTCGGCTGTGCGTTAGGCGGGATTATGCAAACTCACCCCAGGGGTCCCTGGGTGCCTAGGCTATGTGGCCTTCAGGTGCCCCTTGCTCGGTGGCGGGCTACTTTTATTTTGCGGGCTGAGAGCTATCGGTCTGGCTCGGCCTGGCCTTGCCGTTTTAAAAAGAAAAAAACTAAAGAGCGGTTTCCATTAACTATAAGGGTTGCTGCAGACGGGGGCCCTCGCTTTAATTTCCTAAAAATGGGCTTTCGTCATATGTTTGCAGGACTAGCAATTTTTGGAGGGACTCCCTCGGGAGGCCCCATTTTCTGGTTTCAAAAAAAAAGGTACACCGGGCAAAAAGAAAAATACACTGAGCAAGAAAAATATAAGGAGCAAGAAGCATACGGGTGTGGGGTACTTTCGGGTTGCCCTCACTTGGAAGGCCTGGCATGGCTTCATTATAACTTCAATATGTCTCCCCCCCCCTTCTTTTCCCTTGTGCGGTACGGGCAAGGGAAAAGATTACGTGGGGCGGGCGGCTGCTGGCGGAAAGGGCCGAAGTGGAGCCGAAGGCGCTCGGCGGCGTTTATCGAAAAGCGGCGGAAGCGGCCGAGATCTGCCAGCGCCACTGAGTCTGGGTGAATCAGGGGTCATCTTGGCGCGGGGGATTCTGGCTATGTAAATGAGGTACGCTGCCCCTTGTGCGTGGCGAACGCACCCCAATAACACATTCCAGAGGTAACATATTTACAAAATACTGGCGGGTCTTTTACCTTTGCACTAAAGCGTACTGGCTGGTGGCGCCGTATAGCAACTCACCGTGACGGATATGAACATTAGTAAAAGAGGGATGTTGGGCTATCTGGGCTCCTTTTCCAGGGGAGGCACGGCCCTCAAAGCCAAAGCCGACCATCATGCGAAAGCGTGGGTCTGGCAGGTGAGACCCCGAATCTACGTAGATGCGGGATCTTCACCAGCACGGCGGGTGAAATGTTTTCAAACAAAGAAATCACCTTATTTGGTGGTTTCACTGTTGGAAGACTGCATTCACCTTTGGGCTAACGCCTCTCCAACCACTTTCACACAGCAAATCTCTTTTGCCTGTGCAATTTTTTTTCCGAACATGCGGCTTAAAATCCAATTAAGAATCACTCTCGGTGGTGGTCCTATTTGGCTTTGGTTGCCGTGTCTTCCCCAAGGGTCCCAACTGTGGGGCCCGCCTAATGAAGTTAAAGAATAGAACTGACAAGAAATACCAAAAACACTAAAGGATTATATGAAGCCAAGTTGGCTTTTTACATCTAAACTCAAAAGGGAATTGGGCTTCAGGTTCACACACACATAAAGTTAAGACTGCACAACGAAAAGGGACGGGGGCTGCGGGGACTTGAACTCAAGTCTCCTTAAGGTGGCTTTTCCACTCCTGGTTCCAATCCCTTCCAAATTCTGATAGGGAACCAGTGATTACATTTATTTGGGCTTACTTCAGCCTGGGAGAGGACAAAAGGAAGAACTGGGAGGAGGTCAGAATCCTGGTCTGGCCAGTTTTTCCATTTCAATGAGGGGTGGGGGTGCAACGCTGAGTGGGAATAGTCTGTTTTAGATGCTGCTAGCAACTGGGAGTCTTTCTGGAGTTTGCTCACTTGCCTTATTACATTCCTGACTGCACTTACTGCTGGAGGTTCTACCTTTTCATTAAGTTTTGGGCTTGAGCCTTTTAAAATGAGGAAACAGCTGCACACATGTCTCTGAATTAGCTCAAGCACTACTAAACCACACAGGCCCAACATGAGGTTTTCTTCAGGGGTGTTAGTCAGGGAAGGCTGAGAGAAAGCTATTTGGTGTGTAGTTGCAAGCACTGGATTCTCAAAGCAATTTAATTCTTTTAAAGGAACTGCATTTTTACATTTGTTTACCTGTTCTTCAGGATCATTGCAAGAGGGCACAGTCACGGTGGGCTGTGTATAGCTTGGCTGGGGGCAGTCTATGGGAGCCAAGACAATTTCTTGGGGAATGACTTTTAAACTCTGCACATGCTCAGAGGCTAAAGTGAATTCTGGCTTCTTGGGCATGGGGGCTGAGGCAGAAATTGGAGGCAAAGGTGACTGACTACCTGTTTCACTGCCTTTGGCGGGGCGGGGTGCTGATTCAATCACTGATTGTTCCTCTAAAGTTTTTAATCTGGCCTCAGTGAGTCTCTGGGATTCCAGGAGATTTTGCATCAGGGTTTTTAAAGTGGCAGTTTCATTATTCTGGGTCTCTGGCAAAGTCTGCATGCTAAGGAATTTATTGTGGAGCTGCTCTTTCTCTATTGTGCAAGCATTTAATTTTTCTTTTAATTCCTCATTCTCTTTATTAAGATCATTTATTTTTAAATTCTGTTCCCTATTTACACTTATGAGCTCCTGAATTTTATTTTGCAGCTCTGCCAGGTTTCTTTCAGAGGTGTCTGGCAGAGTTGGTGCTGGGTTCTGGGTGCGAATCACCCTTTGGAATCTTTCCTTCTCTCTTTTAAGTTTCCAGCTATTTTTAGTTCCCGGAGGTCGAAGGCTAGCTTCAACCTTTGGTTTTCTCCCACGGGCAGTTAAGTGGGGAGAATCATGTGTGACCCCCGGGCATCCCTATTGGAAAAAGGGGTTCCCAGCTGGCGGTGGCTCTCCTATGTCAGAGGGCTCCTCATGGTCCTTTGGCCGCAGTCTCCAGGAGTCAGCCTGACTTGGGGGAGGGTAGACCTGGTGATTGTAGGGGTGAGGTGCCCAAGGGGGCAGGGGTGCCGAGGGCAGCGCAGGTCTCCAGGGCTCAGAGGGTCCCTGTGGGGAGGAAGGGTAGTGACTGGGGGTGGGCGCAAAGGTTACTCCTGGACGAGAGTCCCTTTGGCTGCGGCCCCGAGTGAAGCTACCGCTTTTCCCACGCAAGATGCCACCTCTAGGCTCCGAGTACGAGCTATGCCCTTGGGGCCGATATTGGGAGTGGGGACCATGGTTGGCATACGTGACTGTGTTGATGGGCTCACTCTCTTTCCTATGGGAGGCCGGGGACTTCACATGGCGGATGGCGCCGGTTTCTCGCAACAGGCCAGCAATGCTTCTGATGCGAGCTTCCAGGTCTCCCCATGAGATGCTCCCGGGCTCCACTCCTGCTAGTGCTAGGCGGGTGGTACTATTGAGTCCATCTAAGACTGCTCTCCTGAACTCTAATTCGTCAAAGTCGGGTACATCGCTCGCATCTAAATCTACTTCATCTGCTAGCTCAGCAAGAAGCTGCTTTCTGGCTAAATATGCCTCTGGGTCCTCCCCAGGTTTCTGGGACTCCGCGATATACAGGGCTTTCAAACTCTTGGTGGGCCACAGGAATGCACAAATTTCTTTAATTGCTCCGTACTGACTGCGGGTGGCTAACCTTCGGTTAGAGATATAGGCATTCAGGGCCGAGACTATTTCAGGGGCAGCGCATTGGCGGGCCAGCTGGGCCACATCGGAACCACTAGCGGAGGGCTGGGAGGTGGTCACATGGGTGAACCACTGGATGGCCGTGTCTCGGTTTAGGGGTCCCATGCGATCTGCTATGGCTTGGAGCTCATCAGGCCTCCAATTGCGGGTTTCCTTAACGACCCTGTCTGTTTTCCTGCCATCCTCGTCCATGGATACAATTTCCTTAGTAGCTATTGGATGGAGGGGCTGTGGGGCTTCCTCGGGTTGGGGCGATTGAGATGCCCAACTATCCTTACTATCTTCTGGGAGGGCCAAGAGGGCTGAGGGGTGCACGGCGGAAATTACGGCCTGTTGCATCCCCAAGTGTCGCTTTAGGGCCTCTAGCTCCCTCTTACAAGCTGAATGGTCCGCGGCTGCGGTTTTAGACTGGTTGTGGTCTGCCATGAACCGGGCGGCATGGGTGAGCTTAGTAATCTCTTCTTGTCCCTCCGTTAATGCGTGCTCAGCCATATCGGCACGAGCGGTGGCCGCTTCAGCCTTGTGCTGAGCGTCCTGGAGGGCGGTAGTTAGTCCTTGCTTTTCCAATATGAAATTGACGCGTTCAGCGCGCCACTCAACTGTCTTTTCCTCATGGTCTCTTTCCTGTTCGGCTAGTTTGGCCCTGAGACTCTGGATTTCTAGGTGCAGGGCGTCCTGTTCTCGCGCTGCCTTCTCCTCTAGCTCCTTCCTTTCTTTGTCTTGGGCTAATCTGAGCTTCTCTATTTCCTGCTCACTATCTTCCTGCGCTATCTGTAGCTTATTAATTAGGGACACGCTGTCCTGTAGGGCGGTGAAAAGTGCCCAAGCTCCGTATCTGTCCTTCTTGCTCGACTTGGGTTTCTCTTTCTCACAAAAATCTTGGAAGGCACTTCTAACTATCTGGAGTGGGTCGGGTCCCTTGAAGGAACCGGCTTCCCAGGGGCAATCTCCCTTCTTAACTAGCCACTTCTCCAGGCGGGGCACGGTGGGGTTTGCCCGGTACATTTTGCTTTTTATGTTAAGGCTGATCTCGGGGGAGGTTAAAGAGTGGATCAGCGACACCAGGGGTGGGGCGATTAAAGCTGCTCAAGGGTTTTAACAACTTCTTCCTCTCTATGTTCCTTTCGGGAGGTTTATCCTTCCCTCAAGTCCTCAAGGGTTTTTACCAGGGGGTTTTAAGGTTCTACTTTTGGGTTTGCAAGGGTATTTTTAGGGTCCTACGTTCGGCTCTTCTCCACCGGGGGAGAAGGAAAAATTCCTATTCCCGTTTCAAGCTTGCCTACAAGCCACGGGACCAGGAAAAGTTTACTGGCTCAGAAGGTGCTCTCAAGCTCTCTAAGCCCAAGAACCAAAACGCTCAGTGCTTCCAAGCCTCTGCTCAGAAGCCAACGCTCAGGGGTCTGCCAAGCCTCTACTCGGAAAACCAAAGCTCAGGGGTCTCCCAAGCCTATGTGCTCAGAAAACCAAAAAGTGTTCCCAAGCCTCTGCTCAGAAACTGCAATTAAGGGGTCTCCCAAGCCTATGCTCAGGCAACCAGAAATGCTCCCAAGCCTCTGCTCAGGAACCGAAGTGCTTCCAAGCCTCTGCTCGGAAGCTACAATGCTCTCAAGCTCTCTGCCCAAGAACTAAACTCAAAGTGTCCCCAGGCCTCGTGCTCAGAGACAAACGGTTAAACTGTCTCCAAGCCAAGACCAAAAGACTGAAAGCGCTCAAGGACTGCCTCTGCAAGTCCCCAAGCAAAAGTGCCCAGGAGTAAAGCTTACTGTACTCCCAAGCGAGGTGCGCTCAAGAGTTCTAACAACTCCCAAGCAAAAGGGTGCCCAAGAGTCCCACTGACTCCCAAGCGAGGGGTGCCCACGAGTCTGACTTAAAACTCGCAAGCGGAAAGGCGCCCAAGAGTCTACCTTAAAACTCTTAAGCACGGTGCGGCCGGCTGCCGCGGGGCTTCAGGAACCTGGCTTTAGATTCCCAAAGCTATACTAAAACGGACGGACTAACGATCCCTTCACGTTTCCTCCGGAGCGGGGATTGAAGCCTAAGTGCTGGCAGGAACGGGGGTTTGGACGGACTTAGGAGAGACGGGGGAGGGCGGAAAAGAGTTTTATATGTGCTGCTTCAGGATATATATATATAAATCTATAGAGCCTACTTCTGGGATCCCACCCACATAGACGCGTTTAGGCGGCCCGGAAAGTGGCCAGGAACTTCACCAGTTCAGAGGTTCTCACCCACAGTACACCGGTTATAACGGCTGGAGGGCCTCGCGGTGCACCACAAAAGGCAAGTAGTCCAAAGCTGGCTGAAGGAGGAAATGGGGAAAAGCCAACCCACAAGATAGAAATGCTCGCTAGAGCCACACACACTCACACTTTTAATTCCCTGAGCTAAATTGCGCTCTTTACACTGAGGTCTGGAAAATTTTCCTCTAAGTCAGTTCGCTGAAGACACGCGTGTCGACTCATGTGCGTTCACACGAACTGGGTTATGCCCGCATATTCTCCACCAGTAAACTGTTACCAGAACTGCTCTTTATTATAATGGGGAATTAGCTGTAGCAGTCTGTAACTATTAATATTAAGCGAGGATCATAACCTATGTTTACGGAGGTCCCGATCCCAGACACTCTAGTGAAAAAGAGGCAGACACGGAGTAAGGTCCAAACACGTGTATTGAGTGTAGCGTAAGCCTAGCTTGCACAATCATACAGAGAACACACAAGACCTAAGAAATACAGGGTATGAAATACAGAGACGTTCGCATTAGCTGGTTCCCAACGATGGTAAGGGAAATACTCACAATCCTGGAGCGAAGCAGAGACACGGCAGCGAGGGTGGCCCAATGCCAGCACTGGGACCACAGACGGACAGCAAGGAGGTCTGGATAGGGAATGGCCGAGGCACCGAGTGGTCTGGGAGACCAGCTTAAATACCCCAAAACGTACCCTGGGGCTGGTGCTGTACTTGGTGGTTCTCACAGATTAAAACAAAGGGTCTAATGGGCTACTGAATGGCTTGGATGGGCCACTTTGGTAATCAGATTGTGATAAGTGACACCTCAGGAAGAGGGGACAAAAGAGGGAGGGGGAAATCCAAGTGGGCTGAAAGGATGTTCCAGCGGACAGGGCTTGTCCTGATGTCATCAGCTTTGGAATGCGGAGGTTTCTTTGAGATGCATTCTTTAAGTGCTTGGGATGGTCGGCACTTAGTTCCTTCTCCGGGGCGGCTCCTAAGATATGCAGAGCGGGGCGAGGGGCTCTCGCTGCGGACGTGGTGTGCCCGCTTCGCCGAAATGGCTTCTCAAAGCAGTCCTCTTCCCAGGGTCTTCTGTCTGCCTGAGAACATGGATGCCGGCTGGGCATAGCTGGGGCTGGATAGCAGGCTGCCCGGTAGCGAGGGCAAGCGCGGGGACCGGCCCGCGGGAGGCTCCAGGCGGGAACTGACCAGGGAGCGCCTAGTCAGGCTCGCTGGAGGTTTCCCCGGCAGGCGCCCGGCTGCTAGCAGCGGCTTGGGCCCATATGAGGCAGGCTTCCATGGAGGCAGCGGGAACAACACTTTAAAACACAGTCCAAAGCAGGGAACAGGCACGGTCCGTGGCAGATGGCAATGCAGGCACGGGGCACACTTGTAACACAGTCCAAACGCACACTAGGAAGTCCAGATACAGGTCAGGGCAGGGCTGCCCAGAAAAAGAGTCCTTTGTGCAGTTATCCAAACATGGAGTCAGTAAACTACACAGTCTATAGCAGCAGCAAGGCAATTGACACGCAGGCAGGAAACTGACACGTGTACCAGAACACACACGTGCAAAGCAGTCTTTGGTGTAACAGTAAAACAGCAATGCAGGAAACTTTAACACAGTTCATAGCAGGCTTCAAAGCAGGGGAGGGGGCCTACTTGGCAACAATGTGCCTCTTAAATTTCACTCCAATTTACAGCAGCCTTATGAAGATTCTGAAGAACTCAAAAGCTTACTTTGTTTTGTGTCATTTTGGTTGGTCCTGTAAAATGGTATTATATGGCTTTTGTTTATGGATTTTGCTTTGGGCCAATACAGCTATATACAATCTTTTCCTCAGCAATAAAGGAGCTATTTACTCATCTCCCCCCTCTCTTCCTCTCCTTTTTTCTGTCTTTCTCTTAGGACTCAAAGTTTTAAAAATAACAGTGATACTTCTGGTGTAACTCATTATAGAGCAAGTATGATCCACATTTGATTCCTGACCAATTGCTGTGCTAGGTCAGAGAACCTATAGTGCCTTCAGGCTAAGCTCAAGTCAGAGATGAGAACTGGGTTCAGGTCTCAGGATTTGATTGCCAAAGTGTCTGTGAGCCTAAAGAAAAATCCCTTTGCTGTTACTTCTTGGAAATTTGCTTCCATTGAACATGGAACGAATTCAAGACTTTTATTCCATGTATAAATCCAAAAAAAAGGTTATTTTCAAACCTCCACTTAAGAAGTGTTTCTTATTATAAGAAGTGTTTCTTATTACAGTTTGTGCTAGATGCTCCCAAAAGTGTTAAGTGTGATGTCGGTATAGAACATGTCAAAATATATACATATAGATTTTCATTCTCCTGCAAAGCTTACATCCGTCACAGTGCACCTCAGTATTTCCCAAGATCCACATCTTGTCTCTGCATTCTTGTCTTTCCCCCCAAAATCTAGCAAAACAGTTCCCGCAGGAAGAATTTATGAATCTTAAAATGGGAGAATTTCTTGCAGAAAGTAAACTCCACATTTACTACCACAGTTAGCTGCAAATACTATTGAGTTTTAAACATGTTAAGATCTTTTTGATAACATGAACACCAATTTCACCAAAGAATTTAGCATTCTGGGTGCAGAGGAGTCACTCAGCAGAGTCAAAGAAGGAGCCAAGTTGGGGGGTTATGGAGAAAAATGTACCTATCGACTCATGGCAACTCCAACCATGGGGTGTTCAAGGCTCTTGCCAATGAGCAGAGGTGATTTGCCATTGACTTCCTTCACATAGTCATAGATGCAGAGGAGTTAGCCGTGTTAGTCTGTAGTAGCAAAATCAAAGAATCCAGTAGCACCTTTAAGACTAACCAACTTTATTGTAGCATAAGCTTTCGAGAATCACAGTTCTCTTCGTCAAATGCATGGATGGCAAGAAGAAACTGGTAGATATATAGGTGGAGAGGGGAGAGCAGAGTAGATGCAAACAGTAGCTTCTGATATGGAGATCAGTTTGCTTCTGTTAGGGAAGTCAGTTACTTCTGATAATGAGATAACCATTCATAGTCTCTATTCAATCCCAGCTTGACTGAGTCAAATTTACATATGAATTCCAATTCAGCAGCTTCCCGCTGGATTTTGTTTTTGAAAGGTTTCTGTTGAACTACAGTGACCTTTAAGTCCCTGATGGAATGTCCTGGTAGATTGACGTGTTCTCCCACTGGTTTCTGGATGTTGCCATTTTTAATATCAGATTTGTGTCCATTTATTCTTTTGCGCAGAGGTTGGCTGGTTTGTCCAATGTACAGAGCAGGTGGACCAGGACAAACCTAAAGGAACTAACAACAGAACACCACTGGTTGTCACCTATAGTTCCCAGCTCAAACCCATCCAACGTATCATCAGTGATCTACAACCCATCCTGGAAAATGATGCCTCTCTCTCAGAAGCCCTGGGTGGAAGACCTCTCCTTGCCTACAGACAGCCCCCCAACCTGAAACGACTTCTCACTTACAATCATGAATCGGCTAGCAGTCACCAGCACAGGTACCAGGCCCTGCAACAGACCCAGATGCCAGCTCTGTCCTTATATCTACCCAGGAAATACAATTACAGGACCCAGTGGCATCAACTACACTGTCTCTGGCTCTTACAACTGCTCATCCTCCAATGTAATATATGCCCTCATGTGCCAACAATGTCCATCTGCTCTGTACATTGGACAAACCAGCCAACCTCTGCGCAAAAGAATAAATGGACACAAATCTGACATTAGAAATGGCAACATCCAGAAACCAGTGGGAGAACACGTCAATCTACCAGGACATTCCATCAGGGACTTAAAGGTCACTGTAGTTCAACAGAAACCTTTCAAAAACAAAATCCAGCAGGAAGCTGCTGAATTGGAATTCATATGTAAATTTGACTCAGTCAAGCTGGGATTGAATAGAGACTATGAATGGTTATCTCATTATCAGAAGTAACTGACTTCCTTAACAGAAGCAAACTGATCTCCATATCAGAAGCTACTGTTTGCATCTACTCTGCCCTCCCCTCTCCACCTATATATCTGACCAGTTTCTTCTTGCCATCCATGCATTTGACGAAGAGAACTGTGATTCTCGAAAGCTTATGCTACAATAAAGTTGGTTAGTCTTAAAGGTGCTACTGGACTCTTCTTGATTTTCCTTCACGTAGCAACCGCAGCCTTCCTTGGTGGTCTTCCATCCAAGTAATAACTGTGGCCAACTCTATTGAGCTCCCAAGACCTGACAAGCTTGGGCCAAACTGTGCTATTTACGCTGCTCAGGGGGTTATTACAGAACATAACAACTTGAGTACTTGGAGAATCATGCACTAATGAGCTGATGAGTCTCAGAGAGTGTAGAACCCTTTCAGATCTCTTCTTGCCCACTAAAGCCATTCTCTACAAAATTAAAGCCCCATATCTGTATTCCTTTGCTTCTGCTCCTTCATTTGTTTTTGATATTTAAAGGTTTTAAATTATCCGCAAGAAAACTTCCATCCTCTCCTTTTGGAAAATGTGTCTGGATGAATCCTCTTCCAACTTCCCATAACAAATTTGTTTCCTGACTTTGAGCAAATTAGCCTCTCTGGCTCTTCTGTTTAAAGGTGAAGTTGTGTGTAGTCACCTGAACATAAGAGACTTAGAATTCAGTAAACATATTTAGGTTCAGGCTGTGTTACTTTAACCTTATGACAAGGTATATATCAATCACTATGGCTAGAGATTATCCTTATGCCAATTGAATACCCACCGTACTACCTAGATCATTAGATAAATCATTAAATGTTGGGAAGCAGAAGGTCCTAGGTGATGTCTATTGGTTGTTTGTTTGAGGTCAACAGAAGTAAAAGAAATCCCTGGACCCTGATATTTGGTCTGAAACTCTTTCTTAGCCCACTGACAAATTGGAGAGCTCTATAGCTGCATTTCCTGTAATTTTCACAAGCCTCTTGTACTTAACATGTTCAGGCTGCAGCCCTATGCACACTTACTTGGGAGGAAGTCCCAAGTCCTGAAATGACATAGTTACTAAGAAGTATATCTCATATCAGGCTGCAAGACAGATTTCTTGCTTGCTGTTTACAAGCAGCCAAACGCCATCTATATTTTCAACTTTCTTCCTGTCTACTAAATCTCCCTCACTCCTGATCAAAATCTCTTGTCAAACCTTTTGAATTTTTCAGAAAGAAGCAACACAACCAGAGCCTTTTTACCAGCTTGTTGCTACTCTTGCCAGCTTGAGAAAATGAGATAGATAAAGACATGCTAGAATCGACTGACAATGGAGCTTAGAATGAAAATGTCATCTCATTCGTGATGCTGTAATATACTGATGCAATGATGAAGAAGAAAACAGTTACTTGTGTTGGATAATGCTGCATTCCAGATATAGCAGAGCATGTTTTATCCAAGTTTTCCACCTGACTGAGTCATGATTGATGGGCTATTTTAAAACTTGTTCTAGTGCAGCTTAGCTCATTCAAGATAACATTGTATGCATACTTGGAATTATGAACACTTTTCCTTCAAACTGGGATGGCACTATCTCCATTAAGTCTTGGAAACAGTTCCTCAATAATTTGATAACTCAGTAAGAAAAGTCACAATAGAAAAGTGATATTTCGTACTTGTTATAGGTAAAGGTAAAGGTAGCCCCTGTGCAAGCACCGAGTCATTACTGACCCATGGGGGATATCAAATCACGATGTTTTCTTGGCAGACTTTTTACGGGGTGGTTTGCCATTGCCTTCCCCGGTCATCTACACTTTACCCTCAGGAAACTGGGTACTCATTTTACTGACCTCGGAAGGATGAAGGCTGAGTCAACTTTAAGCCAGCTACTTGAACCCAGCTTCTGCTGGGATCGAACTCAGGTTGTGAGCAGAGCTTGGGCTGCAGTACTGCAACTTACCACTCTGTGCCATGGGGCTCCTTGCTATAGAATCTTACTATATAAAAAGTGAGCCATGTTCCCGACCACTCACCTCTTAAACTACTGCAGGTGCAGTCCTGGCAAGCCTCTGCTGCCTCAGAAGAGACCTCAGCAGGTTGGCTCCACCCTCCCCAGCTCCATTAAGGAGTGGCAGAGCCTCCACAATGGTTCTCCTGGTGGAATGCTCATTGCAGCAGAGAAGTGGCTTCTGGATATTTGTCCTTTAGGACCTACTCATGCAGTTAATGTGCACTTCTGGGAACCAGCCTAGACTCTTGACCACTAGTAGAGCACTTTCTTTTCCATACCAGGGCTGGATTTTTGTTGGATGTTTGGAATGAAGAAATCTTTGCCTTGCTAATTATTATGTGCTTGTTTTATAACCAAAGTCAGGTTCCCATTGGTGCATCACAAACTACATAAAACTGTTTTGTTCTTTCTGATCTGTCTGCTATTTTCTTGGGGTTTTTTAATGCTTTTTTATAAAATTAGTGATTGAGTTAAAGCTGCCAATCTATGCCTCTCACAGGCTAATACCAGTATCCACACAGAAAAGAGGTGGTTCTGCCTTCCTCTTCCTTGCATGAGTTACTCAAGAAGGACTGAAACTATTAATGGCTTTTATTTAGATTGAGATTTTGTGTCTATTTATTGGAACCAGAAAGGTGCCACCAAAGTCTGCTCAGGAAATATTGCTGCTTCTTTGCAACAAAGTTAACAACTACTTTAACATTTGGTCTTGTTAGTAGGATGTGTCGTAAAACTGTCAGTGCCAGTCCATTGAGTTCCACACACCACTACTTATGACTTTTCTCTTTTTTAAATCAAAGGTATTCCATGCCAGAAAATCCTGACACATTTGTAGGGTAAAAACAGAGTTAGACTTGTGTCCAACAGAAATTCAGGATTTTGGTTTTCAACAATGCATATAAAACAATTCTTGTTGTTGATTTTCTTAATTAGTGGTAAATATCACTTGAAACTACTGTCCCTATGCTGTATGTTCTGTACTGTGCTAATGGTAGAATTATATTAACTAACCAGTTATCCAGAACTAAATGCGAGGTTTATTGCTGCCAACCTATAGAAGTGTATAATGTTGTATAACAGAACTTAACTCTAATATTGGGCTTTTCTGTGCAGGGCTTTTTTGTCAACTCTGGCCCCATACAGCTTTGATTTATCCCCTGATTTCTGCGCACATTTTTTTTTTTGCCTTTAGTTTTCACTTCAATTTTTTTTGTTTTCTTTGGAGAACATTTTTACCCTGATCTCTTTTTGAAGCGAATTCTGAGTTACCTTTGTTCTTTGTGTGAAATGTTTTTGGTTTTGTTCACCTTGCCCACTCCTACCCACTTCCAACCCACTTTTTGATGATCACTTTTTCATCATAGTCAACCCTCTTCTCCCTCCCACCACCTTCCTTCCCCTTCCTGGTTTTCCTTTCAATTTTTTTAAAAAATTGTTATTTTCATAACATTATAACAACCTAACATTGTGATAATAGATGCAGCAGATTCTCTGAATCCCCACACCCTACTGCCCCACACCATAAACCAATTGCCTGTGTTTACATGAACTCCTTTGTAACTGTCTACTAGGATCACATTTAACCAAGTGAAAACAGTTTGCCCCAGTCAGGTGAAATGACTCTAAATTGGCGTTTTTCTGCCTGTAGAAATCAATACATTGGATGGATGCTGGGAACTACTTCTCCTTCCTTTTTGGTTGCTTTGCTGTTGACATTTTAAGTTGCTTAATTGATCGAGCAGCCATTTCTCCAGGGTCTGTTCCTTATATAAACAGCTTGACCTGGATTGTAACCTGGTTTTGGTTGTTGCTGTTTGTTTGTCTCACAGCCAAGGATAGCAAAGGGGACACAGGTTTTCCCAGACTACATGGTATGGATGTGTAGAAGAGCATAAGGGATTTTTTCCCCTTAGGACGGATGCATACAATCAAATCCATCTTTTTTGGTTTCTACTGTGAGGCTACTCCTCCCACCCCAGTTTTCCTACTAATTAAGTCTATGGCTGCATAATGGAACATTCCAAGGGCCGGATGCATTGTGGTTGTAATGCTATGAGATGACTTTTTAAAACTTCTCCTAAGATATTCTCTGATGGAGGAAATTTCAGGAAAACTTGGTGGAAGAGCATCATCAGATCCCGCTGAATAGAAAGGAGTCATAGGATGCCACCCATTACTTTTAACTATATAAATGCACTCAGACTGGGATTACCTGTTACGGTCTGGACAAGAAATCAAAGCAGCCAGTTGGGGTATATATGAAGCAAACAAACAAACAAACTTCTTTGTACATTAAGAGACAGAACACAGTGTAGAACATGTTTCTTAGGCTTGGTTTTTCACGGGTGGATCATTAATACATATTTAAATGTGGATAGCATACCAGTGACTAGTTATGTCTGTGAGGACTGATGCAATTGTGCTATTTGGAAGGGGACTCAATCTGATCCTTAGCAGAGTTACACCCTTCTAAATCAAATGGGCTTAGATATATATAACTCTGCTTCATGTTACATTGTAAGAAGGTTAGATGTATTTAAAATACTCTCCACCTAACTTCAAAGAATAAATGCTGGTGGTCCCAATACTATGAACAGCTGCTACGTACTCATGTGTATGCAGGTACCGGTATTGTACAGGATGTAACACTGGCTGCTACTAGCAGCTAGGGATGTGCAATTCGGGGTCAGTATTCCTTTAAAAATAACAAATTTTACTTGATTTGGTAAAATTCAGTATTATCAAACTCAAAAGGGAATACTGAATCAGATTCTGTGTTCCTGAACTCAAGTTTACCGAATTAATTTGGGTTAATTTGGTAAACTTTGGTAATTGAGGCGGGACTGTTCCTTTGTTAAGTAAAGAAACGCTGTTTCTTGCCTTTTTTTACCAGATGGGAGAGGGGATAAGGGAGGGGAGAGTGAGGCAGAAGTAAAAGGGAGGGGGAAGGAGGAAGGGAGGGGGAGTGAGGAGCCAATCCTTGCAAGAGCTTTCTTTCTCTGGCCAATGGGATTCTCTAGAAAGAGAGTGCCTTTTTTAAACTGCCCTGCAAGGAGTTAAATTGGCAGACTTGCCTTTGAGCAGCCTCCATTTTACGTGGTGTGTGCTCTGGCTACTTGGAGAGATCTGAGACCCTACTTGCAGCTGCTGCTGGCTGTGGATTCTCTCTCTATGTGGTTTGGCCTAGACCTAGTCTGCTTTGGACTCAACATGGACTAGGGTTGCCAGGTCCCCTCACCCTCCCGGTAGGACATTGGAGGCCTGACGCTCTTTTGTAATCCTCTTTGCATGCACGCACTCCAGCTCCTGGCCTGTGTGATGACATCATTGCACAGGCCACTTGCCACCCTGGGAGCGCTTGTGGTCTGCAAGGGGCTGAATAAGGTATGATTTGGCCCATCTGCAGAGCATGGGAGTACTGCTTTGCTCTGCAGCAGCCCAAATCTGTCCCAATTCAGGCTCGAATTGGCCTGAATCTGGCCGCTGCAGAGTGTGAGAGCACAGGAGCACTCCCGCGCTCTGCAACAGCCTGAATCGGGCCACTGCAAAACATAGGAGTGTGCCCCAGGAGATGTGTTACCACCTCCTCCTTGGTGGAGGACTGGCAACCCTAACATGGACTGCAGCTGGATCCTGCTGCCAGTGGATTCCTTCCTGCTGCTGCCTGCTGAGACCTGGAGGACATCTGCACCTGGAGGACTTCTGATGCTGCCTGGTTTGAGATTCATAGACTCACTGGGTTTTTCCTCTCTTTGGGGGAGGGAGTGGACCTGGTGTCTGGGAGGGATGAGGGAGAAGGGGAAAGGGTTTTTTTTACTTTGCATTTTAAAAACTGGGTTTTTTGCTGTGTGGGGGGTGCAGTTTTGTTTGGCTTTTGTGTGAGGAGGGTGCTTTGGTTTAGCTTTTACTTATTATGGTTAGTGTTTATTTTGCTGTTCCTCAGGGGATGGGGTCTTCTGTTTTATCCTGTTGTTTGGATACTTTGCTGTTTTATAGTTCCTGTTCATTAGATTCACTTGTTCTTCTGGGGTGAGGGTTTGTGTTTTCCCTTGTTGTGGGTGTTTTGTTACTGTAAATTTTTGCTGGTTCTTTGGGAAGAGGGAGTTGTTTTCCTCTGTTGTTGGAGCTGCTCTTTCTTTATAGAAGTTTGATTGATGTTTCTGTTTTCTGTCGGCATGGAAGCTTGGCTTAGTGTTCACTTTAGATTTTTGTTGATTGGTTCTTTTTCTTCTGGGGGGTGTATTTGTAGGGGTGCTGCTAGGTTCACTTTTACCTCGTGGTGTTTGGGTGGACTTTGAGTGTTCAGTAAGGGTTGTATGAACTTTTAAAAAGTGTTTTTAAGATAGGCTACTTGTAGGTGTTATAAAGCAAAACTTAATTGGTAGCTTTTAGGGACCAAACAGAGTTTTTCACCCCTTTAATAAGCTTGTGTAAGAATTAAAGTGTTCAGATTCTACGCAAATTCTGTGGATAAATAGGCTGCCTGTTAATGACATTTAACTAGGTTTTCCCTGCTCACCTCTGACTCCCTTGGAGCCAGGCACATTAGAAGTAGGTTTTTGTCGTAAGCTTACCTGTAGATTGGAGTTCAAGCCAGGGGTAGCTTCATTCCTGAAGAGGAATTAAGCTGCTCTCATTTGCTAATAAATAAAAAGCTAATAATCTAATAATAGTCCATATTGAGCAGGCACTATTACTATGGCAATAAAATATCCAGTTGTATACTGAAGTGAAATCAAGAAAAATAATTTTTGAAAATTGGCAGACAAGTCTGGCACATGCCCATAACTTCTCAAAGAGAAGCTTTTTAAAAAAAAATTTTTAAAGCATACATACAGCAGGTGGTAGAACCACAGCTGGAGTAACAAAAATACCTGCTTCCCCACATACACTCAATACAAAATGTGCAAATAGGATTTATGAATAGTCAAAAAGGCTCACAGCCTATATAAAGTGAGAAAGTGCATACAAAATAACAGTGATAGTATTTCCTTTGTTACATCTTGTTTGTATTACACCAGTTTGGTGTAGTGGTTGAGAGCGCGAGACTCTAATCTGGAGAACCAGGTTTGATTCCCCACTCCTCCACTTGAAGCCAGCTGGGTGACCTTGGGTCAGTCACAGCTTCTCAGAGCTCTCTCAGCCCCACCCACCTCACAGGGTGTTTTGTTGTGGGGATAATAATGACATACTTTGTAAACTGCTCTGAGTGGGTGTTAAGTCGTCCTGAAGGACAGTATATAAATCCAATGTTATTATTATTATCAATCTGATATCATTCCATATATTAATTTAATTTAATTTATTATATTTATATTCCGCCCTCCCCGCTTTCGCAGGCTTAGGGTGGATAACAAATACAAACAGCATTAAAAACATTTAAAAACATTAAATAATACACTTAAAAACATTTAAAAATATTAAATATTACAATTCATGCTGCATAGTGGTTCATACATGCCTCTGTGTTCGCACAGGGGTGATGGTTTAACCCCCCCTTCACGGGGGGGCGGGCACTGCCCAGCGTCAGCCATATGCCTGGCGGAATAGCTCTGTCTTACAGGCCCGGCGAAATGCAAGCAAATCTTGCCGGGCCCTTGTCTCGCAAGACAGAGCATTCCACCAGGTCGGGGCCAGGACCGAAAAGGCCCTGGCCCTGGTCAATGCCAGGCAGGCCTCCCTAGGGCCAGGGACACTTAAAAGATGTTTTCCACCAGAGCGGAGAGTCCTCCGGGGCTCATATGGTGAGAGACGGTCCCTCAGATACGTCGGTCCCAGTCCGCGTAGGGCTTTGTAGGTTAACACCAAAACCTTGAACCTGATTTGGTACTCCACTGGCAGCCAATGCAGCTGGCGTAGCACCGGTGTAATATGCTCCCACGCCAGTGCTCCAGCAATGACCCGCGCTGCTGCATTCTGTACCAGCTGTAACCGCCGGATCAGGCCCATGGGAAGCCCAGCATAGAGCGCGTTACAGTAATCCAACCTAGAGGTGACCATTGCTTGGACCACTGTAGTCAAGTCACGGGGAGACAAATAAGGGACAAGCTGCCTGGCCTGCCGAAGATGATAAAAGGAACACCTGGCAACTGCAGTGATCTGGTCCTCCATCTTCAGGGAGGAGTCCAGAATCACCCCCAGGCTCCTAACTCTCGGGGCCAGTGTAAGTGCTGCCCCATCAAGTGTAGAAAGCCGGGGTCCCAAAGCCATCTCCCCACGACCCACATATAGGACCTCCGTGTTCGTGGGATTCAATTTCAGCCGACTTTGTCTCAACCAACCAGCCACAGCCTCAAAAGCATGCTCCAGGGCATCAGGGGCCGATTCAGGCCACCCGTCCAACAACAGATAAAGCTGGGTGTCATCTGCATATTGGTGACACCCAAGCCCGAAACTCCGCACCAGCCGGGCGAGGGGGCGCATATAGATATTAAATAATAATGGAGAGAGTATCGCTCCCTGTGGCACACCACATACCAGTGGCCTACGAGATGACACTCTCTCCCCAAGCGCCACCCTCTGTCCCCGATCATGGAGGAAGGAGACCAGCCACTGCAGTGCTGTCCCCTGAATCCCCACATCGGCAAGGCGGTGGGTCAAAAGCTCATGATCAACCATATCAAACACTGCTGACAGATCCAGAAAAATCAGCAGTGCTGATCCGCCCTGATCCAGATGTCTGCGGAGATCGTCTGTGAGGGTGACCAGCAATGTCTCGACCCCATGTCCTGGGCAGAAACCAGACTGGAAGGGGTCTAGGGCCGAAGTCTCCTTCAGGAAATTCTGCAGTTGCTTCTCTGCCGCCCGCTCAATCACCTTCCCCAAAAATGGAAGGTTGGAAACCAGTCAGTAATTGAGCAGGTCAGCAGGATCTAATGATGATTTCTTCAGAAAAGGCCGTACCACAACTTCCTTCAGCGCCTTGGGAAAAACCCCAGAGCTCAAGGACAGGTTTATAATCGCCTCCAAGGAATCCCGAAGCCCGTCAACACTGGCTTTCACCAGCCATGACGGGCATGGGTCCAAGGGGCACGTGGTAGGCCGTACCACCTGCAGAATCCTGTCCACCTCTTCCCCGAAAAGAGGGCTGAAATGATCTAATATGGGTCCCGAAGATGGCCAAGGGGCCTCTAGTTCATTTACTGTATCAACTGTGGCTGGTAAGTCGCGGCGGAGAAGCAAGATCTTATCAGTAAAAAAGCTCGCAAAAGCCTCACACCTTATCTCCAAATTCAACTTTTGATGGTCTCCACCTGATTGGGAGACCAATGAACGGACCACATTAAATAATTTAGCTGGGCGTGAACTAGCTAATGCGATGGAAGCTGCATAATACTCTTTCTTCACAGCTTTCACCGCCATCTCACAGGACTTCATAAACAGCCTATAAGATGTTCTTGCTTCCTCATCACGAGATCGCCACCACACGCGTTCAAGTCGTCTTAGCTCCCGTTTCTGTTGCCGCAGCTCCTCCGTATACCAAGGAGCCCGGCAATTCTGGCAGCGAAGAGGACGACGGGGGGCGATTTCATCGATGGCCTCAGAGAGCCGGACTTGCCAGTCCTCCACTAGCTTATCTAATGAACCACCGTGGAGCATTGGTTCCCGCAGAGCATTCTGGAACCCAATTGGGTCCATAAGTCTCCACGGGCGAGCATAAATTTGCTCACTGCCCTTGCAGGGGTGGGTGACACGCCCAGCTGGGCCTTCACAACCGCGTGGTCTGACCATGGCACCAACTCTACTTTATCCAGAACCACATCCAATCCCATCCCGAAGATCAGATCTAGTGTGTGGCCTGTTTCATGTGTGGGTGCCGATACAAACTGGGAGAGTCCCAGTGTTGCCATGGCTAACGCCAGGTCCATAGCCTGTATCGAGGTGGCATCATCTACATGGGCATTGAAATCCCCCAGCACCATCAACCTGGGGTACTCCAAGGCCCACCCAGCAACCACCTCTAGCAGGCGCAGTAAGGCGTCTGCTGGTGCGCTGGGCGGTCGGTACACCAAGCAGACGGCCAAACTCTCCTTGGCATTCCACACCAGGCCCACACAATCAATGCCAGAGATCTTTGGGGCGGGAAGCGGCTTGAAGGAGAAACCCTCCCGGACAAGGATTGCCACCTTTCCTCCCCGACCCTCAGTTCGTGACTGATGAAGGACCGCATAACCCGGGGGGGGGGGGTCAGCTCACCAAGAGCAACTGTTTCTCCTTCCCTCACCCAGGTCTCGGTCACGCATACCAGGTCCATATTAGCTGCCATAAAAGTATCATGCAGCATACTGGTCTTATTATTTATGGACCTGGCATTGCACAACATCAGTGTCGAAGGAGGATTTTTCCTAGCTCCAACACCGGCGTGCCTCGGGATGGGGCGTAGGTTAGAAGGGCACCGAGCCTTTCCACATCTCCGTGACCTTCTCCCTTTAAACCAGGCCCCACCGCCATACCTCCCCCGTCCCCAGAGGACTGGTATCCCTGGCCCTATCTCAGATGCCTTCCTCATATCCATCCCCTTATCACAGCATACAAACATCCTAAGCAACAATAAACAGCACCAGTTCTTCAGCAGCAGCAGTCCCTGGCAGCAGCTCCTTTGAGGCCAGAGCACTCAGGGGGCAGGGCTGAGCAGGTTCAATGGATGAATATAAAATCATCCAATAAATACATAAATACAATAAATACACATACAAAATTCATTGGCTGTTTGGTAATAGAAAACAATCCATAAAGCCCAGAGGGTCAATTTCATTTCCTCCTTTATGAAGAAGTTCTTTAAAGTGCATTGTGGAAAATTCTGAATGAACAAACTCCAAATGGAGATAAGTTCCAGGAAAATGATAAAAAGGTAACACAAGGTATATTCTCTTTATGTTCACGGTTCCATCTCTCTTATTTTACAGGTGGACCAAAGATTCCAGGACGCAGGAACAAATCCACATGTCAAAAGCCCGAAACAGGGCCGGCTATTGTAATCTGTTTCACATTCCCTTCCTTTGATATGATCCAATAATCATTGTTGCTCACTCACATCATAAAAGAAGGAATGTCTTTCGTTTATGATGTATTGCCATTTGAGTGCATAAGGATTGCTTGTTAGAGTGAGAGGAAGGGAATGTGAAACCTGCTGACCTGCTGTCTGTAGGTCTTTACCTGAGGAGCCTCTCTCAGTTTTCTCTATTAAAAAAAAAAGTATGGCTGGAGGTTTAAGAGATACTGTCATAGCCAAAATATAAGTATAGGATATCATCTTTTCCTTTTTTTTTATACCATTGGCTTCCCTTACCTTTGTGTCTGAGGCTCATAGCTCTTTCTTTGCTCCCCCTGCCTTCTCCCAAACATTCATAGTTGAGCAGGTTTTACATAGACATAAATGCTTGACTGTACACCAGATATGTGGAACATTGCTCCAGACAGCAGTGGGTGTGGGAGTGGATGTGTTTGGGAGGGGTAATGAAGGATTGCTCTATGATTGTTCTTTCTCCACAAGACAGAATCTAGAGTGGGTGGCGGAGACTGATAGGTAGGTAGAACTAAGAGCCAAAACAGATGAGACACCTGACATGTGGAAGACAAGCATCCGTTTCCTGTAAGGTTCCATGGGAGGTGTAGTGAGAAAGAATCTCTGCCAGGGAGAAGAGGGAGAGAATCCCTCTTCTCCCTGGTAGAGGTTCTTTTTCTAGGCATTTTGTCTAGTCCGCTTAGCTCCCCCTTGCCACTGCCAGCTGCCTCTTGCCACTGGCAGCTCCCCTTGCTCCTCTAAAAGCACTCCATAGCCAGAAGGAGCCGAGCGTGCTGGTGGCAGCAAGAGGGAGCTGAATGTGCTGGCAGCAGTCAGAAAGAACTGGCAGCAGTGATCAGCTCCTTGTCCCTCTCACCATCGCCAATGCGCTTGGCTCCCTCAGGCTGCCAAGTGCATTTAGGGGAACAAGGGAAGCTGGCGGTGGCAAGAGTGAGCTGAGTGGACTAGATGAGATGCCTAGAGACAGAACCTCTGCCAGGGAGAAGAGGAATTCACTCCCTATTCTCCCTGGCAGAGGTTCTTTCTCACTTCATTCACCACTGCCAGCTCCTCTTGCTCCCCTAAAAGCACTCCGCAGCAGTGAGAGGGAGCTGATTGTGCCAGCGGCAGTCAGAGGGAGCTGGCAGCGGAGATCGGGTCCTTGTCCCTCTCACCACCACCAGCACGCTCAGCTCCCTCTCACTGCTGCGGAGTGCTTTTAGGGGAGCAAGGGGAGCTGGCGGCAGCAAGACTGAGAGCCTTGCTACAAGTGACATTTTACACGTGAAGGATAAACGATCATTTTCGCAAGTCTTTCTGGGAACTGAAGTTCCTCTCCCCCACCCCTTTTCCTTCTGTTCCTTCCCCTCGCTGCCTGAAGAGACAGAGAGAGCCTACGGCAACATCAGCTTTTGCAAATCGTCTTGCTGGGGGGGGGGGGCGGAATGCTCCGGAGAAAGCTGAGAAAGTTGCAGCTGCCTGCCCCAAAGATCATTGAGAGCAGGCTTGTGACTGGAGGAACAATTTGCAAAAGTTGCTGTTGCCGCAGGCTTTCTCTGTCTCTTCAGGCAGCGAGGGGAAGGAACAAAAGGAAAAGGGGTGGGGGAGAGGAACTTCAGTTCCCAGAAAGACTTGTGAAAATGATCCTTTATTCTTCACGTGTAAAATGTAACTTGTAGCAAGGCTCTGAGCTGAGTGGACTAGATGAGACGCCTAGAGAAAGAGCCTCTGCCAGGGAGAAGAGGGATTCACTCCCTGTTCTCCCTGGCAGAGGTTCTTTCTCACTTCACTTCTTGTGGAACCTTGTGGGAAACTGATGCGTGTTCTCCAAGTGTCAGGCATCTTGTCTGTTTTGGCTCTAAGAACAAGCCTTAATTTTACAGAAAATCTTGTCTTCTCTACCAAGACTTCATTGCTGCCCCCCACTGCTGAAATCTGAAATAGCAACCCTGCAGACAATAGATTTTTGTAGTGCAATAAATGCACCATTGTTGTCCTTTTGTTTCCAGTAATCTGGTTGTTTTCCTTTAAGGCTACACTTCTGCTGTACTATCTTTTCCTGTTGAGCTCTTATCTTTTATTGAGGACATTGTGCAAAGCCTAAAATACATAGGGCTGGAAGCCCCTGGTTGGCAACATCTGGAAGACCAGCAGGGGCAGAACTTGCCCTAGCAGCATTCCATGAAACTATATCATTTCCAAATGCATAACTGGAAGTGACATTGTCAGATCACAACATACTCCAAGATTCATCCAAAACTCTATGGGTTCCAGTGTTGCAAATGGCTACCTAAAAATACAAGTTGGTTCATGTAATTACTAGTCTGCCCCCTTTAGCTGGTAGAACAGCAATAACTATAGGAGCCCGCACAAAAGAATATCAAAGAAACAATTGTAACATCCAGGAATTCATGGTGAGTCCAGGATGAGAATTGGTAGGTTTTCAGACTTGGAGTGAGTTAGGAAGGGGGGCTTCCCAGAAAGGTAACAAAAGGTGCCAACATCTAGGCGGAGTGGACAAAAAGGGATGGCAAGATAGAGGCTTCACCCATGCTTGTGGCAGGTTGGTAGGAGACATTCAGACAAGCCAGGTCAGTAAAAGTAACAAACCCACCTGCCTGCTTGGCAGTAACTGGATTTTGTGCTCAAGAAGACTTGTCCTTGCTAATGAGATTACATTGATAGCTTTAGGTGGGTGCAAGCCCCTGTAGCAATGGATAGGCATGCAGATGTTCCATCAGTGAATCAGTCAGGTTATGGTCGCTCATTAGTATAGCCTGAGGAGAGCCTTGGCCTTACCTTTTCCAAAGTAAGGCATCGCTAGTTCCTAAAATGGCTGCCAAAATAAATCTAGCCAAGATGGAGTCAGAGCAGACATCACACATCTGAGAAGGGGGGGTGGGGTCTGATAACACTGAGGCCCAGGGCATGTTTCAGCAGATTTACTATTGATGCCTGAGCTGAACCAATGTGGCTGGAGCATTTAGAAAACCACGGACAAGAGCAACCCAGTAAGATGGAATGCTGGGGCTGCTTATCAATCAACCTAAAATGCAGAGTCATTAGTATTTTGCTTTCAGTCATTCTACAGATTTTTCTGGGAACATCAGGGGATTTCTCTCTTTTAACAGCCTTTTTATTGATTTCTAGGGTGAAAAATCAGAAATGGGCAAGAAGCAAGCAGTCTTTTCTCCCCTCTTCTATAAAGTTCTGGGTTTTTTTTTTCCTGTCCTGAATTGTACTTGCTCTCTTTGCATGAAATAAGAGGTGGGAATTCTCAGTGGTCTGACCTGCTTTTTTCTGGTTTAGGGAATAAGCCATCAATTTGAATGAAATAGGAACCAGGAATCAAGAATTTTGGATTTTCATGCCTGCCACAACTACAACTTTGTTTAGAACTATTTCATGCACTATTCAGCAGGCTACTTGACAATTTATATGTAACTGGGAATTATATATAAGGCTTCTTAATGATTGTACAGTCATGATATATATATATATATATATATATATATATATATATATATATATATTCATTTCAATCATGTTACATCTGTAGGTCTAGTCCTTGATGCAGGTGTCTTCCAGCTAACAGTCCAATCCTTCAAAAATTACAGCCCACATTAGTGATTATAATATTAGACTAGGATTGTTTCGACACTGTTACGGTTATGCCAATAAAGGTTCTGTCTTGTCTTGACTAGGATTGAGGAGACACATTCAAATCTCATCTTGCCATACTTACTCAGTGAAATTGGACCAGTCATTCTCTCTCAGGGAGAACCTATCTCATAGGGTTGTTGTGAGGATAATGTGGAGATTTAAAAATGAATTAACCAATCAATTGTTATTTATATGCAGCAATCTACATATGTTGATGCTTCTCAGTGGATCAGTGTACATTAACTTCCCACCAAACAATTCACTAGTAACATCCTCAGTTACAGATAAGAGGACTTCTGATACCACCACCCATGTCAATATGGTGATGGGGCTATTTGACTCTTGGCACGTTTTAGGCAGGAATTGACTCATCCCTTAGAGGAAATGTGACAGCTTGAGGATGCTTTGCTGCCTGCCTGGATTTGCCCAAGTCATGCCTCGCCCCCAAAATGCCACTCTGCCCCTTTAGTGCAGCTGGAAATCTGCTTGCTTATTCCAGCAAATAAAACTGTTATTATTTCAGCTGTGTTATTTTCAGAATGACTCCCATTAATAACAGATCTAACCCCACCATATATTTTGGATATATGTAAATATATATTTTAGAGACCTCCTCCCCCTTCTGTAATTTCCCCATAGTATAGGGAATCAATTATCAGTCAGTATCAAATTCTGAAGTCAGCTACCATATGATATGACTTCAGAATTTGATACTGACTGATAATTGATTCCCTATACGAATTCGCCTGATGAAATAGATATTTGTGGCCTGACGAAGGACCCTTTCTGAAACGAGCCGAAAGGAATGAGACCGGTGTAGCTCGTTGCCACCTGTTCTTACAACCCTGCAACCGTGGATGTCACCAACCAGTTATATTCTGGACCTTTCTGGCACCGTTTACCTTCGGGCGTCATGAGCAAAGTTTGAGAGAATTCTACTATATTGGGACTTAATTCTCTCTCCATGCATGTGTATTGATTTGTTGTAGATAATTGAAAATTCATTGTAGATATATTGATTTAATTGTAGTGTGGTACAGATAATATAATTGTACTGAGACACTTTTTGGCATACTTCCTTTCTTCTTGTTGTTTACCAGTCTTTTTAAGTTGTCACAGATCTTTTGTTTTATGTGACTCTTCCAGTATCCAGTTTGGATGAAAATATCAGGGATTAGTCCTGTTACCCAAGCAATGCTTTTGGCCAAGATGCAGATAAATAGAGGGGATAGCCTTGTTTTAGGGGTAAATTTGTAAAGGCTTAATAATGGCTTTTAAATCAGTATTTACAAAAATAGGAGTCTGAATCAGGTTGTAGGAAAATTAGCAGAGATTATGCAGAATTGCGCATTGGAAGTAATGAGAGTTGACACAGACTCCAGTGCAGCTCTATAAAAATACTAAGAGGACAGAAATTAGGTTACTTTGGAAAAAAATAATAATTTGCTAATAGACTTCATCTTGCTAGATAAGATTAGATAGACATGGCACACAAGAGAGTGAAAGAGTGAACAAAGAGCAATAAAACTTCAGTATATAGTATAATTGCCCCCCAATTAACAAGTTGCCCCATAGGAAATCCTAATTCTACTTCATTATTCATAGATACTCCCCTTTACTGGAATCCCTAATGGTTACATGCAAAGTAAGTTTACTAATTAAGTAAGTAACAAACAGTTTAACTCTTTCATAACTGAAACGGAAACACTTGCTGCAATCCCAGCACAGGTGACTCTCCATAAGCAGATTATACATAAATTCTACAGTGTAAAGGCGAGCAAACTGACCAGAAAAAAGATAGCATGGCTTGTTCCAGTCCTTTAACAACACTTTGATCGGTTTAAATCAACAGGCGAAGTTACTTTTCAAAGCATGGAAATAAACATTATTATCCTAAACTGTTGTTAAAGTCATCACTACAGAGGCTAATTCAAAAGATGGTGACTCTTGTTAGCAAAGAGTACATGATTTTTATGTTCTGTTGAGTGCCCAGTTCCCTCTGAAACTCTTGATGCATGCACTGATAAACACGGTATCTCTTTGACACAGAGTAGTCTTTTTCATTTCCTGAACCCACTCAATTAACCAGTGCCACATCAGAGAAGGTTGTGTATCAAACGCAGATGAATTATCAGGGTAATTATATTGTCATGGTATACAACTATGGAATGAAAAATCTGGGATAAATGTCAGCTGTCATCACTGTTATTTTGAAAATGGCTTGGAGTGCCCATGGTGGAATGACATTTCTGGTACCCTTTAACCACTGGCATTTGTTGAAGGGCACAGCTGGAGCAAAACACCATTGGTCCCTACCCTTCCCTTGGATTTTGACTACTATTTTTGCTCCAGACAGAAAGCTGTCCTGGCACCCTCCACCTGTGTCTACATCTCACTATTCCCTGTTCGTGTGTATTCCCTACCTTCCACAGTACGGAAAGAAAAGGCACAAAATCAAATAGGAGAATGGAACATTAAAATACAGAGAAATGAAAAACTAGGATTTCTGAGAAACTTTCTGGGTGGGGTTCCTGTGTTAAGGAAAAATTAAACTTTGCTCTTTGATATTTCTTCAAGGCATGGAACGTTCAGCCTACTGAATTTCTGCTTATCACATAGGGTTACATATACAGGGGAAAGCGCCACTCTCTAGCCCTGATTAACAGATTAATGAAACCCCAAAGAAGTAAGTAATGTTACGTTATTAAGGTTTAAATACACAGCAACAAGTTGTAAATGCTCCAGTTTGCTTATTGTCAGATGAGGATTGTTTCTCACAGGAGTCAAACACTTTACCAGCAAAATGTTCTTTGGCTTTTACTGTTGGGGCACTCTCTGGCTAGGAAGCCAGCCAACACCCTTAGTGGGTTAGAGGCATTTGTAGATAAGGTTGCTGTTAAGGGTAATTAAGGCAGCTATATTCCTGTAAAAGACATAAAGCTTCTCAATAAGATAGGTGATAATTATTTCAATTTTTATAGCTGTGAAATTGAGAAGAGACAGTTACTGACCAAGATACTTCCAGTGAATGTATAGCTGACATATGGTTGCTAGGTCCCCTCTCCCTCAGGGCGGGAGGCTTGGACTTACCTTATTAGATGTTTTTGTGCATGCTCCTGGACTGCACAACGATGTCACTTCTGGGAAGTGACATCATTGTGCAGGGCCTTGTGCCACCCCTGGGAGTGCTCCTGCACTCTGTAGTGAGCTAATTTTGGCCTGAAGTGGCCTGAATCGGGCCTGTTTGGGGCCTAAATTGGTCCACTCTGAAATGCAGGAGCTCTCTAGGGCCCTCCTGGCAGCACTCCCCAGCGGGCCAAATCAGGCCCATTTGAGGCTGAAACCAGCTGCTGTGGAGCATGGGAGAATGGCCGGGGCAGCGCAACAGGCCCTGGAGTGCTCCTGCATTTTGCAACAAGCAGATTTCAGTCCCAAATGGGTCCGATTTGGCCCCCTGCAGAACACAGGAACATTGCCGGGAGGGCCCTGGAGAGCTCCTGCACTTCACAGCGAGCCAATTTGGGCCCCAATTAAGCCCATTTGGGGCCCAAATTGGCCCACTGCTGCATGCAGCTGAGCGCTGCGCTACCCAGGAGCGCACCCTGGGAGACACATACCACCTCCTTTTTTCTGCCGGCCAGGTAAGCATGGGCAGGGGGTGGTGGGTGGGAGTGGGAGATCCACTGCCCCCAGTAGGGGACTAGCAACCCTAAGCTGAGAAGGGAACTCGGTAACTAAAAGGCAACAACTATGGGATTGAAAAGGTATGGCTACAAGCCGGGTTTGTGATCAATAGACTTGCTAGTGCTTTGTCTGCCTTCTATCGGTCTCTCCCCTCATAAAGTACATGTGAAAAGCTTGACAAATATTCCCAATCCTAGAGCCATTCTGTGAATGGTCCTTCAAAAAATCATGGGTTGGGACAGTTACCTATAATGAATTTGTCCAAACAAATTTGTTTGGATTTGTCCAGACAATGGCAAAGCATGAATCTGCTTGGAAGCATCCACAAATTCTTTCTGGTTAGTCCACACTTGCTTCTGCATGCTGTTAGTGGTCTGATTATGATTTATGCACATAGATCTGCATCCTCTCTAGGAATACTTGCAGAGAGCCTGGCAACCTGAGCTTGTCTGCCTGTGTCATTTATAGTCCACCTGAGTCTATTGAGTCTCACTGAAACTCAAGATAGATCACATAGTGTGAGATTAGTACAGTCAATATCATGGGTATTTCAATGCGCAATACCATAGGGTATATAAATGCAAATTTACAAAATTATCAGCAAAATCCAATACAGAGTTAAAGAAATGCTAAAACACAGCATAAGCAATTCTAGGACTGACATTAAACCATCTAGGACTACCCAGTAGGATTATACTTAAAGCGACAGGTAGTACATAGTTGCATATACTTAAAGCAACAGGTAGTACATACTGGTGAAGTCTATGGTCCCTATCTCTTCAGTGACACCCCTCTTTGAGACCACCTCTCCACAGTGCAGCCCTCCTATCTGAGTAAAAAAGCCCTCTTGAATAATTCAGTTTTGCAACGTTTGCAGAAAGTCAGGAGACTGGGAGCTCTCCTGACTTCTGGCAGGCTGTTCCATAGGGCAGGGGCCACCACAGAGAATGCCTGTGTAAGGGCAGCTGTGGATTTTGCCCATTCTTGTTCAGGTGAAAGAATCTGTCATGGGGGAACATAGGGAGAGAGCCAGTCCCATATGTATACTAGACCAAGAGTTTCGTATAGAATAGTCAATACCTTGAATTGAGCCTGGTAACTGATAAGTAACCAGTGAAGTGACTACAGAATGGGAGTAATATTCATGATCCTGCTTTCCTCATAACAGCTGAGCTGCAGCGTTCTGCACCAACTGAACTCTCTTAGCTGAGTTAGAGCCAAAGTACATGAGATGAATTACACGTGTATGACACGTGTACACACGTGCACATCACGGTCACACTGCACTTGATATGCACTTGATCCCGTGCTTGGACTGGCATGTGTTTCTTCTCCTTACCTCCCAGATGAGAGATGGTATCCCATGATGCACCTTCTGTTCGCGCATGCTCAAACCTTCCTCTGTAGCCTTTCTGAAAGGGAGACTTGTTTACTGAATTGGACATATCAGGTTAACCCCACCCCCCACCCCCGGGTTTCCTGAGGGGGTTTATAAATAGAGGTTCCACACTTCTGCTGAGATCTTGCAGCTCGGCCCACCAGGAAGGGGGGGGGGCAACTATGCAAAGGGGTGTGGGCAATCTTGACTTTGGGAGCCACAGCAGCATTTCTTGTTGTCAGCCAGAATCAACTCTTTCCTGCCTGTTTGTCCCCAGCCACCTCCGATCTCTATTATTCCCTATGGGGAAAACTATTGGGGAAGGGGGAGGGGTGGCATTTTGCAAAATAAATCTACAAAATTTTCTGGGGACCTTCTGCTAACTGTCCTCTAAAGACCCGCCCCCCCAAGTTTCAGGGAAGCATTTTATGCCCCCCCCCCAAGAAGGTGTCCTCAGCCACCCCATTTGTTCCTATTGCAGGGGAAAAACTGACAGCAACTGGAGAAACACATAGATCATGCCTTCCCCAGGATCCAGTCTCCCTGAAACATCCAGATTGGAGCATATTCATCCTTTTTTATTGGCAAAAAACTTTGCAAAGGCCTCACAGCTAATTGTCTATTCTTGAAACTGTAAATATTCAGATTTGGGGGTTAGAAGATTATGAGACACTGAGTACAAATGGAATGGCCGTGAACTAGTTGATGCAATGGTTGCTGAGAATTTACACTTTCATTTCTGCTTCTTACGTCTTTCAATGGGTTCTGGAACAATGTTTTATATATATAAAATTTTTATTTTTTAAATAGAAGTTAGGGAATAAAAGGAGGGGGGATAAAAAAAGAAGGAACAAAAAAAGAAGTTACATATCTATTACATTGCACCATTCACTCTAATACATGTCTTAGTATTCTGCTAATCAGCTCTCTATTTGCAAATTTTTTCATTTATCTTCTATAATGTCCATAAAGGACCACATCTTAGTTGAAAATTAAATTTCTCCAAACTTATCTTGTATCCATTTGTAAAAAGGCTCCCAAATGTCATTATAGGTTGTACTGTCCAATTCTTTCAATAAACTCGACCATTTGTCCATTTTTTTGACCAGGTTTTCTTGTGTTGGGATAGTTGTCATTTTCCAAAGTCTCGCATGTGCAATCCTAGCTGTTGTAATTATATTCAACATCAAATGCTTTTGCTCTTTATTGACCCGGACCGATATGTGTTTTAATAAAAAAAAATCTGGTTTCAAAGGTAGTGGAGTCATGAGTATCTGTTGTAACCTTGTATGTACCATCTTCCAGAACTCCACTGCTTTTTTGCATGTCCACCACATATGATAATAAGATGCCGGTATCTTCTCACACTTCCAGCAATTATTTGACATATTTAAGCGAGATTTAGCTAACCTAATTGGGGTTAGGTGCCACCTATAAAACATTTTATATACACTTTCATTTCTGCTTCTTACGTCTTCCAATGGGTTCTGGAACAATGTTTATCAGTTTCAGCACGAGTTTTTAGCCAGCATCTTCCTATACATTTTCCAACCCTCTTTAGGTCACCCAGCTCTGGGGCTGGCTTCCATCCCAAAGAATAGCAAAAACCAATTCAAAATTACTCAAGGCCTCAAATCCAGAAACTGTTCTGCCCCAAAGAGGCTCCCATGGGAGATATAAACAGAAGCTTAAAAGCAAAATCTCCCACCTAAATTCAGATAAGGCAATGGTAGCAAAAATATTATATATTTGTAACTCCTACCTGAATTTAGGTGGGAGATTTTGCTTTTGAGCTTCCATCCCAAGGCCAAAATGGTCAGCAAGGAGCAATTGTGTCAATAGCCTCAAGGAGCTTCGTGTTCCAGGCTCCTTCAGCTGCCTCCATAGAACATGTGTTTGGAATTCTAAAATCCCCCAAGGCATTTTGGAATCCAGAAGGACCTATAAACATTTTGGGGGTGAATAATTTTAACTGGTCCTCCCTTTTTGCAGGATGGTGGGGCTTTACTCACTTTTGCCTTCAGCAGAGGATGGTCCACAGTTCAGGCCAAATCTCCAATGCTGAAAAAAGATTCCCTCAAAGGCTTGGCGCAAAATATTAAGTCCAAGGTGTGGCCTCTTTCATGTGTAGGACCTGCCACTATTTGAGAGAGACCCAGGGCTGCCCAAAAAGTTATAAATTCCTGGGCCAGCCCTGACTTCAACACTCACCATGGGTGTTGAAGTCTCCCAGAGCCATTAGTCTAGGGTCATTATCACACATACTTAAAGTGACTGCCCACTCACGGAACCCTGGCAGCTTTTCTTCTTCACTCCAAACATCTCCAGTTTCAAAGTGGTAGCAGGCTGTTAGGCTTCCATTTTTTCAACACCTGTTATGAGAATGCAATTTCCTGCACTTTGCAGTGTCCCCAAAAATGCACTGAAAAAACAGACGACTAACAGCCTGCTGCCACTTTGAAATCAGAGATGTGTGGAGTGAAGAAAAAAAGCCACCAGCGTTCTGTGAGTGGTCCATCCCTTTAAGGACATGTGGAAATGGTCTAGGTATTTCCAACACCCAGGGGTCATTTTGTAGAAAAAGAGCTGGAGGAACTCATTAGCATAACTCATTAGCACATCTCATTAGCATATGCCACGCCCCTTGACATCACCAGAAATGTGTCATTGGCACAACTGATTTGCATATGCCACACCCCCTGACATCACCTGGGCTGATTCCAGACGGCCCTCCCCATCCCGAAACGTTGTGCGTCGTCGCGCGGAAAACGCGAAATATCGCATTTTCTCGCGCGAGTTTTGCACGACGTCGCGCAAAACTCGCACGAGAAAACACAATATTTTGTGTTTTCCGTGCGACGACGCGCGACGTTTCGGGATGGGGAGGGCCGTCTGGAATCGGCCCTATCCTGGCTGTTTTGGACCCAATCCTGGCCATTCAGGGCCGAAATAGGGCCCCAAATGGCAAAAAGGAGCTGAAAATGGCCGAAACGGAGCCCAAAATGGTCAGGATTGGGCTGCTGATGAGTACGAGAGTGATCCACCACCCGTCAGAGGCCCGATCCTGGCTGTTTCGGCCCCAATTCAGGCTGAAACGGGCCCAAAATGGCCGAGAGTCAGGTGGGCGGGGCCACCTGTCATGTGACCTCTTTGAGGACCTGCCAGAACTGCATTCCTGCATGTTCCCCCTCCAGCCCTGCCAACACCACTTCCTCAAGCAGCTATGCCAGCTCAGAAAGGGTGCTTACTGGGAAGCTGGGTGGTCTATAAACAAGTAGAATATCTAGTCTATCTTTAGTTTCCAAAGACAGGAGCATACAGTTATGTGAGGTTCCCCCTTGTTGGGTCCATGTTCCGAATGATGTGCTGTGGCACTACTAGCTGGTCCGCCGGGTCCCTCCAGGTCAGCACATGGAGGGTCACACTCCCTTTCCCCACCCCCGTGCCCTGGTAGGGCTGTGCGTTGCCTCCCTAGCCCTCCCATTGGCCCTGCCAGGGCCGGGGTTATCACCCACATTTGCTGGGTTACAGCTGTGTGGGGCATTCTGGGGCATCTCCCTCCCTGTGCTGCAGGTGTGCAGGGTGTGCCCAGGTGTCTCCCTCCTGGAGCTGCCCTGGAAGTGAGAGGGGGCTGGAAGAATGCATCCCCTGCAGCTGCCAAACCCTCTCGCCACGCTTCCTCCTTCCCCACATTCCCGCCTCTCTTCCTGGATGCAGGGCTGGCAGGGTCACTTTGTTAGTGGCAGCCAGCTCCATCAGCATTTTGGGCTGGGGGTGGTGGAGCCACCAGTGGGGCTGCTGGAACAGTTGCCACCGCTGCGGCCCTGACTCAGCCACGCTTTGCTTGTCTTGCCACCGCTCAGCTCCCCAGCCTTGGTAGCGGCTTTTTCTGTGGCACCCTCTCCGCTCCTGCTCTGCCTCCCAGCATCGTCCCTAGGCGTCCTGGCTGCCCCTCGATGGAGGCAAGTTGGGGCTCGAAGGAGGGAAGCACAGCAGTCCAGAGTGGCCTGGGAAGCCATCCCCAGACAAGTTAATACCAGCTATAGCTTGTACTGGAAATTTTTGGAAGTTGAAGGACTCACAAAGAATAATAGCAACCCTTCCTCCTTGGCTACTGTTGTGAGGTTGATGTAGGATTGCACAGCCAGGTGGAGTTAGTTGGGACAGACACACCACATCATTTTCCTGCAGCCATGTCTCGGTTATGCAGGCCACATCTATTTCCCCTTCCTGCAACATCCCAGTATTGTACAACAATGTTATCCTTGTTGCCTCTGGTCTGACCTGGGCTATTTCTTACCTGGGCTGACCTGGGCTATTTCTGACTTGTGCTCTAAACATCTTTATACGGAAGCTAGGATTGCAATATCAGTTTGATTTGAAACAATGTCAGGTGATATTATGTATTTTGATGCCATGCAAAGCTTCAACTGCTCATTTTCACATTCTCCGTCTCTGTTAAAGAGAGAGTACATCTTTGTCTAGGTCTGCAGGAAATGCTGGAAGTGGCAAAGAAATGGCCTTAGACAGGGGCTAGTTTTTTTTAGTAGCATTCATTACTTTTGTTAAGATGCTTTACACATAAGAAATAGTGTAGAGGTATCTTGTGTGCTACTTTATCTTTGATCTCATGATGATTTCCTGTGCCAGTTAGTTTCAGAAACAGGGTGTTCTCTACTTTGGTCACCGGAAATCCCTCCCTCTTCCAGATTTATGCGGTCTGAGGTGATAATGGAGGCTTTGGCTGTTTCTTCTGCTCTAAAAATAAAAAGCAATGTAATTAGTGTAAGATATCAATTTAAAATAAAACATAAGGCTTTCCCCTTACATCTCTGCAAAGGAAGGGGATAAAGACTTGCTTTTTGTTTTGAAATAAAAGCTGGGTATTCAGAGAATCCAATAACACATTATAATAATATTCAGTTGCCAATTTTTTTTTAAAAAAAGTTAAAGTTCTAGGGTGGGCATGGTGACATCACATCCAGGCAAAAAAACACAATAGATACCATAGATTTTCTAGAGTGTCAGTCAATGAACTGGTGTAATATCTGGATTTTTACCCAGAGATGATGATGATAACAACAACAACAACATTCAATTTATATACCGCCCTTCAGGACAACTTAATGCCCACTCAGAGTGGTTTACAAAGTATGCCATTATTATCCCCACAACAAAACACCCTGTGAGGTGGGTGGGGCTGAGAGAGCTCCAAAGAACTGTGACTAGCCCAAGGTCACCCAGCTGGCTTCAAGTGGAGGAGTGGGGAATCAAACCCGGCTCTCCAGATTAGCGTCCCACGCTCTTAACCACTACACCAAACTGGCTCTCAGTATGGCATCAGTATGTAGCCCAATGTCATTTCTATGACACATTGCCCAATCCCTGAAGTATTCAAAGATGCTGGGCTGGCATCCCTATCTGCTAGGGGTCTGGGGTAGAAAAACTGCCATGTGGAAGCTCTGTCTTATCACCATGCTGTACCAGCAACAATGGGAAAAGCACAGAATCCTGTTGCTATGTAGGAAACACCCAAGTCTTTTACATTTTTGGCACCAAAAGAAGACGTATTTGTTCTCCAGGCATTCTGTTCTATAAATTTGTATTTTACTGTGTATATCTGTTTCTATTGGTTTTTTAGGATACTTGATTCTGTTTGGGCATGTACATCCATTGGTTTTAAGAGATTTAGCTTTACTGTATAAATGAGGTCTGAATCAACTTTTTAGTTGATCTGCTTTGTGACTTGTGTGATTAAGAAATTACTTCTGCTGTTTCTTATTATAGGTGCTGACTAGAGTCATCTTGCCAGGGACTCAAGCTTAGAAGTCTTTCTCAACCTCTGCTACTTGAGCTTCTTTCACAATATTAAAGATGCCAGAGGTTGAACCTCATTCTGCAAGTTTATAGCGAATGATTAGTCTTATTCCTTCTGTACACTGTTGATAAAGCTGTGACCGTGTATAACACTAATTATGCCAACTGTCCTTTTACTCCTTGGTAGTGAGGCAAAGAATGTATTTAGCTATTTCTGTTCTCTGCATTTCAGCGCTGTTACTCGCAGCTCAGTTGCAAACTGTTGATGCCATCTTCTGGGAATTAGGAGTAACTGCATGTACTCTGACGCTTTAATGCAGGGGTGCCCAACCTTTTTGAGCCTCCGGTCCCATTTAGAGCTCTGACACAGTGTGGTGGTGCATCAACAAAAAGGCTGCCACAAAATGGCTGCTGCAGGAGATAGAACCAGGCACAAAATGGCTGCTACAGCTTACTTTTAGTCACACAGTGAAGATCCTTGTGCTATGGAAGCAGCTTCTGCCAAAGCAGTGTTATTAAAAATCTGCTCAGGCAATTAAATCTCCAGTAGTCAATCAGAAGCCATTCTTGGCAAAAGCCCCACCTGGCCACACCCACTTTCTAAAAACCTTTGATGGGCACCAGGAAAGGTATCAGCAGGCACAGTGGTGCCCATGTTGGGGACCCAAGCTTTAACACATTTTGTGGAAATTTCTCCACCATTAGCTTTTTATTGATTTTTAAGATCACTTATTGGCATGAAGATCAAATATTGGCATGAATGAATGGGTACAGTCAGACATGACATTCTGCCCCCTTAAAAACGACTCTCCCCTCTTCAGGGTCCTGGTTTATTAGGACAGCGTTTATGGAAGTTAGAGATGAGTCTCTAGGCATTCATATGGAATGTTTCCACCCATTCCCTGTACACTTTGTCAAAATCCTTCCACCTAACTAGGTAAAAAAGTTTATTGTGCTTTATTTTGGAATCCAGAATTTCTTCCACTTCATAGTGCACATGTCCATCTATTAACATGGGGTGAGGTGGTCCCTTTTCTGGGTGCCATTGATCTCTGAGGGGAGCTTTCAGTAAACTGAAGTGGAATATGGGGTGTATTTGTTTTAAGCTTTTTGGGAGTTCAGGTTCTACAATCACGTGATTTATCACCTTTTTTACAGAAAAATGACCCAAGTATTTCTACCCAAGCTTTTTACTAGGTTGTTCTCCTCATATGTTTTTGGTGGACACATACACAAAGTCCCTTGGTTTCAGCTCCCATTCTTCTGAATGGTGTTTATCAGCAAACTTGTTGTAATCCTCTTTGGTTTTGTCCAAAGTCTTTTGAATAATTCCCCATTGGGAAGCTAGTTTGGTCCACCACTCCTCGAGGTCTCCTCCCTGGGAGGTTTCAGGAGTTGTAGCAAAAGGCAAAGCGTTCCCTTCATATCCATGGACAATTTTGAATGATGTAGCTCCTGTTGAGGAATGTACTGAGTTGTTATACGCATATTCAGCAAAATCAAGAAAGTCCATCCAATCATCCTGTTGGTAGTTAATATAACATCTCAGGAATTGTTCAAGTACCTGATTTGTACGTTCGGATTGCCCATCTGTTTGTGGATGATAACTTGAACTGAGCCCTTGTTCAATTCCTGCTAATTGCAGAATCTCCCGCCAGAAGTTGGCAACAAATTGTGTGCCCTGATCCGATATCACTTTAGTAGGAAACAAGTGCAATTTCACTATATGTTTCAAAAACAGGCTGGCCAGTTTCTTAGCTGTGGGCATTGTAGTAAACGGAATGAAAGGCGCCTGTTTTGAAAAGAGATCCATTACTACCAAGATAACAGTGTGCCCTTTGGAGGGGGGAAGGTCAGTAATAAAGTCCATGGAAATCACAACCCATGGCTGAGGAGGCATTTCCAGGGGTTGCAACAGTCCAGGGGACTTCCCCCTTCTTGACTTTCCCATTATACACACTGGACAGGAGGACACATATTGAGAAATGTCTTTCTGCATTGCTGGCCACCAAAACGGCTGTGTCGCTCTCATCGACTTGCACTACGAACCTCTAGCACTAGGTTTTCCCCCTTGCTCTCCCTCCCTCTCTACCCCCTTGGGGAGAGGGGCCAAGGACACACCCCTGGACATTCAAAACAGTGTAAGAAAAGACGGCCCCTCTACACCACCTTGGAGAGAGGGGCCAAGGATGCACCCCAGTATATGCGGCACAGGGTGAGAAAGTTGAGCCACAGAGAAAACCCATTGTCCTGCCATGGTGGACAACAGGAAGCGAGGAGAGGGCCCAGAGATGCACCCTTCAGTCAGTCCCATTGGGTGACACAGAAGCCCATTTACACCAACCAAACCCATAGTTCTGGACGTGGCAGGTGGCAGAGGTGAGTAGCCCACCCATACAACACGGAGGACGCGCAGAACCGTGTCTGGGTCCCCCTGCACCGCGCTTGAAGATGTGTCCTCCGACAAAACCCATGATCCAGCTGTGGCAGGTGGCAGGAACGAATGGGACAACATCAATGAACATGATCAAGGCAGCTTCCGTCCCCTCATGGAGGACGCTGCCACTGACATCACCCATGGTCCTGCTGTGGCAGCAAGGAGGGATGCCCTGCCCAACCATCCAGAAGGTACAGTATTCAGCATCAGAAAGGGGGGGGATTCCAATGTTGCATGCAGCTGCAGAACCTATGGGCTGACCACAGCGGTGTGGGAGGGCCATGAGTCCCACCAATAGGGGGGGCCCGACCACCATACTCCACAATTATATGTGCAAACCCCCTTCCTGCTGAGAAGAGGACCTAACCCATGGTCCTGCTGTGGCGGCAGATGTGTTCCTTGTCTGAGAGCTCCTCATTACTGAGGGGCTGGGCTCACCGCCCTTGAGGATGTATCCTCCTCCTCCGACCCATGGTCCTGCCTTGGTGGCAGATGTGTTCCTTGTCTGAGGGCTCACAGCAGCACCATTGGCAACACCAACGGAATGCTACTGACCTCATGTGCCAATGGGGTCCCGAACACCAAACTGTACATTTGCATGTGCAAACCCCCTTCCTGCTAAGAGGCTGCCTGCCAGTGACCTAACACATGGTCCTGCCATGGCAACCAGCAGGAAGAGAGAAAGAAGGCCCCTCTCCACCCCCTTGGGGAGAGGGGACAAAGAGGCACCACAGGACAAGCAGCACAGCCAAGCACAGAAAGTCTCTTCTGCAACCCTATTGCAGAGAGGGCTGCTGATGGTCCCCCGCCCAAGCGGCACAGAGGCACAAAACAAGGGCCCTCGGTCCCATGGAGGATGCAGCCACTTGCAGAACCCATTGTCCTACTATGGTGAACAACAGGAAGCAAGGAAGGGGAGAGGAGCCATGGATGCACCCCTGGCCAGGTGGCTCAGGGTAAGAAAGGAAGGCCACTCTCCACCCCCTTGGAGAGAGCGGCTGCAGTGCGGATGCAACCCTGAGCACCAGGAAATCAAAGAAGGTCCCTCGGTCCCGTGAACATGGCCACTGATGGAACCCGAAGTCCTGCCATGACAGGAAGCAGTAAGCAAGGTATAAGGCCCCTCTCCACCCCCTTGGGGAGAGGGGCTGCAGTGTGGACGCAACCCTGAACACGCAGCACCAGGAAACCAAAGAAGGTCCCTCGGTCACGTGAATGTGGCAACTGATGGAACCCAAGGTCCTGCCATGACAGGAAGCAGTAAGCAAGGTATAAGGCCTCTCTTCACCCCCTTGGGGAAAGGGGTTGTGGTGCAGACGCAACCCTGAACACATAGCACCAGGAAACCAAAGAAGGTCCCTTGGTCACGTGAATGCGGCCACTGACGGAACCTGAGGTCCTGCCATGACAGGAAGCAGTAAGCGAGGTATAAGGCCTACTATGGTGGACAACAGGAAGTAAAGAAGGGAAGAGGAGCCATGGATGCACCCCTGGCCAGGTGGCTCAGGGTAAGAAAGGAAGGCCACTCTCCACCCCCTTGGAGAGAGCGGCTGCAGTGCGGATGCAACCCTGAGCACCAGGAAATCAAAGAAGGTCCCTCGGTCCCGTGAACGTGGCCACTGATGGAACCCGAAGTCCTGCCATGACAGGAAGCAGTAAGCGAGGAATAAGGCCCGTCTCCACCCCCTTGGGGAGAGGGGCTGCAGTGTGGACGCAACCCTGAACACGCAGCACCAGGAAACCAAAGAAGGTCCCTTGGTCACGTGAATGCGGCCACTGACGGAACCTGAGGTCCTGCCGTGACAGGAAGCAGTAAGCGAGGTATAAGGCCCCTCTCCACCCCCTTGGGGAGAGGGGCCAAGGATGCACCCATGGACATGCAAGATGGGGAAAGTAAAGACGGCCCCTCTCCACCCCTTTGGGGACACGCAGCATAGGAGAGCAAAGGAAGTCCCTTCTCTAACCCCTTTAGGGAGAGGGGCCACAGAGGCCTCCCTGGCCATGTGGCACGGGGTCACTAAGGGAGGCCTAAGGAAGGATGCGGCCACAAACACAACCCATGGTCCTGCTGTGGCAGGAAGCGAGGAAGAAGGTCCCTCTCCACCCCCTTGGGTACACCAGGTACCATGAGAGGGGAATCTCACAGCATCCTGAACAGCTGCATGTGCAACACTGTCCCTTGTACCAAGTCCCAGGGGCATCACCCAAATGCCGCTTGTGGCTGGAAGGGAAAGAACCCCAACACTACACAGACATCTGACTAGAGAAGGGAGAAGAGTAGCAGAAAACAAAGAGAGAGTATCCCTCACGCACTGGGCCATCGCTGGAATGGTACTGTGCCACACAGGGGTCTTTCCAAAATATTTGGAAGTACAGCCAGAGTGGGAGAATGACAAAGGGACCCAGTAGTGGTGTTGGAGGGTTACTGGCCATAGTGTGGAGTTGTGCCTGGAAGATGGAGAGAGGGGTGGCCTGCCTGTGAGCAGAGACAGAACCAAGAGAAGCAGATGTTTGGGGCGGCAGGTTGCTCCAGCACAAAACCCACACCATTTCTCCTGAGGTCCAGACAGCCTAATCTGACCTAAGCAAGCCAGACAGTGGCTCCGGTGTCTTTCTGCTGGCTGGCACTTACAATTATGCTTGATAAACAGGTTGCTGTGACTGTTGCTGAGAGACTGCCTTCGTGGACTTCTTCTGGACTGGACTGCACCTGGAGGACATCGGCCTGGAGACCTCTGAGTGTGGAGGATCAACTTTGCTGCTGGACATCCGGAGAGGACTGGTAGGGATTTTTAAAAAAAAATTTTTTTTGAAATGTATTGCTGCTGCTGGGCCAATCTGCTAGCATATGTTTCAGTTTGGTCTTTATGGCTTGGGCTAGGGGGACATTTTCTGGTGGGGAAGAGGACAATGTTTGAGGGTGGGAGGGAGGTTCAGTACTGCTTGTTGTGCTTGCTTGATTTAATGTTTCCTGTGTTATGTTTGACTGTGGGCTTGATGTAATGCTTCCCAGGCTTAAAAACGAGTGTGCCAGTTTCTGGCCCACACAGGCCTGCTCTACAGGGTGGGTGTGTTGTGTTTTTCCACTGGCTGGGCCTAGCCTTTCTGGGGGCGGGGATTCTTGCATGCCACCTGACTTTTAACTTTGGCACAGCTTCCCCACAGTGGCTTCATGACTGTCTAGGCCCAAAGCAGATCTGGGCCTTGACTTTTAGGGGTTGTGTGTGCAGCGTGTGTGACTCTGTTAACATTCCAACTTTCTTAACAGCATCGCGGAGGAGAGGAGGACCAGCTGCACGACTGCCTGAAGTTCGCTGGACTGCAGGACTGGTGAGTGAGTCTGTGGGTTTACAGCAGGGTGGGCTTAAGGGTTTGTTTTTGCTAGCTTGGGAGGGGGAAGGTACATTTTCAGAACACCGCATCCACACCCTACACAGATACACCACAGAAACATTGTTCCCGCTAAATAGTGTCTTAGCTAGGTAGGCCAGTTAGTAGGCATTCAGTGGCTAATTGCCCTCAACCTAATTGATCAGGGAACCAAGATTAGTTTTTTTAAAACATTAAATAGGGATTCAGCAGGAAAAGCATTAGTGAGTGAGGTTATATTTGATATTTGAGGCCGGCTACTGAAAGGCCTTGCTTCATGCCGAGGTGCTCGACGTGTCCCACACGGCGGAGAACATCGCTGCCACCCTGAAGAGACAGTTGGAAGAGTGTGTAGGCCAGGGACCCGCCACCGTGGGATGCATGGTGACGGACGGTGGCAAGAACATGAGGGCAGCGGTGTATCTAGTGAGCCAAGAGCGCATTTACTGTGCGGCTCACAAACTTCACCTAGTGGTGAGAGATGCGCTGGGGTTAGGCTCCTCGAAGGAACCCCTTGATACCCGGACTCGTGAACTCCAGTTACTGATCCAGAAATTTTGGAGGCTCACGAGTCACTTCTCGCGCAGCGTGACAGCCACACATGAACTGCGCCAGAAGCAGGTCAGGACAGGTGTGCCGGAGCACGCTCTGATCACTGACGTGAGCACTCGCTGGAACTCCACCTGTGCCATGCTTGAGCGCTTGGTGGAGCAGCAGGCCACACTCCACGCGTGGCTCTCTGAGAGCCGCAGTGCGAGTCAGGTGGGTGAGTTCAGCCGGGAGGATTGGCTCACCGTCACCCAAACAGTGGAGGTCCTGAAGCCCTTCAAGGACTTCACTGTGGCGGTCTCGTCAGACACGGTGACCCTTGGTCTGGTCATTCCCCTGGTGCACATGCTCCAGAGGAATCTGGCCACCCTTGCAGACCGGGGCGCGCCTCGTGCTGACTTCGTTCCAGCGGTACGCGCACTGATGAGAAGGCTGCAGCATGGCATAGTTGCCAGGCTAACTCCTCTCACGCAGATCGAGTCATACATGTTGGTGACCATGTGTGACCCACGCATCAAGGGCAATTTCGCTGAGCGGGACAGGAACCTCACCCAAGCCAGAGACGGGCTCTGCTCTTGGGTGAGGCGCAGGCAGGCCGAGAGGGGACACCTGTCGACAGGGGGGATGCGAGAGGGGCCATGCCGTGCGGGTCCCTCTGACGCCCCCTCTGTGCAGCCCCCCCCCCCCCGCGGCCACCACCGGAGTGCCAGTGGAGATGGAGATGCTCCGGTGGGCCCTCATCCCCTCTGGGGTCGTGAGGAACGTGAGAGAGGATTTGGCGGAGACAATGGTCAGGGACTACCTTGCTGAACCCTGCGAGTCGCTCTCCACCGATCCGCTCAGCTACTGGGCCAAGAAGGAGTCGGTCTGGCCGGATCTCTCCCTCGAGGCGCAGCGGCTGCTCTCATGCCCTCCGACAAGCATGGAGAGCGAGCGCGTGTTTTCTCATGCGGGCGACATTGTCAGCCCACATCGCACTCGCCTTCTCCCATGGAGTTGAGCAGTTGACCTTCCTGCAGTTGACCTTCCTGAAGGTCAACTCTCGCCTCTTCGATTTCTCAGGACTGGACTACCAGAGTGACTGAGGTGAGCCCAACTTGTGGCCTGCATCCTCTGCTAGTCCAGTCCTTTGGAATCGCGCTCTCCCCTGCATAAAACCCTGTAGACGCAGTTAAAACCGGCCAGTAGAGGGAGGGTGGTTAGGAACCAGTGGCAAAGGGAATCCACCCAGCAATTTGAAAGCCCCCCCCCCAAGGGAATTCAAAACATCTCCCAGCACTGAGACAGACCCTGTGGGACCAAATTTATTCTGAAAAATAATGCCCCAGAAACATGGATTGCCACTGGAGGGAGAAATAGGTTAGATAGGGATTGCTTAGGTGGGGATTAGGGAATGGGAAAATGTCAGATCCTGCTGTTTGGAATGTTTAAAATGTTTTTCAGAGTTGAAATCTTTGTTTAAAAAAAAAACCCAAAAAAAGTTGAAATGTTTTTTTAAGAGTTGAAATGTTTATTTATTAAAAAAAAAACCCAAAAAAGTTGAAATGTTTTTTAAGAGTTGAAATTTTCTTTAAAAAAAAAAAACCCAAAAAGTTGTAATGTTTTTTCAAAGTTGAAATGTTTATTTATTTAAAAAAAAACCAAAAAGGTTGAAATGTTACTGTGTGGTTTGCTTGGGGGGGGGGGGGATGCGGGAAGAGTTGGGGATGGGCACCAGCCAATGATGATGTCTCACAGATGTTTCCAGGTACATGCTGAGGCTGGTGTGGGGGGGGGAAGCCTCTGCAACACTGCTCCAGAAATACCACTGCGCAGTGCCTGGGAAGTTCCAGGTCCAGCTTTGTGTGGCTGAACTGAAAGCATAGCCAAAGGAAATGAAATTGGTTCTGCTGGACCTTGTTGCAGTGGTTTCCCCCCATTAAGTTTGGTGATGGAGGGGTAGTTGAGAGATGGGCTCACGCGCATAGAAATAAAGAAATTGTGAAAGAGAAGAAGTCTTTGTGTGTTTTTTTGTTGTTATGGAGGAGGTGTCGAGGGGATAAGCAAATAAGTATTTTATTTCAGGATAGTTGTGTTATTTTCTGACTAAGACAATGCTGTCCTGCCTGTGGGTGTGCCCCGCTACTGTGTTACCTAAATCTGTCCAAGAAAGAGTTTTTGACCCATTTTGCCCTCCCGCTGTGCAACCCACATCTTGTACTGCTGTTTTCAAGTTTTGCTGATTGTCTGATATTAATTGAGTTGTGTTATGTTTGTGTAGTGTGACTCACCGCAAGCATGCTGTTATCATGCCCTTTTGTGCCCTACTGCTGTGTAAATTTAAGCTGTTCATGAAGTGTTTTTGAAAGGTCTTCTTGTGGTTTTATTGTTTCTCTGATTTGAAGCTAGTTATGTTAATTTTGTCTAGTGGACTTCTTTTTCCATGCCCTGTTGTGCACTCCTACTATGTCACCTAAATCTGTTCAAAAAATTTAGAGTTTGTTAAAAAAAAAATTTATTAAAGATTCTTTGATGTGTAGTGAATTGTGTAGTCCTTTTGTGTGGGGGACAATTAGTGTGATTTGATGTGATTTGTTGACCTATTGTACTTTGAAAGTGAGAAAATAAAGTTTTTTTAAACTTGAATCATTGTGTGTGTGTTTTCTTCTTTGATGTGAGGTTGGTTCCCAGCATAGGGAACAATGGGGCAGGCTGGCCAGCCTTCTCTGTAGGTGGTGCGGGTGTCAGGGGGTGGTTGTCTGTGTGTCAGGTTGTCTGTGTGCCAGGGACAGGTTGGCACTCAGAAGTGTGCCCAGCCCACCATTGTGGCACCCCTGGGCTGTGCAGAATTGCCCTGGGAAAGAGAGTTTAGAAGTTCCCAGCATAGGGAACAAAGGGGGAGGGCTGGCCAGCCTGTTCCTGGGGTTATGGGTGTGGGGCTGCTGGGGGTGGATTTGGGTCTGTGAGGGGCTAATGTGGGGATTTGGGTCTGTGTGTGGCTGCTGGGGGGGAATTGGGTTTGTGTGGGGCTGTAGGGGGTGGACTTTGGGGGCTGAGAGCACCTACTTAGGGAGGCCAAGTGGGAGCAGGCTGAGCCTTGGTGGGGGGTGGGAGAAAAGGTGGGAGAAGGGCCCCTGAGGGTTGGGGGGCATTTTGCATGCAAAATGCCACCCCTGGCAAGACAAGCCTGCCTCTTCATTTTTTCCCCATAGGAAATAATAAAGATCAGCAGCAGCAAGCACAAAATAAGAGATTAGCAGCAGCAAGCTAAAAAGACGTTTCCCTTTTTTAGGCGAGGATAGGGGGACCTAGTTTGGGGGGCCATAACATGGCCCCCCAAAGTTCAATCGGCCTGAAACTTGGGGGGTTGTTAGAGAGGAGTTAGAGGAAGGTCCCCACCAATTTTGGCTTGAATTGGTGGGAAAATGCCTCCCCCAGGCGTCCGGGAAGACGGAGGCATTTTCCCATTGAAAAGCATCCCGAAACAACCCGAAACGATACCCGAATCCCGAATCCCGAAACAGCTTGCCGTTTCGGATTTAGCTATTACCGAAATAGATTCTTGTTTTGGGTATACCTGAAACGAGAATCCCAAAACAGTGTGCCTTTGCACACCCTTAGTCTCTGCCAGTACGCGAACACCCGCCTCCTGAGCCTTCTACCTCACACTTTTCAAGGGTGCTGTCCCCAACCCCGAGGGAACAACCTCCACAAGGTTGGCCTGCCTGGGAGTCCTGCTCCCACCCGCCGCAGTCGAATTGGACTCGGGACTGGGCTTCTCGATTGGGGTGGACTCCCGTTCCTCTCCCACTTCTCCCTGCTCTGAACTGCAAGCCGGCCTCTTTCTGTCCCCGATGGATGTTTCGCAGGGTGAGACCAGAGGCAACAGGCTCGGATGATGCCTCTGCAGGTGCTTGCGCAGGGCTGAGGCATCACAGGAGGGGCACCAAGCCACACAGGGGTCATAGGGAACGGTCTGAAAGTGCTTCCAGATCACAAGATTGAAGCAAGGACCGATGAGACCAGGCTCTTGAGGATAACTGAGGATTACCGGCCGCAGTGTTGAGCTATGTTGGGAAGATGGAGTGACGGGTGGACTGCAGTCAGGGATGGACCCAAGGGTTTGGGAATTGGGGTGGGGGTGGGGGTAAGCCCTGCCATTCCTCCTGAGATCCCTTCTCCCCCTCCTCAAACAGTTTTCACAGATCCTCTTCCGACACCGGTAAGACTGCTTCTGCCTCCTCCACAGCCCCCACAGGCAGATCTTCTTTAGTGGGAGTCTCTGGTGCCTCCAACTCTTCCCACTCTTTAGTGCTGCTGGTCGATGGGCAACCAGGACAACTTTTGCACTTGCCCCCACAACCACCCTTGGCTCCTTCTCTCAGCCTCATAGTGCTGCTCAGCATGGAAAGCAGAACAAAAATGAGTGTGAGCCCTCCTCAAAATGAGCCCCCTTCGCTTGGCTGCAAGGCCTGGCAGTGATGGAGGAGTAGATCCCTAGCTCCCCCACGCACAGAGACACCTGAGTGCCACCGGCACAGGTGCTCAAAACAAAATAGAAAGAGCAGAAAGGTGGCCCCAGAGCCCGGCAGTAACCCTGAGACCAGGGAGGACTAGATCCCTAGCTTCCCCACGCAGAGAGGCACTTGACCCACCGAGACAGATGCTCAAAATAAAATAGAAAGAGCTAAATGACCCCTCAGCCAAGGCAGCCACTTGGCTTGGATGCAGGGTCTGGCAGTGATCCTGAGACCAGGGAGGAGTAGATCCGTAGCTCCCCCCCACACAGAGACATCTGAGTGCCACTGGCACAGGTGCTCAAAACAAAATGGAAAGAAAGAGCTGAATAATAAACTCAAAAAGAAAGGTGGCCCCAGAGCCTGGCAGTGAGTGACCCCGAGACCAGTGGGAAATACAGCCCTACCTCCCCAAGCACAGACACCTGAGGTGCAAAACATTTAGAATTAATAATTGAATAAAGAAGGAATAAAGAGAAAGAAAATCCCCCCCCCCAAAAGGGGGTATCAAGCTAGACCCCAGGCCAGAGTCGAGTGGCCCAGGGGCCTTGGGTGGAAATGGGGTGGGGTGCAGGAAAGACGGCACCCTTCTCAGTTCCCAAACAGAAGAGGCTTTTCAGTCTCTTCAGCCAGCCAGCACTGCAGCAGCAGCCAAGCTCCCTTACAACAATCCCACTTCCACTCACACTCTCCCTCTCCCCAGCAGCAGTCCGCCTTCTCTCACTGCCTGCAGAAACTGAAAGTAAGACCCAGCGAGGTGTGGCTATTTATAACAAACGCTGTCATAGAGCAAAGTAGGAACTCTCTGGTTGGCTGTCCTAACAGGGTTTTGAGGGATGAGATTGGAGTTCCCATGGCTACACAGGTGCGTCTCCTCTCTGTTCTTGGCTACCAGGAAACAGACTGCGAGCTTCACGGTTGGAAGGGAGACCTGCCTATCAAGTTAAGCTGGGCTAAGATTGGGGTCTCCATTGCTGGTCTCCGTTGCCTGGGAAATCAATGGATTGGCGCCAGGCTGTCTACACTCATGAAATGCTCATGACACGACGAATTGGGCCTGAAAAAGTCGTGGGGTTTCAGCAACACATGGCACCACGAATCACGCCTTATGAACCACGAATCGGCCTGTTCCATGCGGGTTTTTGTCATAATTCTATTTGTGCCTACCTCTAGTTGTGATTCAGAATTGGATTTTAGTGATAGGTGGGGCCAGACATAATATTTCATGGGTCTAAAATCCTCCCAACCACTTTAAACCAATTCCCAGGCTTTCCCCAGTGTAGGCTACCATGTATGCTAATAGCAATATGCCGTCTTGAACATTAATGTCTACAGTTGCTATGAGCCCTTCCTGCTATCCCTCATCATTGTAAGATTTGATTTGGAAATAAAGAATGGCGACAAGGAGGAATTGTGCAGGGGTTAGTGGTAGGCATACTTCTAAGCCCCATCATACTCATCACATAGTTTGCCAACTCTTGAGTTGGGAAATTACTGGAGATTTGGGGGTAGATCGTGAGGAGGGTGGGGTTTGGGGCAGAGAGAGACCTGAGTGAGGTATAATACCATAGAGTTCATCCTCCAAAGCAGCTGTTTTCTCCACTCCAGATGAACGGATCTCTGTAGTCAAGAGATCAGATGTAATTCAATAAGATCTCCAGGACCCACCTGGAAGTTGGCAAAAACATCATTACATCATTAGGCAGCAATGGGGCCCAATTCAAGATGAGATTATGTTAAAATAATTTTAAATCAGGTTCACTCCATTTGGTTTCTTATGTTTTTGAAAACTTTTGCTGCTCTTTAACAATTTCCAAAATGTTCTCTAATGAATCCAGGTGACATTTTCTAATGGAAATATTGTATTGCTTGTAATATGTCGTTGAGGTTTACAAAGGAGATTCAGTCCCAGATAGCAGAATTTTCTCAGCTGCTCTGGATGATGTTCATTAAACCTTCACTAGAGGGCACCAGAGACCCCATCTAATTTCTTTGGGTTCCTAAAAACAGGCTGTTAATTAGCTTATAATTCTGATCTTTATGAATTTAGAACATATGTACATTGCTGCACAAAGAAAGCACCCAACCCAAATTGGTTAAATTGACATTAAACTTTTGTTTGTCCTATGAGAATGATTGGATCTGGAACAGTAAACAAATCAGATTATTTCTCTTGAATTTGCAGAGACATGGAAGCCTAATCTCATTTGCTGGCAAAAATTAGAATTTGCCAGGCCAGCCAGTAGTGCTCCAGCCAGCTCTCAAAACAACCTCCAATGGGCTCAGAGTAGAACTCTTAGAAATTAGGCAGCTAATGTCTGACGAATTATTGTACAAGTCCAGATTTTTGAAAAACAAGAGCCATCCCAGGCAAAGGGCTTAACTGTGTGATATGCTGAGGGTTCTGTGTACAGAGCACCCTGTGGTTTTTTTACTCACTTAGCAGTGCACCCTTTGGGACCCAATTAAGATAAAGATTGCCAGGCAAAGGCAATCTTAGTCCTCCCCCATGTCATTTTTCTAATCAAAAATCATTTTCCCTACATGCCCTGCTGAAAAACTGCACATGCACCTGATACTAGTCTGCATGTAATTTGCAACAGAGCAAAAGCCTCCTCCCCACATGCTGCTGCTGTCCTAATTTGAATCAGGCCCCTTTGATCTGCTCAGACAGTTTAAAAAATGCTGGGGGCTCTGTCCATGTAACTCCCAGCATAATATGTAGCTAGGCACAAAGATTCCCACCACCCAGACCTAACACCATATGAAAACAAATCACACAAATAACTAATTTATTAGCTCTCTATAATTTTTTTACATTCTCCAGCATTCATAGCATGCCATTTCCGTAAGGAACTCAGGATATTGTGGAAGTGTGCATTGAGAAATTTTTTGTTTGTTTCCAATTCAGGGTTTTTGAACTATTTACTATTATTGTATTTGGGGGGGGGGCAGGGCATTGCTGGTTCTGCTCTAATCCATTTGTTTTTGCAATGAGGCCTTTGAGGCTCTTTGGGAGAGCTGTTTTTGCAGTTAACAGCACCAAAATTGCACAGGACACAGTCCTCCCTCTAAACCATCAACTCACTGAGTTTGAGCACACACAACAATGGGGTTCAGTGTTTATGGACCCCAAAGAACTCTTGGAGAAGGCATCAAAGTGAGTGTTGACTGAGTATATGCACACTGTTCTTTTTAAAGAGGAAGTTGTGGAAACAAGTCTCTAGAACAGCTGTTTTCTTACTTAACCAAAAATCACATTGATCATTAGTTCCCCTCCCTCTAAACCATCAATCCATTCAGTTTTTCCTCAAGTACATGACACACAAACCCACAACAATGGACCAGAAGAAGGCAAGTGTCACTGGATGCACACTATGGCAGGAAACTGGGTGGCAAAGAAGTAGTGGGGTGGCATCCAAGAAGGAGAGTGCTCTGTGAGCAGTCCATCTAGCCTCCACCATTTTAATAGCTGCTTATGATATGCAATCATAAGCCACTGGACAAAATGCGCTTCCTGCCGCACAAGCCAAACTGCCCAGCAAGGCAGAACGTTGTCAGCTCCTCCCGGGAGGCTGAAATGTATGTATCAAGCAAATCAAAAACCGAGTGATTAGACACCATTGTCTCCTGCCTCCCAAAACCCAAAGCAGACAGATCCTTGATAAGCAAGGCTCTTGTGAGTCACTTTGCCTCGGACATTCCAATCTCCTCTCTTCCATTGATTAGATCCTGTCCCTCAATCAAGGATCATCAATCAGCTCTGATATGTTTAAGTTCTTCCTGGGAACACTTAATCAAAACTCTAAATTCATCAGCCAGGTTTGGAGGAATATTTAATTAACTATAGTTTCTTTGCAAGACACCAGGAGCAGCCAATCTAACTCTTTTGTCACACTCCGGCAGCACCAGTCAAGGTACTCAAACCTTTTGTCCTTCCCAGGAGATGACCTTTAGGGTCCTTTGTCTTACTGGCTGAAGTCACTCTCCAGCCCCAGGGTTTGATTTGCCCTATAAAAATATTGGCTTTGCCCCAGCCAAATTGTACATGCTTACTTGGATCCAAGCTCTGTGCCCTCAGAATCTCTCTGAGCCTTTCCTGATTGAGAACGCTGGCCATTTGAAGCCCTCTTCCTCCGCAGGCTACTCAACTCCTCCGATAGGTAATTATCACCCGAAAAACCCTGAAATCTATTTCCACTTTCACCTCTACTTTCCTAGGAATCTCGTGTGCTTGTGATTTGCAACTTGTGTGTGAGAGTTTCCCTCTTTAAATAAAATTACTCTTTATTTTAGAAAACACCCTTCTTGTCAGTTTCCTTTGGGAGGGGACCCCGTAAAAATTGGTGGAGGATCTCGCTTCTTACCCCTCTCACATAGCCTTCTCCTTGCTGCTAATTCCCCCAACTCGCAAGGAGACCAGTTCTAGTAACTGCTCCAACCACTGCAGTGCAGCAATATTTTAAAAAATCTTGCCTTTTGTTTGCTCCCCTCCCTTTTTCTAGGTAATCATAGTGCCAATAAATCATTATCTTTGCAACCTGCTGTTATTTATTGCTGCCATGTTTCCTTGTGCTTTGCAGTTTTGTTCCTATGATGAAGGGTAAATCCTTTTTTTTGACACTCAGCTTTCTACTGCAAGATGGGGTGTATGTATTCTCACATTAATTGCCACCAATGTCCATTGTCCAAGTGCAGGCAGCAGGCAAGCAGCATGATTGTCAGACATGCCCCTCCCCCGCAAACAGACGTGTTTTTTCCATAAAGTTTCCCTTTTGCTGTGTCAGAATTGTTTCTGAAAAAGCAGAGCAGGCCAATGGCTTGCAGGGGGCTTGATTTAAGCTTTATGTGGAGAATTTGTTTTTAAATAACGTTTTGACAGCTGTTGGAGGGGGAGGGGGCTTGTAATAGGATGGAAAACTGAGAAGTAGTAAAGATGCACATTTCCCCTTCCCTCCAATGGAGTTAAACAAACATTTCTGAAGCTGATAGATGGGGAGGCATCAGTGCTCCTCCCCTTGTGAAGACCTGATTGGCAAGGAGACACTGCCAGGGTCTTGCATTCCACACATTCTCCATTCCTGCTAATGGAGTTAATTAGGTGGTACACAGAACGTAAGCCTCTGTCCCCTTGGGATCTGATTGGTAGATATTGCCAATAAGGAAACAAGATACTGTCAGCCCAGTTCCTGCCTGCCAGCTGCAACCACTATACAATATGAAACAAAATGAAAAACAAACTTTTTTTGTGGAAAGGTGTTGTTATAAGTTGGTTTCCTGGACTTGATTCACTATTCTGCAAGCCACTTTAACAAAATAAAACAGCAATTTCTGTGTGTATTTCCAGCTCATTTGTTTCATTCTGCACACCCTGAGGACACTGTACACAATACCCCAACTCATGAGACAAGTTAGGCGGAGCGACATTGATGGACATATAGTCACACATTCCCAAGTTTCTCCAATCAAGGACCCAACAACAGAATACTCAACTTATAGCTGTTTGAATTAAATGTCCTGGAAGACTGAAATGTTCTTCCACTTGTTTCTGAATGCTGTCAAGTTTGGATGTCTGACTTGTATCCATTAACAAAGACCTGTTCATCCTATTTAGATAGTAAACAATGGCTGGGGATGGTATATACTGTATTGCAGGATCAGCATGTGAACAAGCTCCAGCGGTTACATCTCATAATAGCATTGTGTGATGATCCTTCTACATGATATGTTGTCTCCCTGTCTGTGCCTCCACTCCCAGTCTTGCTTGCTAGGGAATTTGGTTTCAAGCACAGGATTCCTGGTGCATGTCTGCATAAGGATCTGGGGTGGATGTGGGAGAAATGTCATGTAGTTAGTATCTTGAATCAATAAGGGAATGGGGTGGACATCTGGTTGGGATGTGAATCAGCACTCTGCTGGTTCAAATCCCACTACTGCCATAAATTCAGCAGGTGGCCTGGGATAAGCCACTCCTCTCAGCCCCAGCTCCCCAGCTGTATTGTAGGAATAACAACAACATTGACTTTGTTCACCCCTCTGTGGGACACTGTGTAGAAGAGAGGTATATAAGTGCAGTTGTTGTTGTTAATAATGTCTTTATTAGTCTTATTTTGCTGCTGAATGGATGTATTGGATTAGGAGGCTGAATATAAGGATATGGCTACCATTCAAGAAGAGTGAAAGAAGTGCATTTGTCCAGAATAGGTTGTTTTTCATTGATGTATTGTAAAGGTTTTAGATAAATGTCATCTGGATTTCTGTCTGTCTTCAATTTGGGGTCCAATGTTCAGAATTTTTCTCTGCATAATTGGGTATATCTGCCAGCTGAGGTATATGAATTCCATACATCTGATAAAGCAGGCTGCAAACTGGTGCACAACAATAAATATGTTGTTCTTTTGAGATGCTAAAGATTCCTGTTTCTTTATAACTGATTAACATGGCCTTCTATCTAGCCCTATTCCTCCATTAGTCCTCTTATGGTGTCTGCCTCCCCACCCCTGCCCAGTGCCCACATCTGTAATGGGGTGCGATTAAATATTATAAACACAACCATATGGTAAGACTTATTAAGCAAATTGATCCTAGAGGACTGCTGTACTTTATTGGGAGAGTGGTGCCTGTGCTGGAAGTATGTGTATAGGAGAAGTTGTTGGTCAAGAGACAAGGGTCTGGTAGGAAATATATAGGTTATTCTTTAGGGAAATGTGCTGCTTATTTTGGAGTGCTTTGAAAACACGGTTCATTCTGTTCCTATTTGTTATACTTTAGAGGATGGAGCTTGCAGTTTCCACACATGGTTCTGCTTGCTTATGTTTGCCAGCATTTGTATTTACTCATGCTCCTGTGCCTTTAGTAACCTAAGCTGCCTAAGCAGTATCTGTGTATCATGAAAGGCTTCATCTGCTGATTTCTTCAAATCAAGGTGCTGTTAAATTGAAGAGTTCAGTACCCTACTTTCAAGTCTTTTCTGAAATGGACTGAAGTAATCAAAAGGAAATTTTACCTCTGGGTGTAGTTCATCCCCTTTGAAATGGATGGAAATTCCACCATTAACTTCAACAGTACCCACATATGGGTTGTAATCCACTGATTTGGACAAATCCTCTTCAATGCCAAGAATAATGGACACTAGCAAGCCAAAATTAAGTTCTTTCTAGCAGCCCAGTTTAATCCATGTTTACTCAGAAGCCAACCTGAGATTGTTCTATGAGCCTTAATTGTACCTAGGAGTGTTATGCAAGGCTGAAATTTTATGTACAGTTACTTGGGTGTTGGCTCCATAGAATCTAAAATGAGGCTAACTTAAAAGTAAATGCATATGATTGTCATAGAGTTCAATGGGGTGGTGTGGGGTGGGGTGTGTGTGTGTGTGTGAGAGATTCTTAATTCTTATCATTGACATCAATGTTGGGTTGAGGAGGAAGAAAAGATTTGGCTGACTCATTTCAAATGTTGTTACAGTAGAGCTTAATCCTGTTGTTGGTTTGTGGCAATAGCATTGCTTCACAATATTGCATTTTTAGCACTGAATATTTTAGAACACTACCTTCATTTTGGAAAGTCCCCTTTTTGAATGCTGTTTTATAACCTTAAGCCAATATAGACATGTTGCTGCTTGCTACAATTACTATGCTTTTCATTTCTTTCTAAGGCTAAGATTGGAATGAGGCGGAGTTAACAAAATCTGGGGACATTAGTTCAGGAGTGTGTGTGTGTAGAGTGAAAGGAGAATAAAAAGGGAAAGTTACTTGGGTTAAACTAAGAGATCACCATGAGCTTGTGGAGGGAGGGACTTTATGTAACAGCAATGTAGATTTTTCTGCTCAGACCACACACACGTGTAGATACACACTCTTTTGCTCTTGCTCTGCCTGCACTGCAGTTTGAAGACTGTGAACTAACATGAGATAAACATCGCAAGTTTCCAATTGTCTGTATAAAGATTACTTTCCTGGAAACTCTCCTTACTCCTGGCAAGATGATGACTAAATTACCTTTTGAAGAGTCACTTCAGGGATATGTGCCCATCTGTAGGAGTGATCTAATGTCCTGCCAAGTGAATGTTTTTAAAATCATGCATTCAAATTCTGATTCAGAAACACAGGCAGGCAGGAGCCTAATAAAACTCTTACCACCACTGCCAAAAAATGTTTATAACTCATCCATTTATGAAAAATGGTATTGACACACAGTAGTGAGTTGTCATTCTGTTTACATGGAGCATAAGTTCGTTTCTTGCGAAGTCTGTGTGTTTCTCTGTTGAGTTAAATATTTTCAAGTCTGTAGCATGTTGGGAAAATTGCATACCTTTTGGGTAGAAAAACTCCAGATTTCAGCAAGTAAGAACTCCTGAGAAAGCAACTGAAGCTACTAGAAATTGGTCTGCATCTAGCTTGAGAGTTGAGAGCCATGCCAGATTTGTGGTTTACAAGAGGGAACTTGCAGCCACCACAGGAAGGAATCAGGCATTTACACTCCAGTATATACTTTTGCTTTGTAGCAATCACTTTTTGCTAGCATTCAACCACTAAACCATATTGTTACCGATAAACTGCAATTCTGGTTTTCACAAATGGAACAAGTTTGTCACGTACATTGTGGGATATGTTAGTGCTTGTTGTGTCTGAGTACTTGCTATGTTTTGCCTATAATCACCATCAGAAAGAAGCGATTTTCTCCCTCAGCTGCTCATGCCATTTTGAGTATAATCTCCCATTATTAACTTCCTTCCATTTTTTTTCTCCTTGAGAAGGTGGGTGTGCTCCTGGCTCTGTCTTGAAGAGGGGCTGGCTTTTCCTTCTGCTAATACAGGAGTCCCACATAACTGGTTGTCAGTTCTGGAACCAACACTTTAACTTTCCCGTTAACAGTAATTTGATCAGCTGCAATTAGCAGATATTGGTAGCTCTCTCTCCAGCCATTCTAAATTGTATAATGTGTGCATGTGGGAGGAGGGGGTTCACAATAGCAATATCCTCCTCCAATCTATGCATGCTTGTTGGAACGTGTAAGCATTAAAATCCTGTAATATATATATATATATGTTGGGCCCAAATGTGTAGACATGTGACTTCCACTTGATCACACTGATACTGCCTCTCATTTATGCATGTTCACCTCACCAAGGGCATAGCACAAGGTATATGCTCCTCTGAAAGTATGTTCTGTAGCACAAGGTATATGCATATAGGCTCTGTCCTTGTGATTAGGAATACTGCTTTTGAATGTTTCTAATCATGGGGATGGAACTTTTGTGCATGCAATGTATATGTGCATAAATGCTGTGCTCTTGAAGCAAACACATTTAAGTGGGGGGGGATTCATTTGCATTTCTGCATATGCACCTTAGTTCTGAACACACAAGTACAAGACTATAGCAGAGGGGTTACAAATGTGGGCACACACTGACTCCTTTCTGGTGCCCACCAGGTGGAGGTTTTGCCTGGTAATTGGTTGTGCAGTTCAAAAGAACATGTTTTCAGAGGAGCTGCCACCAAAGCGTTGGTTTTATTCTCTCACTCCACTTTCCAAGTCTATTTTTAAAATTAAAATTTTTAAATCTTCTCTCCTGCACTTAGGCTTCCTCTGTTGCTGTGGTTCTGCCTCCTGCAGCAGTCATTTTGTGGTTGTGTCCACCACCCTGTGTCAGAATTCCAAAGGTGTTCACAGGCTTTAAAAAGCTGGGGACCCCACTGAGAGCATGTCACATGCTGTCAAGTTGCTTCTGATGTATGATGACCCGATGAATTAATGACCTCCAAAATGTCCTATCATTTCCAGCCTTGCTTAGATCTTGTAGACTGAAGACCATGGCTTCCTTTCTTGAGTCAATCCATCTCATCCTGGGTCTTCATCTGTTCATACTGCCTATCCCACTGTAGTCTATGCATCCACACGTATATGGTACTCCCTATATGATAGAGAATCATGCTTTCCCCCAATCATATGAAGAGTCTGACACATTTTCATTTCTTTGTATTTAGGCCCTATACGCACATTTCTAGGAAGGGGCACAAGTCAAGGGCGGAGCTTGCTGCCATGCATGGGAAGGTGTGGGATAACTTATGTACTTACACTGAAAAGGGCTGAAGTTTAGCATTATGCCGTAAAGACTGCCACTGACATCTGCAAGCTAAACCAAACCAGGACATGATGGCCAGTTAGCAAACCCATTTGCAAACGTGGCTATAGCAAGAGTCTTTGGAAGGACCTTCAGCAAGATTAATGGTAGCCTAGCAGAGAGAGCTGAAGCATGTGAATTTCCTGCCCCCCCCCCCCATTACTTATCTCCATGCCAAGAAAAGATTCATTTGCAAAATACCTAATGTCTGTTTAAAAAGCACAATCTTAGGCTTGAAAGTATAGACAGGAGTAATGATTAACAGCCACCTGCCCTGCTTTCACACACTCTTTTTTGTTTCTAAAGGATTTGGAAAGAATACAACCTGAAACCTCAGTGAAATCTTTAGACTGAGATCTCAAAATCTTAATTTAGTTGTATAGCTAGCAAACCATCCTTAAATCACAAGAGAGAACCCAGCTCTCCTCATCTTTACTATTCTAATGTTTAGCTCAAGATTGTGAGGATGAGCTACATATGCAGAGGACCCTGAGCTGATGTGGTGGTTAGAATCATATAGTTGGAAGGGACCTCCAGGGTCATCTAGTCCAACCCCCCCCCCACAATGCAGGAAATTCACAACTACATCCCCCCCACACACACACACACTCAGTGACCCCTGCTCCATGCCCAGAAGATGGCAAAATACTTCCAGGATCCCTAGCCAAACTGGTGATTGGCATTACCCTGGGTGTGTAAGAAAGGGCCACAAGAACTAAGCACTGATGTAACACTTCCTGCCCTCCCTCTCATGATCTGCCTATGTTCAGAGAATCAGCATTGCTGTCAGATAGCCATCTAGCCTCTGCTTAAAAACCTCCAAAGGAGAGCCCACCACCTCCCAAGGAAGCCTGTTCCACTGACAGACTGCTCTGTCAGGAAGTTCTTCCTAATGTCTAGCTGAAAGCTCTTTTTAAAAAAAATTTTTTTTTATTTAATACAAAAGAAGAACTACAACAATAACTTGAACAACAAATATAGGGAATAATATCAACATGTACCACTATAAGAGAAAATGTGTATAAAATGATGTATAGATGGTATTTAATGCCAAAAAAGTTAGCAAATGGTAATAGTCAAATGTCAGATATGTGTTGGAAGTATAAGAAACATGAAGGTTCTTTTTATCATATGTGGTGGACTTGTGAAAAAGCTAAACAATTCTGGGGGGAAATTGTAGAGGTTATGTCAGATATTTTACAGAAAAATGTGATTAAAAACCCAGAATTATTGTTATTAAGTATGAACCTAGAAGAATTTGATAGAATGGACAGAACAATGGTGTTTTATATGATTACTGCAGCTAGGATGTCTTATGCACAATTGTGGAAGACTCAAGAGATACCATCAGTGGAAGATTGGATTCTGAAATTACTAAATATGGCAGAAATGGACAAGTTAACAAGGAAGTTGAAAGAACAAGATACTGTGGAATATGTTATGAGTTGGGAGAAACTTAAGAATTATGTGGAAAAGAAGTGGGACATGAAAGGCAAAATGTGGTCTTTGGATAATTGTTAGGAGGGGAGAATGGATCTTTACTTTACATTAATTAGAGGTGAAAATATGGATAGTGTATAAGTAAGAATGATATAGTATATTTTATATTATAATCTTGAAAGTAATATTAGAGACTTATTTTAAACATGGTAGATATAGATATGTATTATAATGTAGAAATTAATATTATAGGAGATAGTGATGTCATGTAGATGAAGGGAATGGAAAACTGTTGGAAGTCAACTGAAAAGGGGGGGAGTGGGTGGGAGTGGTATAATGTGAGGGATATTGATATTGAATATTATGATTTGTGTATACTGACCCATCCAATAAAAAAATTTTATTAAAAAAAATATAGGGAATAATATAACAATTATACAAAATTGTTGATTACAAGAAAAGAATAAAAAGAGGGAAAATAAAACATTTCAATCAATTGCTTACTATAGTCAATAAATGTTAAGTATAAGTAGCATTCACCAAATGCTGAAGTGACATATTCCATTTGTGGAACTAAATTTTCAAAATATCCTGATATAAATTGTTAGGAGGAGGTGTTTCAGTTTTATCGACATAATCCAAAAAGGACCACCATTTTTCATAATAATTGCATGTAGCAGAATTAGCAGATAGACTCTCCCGAAAGCTCTTTTGATTTAATTTCAACCCACTGGTTCTGGTCTGACCCTCTGGGGCAACAGAAAACAACTCTCTGCCATCCTCTATATGACAGCCCTTCAAGTACTTGAAGATGGTTATCATATCACCTCTTAGTCGTTTCCTCTCCAGGCTAAACATACTGAGCTCCTTAAAGCTTTCCTTATAGGACTTGGTCTCTAGACCCCTCACCATCTTCACTGCCTTCCTCTGGACACATTCCAGCTTGTCTATATCTTTCCTAAATTGTGGTGCCCCAAACTGAACACAATACTCTAGGTGAGGTCTAACCAGAGCAGAGTAAAGTGATACCGTCACTTTGCGTGATCTAGACCCTTCTGTTGATACATCCAAAAATAGCACTTGCCTTTTTAGCTGTCATATCACACTGCTGACTCATGTTCAGTGTATGGTCTATTAAAACCCCTACACTCTTTTCGCACATACTACTGCCAAGACACGTCTCCCCCACCCTATAATTATGCATTTGATTTTTCCTACCTAAATGCAGAACTTTACATTTATCTCCGTTGAAATTCATTTTATTTGTTTTAGCCCAGTTTTCCAGCCTGTCAAGATCATCTTGTCTCCTGACTCAGGCCATTTCCACACGGCTTACCTTGTTCCGGAAAACAGCGAAATCGCATGAGAAGACACTGTTATCGCATCTTCTTGCGTGATAACTGTGTCTTCTCGTGCGATTTTGTGAGAGATTTCGCTGTTTTCCGGAACAAGGTAAGCTGTGAGGAAATGGCCTCAGTCTTCTACCCTTCCCAATTTAGTATCACCTGCAAATGATGGAAGTTACCTGGATCCTCAGATTTCCAACCAAATATTTTATTTTCCAAGCAACAGTTTATTAATAATAAATACAGCAATAGAAGCTTCAAAGATGACACACATCTTAAATTCACTTAAGGAAATACAGGTAAATATATGCATCTAGGGAACAACTAACACACCCATAAGCCACATTCATTTAATTTATTTATGTTATTTAGAGTCTGCCTTTCTCACTGAGACTTAAGGGCACTTTGAAGCAGGATGTGTAAAGGAAGTTCTTAACCTTTTTCTTGCCAACTTGTTTACCCTAGAAACTACATCTCCTCAGGGATAACAACTGGGAATTCTAAACTTTGCAAATAGGGCAAGCAGGGTAAAAACAGTGGCGGGAGCGGGGGTGGAGAGAGAGAGTAAGTTTCAAGGGAAAATATTGACAAAATTGAGGCTGAACTCTCCCCCCCCCCCTTTCTTCTCCATTTCACAGCCCCTCCACCCACTGATCATTTTACACATTAAGGGCTTTGTTACACATGGCTTCAGCAGAATGTGAATATGAAGTTGGTCTATCAAGGTCAATAATACTGTCTAGTCTGACTCTCATTGGCTCTCCAAGCTATTAAGTGGAGGTCTTTTCACTTCACCTAATACCTGATCCTTTTAATGGGAGATGCCACTGATTGTACCTGGGGCCTTCTTCACATAAACTGGCGATCTACCACTGAGCCACAGTCCCACCCACAACATATATTTTGCCCCACAGGATACAGCTATTGGGTCTTACCAGCTTCTCCCATTTTCTTTTCTTCCTATTTATTACCAACAGCATACTTCTTTGATCACTGCTGAAACCTACATTATGGTGGCACTATATAGTAATACCTGAAAAACAAACAAAACCACATGTGCCTTATTCCTGTAAAACTGAGAGATGTTATTAGTGGGTCTCTAAGAGCCAAGCTACAAGTGACGCCTTACACAGGTTGGACACTTGTCAGCTTCCCTCAAGTTTTGATGGGAAATGTAGGCGTCCTGGTTTTACAGCTTGGCTCTCCATTACAGCTGCAAGACCAGGATGCCTACATTTCCCATCAAAACTTGAGGGAAGCTGACAAGTGTCCAACCTGTGTCAGGCGTCACTTGTAGCTTGGCTCTAAGTTTAAAGTGATCCCAGACAGGAATGCCATTAGGAGTGGTTCCCTCTCCCACTGGTTTCAGATTACATAGGGTTGTTCCTCAGGAGGAGCATAACACCTACATCTGGCAGTTGTGGGCCAAGCCACACACTCTATGGAGTTCTTTTATTTCCCCCCATCCCTTTTTTAAAAATGAAAAGCTACTACTTGAGGATACACTCAAAAAGCGGAAGGAGGGGCATGCTTTTTCCTGCTTGTCATTTTCCCTTTAAAAAACAAACCATTCCAACTGCTTTCTCTCATACATTGTAAAATACTTCCCTATCTTTTCTCCCATGAGGACAAAAGCAACTTGAGGAGGCTGATTCTGCAACATAAAATGACTGCTTGCAGGGAGAAATTAAAAGCCTGTTTCCTTTTCTCTACTCAATTGCAGCCTCAAGCAGCTGCTTCTGATTTTTAAAAGCATTATGGAGGAAGGGTTGAACAGAAGGCCAAGGGAAGTAACCATAACAAATATTCTTGAATCTTATTGTTCTTTTAACTCTTAACTATGAGTATATATAAGCATAGGTCCTGAAGCTTGATGTGGTTACCTTCTGAAAGGCCGTGTGCTCCCTGAACTTACTAGAGTGGTTTGTTTTGGGGTTTTTTGCTGTCCCATCATGGTCCTGTGCTTTTCATAGTAGCTTGATTGGTGGGCACTGGCAGCTGATCCATGCTACGAAAAACTTCATTTGCCGACTTCTACATAATGACTTGCTTTCAGAGGCACAAGAGTAGGCCAGTTTCTTGTCAACTGGCAACCTAGCCCCTTACCAAAACCTAAAACAGCCCTTTGCCTTAAGAAGCAGAAAATACCCAGGCTGAATGTGTTCTGTTGTCTAGATACTTTCCCACATATACTCTCAATGTAAGCAAATGGGAAACAGATGGAAAACAGCTACAAGAGTTGAAATTTTAATTTGCATGACTCATAACTTCAAGGTCAGAGGGAGGCTTGGATGTGTGCTAGCACAAATTGATAGGTTTGTTACATATCAAACACACATTGAACAAATGCATCACAGATCATGTTGCTAGCTGATTAACACATTAGATTGCTGATTCATTCACTATGTCCACATCTTTACTGCCAGGAAGGGTGATTTTGTTAGTTAATGTACCACATTGTTCCTCTTTACACATCAACATCCTGGGTCAGTTTGTTCATTATAAGCCAATTTACATGTTACAAAGCCTAGTGTATGTTGAGGGGCTGCCCCTGTTGCCAAGTAGGCCCCCTCTCCTGCTTTAAGGCCTGCCATGAACTGTGTTAAAGTTTCCTGCGTTGCTGTTTTACTGCTACACAAAGATTTGCCTTGCACGCGTGTGTCCTGATACACGTGTCAGTTTCCTGCCTGCTGTTTGATTACCCTGCTGCTACAATAGACTGTGTAGTATACTGACTCCATGTTTGGCTAACTGCACAAAGGACTCTTTTTCTGGGCAGCCCTGCCCTGACCTGTATCTGGACTTCCCAGTGTGTGTTTGGACTGTGTTGCAAGTGTGCCCCGTGCCTGCATTGCCATCTGCCACGGACCGTGCCTGTTCCCTGCCTTGGACTGTGTTTTAAAGTGCTGTTCCCCCTGCCTTCATGGAAGCCTGCCTCATATGGGCCCAAGCCGCTGCTAGCAGCCGGGCACCTGCCGGGGAAAACTCCAGCGAGCCTGGCTAGGCGCTCCCTGGTCAGTTCCCGCCTGGAGACTCCCGCGGGCCGGTCGCCGAGCTTGCCCTCGCTACCGGGCAGCCTGCTATCCAGCCCCAGCTATGCCCAGCCGGCATCCATGTTCTCAGGCAGCCAGAAGACCCAGGGAAGAAGACTGCTTTGAGAAGCCATTTCGGCGAAGCGGGCACACCACGTCCGCAGCGAGAGTACCTCGCCCCGCTCTGCATATCTTAGGAGCCGCCCCGGAGAAGGAACTAAGTGCCGACCATCCCAGGTACTTAGAGAATGCATCTCAAAGAAACCTCCGCATTCCAGAGCTGATGACATCAGGACAAGCCCTGTCCGCTGGAACATCCATTCAGCCCACTTGGATTTCCCCCTCCCTCTTTTGTCCCCTCTTCCTGAGGTGTCACTTATCACAATCAGATTACCAAAGTGGCCCATCCAAGCCATTCAGTAGCCCATTAGAACCTTTGTTTTAAACTGTGAGAACCACCAAGTACAGCACCAGCCCCAGGGTACGTTTTGGGGTATTTAAGCTGGTCTCCCAGACCACTCGGTGCTCGTGCCATCCTATCCAGAACCCCTTGCTGTCCGTCTGTGGTCCCAGTGCTGGCATTGGGCCACCTCGCTGCTGTGTCTTTGCTTCGCTCCAGGATTGTGAGTATTCCCCACCATCGTTGGGAACCAGCTAATACGAAAGTCTCTGTATTTCCTACTCTGTATTTCTTAGATCTTGTGTGTTCTCTTGTATGCTTGTGCAAGTTTAGGCTTACGCCACACTAAATACACGTGTTTGGAACTTATTTGTAGTCTGCCTCTTTTTCACTAGAGTGTCTGGAATCGGGACCTCCGTAGACATAGGTTAAGATCCGCGCTAATTTTAAGTTACAGACTGCTAAAGCTAATTTCCCCCTATAATAAAGAGCAGTTCTGGTAACAGTTTACTGGTGGAGGATGCGGGCACATCCCGGTTCGTGTGAATACACGTGAGTCGACACGCGTGTCTTCAGCGAACTGACTTAGAGGAAAATTTTCCAGACCTCAGTGCAAGGAGCGCAATTTAGCTTAGGGAATTAAAAGTGTGAGTGTGTGTGGCTCTAGCGAGCATTTCTATCTTGTGGGTTGGCTTTTCCCCATTTCCTCCTTCAGCCAGCTTTGGACTACTTGCCTTTTGTGGTGCACCGCGAGGCCCTCCAGCCGTTATAACCGGTGTACTGTGGGTGAGGACCTCTGAACTGGTGAAGTTCCTGGCCACCTTCCGGGCCGCCTAAACGTGTCTATGTGGGTGGGATCCCAGAAGTAGGCCCTAGATATATACGCATATATACTTCCTGAAGCAGCACATATAAAATTCTTTTCCGCCCTCCCCCGTCTCTCCTAAGCCCGTCCAAACCCCGTTCCTGCCAGCACTTAGGCTTCAATCCCCGCTCCGGAGGAAACGTGAAGGGATCGATAGTCCGTTCGTTCAGTTTAGCTTTGGGAATCTAAAGCCAGGTTCCTGAACCCCCGCGGCAGCTGGCCGCACCGTGCTTAAGAGTTTTAAGGTAGACTCTTGGGCGCTTTTCGCTTGAGAGTTTTAAGTTAGACTCTTGGGCGCACCTCGCTTGAGAGTTAGTAGGACTCTTGGGCGCATTTTTGCTTGGGAGTTGTTTGAACTCTTGAGCGCTTTCCGCTTGGGAGTACAGTAAGCTTTACTCCTGGGCACTTTTGCTTGGGGACTTGCAGAGGCAGTCCTTGAGCGCTTTCAGTCTTTTGGTCAAGGCTTGGAGACAGTTTAACCATTTGTCTCTGAGCGCGAGGCCTGGGGACACTTTGAGTTTAGTTCTTGGGCAGAGAGCTTGAGAGCATTGTAGCTTCTGAACCGAGGCTTGGGAGCAGTTCTGGTTGCCTGAGCAGAGGCTTGGGAGACCCCTTAATTGCAGTTTCTGAGCAGAGGCTTGGGAACTCTTTCTGGTTTTCTGAGCGCATAGGCTTGGGAGACCCCTGAGCTTTGGTTTTACGAGCATAGGCTTGGGAGACCCCTGAGCTTTGGTTTTCCGAGTATAGGCTTGGGAGACCCCTGAGCTTTAGCTTCTGAGCAGAGGCTTGGAAGCACTGAGAGTTTTTGGTTCTTGGGCTTAGAGAGCTTGAGAGCACCTTCTGAGCCAGTAAACTTTTCCTGGTCCCGTGGCTTGTAGGCAAGCTTGAAACGGGAATAGGAATTTTTCCTTCTCCCCCGGTGGAGAAGAACCGAGTGTAGAACCCTTAAAAATACCCTTGCAAACCTAAAAGTAGGACCTTTAAAACCACCCCTGATAAAAACCTGTGTAGTACCCAGTGTAAAAATCCTTGAGAACCGGAGGGAAGGATAAACCTCCCAAAGGAACATAGAGAGGAAAAGTTGTTAAAACCCTTGTGAATCCAGTGTAAGAATCCCCGAGGACCCGAAGGAAAATACACCTCCGAACGGCCCCTAGACGGAAAACTTATAGGGAGCTTTAATCGCCCCACCCCTGGTGTCGCTGATCCACTCTTTAAACCGCCCCGAGATCAGCCTTAAACGAAAGTAAAATGTACCGGGCAAACCCCACCGTGCCCCGCCTGGAGAAGTGGCTAGTTAAGAAGGGAGATTGCCCTTGGGAAGCCGGTTCCTTCAAGGGACCCGACCCACTCCAGATAGTTAGAAGCGCCTTCCAGGATTTCTGTGACAAGGAGAAACCTAGATCTAGCAAGAAAGACAGATATGGAGCGTGGGCACTTTTCACTGCCCTACAGGACAGCGTGTCCCTCATTAGTAAGTTGCAAACAGCGCAGGAGGAGCTAGAGGAGAGGACAGAGCGAGAGCAGGACGCCTTGAGTCTAGAAATCCAGACTCTCAGGACTAAGCTAACTGAACAGGAAAAAGAGTACGAGAGAAGAGCAGTTGAGTGGCGCGCCGAACGCGTCAATTTCATATTAGAGAAACAAGGACTAACTACCGCCCTCCAGGACGCTCAGCACAAGGCTGAAGCGGCCACCGCTCGTGCCGATATGGCTGAGCACACACTAACTGAGGGACAAGAGGAGATTACTAAGCTCACCCATGCCGACCGGTTCATGGCGGACCACAACCAGTCTAAAACCGCAGCCGCGGACCATTCAGTGTGTAAGAGGGAGCTAGAGGCCCTGAAGCGACACTTGGGGATGCAACAGGCCGTAATTTCCGCCGTGCACCCCTCAGCCCTCTTGGCCCTCCCAGAAGATAGTAAGGAGAGCTGGGCATCTCAGTCGCCCCAGCCCGAGGAAGCCCCACAGCCCCTCCATCCAATAGCTACTAAAGAAATTGTATCCATGGATGAGGACGGCAAGAAGACAGACCGGGTCGTTAAGGAAACCCGCAATTGGAGGCCTGATGAGCTCCAAGCCATAGCAGATCGCATGGGGCCCCTAAACCGAGACACGGCTATCCAGTGGTTCACCCATGTGACCACCTCCCAGCCCTCCGCTAGTAGTTCCGACGTGGCCCAACTGGCCCGCCACTGCGCCAGCCCCAAAATAGTCACAGCCCTTAATGCTTACGTTTCTAATCGAAGGCTAGCCACCCGAAGTCAGTACGGAGCAATTAAAGAATTGTGCGCATTCCTATGGCCCACCAAGAGTTTAAAGGCCCTGTACATTGCAGAGTCTCAAAAGCCCGGGGAGGACCCCGAGGCATACTTAGCTAGGAAGCAGCTTCTTGCTGAGCTAGCAGATGAAGTAGATTTAGACGCAAGCGATGTGCCCGACTTTGATGAGCTAGAATTCAGAAGGGCAGTCATAGATGGTCTTAACAGTACTACCCGCCTAGCCCTGGCAGGAGTTGAACCCGGGAGCATTTCATGGGGAGACCTGGAGGCTCGCATCAGGAGCATTGCTGGCCTATTGCGAGAGACCGGAGCAATCCGCCATGTGAAGTCCCCAGCCTCCCGTAGGAAGGAGAGCGAGCCGATAAGTGCAGTCACTTATGCCAACCATGGCCCCCACTCTCAGTACCGACCGCAGGGACGCAACTCGTACTCAGAGGCAAGGGGGGGGGGAATCCTGAGGGGAAGGAGCAGCAGTTTTAACCGGGGAAGAGGGCCAAGGGACTACCGCCCGGGAGTTTCCTTTGCACCCACCCCGAGTTACGGTTCCTCCTCCCAGCAGGGACCCCACGAGCCCCGACCGCAAGATACGCCCCTAGCCCCTTCCCATTCTCGAGCATCGCACCCGTACAACCATCAGGTCTACCCACCTCCAGATCAGTCTAACGCTTGGGGAGCACCACAAGGCGACCACGAGGGCTACAAGGACCGTGGCAGCACGCCCCAGTCCAGGGACCCCCTCCGTTGGGAACTTTGGATGCGCCTCAAAAACATTGGAGCGAACATGGAGCTTTTCGATGGAAAGCCCACGTCCGTTCTGATGAAGGCGATCATGGACTGGGAAGATCAGCAGCAACCCTCAGTACCCCCGACGGCGCCCCCCTTACCGCCGGACCTTTCCTTTCCGGGTCACCCGATAGCTGCGGTCCGGGAACGCCCGAGCCCCAACAACCCCTTTAGAGGAAGCGCCGCTTCCACCGACCAGGGCGCAGGATCAGAATAGGGTCGCCCTGAGTCCCAGTCTCCTTCCGTGGGCATAGTTGCCAAACTAAAGCCGGACACATGGGGGAGACCGACAGTAAAGGCAGGGATCGGGACTCCCGGGGAAAAGAAGAAGCCTGCCACCCTCCTCATAGATACCGGAGCTTCACTTAATATACTCCGGCCCACCTTAGTTACAAAGGGAACTCAGACCCCTACCACCATGCAGCTCGCCGGTTTTGGAGGCGGCATGCAGGAATCCCCGGTCTGGCAGGATATCCCCCTCTCCGTTGGGAACCTGGCCACCCGGATTTCGGCATGCGCAAACCGAGGAGAAGATGATGGACTTTTGGGTATGCCGTTTTTCCGAGCCGAGGGACTGACCATTGACTTAGCGAACGGGCTCCTGTGGCGCATCCCGGGAGGCCCAGACTTTGTCAACGCAGTCCATCGATGTGCAGCCCTTAAGGCCCCTTTGCCTCTCGCCCCCATCACAGGAGACCCCTGGGTTCAGGACTTTCCCGAAGTTTGGGTGACAGACAAAGCCGAGTGTGGGATAGTGAAGGGCGCCTGCGTCCTGATTGAAGGAAAGGACCCCCCTCCCCAGAGACAGTACAAGTACCCAGCCAAAGCCGAGGCAGGGATAGCCAAGACCATTGAAGGACTTCTTGAGTGGGACGTCATACTCCCGATGCAGTCCATCTGCAACGCCCCATTGTGACCAGTTCTGAAAGCAGATGGAGTGACCTGGAGAATGACGGTAGACTTCCGTGCCCTGAATGCCACCACCCCTCCACTTGCCCCGGTTGTGGCCAAGTACAACGAGATCCTGACGGCCATTGCCGCTGGGTCCCGGTTCTACTCGGTCATAGACCTGGCCAACGCCTTTCACTCCATCCGGTTGCATGAGTCTTGCTGGTACAAGTTCGCGTTCACTTTCCGCGGCCAGCAATACGCATTCAAGCGGACACCCCAGGGATTCCACTCCAGCCCCAGCATCTGCCATGCCCATGTAGTTCAGATGTGGGAACGCCTCCAACCCTCCTCGAGGCCCCATGTTCTGAGTTACGTGGATGATATCCTAGTCCACGCCCCCACAGAAGAATTAGCTCGCCAAGTCACGAGGGAAGTCCTAGAACTCCTCCGCGAGACTGGGTTCAAGGCAAGCAGGGAGAAGGCCCAATTGGTTCAGACCAGCGTCAAGTACCTGGGTCTGACCCTGGGACCCGAGGGTCACACCCCGGATGCCCAGCGAATGGAGGTCATTTCCAAGCTGCCTGCACCCACCGACGTCCCCTCCCTTAGAGCCCTTCTAGGAACCTTCAACTTCTCCCGAGATTTCATCGAGTCGTTTGCAGATAAGGCTCGCCCTCTTTATGCCCTACTTAAAAAGAACACTCCCTGGGAATGGGGACCAGATCAGCAGACAGCCTTGGCCGAACTGAAGCGTAGTCTGGCCGCAGCCCCAGCTCTAGCCCATCCGGATGTCACCCAGCCGTTCTTTATCCAGCTAGCAGTCTCGGACAAAAGCATCGGAGCCACGCTCACCCAGCAGCAAGCGGGAGCCGCTAGAGTAGTAGCCTATGCCTCTCGCAACCTAACTTCAGTAGAGACCAAGTTCAGCCCATGCGAAAAGACTTGCCTTGCTCTAGTTTGGAGTCTGACCCATTGGGAATTTATCATAGGTGGCTCGCGCACGATAGTTCAGACCACCCACACGCCCCTCAAGTACATCCTTTCTGGGAAAATACAGGACGGGCAGGTATCTAACGCCCACATAGCACAATGGACCCTAGCCTTGGTCAACCGCGGAGTAGAATTTAAGAAGGAAGCCACTGAGCCACCAGCCCCCTATGGCCTGTTAGTAACCGGGACCGAGCACGAGTGCCCCCTGGACCCGCCACCGCAGGTTGTTTGGCCAGTCACTTGGGGAGTCCCGCTAGAGGAAGCCCGACTGAACGGCTTCACATGCTGGTTCTGCGACGGCTCCTCCTTTCACGTTGGTGGCTCCCCTCGGACAGGCTACGGCGCTGTGCGAGTGAGCGACGCATATACCCTCAAAGGTCCAGCCCGCCCCCATTCCAGCCAAGCGGCTGAGGTACGAGCGCTTCTGGCAGTGCTTGAGTTTGAGCCCCCAGAAGGCCCACTCGCCATTTATACAGACTCAGATTGGACGGCCAAAGCCGCCACCGTCTGGCTCCCGGTGTGGCAAAATCAGGGGTGGAGAGCTAGCGACGGGAAACCCGTAGCCCACCTACAGCTATGGCAGCAAGTAGCCGCGCTCCTTCAGTCCCGCACAGGCCCAACGCAGGTCACACATGTTAAGGGACACCAAAAGACGAACTCAGAGACCGCCTATTGGAATGACCAGGCAGACCTCGCAGCCAAGGCAGCCGCCACTGAAAATGCTCCCTTACCGGAACCAGCCCCAGATTGTCCCCTCCACCCTGTCACCACCCGGGCACAAGCCCGCAGCCAGGCTCAGGGAACCGCAGGTACACTAGACCTAGCACAACTGCAGACATCCGACCCAGAAGTAGCTGACCTCCTAGCCGCAGGAAGAGACCAGACAGGAAGACTAGTGATTCGAGAAGAGGAAAGCATAGTCTGGGCAGTAGATACAGCCGGTGAACGCCACTGGGTAGTGCCACTGGAAGTCAGGGCCGACCTGATTCAGTTTGTCCACGAGCAGGGACACCGAGGCAAGGATCTGACTCTGGAGAGGGTCAAAGAGGTTGGTTGGTGGCCTAGCATGCGTACCGAAGTAGCACAATGGGTGGACAACTGTCTGTCCTGCGCTATGGTCAATGCAGACCCGACTGGACCTAGAGCTCCCCTCCAGCATCAGAGAATTGATGGACCCTGGGCCCGTATACAGATTGACTTTATCGGTCCCCTTCCTCCCACTCCACGCGGCAATCGCTACTGTCTCACTGTCATAGATCCCTTTAGTAAATGGGTCGAGGCATTCCCGTGTAAGCATAACACTGCAGCCACCACGGCCAAACTACTGTTCAACAATGTATTCTCGAGATGGGGCACTGTACGAGTCATGGATTCCGATTTGGGCTCACATTTTATTGGAGAAGTAACCCAGGAACTTTGCAAGGCATTAGGCATCCAACAACGCTTTCACATAGCTGGCCATCCCCAAGCTTCCGGCGCCATAGAAAGAACCAATCGGACCCTCAAGGAGGCTCTCCGCAAGATGGTTCGCTCCTCCGGGAGAGACTGGGATGAAAAACTCCCCATAATTCTAATGGCCATCAGAGGCACCACCGCAGTTCACGGACTCACGCCCCATATGGTCATGACAGGATGGAAAATGCAGCTCCCAGAAGCCTTCTGGCTAGACACGCAGCTCCCTTCTGATATGCAGCCCGTAGTAATTAATGACGCCTGGGTTCAGGACCTCATCTCATCCATACACGCCGTCCACATGCAAGTGGGCCAGAAGTTAGGCACAGCTCAGAAGGATATGGACCGCAAACTAGGATGGGTCAGAAACCCAAGGCAGTGGAAGGAAGGACAGCTCGTTTTATATAGGAAGTTCTCACAGAAGGCGCACTCGTTAGTGGCCAAATGGCAAGGCCCCGTCCCAATCACGAAAAGAGTCTCTCCAGCCATCTATCAGGTAGCCATCCAGAGGAAGACAGGAGGCACTTGGCTAAAATACTTCCATGCCTCTCAATTGAAGGAATGGAAAGGGAAGCCGCTCCAAACCGCCCCGCCTGTGTATGACCTGGGGGAACAGCCGCCAGCCCAGCCCCCCTCTGCCCAGTGATTCGCCAGATGTCCCTTCACCCTGGGCCAGAGATACCCTGTGTCCCCTTAGACCAGACCTTTGTAGCTCTAGTATAAAGTAACGGCAGAATACATATATATAAAAGTTAAGAGTTTTTTTTTAGTTCTATTCTTTAACTTCATTAGGCGGGCCCCACAGTTGGGACCCTAGGGGGAAACACGGCAACCAAAGCCAAATAGGACCACCACCGAGAGTGATTCTTAATTGGATTTTAAGCCGCGTGTTCGGAAAAAAATTGCACAGGCAAAAGAGATTTGCTGTGTGTGAAAGTGTTTGGAGAGGCTTTAGCCCAAAAGTGAATGCAGTCTTCCAACATTGAAACCACCAAAAAAGGTGATTTCTTTGTTTGAAAACATTTCACCCGCCGTGCTGGTGAAGATCCCGCATCTACGTAGATTCGGGGTCTCACCTGCCAGACCCACGCTTTCGCATGATGGTCGGCTTTGGCTTTGAGGGCCGTGCCTCCCCTGAAGGAAACCCCCATCCAGCCCGTCAACCCCCTCTTTTACTAATGTTCATACTCGTCATGGTGAGTTGCTATACGGCGCCACCACCTAGTACGCTTTAGTGCAAAAGTAAAAGACCCGCCACTATTTTGTAAATATGTTACCTCTGGAATATGTTATTGAGGTGCGTTCGCTACGCACAAGGGGCAACGTGCCTCATTTACGTAGCCAGGATCCCCCGCGCCAAGATGACCCCCGAATAGCCCAGACCCAGTGGCGCCGAAAGATTTCCGACGCCTCCGCCGCTCTTAGACAAGCCCTGCCGAGCACCTTCGGCTGCACTCGGCCCTTTCCGCCAGTAGCCGCCAACCCCGCCTAAGGTGATCTTTTCCCTTGCCCGTACCGTATAAGGGAAAAGAAGGGGGGGAGACATATTGAAGATATAATGAAGCCCTGCCAGGCACCCCAAGTAAGGGCAACCTAAAAGCACCCCACACCCGTATGCTTCTTGCTCCGTGTGTTTTTCTTTTTGCTCAGTGCATTTTTCTTTTGTTCAGTATATTTTTCTTTTTGCCCGATGTACCTTTTTTTTAAACCAGAAAATGGGGCCTCCCGAGGGAGTCCCTCCAAAAATTGCTAGTCCTGCAAACATATGACGAAAGCCCATTTTTAGGAAGTTAAGCGAAGGTCCCCGTTTGCAGCAACCCGTACAGTTGCTGGATACCGCTCTCTAGTTTTTTTCCTTTTAAAACGGCAAGGCTAGGCCGAGCCAGACCGATAGCTCTCAGCCCGCAAGATAAGAGCAGCCCACCACCAAGCAAGGGGCACCTGAAGGCCACATAGTCTAGGCACCCAGGGACCCCTGGGGCGAATTTGCATAATCCCGCCTAATGCACAGCCGACCCTTGCTCGACGCAAAGACGTCCCCCCTGAAATATACATGCTTTAGGAAGAAGCCCCCGCACAGGAGTTCCCCAGAGCAACAAGCTGGAAGGCCCGCTTAGTGCCCTGGGACTTCTCGTTCGAATCCCGCTTAATAGACAGTGCTGGCAGAAAAACGCCCTCCCTCTTTTTCCCCACTTCACTTCATTTATTTTGCTGCAACAAACTCAGGGAACCTGTACTTATATCCGCAGGTCTCCCCAGGATATTTTCACTACAAAAAGGAAAAGAAGGCCAGGAGATGAGGCACCTGGCTACTCTGTGTTTGCTCGTGCTGGCAGGCACCCTAATAGAGGGACGCCCGTCCAAATTAATGCCCTACCCCCACTGGAGATGTATTAACACCCTGGCAGGAAATGAAATGATGGTCTGCAAAGTTGTACAGCAGAGTAATATGACCACCCCAACGGATCGCACTAACTTCCGCAGTTGTGAAGAGCAGTGGATCCGACCCCCAGAGCTCGTTATTTTATGTGTGGGAGTTAAAACCATGTCCCAAGAACTAGTGTGCTACTCGCCTACCGATACGGTTTCACCTCTCGCTCCAATTCCATGTATGTTCCTTCCCCGCATCAGGCCAGCCCCCACCGCAGTCCCGGTGGTAGACAAATATACCACCCCTGCCAACTTCGAAACCTTGCCAGTTGTCACTGAGGCTTTCGGACCATACTGTGAAGTTATTCTAGTGTCGGCCGCAGTATGGAAGGCAGGAGACCCCTTTAGAATGACCATCCTACTAGGCACTACTGCCACTGAAACTGCATCAGTCACTATCACGCCCCCTTCAGGCGCAGTTCTCTCCCTTGCTATAGAGCGCTGGGAGAACCTGACCTGGATTGTAAAAGAGGAAGACCTAGCCAAACACGGCCCACCCGATTGGATACTGGTTCAGCAGACGCCCGAATGCCAAACCAAGCCCCTAGTGGAGAAATTTCACCGGCTTGGGCTGCTCTTTGTAAATTTGACTCATGAACCAGGCAATTATTCCCTGCTGATCCGGACCCAGGAGACCCACACCATCCAAATTGACCCTTTGATTGCTAGCAATGAATAATTAAGCCAAGGCGGCACGCATATAGTGGGCTCCCATGTTTTGAAAACTGACATTCGAGAGAGAGTTCTAGTTTGCCCGCAAATGTCTTTGAAAGAGATCCGCATAGACTTAGCTGAGCTAAATATAACCCAGAGGCTGCCGCAGTGCGCTCCCTATCTGGAGGCCGGTAGCAAGGGTTGGAATGCATGGCTACAACTGTGGATCGATCCCTCTCCCTCTCTCTCGCGTGCCAGACGAAGCATCGCCGACTGGACTGCTCCTGCAGCCGGAGGCTTAGCAATCATGGATTCGGTCAATATTGAGACTCTCGCTAATAAGTTTGCCCATGTCACAACTAGCATCTCCAACTTAGGTAAACCGGTGGTGCAGTCCCTAAATTCCATTTTAAATGGGCAACACGAGATCAGCTCCATTTTAGTTAACTGGGAGAGTCAAATTGAGAGAGATTTTTCTCTGCTGCTCAAAGGAACGCAGTCTTTTGAACGCAACGTGTCAATAGCCATGGCATGTATGCAAGCCCAACAATTAAACCAGGCTGTGGCCATGGGGCTAATTCGGCAAGCCACAGACGGGCACTTGCCCCTGGAAATTAAAAGATTGATTATGCCCAAATTGTCACCCATAGAACTGGAGCTTGAATCCTGGTGGTCTCTCGTAAATTCCTCATTCTCACCGACCACCCAGGAGCTTAAATTATTTTTATTAACGGCCAGTGCGCACGAGTCATTCCACGTGTACCCAGTCGTGCCTCTGGGACTCCAAGTCAGCGACACCGAAGTCCTCTACGCCAGACACCCCGACCATTGGACCCGCTTCACCCCGACCGGATGGCAGCTCGTTAGCCTCCAAGGGTGCCAACATCGAGACCAGACCGGCTTCATTTGCCAAGACCAAGCCTTTGCACCGCATCACCCCTGTGTAGCCCCGCAAGTCGACGCCCTCAACGAATGCTCCTTCGAGGTCGTCCAGGAGAACAGCTCCGCTGTGGTCTACCTTGGGAAAGGATGTGCCTGCGTGCGAACGGCCTGCGATTTTGTGATCCTGAACTCGTTTCAGCTCAAGCCTGTGATCCCGGGAGTCAACCGCTGCTTCTGCAACCTGTCTTCGGTGGCAGCCTGCGACTTCACCTACACGGTACCGGTCTGGACCCAAGAAGAGATCCTGGTGGCACCCTCCATCTATCGTTATGTGAAGCCAGTCTCCCTTGGCATCGGTCTGGAGCTGCTCCACGAGCTCCTGACCCACCCCCAGCTCCACCGCACCCTCCAGAGCATCCAGAGGGACGGGGACACCACTGCTTTGGTTGTGTCCCACAACGGCAAGGAGATTTTGGATCTTGCCCAGCGGATCAAGACCACCGGAGAGCACTCGTGGTGGGAAACCCTCTTTGGCTGGAGCCCCACTGCCACTGGAATTTACAATTTGGCTTTGCACCCGATCATTGTTATTTTGGCCTTCCAAGTTTTGTTGTGTGCCTCACTACTTTATTTGGGCTGTTGGAGCCGCCGACAGCTCCAGCAACTCCAGCTGTCCTACCGCATGGATCGCTATAACCCCGACCTCCTTCTGCCTTAATGGTTGTTCTTGGCGCCCTCTTTTAACCCTTGTTTGTTTTGCTTATGGTGTTATGAACTATACTTGTGTTATCATAATTATGTGTACGGATCCTGCACCAGCCCCATGGACGCTTTGCTGCCGGACACCGCTCCGAGGCCCTCTTGTGGACTGGGGGGGGACATATTTCTCTGCCTCCCAGCCCACGGCCCGCCTACGAACGACCGCCAGCGGCACTACCTCCATGAGGACTAGAACTGTGTGCCTGAAGCCCTTCTCGCCGCTCACCGACCCTGCTCTGCGGATTGATGCAGACAGCAAGGGGGGGTGGAAGTGTGTTTTGGAACACATGGACTAAGTTTGCTTGTTCCTGTATATATGCAACCCAGTCCAGCAGCTGTACTGCGGACTGAGCCGTCTGTGATCTTTGTTGCTCTATTGTTTTATGAATTTCTTGCCATTGCCTTCATGAATTTCACCCCTATGAATTTAGCCCCGAATTAAGCCCTCGCTCTATCTATTGTAAGTGCGCCCATGATCCTCCCATGAACTGGGATCTTTTAATCGCCCCTCATCAATTTTATTCCTATGAATTTGCTTTTATCCTTATGAATTGCCTTTTAACCTGACTCCCTCCGCCGAAGTGATTTTAGCCTATTTATCGTCCTATGAATTTGGTTTTAACTGAGACCTCTCATGAACGGTCTCTTTTTAAAGGGTATTTAAACATTGGTTTTAGATTGTATGAATTGGGTTTTAATCTGGCCGCATGAGTTAGCCTTTTAATTGCGAATTCTATTTTTCTGCCCCCATGAGCCCTTCCGCCGCCTCCCCTCATGAATTGTTTCCACGCACTTGCTTTTACTATTGCTGCTTTTATCTATGAAATTGGTTTTAACTTCCTGAATTATCGTTTTAATCCTATATATATGTATTTATGGTTTTAATCACCCATGAATTGTTCCACCCTCGATGAATTGGTCTATGCCTTACTTGCACTTTCTACTTTTATCCTGTATGAATTGCTTTTAATCCCGCATTCATGAATTGAACCCATGAATTGCCTTTGCTTTTAATCTTATGCCTATGAATTAATCCATGTATATGAATTGCTCCTGGTTTTTAGTGCTTTTAACCCATCATGAGTTACGTATGAAGTATTCCCATGTATGAATTGATCAATGTACACAAAATCGAATTATTGCTATTTATATGCATGAATTGCTCATTGCTGCCTATGAATTGCTGTTTATGTTGACTGTAGCACTTAGCACACCCCCTGGTGTGAACCCAGAGACCTGCAGCCCATTGGCTGATCTAAATTGCACTTATTCGGTTAGGTGGTTCTCCAAACTAAATTTTTGAGTGACGCCTCCCCCTCCTTCCCTTCCCACTCCTTCTTCGCTCGAAGCTCGACCACCGGACATTGCCGACCACCTCGCCTTTGAAGTCAAGTTCGGAGACCCACGCGCCTGACGTCACGTGGTCTCCGAGGGGGGGAATTGTTGCCAAGTAGGCCCCCTCTCCTGCTTTAAGGCCTGCCATGAACTGTGTTAAAGTTTCCTGCGTTGCTGTTTTACTGCTACACAAAGATTTGCCTTGCACGCGTGTGTCCTGATACACGTGTCAGTTTCCTGCCTGCTGTTTGATTACCCTGCTGCTACAATAGACTGTGTAGTATACTGACTCCATGTTTGGCTAACTGCACAAAGGACTCTTTTTCTGGGCAGCCCTGCCCTGACCTGTATCTGGACTTCCCAGTGTGTGTTTGGACTGTGTTGCAAGTGTGCCCCGTGCCTGCATTGCCATCTGCCATGGACCGTGCCTGTTCCCTGCCTTGGACTGTGTTTTAAAGTGCTGTTCCCCCTGCCTTCATGGAAGCCTGCCTCATATGGGCCCAAGCCGCTGCTAGCAGCCGGGCGCCTGCCGGGGAAAACTCCAGCGAGCCTGGCTAGGCGCTCCCTGGTCAGTTCCCGCCTGGAGACTCCCGCGGGCCGGTCGCCGAGCTTGCCCTCGCTACTGGGCAGCCTGCTATCCAGCCCCAGCTATGCCCAGCCGGCATCCATGTTCTCAGGCAGCCAGAAGACCCAGGGAAGAAGACTGCTTTGAGAAGCCATTTCGGCGAAGCGGGCACACCACGTCCGCAGCGAGAGTACCTCGCCCCGCTCTGCATATCTTAGGAGCCGCCCCGGAGAAGGAACTAAGTGCCGACCATCCCAGGCACTTAGAGAATGCATCTCAAAGAAACCTCCGCATTCCAGAGCTGATGACATCAGGACAAGCCCTGTCCGCTGGAACATCCATTCAGCCCACTTGGATTTCCCCCTCCCTCTTTTGTCCCCTCTTCCTGAGGTGTCACTTATCACAATCTGATTACCAAAGTGGCCCATCCAAGCCATTCAGTAGCCCATTAGAACCTTTGTTTTAAACTGTGAGAACCACCAAGTACAGCACCAGCCCCAGGGTACGTTTTGGGGTATTTAAGCTGGTCTCCCAGACCACTCGGTGCTCGTGCCATCCTATCCAGAACCCCTTGCTGTCCGTCTGTGGTCCCAGTGCTGGCATTGGGCCACCTCGCTGCTGTGTCTTTGCTTCGCTCCAGGATTGTGAGTATTCCCCACCACCGTTGGGAACCAGCTAATGTGAAAGTCTCTGTATTTCCTACTCTGTATTTCTTAGATCTTGTGTGTTCTCTTGTATGCTTGTGCAAGTTTAGGCTTACGCCACACTAAATACACGTGTTTGGAACTTATTTGTAGTCTGCCTCTTTTTCACTAGAGTGTCTGGAATCGGGACCTCCGTAGACATAGGTTAAGATCCGTGCTAATTTTAAGTTACAGACTGCTAAAGCTAATTTCCCCCATAATAAAGAGCAGTTCTGGTAACACCCCAACGAGCTGTCATTGGTGTAGCTCCAAAAAATTACATCACTGGCATAGCTACACTAAAGTCTTGCAACTAAACCAACAGCAGCTCTGTGAGATGGCCTAAGGAGGTGAAAAAAGCATTGGCAGGGAGGGTGTTGAAGCCCCTTCTACGTGCCACAGCTGTGAGCAGAAAAGGGCCAGCATGCATCTAGGGGGAACAGAACTCCAGTTGCAGGTCTAACACAAAGTCTTCCTCTACTCCCCCAAACATAAAGATTCTGTAATGTATAGATTTTTTAAAAATTATAAAATGAGCAGAGCCTTGCACTCTATCCCTTTCTTCTTGTTTGTGGGCCAATCAATGTTTGCTGTCTCATCCAAACAATATCTTGAACTTTTCCAGGATAGTAAACCAGACATTGTAAAAAATATCTGTATTTGTAATATTATGCTGCTGTAACCCACCCTGAGCCCACTTGTGGGGAGGGTGGGCTATAAATTGAATAATAATGATAATAATAATAATACAACTGTAGCTTACAATATTAGAAGGCAAGTGCAAAATCCATGGACAGCAGGCATATGTCTAAAACTGCTACACTTTAAAATGGCAAAATCTGGTAAGCTGTTTTGTTAAGCTAAGGTGTATATATAGCCGTGTTGGGACATGCCAAACTCGGTAATAACAAAAATTCATGCATCTGCCCAGCAACTTGTATAATTCATAGTTATTTACAGGGCTTTTTTTCAGGGGGAATGTGGGGGAACAGAGTTCTGGAACCTCTTGAAAATGGTCACGTGGCTGGTGGCCCTGCCCCCTGATCTCCAGACAGAGGGGAGTTGAGATTGCCCTCTGTGACGAGGGCAATCTCAACTCCCCTCTGTCTGGAGATCAGGGGGCGGGGCCACCAGCCACGTGACCATTTTCTCCGAGGGCAACCCACTGAGTTCCACCACCTCTTTTCCCAGAAAAAAAGCCCTGGTTATTTATATAGAGAGTGTATAAATGTTTTAAACAAATGGTGCCAGGTTAGATTAAGAGTACATGACTAGCCCAAGGTCATCCAGTGAGATTCTATGGCAGAGTGAGGATTTGAAGCTGGGTCTCTCAGATCCTAGTTCGTCACTCTAGCCACTATACCACACTGGCTCTCAGTGATTTTGACTCCAAACTGCCTGGGACCTAGGTACCTCAAGTACCACCTTTTCCTGCGTCAATCTACCTGTATACTTGTTCCTTGTTTTCACATTTTCAGTAGGGGAGTACGTGGGGAGGAAATACTTGGAATTCTCTTGGAATTCTCTTGGAATTCTGTGGAGGCCACTTGGCCCGATCCCTGTCAGTGTTTAGATGCACAACTGAAACTGTATCTTTGGGGTGGGAGTGTCTGATCTGTTTTCTGACTTCTTAAAGATGTTGATTTGAGCTGGTCTTGTTATGTTAGTGTGGATTCTGCCTGTAGTGCTTTGTGTGTGGTACTGTTTTGTTGTTTTCTGCGTTTGGGGTAATTCATCCAAAAGGCAAGGTAGATATTTTAAATAAAATATATTTTAGTTACCACAAATACTTTTAACAGCCATGTTAATGATTACAATTATGTGTGTGCAAGTGAAAATATGGGGAAAAGATGGATTTTTCCATTAAGAGTGACCAAGTTGTAAGCTGTCTCTAATAGGTCTTTAGAGAGACAGCATATATGTTTTCCAAACAAAAAAGCACAAAAGGATCCAGATGTTCTACTAACTAGAACAAGCAATTTCAATACTTGTGGATCTCCACAACTCTATATGCTGTCCCTCATAATTTCAGTTATAAAGTTGGGGACAATGGAGTGGATCCAACTAGCTTTTCTGCTAATGGAAAAAGGGAGGAAGGGTCCCTGACCACCCAAAAAGGTTGCAGATTACAGTACCTGCATGGACAAATGATATGTGGGATGAAGGCTGTAATAAAGAAGAAAACTGGACAGGACTGAGTGAAAGGTTTGGATCAACCCCGATAACTTAAGTTTCAGTATTTTAATGGAACAAATGTCTTAAGGGCAAGTCTGTGACACCAAAAATTGGCTTCCCTGTCAAGTAAGTCAAAGCTGGGAGTGGGAAAGACAATTGGATTGAATTAGAGAATACAGCTAACAGGTTGTCCTAACTGGTGTTACCTTGAGCTAGTTTTTGGTACTGAGGGTCTCCCCTTCTCTGTCGCCACCCTCATGTTAAATTTAAGCATAAGACAAGAAGATTAGCTGGCAGAGGTTGAAGAAGAGGATGGAGACACTCAATTATGCTAGTTGAAAGTCTAGAAGACGACTCTGAGCCATTTCCTCCTCCAAAGACTAGCACTCTGGTGACCAAATCCTACTGAGAATCCTCCGGTAACCTCATCAGTGTGCCAGATGCCACAAAAGAATCTGCCCGTTTATCAAGAGCATTTTCTCTTGCTTACCTCCCCAAAGAACCTTATTAACTCATTGGCATACCTCACCTAGAATCTGTGTCCGTTCTCTGGGGGACCAGCCAGCCACTTCAAGTCCTTTTTCTCATCTCCTTACTAACAAAATTTGGCCTGCTGCGCCCCTCTGCCTCTCCCATCCTTTCATAAGAAATGGCAGCATTAATATCCAGATTAGGGTTATATCTCACAAAGAGTAAAGTTGCTAGCTTTCTTTTTGGGGAAGATTATTGTGTTTTTTACAAGTGGAAATTCAGCTCATACAGCCTTTTTTTGTTACTGCAGCAGCATGTTTGTCAACATTGTATCCTCTGATTTTCTGCACATAAGTAACTGTTGAAAAGTGGGAACCCTGCCAGGAAAAAAAAATGCAGCCCCGAGTATGATTCCTTCCCTTTTTTCACTCTAGTATGAAAACTCATGAACTTTAGGAATAGGAACTAACTTTCTCTTCTGTGCAGGGTTGAAAATCACTTTTACTATCAGAAAGTAAGGGCTGGGTTACGACTTTTCCGTTAAGACTAAAGCAACAAATAATGAGGTGAAGATTTTAAAAGTGCAAAGATTTGCAAATATATTTAAGCATTTTTTAAAAACTGTCAATTTTAATTTTTTTTAAATAACATTTTTATAAAATTGTCGAGTATCAAATACCAGACTGACGAATGACATTTTACGTGGATCACATATTTCATGTTCATTATCCAAATGACCGCTGTAAGCCTACGGCACGAGGGAGGGAACGTACATATTTTCCAAACCTGCGCCGCCGGCCGGGGCCTGCAGCAGCACGGCAGAAGCGCATTAGCCTGGCCGGTTCCATGCCTACACCGTTTGGGTCCAAAGCGTCCGGGCACCTCCTTTGCGGGCGCCAATGCTGCCCGGGTTGCGGCTCATGAAGAGAGAGGAAGGAGGCGAAAAGTTAGGGCAGGTTCGCCTCCTTTAGTCCGCCCCCCCTCCCTTCTATGGAGTTTCGATTCCTCCCGCGGACTCATCCTTTGTGCAAGGGGAAAGCACAACTCAGCCGGGCCGCTCCGCCCATTCTCTTTACTTTCCCCCTTTTCCCGCGCCAGAGGAAGTAGCCCAGCCACGAGAGCGCCCGCTAGACTTTCATTGATCGGCGACTTCCAGCTTCGATCATGGCGAGTGGTGCCCAGTACCCCTTCCCGGGCAATGCGCCCCTGCCGCGTTACGAGCAGCTGAAGGAAGAGCGAGATTTGGCGCTGGTCGAGGCGAACATTCCGGCCGGCACCACCGTGGTCCACGTGCACCCGCAGGTCGTCGTGGCGCCCGCACGCGACCATATTGTCTGGTCTATCTTCAGCACGCTGTACTGCAACTTTTGCTGCCTTGGGTTCATGGCCCTGGCATTTTCCGTCAAGGTGAGACACGCCTGCGGTTCCGACCGTGCAGAACGAATGTGTAGTGTCCTCCTCCTCTCTTGAGAAGTCCGCTGCCCCGTCCCTCCGGTTGAGAATGTGAACAAGGGGGGAGGGAGGGCAGCTCAAATCTGCTGGCCGTCTTAATAGCTTTACCTACTCGTGTTTAGTCACGAGGAAGCTCCAGGCATCTCATTATCTCCGTGCCCTGTTTCGCGAGTTTTGTGGGTTCTGTGATTAAGCCTCGTACCGAGGGTGGGGTGTAGCGACGTGAGAACAGAAAATCTCGTGCAAGTGATTTATGGGTGGTCTTGTAGCTTGCTCCTCCTCTATCTTTGCCCCCAGCCCTCAGTGAACACAGGAGGAGTGGGCAACATCTTTGTTCTAGATGGCAGCAGCCGGGCTGCTCAGTGAGGAAAATGGCGGCAGGAACGCTTAGTCTACTGTACTCTACTGTTACCCCTTTTTGGAAACGTTAGACAGCATGGTGGGGAGTTAATTGGTCTAAAGGGAGTTTAGAACTCTTAAAATTGCTGCTCGTAGACTGAGTTGACTATGCACATGGCTGTTCCTGTACGACAAGATCTCTAATAAAGCGCTCCTGAGAAAAACGAGGCCCAGGGGCAGTCATTTTGTGAGAGTGGAAAAACTTTGTTATAGTTACACACTTAGGCAAATAAGGAGAACAGATAAATGGCAAGTCTGTTTCCTCCCAGGATCATGGATTTTTTAAAATCACTGTGGGACTTCATGCTTCTCTTTGAAGCTGCTCTGAGCTTTGCACCTGCAGTTAAAACCATCTTCAGCTTTTCACATTAAAAAATTGCAAATGTCCCTTGAGACTGGGAGGGGGGTAATGCAACCCTGGCTGATTTTGTAGGCCAACCTTCCTCCAAGAATCACATCAGTCTCCCCTCCTCCATTTTATCCTCACAACAGTCCTGTGAGGGTCATTAAGCTGAGAGTATGACTGACCCAGCAAGCATCCATGCTAGAATGGGGATTTGAACCTGGGCCTCCCAGGTCTTAGTTTTTCACCTTAACCACTTCTCCCCACTGGCTCTTGCAGTGGTCTTTTTGACAGTATACCTTAGTTGAATAAAGCTGCAAATCATACATCATAAATTGGCAGCAGTTGACAAAGAGACACTGCAGGCTTTGTGAACAATATAGGTATTTGTGAGCTGCAGGATAGACTGGTCTTGCAGTATCATTTTCCTCTGACAGAAGTGGACCCCCTTAGGGTTGACTTACTCATGTATGCGTATTCAGCCAGCTAATGTGGTGAGCTGACTACAGTGTAAAGTGTGGTTGATTTGGAATGGATTATATTCACAGCTCCGCATTTCTATTCAGTGCCTTTTTATCCTGCCCTTCCTCCAAGGAACCCTGTGCAGCATACAGGATTCTTCCCTGCTTTATTTTATCCTCGCTGAAGACCTGAGAGGTCTTTGATTGGCCTTTGTTACCCAGTAAGTTTCATGACAAGTGGGGATTTCAAGCCTCGTCAAACACACTAACCACCACACCACTCTTTATTGAATTATGATCATGCTTGTGAGAGCCAGCCCTTATGTACAGATATAGATTAGACATGACACATGTGAATCTCACCTTTCTCTTCCAGTAGAGGCAAGCCTGTTGTCCTTTTACAGTACAGCCCTGGGCAGATTTGGTCTACTGATTTCAATTAGCTGACGTTTCCCAGTTTGACATTCCACCCTGTATCCCAGTTGATGTAAATCATTATTAACGTAAGCCATCATTTCAGAGGCTACCATCACCAGAAGTACTGAAGATATACTTGCGTTTTTGAGCTGATCTTAACAGTCGAACAGTAGTTCAGTTAAAAGCGCTAAGAATAGGTAGCAAAGAATCTTTGGATCCCATAAATGTTGCCTCAAAGCGAGGAGGAGCCATTTTCTTTAAATAAGGAAGTGACATTTTAAATGTTATTGGGAGGAGCTAAAGGGTGGGTGGATGCCACAATAAGTGGGAATGAGGAACCTTAGTTTTAAACGGTATTGCAGGGGGAGGTAATTCTTGTGTCCTTATCTACTGTAGTCTAGACAGTGTATCCTGAATGCTGTGAACAAGAATGAAAAACATTCCTCCAGAGTCATGCAAGGTCCCACCTTCTCCTTTTTACATGGACAAAAATGTATCCTTCAGCATCTCTGAATGCTTGATATTTCCATATCCTCTTTGCTCCAGGAATGCCCCTCCCTATCACAGGCAGCATATAACTGCTTTCATGTTTACTTGCTTTAATAAAGAACTACTTTTGTGTAAGAATTGGGTCCCGGGAGGTTTACAAGAAATGCTATTGTTGTGCATTGAATAAAACCATAAAAACAGGATTTCTTTGTGATAAAGCACAGCCTCAGTCTAGATTAGCAGCCACACTCAACAAAATTGACCAAAAAATAAAATGCAGATTTTCATGCCTTCCCAAACACAGATGAGGAGGTACAGATTGCTTCTGCACTGGAAACTGTGTCCCAAATATTAGAGCTACCACAGAAAAGGCTGAGATGGTCCTGTGAGGAATAACAAAAAGATGTTGAGAAGTTCTTGGAACTCAAATGTAACTTTTCTATGTAGTTTAGTTAAGAAGGGACAATCTTGCCAAGTTAGACTTTAAAGGTCTTCACATCTGGCTGTACCACAAAGATGTTGAAAAGACGAGGGTTCTTTGTGATTGGGTTATACTGAAGCACATGAGTATAGCTCCACAGATACACCCTGGGGGTATTTTCCAGCTTGCCTCCAATAGTTAATCTTTCTCTTTCCTCCTATCAGGCACGGGATCGCAAAGTGGTTGGTGACCATAGTGGTGCTAGCAGCTACGGTTCCACTGCCAGGTGCTTGAATATCACAGCCTTGATGCTGAACCTCCTGATCATCTTCCTGATCATCATCCTCTTTGCTGTGGGGATTATTAGTGTTGCAAGATTCCAGCATGGAGTCTAAGATGGCAATTAAACCATGTTGCAACGTGACGACATTCAATCTCTTGCCTCCTTTCTGCACAGGCTTCTACCCAGCTAGCGCTTGTTTCTTGTTCATTTGGTGGATTTTGGCTAGAGTCAAATGTGGTGGTAATTCTGATGAATTTGCATTGCCCATAGAAAAGCTTTTGTGTTTTCTAAGATGGAGGTACTCATTTCAAGAGCTGGCCTCCAGCTGAGAATTGTGCCATTAATAGAGTTGGATTTTTAAATATTTCATATGGCCTTGTGGCCCCTTCTATTCTTGATATACTATTTTTCTATTGAATGTAACCAGACAATTTTCTGCTGAATTGAACGAATTCAAAAAGTCCTTCTGGGGCTAAGTGGTGGCTGTTTAATGTTGAGATCATTGTATATAAAATTCCTCTGAGAAGAGCTTGGCTGGCTATACATTTTTTCCAAGCCCTGCTCCTGTTATAAGGAAAGCAGATTTTCTGCTTGATATTTTTCTATTTCTCTGTAGTAAAAATAATACCTCCTGAGCTCTTCTGAATGTTGTGATAATAAATTGTTTTATGAAAATCTCAGTGAAATGTGCAGTGTTCCTTTTTGTATTTATATATAAATTATTTAAACAATGAGTAAAATATTTAAAAACACAGCATACACAAAAAAGAGAGAGAAAATATCAGAATAATGAAACTATATAATGTTTCCCCCTCTCCCCCCCCATAAATAATTAAGATACTTTATGTACAGCCTTTTATGTTTGACATTTTGTGTGTGTGTTGTGTGCTGTCAAGTTGTCTCCAACCTATGACGACCCTGTAAATGAAAGACCTCCAAAATGCCCTATCTTTGACAGACTTGTTCAGATTTTGCAAACTGGAGGACGTTGCTTCTTTTATTTGAGTCAAGCCATCTCGTTTTAGGTCTTCCTCTTGTTGCCTTCTTCTTTTCCTAGCATTATTGACTTTTCCAGAGAATCTTGTCTTCTCATAATGTGACCAAAGTATGATAGCCTCAGTTTTGTCATTTTAGCTTCTAGGGAGAATTCAGGCTTGATTTGATCTAGTATCTACTTATTTGTCTTTTTGGCTGTCCATGGTATCCACAAAACTCTCCTCCAGCACCACATTTCAAATAAATCAGTTTTCTTCCTGTCAGCTTTCTTTACTGTCCAACTTTCACATCCATATACCGTAATGGGGAATACCTTTGTTTGTATGATCTTTATCTTTAAGGATCTTATCTAGCTCCCTTACAGCTGCTCTTCTAAGTCTCAATATCCTTCTGATTTCCTCGTTGCAGTTTCTTTGGTGGTGGTGGATCCTACCCCTGCCCCTCCGCCTGACTGTTGCATTGTTGCCTCAGTGATGGTAGGGAGGATTGGTGGCTTATACGCCATCTGCCCATGTGTCTTATTGACTGGCTGAAGTAGTGTGGGGCAGGGGTGTAGACTTTCCAATTTCCCGGGGTGGGGGGCTGGGGCCGGGCCAGAGGTATTGCTATGCCAGTGACATCATAGGGACGAGCCAATGGCATCACAGGGAGGGGCTTCCATTGCTACCATCTATGGAGGTGGGGCCATGGGAGATTTAGGGAGGGGCTCCACACAAATTTAGGGGGACCCAGGCACCCATGGGGACCCCCCTAACAATGCCCCTGAGCTGGGCCAAACCTAGGAAAATGTGGGAGTTGGTCAGTGGTTATAGTGCTATTTCAGCGATCTCTTGCTGTGTCCTGTTTTTGAAATTCACTTTTAGGATAGTCACTTTATGATCTATAATTATACATACCATGTGTATAGGACAAACTAATGGTCATAAATTTGACACTACGAAAGGCAACACAGAAAAGCCTGTAAAGGAACATTTTTAAAGTTTTCCTGGACGTTCATTTACAGGAGTCTTGATTCTGCCTTATTCATAAGGGTAACTTAGTACTGAAATTTACTAAATTATGGCATTGCAGATGCCTTCATTTGGTAAATGCATGGTTGAAGTCTGAACCAGGGCAGAATACAAAACAGTTGCCGTGCACTCGATTTCTGAGCAGTGTACAGAGTGCAAAGTAGTAGCAAACTCCCAGCTTCTCACTTAAAACTCATATCCTATAAGTGAGTACAAGCACATTTTGAGGCAATTCAGAACAGTGCTAGTCATGACCCCAAAGAAAACTAGCAGTTATACTACCTAGGATTTTATATACCTTGCTTTCTTAGCACACTGCTTAAACTCCACTTTAAAAGACATTATTAACCAAATCACAGCCTGGACACAGGGCAAAAGGAAATTTTTAAAAGGCCTCTGATCTTCACCCCCGCTCTTCCAAACTTGTTCATGCAGATAGGGCTTCTCATTGCTTCAGAGAGACAGCACTCATTTTTAGGAATTGTCCTTTTCTGCAATAGATACCACCTCTCCATTTAAACATGGAATGGAAATTGAAAGAGGAGTTTAGGAGTGGCTGAAGCAGCCCCCCCCATATATTACCATGAAAAAAACTAACTGTTCTCCCACACCCAGCAAAAAAAAAAAGCCACAAACAAGCAAACAAAGCTATTTCAACAAGGAAGCATAAGGCCTATCCTTTCCCAGTGTTCCATTTCCAAAATATAATGTAATGATAAGGTTACTGGAAAGTAAAATAGATGCTCACTTTTTTCCCTGTTAAAAGGAATAGAAACTGGTCCTTAACAGAGTAGCATTGACTGCAGAGAAAACATGATGGGTGGCTGGAGCATGCTGGCTGGTGTGAGTGTATAAGTTTTAAAAGGGACGCAGTTTTAGAAAAAAATTAGTTTTAAAAAATAAATCAGAGTTCTTTATTATAGAAACTCCATACTTTGATAGGAAAGTGAGGAGAGCTTCCTACCTACAGATCTATTCTCAGGAGGAAGTCCTCATGAGTAGACATGGATATAGAACAAAAAAACTAACGCACCAGCAGGTTCGTGATTCATGGGTTTCACGAACCACGGAACTGGACCAGTTACGAACCAGTTCGTGGTTCGTGGGGTTTAAATGCCCCTTTCTGGCCTTAACAGCGGTAGGGAAAGGGACATTTAACAGTTTAAAGGGCCCTTTCCTGCCTTGCAAGCAGGAGGTCCCTTTAAACTATCAGCTGGCAGGCAGCAGGGGGGATCCCCCCCCCGACTGCCAGCAGATAGTTTAAAGGGACCTGCCCTTTAAACTGCCCAAACCCCACCCCCTACCCCCCCAGTCCCAGCCCAGCCCCACACTTACCTTATCCTGCAGTCCCACATCCTTCCTCTCCTCCCAGGAGGGGCAGGAAGGCCATTTTTGGCCTCTTCCACCTCTCTGGGGGCCTGCAGGGCGATGGAGGAGGCTGAAAACGGCCTTCCTGCCCCTCAAATGGCCCTCAAATGCCGTGGCAGCCATTTGAGGGGCAGGGAGGCTGTTTTCAGCTTCCCTGCCCCTCAAATGGCTTCCGCAGCAGCCATTTGAAGGGCAGGAAGGCCATTTTCAGCCTCTTGAAGGGCAGGAAGGCTGTTGGGGTTTGGGCAAAGGGCCCTCCCAGGCAGGTCCCTTTAAACTATCAGCTGGCAGGTGTGGGGGGGAACCTGCTGTAGCAGGGCCCTTAAAGGGGCGGTTTAAATGGCCATTTAACTGGGGAAATGGCCATTTAAACTGCCCTTGTAAATACGACCCAACCAGCATACAGTTCGTGGAAGTTCTGTGGAAAGGAGCTTCCACGAACCCTGGTTCACGAACCCCAAACCAGCTTGGTTCGTGGGTTTTTTTGGGTTGTATTTCGGTTCCTGCCCATCTCTACTCCTGAGTAGTAATCTACACATCAAAGGGCAGTAAAGGAACAAACAGTAAACAGATGCTGTGACCTGTCTATCTTTCTAACTCTCTGGTTTCTCCCCCTCTGAAACCTGAGGAATGGGACAGCATTAGAAGTGGAATCTTCTAACATTCCCTGAATGTAAATTGTAGCCATGCACTTATATTGAACTTATATCCGACAGAGGTCTTGCAATCTGACTGTTGCTACATTGAAAATGGGTGAAGCCAGCCAGGGTTAAGGACTAAGCTAATTAGTGTGTCATAGTCAAAGGTATTTTAAGGCAGTGTATAAATTTTTTTATATAAAATTTATTTTTATAAATATAAGCAGAACAGAAAAAAGAAAATAAAAACAATAGCACAATTATAATGATGTCAAAAGACAAAGAGTAAACATAACAATATAAATAACTCATGTTTTTTATATCCAGCACATATCAATCCTTGAATGTGTTTGGTGTCTGTCAGAAAAGAAAGTATAGTCTCCAATATTCAGATTTTTGATCCTACAATCATCTTCCAATTGTAACATTTCCGTATAATTAAACACATTTTGGAGAAGATGGGGGGAAGTGAAGAGAGGGGAGAGACTTCTGAGGTAAAGGCTGTCTGGATTTATGGCTGTCAAAATCTCACATGCTCGCTGGTCCTTTTATTTACGTAAACCACTTCAGTCGCCCACAATGTAAAAGAGACACAAGCTTGGTTGATAGTTTGTAAGCTTTGTGTTCCCTTTGTAGGATCAAAAATCTTTTAGACATTTAACCCACTGAAGCCATCATATACTATTTAAGATATTACTTCAAAAATAGTTTCTTGATAGGAGGGAAGAGAGCACATTTTGGGGAAATTTGCCTTCTTTGTCCACCCCCCCCCCCATTTTTTTCTTAGATCCATTACCTCATTCATGTCTCCGAAGATAATTATCTTCTTGAAAATTGAAAATGGATTGGAAAACAGTTTCATAAAAACTTTCTCTTGCATTGTTTGGTGCATATATTGTTGCTAGTGTGTAAATCTTGCCTTCCAGGAGCCTGATTTTCAAAATCAAATATCTTCTATCAGAGTCTCTTAATTCTTCTATAACATTTATTTGTAAATTGTTTATACAAACCACAATACCTTTAAAAATGATAAATTCTTAATAAACACACTAATACATACAAGCAAGAAACAGGAACAAAGCCCCAAAGAATCATAGAAATTGTACTATGATATAACAGGAAGTGTGGACAATCCTGTGCTTCATTGGCTCACATTGGCTCATATGAGATCTGAGGGGGCTTGAGCCCCTTAGCCCCCATGTAGTTCACTGGCTGCCCGGGGGGGCTCAGCCCCCCCTGGCCAAATCCAGGGGGGGCTCAAGCCCCTCAGCCCCCCCGTAGTTTACACCTATGGTGTGGGGGGTGAGAAACGGGCTCCTGCTCCTACCCACCTGCCTGAAGCTTCGACACTGTAGTGGTGTGTGGCTTTTGGTCCTCCCTGCCTGCCAGCTTCCAGAGGAGCAGTTGGGGGGGGGGTGGACTGCCTCAGGATGCACTGGCTCCACCTCAGCATAGATGGTAAGTCATCCTGCCTTTGTTTTGGAAGGATTTAAAACCCCGCCCCCTATTTCTTAACTGCAGTTTTTTCTATCACATCCCTCACTCCACATTTGTGTGTGTGTGTGGGGGGGGGACGCTCTCTTTTCTCCACATGACCCCAATATGCAGATTTAAGTATCTGCAGATAGGACCATGTTGAGATATACTGACACAAACAAAAAAGTGTAAGGCATGACATACTGCAATGTAGCAAATGGATTACAAAGGTAGAAGACAATGCAGTAAAAGCAATGTGGTATATATAGGAAACATTGCATAGACTCTAGTCCTGTTCATTTATAAAAACATGTTCCTGAGCTGTTCCATTATATTACAGTTCTAATCCCTTTATAATAAAGTTCTACTGAACATGTATGTTTTGTACATCCTGTGTTGTGATAAAAATATGTGGGCCTTCCTGATGTCTGGCATGCTATTCTGTAAGTTTGGAGCCCACAACAGAGAATGCATGTATGGACTGTTGATGATTTTACCCATTTGCAGGGAGTACCCTCAAAGCTTTGTTCAGATGAGCAAAGATCACACAGCAGAGCATAGTAGGTGAGGTTGTCCTACAAGTATGTGAGTCCAAACCCATGAAAGGTTTTGGAGGTGATGACCAGTGCCTTGAATCAAACCTGATAACTTGGTAACCAATGAAGTGACTGCAGAATGGGTATGATGCACATGTTCTGCCTAGCTCCTGATAGCAACCAAGCTACAGTGTTCTGAATCAACTTGAGTTTTCAAGCTGACTTTAAGAACCGATCCATGTAGAATGCATTACAATAGTCTAGTCTTTAAGTTATGGCAAGTTTGATCCAGTGACAAGGATCCACGTGGTCAGATCAGCCAAGTCAAGATGGGATAATCTTCCTGGCTAAAAGAAGATGGAAGAAAGCATCTTTTGCTGCTGTGTTAACTTGCTAGTCCAATATAACCCCTAGCCTCTTAACTGGGTCAATGAGAGACAGTCGGATCCCTCAAATGTCAGAAGCACAATGCCCTTCAAGGCTTCAACTTTCCCAGCAAGCATCATCTCTGCCTTGCCCAATGATATGTGTTTTCTGGAAAAATATGTATTAGAAATTTTTCCAGAAACCTTTGATAAGATATTTCATGTCACTTGCCCACTCTCACCCATTTCTCAGTATGGTAGGTTTTGGCTCTGAGCTGAGTGTGTAATCAACTGATGAAAAACCACATTATGTACATGTATTGTGTAAAAAAGACCAATGAGAAAATTATTTTAAATCAGTGTAACAGCTCTGGGCTCTGCAATACACAGCCCACAGCTTTAGCTTTTTAAATCACTAGTTGAAACTGGGATGGTGGTATGGAATATTTTCCGGTATATCTTTGTTTTCAGAAACAGCTCTTATTTCAGAACATCATGGAAGGGGGGTGGGGTCATTTCCTTTCCAAACATTCCAGTCCTGTTCAGTTTCTTGGAACAGATGCTGTAACTCCATAGCAACCCCTGGCTTTCATGTTTGATCTGGCAAACTCTGTCAGGCAGGGGGCCTAGAAGGAACAGCATTTTATCAGGCTATCCCCAAGGACATCAAGCAGCAGAGGAGAGGAAAGAAAGAACAATAGAGTTCTGGGAAGCAGAAAATGTCAGGGGCCAATGCAAGATTTTGGTTTAAATCAAATTCAGTCTGTGTATGATAGCCCATTAGAAGCTCCATAAAACCACTCTGGCTGCAGAACACTGCAGAAATGGGTGGTTTGTTAAATATGCAGATCACAGTACATAGGTGACAGGCTGTATGTGGCTTGTGCAGGCACGTAATCACTTGAGAAGAATTCAGCGGGGAGGATTTAGATCAGGGCCATTTTAGAAAGCAAAGTGACGCTTTCTGAGAGAATCCTGTTTAGCCTGAACTCTGCTCCCTCCATTCTGTTCTGTCTAAAATATTGGATTGCAAGTTCATGGGGGAAGGGATGTGTGTTTTATCTGACATCAAGTTACTTCTGACTTATGGTGATCCTATGAATTAACCTCCCAAACTTCCTGTTATTTACAAGCCTTGTTCAGATCTTGTAAACTGGAGGCCATGGCTTCTTTTATTGAGTCAAGCCATCTAATGTCAGATCTTCTTTTCCTATTGCCTTCAACTTTTCCTAGCATTATTGACTTTTCCAGTGAATCTTGTCTTCTTATGACGTAACCAAAGTATGATAGCCCAAGGGGAAGGGATGTGTTGCCTTATATTCCATAAAGGATGACACACTTCTGGACCACCTGATTTGCAACTCAAGTAAGCCATCTTGGATACAGGTAGCAGAGTATGAGGAGGGGAACCACCTCCTCCAGTGTCCCCCAGTGGCTCCAGCTGGGCTGGATGATCTCTGCGGCCCAGTGAAGCTGGGTGGTAAAGACAAGGGAAAGGAACACACATCTGCTCCAAGGCAGACAAACTCTGAAGCTTGCATTAGAGACAATGACAAAATTGTCTCTAAATTTCCACAAACTATGCAAAATGAAATTATTAAGGAGGGCTTTCTAATGCAGGCAATAGGCATGTGCTGTAAAGAAATGATTCAGAGAGATGTGTTGGTACAGGGAAAGGGACTGTAGACTATATTGCTGTATACTATATATTGCTGTATGTTCGTCCTACTGGACAGTTCCATGCTGTTTGATATGTCATATCAATCTCCTTAAGTTTTGTTTCAACATTGTTTTTTCAGCTCTGTATGGGATTTCTGCTTGTTTTCAAATTTCTGCTATCCTTATCCTATTGTATTATTTATTGACTGCCCCAGCCAGTCTCCATATTGACTTATATTATGTATCAGTGAGAAAAGCAGACTATAAAAACTGGTTAACCACTGTATGAGACAAGATGCTGGATCATATGAATCTGATCCAACAAGTGTTGCCAAGTAGGCCCCCTCTCCTGCTTTAAGGCCTGCCATGAACTGTGTTAAAGTTTCCTGCATTGCTGTTTCACTGCTGCTACACAAAGACTGCTTTGCATGTGTGCGCTCTAATACACGTGTCAGTTTCCTGCCTGCTTGCTAATTACCCTGCTGCTGCAATAGACTGTGTAGTTGGCTGACTCCATATTTGGTTAGCTGCACAAAGGACTCTTTTTCTGGGCAGCCCTGCCCTGACCTGTATCTGGACTTCCCAGTGTGTGTTTGGACTTTATTACAAGTGTGCCCTGTGCCTGCATTGCCATCTGCCATGGACCGTGCCTGTTCCCTGCTTTGGACTGTGTTTTATGTGCTGTCCCCCCTGCCGCCATGGAAGCCTGCCTCATATGGGCCCAAGCTGCTGCTAGCAGCCGGGCGCCTGCCGGGGAAACCTCCAGCGAGCCTGGCTAGGCGCTCCCTGGTCAGTTCCCACCTGGAGACTCCCGCGGGCCGGTCGCCGAGCTTGCCCTCGCTACCGGGCAGCCTGCTATCCAGCCCCAGCTATGCCCAGCCCGCATCCATGTTCTCAGGCAGCCAGAAGACCCAGGGAAGAAGACTGCTTTGGGAAGCCATTTCGGCGAAGCGGGCACACCACGTCCGCAGCGAGAGTACCTCGCCCCGCTCTGCATATCTTAGGAGCCGCCCCGGAGAAGGAACTAAGTGCCGACCATCCCAAGCACTTAGAGAATGCATCTCAAAGAAACCTCCGCATTCCAGAGCTGATGACATCAGGACAAGCCCTGTCCACTGGAACATCCATTCAGCCCACTCGGATTTCCCCCTCCCTCTTTTGTCCCCTCTTCCTGAGGTGTCACTTATCACAATCAGATTACCAAAGTGGCCCATCCAAGCCATTCAGTAACCCATTAGAACCTTTGTTTTAAACTGTGAGAACCACCAAGTACAGCACCAGCCCCAGGGTACGTTTTGGGGTATTTAAGCTGGTCTCTCAGACCACATGGTGCTTAGGCCATTCCTATCCAGAACCCCTCGCTGTCCGTCCGTGGTTCCATTGCTGGCATTGGACCACCCCCGCTGTTGTGTCTCTGCTTCGCTTCAGGATTGTGAGTATTCCCCACCATCGTTGGGAACCCGCTAATGCGAAAGTCTCTATATTTCATACTCTGTATCTCCTAGATCTTGTATGCTTTCTTATGTGTATGTGCAAGTTCAGGCTTACGCCACACTATTAGTGAAATACACGTGTTTGGAAACTATTTGTAGACTGCCTCTTTTTCACTAGAGTGTCTGGAATCAGGACCTCCGTAAACATAGGTTAAGATCCGCGCTAATTTTAGTTACAGACTGCTAAAGCTAATTTCCCCCATTAATAAAAGCAGTTCTGGTAACAGTTTACTGGTGGAGAATGCGGGCATAACCCGGTTCGTGTGAATCCATGTGAGTCGACACGCGTGTTTTCAGCGAACTGCCGTAGAGGAAAATTTTCCAGACCTCAGTGTAAAGAGCGCAATTTAGCTTAGGGAATTAAAAGTGTGAGTGTGTGTGGCTCTAGCGAGCATTTCTATCTTGTGGGTTGGCTTTTCCCCCATTTCCTCCTTCAGCCAGCTTCGGACTACTTGCCTTTTGTGGTGCACCGCGAGGCCCTCCAGCCGTTATAACCGGTGTACTGTGGGTGAGGACCTCTGAACTGGTGAAGTTCCTGGCCACCTTCCGGGCCGCCTAAATGCGTCTATGTGGGTGGGATCCCAGAAGTAGGCTATAGATATATATATACTTCCTGAAGCAGCACATATAAAATTCTTTTCTGCCCTCCCCCGTCTCTCCTAAGTCCGTCCAAACCCCGTTCCTGCCAGCACTTAGGCTTCAATCCCCGCTCCGGAGGAAACGTGAAGGGATCGTTAGTCCGTTTGGTCAGTTTAGCTTTGGGAATCTAAAGCCAGGTTCCTGAAGCCCCGCGGCAGCCGGCCGCACCGTGCTTGAGAGTTTTAACGTAGACTCTTGGGCGCTTTTCCGCTTGAGAGTTAGTAGAACTCTTGAGCGCACCTCGCTTGGGAGTTGTTTGAACTCTTGAGCGCTTTTCGCTTGGGACTACCGTAGTCTTACTCCTGGGCACTTTTGCTTGGGGACTTGCAGAGGCAGTCCTTGAGCGCTTTAGTCTTTTGGTTGAGGCTTGGAGACAGTCTAACCGTTTGTCTCTGAGCACGAGGCCTGGGGACCTTTTGAGTACAGTTCTTGGGTAGAGAGCTTGAGAGCATTTTTGCTTCTGAGCAGAGGCTTGGGAGCATTTCAGTTTCTGAGCAGAGGCTTGGGGACACTTTCTGGTTTTCTGAGCAATAGGATTGGGAGACCCCTGAGCTTTGGCTTCTAGGCAGAGGCTTGGAAGCACTGAGAGTTTTTGTTCTTGGGCTTAGAGAGCTTGGGAGCACCTTCTGAGCCAGTAAACTTTTCCTGGTCCCGTGGCTTGTAGGCAAGCTTGAAACGGGAATAGGAATTTTTCCTTCTCCCCTGGCGGAGAAGAACCGAGTATAGGACCCTTAAATACCCTTGTGAACCTAAAAGTAGGACCCTTTAAATCCCCCCTGGTAAAACCTGTGTAGAACCCAGTTTGAAAATCCTTGAGGACCGGAGGGAAGGATAAACCTCCCAAAGGAACATAGAGAGGAAAAGTTGTTAAAACCCCCGAGGAGCTTTAATCGCCCCATCCGTGGTGTCGCTGATCCACTCTTTAACCTCCCCCAAGATCAGCTCTAAACGAAAGGAAAAATGTATCGGGCAAACCCCACCGTGCCCCGCCTGGAGAAGTGGCTAGTTAAGAAGGGAGATTGCCCTTGGGAAGCCGGTTCCTTCAAGGGACCTGACCCGCTCCAGATAGTTAGAGGCGCCTTCCAGGATTTTTGTGAGAAGGAGAAGCCCAAGTCGAGTAAGAAAGACAGATACAGGCACTTTTTACTGCCCTCCAGGACAGCGTGTCCCTAATTAGTAAATTGCAGGTAGCGCAGGAAGATAGTGAACAGGAGCTAGAGAGGCTCAGAATAGCCCAGGACAAAGAGAGGAAGGAGCTAGAGGAGAAATCAGAACGAGAACAGGACGCCCTGCGTTTAGAAATCCAGAACCTCAGGACTAAGCTAGCCGAGCAGGAAAAGGAGTACGAGAGAAGAGCAGTTGAGTGGCGCGCCGAACGCGTCAATTTCATATTAGAGAAACAAGGACTAACTAATGCCCTCCAGGACGCTCAGCACAAGGCTGAAGCGGCCACCGCTTGGGCCGACATGGCTGAGCATGCCGTAGTTGAGGGACAGGAAAGAATCGCTAAACTAACCCATGCCGCCCAGTTCATGGCGGAGCATAACCACTCCAAGGTAACTTCTGCGGACCACTCCGCTTGTAAGAGGGAGCTAGAGGCCCTAAAGCAGCACCTGGGAATGCAGCAGGCTGTAATCTCCGCCGTGCATCCCGCCGCCCTCTTGGCCCTCCCCGAAGGTAGTACCGACAGCTGGTCATCCCCTTCATCCCAGCCCGAGGAAGCCCCGCAGCCCCTCCGCTCGATAGCTACCAAGGAGATCGTCTCCACAGACGAGGATGGCAGGAAGACGGACCGGATAGTTAAAGAAACCCGCAACTGGAGGCCCGACGAACTCCAAGCCATAGCAGACCGCATAGGACCCCTGAACCGGGACTCAGCTATACAATGGTTCGCACACGTAACCATGTCCCAGCCCTCTGCCAGTGGCTCCAATGTAGCTCAGCTGGCGCGCCACTGCGCCAGCCCCGAAATAGTCACCTCTCTTAACGCATATATTTCCAACCGGAGACTAGCCACTCGCAGTCAGTATGGTGCCATGAAGGAGTTGTGCGCCTTCCTCTGGCCTACCAAGAGCTTGAAAGCCTTATACATAGCAGAATCTCAAAAACCCGGAGAGGACCCAGAGGCATATTTAGCCAGAAAGCAGCTCCTAGCCGAACTAGCAGATGAGGTAGACTTAGACTTAAGCGACATGCCTGACTTCGATGACTTAGAATTTAGGAGAGCAGTCATAGATGGTCTCAACAGTACTACCCGCCTAGCCCTGGCAGGAGTCGAACCCGGGAGCATCTCATGGGGAGACCTGGAAGCTCGCATCAGGAGCATTGCTGGCCTGTTGCGAGAGACCGGAGCGATCCGCCATGTGAAGTCCCCGGCCTCCCGTAGGAAGGAGAGCGAACCGATTAGTGCAGTCACTTATGCCAATCATGGCCCCCACTCTCAGTACCGACCGCAGGGACGCAACTCGTACTCGGAGGCAAGGGGAGGGATCTTGAGGGGAAGGAGCAGCAGTTTCAACCGGGAAAGAGGGCCAAGGGACTACCGCCCGGGAGTTTCCTTTCCACCCACCCCAAGTTACGGTTCCTCCTCCCAGCAGGGACCCCACGAGCCCCGACCGCAAGATGCGCCCCTAGCCCCTTCCCACTCTCGAGCATCGCATCCGTACAACCATCAGGTCTACCCACCTCCAGATCAGTCTAACGCTTGGGGAGCACCACAGGGCGACCACGAGGGCTACAAGGACCGCGGCAACACGCCCCAGTCCAGGGACCCCCTCCGTTGAGAACTTTGGATGCGCCTCAAAAACATCGGAGCGAACATGGAGCTATTCGATGGAAAGCCCACGTCCGTTCTGATGAAGGCGATCATGGATTGGGAAGACCAGCAACAACCCCCGGTACCCCCGACGGCACCCCCCTTACCGCCGGACCTTTCCTTTCCGGGTCCCCCGATAGCTGCGGTCCGGGAACGTCCGAGCCCTAACAACCCCTTTAGAGGGAGCGCCGCTTCCACCGACCAGGGCGCAGGATCAGAATAGGGCCGCCCCGAGTCCCAGTCTCCTTCCGTGGGCATAGTTGCCAGACTAAAGCCGGACACATGGGGGAGACCGACAGTGAAGGCAGGGATCGGGACTCCCGGGGAAAAGAAGAAGCCTGCCACCCTCCTCATAGATACTGGAGCTTCACTTAATATACTCCGACCCACCTTAGTTACAAAGGGAACTCAGACCTCTACCACCATGCAACTCGCCGGTTTTGGAGGCGGCATGCAGGAATCCCCGGTCTGGCAGGATATCCCCCTCTCCGTTGGGAGCCTGGCCACCAGGATTTCGGCATGCGCAAACCGAGGAGAAGATGACGGACTTTTGGGTATGCCGTTTTTCCGAGCCGAGGGACTGACCATTGACCTAGCAAACAGGCTCCTGTGGTGCATCCCGGGAGGCCCAGATTTTGTCAATACAGTCCATCGATGTGCAGCCCTTAAGGCCCCTTTGCCTCTCGCCCCCATCACAGGAGACCCCTGGGTTCAGGACTTTCCCGAAGTTTGGGTGACAGACAAGGCCGAGTGTGGGATAGTGAAGGGCGCCTGCATCCTAATTGAAGGAAAGGACCCCCCTCCCCATAGACAGTACAAGTACCCAGCCGAAGCCGAGGCAGGGATAGCCAAAACCATAGAAGGACTCCTTGAGTGGGACGTCATACTCCCGATGCAGTCCATCTGCAACGCCCCATTGTTGCCGGTTCTGAAAGCAGATGGAGTGACCTGGAGAATGACGGTCGACTTCCGTGCCCTGAATGCCACCACCCCTCCAGTTGCCCCGGTTGTGGCCAAGTACAACGAGATCCTGACAGCCATTGCCGCTGGGTCCCGGTTCTACTCAGTCATAGACCTGGCCAATGCCTTCCACTCTATCCGGTTGCATGAGTCTTGCTGGTACAAGTTCACGTTCACTTTCCGCGGCCAGCAATACGCATTCAAGCGGACACCCCAGGGATTCCACTCCAGCCCCAGCATTTGCCATGCCCATGTAGTTCAGATGTGGGAACGCCTCCAACCCTCCTCGAGGCCCCATGTTCTGAGTTACGTGGATGATATCCTGGTCCACGCCCCCACAGAAGAATTAGCTCGCCGAATCACGAGGGAAGTCCTAGAACTCCTCCGCGAGACTGGGTTCAAGGCAAGCAGGGAAAAGGCCCAATTGGTTCAGACCAGTGTCAAGTACCTGGGTCTGACCCTGGGACCCGAGGGTCGCACCCCGGATGCCCAGCGAATGGAGGTCATTTCCAAGCTGCCTGCACCCACCGACGTCCCCTCCCTTAGAGCCCTTCTAGGAACCTTCAACTTCTCCCGAGATTTCATCGAGTCTTTTGCAGATAAGGCTCGCCCTCTTTATGCCCTACTTAAAAAGAACACTCCCTGGGAATGGGGACCAGATCAGCAGACAGCCTTAGCCGAGCTGAAACGTAGTCTGGCCGCAGCCCCAGCTCTAGCCCATCCGGATGTCACCCAGCCGTTCTTTATCCAGCTAGCAGTCTCGGACAAAAGCATCGGAGCCACGCTCACCCAGCAGCAAGCGGGAGCCGCTAGAGTAGTAGCCTATGCCTCGCGTAACCTAACTTCAGTAGAGACCAAGTTCAGCCCATGCCAAAAGACTTGCCTTGCTCTAGTTTGGAGTCTGACCCATTGGGAATTTATCATAGGTGGCTCACGCACGATAGTACAGACCACCCACACGCCCCTCAAGTACATCCTATCCGGAAAAATACAGGACGGGCAGGTATCTAACGCCCGCATAGCACAATGGACCCTAGCCCTGGTCAACCGCGGAGTAGAATTTAAGAAATAAGCCACCGAGCCACCAGCCCCCTATGGCCTGTTAGTAACCGGGACCGAGCACGAGTGCTCCCTGGACCCGCCACCGCAGGTTGTTTGGCCAGTCACGTGGGGAGTCCCGCTAGAGGAAGCCCGACTGAACGGCTTCACATGCTGGTTCTGCTACGGTTCCTCCTTTCACGTTGGTGGCTCCCCTCGGACAGGCTACGGCACTGTGCGAGTGAGTGATGCATATACCCTCAAAGGTCCAGCCCGCCCCCATTCCAGCCAAGCGGCTGAGGTGCGAGCGCTTCTGGCAGTGCTTGAGTTTGAGCCCCCAGAAAGCCCACTCGCCATTTACACAGACTCGGATTGGACGGCCAAAGCCGCCACAGTCTGGCTCCCGGTGTGGCAAGATCAGGGGTGGAGAACTAGCGATGGGAAACCCGTAGCCCACCTTTGCAAGGCATTAGGCATCCAACAACGCTTTCACACAGCCGGCCATCCCCAAGCTTCCGGCGCCATAGAAAGAACCAACCGGACCCTCAAGGAGGCTCTCCGCAAGATGGTTCGCTCCTCCGGGAGAGACTGGGATGAAAAACTCCCCATAATTCTAACGGCCATCAGAGGCACCACCGCAGTTCACGGACTCACGCCCCATATGGTCATGACAGGACGGAAAATGCAGCTCCCAGAAGCCTTCTGGCTAGACATGCAGCTCCCTTCTGATATGCAACCCGTAGTAATTAATGACGCCTGGGTTCAGGACCTCATCTCATCCATACACGCCGTCCACATGCAAGTGGCCCAGAAGTTAGGCACAGCTCAGAAGGATGTGGACCGCAAACTAGGATGGGTCAGGAACCCGAGGCAGTGGGAGGAAGGACAGCTCGTTTTATATAGGAAGTTCTCACAGAAGGCACACTCGTTAGCGGCCAAATGGCAAGGCCCCGTCCCAATCACGAAAAGAGTCTCTCCAGCCGTCTATCAGGTAGCCATCCAGAGGAAGACAGGAGGCACTTGGCTAAAATACTTCCATGCCTCTCAATTGAAGGAATGGAAAGGAAAGCCGCTCCAAACCACCCCGCCTGTGTATGATCCTGGGGGAACAGCCGCCAGCCCAGCCCCCCTCTGCCCAGTGATTCGCCAGATATCCCTCCACCCTGGGCCAGAGACACCCTATGTCCCCTTAGACCAGACCTTTGTAGCTCTAGTATAAAAGTAACTGCAGAATATATATATATAAACATTAAGAGTTTTTTTTTTCAGTTCTATTCTTTAACTTCATTAGGCGGGCCCCACAGTTGGGACCCTTGGGGGAAACACGGCAACCAAAGCCAAATAGGACCACCACCGAGAGTGATTCTTAATTGGATTTTAAGCCGCGTGTTCGGAAAAAAATTGCACAGGCAAAAGAGGTTTGCTGTGTGTGAAAGTGTTTGGAGAGGCTTTAGCCCAAAAGTGAATGCATTCTTCCAACATTGGGACCACCAAAAAAGGTGATCTCTTCGTTTGAAAACATTTCACAGCCGTGCTGGTGAAGATCCCGCATCTACGTAGATTCGGGGTCTCACCTGCCAGACCCACGCTTTCGCATGATGGTCGGCTTTGGCTTTGAGGGCCGTGCCTCCCCTGAAGGAAACCCCCGTCCAGCCCGTCAACCCCCTCTTTTACTAATGTTCATATTCGTCATGGTGAGTTGCTATACGGCGCCACCATCTAGTACGCTTTAGTGCAAAGGTAAAAGACCCACCAGTATTTTGTAAATATATGCCCTCTGGAATATGTTATTGAGGTGCGTTCGCTACGCGCAAGGGGCAGCGTGCCTCATTTACATAGCCAGAATCCCCCGCACCAAGATGACCCCCGAATAACCCAGACCCAGTGGCGCCGGCAGATCTCGGCCGCCTCCGCCGCTTTTCGATAAACGCTGCCGAACACCTTCGGCCCCATTTCGGCCCTTTCCGCCAGCAGCCGCCCACCCCATCTAACGTAATCTTTTCCCTTGCCCGTACCGTATAAGGGAAAAGAAGGGGGGGAGACATATTGAAGTTGTACTGAAGCCCTGCCAGGCCTTCCAAGTGAGGGCAACCCTAAAAGTACCCCGCACCCATGTGCTTTTGCTTTGTGTTTTTCTTTCTTTTAACATGTAATTGGGGCCTCCCAAGGGAGTCCCTCCAAAAATTGCTCCTAGGAAAAATGGTCCGCTGAAATACATACATGAGGTCCTGCAAAAAAGCAGAGGGAAAAAGGCAAAGCAAAAGCAAACCATCATAAAACATACCTTCAACCCTAACCTCATCTACCTAAAAATTACTTTAGAAAAATTAGACGAAGGTCTCCCTTAGCAGCAACCCTTATAGTTGCTGAAAACCGCTCTCTAGCCCATCTTAGGCAAAACAAACGGCAAGGCCAGGCCGAGCCGGACCAATAGCTCTCAGCCCGCAAAATAAGAGTAGCCCGCCACCGAGCAAGGGGCACCTGAAGGCCACATAGTCTAGG